>NC_140637.1:29174443-30500693 GCF_057382275.1 Copadichromis virginalis
ATAAACGTGGAGGTGAAGGCTTCTTTCTTGGTCAGTATCCTCACAGTGCATGACAATGTAAACATCACTGTTGACAGTAATGCTGGTGCTCAAGCATTTTCCCCATTGCAGGCTTGAGCCTTGGTAGCATCTAGTCCGACATATCTAATACTAGAAAAACTAATCTTTCTATACTTGGTTATTCCCTTTTTATATTTCAGTTACTGTTAAAACCAAACTCATACTCTTACCTTCTTCTGCTGCATCCACAGATCAAAGCATTTCTTATGAACCACATTTACCGTGATGTTCATTTTTGTAATCAGTCAAAATGTGGAATATAGTCTCACCACGTAGTAACATGATAGAAAAATGCCACATGTAAATCTTTTTGGGCACCAGGAGTGTCCAAACTAAAACTTACAGCACTGCCAATCTGGAGTGAACCAAAGCTGTCCACTGACAGAAAAACTGACAAACCTACAATCGCATTCCTGCAGAAACACACTGCAAACATGTAAATGTCAACAGTAACACTGCAAGAAAAAAAATAGCATCATGAATATTTGTAAGCCAGTTACAGGCCGGGTGGTAAAGTGAGCTTTTAGGGGCCATCAGTACATTCAGCAGGAAGGAGTGGATAATGCTCTCTCTGCTCAATTACACTGTATGTCTGACATTTAGCTCAGGTTTCTTTAGAGACCATCCAGCATTGGCTCAATCCTTGAAAATAAATATCTGTGGACTGGCTGCTGAATACTAATCTAATGATAATGCCAAAGCTCCAATCTAATGTTAAATAATACATTTGAGGTTTCATGGCATCAAGTGGGAGGACAAAATTAGATTTTTTCCCTTTCTGTGAATAATACAGATAAATTTGAAAACACAAAGGGCATTTTTATGTGCTCAAATTGCTGTAAGATGGCTTCCTCTGGAGGCACATATGAATCCCTGCTGGTCTGAAATTGAACCGTGCACAAGCATTTTCTCCGACTTCTGATCTAACATTTTGATTTTCAGTTTCACTGACTAAAATTGAATACAGTCATGCATTTGTCAGCGAAATGATAGTTTCATACCTTTACCTGGCCTCAAGATGAAACCTTTTGGAGCTCTAAAATGAAACAGCCAAATGAATAAAGGCACGATTCATCTGGTATAAGGAGGCAAACAGAATCCTACAAACTGCAGCTGGATTTGCACTATTCAGAAAATAACTATAATTCAGCTTTAGCAGTCACATTTTTATGCCTATTCATGCTCTTTAATTCCAAGATCTGAATCACTGGTTTCCCTCACAGGCCAATACCTCCCTCTCCTGGCAGAAATCTCCACCAGCTGACTAATAACAAAAGTGAAAAACCCTTTTGCTTTTGCTCCTTTTGTATTTAACGAGGTTTCAGCTGCAAACAGTCAGCAAGTTGATTTCAGCTCCAGCGGTCGGCGGCTATTATGTTTTCACATGTTGTCCCTGCACTGTTCTCAAGCTGCCACTCTCTGTACTGTGGCTGAATGCACTAAAGCCCGAGCACCCGCTGCACGCCTCTTTATTAGCAGTCATCCAGAGGAAAGCAAAGAAAGAACACGACAGGGTAAGCTCGATCCCAGTCTTCAGAACAAGGACAGAAAGTTGTACAATTATCCCCCCCGTCACCCACCTTCCTCTCTGCGGTGTGAATTACAGCCTTTGGTCTGCCTCCTCCGCACAGATCACAACCTGGAATGAACTGCCAGACCTTACCAGTGCTAAAACAATACGACTTTAAAAGTGTCCTGCTATGCTTTTCCTCATCTACTGTCATAAATGTGCTGTTACACCAATGGGTGCTGGTATTAAACATGAGATCAATGCATGTGCGACAGATCCCAGCGAGCTAAAAGCTCAGCCAACTGCTCTTAATGCTCAGCCTCAAACTGTTTTTTCTACTCCTGTCTCTCTATGGAGTCCAAAAAAGCTTTTCAAAGAAAAATATTTCATTGTCACTGGAAACTGTGCGACTCTTCTTCGAATAGTACCCCCCCTACCCCAAACTGCTCTCGAATGACAGTGTGAAGTTGTACCACACTTTATCTGGCGCCGTTTGCACTGGACCTAGTTTATTTTTAGTTTCTGCAAGAAAACGTTTTAATAGCTGTACTTGTCTTTAGACTTGCATGTTTCTCAAGTTTGCACAGTAACATCTACTATCACTATATCCTCACACGCTTCGAGTCACAGGCATAGTTTGTTTAAAGGTTCAGTATGCTGGATTTATAAATACTACTTTTTGTCATATTTGCTCAAACCGTTGCTATGTTCCAATAGTATGAATACAACAGAGATCACCTCATATGACACCTCTTGAATACCATTTGCAAGGATCAACCATGCCTGAATGAAAACAACCAATCAGAGCGGCACCTCCAACACACTATCAATAACTACTTGTGCCCATGCAGAGCAGCGCCCCCATGTTCAGCATATGGTCTCACTCAATCTAGTGCAGTTTCTGTGGGAGAAGGAGAAGTTTCAGAAATTCATAGGCTGAAAAACAACAGGCAGCAGTAATGAAGTCTCTGCAAACAGCTTGTAGGTGCCTTATCACCACCTTCTGGCAGTAGTACTATATTATCTTCTACCAGGCACCCATAAAAACAAGGGAAACAAGGGAAATACATAAAGTTTTACTGATTTTAATATTAGATAAGCCTATCCCAGGAAGGGTACACTCTGGAGAGGTTGCAGGGCTAACACACAGACAAAGACAACCAGTCGCACTCACGTTCACACCTATGGGCAATTTAGTTTCCAATTAACCTTTACCCACTAACTGCATGTCTTTGGACTGTGGGAGGAAGCCGGAGTACCCAGAGAGAACCAGACCTTCTTGCTGTGAGGCAACAGTGCTAACCACCGTGCTGCCCAAAATTACACCGTGATGTAATTTAATATTTTAATAGCCAAAAAATCTCGCTTACAAGCCAATTGTAAGCAAGATGGCTAAAAGACACTGTAAAAACCTTATACATGAACTAAAACTATCAACAGAATTCACAGAAGCTTTGACTTTATGTCCACAACATGTTTGTTTTGTTTGGAACAGATAAGTGAAACTTTCCTAGTTATACAGGCAATTGGGATTAGGAATTGGTGGGAAAGAAAAGTTAAACAGCAGCATCCACTATTAAAACACTGCCCTCTGGGTGGTCAAAGTTTTCTTTAAACCTTTAGATGCTAATGACAAAAAGTATCTTTATAAAAGACGACAGCTTTAAATGTGGAGGAGCTAAATCAGCTTGTTTCCGACAGTGAAGAAACTGAGCAGCTGCACCAAGGTCCAGTATGAGATAAATAATTTCGACCATTGAATTATGTAAAGCTACTTTAATAGAGCCAAAGAATAAACACAGAGCTAGAAATGACCACAACACATTCCCTTAAAAAATGCTAGCAGGAAAACAAAACAAATTAAGATAAGCAAAATGAGCCCGTTTCCCAAAAGCACCTCAAGGCTAAGCTTATTGGATTATCCACATCAATAACAAAAAAAGTTTCCCAAATGCAAAATAACTTACAGACATTCTTAGAGATACGCAAACATTGAAGTGTGCCTTCTGCTCTGGCTGTGAAAGGCTGCAGAAGGGCCTGGGAGGGGTTTTAACTGCAGCTTTTATTGCTTATGCTAATTTCTAAGCCCTGTGATGATCTTTCAGAGACACAGATGAAAAGCAGCTATATTTTGTACGACGCCCATTTTCTCTTTGTAGCAAATTAATGTAATAACATGAAACAGAATCAAACCGTAACCGGCGATTGACACTTTTAATTTGACTTTTCTGACTAATAAAACACTTTTTTGTTTTGTTGAGTGTCACGTACTTGCACGAATGACAGGAAGATGTTGATAATAAGTGCTAAAATGCATATATTTATAGAAGTGCTGTGACTTAATCTTAACTAATTTCCTAAGGGTGTTGGTGTAATTTGGCAACAAGCAGAGAAAGCCGTTGACAACTGCACTTGAAGCTGTGTTTTCTCACTGAACAATCACAAATGTTTCTACAACATTCAAGCTTTTTAACTGATAAACCCCATTTTTATCCGCCTCAGAAAATGCTTTCAGAGACTTAGATTATCAGGAAGCAGGGCCAAGATCTGTGAGAGTGTGAGCACACAAAGACCTCATTTTCACTCTGAACATGACAGGAGGAAAATCCATTTTCTCAATCAAGATGAATTTCCAGTTTTCAATTCTGATTTGAACATTTGATTGGAGCTGTAAATGCACTATTATTCAGCACAGAGATTTGCCGCAGGAAAAGCAGAAACAAGTGCCTGTTTTAAGCCTGAAAAGGCAGTTTTTGAAAGATAATCTTCAAGGTATACAATGGCTGCAACAGGCTGAGAGGACTCTAGCACTTTAGCTGTTGTAAAGAGGCACCACCCTGTCTATAGATGCCCTGCAAATGGGGCATTTCTTTGGCTCTGGCAGGGCCTCGTAGCACTGGCTGCAGGTACACACATGACCACACTCTAGAAACACGCAGGAGCGATCCTGGCTCAGGCAGACAGTGCAGCTGGTGGGGGATATGCTGCTTTCCTCTATGTTAAGTTCACGCAAACGCTTCCTCTGTTGTTCCTTGAACTCCTCAAGTATGCTTCTCTCCTTCTTGCTCTGTCTGCGATGCATGTATTGCTTCCACAGGATGTAGAGGAGCGTGGAGCAGGCAGCCATGCCGAACACAATCGCCAGAATCCTCCAGAGTCTAACGCTGGTCCCCTGCTTCCGCAGGAGAGACTCGTAGTCCAGCCGAGTGAGGAAATAACAGAAGCCCTGTTTGGGTGGTTGGAGCTTAATCAGGTTGTTATCCAGGACCAGCTCTCCGACTCCTGTGATGCTGTCACCCACACGCAGCATCTCCTCGGTTTCGTGGATGCCTTTTGGTCGCTCCCCGCTGATGAAGTGACCAATAACACTGGACAAGGATTGGACTGTGGGGTGGAAGTTCTCGTAGGTGGTCTCCAGATCCAACTCCGCTGCATCTAACGGGCGTATAACTCGGACTGTGGAAGCGATATCGTCATCATGTGACCCGAGGGCAAAGGGAACTGTGTTAATGCGCTGATGGATGATTTTCTCTGTGCTGTTCCTGTGTGGAAACATTACATTAATTTATAATCACTATCCATGCATCAGAAAACAGCAACAGTCCAAAGCTCAGCTTATAAAGACAAACAACCATATTTTGGGCTTTTTTTCTTTTTTTTTTGATTATTAGCTCTTTATTTAAGCTCCAGTGTATTTTAAATAGTTTCTTTGCATGACAATAATAATCTCAGATTATTCGGCAATTTTCTTATAATCAAATTATGTAAAACTGCCATATAAACATTTTTCAAAGCTTTTAAAAGAATCATTTAAAAAGATATTTAAGAGTTTCAAGTGCGAATGACTTTTTAAGTCATTTTTCTCTGTCTTGTTTTTTCCGACGTGTAGGGTAGATTTAATAAGAAGGATATAGGTCAGTAATGGACAGTCATTGCTTTTGTCTCAGCCTGTCAGTCACTGCTACAAAATCTGAGGACCTCATGCGTTCTTTGCACACCGCCTTTGTAATATGCAATGACCTAATGAACTTGAGGCAATTTTGGGAGATTCAAGCTGGTATTTTTTTCCACAGTTACTGAAAATACTCAATTACTTCGGCTGAAAAGCATGCATGCCCAACACTTGTTTTAATGCACTGCACTTTTATCCCTTGCACAGAGTCCGGTATGCTTTGGACAAGAGATATCTGAGTGTGAAGGCAAAACTGGATTTTACTAGTCGATCAACACTCCTGCCCTCACCTGTGACCATGACATGTGGGTAGAGACTGAAAGAATAAGAAGATCGTGAGAATAAGAATAAGAAGGAGAAAAGCTTTCTCCGCTCTGACTCTCTTAGAGACAGGGGAAAAGAGTAGAGCTGCAACTCATCCTCAATGAAAAGAGCCAGTTTGAGGTGGTTTGGGCATCTGACTAGGACGCTTTCTAAGTGAGACATTTCAGGCAAGTCCAACTGCGAGGAGACCGAAAGGCAGACCAGGACATGGTTGAGAGATTATGTCTCTCAGATAGCCTTGAAAGGGCATCTCTGCTTAGACTGCCACCCATTCGACTCAGTTAAGTAGCAGAAAATGGATGCTGGGACTCACTAAACAGTTGGCAGCAGTTTTTCTTTTCCCTAAATATTTGGTCATGCCTGTGAAAAAAAGTTATTAGAGAAGAAGGTGACTTCAGCATGAAATAAGCTCAATTTAGTTACCAGAGTATTTGGCTCTTGAGTTGTTTAGCAGGCTGCTGTCTGCGTCAGCGTTACCATCTGCTCTCCCTCTAACTACAACACTGACAACAACTGTTTTTCCCAACGGCGAAACGTCAGCATGTAATCCTGTTCTCCGTCTACGTTTATGAATGAATTTGATAACTGCATGCCATCATTAAACCAAAAATCACTTAACATAAATAGTTCAGTTTTTTAAATTAAAAAACAGATGTTTGGTGTGGAAAACAGAAAATGTTATTTATTTCAGCTGAATAACAAAACATTCAGACTGTCTGTAAAAAAACATATTTATTTAACCTCTTACCATATGTGAGTGGTGCGGTTCCACACCATCTTCTCCTCCTTCAGCGTCAGCCTCTCAATGACACCTTTGCAGTTATCGACAAACTGGCTGTTTAGTGTTTCCTTCACAGATCTCACCACACCTGCAGTGTGCAATAAATAAGTGTCAATTATTTTTCAGGACTCCCAATAAAAATAAAAGTTACTTTATTTAGGTTTTCCGCACGGCTCAGCAAACCTTCTATGACGGCATATGGGATACATCTTCCAGGAGTTTCAGACAGGATGGTTTTCAAATCTTGGTCATGGGAGACTTTCTTTGCTTCCTGTAGAATAAAAATAAATATATACTAAAAATGTAAGGAATTTTCACCCTGCATATGATAAACAGAGAAATGCAGAAATATGTCTGACCTTTAATCTGGCAACTATTGTAGCTCTGCTTCTGTAAATGGAATAGAAGAATGCGGTCAGAGCCGAGCTTGTGGCTAAAACCACAATCTGTGCCGTTGAGGGCTTCCCACTGGAGTCCATCCTGAAATCTACAGCATTGAAGGTCGCTGTGAGAGAGGAGATGAACACATCAGGAAGTTATCATTCATGTCAGTCCAATAGGCCACAACTGTCAGAGTTTGACCTACAAAGTAGTTCCTGGAACTCACTAAAAGACACTTTAGCCACGGAAAAATGATCAGCATTGTAATATTTTTAAGCACACTGAAGATGAAAAGAAAATGCATAGATTTCTGTTGAATAAAGCAACAGACTCTTTGCTTTTACTTTCCACAGTCCGATCAACCACAAATGTTGGAAATTGTCCATTTACAAAGCCACCACAAAGTGCAATTTCCATTTTCTGCACTTGAACTCCATATTATAGGATACCATTGTTTTTACTCCAAAACATTCAATTAGACTCCACAATATGGACACCCTACAAATAGTTTTGACTGTGCAGCAGTTCAAACTACCAATAAACCACATTTACTATGAGATTACAAAGAGCAGGAAATCCTCACAACTCAAAATTTTAAAGGAATTTTCCGCCAATCAATCTCAAAGGTCTTGTTTGTTCTACCAAAAATCTAAACATATTTAGATTTTTTAAATATATATTTAAAAAATAAACATAAAATATATGACTTGGGAGTTCAGTCCTGAGCTACACACGTGGTGGAGACTGCCATGTCCTGTGGGGCACGGCAGCTGCTCTGTGGGAGAGAAGGCAACTCTGCTGAGGTGGTGGAAGCTGCACAGAGGATGGTTGGATGCTGCCTTGCCGCCACCACCACTACTACAGACATCTACACCAGCAGAGTCAGTAAGACTGCTGAACTCTAGTGGTCCCAGCCAAAGGTAACACCACTTGTGTCTTTGAACTATACACTTTTTGTTTTTATTTATACTAAAGAACACTGTCAAATTGTTTTAGGGTGCTTGCTTCTGTTTCTTTTCTCTCATTCTTGTTGGCTTTAACCAGGACCTCAGCGAAAAAAATAATTTCACCTCATGTGAGTATGTGTTGCAATGACAATAAAAATCCGTAAATATATGCAGACTTTCGCCACTGCTGTTGCTAAAAATCTACCGAAACAGGAACGTCAGAGCAAAGGTTGCGTGGCATCTCGTTACAACTTAGAGCAAATTTCAAATAGGATCATCTCACAAATAAAGCACATTGAAACTACCCATAATTGAATGCGTGTAGATAAATACTTCTGAAAAAGTCACGTCTGCGGCTCCCTAATGTTTTGCTTTTCTCCTTTTCATATCTAAATGGACTGGAAACCGCTCACAGCTTAAACGGTAAATATATAGTTTATGGTTACTCCAGTCTGGACACTAAAATAGCCCCCATTAACTAACACGACAAGCAAGTTAGCTTCAGCAAACACAACATTACTCAGTGCTAACAATTAAATCATCAGCTTACATGGTAATATCAGTCTTTGTCAGTAAATATCCTTTCGTTTAAAGCGAAGTCGTTAGCTGGAGTGTTGACTAAAGTTATCATTTCCTTCACTTCCTTAACTGACATTACTAGCTAGCTTGGCTAAATTAGCAGTTTGCTAGCTATGCCTTGACTGGAAATGAAAGGACGGCTGAGACATTTGTTTGAAATAAGCTGCAGCCGTCACATAAGGAGACAACTAAAAGCAGCTTTAACGGACTGTCCAGCCACACATTTACACTCGATTTCCTGTCAACAAACCTGAAACAACAGCAGTCTCCACAGATAAGCCAACACCAACACCGGGAAAGACACCGACGTGCACTTTGCCTCCCCACCAGTAGATGGCAGTGTGGCAGCGTACATCTATTCGTGAACTTGACGGCCATACCAGCTCCTATCCAAGGTTAAATAAAACTAAAGTAAAAACTAGAAGGAAAAAAACAAAACAAAACAAAAATAAAACAAACAAAAACATTTTAGATACCGAAATAAAAAAACAACAACAAACAGACGTTGCAACTCGACAACAACAAACTGAAATTATATTAAATGCTTACAAAACTAGATAATATAAAAATTGTACATGCTTTAGTCTTTATCAGTGTAGCCAAATCTGTCAAGCATCAGGAGGCTTTGGTGTATTTCTTTAGTGAGACTGGAATGTTTATATGACATTAAAAGCATCTCATCTATATCTGAATCTGACTTCTTCCACATTATAGTCATAAAAATGCTCAAAATTACACTGAAATTGGACTAATTTAATAATAAAAACTAACATGAAATGCGCATAATCACTCTGGAAATTAACAGAAACTAAAGTGAACTGAAAAGAAAAAAGAAAAAAAAATCATCTACTCAAAAGGTTAATTGAAACAAAAAGCCAAGGTTAAACTCAAGAGCTAAAATGTCAATAGACATAATTCTATGCAAATGAAACATTAAAATCAATCAGAACAAACAAACAAACAAAAAAAAGAGAGCAACAGAAAAAGCGCATCTATAAAAAACGTGTTTTAATAAGTGAAGTTAATATGAAAGCCTTATCTCCAACAGCAGATTTTCCCATAGCTGGGGCAGAAGCAGGGTCACCTTTAGATTTAAGCCCCAGAGAAGCCCCACTTGAGATTCAGGATTTCTGCTTTAGAAGTGATCAGTGAAATTTTGTGCAAAAAAATTCTAAAACAAACAGAGATCCAGTGGAAGGAAGCCACGATTTGGGTGTTTGAAAACCCAGTAAGAAGCTGAGCTGCTGAATTCTATTTGAGGTGAGATCGAGAGCCACTTTTCCTCAGTGCCATAAAGAGGGAGTTGCAGTAGTCAGATCTAAACAAAACAAGTATGTCAGCAACTGTTATGTTTTTACTAGACATTGTGTTTACCTTAGCTAAGGCACTGAGACCTATATTTTTCCAGCAATAAAGTGCAGCTTTGATTTTTCCCCCTTTTTTTGTATAGGGACAAGCAGCACTGATGGCACTGATGCCATCTGATAGCCACGGGTCTTTAAAATGCATTAAAATCTGCAACAAACTAGAGACAAACAAGCATAGACTACATACATGCATACAAACATAATGACAGCTTTGGGCGTGCCAGTCATGCAAATTCTAAACATTAAAATGAATGTTAGTTACACATCCTCTCATTATATCTCCTTTAGGCCTGCCGCTGATCTGATTTCTTTTTTAATGTTCCTGGTGTTGTTCTGCTCGTGTCTTTTAATTCTCCTGCTGCACCATGAACATTCTAGTGCTGCTGCAGAGGACATAAAGTCAGTGCTACAGTTAAAAAAAAGATATATATTCCAGTCCATAAAGATGTGAAGGTGTACCCAAAAGCCTCCTGGAGGGTAGGAGGGCTTCCTCGCCCTGGGGTGACCCTCTCTGCCTGCAGTTTATCCAAGGCTGCATACAAATTGTGTTTTCTCGGCTAGCATTAATGGCACTCTTTAACCATGACTTTGGGTCATCTTATAAATCATTTCAGTATACACTCATGCACACACTTACATTTGGATAAAACAAACAAAACAAAAACAGAGACAGTGGCTGTCAGACAAAATTAAGTCCAGTGTGAGTCAGTAGATTTATAACAGTAAGTCCAGTAGAATGGGTACGCCTTTTGTTTTGATGGATTTCTCCTTAAGAACCATATTTCAACTAAATGACCAAATTATCTTTTGTTGTATATTGCCTCTTTGCACTTTGCCATTGCATTATGTGCTTGGTGTATTTCTAGTGTGTTGTGGTTTCAGTTGGCACAGTTTGTAGCAGGAGGCTCTTTAGCCTGAAAAGCCATGCCCTGCTTACTCAAGCTGAATCTATCAGATAAAGAGAAGAGCTTTGATGAGGCAAAAATCATTGGAATTAGGTGCAATACTGAAACTTAGTGCATTGGGTGTATTGAATACATTTATACATTTTCAGATCATTTTTTTTGGCTACTCTGTATATCTCTAATCATTTCTGAGTCTTTGTTTTTAAACCAGGTCAACCAGCTGTCAAAACCACCCCGTACAGCAATCCATTAAAATGGTGGTACTGCACAGTGTTGGAGTGAATTGCCTGAAAAAACATCAGCCAGTTTCACTCAATAAAAGTGCTGCTATCAGAGCAAGCAGAGCTTTGGATTAAAAAAAAGGCTGTTTTCACACGTTTGATGCTGCTGGTTGAAACAGCATTTTAAAAGAATTTGGGTCATGCTGGGTTGAATAAAGTGGAAATCCTATAAAAACAGTGAAACTGCAGAAAAGCAGTTGATTTTGTAAACACGGTATCAGAGTTCTTTAAAGGCGTTTTTTTTAAACTACTTTTATGATGTCTACCTAAAGTCATCTCAAATATAAAACTATGAAGCAATGATAAAAAGTTGCAAGATAAAATCCCTGCTGGTATTTTGTCCTTTTTAGATACTTGGGTTTGTTTCTTATGGATCTGATGTCACTCAGAGCTCTGTCCACTCAGTAAATGCACATCTAGTGTTTACTCCTGTTTCTTTTCACTGTCTCTCCTTGCCTTTGGGATGTTTTACGACTTCTTCATTTGTGGGAGAAATAAGAAGAAATGGATGTAGCCACCACGATGTCACCTTTTGGCTAATTATTTGTTTTTTTTAATAATACAGAGAAAACCCAGAGAAAGCAATCAAAAGACCCCCCCAGGAGCAAGTAATTGGTGACAGTGGAAAGGAAAAACTCCCTTTTAATAGGAAGGAATCTCCAGCAGCCATCTGCTACAACTGGTTGGGGTGAGAGAAAGAAGACAGAACCAAAGACACTGTGAAAGAGTGCCAGAGCTTAATAATGTTTACTGAAATCATAGAAAGGGAATGTTGGTATATTTTTTTCATGAACTTTGCAACAACCGGCCTTCCTCTTTGCAACCAGAGGAGTCACCACCTGCTGGCTTCATTTTTTAGATCTGAAAGCTACATTTATCTTTCATACAGTCTTTCATCTTATAGAAATGAGCAACCTAAACTCCTGGGCTGTTTCTTTCCTCTGTTCAGTTACTAAGAACTCGTCCTCCACCCTCCAACATGAAAGATAGCTTTCTTCATCCTTTTACAATATATTTATCTATTTATGTTTAGTGAAACAAAGGTCTGCATTTACAATTTCATTTTGCAACTTTGTAAGTCCGAACTAAAAATCTGTCTTCTGCCTTCAAATAATGTATAATTCTTATTCATATGATCAATTCCTGTTATCTTGCACTCAGCTCATTTCACATCAGTAATTATTTGCCAGACACACCGCACAGAAATGCTCATTGTAATTATTCAGATGGGCTGTTTAAAACGTAATGAATGAAGGAAAGCAGCAGGTGCAACAGCCTTTAATGGTGCATTTCTTTTTACTCGTCTAATCTTTACATTCACTAACTGCATTTACTTCTTGAAATGTCCCTGAAATGCACTTCATCCTTTTAGCGTCCCTTTTAAAATCTTAAAAATTCAGCAAAGTGAAAGCAAAATCTGTCACAGAAAACTCCCGTGGCTGAATCAGTCTGACATAATCAACCTGACATCTGAATGATCAGCCTTCACAAAGTCAGGGAGCTTTGCTTCTCTCGGGAAAAGTTGCAGCCTTATTTTCAACCTCAACAAAAGAGCAGGGATGTCCTGGGGGAGTTCTTTTCAACATTAGTCACCTTATTTTGTGGAGAGAATCTACCTTTCTATTACCCCCCTCTGCCCATGTAAGACTACCTCATTTTGTTTGTGTCAGTCACAGAAAGACTTCCGTTCAAATGCCAGCCTGACACATTCACATTAATTTCAAACAGACAGAAATAGAGATAGCAGATGGAGGCAGCAGCTTTATAGGAGAAGTACTAGAGGCGAGAAGAACATTGTATGTGTCCTCTTGATGCTGCACCGCTGAAAGGACGACCTTTGGAATTTGCTGCGACTGATTCAGAGAAGCCTGGCATTTTGCCTGCCTGTGCAAAATCCACAACACCCTTCCTTTTCACTGTTACACAGCAGGCACATTCATTTATTGTAATACTCTTTCAAACTTACAGTAACTTACAGGTGCTGAAATTACAATATACAACTGCAGAAGTAACCACTCGACCTTTGAAATGTCCAAATACTCACATGTGGTTGGAGGAGTGTCTCACTAAATTAAAGACAATATCAGTTAGAAGTCTTTTTCTTTTTACTCTTCAGTAAAGTGCCTTCATTGACAAAAAATATTTGGTGTTAATAAGCTAATCAAAAATTAGCAAACAATCAAAAGATTTGAAGAATTTAAATGTAAAACATGTTTGGAATACTAACTGCTTTTACTTCTGCACATGCATACAGGCTGCTTATTCATCCACTGAAAAGCATATTATTTGAGAAAAACACTGAAATGAGCCAGCGTTCTGCAGCCGGAGGACTGCTTTGAGCATTACTCAAGAGGAGCACAGGATGTATAATGAATGTAGCTGGCAATGACTTTATTGTGGTGTCTCACATATATTTTGCCCTTGAAAGCATGAAAAGGTTTTAGCTGCAACATGCAATGAAACACTAGTATTCCTGATACCGCTGAATATACTGGTATGCATAATGTGCAGTTATCATAGTGCGAATATGAGATGAAGGAAAATGCAACATCCAAAATGTGGTTTAAAAATAAATGAACATTTCAGGAAAATGCTGCATGTTTATGTCCATATTACAGCTAACATGAAGATCAATAGTAATCTTACACACTCACGGGACACTTTATTAGGTAAAACTGCATTTTAATGCAAATGCATCAGGCATGTAGGCATGGTTTAAACAACCTGATGAAGTTCAAACTGAGCATCAGAGGGAGGACAAAGGTTTAAATAACTTTGAATGTGGCATGGGTGTGTTGCATGTTTAACAGGCAGGCGTTAGCTGATGCAGACACTGAAGGAGACAGAACTAAGTTTCAAACAAAAAGCGAGCCTTTTATTGTGGCCGATAACATAAGAACAAAAATAAAGCGAACGGTAAAACTAAACTAAAACCTAAACTGGGAGAACTATGATAACAGACCAGGAACATATGAAAAACTAAAACATGGAACATGACCTGAGCAGAATCATGACATACATGAAACTTAACGGAGGAAACACAAACAACCCGACAAAGACTGAATGACAACACACAGACTGAATACACACAGGAGGTGATCAGGGGAAGTGGAAATACAGTGGAAACAGCTGAAACAAATGAACATAATGACACCTCAGGGGAAGAGTAAAACTAAGCACGCTGAACATGGAAACACCAGACTTTCAAAATAAAACAGGAAACATTGAGAGACTTAGACATGGCACACAAGCTTGACAACATGAAGCACGCAAACAAGGAACACATGACATATTGACAGAGAAGACAAGAAACTACAAATGAATCAGGAATGATAGAAGGAACAAAACTAGAATGAAACACAACCAAACCCTAAGCACTGAGCATATATTCAATATAAGAAATCAAAAAATACAAAATGAACTCAAAATGCTGGGTCACAGCAGAAACTCAAATAACCACTTGTCACAACCAAACTATGAAGCAGAGCATTTCTGTTGCTGACCGTGTGTCAGGGTCTCTGAGTATTGGATCGCAGGTTTTCTGTAAATGATTATTCTGTTAACTTCTGAGAATCATTTCTTTTTTGCATTTTTCTAATAATAGTATTTCTTTATATTTATATTTCTCTGGGTTTAGTTCTTTTGAACATCCAGTTCTGTTAACAGTTACAGTTTTGGTTTATATTCAGTTCATTGAGTTTCTATGTATTCCTGCCTCTCATTTGTTCTGTGTCTTTAGTCTCTGTTTTTGTGTTTTGTTACTTCCTGTTTTTATTGTTGTCGTCTGGTGTCTTTAGTTTACTTCCATCTGAGTCATTATGTTAAGTATCCTCAGCTGTGTTCCCACCTGCTACTTTCCCCCTCATTATCTGAGGTGTTGTGTCTACACATATTATTATGTGTAGACACAACACTGGTTAGGCACATTTTATGATTGAATGATTCACAGGACAGTGCTAAGTGGATGAGACGAATAAATGAAAAACATTCCTCTAAAAATGGACAAAAATGAGTAAAAAAACAGCCAATGCCAAAGAAAATCTTTGAAAGAGTCTCAGAAAGTCTGTTGCTCAAGACCACTTTAAAAAACTTACAAGAAAGTCTAGCTCAGAGGAACAAATATTAAAGTAATGAGGGATGGTTCAAGACTTTTGCCCAGTGTTGGGTATAGCAGAAATGAAAGACATACATTATAGGTCCCCTTTAAAAAGCATATGAACAGATATCAGACTCCTCATATGTCTCATTATTTATTTATTTTCTTGTGCTAAGAATCCACATCCAGATACTTAAAATAATTCTAATTAACATGTATTAATTAGCCCTTGCTTCTAATGTCTTGGCTAATTGCCTCATTATTTTTGCCTTATTTTTTCACTGACCTTTAAAACAACCACTTAATGCAGCACAGCACTCTTCCACTTCTATAGTGCAGGATTAAACGAGGGGGAGTTGACCTGCATGTCTCCTGTGACTGTCCCCTTCTACTGAGCAAGGACGGGAATAAGCCTCCTTTCTATAATGTCCTGCACGTTCCCTCTTCATTAAACTATGATTCACTTGAACTGAATTACGTATTCAGCCAAAGCTAGAGAATCTATAGTATGGAAATTAGGTGATATTGATTTTCATCCCTTGAGGCTTTTACTTCCTGTTTTTGTAAACAAAGAAAAGGCTTCAGCTCTACCAAACATTCTGTAATGCTACTTTGTCATTTTTTGTCAGACTAATTTTTGATTGGCCGTGGGTGTGTTATTGATAGCGGCAGTCTGATGCGTGAAAAACACAGCAGCCTTTCTGTCACTATTCCCTCTCGCGCTTTCTTTAAGCTACGGCTGCCTGCATTGCTGTCGCCCTCACGTACAACCATAAATCAGCCATGTAAGAGCTGGGCCCCTCTCTGCCAGACCCTGCACATTGATTACACTGCACTGGGTAAGTGTAGCGTGATGAAGAGAGAGCCCAATTCAATTAGGCTGCCCTGCTAGACAGAAATACGTAGAATATGTTGGCCTGGATAAAAGAATGTCTTCTGTCGAAACTGAGGATAAGGAAAAAGAATTTCAGAGGTGAGGCAGGGATGTCGCTTAGGGAAAGTAATTGGTTTGCTACGATAACCTTCTGCACCCTGGATTGCTTGTGAGTTGATAACTGATGCACATTTTCAAGGGTAGAAGAGAAAGTGATATGATGATGATAAAGGATTTGTTTTTTATTTAATGGATACTTTATTGATCCCCATGGGGAAATTACTTGTTTTTCTCTGCATTTGACCCATTCACTCAGTGAAGCAGTGGGCAGCCCACTAAGCAGGCGCCCGGGGAGCAGTGTGTAGGGACGGTACCTTGCTCAGGGGTACCTCAGGGTAGCCGTTAAGTGGATTCGAACCGCCGACCTTCCGATCATGGGGCGACCACTTTACCTACTGAGCTATCCCTGCCCCAACTTTCCTGCAACTAACAGCGAATAAACACATTTTAATCAACCTTAGGTCAAAGTCTGCTTGCAAATCTTCTGACTTTGTCGATCCCAGTTTGAACAGATTTCAAGAAGATACATTGTAACTTCTTAAGTGAACCCAGCTTTTTTCCTCTTGTACACAGCAAAATCTCCAGTGTTAAATTAACACTGGAGAGTGTCTATATGGGTCCACACCTCTGAGTGGTAAATACAACACTGTTGAGTGTTAAATTAACACTTTTGACAGTGTTATATGTTTACAAGTAACCTAGTCAGTTTTGAAGATTAACAATGGCTAACACTGAGCAGTGCTGATTTTCTAACACTGGAATATTTCTAACATTTTGAGTTATTTTATTTTCCTTGGCTGCTTATCAAATTCAGGGTAGCATAGGGGACTGGGGCCTGGAGTTTTTCTAAGTTAAATTCTAGCCTTTTATTAGTACATTACAGGACAGCTCATTTGTATTACAGAACTGGACCTCTCAACTTTGATTATTTAGAGCACGTTTAATGCAGTTAGTAAAACAAGACTTCTTTTGTGTTTAATTGTACAAACAGTCCATCCTCCAGTTTTGGTAAGCAATAAAAAATGATTTTGGGACTTTTTAGCTTTCAGGGTGATAGAGGCATAAAGACAGGAAAGCTGGAGAAAGACATGCAGCAAATGTATTAAGGCAGGTTTGAACTTGGGTCTCTGGATTAGCCTTACAGTATATGGATCACCTGCTCTACCCGGGGAACTAAACCAGCACCCTCAGTAAGTATTGTTTGTATTCTGTTTGAACTAATTAGCAGTCCTTGCACTTGCACCGTGTTAACCATGCTGGTTAGCATTAACTGATCAGTTCATTTTGTTCCACCCTGACACTATGAAGGTTAAAGGCTCATGTTAGACTGATTTTTTGTCATAACACAGTTACTTTGCATTATCCAGTAAGTATAATATTAAGTGTATTATTTTATATATTGTATCTATTTTGGACACATCTACTATTTGTTACATTGCCACATATGTTTTAGCAAATGTTTTAAATGGTAAATGGTAAATGGCCTGCATTTGTATAGCGCTTTTCTAGTCCCTAAGGACCCCAAAGCGCTTCACACTACATTCAGTCATTCACCCATTCACACACACATTCACACACTGGCGATGGCAAGCTACGTTGTAGCCACAGCTGCCCTGGGGCGCACTGACACTTTTATTTGCCTGGGCAAATAAAAGTGCATGAAAAGTTCACAGGAAACAGTTCAGCAGTTCTAAAACTAAAAGTCGAATATAAGTCTAAAAGTCCAATATTAAACTTGAATGCAGACAGATATTTAAAAAATGCACCACACTCTGTCTGAGAGCAGTTCATACATTAACCAAAATAAGAGCAATGGGTGAAAAAAAGAGAAAAGTTGTTGCAGTTTCACTAAAAGCTGAAGGACTGAAACATATGCCACATGATAAAGAGACTAAACACGTATTACACTAATTGCACTTAAGTGCATTCTTGTATGGGATGATAACTCACGCAAGTCAATACTTAATACACAAATCCATTTCTTTAAAATCATGATGGATCTTTTCAGTTTAGTACATCAGCATCTGAGAGGTGATTTATGGGACCAAAGATGCTTGGATAAGGCCTCTCAATCAGACTGTCTTTGGTAACTCAAGGAGTTAATTCTGGATCAGATCCAGTCTTCATTCACTAAATGTCCAACATCTCTTAATCATTTGACCCACTGTGGTCTCCTACGTGGTGACTGCTCAAGCATTTCTAAGCCCATTAACTCAGTTTCAACAATCCCAAGTCTTCCCTTTCAGTAAGCATTCAGAGACAGCTTGGATGCACTTAATTTTGCTCTTGTAGTTATAATAAGAGGGATTTATGTGTGTTAATAATAATAATAATAATGGATACTTTATTGATCCCCATGGGGAAATTACTTGTTTTTCTCTGCATTTGACCCATTCACTCAGTGAAGCAGTGGGCAGCCCACTAAGCAGGCGCCCGGGGAGCAGTGTGTAGGGACGGTACCTTGCTCAGGGGTACCTCAGGGTAGCCGTTAAGTGGATTCGAACCGCCGACCTTCCGATCATGGGGCGACCACTTTACCTACTGAGCTATCCCTGTTATAACGCCTCTAAAGCTGTTCAATCTGTTTCTCCCCGCGTGCTTTTTTTAATTCACTGCACACACGACGGGTGGAAAGAGGGACATTTATTTCCCAGTGTTGCCACAGTAACAATTTTCTAAGCTAAGAACTTCATCCACCATGTACACGTGACAGCTCAGTCCATTCTGCCCAGCACAGCTTGCTGGCAGACACATATGATACTTATTTTGATTCATTGAAGCAGAGTCATCCAGCCAGTAAACAGATGTCTGGACACAATGTGGTGATGTCGGACAGATGTTCATGCATTTTCATCTTAGCCATGTCCACAGAACAGAGCTGAAACCTGGAAGTGTTGTTTACATACTACTAATGTGCAGAACACAATACATTTACATTTATAAGAGACATGTTTTTGACAACATAATAAAGGACAATAAATGCATCTACCAAAAGGTTGATTCTCTTCATTTTATACCTTATCATTGCTTCACTGACGCTGCATTCAGATTATTAATAACCTTTGTTCAGGGTTTATTTGTATGGGTGGAGCAAATAGCACTTTTTCACCTCCTCTTAACAAAAGCTAGACTTGCTGTTCTCACCAATGGAAATACACTCACTGGCCACTTCATTACTTACACCTTGAGAGTACTGGGTTGGACCCCGGTTTTGCCTTCAGGACTGCCTCAGTCCTTTGTGCCACAGATTCACAGCGCTGGAAATATTTCTCAGAGATTTTGAGCTATATTTACATGACAGCATCACACAGTTGCTGCAGATTTGTTGCTGTACATCAAAGACGAATCTCTTGTTTCACCAGATCACAAAGATGCTCTACTGTATTGAGACCCGGTGACTGTGGAGGCCACTTGAGTACAATGAGCTCACTGTGATGTTAAAAAAAACAGTTGTAGATGATTTGAGCTTTGTGACGTGGTGTGCAAAGAAAGTACCCCCACATCACTGCACCACCATCACCAACCTGACTGTTGATGCAAGGCAGG
The DNA here is from genome assembly GCF_057382275.1 of Copadichromis virginalis. Taxonomy (NCBI): domain Eukaryota; kingdom Metazoa; phylum Chordata; class Actinopteri; order Cichliformes; family Cichlidae; genus Copadichromis; species Copadichromis virginalis. Next base: position 29,194,107 of record NC_140637.1, read on the forward strand.
ATGGACACCATTTATGACTACACCAGCAACTGGAATTGAGACTCATCAGACCAACATTTTTCCAATCTTTTATTGTCAAAATTTTGGTGAGCCATGCAAATTGTGATGTCAGTTTCCTGTTTTTAGCTGACTTCTCCTCACGGATTATTTTTTTCTCTTTTTAAGACTTAAAGTTACTTAAATCACCTGTATTCCCCATTCAGTGATGACATCAACGGGTTTACAGCCTGATACCTGAATAGTTTGACAGCTCTTGGGGGATTTATTTTAAAACTTACCTGTTTTGCAATTTTTAAAATTACCTCTGCTAATTTGAGGCACTGCACAGTCCTTTCTAACCTTTTGTGGTATTTGTGCCTTTTGGAATAGTTTGATAGAATTATGTATTATGGTGTGCACTGTAGTACAGCCTGTCCAAGAAGTTTGTCCTTGCAATGCAATATATTAATTATTTATATACAGTTATTAATAAATAGTCTGTGGTCATATATGGAGCTTTAGCTGCATCCTACACCATGCCAACATGTTCAAAATTTCATTTTTGACACTTACATAGTTACTTTTGTAACTTAGCATGCTACCAATTCTTAATTAGCACTAAACAGCTGTGGTCAGTGAGAATATCTTTTTTTGGTGTTATACTGGCCCAAATATTTTCAACAAGTAGAAATGTGACTTGATGAGGATGATGGTAAAAAGAAATTCCAGGGATTATCAGAGTCATTTGGATTCATCATCAGGGATCATGGCCAATCCATCTGGTTGTGATATTCCACAAAATAAGTTACATTTAGTCCTGGGATAGAAAAGGTCAGGTTAATGGGGTTAATCCTTGAAAGTCTGCACCGATTTTCAGTCACTGCTGAAAATTTTTTTCCAGCAAACCGTCCGGTGGGTGTTACCGTCCATCGAGTCTTTCTGCTAAAGTGGATGAAAGGTGAACACTGACCTGGAGTCTGAAAGTGGTAGTGTTGACCCTTTTCAACATTTTTAACATCTATAAAACAAAGGCTATATTCAGAATATGGACTGCTCTTATCTCACTGCTGACAAAATGTTTCTATTGATCCTTAAAAGTACAGAAAAAATCTAAGTGTGTAGATATAATTTGTGAAATAAGAACGAACTACTAAATGTATTAAGCAGGCATCCATTAAAGCATGACATATAGACATTTTCAGTTACAAAAATAATGGGATTCTGTATTTCAAAAGCATAATTTAGTGCTTATCAGCTGTTTTGGAGTTTTGGAAACTTGCTCTGTCTTTGAAAATGTTTTTAATTATGCAGTAATATCACTCAAACAGAATTTTTAAGTCCAATCCTAATTAGCCTCACTATTATATCTCAGATATCTTTGCATAATATACAGTGAGCGACTCAGCTGTGGAAGGAAAATTCTGCTAGTTTATGTCTGAAGTGAACTGCTGATGTAAACAAACCTTTGACAGGATTAAATGGCCTTACAAATTTATCTAGTCTTAAAAGAGGGGTTAGAATCATTCCAGAAATAAGGGGTCTTCACTGTGCAACACTTGCAACATCGATCCAAAACACTTGCATCCTCAAGCTGTTAATAGGATAAGATAATTCCGCTGATCCTGCTTAAACAAATCACACTTAACAAGTGACTTTTACAACTCATTTAATAAGTAGTTACCTAAGAGGGAATACTTGTTTTTCTCATGTTTACAAGAAACATAGATAGAGTGATAGCTCAGTGCAAAGCTGGATGGATAAATAGTGCTTTGGGACTGAGCCATTTGGAAACAAAACAATAAAGCAGGGAGGGGGTTGAGAGTGCCCGAGTGCCGGGCTAAGGATCCTGCACTGATCAGCGCTGCATGATGCAGAAAACAGATGAGAAAGAGGAGGAGGAGGAGAGGAAGGAGGAGCGAACTGGGAACAGACTGGCTGAGGCTCGCAGCTCTCAGTCTCTTCTCTGTGCTTCGCCAAGCAGCTTCTCTGTGCTTTCCTCTTTCTCTCTCGCCCACATCGGCTTTAATACTCTTCTTGCCTGAGCTTACAAGAGGAAACGTAGCAACAGAGGGGCTCGCTCACTCGCTCGCACCAACTTCGCCCACGCCATGCTGCCCTGGAGAAGGAATAAGTTTGTTCTGGTGGAGGATGAGGCGAAGAGTAAACCCAAGAGCCTGGGGACTGGACTGACATACCACTCCATCCTCTCTTCTCTGCTGCGCTCCTGTCCTGACTTGCTACCCGACTGCCCCTTTGACTGGGTGGGTAGCATCTTCCACACAAAACGGCAAAAGGTTGAACTGAATAAAGAGGAGCCGGTTTATAATGTGCGCTACTTGGGAAGTGTGGTCACCATTACGGCAAAGGGAGATGGTTGCACCCAGGAGGCGGTGGCCAAAATCTGGGCGAGGAGCAATTATGGGGACCAGAGTGTCAAGATGAGGTTAACAGTGGGACCACAAGGGATCCGGATGAGTGCCGACAAATCCGGGAAAAAGAAACCCATCCATCTTTACTCCCTGAACAGGATCACTTATTGCACCGCTGACCCGTGCCGGCCCAAGATCCTGGCTTGGATTTATAGGCACCAGGTCAAGAACATGGCGGTGGTGCTCCGGTGTCACGCAGTCCTGGTTAGTAAGTCGGAGAAGGCCCAGGCAATCGCCCACAGCCTCTACCAGAATGCCACCTCCGCCTTCAGCGAGTTCAAGCGGCTGAAGCGTCAGAGTGATTTCCGGCACTGCCAGCAGCAGCTGCTCGGTGAGGAGGCAGTGCCCCTGATGCCTCTGAGGAGGCTGCTGAACGGGCAGTGCCACTACAGACCGCCTGCCGACAACCCCGGGACTGCCACCCGTCTCTGCTCCATCACAGAGGAAGAGGAAGAGGAGGAGGAATGTGAGAAGGAGAGCAAAGATAGAAAGGAAGAGGTGAAGGAAGCGGAGGAGGATGTAAAGGAGCAGCAGGACAAACAGAAGGTTTTAACGACAAACACAGACCCGACTCAGTTATTATCAAAGTTGGACATTGGGGATATTGCTCGACTGGAGCAGTGCCAAATCAACTTTGTCAGTGACAGCAACAACAATACATTTACCTTTATAACCTCTCTGGTGTGACTGTAACACAGTTTAAAGAGTGCAATTCTGCACTACAATGACACATTCCTCTCTCTGCCCTTCACTGGTACCCCACTCAGGCTCCCTCCTGCCCCAACCATGTAATGCAAAGTGTTTACCAGAAACTTCTCCAACTTACCGGGTAGACAAGAAGAGGCAGACGATCGTTTGTGGGAGTAATTCCTACTCTGCCCGGATGCCTCGGATTCGGGCTTGACTGTAGCAGTTTGGGAAACTGCATGTTTACACAGGAGGGCTGGTGATGCACAGACTAACAGCAGCACAATGACAAATGAGGACACTGGGTTCAGAAAACACGGGAGTGCTGAGAGACGCTGAGATCGCTGACATTTGTGTCACATATTGATTGCAGCACCGATCAGGATGTAATTAGTAGACCTCTGTCTCTTATTTTTGTGAGTATATTTCAAGCCTCGTTTGTAAACAGGGTCATTTTTTGGACTGACTTGTGATATTTTTCAGGGAGGTTCTTTGTAAATTTGTGTAACTTTTCTAAAATGACAATCCTCATTAAAATGACTCGCAGACTGACCTTTCCCAGCGAAGAAGTTTATTACGGTTTTACTAATGATAGCAGCCGACTAATGAATAAGGCTATAATTTAGGAGGCAAGCCATTGAGTCAACATGTTTATTGCTGCCATTTGTTAAGGTCCTTATCATTTATGCATGACAAGTCAGCAGTAACCTTTTTCGTGCTGAGCTATTGTCTTTTTTCTCATGACATCTTTGATCCTTTGGCTTTTAAAATGAACACTGTGATAAATGCGTGACCAGGGACTATTACATAACTGTTCATGCAGCATTGATTAATTCTTATAATGCATCTTTTAAAATATATACTTATGATTTGCTAAAGCAAAAACAAACTGTTTGCCACTGCTCTGCCCGTCGTAGTTTTGCTAATGCAGTTTTTCCATGAGCCCTTGCAAAAATGCAAATGACCCTCACTATTGAACACAAGTGTTTGAAATATGACTGTAGCTGATTTCCTGTTGATAATATCTGTGCTACTGTCCCAAGATGCATTGTGATTACTATGAGATGAAGCTATTTATTTTCCAAATATGATGAATAAAAATTACCCTTGCTTGGGTTTCCTTCTTGAATCTCAGGAGGAGTGTATTTCAAGATGGTATCAAAGAGATTATTCAAATGAATGCAACTGCTCAGCATTCCACTAGTGTACATGTGCATGTTTGTGATGTGAAAATATGTCTTACCATCACGTCAAACACAAGAGAACAGCCTATTTACATCCGATTAATCTGCTTTCAAACTGTATAGAAGGATAAATAAATGTTTTTGCCACAGAAAAGACAACTTTCAGCTGCCAGTTTCATTAGATGTTAATGTGGTTTGATAAATTTCTGCAAGCCTCGCAGTGGCTCTGCATCACTTAACCCTAAGGGGAGCAATTAATCAGCGGGCTGAATTGTTCAGAAAAGGAACATAAAGCACCTGCCTCGACAGGACGGCTGTCAGGCTCCGACAGTAACGAGTGATCCAAAACGGGGACCAGGAAGTTGACTTACTAATCAAGCATATTGCTGCCAAAATCAGCTATTTCTAATGAAGGAAGAGAGTTTAACCGGGTTTACTGGGATGATATGTAACTATACCATGTTTGGATTATATCACCATAAAAATAATAAATATATTAACGTTGAAAAGCTAGTAACAGTTAAACAATTCATGAATTCATGTCAGGTATCAAACATCAAAAGCCGTTTGAGCTGACTTTTCTCATTAGAGATTCTACTTTTGAAGAGGAATGGCTTCGACTTTATTGCTGCATGAGAAAGCAAAACCATTTGGAGTTGGGTTGAATTACTGAGACGGATTGCTGGAACATTTGAGATCAATAATTTTCTTTTCTTGAAATGAACTACCTTGGAAATAGAAGATGATCTCATGTCAGGAGATGGAAGATAAAGGATTCATTTGTCCTTGCAACAAATCCATTCATAGGAGAGATTACGGAATACTTTCATTTATGTGATTTTTTCCCCTGCATTTTAATACTCAGACACACAAAACACAACGCAATAAAGTCACACTGACATTCTGCTATGGGGTGGTTAAGCAGAGGAACCACTGTGTTTTTACGCAAACACAACTCTTGTCAGGCAAACATAAGAGAGGGAGCAGATGGCAGCAGCAAGGTGCACGCTGAGCTTTATCACACTCGTCTTCCAGAATAACAAGGGCTCAAGCCCATATCCGGAGCTTGTTATGTTTTGTCACATCGTCAGCCGCAGGAGATGCTCTTTAAAAACATAAAATCTAATCAAACCCAGCAGACCTGGGCCTGTCAAGTATTACATATAACCAAGCTGTGCCATTTTACAGCAGGGTGTCTGAGGAGATCCAAATAGCTGCTTCCGCCTGCACACATCTGTTCTTAGTCTTTCTCATCCTCATGCAGTGTCTGTGAGGCAAACACAAGGGTGTGTGACAGTACCACAGGCCTGCATGTCTCCACCACGACGAGGAGGAACAGAGGAATAAAATATTGTGTCCCAAAGTAGCTGGCGGCAGGCAGCAGTCCATTTTATTCCAGGGAGTAATGTGCAAAAAAACCTCCCAAAAAATAACCACACACACACAGCTTCCCCAAGAGCATGACAAAGAGGAAGAACAGTCCACAAAGCCCAAGGAAGGACACTGTGAATCACCGAGACGTTGGCCAGTACTGGGAGAAATGAACAATAATGAAACTTTATGAAATATAGCTGTGGGCAGCAGTGAGGAAGGACAAGCAGTTCAGCAGGGCACAGTCACTATGGCAACTTTTTCTGATCGTGTTAAAAGCCTGTCTGTAAGCACTGACAAGAAAACCATGGACTGGTGCTGGCATGAGGTCACCCAGTCATTTTGGGAGTCTGCATTTTGTAGTCTCAGTGTTAGCAATTTATGGTGGCAAAGGTGACTGTGGTTTGACAAAAGGGTGGAGTGGAGTTATCAGATAACACTTGCAAGCTTAGTTAGCATGCAGCATCCACGAAACGTACACATAGAAGCACCTACTTGCTAATTAGTAACACACCACAACTGAGGCACAAGTTTATTGGATGGGCTGTACCACATCACACTCCAGAGGCAACATAAACATGGATGAGTGGTCCAGTTCATTAAGCTGACTGGCTACCAGTGCTGTGAATACAGCAAGTAAAAGGGGCAGTATTGCCAATGCCAACACTGATACTGATAGTGTTAACGTATAAAGGCCGCTTATGCAGTGGAGATTGTTGTGTTATCACTCACCCTGGACACAGTCTGTTTGACCTGCTCCCCTCAGGCAGGAGGCTCCGGTCCATCCGCACCAGAACCTCTCGCCATAAGAACAGTTTCTTCCCCTCTGCTGTTGGACACATGAACAATAACCACATGACTGTCCCCGCCACTAACACATGACCCTACGCTGTGTCACTGCATCATTTCATGTCTGGCACTGATCACCACCTGCACTCATGTATATATCTTTCTACGTAGCACTCATAATTCTTATTCTCATGTATATATCTCATGTATATCTCATGCACATATCTTTCTCTCTACATAGCACTTTAATTCTTATTGTTTGCACTGAAGCACCGCAGCAATTTCCTAATGTTGTAAACCTCAACATCTGGCAATAAACCCATTCTGATTCTGATTCTGATTCTGATGAAATGAATAATCATGATTTTGCAAATTATGAAGTTTATTGGTGTAATTTTTACTTTCCACAATAATTAGTTAACATAGTAAAAGACACCATTCAGCTTTTCATGTATTTTGAAACTGCTCTTGTGCCTGTCTGTAAAGGGTCAGCATGTACTGTAGGTTAAAAAAAACAAGCAGAAATAGACAGAGTAAACAAAAAGGTTTGGACTTTTTTCATAGTACATTTTGAGGTATATCTTTTTTCATTTCCAAATAAATGATTCCTTTAACGAGTCAGCGGGCTACACACTGAACTTAGAGGGTAGCAACAAAATATCGATACTATCGCACTGTATCGATCCAATCAGACACCAGGATTAGCATTAATACTATCGATATTTGAATTGTTCCGCCCACCTCCACTGGTTAAGCCCATATAGACATGTATGGGCTTCAGCTTCCCGTGTAAAGGCACCTCGCAATCAAAGCAAACACACCTTAAGCCAAAAGAAAATTGAAACGTAATTGTAAAACATTCTCGTACTGTTCACTTGTTATTGTGGGGTTCTTTGTGCCCAGTTATAAATACTTTTAATGATGATAATTCTACTTTTGAAAACAGTGATCTGCAGGAATTAGCTAAGTTTTGAGTTTTAGCATTTCTCTGTTGGCTGCATTTTAAAAACGTATTTCTAGTCCTAATGTTGCTCCGTGGTAGAAAAAATAATAGTATTTCAACAAAATGCAAATTAAACTAATTTGGGGGTCCAGTCTTAACAAGTAGTGCAGATATGTGCCAATTTGGGGACAAATAATCAAACTTTGTGAAAACGTTGAAAGTCTTTTCAATCCTGTGTGGTGAAAATTGATATAAAATACAAATAGATCTGTGCACACCTCCAATTTTGACCCTTTGGTTGCACTAGATTGCTTGGTGGCATTGACCCAATTTATTGTGCCAAGTTAGTCTTAAAGTTTCACAAAAAGGCACCTTTAAAGGTACCATCTGAATCTCAGTTATCTATTAATATCATCAGATTTCCTTTGACCTTTCTCACAGCTATGACATTTGAAGAAATGTTGCATCACATTGTTCCAATACATTAGTTGCAGCTATCTTACTAAAATGAACTTGATTAAAGGAAACATGAAGACAACTTTAAATCACATCATATTTTCCATGCAAAAGGCTCTCTCCAAGATCCCAAAGTATTTCACCTTGTGATTTGTTTTGATTAATAAAAACCTGACTGCAGTATTTCCTCTGGCAAAACTAAAAGACACCATTGAAAACAACATTTCACAAAACATATTTTCTTGCTGGATTCATTACTGTCTCTTGAGACGTGTGACTGGAAACATCCACAGGTACCTTTTTTGCTTGGTGAAGACCTCAGCTGTGGTGGTTGTTTGTTTGCCCAGGTAGATAGAACAACAATGACACCTATCCACACTCAAAAACAAAACTCAATAAGTGACAAGTGAAGTTCAGTCAAATAGCATTTTTCAGTTCTATAAGAGAAAAGACCTGAAAAAAGTGTTATTTTTGCAGTTAAACTGCAGTGTATGCTTGCTTGCCAGAGCTTCCCTCTGAGACCCGTGGATGTATTAAACAGAGCTGCATTGCCTGCCTCACCAGCCAAAAGTTTTCCAGTTACTGGGTTTGCTCCCATGGTTTCCAGTCCACTGCACAAATGCTTTAGCATTTTCCTGAATATAAAACTCATTTTACAGGCACTGTGGAGGTTTTACAAATATGCAACTCTGTGGATTAAAAATCATTGCAAAAATGGTTAAGAGACATACCAAAACCAGTGGGAAAACTTTTTTTTGTGGTCACTGGGACACACTGTGTCCCACTGATCTCCACTTCTTTCAGTACATATGTGATAACAGATTCATGCAACGATTAGTAAAAATCACTTCCTCATTTGCTGTTGTTTTCATTTCTACAGCTGTTTCTTTGCCTGAAATCAGGCAAATCATCATGAAAATGTTGGTGCTCACTAAACAACCCATGCTGCTCCAGAGACCGCGCCTTATTATCTGCTGCTGTCATTCTGCAGTTGCAGGGAGTTTACAAGTTCAAATGATCACAGCTAACAAGCATCATTTCCCCTACTGTGCAAATCTTATAACACCTTCTGAGAAAAATAGTTGCATATCTAGCAAGTTTCAGATGAGATGTGGTGGGTTTTGCCGCTCAGCATCACTGTCAGTATCACACTGAAGCCCTCAAACAACAAAAATGCACTGCAAGATGCACATTCAGGATTTTTCTTATAACTGCAACGATTTGTGTTTAATATTGCAAGATACAGCTGCCCCACAAGATCCTAAAGTGAACCAGAACTTGGTAGAATAAACTATCAAATAATCTCTTGAAACCACCACAACTGTTGTTCTTGAGTATAAACGGTCTCCTGGGAAAACAACATAAAAAAACAAAAAACCTGGAGTGTCAGTGAGGAGACCTGTACAACTATTTAACTCAGGAGTGCACGGATTCATTTAGGCCATGTAATACCTACAGTTTTATAGTTTTCCCTCAAAAATATAATCAACAATAACATCTTTGTCATTTCACATGGACAACAAAATTGGATACAACTATATCATTGCAAGGTCAAAAGAGGTTTAAAAGTGTGACTATATAATATGCATAAAAAGTCAAAAAATTATACAAGTCTCTAAAAGTAATTATAAAAATGAAAGTAAAATAAATGGTAAATGGTAAATGGCCTGTATTTATATAGCGCTTTACTAGTCCCTAAGGACCCCAAAGCGCTTTACATATCCAGTCATCCACCCATTCACACACTGGTGATGGTAAGCTACATTGTAGCCACAGCCACCCTGGGGCGCCCTGTAAAAAACACATTATACCACATATATAACATATTTCATGTTCAACAATTCTAAAAACAAACATTTTGTCTCAAGAAATGTGGCCAAATGCACATCACGGACTATAAATGCTTTTTCTCTAGAAGGGTGTTTTCTTTTTCATTTTTCCCAGATTCATGGCCATGTGTGTGCTTTGCTGCTCCTGCCCGCACTACTTTATTGAAACTCAGCCTTCCCAACTAATTAACATGACATTTGCCATATTGGAAAAATTGCCCCTTTAAGATTATGTTTAATAATGTTACACTAAGGAGAAACAACACTGGGGAATGTAATAATAACCCTGTCACACACCACCTGACGTCTTTATACCACACAGTCGGAGGAATGCAGGAAGGCTGCACAAATTACTCGTGCACTGACGTCACAGGAGAGCCATTACAAGGACTAATTATGAAATCAATAACCCAGGAGCATAGGTTTGTGCTTCGAAAGTGTTCTTTTATGGCACCCAATTTGAGGCCGTGCTGCTTACGTCCTTGCAGGATCTGCAATTGCTTTGGAGTCATTGTGATTGTGCGTCTACTGCTTCACTGATTGCAATAGTGAGATCGAGTTACATGCTGAGTCAGTCTTGTATTACGCCTGTGATGTATGCTGTTTGAGTTGCATCGTGACATCAGCGGCGATCACAGAAAAACAGTTTTGGAAAGAGTGAAATAAAAAAAGGTATTTGAAGGAAAATTTTAATGTTCTGAGAAATCCACTAATATACTTCACAAGACAGGTGAAAATATCAATACTAGAGTGATTTAGCAGCAGGGAATTCAGGCTAAAAGCCTTTGAAAGTTACCTCAGAAAAAAGAAACAGATGGACAGATGAACTGATGGGCATGTTTGAATTTATTTCTAAATTGGGTGTTATAACTCACATATTTCGCAGTACCATACGTAACTTAATTCTGGGGTTTCTCCCATTTTAATGAGAAACAGATTAAATTTTTAAAAATTTGTTTGAGTACACAAACAGGCTTCTAGCAATCTAATCCTTGAACATTAAAAGGCACAGAACAGAAGTCTCATATTAAACTAAATGTTGCACGCAGTTTAGTGATGAATATGTTTTCAGTGCTGGGCTAGAGGTATTCAGTGTAATATTTTAGTCAAATAAATGGATCCCTCCAGTCATAAAAGGTAAGTGAAGCTTCCTGCTTTGAAAAGTGAGCCAGTCTAGAATTGCCTTAAACTGCATTTCTACTGCCCAGCAGAGGATTTGCAAAAAATACGTTAGATTGTGTTGCAGTCTATTAGAAATTCTCCCTTCTGCTTACTTATTTGTGACTTCAGCAAACATTTCCACGATGATCTGATTCTCTAGTTTCAAGTCTTACTTTTTTTCATTTGAATATTATAGTCACATTTATAGCCATAAAGGAGGAGACAGAGTATGTTTTATGGTGCGCCTGCCTTGTGATTGACAATTTACTACACATGCCTTCAGAGTCGTCAGTTTCTCAAACTGATTTAGCCCTCGCTCAAAGTTTGAGGTTCAAAAGAATAAGCTGTGATAAAAATGCTTTGCTCTCAGAATTCACACCCTTTGCATGTCTGACATGTGCTTTGTACTCTCTGTAAAGCAGGGCAAAAAAGCTGTGTGACACACAAGTAGGGCGTCTGTTTGCCAGTTTGTTTTAGTGCTTACAAACTTAGAACTGGGTATTTTGTAAAATTTCTGTCATCTGTAATCAAAAGGATAAAAGGAAGTTGTTCCTCCCCACCATCACTGAGGGCTTGCTCATGTGGGACTGTTGGATTTGCTCTCTAATCTTTACGACCCAGAGTGCCTTGAAACGACTGTTATGCACTGCACTCAATATACACTCCTTCTTTCAGTTGCTCCCAGCTATAAGGGGTTGCCACATTTGATCATCTACCTCCATCTGAACCTATAGATTCCTCTTCAGTCACACCAAACCTCTGCATGTTACTACATCCATGAACCTTCTCTTCAATCTTTCACTTTTCCTTCTTCCTGGCAGCTTAATATGCAAGGCCCTTTGTCCAGCATATCCACTATCCCTCCTGTCCAAATGCCCAAACCATCTCAGCGAAGCCTCTAACTTTGTCTCCATAACGCTCGACCTGAGCTGTCCCTCCGATATATCCATTTCGACTCCTGCCCATCTTTTTTGTCAGTGCCTCCCAGACATACATCATAGCATCATCTTGTAAACCTTCTTTTTCACTCTTGCTCCTGTCCTCCCACCAAAAATCACCCCTGACACTCATCTCCACCCACTCCACCCTGTCAGCACTTTCTTCTATACCTGCCTTGTGCATAGTCTGTTGCTTTTGATGTTTGAACTCAGGTTCTTAAACTCATTTACCTTCACAATCTCTACCCATGCATGCGGAGCTTTTCACATGTCTCTGTCATTTATTTTCTTTCTAGTGCATACCTCCACCTCTCCAGGGACTCTTCCACCCACTCCAACTCTCACTACAGATTGTCGTCTGCAAACATCATAGTCTGTTAAGACCTGCCTGACCTCACCTGTCAACCTGTCCATCCCATCACCACCACTGCAAACAAAAAAGGGGCTCAGAATCGATCGCTAAAGTAATCCCACCGCCATCTTGACCCCATCTGTCACTCCTACCACACACCTCACTACTGTGTGGCTGTCCCCATGCAATCACTAAACACTACACTACAATATACACTCACTAACAGTTTATTAGGTACACCCGTTCAACTGCTTCCTTTAAATGCAAATATAATCAAGATGACCTGTTGAAGTTCAAACTGAGCATCAGAATCAGTGGGAAAAAAGAATTTAAGTAACTCGGAGGTTGTTGGTTAGAGGAGAAATGCCAGACTGTTTGGGCTCATGGAAAGCTCAAATATAGATAAATCTCTAAATGCAAAACATTTTCAACATTTAAGAAGATGAGCTACAGCAGCAGAAGACCACGCTGGGTGCAAATCCTGTTAGCTAAGTGTCACGGTACTGGGTGTAATTGTAGTTTAAGTTATATTCTTGGATTTGTTGTTTTTCATTGTTTTGGTTCTCTTTATTGTTTTCTGCTTGTGTTATATTTAATCTCCCTGGTCTTTATTTTTCTGTCACGGTGCCTTCCCTGTGTTCCACAGTTAGTTACTCTTGTCTCCGTATTTCTGGTTCCCTAGTCTGTCATGGCTCCATGTCACAGTGTCAAGTCCACGTCTTTGTGCATGTTTCTTGTTTCCTGTTTTACTCTGACAGTCTCGCATCCCATGCTCAGTGTTTTCAGTTTTGCTTCCTCCCTGTTTTTTTAATTCCCTCGTTACTCCCTTGTGTATTTAATCCCTGTGTTTTCCTCTGTCTGTTGTTGTGTTGTCACCCCACATTGCTGTGTGTTTCTCTGTGCTCCTAGTTTCCCTTGTTGTTTCTTGTCTGCTCCTAGTTTCTAGTTTCCTTGTTTCCTAAGTTGTTAGTTTCCTAGTTTCTAGTGTTTTAGGTTCTCTTTCCTTTTCAACTGTTTGTATTACCTGAATTTTGTTACAGCATTAAAGCTGGCTTCCTGAGTTCACTCCTTTGTTGTTCGTGAGTCCTGCATTTGGATCCTTCATCCTGTCTGTCACACAGCACTAAATGTGACACTGAGAACAGAAAGATAAGGTTACAGTACACATGGGCTCACATTTCCAGCACCTTGTTGAATCTGTGCAAAAAAGAATTAAGGCAGCTCTCCAAAACAGCAATAGGAAGGTGTAACTAAACAAAGAACATGTATAAATACAATTTAATAGAATGGAAAGAAGAAAATGCTCATTGTATACTATTACACTTCTACTTTGGGTCTTGGTATTGTTTTATTTTACTTCCAGCACATTTACGCCATGCTACACTGCATCTCCTGACTGCATTGGTAACAAACAAGGGTAACACTATGTAATATGACCTGGAATCTAACATTGGGCAAACATTTTTATAGCTGATTTCCTTTTTTCTGTCTACTTTAATTGGCTTCTGGTAGTATAGCTTATCAATCATTTTTGAAAACCTTTTTCTTAAAGAAGCATGTTAGGGAGAGTTTACCGTCAATCAAATTGAGTCTGCTGCATTTCTCACGTCTTTCCTTTTATGTTTCCTACCTCTGATTATTAACATTGACCAAGATTTAAAGATCATGTGAACTTTCTGCAGAGGTAGAATATTCCAGTCATGTTATTTGTTCGTCTTCTAAAGGCATTTTATATTTAGCTCTTAGAAAACACTGGGGGGCAACCGGAAAGTAATGCACTGCAATTATCATCAAACTCACCGCTATTTGCAGGAACAGCGGAGGTGTACTTGTCATTATACCTGTGGCTCTCCGAGTTCAGTCTGATGCAGCATTTTTAGCTCTTTGATGTCTCAGTGAAAGGCATGACTAATGTAATGACCCAGCAGAAGCACAGTGGAGAAAGTTTTATGAAACAGAAAGAAACAAGGCTCTATCAGAAGGAAGAAAACATCCCTATTTACCCCTTAAGCATTTTGGTGGACGGTGAAGAGGCAATCAGTCCAACATCCATTTGTTTCCCAGTTTTCTATTACCTAGGGAATGGAGAAACAAGGCACGAGAGAGCAATCACTTAGGCACATATGCACACACACACACAATCGAACACACACAAGCAGTCATGAAAGAAACTGGGCCAAGACAAACAAATACACATAGAAGGCTGAGGGCATTTCATTTAAGTAGACAGTGTTTGAGGATGAGATAAGGCTTTTTTTTTGTCTATTTGATGATCTACAGAGAGTGGCAGGTAGATAAAAGGGGCAGTGGAGTGTGTGGATTTGGCCGGCATGTGAGTGGGTTGGCACATGACACAGGAGCCAGTTTATGGATATAAGCCAGCCATGGCCACAGTACCTGAATAAACAAGGATGCACAAAAACAAACAGGCTGGACCTCTGCAGCCTATTAGAGAGGACACTCCAGGGGTACAGATTTATTTTCGGCATCACTACACTGATGATCAAATTTCAGCATCAGTACCTGATGACTGATTTTTATTCATTTATCTCATTAAAGAAAAACCCCCACAAACACTACACACAACTAGAGAAAACAAATGCATGGATTTGTGAGTACAGGTGTAACATGAAGTTTATTCATGCATTTTATCTGAATATATTAAATGGAATGCATAAATTAGTAACACTCTCAGTAGAAAGATGTAAAAGTATCCCTTAAATAATTAGAGCACTTCAGTTGCTGGATGTAATTGATGAAATCTTAAAAATATTTAATTATATTTTTAAGTGGTCAGTTTAGGCTGTTTTTCCCTTTTTAAACTCGCTGACATTTTAATCAACTGCATGAAAAGGTGGCCTTGATCTAATGAGGTCTAATTGTTAAGCTAACAATGAAGCAAACATCATTTGATTATGTTGTGCTCTGCAAGTACTGCCTTAACTGGATTATAATACATAATAACATTTTATTATTAAAAAGAGAGGCATGACTACAATTTTTGACTCGTTGTTGTTGTTGACATGTACAGTCGACATCAGAGTGCTTGTCTTTTTTATTTTTCTAGTAAAATCAAAATATGATGACCCTCTGAAAGTTAGGTAATGCATGCAAAAGCCAGATAGGGTCAGACATGATATGCAATGACTTCCCCCCCCCATGCATCTTTAGTATTTGTTGAGCCAAATCCATAGCTTAGATGTCTGAAACATTTGGCATGAAAAGAGACATTTAAATTTTTTTTAAATAAAATCCATATGGAGGTGCAAGGCATAAATCAGGCTATCAACATTACCATCAGTCTCACTGATGCCACCTCTGGAATAAATGGAGATATGACGGTGATTTCCCTTTTACAGCTTCTTCCATAGCTTGGACAAAGTGGCTTGATTAAGGGAGTAATCAAAACATTCTACCTAGCCACCAAAAACCCCTCCAAAATATCAGAAAAATTGATAACTGAATCGAAATCTTTAAATTACCGCTATCATTCAAAGAAATCCATAACAGTCTGTCTTCATAACAGTCCGACATGTGCAATAAAGGTCAAAGATGAAACACATTGCACTGAAACAGAACTAGAGACTCATTGCCTGAAGATTTTTTAAGCATAATGCTGGCTCGTATTGATTTTTTTGGGGGTTGCTTTGTTTTTCTTTTAGGATGCAGTGGGCTGGAGAGGTCTGTGGGTTGGTTGCAGCCCTCAGGATGTATTTTGTATTTGTGCATTATATAGCAAAAGTCAGACGCCTACCTCAACAGAGTCCTTTTGATGTGGAGTAGTAGCAACTGTACTCCAAGCCTCTCCTGATGACTGAGCTCCTCACACTAAGTCCAAGGATGAGCCCAGGCACTCTTTGGAGGAAGCCCCTTCATGCTGCCTGTTAGCTTCACCCTTTGTACAAATCTTTCCACATGCTCAGATTTTTCACAGGCTACAACATTTGATTGATGGTGGCACAAAAAGTGAGGAGGTCACAGTAATTCAGCTGGATTGATGATTCTCAGTGTGCAAAATTCAATCCAATAGCCAGTCCATCTAATAGCTATTATGGATATTTAGGCCAGTATTGCCAAGCCGAGGGCCACAGTGCTGCTGTCATGACTTAGAAGTGAAATAAGGCTAAGCCTCTGGGCAGTTTTGAACTCTCTGGATACTTTTTTTGAATCCGTTCAACCCTTTTTAGAGCTAAAAATTAAATTAAATCCCAGAAATTAATTGGTATTTAATAACACATACTCACGAGAATTTAAATATTTTCTTAGGCAATTTCCTTGAGACTAATGACTCCCTAAACAGAGGGTTCATTTGGATGACCCCATTTGGCATTTTAAGATGCATGACAAATCCTCTCACTCCCTAAGACAGTGCACTTGTTCAGATGGTATCAGGAGAATGTCATTATAAAACCTGCCAATCTTGGGGGGCGGGCGGCAACTAGACAGTGTAACCTTGAAGCTTAAGGAGATAAAATTGGCGATATTTATGGAGTAGCAAGCGTTTGGCATGGAGACTTTATGGGGTGACAGAAACTAAAAAAGACTTTCAGCTTGGAAATATGGTGAAAGTGCAAACTCTCAAACACTGAGCTATAAAGGAGCTGTCACTGCTTTGCTGACTAATGTGTCTTTTTGTTTCGGTCTTGGAACAAATAACTTTACTGCTTTTTAATCTGGCTGCTTTGCTTTTGTCTGCAGAATGAGCAGTTTGAGAGATTGCGGTAGCTGCAGGCAATATGAAAACTCTTTGTGCTTGGGTTTAGTCGGGTTTAATCCATCCCTGATGCAATCAAACATGACTATTGCTAAACATGACACACTTCAGAAAAACAACCTTGCCATTACCCATCTAACAGTGGAAGTTGGCAACCCTACAAACACATTTAGCAGGGTAAAAAAAAAAAGCCATCAGCAGCTGTGACTTGGGGAGGCAGCACAGAAAGCTGTGGGGGCTGAGAGAAAACGGAGGGAAGTGCAGGGGCGGCTAGCAGCAGCTGGGTGTAATTGGTCTGTTACCAATACTGTGTCCTCCCGGGGCTACTGGTTTCGTACAGTGGCACAGCTGTTTGTTTCTTACTTTAAGGGCATATAATTAATTTTTGACCTTCTCATCTATGCCACATTTCCTTCCCATCTTTACAACTTCTATAGCTTCGAGTGTTTTAATTAGCTTTACAGAGTTTGCATGCTTTGTCGAGCCCTTATTAGGTTGTGTAGGCCATACTCATTCATAGTGTTGTATCATTACTCAGTAAAAGTAATGTATTACATAGTATTACTCATTACTTTAAAAAAGTGATATGTTACCAGAGTTATTTAGTCCCTGTAGAAAGTAATGTGTTACACGGCTCATCAAATATGGAACATGGCCTGAGATGCACTGTCTCATAATTACCACTTAACATAGACCTTAGGCTACTATCCTGCACAATATCCAAAGATATTATCCTAAGATCATCATTTTAATGCTTTTTAATGTTTAAGCCAATAGCAAGTTGTTAGCGAGCCACAACAAACAGGACTTCAGTGAAAAAAGTTTTTAGCGCTTGTTGTTTTGTTTGCTTGCAAAGTGTTATTGTTTCGTCTGCAGAATTTTTCATTTTTGCAGATGCTTGCAAAGAGTTGATGTTGTGTGTGGATAGTTGTTTCTGGCTTGGGCTCAGTTTGCACTGCGGGCAATAAAAATAAAAGCAATATTAATATCTCCTCTCCTTTTTAGGAATGCATTCGGATGACATAGACAGCATGTTTTTCAAAAGCAGAGAGCTGCACAACCATGAGAGAGCATGGAAACTCTAGGGACCTACCTGGGTTTGAACCCTAACTAATGAGCCACACTGCCGCCATTATTCTCCTCCACATATAACATGAGATTGTATTTGATTTGATTGTATTTTTTTTAGTCCACCCTTTGTCCAGATGATTAAAGAACATTTGTACAGTAATGCATTAACATTACCACCTTACAGAAAAATGTTCCACCCAGCAGTGCTCATTGTCTGCTTGTAAGATAATGAAGCATTCATGAAAACCTTTTAATCATTTCTTAATAAGGTCGCTTTTATTTTTCTGATTATTATAATTTTTTTTTATAGATGAATAGTAAATGCTTATTTCAAGATGGTTAATAGAAACAACTTATCAAGCACTTCAACATTTCTTATTTTTTAGCTGGGATTAGCACTCTAAATCACCTTGGTACTTCCCTCTAAAATCTTCACCACAGATAAAGGAAAGCTGTAACATCACAAAGGTTTATGTCAGGCCAAACGCTTTACAATATTGGTTTTATTTTTAGCATCAGTGCATCACGCATATCTGCTTGAATGTTCAAACGTCTATAAATTCATCAGATCTCCTTACAGGCTCTCCCCCAGCTCACACTCATTGGCTATGTTTTACTTTCTATTCAAGTGAACGTCCTTGTATCCATTTTGTCTGTTATCTCACCACCACAACATCACACAGCAACACTGTTCTGAAAATGTTGACAAGCACTGGAGGGGAATACTGATGTAGTCGCCAAAAGGAATGCGGGCGCACACACACACACACACACACACACACACACACACACACACACACACACACACACGCGCGCACACACACACACACACACACACACACACACACACTCTAATTCATGTATAAAGCTCATCAGCTCCTGTGCATGAGTTAGGGGAACAAACGTCACCACAGATGATTCAGGGAAAAAAGATCCCTGAATATCCTCCAGCCACCTGCAGATGCTGTGCTTGAGTTCTTTCATCAAGGGCCTTCATTACCTTTCCCAGGTAGAACATGTTGCAGCTGTTGCCTTGATTTGACTTAAAGTTAAACTGAAACTCAACTGATTTTCTTTTCTTTTTCTTTTTAGCATGCATAGACTCGTGTTTAGCACAGCAGTCTCCTTTTTATTGGTTTGTTGTGACGACATCAAATGATAACCAAAAGGCTAATTGGTTTCCTAACTGGATTAATGCATTTTTGGCAGCTACAAATTAAACATTCACAGCATGTCCACGTTTGTTACTCTGTAACAATCTATGTGTATGATTATGTTTGAGCAGAAAGTCTATTACGTTTAATATAATACATATCTTATGCAAGATCCCAAGTTTTGCGAGATGTCGCAAAAGTTCATCTTCATTTCCCCCCCCCTCCAATGTACCTTGCGGGGCTCCGTAACTTTTTCTTGTTGCATGTGCATGATGTCCTCTTGTGGGAACTCTCTTGACTGCAGGAAACACTCTAAATCCTCCTCCATGTCTACTCCGTGGACCCTTCTGTACGGACAGAAACAGAACTGCTATCAAAAAGTAGTGGGATCTTTTGCAAGATCTCACAAAAGTAACATGGGATCTCGCAAAAGTTCATCTTTATTTTTTTTTCTCCAGTGTACCTTGCGGTGCTCCATAGAAGTTAACTATAAACTGGGAGTCCATGGGGATTGATTCACTTAGGAGCTAGCCTCAAGTTTCCACTGGAAGATTTACATTTATGCACTAGCTTCAGTTTCTAGCTTCAGACCTTCCCATTTGATATACTTGTCAAACTACATATGAAAAAAAACACACTCAAAAATGGGGGAAAAAAATTAATCCTTGGTTGGTTCCTGACCAGTACTGATCATTTTGTGAGAAGACTAATTCACCTCATATGAGCTTCAAAACTGGAAAAGGACCCCAGAAAATAAGTTTTATCTCCTTCACAAGTAGACTGCATCAAAATAACAACTCGTAACACTAGCTGTAAGGTTTCCTTTGGAAATGGTAAATGAGGAGGATCAATGAGTCTTCTTCATAGCTCAGAGCTGCTCTTCACACTTCAAACACAGCCATGGGTAAAATTAATATCTTTACCCTCATGAATGGAAACTAGACTTGTCACTTTTATCAGCTTCAGAGACACAAGACAAATGAGTAGGAGGGGATCTGAAATATTCAGTTAGGTACGTATTAGAAAGCCACGGTGTTTAATATTCTGCTTTGCAAGAAGGGAAACAGTCAGTGCCGGTGTAAAGTATGAGTGGGAAAGAAAAGTCAGAATGAGGATGATTGATAAGGCAGTGATAGAAAGGGAGAAACAGTAAAAGATGCAGAAAATTAATTTACCAGAAATTAACTTTCTTTTTGATTTGATTCAAATTTCTGTTTAAACCCACAACTTCTTTCTAAAAGCTGAGCCTGTCCTCAGGCAACGCTTTCTCTTTGGCAGACTGATACTTTCCTTTGATGTACAAGTACTCAGCTACTGTAGATCCACACTGTCGTAGCTCTGCCCTGCTGTATCTGCTCTGTTCCTCCACACTGATGCATGAAAAAGAAAGTGAAAAAGGGGATTTAATGGCAATTTTTAATGGGCCAATCTAATGAAATGAAATAGCCGGGTCACTTATGTAACAGTCATTATTGCATTCAGAGTGTTTGAGTGTCTGAATTATGCACAGAACACCTACAGTAAGTGCAATGTGAAAGAGCT
This sequence comes from Copadichromis virginalis, assembly GCF_057382275.1. NCBI lineage: Eukaryota > Metazoa > Chordata > Actinopteri > Cichliformes > Cichlidae > Copadichromis > Copadichromis virginalis. The sequence goes on from NC_140637.1 coordinate 29,214,706, forward strand.
TTTTAAGGATGACATTTGTGTCTCAATTCGGAGAGCACAACAGGGCATTCTTATGAACACAGAAAAAGACGCCTTCCAGGTAAATCGATTTTCTATGGAAATCATCCTGCAAAGGATCATTTAATTCAAATACAAATTTATTCAATACTTCAGAGGGCTACAGTCAAGGCAAAACAGAAATGCAGTATAGAGAATTTGTTGCTGTTCATCATTTTTGCTGGTAAGATTTGTAAGAACGTTCTGGTTAAGACTGGAAAGATTAATACGTTACGGCAGAGAAAGTTAGCTTTTGGTAATCGCAACATGAAAAACTATGTAGAAAAATCAGGGTTGTTTTTGCTCAGATTTAAACCTACAATAGAAGTGACAATGGCAATTGCTTTAGCTACTTAGCTGCAGCACAAACGATTATATCATGTTTCCTATGGTGATATGGTAAACTTACAACTTACACAATAATGGCTTTTAGACACTTCCAGATCAATGGGGAACTCGCAAGGCTAATAAAATGAAACCACCAAAAAACTGCAGTTCTCTGAATGGCCACTTGAGGCTTGCTCCAAAAGCAACTCTTAGGTTAAATTGCCCAGCTAAATAGCAGAAATAAACATGTTTACAGTGGTAAATAAAAAACAATCTTTTTAAACCTGACAGGTGATGTTGGTGTCTTTTGGACTGTTTTCAATGGCCCAAAAGGTTGCTGGTTTTGTTTTGGTAAGTCAAGTTAATATCTTTTTTTAAACTGTTGTGATAACAAGCAGATATCTGTGTTCATGCATTTTAAAGTTGGAGTTTGTGGATGCAGTTTGTGTCAGGGTATGTGTTTCTATGTCCGTGTGTACTGCTGTCACTTCTAGTTGTTAACAATTGGCCTGGCCTGATTGATTTCACCTGTGTTATATTTCCCTGTTCTCAATCACACTCCTGTGTTCAATCTGTTAATCTCCCAGCAGTGTGTATATATAACCCCCAGCGTCCTTTGTGTCTTCACAGATTGTCTCGTTCAGGTTCTTTGAATCTTTTATGTACAGTTGCAGTTCTAGTCTGGATACAGATGGTCTTTGCAGCTGTGCACCCTTATCACCTTGTAATAATTATTTGATATCTTCACTTGCCATACTTTGTATGATATGACTTTTTCTGTTATACAAAATAGAATTTTGAGAGTAAATAGAAGCAATGAGCTCAGTGTGAGGTTATGTGATAATTATTTGTGTTTTTTTGTCTCGATAAACATTCTCTTTGAAAATTCAGACCTATTGACTTTCACAATCTTTCAGTTATTGCCACTTTAGGTATTTTTTTCTATCACTTTTCAGAAAGAGCAAAATCTTTTCTGCACTGTAAGATGCTTGGACATTAGATGAGTATCATATAAGTCTGTGCACCAATATCTATAATTTTCTTCTACTTGTTTCCTCTCTGCATTGTGGCTCTCTGCCTCTTTATTTAAAACAGTGCTTTTTGCTTGGCTTCTCATGCAGATGAAATTACATCTGTAGATACTGGGCAAGCAAGATATCCTGTAGGCCAGGCAGGTTCAGCGTGGCCAAGAATCATCTCCCTTTAGCAATCAACCAGCATTTGCTCGGCAGTGTCCGTTTAGCTTCCAGGGGACTCTTGAGTCAAAGGCAGCTGCTGATCTGTGCTCAGCAGCCACAGAGCTGTGAACGTCTGCAGTCTGCATGCTCGCTGCCTTGGAGTATAAAACAGACAGAAATATCATTATCTAATGCAGAACACATCCAGAGTCTCATTTAAAGAAGAAAGCCTGAGTTTAGATGCAGTACCACACAGTTTTGTCTCATTACTCATAAAAAACACAGGAAAATAAATGAATGTATAAATGTAATGGTGAAATGCTCACAATAATATGATAATATCTGATGTTTGAGTTGCTAGCAGAAACAAGTCAAGTCCATTGGCCAAGCTGATGTGCTGATGTGCTTTGCAGTTCCAAAGCTTAGGTGCTACAAACTGAAAAGCATGGTTGTCCCAGGATTTCAAACAAGAGACTGAACCAGATCTGATCAGATGACCAGAGAGTTTAATTCTTGCAATAAGGTCTCAGCACATCTCCAGTAGAGGTTGGAAAAGCAAGAATGTATGAGCTCCAAGTTGAAGATGTGTTGGGGATGACTGAGAAATTGGTGCGAAAACTAAGTTACAGTAAAGTAGATAGGAGAAAATTAACTATGTACTAACAGTCCCAAGGTATTGATTGACTGTTGAAGGTTTTAATACAGTTTTTTTTTTTTTTTAAATTTTAGATGATGACTTTCCTTGGCTCTAACCAGATCAGATAGCTGATGTAATGACAGCCCTCTTTAGAAGCTATTGAGCTGAAATTGAGGAAATTTAAAGACATCTAATTCACCGAGATTGGAGAGGCTCTTAAGGTTGTCAGGCTTGTTAAAGCTGTCATCAGTATAGCAATGGTCAGAAAGACTATTGAAGCTGTTGAGTAGACAATCTACAGGTAACACATCATGAAAACACAAGTGGTCCAAGGACGAACCACTGATGTCGCAAAGAGAAGAAATGTAAACTTTGAAGGTTGTTAGGTAAGTATGATGAAAACCAATTAAGAGTAGTGGCAGAGATGACAACCCAGTTCAATAATCATGTCCTTCTAAGTCGATCAGAATAGCGTGATCAATAGTGTAGGTACGCTGCAGGCATGCCAAGCATAAGTAAAATAGAATATTCAGCTTTATCTGAGCATAGAAGGATGTCATTAGTTATGTTGAGTAATGAGCCCAAGCTTTTTCCAGAATTTTAGCAATTTAAAGAAGTTTTGAAATCAGTGATAGGCAACGAGGGGGTTTTAAGCATAGTGAAGACACTGGCTGAAGTAGTCAAAGATGTAAACAGATGAGAGAGATGGATTGATAATTGAGAGAAGATGGGGAAAATTTGGTAGGCATGATGTCAGATGTGCAAGAAGTGCACTCATGAGTAACTTTACCCAGAACATCAGTCATGGAAATCAGATTAAACTGGAGTGACAGAACAGGATGAGTAACTTGGTCAAGTTGATTTAGGCTTCGCTGAAACGTGTTACAGTTGGTGAAACAAATAACATGGTGACAATGTCTAAATTACTCCAAGCTTCTTTTTTCAGTTTTTTTTAAATATATAAATTGGCACATATTGAATGACATCAATAATAACAACCAACCAAACATCTGGCCTCTAATACAAAGCATGAAATACAATGCAAAATGTGCCAGTACTAGCAGGGCAAACATAAAACATCACAGAATTCTTATTCAGAAAGTTTTTATAGAAAATATTGTGAAAACTTAATGAGAAAAACACTCCAGTGACCTCAATCTGCAGCTGAAAACTTGCTAGAGTTACCAAAAAAAAAGCCTCAGTAGTAACATCTGTTCGTGCCACATCGACAGCAGCTCTGCCTGGAGTGAAATCAAAGTTTAAGCCCGTACCTCACCACATCCATCCTGTTAAGGAGGGTGGGCCACAGTTATACACCAAAAGCACTCACTTTAAAATTTCATCGACTAAAGAAAAAAAAATCTGTGTCAAAAACCACAGTAATTGTCAGGAATCTGACAGAGAGAGATAAAGTGAGCTGCTATTCACTGGATTTTTTTATTCATTTTTTAAATTTTTTATTTGCTGGCAGTTTATTTGAACCTATTTAGGTTTTTTTAGTTATGCACACGAAAAACAATTACTTCCAATCATGCGAGGGAAGGACAGAGTTGCAGGATGTGCCACTAACAAGGTGTTTAGCAGGAGAAAATGAATTCTACTGTGCACACTGCAAGCTGCCTGAAGTCTTCATTACTTATTCCCCTGCACTGTTTGCTGAGAAGCGGAGAGAACACTACATCCTCTGTAAAGACCTGAGAAGGTCTCATTTATCTGGTGGGTAAGGTGGGATAGGTACACTAGTGTCATAGGAATACATAAATTAGCATAATTGTGATTTTCTTGCAGTCCTGGATGTAGGCAAAGTATTTTCTTAAAGCGTATACAAGTTAAAAGAAAAGCTGGAACCCAAAGACCCAGTGCCTCCATCTGTGCAATCATCAAGGGACTGAAACTCAGAGCTGTTTCACTAATAATTAATGCATAGAAGGATTTGAGGGACTCAGAGTTTAGCTGAGTCTCTTACATTCAAATGAGCTTTTATTTTATTTTTTAACCACAGTGCTCGAGGCTTTGATCTCAATAAAAAAAAAACATCCACATTTCCACCAGATTTTTCCTCTCGCTGTCAGAGAAGCAGATGTAGGATTTGTCTTTTTTGTTGTTTTTTAAAATTAACGCCGGCTTAATTTTAAGTGTCTTTCTAACATTGAACTGTCTTTAAAGCGCCTTGAAGTGAGTATTGAAACAAAAAATGAAGTGGTTCTTCTCTGTTCATGTAACACTTAACAATAGTCCACATTTAATTCATATTGAACTAAATTGTAGAATTTACATATAGAAAGATGTATAGAAAGTATAGAAAGAATCAATTATTAGATCATGAAATTGCCCCAGTTCTACATTACTGCAGGCACTAATGTCAGCTTAGGTAATGGAAAAAGAAGCGGCTTTGTATTATGATGGAATCAATGTAAAACTAAAAAAGTAATAATTAAATTTGCTGTACATAATACTGTAAAAAAGAGATCTAAAGATATTGGAAGTTAAAAATGGAACTTTTAAGATGGTTAAAAATAATCCAGATGACGTGTTCTGCTTTATATGAGAAATTAATTAACCTCCGAGATAATGAACATGACACCCAGCTAATCTGAATTCATTTGATTAGTAATACTTCTCCATTGTTGGCTATTCTAATCAGTGGATTAGCAGTCTGTGAGAATTTGAGGAAGTCCTGGGAAGCTATTAGTTGGTGTGGAGGCTCCGTGTCAGCTCACTGCAGAAGAAATTGGATCCGAAGGATTTACGGCATACCTGATTGCAGCGGCTTGGGGGTAATGAGAACCTTTTAAAATGAGATTGCCTTTGGGTGGGAGCATTGCCTGAGGGCCTAACCTCTGTCGCTGTCCCTTACTCAGCTCTACCAGCACTGCAGATGCTTTCAGTCATTGCCTCTAGCTCACACTCCTCAGATGGAATAAACACACCTGCCTGTCATGGCCTCCAAAAAGCCCAACCCAGGCAACCTCCATTTACTGGGTCTGCTGTAAATTCAGCAGCAGTCATATCAGTGCCCAGCAGTGGCTGTGGCTCAGCTAATCTCCTGAAGCTTTAAACAATGTGTTTGTCAGACGCAGTGCGTGCCAAGCCCCTCAGCTAAGCCGAGTCTCAAAGCGACAAATGATCCCCAGCAACACTCGTATCACTCCTCTGTTGTTTTGTATCCAGATGTGGAGTGGAGAAATGTGTGGCAAAGCATCAGTGCAATGCAAGAAGTGCTTGAAGCAAGTCAGTTACAACAAAGTAACCCAGTTCCTCCATCTTTAACCAGTGTTAGCTGTGTGGCATTGGTCGGTCTGTTTACGACTAAATAACACCGATATTCATGGTGTCCAGAGAACAAAACATAATGTCTTTTATTGATTTTTGACTTTTCCTCTAGCAGCACCTTGAGTTCCATTTGTCTACTGTTTCCACTTTGCATTTGTCCAGTGAAATTTAAGCAAATTAGATCAAGAAAACCTTTCCCCAAAGAATGAATCCTCCTGCTTCTAACATTCTGCACAGCCAACCCAGTCTGATTACAAATGATAAACTAGTCACTAAAGTACACTTTTTTTTAACATTCAGGTCAACTTTGAAGGTTTTGTCTTGAAATCAATTGAAAAAAATAGCAACCAAGTAGTTTCATAACTTAATTATTTTAGAGCCTAAACTAAATAAAGTGTATAACGTGTATAATGAAATTGTGAAAGAGCTTTGCAAAAATTACTACTCACTAATATCAGTGAACTGAAGCAACGTTGCAGGTGAGTGGGCTAAAATCCTCTACAGTGTGAGAGGCTGATAAAGTAAATAATAGCACAGTGTAATATGTTATGTTGTTGCTCCTGATATAACTAGAGTCGAGTTTTCACAGTTACTCTGGTTATTGCATCGTCCACCATTTCTGCCACCTGGGGAACTTGCCAGTTGCCACCGAGGGAAAACAAAAGCACTATCTTCTTCCTGATATCGAGACTTTATTTTTCTGGGACATCTTGTACCCAGTGACAGAACTGCACAATGAAAGTGAGGCTTATAGGGAACATATCCTGATGCCGATGGGGTCAGTATCCTACGGCTATTACACTGCACAAACAACTTTTCATCTAGCACCATCATCAGGTCAAAGTTTCAATCATCTTGATTGTGGTTTATGATCCGGTACCTGCAAAACAAATTATATTGCAGTTAAATAAAGCTGTTACTGAAGGTGATTATGATACCTGTTTAAAAGAACCATCAGCCTAAATAAAACCTTTATGGAGCTGCTATCTTGGCTGTAACTCGTGTTACATCATTTACGTATTTATATAATGTTAATTCATGTGTTTCACTCCTTGAAAATGAAGCATATGTTTCTTTTTCTCCTCCTATATCACATGAACATGTTGAAGGGCAATGGGGAGGCAGGCTGAAGATGAGGTGCCAGAGCCATTAGATAAATCAGATGGGCAGAATCCAGGGAGAGGAAGGTTATGGTGTAAATTTCCCAGCGTGTGAAAGCAATGCCTCCCACACTTGACACGGTTAATCATGAAGCTCTCACTGACGTCCATAAATATCCCCACATTAGTCAGTTCTCACCACCCCGGCGTTCTGCGTGAGACGCGTGGATGCAACGTGACTCCATAAAAAAATTAGCAGCCGTTATGTCCACGCAAGTTGATACACTGAAGCCATTAGACGTGTTCTATTTATGACTGTCGTTGTGGAAGAATGCCTCTCATCCTCACCCTCTGTGAAGGAAATTAAAACTGGCTGACGATATGAAAGTCTGGCTGTGGCTGACGACTCCTCGGGGAGAATGCTGAGTGGGAATGTTTGCCACTCTTTTAAATCATAACAACTTCATGGACAGTTTTTAAAAACAGCGAAGAGCGAGCTTCAACGATATGACAACATCACAGAACTCAACAGGCTTTCTTTTAATAAGTATCTTGCCTTCATTACAGTGATATCAAGCTTAGTTCATTTCATACAACTCATTAAACGTCACACACTACGTGGTAAAATTTGATAATTCACCTGTAATTTCTACTTTTTAAACCAACAACAAACTTAACTTTGAATTTTGCTGGTGTAGTTCCCGTATTGTGTCTTTGTATTCTGGGTAATAAGACAGTTAAAGTCAGAGGGCTGTCTAACTGCTTTAACTTGGGAACGCGTCCTACTCCAATATGTGGAGTATTAACCGAGCATGTTCTACGATAGCAGTAAACCTTCACTGCACTGCATCCAAAATGAAGACCCCTTTACTGTGAAGCCCTGGTGCCGCTGCTAATCAGAAAGAATGAACTTGAAATGAAATAGAACTAATTCTATTTTGCATGCATCTCTCGAAAAAGAGATCCCAACACTTATAATTACTTAATCAACAGTAATTAACCCCTCAGCTATGAACAGTAATTAATACACAAAGTTAATTTTACTAGATAAGCACATTAAGGTGTGCATCTAAGAGAAAGACTAAATTTACAGCGTTTTCTCATGCAAATGCAAACCAACTTAAAGATGCTGTTTTGATACTGTGCAGATTCTGTGATCATCATGTTTTGGTATAATATTAAGTTTAACCCTTGTATGGTGTTCGGGTCTGTGAGACCCGTGTTCAGTTTTTTTCAAAAGAAAAATTAAACAATTAATTATTTTTTCACGTGTAAATGTGTTGTGTCTTTCCACTCACTCCACTTGATTATAACTGATTTATTTATAACATTTTATATAAAAGAAAAACGAGAAGCACATTAATTCATAAATGTGATCTAACAAAGGTAAAGGGAAAAAATTAACCATGTTTGCTGTTCATATGTCTTGTAATTGGGATGAAGTAAACATCTGTTGAGTAATTTAACATAAAATTGTTTGATAGTGTTAATTTGGAAAGCCAAAACTCTAGCGGGTCCACCAGACCCATGAACACTGGCTGAGTAACAAAAATACGAACACCACACAAGGGTTAAGCCATAAGCATTACAGCATGTCTATCTGTTCAACTTGGAAACATTAAAGACGCTTTTTCTAAACTTGCTACAGTAGTGGAGCAACATAGATTTGCCTATCGAAGCATTTAAAAGGATCAGATTGTTTTACTGATGTCACCATGGTAACACATAGAAAGCTGAAAACCTGATCCGTTGCAGTAATTATATTTGTCAGTTTTCACTGGGAAATTTATGTAAATAAGATTTTGGTGCCGATGTACAGTAGCCACCTGGGACAGCGAGGACAGTGACTTGCCTGTTAGAGCTGAGATTGAAAATCTTCAGCTCTCCTTTACAGAGTAAAACCCTCCTGAGATGACTGGATGAAAAAATAATAAGTAGGCATCGCTCTAATTGTTCCATACACAGTGAGCTTTTATGGACCCTTACTACCTTTGAGCCCTTCAAATCCCAAAGTGCGCTGTTCATTAAAAATCTGCCTCCAAAAAGGCCTCTTAAACCAGTCTCTGAGTCAACATCAGACACACGAATCTCACAGCTTCAGTCCAGCCAAACATGCAGTACTTCTTATGTTCTTCAGTGACAGCAGCAACACTTTGAAGATTATATGGAAGAATGTTGTTTTGACTTCTTATATTATAATAAAGTTCTGAAAGCTGTTATATCAAACCTCTACAGGACTTCACAGTGCTTAAAATCTATTTATTTTTTCTTTTTTGTTGTCTTTTTGCTAGCTTCTGACTTTCCTTCCTATGAGTGTAAATCTTATCCTCATTATGGAAAAAACAAACAAAGTTATGACCATTTCTACTAACAACTCTCCAATACAATAAAAGCTTGCGAGGTTACACCTTACCTATCACCTAATGTCACAAAATAATAATGTATTATAAATTTCAGCTAACCGGTCACCAAATATTCAAAAGATTTTATACACAATTACAGACGCCTCTTTTGAGGAGGTCATTGTGCATGACATCATGAAGGTGTAGTAACCCATTTTAGGACTGTATGTATAAAGAGAGAGATACGGTATATTGTCTCAGCCTAAGTGTAATTTTATTTCAATATTGTTAACAATTTCATCCCTTGTGGCCAAAAACGACTACAATAGTTAAGAAGATCTGTAGATAAGATGTTTTACAGGATAATTTCAAAAAAAAAAAGAGAGACCGTGTTCACTCTTTCTCGTGCCATTTTCTAATCTCTGTAGGGTTTCTTTTTGTTTTTTGTAAATTAAACCTAATACTAACACTCATGTGCAGAGGCTCAGGAACCATGTGAGTAGGCCCCCTCTTTGACTCAAGTATTCACTTCTTGCTTATTGCCATTTTTGGACACACAGCCCAGGATGGTTCCTCTTTAGAGAGAGCTTTAGAGTGACCCCAGGAAAAATTAAGCCAACAGTACAAAGAAAACTCCCTCGGAATGCTGTTGAAGCTCTGCCGGAGGTGTGCGTTGAAGATCTCGCGGACTGGGGCCTCTGCTAGACGTTCCCAGCACACCCTCACTACGCGTTTAGGTGCACCAGGTCTGTCCAGCGTCTTCCCCCGCCACCTGATCCAACTCACCACCAGGTGGTGATCAGTTGACAGCTCAGCCCCTCTCTTTACCCGAGTGTCCAGAACATATGGTCGCAGGTCTGCTGATACGATTACAAAATCGATCATCGACCTATGGCCTAGAGCGTCCTGGTGCCACGTGCACTTTTGGACACTCTTATGTTCGAACAGGGTGTTCGTTATGGCCAAACTGTGATTAGCACAGAAGTCCAATAACAGAGCACCGCTCGGGTTCAGATCAGGGAGGCCGTTCCTCCCAATCACGCCCCTCCAGGTCTCGCTGTCGTTACCCACGTGAGCATTGAAGTCTCCCAGCAGGACAACAGAGTCTCTCCAGGTGGAGCACCCTCCAGCACCCCCCCCCCCCCCCCCCCCCCCCCCAGGGACTCTAAGAAGGCTGGGTACTCTGAACTGCCACTCGGCGCATAAGCGCAGATGACAGTCAGGACCCGTTCCCCGACCCTAAGGCGCAGGGAACAAACCCTCTCGTCCACCGGGAAAAACCCCAACGTACCGGCAGCAAGCCGAGGGGATATTAGGATACCCACCCCAGCCCGCCGCCTCTCACCAAGGGCAACTCCAGACTGAGACAGAGTCCAGCCCCTCTCCAGGAGACTGGTTCCAGAGCCCAAGCCATGTGTAGAGGTGAGCCCGACTATATCTAGCCGGTACCTCTCAACCTCACGCACTAACTCAGGCTCCTTCCCCACCAGAGAGGTGACATTCCATGTCCCTATTGCCAGTCTTGGCAGCCGGGGGTCAGTCCGCCAGGGCCTCCGCTCCTGGCCGCCACCCGGCACACAATGCACCCGACCCCTATGGCGCCTCCTGCGGGTGGTGGGCCTGCGGGAGGATGGGCCCATGTCTCCTCTTCGGGCTGTGCCCGGCCGGGCCCCATGGACTAAGGCCCGGCCACCAGACGCTCGCCCTCGGGCACCCTCCCCGGGCCTGGCTCCAGGGCGAGGCCCCGGTAACCCTATCCCGGGCAGGGTAAACTGTTCCCTCGGTTTCCTTTTCATAAGGGTCTTATGAATCGCTCTTTGTCTGGTCCCTCACCCAGGGCCAATTTGCCATGGGAGACCCTACCAGGGGGCAAAAGCCCCCAGACAACATAGCCCCTGGGATCCCTGTGACACACAAACCCCTCCACCACGATAAGGTAGCGATTCAAGGAGGAGGGAGACTGGGGACATTGAGTCCGAATGGACCATGTTCAGCGTCTCCATTGCCGAAGCTGCTGCATTGAGCTGCGGCCGCAAGGTGGTTGGTGCCTGCCGTGGTGGTAATCCCCGAACCAAATGGTGGACACCAGAGGTGAAGGGAGCCACTAGGCTGAAGAAGGAGTCCTATCGGGCTTGGTTAGCCTGTGGGACTCCGGAGGCAGCCGACAGGTATCGACAGGCCAAGCGGAATGCGGCTCGGGCAGTGGCTGAAGCAAAAACTCGGGTGTGGGAGGAGTTCGGAGAGGCCATGGAAAAAGACTTTCGGGCTGCCTCGAAGAGATTCTGGCAAACCGTCAGACGTCTCAGGAGGGGAAAGCGGTGCTCTACCTGCACTGTGTATAGTGCTGGCGGAGCGCTGCTGACGTCGACTGAGAAAATTGTCAGGCGGTGGAAGGAATACTTCGAGGACCTCCTTAATCCCACTGACACGTCTTCCGAGGAGGAAGCAGAGTCTGGGGATGAGGGGAATGACCCGCCAATTTCCGGGGGCGAGGTCACCGAGGCAGTTAAACAACTCCTTGGTGGCAGAGCCCCTGGTGTTGATGAGATCCGCCCCGAGTTCCTGAAGGCTCTGGACGTTGTAGGGCTGTCCTGGTTGACACGCCTCTGCAATGTTGCGTGGAGATCAGGGGCAGTACCTGTGGACTGGCAGACCGGGGTGGTGGTCCCCATCTTTAAGAAAGGGGACCGGAGGGTGTGTTCCAACTACAGGGGGATCAAACTCCTCAGCCTCCCTGGGAAAGTCTATGCCAGGGTGCTGGAAAGGAGAGTTCGTCCGTTAGTCGAACCTCGGATACTGGAGGAACAATGCGGTTTTCGTCCTGGTCGCGGAACACTGGACCAGCTCTTTATCCTCTCCAGGATACTTGAGGGTGCATGTGAGTTTGCCCAACCAGTCTACATGTGTTTTGTGGACTTGGAGAAGGCATTCGACCGTGTCCCTCGGGGTGTCCTGTGGGAGGTGTTGCGGGAATATGGGGTGTCTGGCCCATTGCTACGGGCCATTCGATCCCTATACAACCGTTGCAAGAGCTTGGTTCGCATTGCCGGCAATAAGTCGGACTTGTTCCCGGTGGGTGATGGGCTCCGCCAGGGCTGCCCTTTGTCTCCGGTTCTGTTCATAATTTTTATGGTCAGGATTTCTAGGCGCAGCCAAGTGGCGGAGGGCTTTCGCTTTGGTGGCCTCAGAATCTCATCTCTGATTTTTGCAGATGATGTGGTTCTGTTGGCTTCATCGGGTGAGGGCCTCCAGCTCGCACTGGAACGGTTCGCAGCCGAGTGTGAAGCAGCGGGAATGAGGATCAGCACCTCCAAATCTGAGGCCATGGTTCTCAGCCGGAAAAGGGTGGAGTGCCCACTCCAGGTTGGGGATGAGTTCCTGCCCCAAGTGGAGGAGTTCAAGTATCTCGGGGTCTTGTTCGCGAGTGATGGGAGAAGGGAGCCGGAGATCGACAGACGGATTGGGGCTGCAGCTGCAGTAATGCGGACGCTGCACCGGTCCGTCGTGGTGAAGAGGGAGCTGAGTGTAAAAGCGAAGCTCTCAATTTACCGGTCGATCTACGTCCCTACCCTCACCTATGGCCACGAGCTGTGGGTAGTGACCGAAAGAACGAGATCGCGGATACAAGCGGCAGAAATGAGCTTCCTCCGAAGGGTGGCTGGCCTCTCCCTTAGAGATAGGGTGAGAAGTTCGGCCATCCGGGAGGGGCTCAGAGTAGAGCAGCTGCTGCTCCACATTGAAAGGAGACCGCTGAGGTGGTTCGGGCATCTGACAAGGATGCCCCCTGGGCGCCTCCTGGGTGAGGTGTTCCAGGCATGTCCCACCGGGAGGATGCCCCGGGGCAGACCCAGGACACGCTGGAGAGATTATATCTCTCGGCTGGCCTGGGAACGCCTTGGTATTCCCCCGGATAAGCTGGAGGAGGTGGCTGGGGAGAGGGAGGTCTGGGCCTCTTTGCTTAGGCTGCTGGCCCCGCGACCCGGCCCCGGACAAAGCGGATGAGGATGGATGGATGAGGATGGTACAAAGAAAACTTGAGGGTGGCCTCCCAAAGTGAGCAAGTCTCCATATGCGCATATGTTCAAAAGTCCAGCTTTTGTTTTTAAGTAACTTGACCAACACTGCTGACTACACATCATGCTGAGATATGCTGTTTTCTGCTGTTAACTCTTTATGAATCATCTTTTTGGTGCATGAATGATATTTTTTGCCTGTCAAACTGTAGTATCTTTGGTATTTTTAATAGTTTCAAGTAAAGAAAAGGACAAATTATGTGATTTTGCAAAAGGTTGCTTGTAACAAATTACCTAAAGATATAAAATGAAACAAATTCCTTTCAAAATTGCGATGTGTAAACATACACTAACACTAACACTGGGTCATTGCTTGATTTATGTCCTATTTATATGCAAAGCATAACAAAAAGCAAACAAACAAAAAACAAGTTCCTCTAAAAATGATTATACACAAAAAACTGAACTTGCTCAAGACTCCTTTAAAAATGATTTGGATATTTGGAAGGAAAATATAAAGAAAGAAGAGGCACCAACACTTTTGCTGTACTGTATAGGAGTCAGTATTTAGTAACAAGCTTTTGGGAGCTTTTAAGTCAGACCTCGTAGAAGACATTTAGTTACAAAAATGACTATGAATTCCTCTTAAAACTCAGATTTGTGCTCATTTTGCAACACATGAGCTTTTTCTGCTACAGATTTCCCTTACTTGGAATAAACAGAATTTCGTACAATGATGATGTTCTCAGACAGTAAATATACATTGCTATGCAACGTCAAGCTTTTTTTCCATCACAAAATATGTAAGGAGGGTACGAAGTCAGAAAATTAGTAATGAATCTAAAACTTGCATATATTAAGCAAGTTTTAGAGTAGTTCAGAAAGCTATCTTTCTGAACTACTCCATTCATATAATCCCAACAGAGCACTTAGATCGTCCAATCACAGGCTCCTAGCACAACCTAGGACTCGAATGAAGTCGAGAGGTGACCGGGCCTTTGCATCCGTGGCACCTAGACTCTGGAATAACCTCCCTGTTCATATTCGTACTGCCGAGTCTATCCAGTCTTTTAAATCACGTCTTAAAACTTATTTTTTTACTTTGGCTTTTGATTCTGTCTAGTTGGCTGGTCTAGCTTGTTGTGTTGTTACCTGTTGTTTGTTGTCCTCTTTTATTGTTTGTTTTAACTGTCTCATGCTTTTACTGACTGTGAAGTACTATGGTCAACACTGTTGTTTTAATATGTGCTATATAAATAAATTTTGATTGATTGATTGATTAACTAATGTCTTCCAACAATTTTTCCAGAGCAAATAAGATAAGCTGTCTTTATTTAACCAAGTAAATCAGCAACTGAGGAAAAAGCTGCTAATTTGTTTATTGAATTTTCAACCACCAAATATTTATACAACTAAGGTGCATGAATCAGAGGTCTCATTGGAGAGGCTCCGCTTATGTAAGAGCAGATAATGAAAAAGCACAAAAGCATTTAGGGATACGCTTCCATCCACATTGTATGTTTGAGAACATCATAAATGGATAATGTTCTTCAACATTAGATAGATGCTGATGTGTGACTGACATGCAGAAATGAACATTTCAGAGAAAAAAACAGGACGAAAACAAGCTGAGTAACATCAGCTACACTGCGTCATCTAATTTGTTGATATTCTCTGTTGTTTATTCCAGATCAAATAGGACCAGCTGTCTATATTTTAACTGAGCAATTACCCTTTATTGATTCTAAACTGGTTTTATTATTACTTGCAAGAATAAAATGTTTTCTTGTGTGATCTTTGCTATAGCTATTGTTTGTTTTTGTCTGACTCCACCATTCTTATCAGCTGTTGGCCTTCTTCCAGCTGCTTTAATGGAATTAAACATACTCAAACAACATAAACTGTAACGTATTATTGCTTTACAACACCCCGTGGGCATCTTTTTCCTACATTCAGAGCACAAAAGTGTGGGCTCTCGTAGCATTATCTTTCATGTACCTTGTAAAATGCAATTAACCACATGCAGCTGATAGTGTAGTGTAGTCTAGATTTCCCCATTATCCTAACTGTTGACTCATGGTTGAACTCTTTCATTATTCTTTTTATTTCAAGGGCAAAATGTTTCATCATTGGCATATGGTAACCGTTGCACTGGGAGGGTGAACTCAGCACCGCTCCCTGAGGAAAACTCAGCCGACTTCTTTATTAAAATTCCAACCACCAAATATTTATACAACTAAGGTGCATGAATCACAGGTCTCGGCAGAGAAGCTCCGCTTATGTAAGAGCGAATAATAAAAGAGCAGAAAAGCATTTGGGGGATAAGCTTCCATCCGTTCATCTATATTTTTGACTGAACAGGGTCTAAATCTGTCTGATGGTATGAAGGAAACAATAACAGCACTCATCTGCACAATAATAGCAATGCTGAAAAGGAAAGAGAGGAGATTGACCAAACAAGACGAGATTTGGGAATGAGCTTTAGCAGCTACAATGTTACATAAAAAGGAAATAGGTCAGGAAAAATGAAATCTGTTGTGGGAATCTTTCCTCAGAGTATGCATAAAGAGGAAGCAAACTTCTGAGCCTCGTGGTTGTTTTGATGAAACACAAGAGAGTGACTGGCTGAAATATGATACGGTTAAATCATGCTAGCTAACGACCGTGAGCATGAACACAGCCAGAAGCACAGAGTGGACCTGTAGCTGCATTAAATATTCAAATGTAGTCACATCAGCTTACTTCAGCCACACTTTGACAGAAAACACTGTTTTTTACTTGCCGTTGCATAATAAACTGTATTTCTTTGTCCTTCTCTGTTTAAGAAGAGACAAATACACACATCTAGTTCTATTTTTGTGGCTTGCCGAGTTGTGCGGATGTGCTCTGAATGTGACAGTTTGTTTCTTCTCGTGCTTGAACTCCAAACTGTTGAATTTCTCTGCCTCAGTAAGAGAAGAAAGAGCATTTTGCATTTCAATTTAGCAGCTGGTAATTAAGTTACACTCCTCTGTTAAGCTGAGCTCAGTTGTAGATTAAAAAAAATCAAGACGATTCCCCTCATTCAAGTCCTCACTTACCTAAAGATGAAAAAGATCATGCTCTAATAATAATGATAATAATAATATTCATGTCAGGGATTAATTACTGTTTCGAAAGACTCATTTTCATCTCATTTAATCTCAAACCCCGAGGTCAAGATGTGCTATCAGCTGTATGACAAAGCAAGTTTTTAAATGAGTATTTAGATGCTAGCTGTTTGCGTGTGTAGATCCAATCATTTCTCCTGATGAAGACTGTGCTTCACGCTGGTTGATGACAGTTGATTTATTTATTTATATGGCTGGTGGAGGAGAAAGCGAGAGCGCAGCGAACTAATTTTCATTATGATAATTCCTCCCAACGCAGTGTGACATGTCATTAAACAGAAACCTGTCTAGTCTGTCATTTTTACTAGATGCAACACTGATACCATGTCAGCTGCCAGAGTAGTTAAGAAACTTTGTGCCATTGTGGGTTGATTTGGAACACACTTTAAATCACATGTGCTCAATGTAAATCATTAAAACCTTGTTAAAACTGTCTTTAATTATTTTGGGCATGGAATTTTTTTTCCTCAATACTTTCTGCAATGTGATACTTGCCTATAATGCAAAAATTTCTCTCTTTTTATTTTTTGTGTTCCTAAATAAAAATCTTACCTTTTACTAAAAAGGGGGGATTTCAGACAGAAGAATATGCAGCCATACTAGCTGCTGGTGTTTTAATACTAATGATTTTTACCATGTTTAAAGGTACATGTTAAAATTAGGTAAACACAAGAACACTTAAATCTAATTGGTGTTTCAACTTAAAGAAGCTGGTTATGGCTCCAAAATCATCAATAATGAAACTTTTGTTCTAAATTTCTTCCAGTAGTTTTCTAAAAAGCATTTCACTGGACACCAGTGGAAAGTGGTGAACAATTTTCCCTAACCTAGAATCATACCGCTGTGAACAAAACTGCTAAATACTGAGTAAAGAGAATTTTTATTTTTATTTATTTTGGCTGTCTGAAGATGATATGAACTGGGTTTTCAACAAGGGGGGTCTTCATTTTGGAGAGCTGTGACTTAGACTGGGTCATAAAAGGACACCTCTGTTATGCAGCTGGAGTTTGTTGATATATTTTTTGTGAATTTAGGACTGACTGTATAATAAAATTTACCGCATGATCATTTTGGTTCCTTAGCGTATCGCTGCAGGACAATAAAGTTTAATAACAGAACAGTGAAAAGGTCACACAGCGAGTGAAAAAGTAACTTTATGTACATCACACTCTTTCACTTCATTATATACTGGCCTGAGTGGAGTGTTGATCCTGTTGCTAAATGATCCTCGATGGATTTCCACCAACTGTCCAGTTTCACAGGCTAGACTTCTATTAAAAAGCAGCAGCTGGAAAATGAGCAATCTGAGTGAAGGAGCCCAAGTGAGACATTAATGTTGAGGGTGGGAAAGAAGAATGGTTTGCAATTTTCTTCTCCAACCTCACACATGCACACACACATACAAACACACTATGTGTTTTAATCTGCAGTGGCTGCACAACAGAGACAAGACATAAATACAGCTATAAAACAGAAACTCATTGCCTAGAGAAAGTAGGATGCAGCTAACCAACTTTCCGAAGTGTTAATTTTATTAGCTGTATGTTATGGGAACTGTGGGAGGACATTAAGTTTTTCAAACGACTTGATTTAGAAATTTCTTTTTCATCTATTGGTGAATCTGCTGGGCATTTTTCTTGGCCTTCAGACAATAATTCTGATTGCTACAGTGCCGAACGGTACAGGCAAAAAACCCAAACGGCTTTTATTTAAGTTTGGTAGAATTTTATTTTGAAGGAAATGCAGCAAAACCCAAGCACGAGAGGGAAAAACCGGGCAACAGATAAGGTGACTTCATCGCACGCTGCCAAAGCAAAGGGTCAAAATAAATAACCACAAAATTCATTTTTGGGTTGCAAATTTTGAAATTGTGATGGCTTAGTGTGTGTGTGTGTGTGTGTGTGTGTGTGTGTGTGTGTGTGTAGGAAAAAGTAAATAAAGAGCCTGTGAACTGGCAATTGATGTCTGCGTGTCTGTTGAATATGCCCAGCCACGGGTACAGTGTCCTCTTTCACTGCTGCCGGAATGCACCAGCCACGGCACTACTGGCCACCTGATACAAAATCCATGGAGGACACTGGAGGAGTGATCGGTAGCATATGTTGCAGGTTTATTAGCCATGAGATCCTTGTCTATGTCTTATTTGGATTATGTGTTTGAATTCTCTCTCTTTTTTTACTTGCTGATTCATTTCACTTGAAAGACATAGAGGTTAAGTTTATAAAAACGATGATGTTTTGAATTAAACATAAAACCACTAACATTGCAACCTGCCGCCAAAGGACACCTTCTGCATAACTTGACGAAAACAGGGCTGAAAGATATGCAGCAAAGATTCAGTTAGACATGTTCACATCTTGCTGAAAACAAGAGTTTCTGTTTGTTACAAGCAGAGGCTGATGAGCCTTCTTGTGTGACCTTCAAATGTACTTTCTGTGGTACGTAGTCTCTCTGACCCAGATGATAAAGGATAATTCTAATTGGAGATTGGGAGCATGGCCAATAGAGTCTCATAGTTTTATCTTTTGGAGGGTAATATTTCTGTGGATTTGTCTGAAATGCGAGAAAGGTCATGCAGACAAAAAGAGACTTTGAATAAAAATAAAGGAGACGAAGACAAAGCTTCTTTGAACAGTGATAGAGTGGAAAACCAATCATCTCTATTCAGTTTTGGGGACACAAACTGTTTTTACTGCCAGAAAACATCAATTTCATGAAATCAAATACATTGATCTATGTGCTTTGGATAACAGACCTTCGTCATGAGTAAAAGGGAAACATCCACGTTGTGAGCACTGCATAGAAAACAAGTTTCTGGTGGCGATCAGCTGCCAAAAAGAACCTCTGTGAATTTCGCAAAAGAAGGCCTTTTCAGAAACAGTAGACAGAAGATAGTGAATTTAATTTACACTAGATCAATACTCTCTTTGTTCGGTTTCAGCACATTAAGACTACAGCAGATTAAGAGAGCATCACTGCTTTCCAGTGTATTCACCGAGGAAGCTGAACCAGCAATATTCCACCAGCTTCATATTTCAGCACAGTGTGCAGCATTTAGAAAGACCACAGTACCTCTATATAACTGCTTTTCAAATTAAAAACACTGAGAGCAGCTTGAGCTGGTAGCTCAGGGCTCAAATAAATTAAGCTGTCAGTGGTCACTTTGAGTGACTCCCAGGTTTACAGGCAGTTTTTCTGCAGTAACAGATGCTGCTTCTCTGTCAGAGCTCTCTGGAAGCACATGACAAGTGAAGAAAACCTTGGGGTAAACACAGCGTTCTCACAGCTAGCGCAGAGTATGATGAAAGGACATGATGGAGTCATGAATGCTCCCCGAGGTGGCTGCAGTTTTCCACTTAATGATGATATTATAGCAGTTGGCTGTAATGCCTTGGTACAGACTTCAGAATCCACAGCAGATCAAACCAAACTCACATTGTTTTTAGCTGCAACATAAGCAGCTATAATGAATATCTTAAAGAAAAACAAACAAATATATGATCCAATGACAGTGTAAAAATGCTTGCTTGCAGTTAAAAAGCTAGAGGGAAATATTCAAATCTGCTACTTTCACAATGATTTTCTTCCCATAACTTTCTTGCTCATATTCCATCATTTTTAGAAGTGGCAGATCATCACTAAGTACACGGATTTTAACATTTAAAAAGAATCTGTTATCCATCCATCTTTGAACATTTTTTTCAGTGTTGCCATGGGTCTGAAGCATGTCCTAGCTGTCACAGGGCCAGGCAGGGTACACCCTGGATAGGTCGCCAGCCTATCGCAGAAGGACAAAGACAACTATTCATGTTTACAATCACACTTGTGGCCAATTTGAAATTACCAGTTAACCTTATATTCATGTGTTTAAACTACCCAGAGAGAACAGAACAAACACTGTAGCACGGAAATGTGCTAGTTGTCCAAATCGACAAATGTAAAATACAGTTAATCTCACTTTAACCAAATATACTCCAATCTCACGTATCCAGCGCCTTTGAGACCTTCAATTTACTTCAAAGAATGAATGCAGTGAAAATACCGGAAGCTCACACAGACAGAGGGTTTAAGAACAGAACTGTCAGCTTGTAGTGGCGAACATACATTGTTGATCCTAATGAGCACACCTCACTAATGAAGGCATCAGCCCTGTTGTGTCTCCAGTGGCACACTGGGCAATGTTGCTCCTACTGCTGCAGATGCTTTTGTTTTCATCGTTTCATTTGACTTCTTAAGTAGCCTCTGGCAGATAATGAATCTTAGTACAATGCTGTTTAATCTGGCAAATAATTCTTGTTTATAGGCAACTGTTACAGATTATTTCCACATTTAGCTTTGTTTTTATCAGGAGTGTTAAGCCTCATTAGACTAGGAGCTTTAAGCGGATTCAATTGCCCATGAAACCAGTGCAGTCTGTGCGTCCTCTGAAACTGCCTAAAATTATTCTTGAATCAGGTAACATCACTTACTTTTGGACTTTATGCAAGGAGACTTGTTTGTAGCTGCGAAGTAGGGCAACAGTTGGCCTGGATGCTGAATACTTAATAGAAGGCTATCTTGGCAGTGAATCTGTCCATACTGTATGCAAGTCACTGAATGAATTAACTGGTAATCAAGTGTCATTATGAAGTGCCTAAGAGTGCTGCTACATTAAGCAGACGTCACAAAGTTGGAAAACTCTTCAGTACATTATTAAATGATCTTTATGTAACCTTGTCAATTATGTTCCCTCTGCTCTTCTGATAAAAACATCTAAAGTAGTCTTTTATTTGTCTAAAGAAGGAACTGTACTGCATCTGCACTGCAGAAGAAGATATAGCTGAAATGAAAACACAACATTTTTTTAAAAAGTAGTGTGGCATACAAACCATGTAAGCTGATTTTATAAATATTATTACCATACGAGTATGTCATAAAAAGCACAGAAGTCATTAATTTATGGGAAAGTGTTTTAACCCTTTTTGTGGATTTTTTTTTAGCTAGTTTCTTTTAGCTGTCTTGTTTCAAAACTTTAGGCTTGCTTAAAACTCCCAAACCAATATTAAAAAAATTATTTGTTTGTTTACTTACAGGCCTCACAAGGGGTGTCATGGTGCTGTCTTCCACAGATTGCTCTCTTTCTGCATTCAAAAAAACCTCCAACTACGAGCCCGTGCATCACCCTGGGGCTCTGCGGCCTCACAACACCTGACTCTGCTGGGCAAATAGCCAGGCAGTAACCTGGATCCTGAACCTTCAGATCAGGCTGGTTTTTTCCAATATTTAATCAGTCTCTTTCACCATATTGATCACCCCCTCTGCTCTACGAGTAATCACCAGCTGGCAGCAAAGAGGGGATGACAGCAGTTCTTGCATTCTGCATATGGATGAGATTTAATCTGTCTGCCATCTCCAACTGGAAGTGTTATCTGGCGGCCGGGAGCACAGGAGCGGAAATGACTTGTTCTGTTCAATCACTGTTCTCTCTCGAACCAGGTCTTTTGGACAGAACCAAGACCTAAAAGATTTAGTTTTTTACAGACGCTCACACAAAGAGGCCGCCGCCGCTTTGATGAGCCTGATCCACTTTGAGTTTCAAGGCAACAGCCTTATCTCTGGCTCTGCTTCATTTTCCGAGTGACAGAGATAATTCTCTTCAGTGTTTCAAGTTGCTGGATCACCCTTGACATTGCAGTTCTGCAGAGCGAGCTTGACACCCACTCTCCGGCTGGCAGTCTGCAGAGAGTCGCATGATGAAACCAGCTCAGACTCAAATGTGACACCCCATGTGCTCTCTGACACTGGATCGAATGTATTTCTTTCCTGCAACACTAAAGAAGCTTGCTAAAGTAAAGCTTCTCTGTGGGGAGCTCCATTGAACATTCAGACTGTTTGCCAAGTTCATTTAAGATTCTGTCTGAGCGTTTCAACTTCAAAAATAAATTCTGGACCAATCCACAGCACACCCACCAATCACTGTCAAATCCTCCCTTGCTTCTCTTTGCACGACAGCTCTGGAGATCTCTTCTCTGTCTCCCTCCTAGATTTGGATGGAAGCGTGATTATGGTCTTCTCTGAGTGGCAGCATCAATTTAACGCAGTAGATCTTCAGAGACCAGAAGATTAATTGCCCCACTTTGTCCTCTTGTTACCTTTTAAGTTACACAATTTCAACTTTGTTTAGTTTCATGGATGTCAAAGCAAAAGTCTCTTGGCCCTCTGTTAACTAAGGGCTTTTCTCTCTCTTCTCTCTTCTCCTCACAACAATGCTGCTGGTGTAATCACTATTGTCTAATCAAAACATTTCAGTAGCTGTGTGAACATTTAGCTAGAGTGCATTATTTAGTGCGGCTGGATGTTCTCTTCTTCTGTGCAATGTGGCCTGTACACTGGAGGCAAACAAAACAAGAGCGAGATGTAAAACAGCATTGTTGCCTTTATAGTTTGTTGTTATATAAAATCAGAGCTCAGCGCTAAATCAGACAGTAGACATGGATGGGTATTATTAAAACTGAAGGCGTGACAGTTACTCTCATCCACTGGCATAAGAAGCCTTGTGGCTTGTTTGAAACATGCTGTCAACTCGGATATGATTGGTTGGTTTGTTTAATCTCATCTCATCGCCCCCCTCTGACACCAGCTCTCTTATTCTACCACACACATCCTCCATTTGCACCCCAAATGTTGTCTTTCTCACCATCTGACATTGACGCGTAATACAAGCGTGACATGAGCGTCACTTCTGCTGTGTCAAGTTTTAAATTAACACAGTTGCATACTTTGACTGCTTGTAGAAGTGATCAACAGCTATGTACCTCAATGATTTTTTGCTTAGTGGTTTAAGAAGCACTTAGATCCCTTACATAAGAAGAGTAATTTAAAATAAAAATGTTCAGTATGCAATTTCACCAATATGGGCTCTGATAGTATTCTATGCATTAACTGCTTATTCACACAAATATTGAATCAACCAATAAATTTGCAGCAATCCAGTGTATGTAGACATTATCGAGATAATCTGCTTAAGTTCAAACCAAGCATCAGAAAGGAAGAGGATTTTAGTGACTTTGAATGTGACGCAGTTGTCAGTGCCAGATGGGCTGGTTGGAGCATTTCAAAAACTGATGATTCACTGGGAGTTTCCCATGATAAAAAGGAAACTGAGCAGCAGTTTCCTGGTTTAAAATGCCTCGTTGATGCCAGAGGTCAGAGGAGAATGGTTAGACTGCTTCAAGCTGATAGGAATAAACAGTAACTCAAATAACCACACATCAGTGGTATGTAGACGACTACCTCTGACACACAACATGCTGACACCCTGCAGCAGATGAACTACACCAGAAGACCACACCGGGTGTCATTCCTGTCAGCTCAGGACAGGAAACTGAAGCTACAGTTCAATATTGGACAGTAGAAGATTGGAAAAGCATTTCCTGATCAAAGTTTGATGGCTGCTTCCAGCATATTAACACAGATCATCTCAGACTGGTTTATTGAACATGACAATGAGTTAGTTCACTGCACTCGAATGGCCTTGTTTAATCTGTGCTGTAATGGACTGAGGCAAAAGGAGGTCCAGACTAGTACCAGTAAGATGTACCTAAAATAATTTTGGAACGTTCATATTAAACATGGTCATAGCTTCAAATAATTAGGAACAAATTCAGTAGAGTCCAAGAATCAGAATATAGAGTCAGAAATGAACATAACAGGCCCCTTTTGCTGCTTGGGAACAAATCTGTCTAATCAAATACTGACTTAGGTACTACAGATATGATATCTATATATACTAAAGATATAGGAGATAAAATCTTAATTTGCTAAATATATAGTAGATTACTTATGAGGGTTGTGATTAAAGAGTAATGTGCAGCAAATATCTGCTATAGTTTTACATTCATTCCATCATGATCAACAGTTAGGAGACTTCAGAAATTCCATAAAATCACAAAGATTCTTTGTTTTCTGAAATATTTTTATAATTAGTTACATTTTTTGTTGTATTCACAACATATTTTTTTTATTTAGTATGTGTTCTATTTGTTTTTTATAGCACATTTCTGTATTTCCTTGTGTTTTCTGTATTGCCACAATGTTTCATTCAACTGTGAAAACATGATTTTAAAAAAAATGTTAGCCGCTATTTAAACTATTTAAACGAGATCAGAACTCAAAATTACTCCAACTATTCCAACTATTTATATTTCTCTGAAACTTTCCATTATAGAATTACTAAAGAAAACTACTGGTTCAATAATAATAATAATAATGGCAGATTGACAGAAGCGAGGCTGCCATATCGCACCATCGGACCCTCTGGCCGGTTCAAAAAAGTTATACATATATACAAAATTTCAGTAAATCTATTCCATTATTTTCCACCCAATGAGTACACATAAAGGCATACACAACAATATACAAGTGATGCTTCCACAAGTCAGTCTATCTTGTCATCACTTTGTAAAGAGGTGGGGGAATAATGTCAGTGTGCTCTGATCTGAAGCTTTGGGGGTTATCAGCCATATACTCTCAGCAGAACAAAGCATAGCCTCTCTTTGATGGCAGCCCTAAGTTAGGAAACATGATTAAAGTGCTCTACTTTCTGTTAAATTCTCTGAGGGGAAACTTGATAAATCTACTGAGCACTAAAAGGACATGGAAGGGAGCAGAGGCAAGAAAAAAAAATAAGTGGGAGGATTGAAGCAGTAGCTTTTCAAAGTCTATCTCATCATTCAGTCTTTACTTGTTATAAGAGCAGAGAAGCATTTTCCTGCCTGCACTCAATAATCGGTTAACAGATAAAGTTATTAAAATGTGTGTGAAATTGTTACACCAAAGAATCTTCTCACAGATTCTTGAAATGGATGAAAACGTGTCTCTCATTCTCTGTGCTAAATGCTTTGCATGAAAGTCGTGGTGCTGTTATTTGCAATTATCATCCAGGTCCTCTTTCTAAATGCTAATCATTTTTTATTTTCCTGCGCCTCAAACCATTTCAGATTGTCTGTCTGACATTTTACATTGTACTTGTGCCTCAGACTCTTTCTGTAAATGTTTCCACTTTGTCTGAGTGAACTAATTGATGTGTGCAGCTGAACAGATGTCTTTTGTCTTAACGTTTGTGCATTATGTAACCACGATAATCCCCCACATCTAGGTGGTATAGGCAATTTGATGATGATGGGCAGCTACACCTGCAGTGTTTTTCCCAAATCACAATAGGCCTGCACTGTAGAGTTTTAAAAATGCACACTCACACTGCAGGCTCACTGTAAGACACTGTATTTATATTTCAGAGGAAAAAAGTGGAAAGACTCATTTTATATAGGATATATTGAGCCATTTAGAGCCATTTGATTACATGAGGGTGTATTTCCTGCTCTTGTCATTCAGTATAGCACATTCCTGACTCCATAAACTTTGAGAGTTTTTAGTATTCAGGTTTGCTCTCCCAGGTGTGTACTGCCAAAGCTGTCAGGATGCGACACTTGAGAAATTCATCACCATTTAGCTCCAAACACTTTTCAAAGAAACAGCCCATATTTTAGGTGGTTGTAAAATCTCCCAGAATATCAGCAGAAATATTAGCAGATCTCATTTAAATGAAGAATTCTGCCTTCTAAAAATTGTGTAACCATAATCAATAACTTATTTCCTATAATAGCTAATGGCTCACTCTTAGGTGAACCATTAGCTATTATAGGAATCATTAGAGGCTTCTCTAAACAACTAACTCTCCCAGAGCTGTATTTTGTAGAGTGGAAGTAGTCTGAACTCGAGTGGCTCATTCAGTCACCCAGCCTACTCATTATCCAGTGAATCTGTGCTCCTGTTCAAGACCAGCATCTATTTTTGGTACCAAATAGAATGTTATCACTATAAGAAGCAACTATGAGAGAATGCCTGACTGCACAGTAATAAAGGCAGGCTATTTTCTGATAGCCCCTCTGTCCGTGTCTGTATATAAATGTTTGCACATTGTTGTAACGATTATCCTGTATAAAATAGGGGGGAAAAAACATAATTCAAGCTTTGCCTCTGAGCCAATTATTCCATCTTCTGCATATTTTACACATGCTTCTTGTCCCAGATTCAAAAAAGCCCCCTGGCTGAAGTCATGTTAAAGAATTAAGGAGAGATTTATTTATTTTTAAATAAAGTATGAACTGTCTTCAGGGTCAAAAGAGAAAGAAAAGAAGAAGAAAGAAAGCCAAAAGAGGTTGTTTTTGAAGTTGAGTGACTCTGGTTTTGTTGAGAGGACTGCACAATAATCCCGTCACGTTTTCATCTCAGCTTCTGTCATGGCTTGAAGCTTCCTGGCATCCCACTGAACTCGAACAGTTGTCTGGCCTCCAAGACTCTGCACCTGAGCAATAATAAGTACCAGGAACATTCAGGTAACAAAGGCTATTCCTGTGCTGTTCCTTCCCCCTTCTGCTTTTTCCATCTAATAGAGGAGTACTAGCAATGTAAAGACACCTTTCAGAACTTTTACTTTTTTAAATATACATAATAATTTAAATTCAGAAAGATGATGTAACAGGTTTAAGTGCAGACACAACACTTCAGAGGAAAGGCTTATTATAATCAGAGAGGAGGCGAAGAGGAGGAAGTGCCAGCAGGCCTGAACCTCATCTGTTGTTTTTCTATTCATTATGCTTTAATGATCAAATGCCCCCTGGTGGTTCAGATAAGTCATGTGCATTTTAAAACCTCTGTCATCTCTTATAAATAGCTACGTTTTTTTTTCTTTTCTGTTGTGAGTTGTTGCGAGTTCCTCTTATCTGTCTGCATTTATCTTCAAAAAGGTTCCTGAGTCTCAGCAATAGGTCCAGATAGGACAGTGCATGCATGCATGGCTCAAGACTATCACTGGGTTGCCAACAGTCACATTTCTGCCAAGTCTTTAAAATGTTCGTGATTTCACAATAGTGACACAATTACAATGTGTAAAATATCACTATTAAATGTCAGCAGATTCCATACTGCAGTCAACGTAATTCTGTTTTCTTAACCCTCCCAATTCAAATGCATAATCACAGCTATGGTGGATGCTGTAGGACAAGCAAATCTGGCTGCCGTTCATCTGTAGAGAATTCAGGCTGTCATTCTGTTTTTCATCTCACCTGTCAGGTGCCCACATATTTTTATAGTAGTGGAGGCTGTAAATCCTTGTGAAAGGAATAGATGAGTCGATAAAGTTCACTTTTCTTTAATGACAGCAATAATGAGCTGAGTTGTTGAAGAAATTTCTGTCAGTAAATGCTGCTGTTTTTGTCACTGTTAGCTTCTGTTAGCCTCTGTTAGCCGGAATTAGCAAAATTTTCTTTAAAGTTGATCTAACATTGTTGGACTCGCACACTTAGCAAATAAACTGTCATATGATGTGACAGTGTATCCAAACTGTTTATCAGAGATAAAGCTTGAAACGTGAGCCAAACATTAGCTAGCATAGCATTAGCTTATAGCCATCTGTTTTTGTTTAGCAAGCTCATTTGTAACTGTTCAGAGACAGGAGAGTTGCATGCCTAATCTGCTGACAATAAGTAATTGCAACAATATTGAGAATAAATAAGCATATAACATTATGAATCATACTAAGAAACTATGTAAATGGGTTTTTTTAACAAACAATAAATGATCTAAACACAATTCAACGGTGTATAATCTTGTTTGCAACACTAATAGTCATGAGGGATGCCCAGATGGGGTTTGTTAAAATGTAATTAGTAAGCTTGGTATACAGTAAACTTTGTATAAAGGTTTCTCACTCAGTGTCAATTATACATGACAAAGAGCACATACAATATAGTAGTTCATGAATACAATGCAGGAGTTATTCTAATGGCCACGGGTGTCACTGGTAATAGTTTTCTGGTAGCTTTCCAGTTAAATTCTGAACAATGCTCCTTTACTTACCTCTATACAAAGAATCATATTATCACCACTTACCACATATCAGTACATCATCCCATCCCAAAAACTGCACATGTAGAACTGTGGTTTTAAAATCAACTTTGCTTTTCAGTTGTTAGAAAATAATGGATGCTGTCGACCTAGTTTGAGTAACAGAGGCCATTATCATTGTAAAACACGTTTTGTGTTCCCAGCAGATTAAAAGCCCATTGGGAGAAAATGCTTAGGGAATGGTCACAATATGTATAGCTCAGTTAATAGCTTTCTGTGAAACCCATTAAAGTACATTTCTTTTTGTGACCTAGCGTGCATATAAGGAGCTTAGGATCAATCATGTCAGGTGATATACCCTAACACTCCTGAGTGTGGCTTTCTCATGCAAGAACAAAGGGAATAAGCCTTTGTGTAACCAAGCCTGTAAGATTTGCAGCATAAAAGACCCTGAAATCCATCAATCACAAGTGGCATTGACACACCCATCAACACAGAGCAAACAGGACCAGCCATGAAACTAGAGCTCCCTCTAAAGTAGGCCATCAAGTATTCATTCTGCTGTGATAAGCCAACACCTATCAGGTGTGATGCAGTCTGTACTGATTTCACCTGGCTTCGTGACGGCTCGCCCTTGCGGGAATCTCTGCTGGTGAGGAGGAGGAAGGAGTCCAACGACTGGCTCCATGCATATTTCATGAAGGTATTCCAGTTTTAGGGCAATTCTTCTGTGGCTTGAGTAAGGCTAATGACAAGCAGCCAAGATTTACACTCCATATCAAATGTGATTGCTGTAGTTTTAAATAATTTATCAGTGTAGTGGCTTATTAATTGTTCCCCTGCAGAGGCTTTTACTGACTTGTACAAGTGACATGGCATGAAGAGTTGTGAGTTATCTATCCGAAAAGCCCATGTAATGCGTTATTGAAGGTCTCCACTTAACTTAAGGCTGATGGCTGTAACATTTACTGTGTAAATGCACACACAGACGTTAGGCAGAGAGTGCATGACAAAAAGGATGATTAGTAATTTATTGAAGTTTAAAAAAACAGAAAAAAAAACATTGCAGTTTATGCAACTACATTAAAACAGACCATGAATATATCATGTCAAATTGGCAGTGATCATTTTCTGACTAATAGAATTTCAGTCTGAAAACACAGGCTGATCACAACACGGACACACACAGCACGCGTTACAATTGAACCAGTGGATTCTTGAACTTAAAGTAAGCATTATTTTAATTTTCAGTTCAAATTTGGATTCTTTTCATAATTCATTAATTTTGTAATGCAAATATCATAGAATAGTACAAATTACCCACCAGTTTCATCTCTAAACAGTTGTTTTAATGTGACTAACCTACAGATTATCAGATTTTCACGGAACAATATATATATATATATATATATATATATACATACATACATACATATATGGGAAATACATTTTTAAATGATTTCTGCTCACATTGAACAGATGTTGTTTTTTACTTATACATTTTGACTCAGTAAACTCAGTTCCTGCTGTTGTTTCTATGACTCATGAACAAGCTAAACGACTTGTGATGTTACAGTAATAGCCACAATATGCTCAGTTAAATGTAAGCATGCTTTATTTACAGCATTTCATATGTTTTGAGCTCATCCAGCCAAAGGACCGATGAGCATATGTGATAGCAAAGTGTCCACAAAGTATCTGTCTATCTCACCGGAGTTCACAAGAATTGTTGATACTTCCTCTGTATTTGTCAGAATATACTCAAACTTACAGCGCACACAATGATCCCCTAATTGGTCTTCACCCAAAGTGTAACCAAGGTTTAGGTCATTTTTATAATTTTACAGGCACTGTCATTTTCACAACGTTGCTACTCCTCCTATATTATTGATCATATTTTAGTGAAACATGAGTAATTTGTCCTCGATATGACTGTGAGCTTTCTTGACTTCTTAAAGGATTTTAGAACATAAACTGTGATGTATCATGACTGAAAGATAGCATCATGACTATGTTTTTCTGTTGTTCTCTTTTCCACGAGACTCTGAAGGATTTGGCACCTCAATCGTGACGCTGTGGAAATGTGTTCAACGTGTTCTGCTTTGCCTGAGAGTATTGGTGGATTCCACTGTATTTCTATTGTTTATGAGTTGCCTAAAATAGATCAGCAGCTGGCAAACTAAATGTAAAACTCAAAAATGGTTGCCCATTGTTTCTAGCTTTTGACTGACACAACATTTACTTGAGGTCAAGCAACAACCGCTCAAGAACTAGGTGAACATTTTGGAAAATTGCCAGATTTGCTTCGTTGCCAATAGTGAGAAGAAACTGACAATGCTCTTAACTTTTTACCTGCTGGAAATATTAACAAGTCACGTGCAAGACTTAAAAGTGCTTGGAGGTTTGTTTTGTTACCCTTGACAGGCCCCACACTGTAGCCTCATATAAAGGCACCCTTTTTTATCCAAATTTGAGCAAGAAAGCAAATCAAATATTTTCCTAAATATTCCTTTAACACATGGGCATACACTCAAATGTGCATGAAGGGCAAAACAAGCCTAACTTAGGTCACATAAGGCAACAGTGAAAAGTTGCACTGGGCTCTAATTCTTGTTGCATCTGCTGTAGTAGCTAAATATGGTGTTGTCTATCCACCTGCGGAACTTGGACACAGCAGTGTAGACTCCAGGAAACTGAGCATCAGCACAACCTTTCCCCCAAGACACGACACCATAGACCCGACCATCGCAAACAAGTGGACCCCCCGAGTCCCCCTGATGGAAGAAAACATTAGGGATGACATGTTAGGCTACGGATGTCTTTACTCAAGTCTTTACTAATTACTCAACAAGAAACTTAAATATCTCTGATTGATATTCTATGATTTGCTCTGTAGTTCTGTAGCCAGAGCCTTAAATAATTTTCTTGGGCTGTAGAGCGGTAGCTGCCTTTCGCTACCAGTAAATTTTCTTTTACAAAATGTAATGTCCTTTTTTTTTTAATGACTAAATAAATGAAGATGTAGAACAATATTACAGAAAACAGTCTGATAACTTTCAAAATGCTGTTATGCAGTAGCCTAAAAGTTGCAAAAAAGAACACACAATATTTTAGACACTTAAAGTATGCCTTGCAAATACAAATACTCTGCAAATGCACTTTCTGAGACAAGCTGAAATAAACTGCAAGCCAAATTGACACAAGGTTAATTTGAGATTTTTTATGAAAATCAAAAAAAGGGAGAGATTTATTGACAGCAAGAGCAATGGAGTCCTATGCCTGTATTTTTTATTTTTATATCAAACTTTACCCAATGGATTAGTTTTTATACAAGATGCAGCTTTATTGTGAGCTTTATTGTATGCAGAAATACAAATACATATGCATAATATGTGTTTTTCATTCTGTCCTTACCTCCAATGCCCATTTCTAATTACAAAGTATCTACTTTTAGCTGCTTCCTTAGTCGCAATGGGTCACCAACGGGATGCCCTCCCTGATGACAAAGATGATCCCAAAGGCATATCTTTTCCTCCCTGGCGATTTTTCACTTGCTAAGCGAATGTGTAAACTATTAAACTATGTAGCCATTTAAATATAACTAATATTTATTTTGAGGTACAAGCTTCAGATATCAGTCTCTTGTCTCGTGGAAGCAGCTAAGAGTTTGGGTTCAATGCATATACCATGGCCTGTTGCAGTAACTTAAGGAATGTGTGTAATTAAATGTGTGAGTTCTCTTGGCCTTAGTTTTTTTGTTTTGTTGTATCTCTGTTACTTTCTTGCCTTCGTGCCTAAAGCCTTCCATAAAATGCTTCCTCTTTTTTTCCCCTTCTTTCTCTAAACGGCCAGAGAAAAGATTCCAATTGTTTGGCATCAGAGGCAACAATCCCTTAATGTTATTACTGGGATTCCCCCACTTATCTTGTGGGTTGCAGTATGTTGAACCATATGGCATACCTGTCATAGTGAACTGGTGCTACGTAAATAAAAAATGACTTGAAAGGTGCTGTAAAACTGTTGCCATGTTCATATCCTGAATTTTAAAAAAGCAGAGATGCTCTTACCTGACAGGCATCTTTTCCACCAAGACTGTAACCAGCACACAGCATGTTTTCTGTGATGTTGCCACTAAATGACTCACTGCTGTTACATTTTTCTGTGGAGACAATGGGGAGCATTACAGTTCGGAGGGTGGAGGGGATCGGGCCTCCGCTGGGATTTGTGTATCCCCAGCCCGACACACGACACAGTCTGCCCTCTGCAATGGGGGCGCCCTGTCTGGGCAGTAGAGTGATGGAGACGTAGCTGTTCAGATAGAATGGAGCCCTCAGCTGAAGAGATTGTAGACAATGTGATGAGTTAGACACAAATGAAGCAACATGGTTTAAATAAATAAAACTAAATAAAATAAAAAGAAACTAAATAAAATCAATGTATTATGTACCTTAATAAGCATAATATCACAGTTGTTTGTGATTTTGTTGTATGAAGGATGTGGCACCAAAATGTGGGGAAGGATTTCTTGCTCTGTGCCCTCATATATAGAAAGAGAGTAGTCTCCTCCAACAATCATCATATTTTTCACCCTGTTGATGAAAATATGAGAAATTACATCTTCTGGGTCAAATGTCTGTAAAAGAAGATTTAAGATAAGATAATATAAACTTTTATTAGTCCCACACATGGGAAATTTGTTTTTATCACGGCAGAAACTGGACAATACAAAGTTAATAGCAGCAAAAATTAAGAAAAACAACAGAATAGAATAAGATCAAATAGAATAAAGTACTATACAAAATAGATTAAAATACTATGTGACATCAGAAAATTGCACTTGGTATTATTGCACATTGGGGAGACTAGGCGAAGGCTACCATGTCATATTGGATATATGTGTGTGTGTCTGTCTGCACGTGTGTGGTCATCTGCAAAGTCTTTCTGCTTGTAGAGTCTGACAGCAGTTGGAAGGAAAGACCCGCGAAATCTCTCCGTCCCACATCGTGGGTGCTGCAGCCTGCCACTGAAGGAGCTGCTCAGTGCTGTCAGAGACTTCTCCATGGGGTGGGAGATGTTGTCCAACAGGGATGACAGCTTAGCCACCATTCTCCTGTCACTCACCACCTCCACTGGGTCCAGGGGGCATCCTAGAACAGAGCTGGTCCTCCAGATCAGCCCGTTCAGTCTCTTCCTGTCCCCAGCAGAGATGCTGCCGCTCCAGCAGACCACACTGTAAAAGATGGCAGAGGCCACCACAGAGTCATAGGTCTTCAGGAGTGGGCCCTTCCCTCCAAAAGACCTGAGCCTCTGCAGCAGGTACAGCCTGCTCTGCCCTTTTCTGTAGAGAGCACTTGAATTGTGAGTCCAGTCCAGTTTATTGTTTATTGTACACCAAGGTACCTGTAGCTATCCACAGCCTCAAAGTCCAAACCTTGGATATTTAGTGGTTGCAGTGGAGGATGTTTGTGCCTGCGGAAGTCTACCACCAGCTCCTTGGTTTTTCTAGTGTTGTTCTGGATGTAGTTCTGCTGGTACCAGTCCACAAACGCTTGGGTGACTTCAATGTACTCTTTGTCGTCCCCATCAGTGATTAGGCCAACTATTGCAGAGTTGTCAGAGAACTTCTGCAGGGAGCACTGGGTGGAGTTGTGAGAGAAGTCTGCAGTGTTGATGGTGAAGAGGAGCAGAGCCAGAACCGTTCCCTGTGGGCCCCCCCGTACTGCAGACGACCCTGTCTGACACACAGCACTGATTTCTCACATACTGTGGTCGGTCGGTGAGGAAGTCCAGTGATGGTCCGCTCCTGAGTTGTCCAACTTGTCCTTCAGGACTGTGGGAAGAATGATGTTGAAGGCACTGGAGAAATCAAAGAACATGATTCTCACAGTGCTCCCAGAGGTCTCCAGGTGAGAGAGGGAACAATGCAGGAGGTGAATGCCATAAATCATGTAATGGCGCTTTTCGTTTTCTTCTGTTTATTTTTTTCTCATTTTCTCTGCATGCACTCTGAAAACCTCTACAGTTATATCAACACAGGCAAGCTGATTTCTTTCAACTTTTTTTCTGTAAATAAGTCATAAATGCAACAGAAGCCTAAGGTCTGTAACTCTGATCTATGACACTGCCTTTTATCACAGGTATAAAAGACATTTTGGCATGTCACATCAAGAAAACCACACATATAAGCATAACAATGGGCGACTGCCGAATCTTTTTCACCTACTCCAGTTTCAGCGTCAAGATACTTTACATGCTGGCTGCTCTTAAATAAAACAGAGTAACTGTTCTTCTTAATAGTAACAGTTGTAGTTTTACTACAGTGACAAATCCAGATCTTGGAGTTGGAAAGACCTATTGAGTTTTATGCTTAGGGGTTTACAATAACATAATAAGGGGAGGTGCACAGGTGTATTTGTGTTAAAGCTGGCTTTGATCCATTTGGGTGTTTCCTAGTAAGCTATGCCAGTAAACTAGCATGCACAATCCAAGTCCCTGGAACATGGACACTTAACTGGAGTGTGACCCTATATTAGGGTTATTATTTACAGAAAGGCTTTTCCTGTTGCAACATGGTATATTATATGGAAACAAACAGTAATGACACCCTTTAGCTTGAAACTTAATCATTTTTTAAAAAATGGTGGCAAATAGTGATATAACACCTTTTGCCAAATTGCACAATCAGCAGTTAAACAACAACGTGTAGTTGTGTTTTTTGGCTACGGTTCACAAACCCAAAACAGAGGTAAGAGAAAATAAATGAGTAGTTGATAACTGGTACAAATAAACATGGTAAAGTCATGTTTTGTTGCCTGTAACACTGGAATCATTTTCCTGATGATATTAAACAGTCCTTGCGTCCAACTTTATCCAGGTCTCAACAATTTTCTTCCTTATATAAATTTTACCTACTCCAAACATACACATCATACACAACATCTTTTTAGCTGTAGAAGTGATTTTTTTTTCATTGCAGTACAAAATAGTTTATTACATATTTTGTAGATTTTCTCTCTGTTTTGTTTTTTGTACTTTTTTTTTACGGTGTTGTTATTTGCATTTGTTTTATCATTGCATTTTATTAACTCCTAAAGTTGTATTTCAAAGTGAAATCCAAGGAAGCCAATCGGTCTCAAAATAATTTCCTAGAAAGCAAAATCTTGGGCCATGTCATGGGGATCATTTACACAGCTCAACCAAGAGGACCAGAGGGTGTAACGACTCTGTTAAATAAACATTATCTTTGGGGCAGGTTCATATTTTCATCATTCTTGTCAAACTGTCATAAAGTCACTGACTTAGGGCTCCTCATCCTGCCTACTGTAGCTTCTTTGCCGTCTAACCACCAGTGAGCTTGGATAAATATTTAAGTCCTATGACTCAATACTTGAGTTTGACCATACTCGCTAGCTTACCATTTAAGGTAATGATGGGGTTAGGGTTAAACTGGCATATGACAGGGCAGTAAATACATTAAATACTCTCTATGACCCCTATTCCCCCTGCCACTGCAAAGAGAATAGGGGTCACAGAGGGGCAGAACACTGTTATATGCCAATCAAATGTATCCTGTGCTCACATTGGCAGAGTAGTTGCTTCATAGCTCCTGGGATCCCACAAGTTACAAAGCAACTATTCCAAGGTTGCATGAAAAGACTAGGCCGTTTGGCACAGTTTAGTGCAGGCTAAACTGGTTAGTTTGCAATTCTCTGGTTAAGTTTAAAGTAATGCATTATGTTGCACTGGTGCAGAGAGGCTGAAATGCATATACTATTATATATTGTACATATATTTATTAGTTTCAGATGTAGCCATTCTTGTATTTTGCTTGTTTACATTATTGTATTTTGCACAACTCTGTTGCTTGTGAAGCTCGCACACAAGAATTTCACTCACATGTGCTGTACCAATGTACCTGCACATATGATGTGACAATAAAAGTGATTTGATTTGATTTTGATTTGAGGCTGTGATGTTTATGTTAGGTTACATAAAGGGTAGCAGACCATACAAATTTTTATGTGATTCATTTCTAAGTCCATTTAGTGATTTGTTAAATAGTAGAAGTAATTTAAAATATATCTTTTGTGACCCTGGAAGCCAATGGAGCGTTGCACCTTTCTGAATGAGCTGTAATGTCTGATTTTCTTTTTTGTTTTGTGTTGCTACCAAGACACTGTTACAGTAGTGTAATGAATGTGCGAGTGAGTTTTTCTGTATCTGCTTTAGACAGACATTTTTATTTGTATTTTACTTTATTTCAAGACATCAATAGGCAGACTTTGTAATTGTTTTTATGTGGCTGAGGTCCATAAATTCATAAACTCTATAGATTTTTTGCCTGGTTTTAGGATTTCAGTATCTGTTTTCTAGATTCTTTTTATCCTTTTTTTCTTAGGCAAACATCAATCGCTTGCCTCAAAGCTTTGCTTCGTCAGTGTTTTTTTTAATTTTTTAAATTTTAATTTATTTTGCCCATTCGCTTGAAACTGCCAAATGTATTTTTATGGTCTCTTACACTTTGAGTTGCCTCTGTTGTGTGATATGTGCCTTCTATCTATAAAAAACATACTGATCTGTGAAGTTTTTTATCACACTGCTGTAGGAAATCATAAGCCAAGATACATGTTAATGCAGAAATGTAATTTCTGAGGATGCTTGACAACAGATTGGAAGTTGGGAAAACATTGTGGTTGTGTTTGGTAAAAAGACAAGAAAGCGCAGAGTTGTATCTGTCCTTCTTTACCTTGTTCTTGTTAAGAATTATAGACAAGAGATGGTTATACTTGTCATGTAAAACAGCAATTTCCAAGTTATGCAGTTTGATTGTCCATCCATCCATCCATCCATACATACATACAAAAAACCCCAAAAAGATTTTTTAAAATTTGTCATTAATGAAGACATTTACATTTCATTAAAATCTGGTTGCTAACATTAAATTGGAAGTCTGGGAGACAGAGCTGCCTTTCTGCTGATATATTAATAATTAACTGCTATTAATGCAATAAAGCTTTTTGACATCAGTTGCAACTGTTTGTTGACAGGGAAATAGGCGATACTGACATTTGGAAACTGTAATTTATCAGTTTGCTGATTTGCTGCTAAAACCTTAGAATATGGAATGGGCACAGAACATTGTCTACAAATATTGCTTCCTTATCTTCAAATTGTTTGCAATCTAAATAAAGTATTCTGATCGGTCGTCATGATCTGTGTCAGATTTCAGTACAACAAAGCTCCATTGTTATGGTGCGCTTTTACCGCTGCCATTAGCTTTCTTTCAGTCAGGATAAGCCACAGATCTGACTGTATGATATGAGTTGAAATTACAGGATTGAGAAGTCAAATTGAGGCTATCCTATATCAAGAGGCCTTTTCTTCCTTACAAAAAGTTAAATCTGAACACAAAGGCATGGGGTTTTGTGTGATGTGTGACTGATTTTAAAACTCAATCAAGTCAACTTTGCCTTAAGTTATAGAACTTTTTTAATCCATAGGGGTAAATCGACAGGAGAAAATTAGCTCACCCGATGTTACAGTGTGCTGCTGTGACTACCCAGTGCTTATTAATCAAGAAACCCCCACAGAAGTGCTTTCGTTCCAATGTCTGTATCGACACAATGTACTTGATGGAATGTGGAACCGGTGCATATCCTCCCACTATTCGTTCCTCTCCAACATTCTGACCTGCAACACACAAGCAATGACAAATTTCAGCTCGGATTAGATTTAGAGAAAGAAACACACAGAACAGTCCATAAGGTGTTGGTGTAAACCACACTGAGCTAACTCAGTTGCTCTTTTTTAGTACCTTTACAAGATCAGTGCAAACTATTCAGGTCATAAAGAAAACCACAGAGGATTTCACCGCACAGTTGCTTTGTGGCTCAGCAGATCAATGAAAAGCAATCTCATCTCCGAAGTACTTCACACTGGCTTAAGTGAGGATAGATCTGACTGCCTGTTTGGTGTTTAAATGAGTTTGAAGGTAACACGTTAACTCAATTTGGACCGGATCTGATTAGCTCATAAACAGAATCAACCCTCCAAAGGACACCTGGGCGAAACACAAATAGAAGGCCTGAACTAGCCCACAATCTATCTCAGTCTGCCTAAAGGAAAAGGAGAACACCATCAGTTTGGACGTCTCCAAAATGCTGCCCACGACCACACTCAAGGATAAGCTGAGTATAGCTGATACTGGAGTAAAACTAATTCTAATTGGAAGCTGTGCTTGTTTGGGAACACTCTTTGGTGTTTACAATGCTTCTGCCCCTGACTGAGCTGCTCAGTTTTATATTTTTTCACTTCGTGTATTTGTGGCTTTAAATGCTGCTGAGGACACTGCAATCACATCTTTTCCCTTGGACCTTGAAGTTTTGAATAATGTGAGGACAAATAAGATGAAAAGAACTCACAGAAGCACTGTACAGCGCACACACAGAGACAGATTTCAGCACTTACAGAATTTAGAGCAAATTTTCTATCATGGATTGTAACTTAAAATTAAGTGTTTGTATTCTTGGTCAAGCTTGCTGGTTGTGTTAATGGGGCAATGTATTAAATATGTCTGAGATTAGTGAACAGCCATTGTTTTCTGCATCACCTTATCATTATCTCATCACTGTGGAGAAAATTTCCTCCACTTTTTTACAACATAGCTTTAGTTCACTGAACTGTGTGGCAATCACTTTTGCACAGCTGTCTCATTTAGGTTAAGGTCTGCACTTTGACTGGGCCATTGCTACACCTTGATTTTTGTTTTCCAGTTATTCTTTTGGAGACTTGCTGCTGTGCTCAAGATCATTGCCCTGTTGCATAACCCAGTTTCACTCAAGCGTTAGCTGTTGGACAGATGGCCTCATATTTAATGCTAGAATACTTTAGTATACAGTGGAGTTCATGGTTGACTCAGTGACTGCAAGGTACCCAAGCCCTGTAGCTACAAAACAAAACAGAAAAATCCATCAGCACACCATCATGGGTTTTTGCAGTCTGTACAGTGCGCTGTCGGATCACTTTTGATTTATTGTCTTAATCCCTATGGAAGCAGTAAGAGTACAGATATTTTTAAAATGTTTAAAACTATCTGTTCCACATCATATTATTGCAGCATCATGTTATTATTAGTGTTTGATGGGTTTAAAAGCTACTTCGGCCTTCAAAATTGTCATTTGAATAGTTAGGAGCAGTGTAGTGGTGCAGTTGTTAGCATTGTTTCCTCACAGCAAGAAAGCCCCAGGTTTGAAATGCACCATCTGTCCAGGGCCTTCCTATGTTTTTCTTGTATCTGCATTGTCTCCACATACTCCAAAGACATGGAGTTAGTGGGGTTAGGTTAACTCGTGATTCCAAATTGCCCGTAGGTGTGAGTGCGAGAGTGAATGGTTGTCTATCTCTGTTAGCCCTGCAACAGGCTGGCGACCTGTCCTAGCCTTCCTCTTGCCTTATGGCATCCGGGATGGGCTCCAGACCCTGAATTGGATAAGTGCAAGAGAATGGAAGGATGGGTTTACAAGCAAGGCCAACTAAAGCCTTGGTGTGAACCCAAAGGTTCATGACAGAACAAGTCTAGACTATTCGTAGACATAGGATCATTTCTTTGAAAGCGTTTAATAATTAGTGCTTTCTTGTGTTTTTCTGTTTAATTACATTCAAAATTGATCTCAAGTGGTTCATAAATGAGTCTCCAAATTGTCAGTGTGGTGTGGAGATATGTTATATTTTACCAAAAGATGAGATAATTCTATAGTCTTATAAGAAGTGACACTTTGGTACCAAGTTAGTGTCTGAACTACCCAGGGAACGATCAGGGAAAGCTTTGATGCAACCTTTTTCACTCGAAAATATAATTTTGCCTAATAGATAATAGAAAGAGAAAAATGTGAATACCTAAAATATTTGAATTATAATGACTTTAGCAATTTTACAATGTTGAGCTACGACCCCACATTTTCTAAAATGTTCCCTAAGGCTCACAAAGCATCTATATGGCAAAAATTTGAAAATTAAACAATGAAACCAAAATTGTAGATCACAGTAACCGAGAGAACCTTTAGGCATGGAAATGCTTTCATCTAACCACAGGCTATAATTAGTAGCTGGGGTGGATCTTAACAACAAAATGGTAACTCTATAGGCTACACTACACCCAGCAGTGACTGCGTGTGAGGTTAACACACATGTGGGTGTATCAGAAAGCATTATGCAAGATCATGGAAGTAAACATTTTAAGATTGGGTTTCTTTGAGTGTTTTGTCTCCTAAACTGTAACTAGAAATAGAAGAAAATTGAAAAGATTAAGAAGATAAGATTAAACAGTGATAAACTACAGTTTTTTCTTTTTTTAAAGCTCAGGTTTGGGTAAGTCTTAAACCATTATCCAAATGATATTTTATGCTGCTTCTTCTCAAATCACAGACCTGCTCAAGATCTTTATCAGAATCTCCTTTTTTGGTGTCTTTGTGACATAATTTCCAGGCACAAAGGCAGGTGTTGGCCACAATTATTTATTGTTAATTGTGTTGTTAGACTGAATCTATTGTTACTGAGGTTTCAAGTTCAATTCCTTTTCAAAAGCCCTGTGTCTCAGGAAGATGTTTTGGCTGTAACAGTTTACATGCTACAATATGAAAGTATTTATCATGTAATAAGAACCATTTAAATTTCATTAAAAAGAAGAAAAGAGTTTTAAATGAAATGATTACCTGTAAATAAGAACAGTTATTTTAACAAGAAAGCAGTCATGTGTCTTTTTTACTGTGAAATATGATCATCTTTGAAGATTAACTCAAATTAATGTGCACATTTATTTCTTCCTCTCCCTGCTACCCAGATGGAAATGGCTCTGAGTCACAATTTTTCTCTTCACAGATCATCAGAACTGCAAGTGCACAGCTAAAAGGGATGTTTTAAAAATGATTAGAAGGCATACCCTAATGCTATATCTCATGCATTTGCAGCACATCCTAGAAGACACCCAGTCTACTTTTGTTTTCAGAATGTTAGCCCATCACAACATCACAACTTTCACTTTGTTCGTTATGATCATATTTTTGTGAACTTTAAATTGGAGAAAAAGAAGCTTACTCACAGTTTACAGCCAGGACTTCCAACAGTATACAAAACAATAAATATGGCTGGTCCATAGTGAGACAAAGGGCAGCACAGTCTACTTGCAGCGAGAGGCTTAACCTGTGTGCTACTTGTCTGATCTTAGGGGGAAGGCATCTCACCTGCACTCTCAGGTTTCTTATAGTTTCTGTTTCCGTTTCCATGGTCACCACTTTGTCCTAGACCGATTTATAATTGAAGCTCCATGGCACAGTTGCTTAACTCACCTCTTCCATGACCCACAGAAACTCACCCAGTTTATTGTTGACATTTTAAGAACAGCTTGATCGGCTGCTATGGTAAATGGTAAATGGCCTGTATTTATATAGCGCTTTACTAGTCCCTAAGGACCCCAAAGCGCTTTACATATCCAGTCATCCACCCATTCACACACACATTCACACACTGGTGATGGCAAGCTACATTGTAGCCACAGCCACCCTGGGGCGCACTGACAGAGGCGAGGCTGCCGGACACTGGCGCCACCGGGCCCTCTGACCACCACCAGTAGGCAACGGGTGAAGTGTCTTGCCCAAGGACACAACGACCAAGACTGTCCAAGCCGGGGCTCGAACCGGCAACCTATGAGCCTGTTCAGTTTTAGTCATGTATTATTTAACAGCTACTCTGATGATTTAGCCCTGTCCAATATAGCATCCCATAAGTCCACATGATTGAAGCTCCTAATGTGGCTCAGATTGGCTTCTGTCATATTAAATGAGGAAAGATTCAGTATGCGTCTTTACCATTCATGAGAGTCTCCCTGCACTGATATCTCCTGAAAGGATTAATGAGGCTTTTGACCGAAGTTGAGCAGCATAAGCTTTCGTGTCAGACCAGGTCAAATAAGCACTGCTGCTCAACATCTATCCTCAGGCTGGGTGTCATTAAAAATGGAGCACAGCTAAGCCTTGTCTCATCACAGTCACCATCCCTCTGTGGAGTTCCTGACCTTAGCTGGCTAATAGCCCTCTCTGTTGCCCTCATTGCTGCTGATAGCTAAAGCCGTGCTCTTGGTACATCTGTCCTCCCTTGAGTGCTGACAAAGGTGCTTTTTTTCTGCATGACCCACTCCTCAGTTCACATGCTGCTGCCATGTTCATGGTTGCCACTTCCAGCTCTTACAATCATCTGACTGACATTGAACTAAAATGTTACTTACCACAAGACTCTAATAAACAAATTTCCTCCTATTTTAAATCTATTCACTTACTATAAAATATGTCAGCTGACTTGAATTAAAGACTTTCCTTATTTACATTAGACTGGAGCTGTTATACTTTTCCTTATTTTCTGTTACAGTGGTGGATGCTCATGTTAAACATGGCCAACATTTCAAATAATGAGAAGCGATGAAATGCAAGTAATCCTCATGAATTAAAACCTCAACTTTCAGACAGCTCTAAAGAGCCATTTTCAATCAATTATTTTATTTTTCTGTCTCTTTATGATGTCATGAGAGAGAGGATATCCTTATTATGGTCATGTCAGACATACAGCTATGGCAGATTTAAGTCTGCTGTTTTGTTTGCAAGGGGCAGCAAATCAGAAGAAGGTTGACTTAAAGGGTAGGAATTGAATGAAGGTTCTTCATCAAGGCCAAATATAAAATAAATAGGAGTTATCTTCACCTGTTAGTTATGCAAATCAATCTCAAGTCCAAGGACAAAAAATAAATTAACAATAAATGTAACTATATCTATGAGACATTTAAAAGTTATTTAAATGTTTCATGCTCGCTAATGCTTTGTTAGCATGTGCTATTTGTTTTTAGTTAACTGTCATGTAACACTTTACAAAGGTTTATTGATGTAATTATGATTAGAGCTGTGTCATTGTGTTACCACTGTTCATAAATAACTTATAAACCCTTTATAGAGAATAGCAGACCACTACATGTTTTAATACACTGCTCATAGATGTTATAATCTGATGTAAATCCTTTTTATATCAACAGTGTTTATTATATTACATCTATTTTATTGTATTATTTAAACTTGATATATGTTTTTGTTTCCATATGTCAGCAGTTATGAACAAATAAAGGGTTTGAACGTGACTTTCTTATAATTGCTGACATGTTTCACTGATAACTGAGGTGTATAATTTCACTGACATATATTGTTTTCAGTAGTCAGACAGGTTGGCACTGAAGCCTTATCAGTGTCAGTATCAGCATCATCATTTCTTGGTACCAGTAACTCAGTACTGGGTAGGGATGGGTATCGTTTAGGTTTTATCCGATACCGGTGCCAAACCGGTACTTTTGAAACGGTGCCGGTGCTTAAACGGTGCTCAAACCGGTGCTTAAAGAATGGAGAACACAAAATTGGTCCAAAAACCTCTCATGTTCAGCTGTTTTTTTGTAAAAAGATAACAATGTTAACCTTTTCTGCAGCTATGGGGCATATATGGTATCACTCTTGGCTGGAAGCAGTGCTTAAACAATGGAAAAA
The DNA here is from genome assembly GCF_057382275.1 of Copadichromis virginalis. Taxonomy (NCBI): domain Eukaryota; kingdom Metazoa; phylum Chordata; class Actinopteri; order Cichliformes; family Cichlidae; genus Copadichromis; species Copadichromis virginalis. The sequence continues at coordinate 29,258,219 of NC_140637.1, forward strand.
ACACAAACTTTGTCCAAAAACCTCTCATGTTTAACTGTTTTCCACTTTTTCTTTGGTCATTTTAGCCTTTTTGGCCAGGGTGAAGGGAGCATCTGCCATCAAACAAGAAGACAGCTGCATGTAACTACGACGGTGTTTGCTAGTTCTGCTGAGTTTGCATCTTTTGCTGTGAAGTACAGCCAGACTTTTGACCGCTTCGCCTTGGGCATTTTTAATCTGTAGCTCTGCTCTAAAAGAACGTACGTACCTGGACCCGCCTACTATCCTCAGAAACGTAAAATGATTGGCTAGAATTCAAAGTGTATGACATCTCAGGAAAAAAAAGCACCGAAATAAAGCACCGAAATGTGCGCTGCTTTTCGGTCTGGTTACTACCGTTTATGTCAGAACCGGTGCCATCATGGCACCGGATACCGGTACCCATCCCTAGTACTGGCATCTTGATTCAACCTTATGTAATCTATCTTTACTTAGAAATGTGTTTAGCTCAATAGCTGTAAATTCTACTAGTAAACATCTACTTTAAACCACACACATATATTAACATATTTAACCTGCAATGAATAAAAAATACAAATACAAACACAATATTAACTTTTTAATTGCTCTACATAGACTTTAGACTTTAGAGCTTTTATTGTCATTGTGCAATTTCTTGCACAGCGAAATTGGGTAGCTGGACCACAAAGGTGCAAAAGTAAAGAAAAACAATATATGTATACATATATGTGAGTAAACTATATACTGTACACTGTATGTGTAGAAACATTGAAACATTGTGGGGCTGTATACAAGGGCAGTTATATAATATAAATAAATAAATCAGGGTGGAGGGGCTATGGTCATTTAGGGTGGGGATGGTAATTCAATTGAGACCAAAATATTGTGCAAAGACCAAAGACCAAAAATATTGCACAGAACAAGGAAAGAAATCATATTTTAATGCAATTTACAGATCCAAAGAGACATCCAAAAATCAGCTACATTGGCATTTATTATAGATCTTAAAAGGCAAGAAGCCAGGACTAGGTGGCCTCAGCTATTCATCAATACATTTTGAATTTTGCACAAAGGTTAAGCTCCTAGAAACTAGTTTCGAAATCTAGATTGCACTGAACTTGAGTCTTAAGTAAAGTGGTGCAGTGAGGTGAACTACAGTGTTTGGACAGTTACACATTTTGTGTTCTTTAGGCATGGCTTTGTTTATTTTATTAGTATTAATCCAAGAAAATGAAATAATGAATAAGACTTTCACACGAAATATAGTCCTTTTAATCAGATCCTTGACTACTAAACTATTTGCTGTGTTTATGCACAAAAAAGTTCAAGGACTTAGGTTTCTTTTGGGGTACCAGTAGCTATTTAGCTGTTTAGGTGGCGTCTATAGGAGTAAAGAGGTAACAATGCATGTATTGAAGATAATAAACAGTCTCACAAAGTGAGAGTGCTATGAAAGGTTGTTGTTCAACCACATTATTATTATAACATGCAGTACTCCAGTTAAAGACATAAATCACTGACATATTAAAGTTGTGTGTAACAGAACCTGAAGGTGAGGTACAACAGAGAGCCTGAGTATAGTCTAAGCCCCATTGCAATGAAAAGAACACAATGTACACTCTATGTTTTGAGGGTCAAAAGTTTCATCCAACGCTATAACTGGGCTGAAATATTGTTAGTGACGTTGAGTGCAGAGGGTTTTTTGCAGCATGCTTACACACACATGATGATGGTTTGAATATTCTCTGGGTCAAGAAGTCTGAAGAAGATGTCCTTAACTGGGCCTTAGAATCGGTTGAAGAATAATGGATAATATAGATAATCAAGACTACGCAGGGAGTGTGTTGTGTGTCTGTCTAGCCATGATCATCTTGGTGTGAGGCAGATTATCACATTGCATTCCAGCGAAGTAAACTTGTAATTTCAACTGCTGAAGTAAATTAAATCTTTCTAAAGGACAGATATTTCTCCTGAATTCCTTCTGAAAAATTTGAACATGACAAAGTCTCCATGTGGTTATAATTAATATTCTGTTCATCCATTCTTTTTTCGCTTATCCTTAGGCTTGGGGAGGGAGTTTGATAGGAGTTTGGAGCCTATCCCAGCTACCGTAAGGCAAGAGGCAGGGTACATCCTGGACATCACCAGCCATTCAGAGGGCTAATACAGAGAGACAGACAGCCATTCCCATTCACATTCACACCTATGGATATCTTAGTCTAAGTGTCTTTGGACTATGGGAGGAAGTCGAAGACTTCATGGAAAATAATACCAACCATTGTTTGTATTTTATCTCTATTAGTCTGCAATAATACAAACACCATAAAGCCAGAGTTTAGCAATGTACTCTTAGCCAGTAAACTGTTTATCATTGTCTGTGATGGCCAGTTATTTCATTTAAATCTCAACTAATACATTTGAAATTTTTAGATGTTTAAATAAGATTCTGATTTTTTTTAGATTTTCATAAAATGAATCATAGAAACCGGAAGTGCTTCTGTCTTTTGTGTTTTTTTAGTTTTGAAATGAAGTTAATCTTGCCAGTGTGACTTTTCTAACTTTATTATTTTATATCCTACATAATCGTGGAAACTATTGCAATCTAATTTCATCTCATTAAAAACATTATCAACATTTAATAGAGAAATAACTGTTGAAGATATTGTTGATCCTGTAGAGGCGTTGCCAACCTAAAAACTGCAAGTATAAAACTTGAGCTTAGAAATGGGCATAATACAAGAGAACACCCTAGCTTTGTCAGGTTGTAGGTCAGTTTCATTGTAGGAGCGTGAGATGGTTACAGAACACAACAAGATGAAAAGATAATTTAAACAAAAGATCTTGACAAGGATATAGTTACACTATAAAAAGAAAGAGGAGAGCATTGGTCTCATCATTTGGAGATACTCTGAAGCTTCCTGTGTCTAGACTTTCAGGTAAGCAAATTTTTATTTTAACCCTTTTTAGTGAAATTGTAATTAATGTTCAACTGTCTAAAAATAATTCACAGTCTCACTATATTTTAAAAATAAAAGCTCATTGTTCAAAAGAATTGAATTAAATGGTCATTTAGTGCTTTTGAAGATATTGTTGATCCTGTAATTGTTGCGATACAGTTTTTAAACAAAGCAAAATAACCAAATTAAGCAAAACTAAGCAAATAATTTATAGTTCATTAGCACGAGCAATTAAAATGACAGTAATTTATGTATATAGAAGCTGCTAGCTGTCGTTGTTCTGTGTTACAGGTATCAATTACAATATGGCTGCTGTGGCAATCACTACTGTGCTGCTTCTTTTGTCTTTTTCAGTAAATTCACGTGAGTTATATCTTTGAATTTTTCATTCCAAGACACTTAGCAAAGGATATGAAATTCTAGTCTCAATGTTTAGATCTAAAGACTAATACACAAAGACTTTAAAACAGCTGACAAAAACAGACATGTTAGTCGATCAGGAGAAATTTTCTGTGACGTGGCTGTAATACTGCTGTCTGACTCAGTTTATGAAGCCAGACAATACTGTAGAAATGAATACAGAACTGGAATATTATAAGGAGCTTGGAACGAAAACAACTAGACTTCTTTAAGTTAAGAAACTTACTAGAATATTCTGCTTTTTTTTTTTTTTTTTTTTGTTAAGGCACATTACCCTGACAATCTATCTTTTTTGTTGTAAACCAAAAGAACGTAAAATATAGAGACAAATTGTCTGATTCGCTCTGTCTTTCGTCACAGAGAAAGAGAATACAGGAAGGATCATCGGGGGTCAAGAGGTCGAACCATACTCTATCAAATACCAGGCATCCCTTCAGACTGAGGTCGGGGATCACTATTGTGGAGCCACGCTAGTTCACCCAGAGTGGGTGGTATCTGCTGCCCACTGCTGGAGACCGTAAGTACTGACACCATACAGCAAGATTGCAGCTTTACTAATAAACATTAATGAAAATGTTTAATAATTATTGATGGAAAAAGGTCTGTTTTGAAAGAACATATGTGAAATTCTCATTTCGTTTTGTCTCTTTCTGTTTAACAGGAGTAATTTTATGAGGGTTGTGCTATGTGAGCACAGCCTGATCAAAACAGAGGGATTTGAACAGATCTTCAATGTCTCAAAGATATATGTACACAATTATAATTTCAGGACATATGAGAATGACATCATGCTTATTAAGGTAAGTAGGACTTGTACTTAGCTACAAAAAATGTGATCTCACAATGGTACCACCCTAACTTTGGTTTGTGTTACAGCTTAGCAGACCAGCACAGCTGAATGCTTATGTTCAGCCAGTTCTGATACCTGATGAAGGTACCCCTCCCTTTAGTGGCACCTGCATAGTGAGTGGCTGGGGAGTGACACAGGTTTACAGTTACACCCTCTCCCCTGTGCTACGTGCTGTGGATGTAAGAGAAATACCTTACTGCACTTGGTATTACTGGGGCAGGATCAAACCAGGTATGCTTTGTGCTGGATCTCCATACGGGGGAAAGGACTCTTGCCAGGTATACATTCATGGAAAACATGATTTATTTTGTGTTTGTGGTATGCTTAATTACTACTTAGCAACTGCATTTTGTAGAGTAATACTATTTTTAAATGAATATTTCCTCTTAAATTTATAGGCAAAATGACACCTGTTATATATGCTATAAAATATATTTTAACCAGTGATGATTTACATATAATTTCAGTGTCATTTTAATAATATTTAACATTTTCCATTTAAGGGTGAATGTGAAATGCTCTATTATCAAAAAACAATCCTGATTTGTTGTGGTACTCCACAGGGCGACTCCGGGGGCCCCCTTGTCTGCAATGGCTACTTTGAGGGCATTGTCTCCTGGGGTATTGGCTGTGCAAATCAGTACTACCCTGGTGTCTACACCAGAGTCAGGAGCTATATTCAGTGGATTAACTGGGTTATTGACAACACAGCATGAGCGATTTTTTTCAAAAACAGTTAAATGAACATAATTTTCAGATGGGCCTGAAATGAATAAATATTAACGTTAGGAATTTCTAAAATGTTCCTGGAAATATGTCAATATTGCACCTATAATTAATTGATTGTCACTCTTTTTTCTGATAGGGAATAATAAAAGAAAGACTTGTTGTTATGATATCCTTTTTATTTTTTGTTGGTACTATAGCAGTATAATTAGTAACTGTGTTAATCATTCAAAGTGAATAGTACTATTGAAAAATCACCAATGTTGTTGTTTTCACATGAATCAATTTTCCTATTATGCCTGTTACTACAAGCAAAACCTCTTATATTTTATTTAAGCTTCATTGTAAATATGACAGTTTCAATTAGTGCAGCTTTAAGAACAATTTTACCAGTGCACTGGGTCTATAAACTGACAAGTGATACTTGCTACTACTACTAGTATGGAATAAAAGGTTAACCCATCCACAGTGACAGTGAAGATGCTGATTGTCTGTATCATGCTTCTATCAGTCTCTTGTGTTCAAAGTCCAAAATGTCCAAAAGTTGCTTAGAATATAAAAATCAACAAAGTGCTCAATTTTTCTTCACAAAGAAGAGCTGACCTTTATATGTTCATAAAACACATAGCAAATGGTTACATAATGCAGCTAGACAAACAAACAAATATTTTAGTAATCTGTCAAAAACCTGTTTAAAACTCAAAATTATCGACTTCACTGAACTCGGGTCTTGTTTTAAACATAAAGAACTCCTTAGGAAAGTCTTTACTCGTGTTATAGAGCAACTTAGGGCAGCTGTGGCATTAACCTCACACTGGGTGCCTAATCAAGTTGTTGGGTACTGTATCTAAACAACTAAATATAGAAGCTATCCTGCTGCACACTGAATAATTACAGCTTCTCTCTGGTGCTGGTTTCTGTTGTTAAGCTAAACCTAAACATTCATGCTCACATTCACACCTACGCCAGTTAACCTAACAAAGTTATAACATATCCTAAAAAGCTCTGATTAAAAATAATGGCATGCTGGGAAGTATATTACTGGGAAATTCATGTGAACCTGTTGAGGTTAACTATAATTTAACAGTGAAACATTATGACTACGAATAAGTTGAAAATAGTGCAGTAAGTGTGTATGATACATCCTGGTCCAGTGGAAATGATTGTTAAATGAAGACTTTTATAAATCAGTGTCCTTGTTTGGCACAGTGACCCCATCTAGTTAGTTGGTTATGCATGTGCTAAACTAACAACAAACAACGAACGAACAAACAATGATCTACACAAAATGAAAATAAGGTTTAAAAAAGTGCCTTTAACCTTGGTGGGTTTTCAAACTTTTTAAGAGTATACACACAGTATCTGACCTCTACTGTGTGTGTGTGTGTGTGTGTGTGTGTGTGTGTGTGTGTGTGTGTGTGTGTGTGTGATAATTACATTTACCAAAAAGGATTAGGTGGTCATTTGAACTTGTAATATTATATGGTTAATTTTTTATTCATACTTTGGAAGAAAACAAAACGTATTGCTGAAGAAAAGAAAGCACACCCCTGTCAGGGGCATTCTCTCTGCTTTTTTTTGTTGTTGTTTACAGTAAGGTGACTGGATCCTACCCAATGGAACTTCAGAGATAAACTATACATGCTACAGGTTTGGCATTGATCATGTGATCAAGCAAATGCTACCATTTGTCCAATTTTTTATAAGCATTAATGGAAGCTAAATTTGTTTTTATAGTCTTATGCTACAGATTTTGTACACTTGTGTGGTTCCTCTGTAGTTGCATAACTGTTACGTTTAAATTAATAATTTTAGTAGTGATGAATTAATGATTAAAATATCTCTTATTTGAGCCACACATTTCTTGTGAGATCATACATTTCATCTCCAAAAGTTGATTCTGTTCATCTGGACGTAGCGTGGGAGAAACATTTCGTGACTCATCCAAGTGATGAACAGAATCAACTTTTGGAGATTTACTTACCTGGATGATTGAGCATGCATCAAGACAACATACATTTTAAATAAAAGATGGATATAGTCACCTTGATGTTTAGAGAAGTCAGGTTGTGAAGCTTCAGGCTGAGCATTTTCACCAGTTTATATCAGGACTGTGAAACTGAGGGACACTGCACACCCACTGGCCAACATGTCAGTGACATGGTAAAGCTTCACCCGCCTTTTGACCAGAATTCACTAAATTAACATGTTGTATCCAACATACAACAAAACTATGAACTGACAACACTTACAACAGCAAACCTAATTAGCAGGCTTCATTTATAAACTGTACAGGTGTAATGCACAGATACAGATATTCACTAATTAGTGCAAAGTAACAGATTCTTGGGTGGTCTGTACCACATAGGCAAGCCATAATTTTTGTCAGTTTTCTAATAAAATAAGTATCCACATGGGTAGTTGGATGACTTTTTAAAAGAAAAAAAAGAAAAGAAACAAACAGAAAAGAAAAGAAAAAAATCTACATCACCTTGAGTAGTTAAGGAGGGAGAAACTACTCAAACATTTTTGTGTCAGGCCTTAAACAACCTTTTAAATGCCATTGGGGACTGGGTTGTTATACATTTTTTTTAAAATATATAGTGTGCTCGGCAGCCCAGCATAAATTGAACCTCTAGTGATCCTGTATTTGTGACATGATTAAATGTATTTGTGTTTATACCCTGATATGTCCCCTGATCGTTAAACGCCACCCTCCGGTAAACGAAAAGAAGACAGTCTAAAGGTTTGCGCATGCTCAGCAGCAGCAGTTATTGTTTTGTTTACATAACGCTGTCCTCTTGTGGGGCCTTTCGAGAGCTAGGCAGAAGTAAAACTTCGTTGTAGCAGCTTAAGTTACCTGTCCGGGTAAATTATGTCTGTGAAACACGCTATTAGCCGGGGACTCGAGTTGGGCCGGTCGGTCTTTCAGCTCGGTCTCCTGAAATCCGGTGGCCGACTCGCAGCAAAGCTCCGAGCTGACCGTTTCCGTGCAGGCCCGTCGGTCCGCACCGCTCAGCCTCAGGCTTTCCTACCGTCTCGGTACCGCTATTACCGCACTTCTCTGAAAGGCCTGGCAGCTCAGCTTCAGTCCGCCGGCTTCAGGAGGTTTGCTGGCGGGTCCCCGCGTAACAGAGCTGTATTTTTGGCTTTCGGTCTCGGTGTGGGGCTTATCGAACAACAGTTGGAGGATGACAGAAAGAGTGCTTCAACATGCCAGGAGATCCAGGTATGGTATCTAAAAGTAGGTCACAGTAGGGTACCTAAGCGACATTTAAGTCGTTAAGTGTAGTAGCTTCTGACAAAGTGGTTTGTTAGTAGTCGTTTTTCTTTTAGTCTTTATTTTCATGGTTATTTGCCGTATTGGGTTTTTTTTTCACTGAAAGTTTGTTTATTTGTATCTTCACCAATTCTGCATATTGTTTTTACATTTATGAATGTTTTGTTGATACGGTAATGCATAGACCCAAGATTTGTGTACGTTCTTTAATTTTCATGCTGTTTGCACTGAGGCCTGAATGGATAACCTGGTTGCAATCTTGCATTAATTTACTTTTTATTATTTTAATATGTCTCTAGCTGCGTCTATAACAAGTGTAGGTACATTTGGGGGCTTTAAAAAGTTGTTGTATACAGTCTGATTGTTTTTCCTTTTTTTTCTTGACTAAATTTGTTTATAGCACGTGATTGATATGAACATATCTTTGTGTAGCTTATTATTATTATTATTGTTATTGCTTTCCCCTGCAGGCTGTTTTTAGAAAGAAGAAATTCCAGAGTCCATTTAAGCCATTCACCTCTGGATATAAACTGGAGGATTACATTCTAGGGAACCAGATTGGGAAAGGCTCCAATGCAGCTGTGTATGAGGCTGCAGCTCAGTTTGCTCCTCCAAAGCAAAGTGCCAGAAAATGCTCCCTGGTGCAGATAAAAGAAGGTGAAGTGGAAGCTGAGGCACCTCGATCTCTGACATGCTGCTCACTAAGGAACTTCCCTTTTGCTATTAAGATGATGTGGAACTTTGGGGTGGGTAGTATACTAATGGTTTGATAATGATTTCACATCTGTTTTAGGTTTTAATCCTCTGTATGAAAACAAACGAAAAAGAGCCACACATCAGTACCGACGGGTATTTTGCTATTTGTTTGCAGGCTGGGTCATCAAGTGAGGCCATCTTAAAGTCTATGTCTCAGGAGCTGGTCCCTGCAGGTCCTCATGCCTTAAAGCAGGAAAAAGAAGAAATTACTCTGGATGGGTAAGTATTATAACCTCAGTTCTTTTTATTCCTGCCTCAGAGTGGTGACCTAAGGATAGGAAACGTACTAATGAATGGCTGTGATTTCTCTACATGCAGACATTTCGGAGTCCTGCCCAAAAGAGTGTCAGCACACCCTAATGTAATCCGAGTGTACCGGGCTTTTACTGCAGATGTTCCATTGCTACCAGGTGCTCAGGAGGAATATCCAGATGTTTTGCCACCCAGGCTTAACCCTACAGGCCTGGGCAACAATCGCACTCTTTTCCTGGTCATGAAGAAGTAAGACCTACCTTCCTACCTACCTCAGTCCAACCCAGTATGTGTGCTAGAAACATTGTGTATAAAAAAATAAAAAAAAGTCACTGTCTTTGTTTTCAGAGATTTTTATTATTTTGTTGGGGTTTTTTTTATAGTGTACGTGTCAGGTCATTTTTATTCAGTAACTTCACAGATTTTTTGTGTCATAGCTATCCATGCACACTGAGGCAGTACCTGGAAATGTCCACACCAAGCCGCAGGCAGGGCACTCTGATGGTGCTGCAGCTCCTTGAGGGGATTGACCATTTGTGCAGAGAGGGTGTCGCTCACAGGGATCTAAAATCAGACAACGTGCTGTTGGAATTCGACTCAGGTCCGAACAAAATTCTGTCAATAACAGAACAGTTTAAAGCCAAATGTAAACTATGCCAGCTTGAGGTCTGTTTGGGTCACCGGTGTTATATTGATTTGTCCTTTATGCAGATGGTTGCCCCCGTTTAGTGATTTCTGACTTTGGATGCTGTCTGGCCCAGAGCGATTCTAGTCTGCAGCTGCCCTTCAACAGCATTTGGGTCAGCAAAGGAGGGAATGCTTCACTTATGGCTCCGGAGGTAAGATTAAAAATGTCTTTATTGTAACTGAGTAGCCACAGTTGCTGCGCCGTCTCTTATTGGTGACTATTAAGACTGAATTTTGTGACTTTTGCCTCCACTCTGGTTATAACCGGAGGTGACACTTGGATACCATTCAAGTAACCTAATTGTATCTTTGTGTTTTGAAATGAATCATTAAGATAAATAAGAATTCATATAAATAGATAATTTGCAGTTAACCAGATATTTAATCACTTTAATTTCTCATAATTTTTCTGCCATCAGGTGGCCACTGCAGTTCCAGGATGTGGTGTGGTGCTTGACTACAGCAAGGCAGATGCCTGGGCCGTGGGCGCCATTTCCTACGAGATATTTGGACAGCAAAATCCATTCTATCGAGCAGTGGGACTGGAGAGCAGGAATTACCAGGAGAAGCAGCTTCCTCCTCTACCCTCCAGTGTTCCAGCTGATGTGCAGTTCGTGATACGCTTACTTCTCAGGAGGAACCCAAACAAGGTAAAGAAGGGGCTGTGTTTAGTTTAATATTTAAGTTTTCAGTAAAAGAGAGCTAAAACAATATAGTTTCATTTATTAAACCGAAACATTGAACTAAAAAAAATCACAATTCTCTCAACACTAAGGGGAATTGTGAAGTTAACATTTTCTGTAGATTTACCTGAGAGGCATCTCTACCATTCCACTACTGAAACATGTTCTTCATACCCTGCAGCGCCCCACTGCCCGTGTGGCAGCTAACATGCTACATCTGAGCCTCTGGGGTCGGAAGGCTCTGGCTAACCAGGACAGTGTGGGCATGAGGAAGCTGGCTGATTGGTTGCTCTGCCAGTCTGCTGTGGTTCTCCTTAAGGGCTGTCAGGGGCCCAGTGGGAACAAAGTGGAGGCGGAGCTTCAGAGGAGTTTCCTGGCTAACTTAGAGCTGGAGGACCTGCGCACTGCTGTAGGCTTCCTCCTCTATGGGCGAGAGCAGAGCCAGGCCTGCGTGCTGTCTGTCTAGATTAACTCAAACACGTAGCTGAGAGTCACTGATATGGATAAACTGGGGCTTAAAATTGCTTTCAATACTCAGACTTCTGTATGTGTGGTATTTATTGTTTTAGCTGTAACATCTAATGGCTGTGGGTATTGTTTGATTATTTATCATGAATTGCCAAGTGGTGTAATTCTCCCTTTTCAAGAACCCGACCCTCAAACCTGTGTCCTCTAATGCTGCTAATGTTACTTATCTGCATTTCTCACATACTTGTGAATATGTTTCACTTGCCATCATCACTGTATCAGCAGGAATTCAAGCACTTCAAACATTCAAGTGTTATTGGTACCCATCATACAAAAATGCAGTTTGTCTTACACGTGCAATGCATTGTGGATTACTGAGACGGCTGCTGGGGAGTGATTGTGTTTAATTTTTCCCAACATTTGAGTTGCTTCGCAGCAAGAAATTCTATTATGTGAGTGGATATTTTGTTTTCCAAATTATGATACACTTTTTCAAATCAGCCTGTGGGGGAAAAAACAAACAAAAACTCACATTCATGCAGTTATTTTTGCAACTATGAAAATTTTTTGTACCAGTAAATGTGGAGGTCAATACAGATCAAGTTAGACTCTACTGTGTAGGGTAAGACCAAGTGAAAGGTTCACAAGTAGGACATAAAGTTGCCCCTTGAAGATCTGGTTGTCAGTGGATATGTGTGTTGCAGTCAGTTGTACACTGATATTTCACAGCTAAGGAACATAGACCTGTCCTAAATGCTAGAACATATGAATCACATTGATCCTGATGTGTCATGCATGAGTAATTAATTAATCTTAAGGATCTGACTTTGTTCCACATTGCTGCTGTTTGCACTTTATGCTCATGTTATGCACCTGTTCAGAGCTGAGGTTTTCAGCTAATATAATATACAGATTTCATAATAATTGAAATATTGGGACTTAATCCTTCATATTAGGATAATCTACTGTCAAAAAGAATGAAAGGGATGCATGTATATGGCTTCCTACAAAAGATTATAAGACGGATTTTAGATGTATGTCGTTTTTTTTGCAGTGTTTCAGAATAAAAGTGTTAAAGAGCCCTGAAGTGGTTGTTCAAGTTCTTTCCTTTGTCTTTAGATATTTTCAAAATAAATAACTCGTATTGGTGATATAGTAATATCCATACATTTTTTTTTTTAATTTTGATGATGAATATTATTAGCACTGTTTGTGAAATAACAAGTTGCGGCCTGATCTTAAATGTCTTTTTCTTGGAGTTCCAAAGCAGATTTCACCTGGATTTTTCCATGTGATCTTGGACAAACTAAAATTGTTTCTCTAAAAATCCCTCACAACTTAAAGGTGTTGTTATGCAAAAAAAAGGTTTGATACAAGACTTCATTTTTCAGAAACTTTATTTAAGACAGAGCCATATTAGCATTTTAATAATTTATACTCTGAACAAAGTCAAACGGGTAATAAATAGACCGGAATGTATTTAGGAACACACTGAAGTTTCCTGTATAATCCCTCATGACCCTTTCAGTACTCCTCTCCTTCCTCTTCTCCTTCACCCTCAATAGAATCAACTCCCACCTCCTCATAATCCTTCTCCAGAGCTGCCATGTCCTCTCTGGCCTCGGAGAACTCTCCCTCCTCCATACCCTCACCCACGTACCAGTGAACAAAGGCACGCTTAGCGTACATCAGATCGAACTTGTGGTCGAGCCGAGCCCAGGCCTCTGCAATAGCAGTTGTGTTGCTCAGCATGCACACAGCCCTCTGGACCTTGGCCAGATCTCCACCAGGAACCACAGTGGGGGGCTGGTAGTTGATGCCAACCTTGAAACCAGTGGGGCACCAGTCCACAAACTGGATGGAGCGCTTAGTTTTGATGGTGGCAATGGCAGCATTGACATCTTTGGGCACCACATCACCACGGTACAAAAGGCAACAGGCCATGTACTTGCCGTGGCGAGGGTCACATTTCACCATCTGATTGGCTGGCTCAAAGCAGGCGTTTGTGATCTCAGCCACTGAGAGCTGCTCGTGGTAAGCCTTCTCGGCAGAGATGACTGGAGCATAGGTGGCCAGGGGGAAGTGGATACGGGGGTATGGCACCAAGTTGGTCTGGAACTCTGTCAGATCAACATTGAGGGCACCATCAAAGCGGAGGGAAGCAGTGATGGAGGACACAATCTGACTGATCAGCCTGTTCAGGTTGGTGTAAGTAGGACGCTCGATATCGAGGTTCCTACGACAGATATCGTAGATGGCCTCGTTATCTACCATGAAGGCACAGTCAGAGTGCTCTAGGGTGGTGTGGGTGGTCAGGATGGAGTTGTAGGGCTCCACCACAGCGGTGGACACCTGGGGAGCTGGGTAGATGGAGAACTCTAGCTTGGACTTCTTGCCGTAGTCGACAGACAGACGCTCCATCAGCAGGGAGGTGAAACCAGAGCCGGTGCCACCGCCGAAGCTGTGGAACACCAGGAAGCCCTGAAGACCAGTGCACTGATCAGCCTGAGGAGAGAGAGGGAGAGACAGCAACCAGATAAGAGATATACCCATCAGTTAGGTCATTTATGCAGGATTCTTCTGCTCTGATTTACCCACCAGTTTACGAATCCTGTCCAGAACCAAGTCAATGATTTCTTTGCCAATGGTGTAGTGTCCACGGGCGTAGTTGTTAGCAGCATCCTCCTTGCCAGTGATCAGCTGCTCAGGGTGGAACAACTGGCGGTAGGTCCCAGTGCGCACCTCATCTACAAAAAACCACCATTAAGAAATTATATAAGGGTTTTAACAAATTAAAGAGGCAACAGCGATAAGTTTATTTCTAGAAGTTTACCGATGACAGTGGGCTCTAAGTCGACAAAAACAGCTCTGGGAACGTGCTTTCCAGCTCCAGTCTCACTGAAGAAGGTGTTGAAAGAATCGTCTCCACCACCAATGGCTTTGTCACTGGGCATCTGACCGTCTGGCTGGATCCCATGTTCCAGGCAGTAAAGCTCCCAGCAGGCATTGCCAATTTGGACACCAGCTTGACCAACGTGGATGGAAATACACTCACGCTAGTGTAAGGGGAAAAAAGATTTGGATTAAAAACAAAGACGAGTCTTCCACTTGCTGAAGATAACCAGTTTTCAGAACAGTTTTTGCTAATTAAAAGGAGGGATAAAACACATTAATCGGGCTCACAAATGAAACAATCACTGTATTTTAAATTGCCTTTAACACAACTGCTTAAATTACATTTTCCCTACCTTGCACAAGAAACCGTTAATAATACATTTTCTATATTCTATTATAACATTTGGATTGAGTCTCAGTCTGCCATTTATTTTACAGAAGCCCATGCATTTTGTGCTGCGACATAAAACTGCCTACTGCAGGATTACTGTAGACAGAGAGGATTATCTAGGTCAGACATGTTGCAGTGTGCTGGCTCTTTAAAAAGACACATTCAGATCATCCACTGGGGTTATATGTAACACAATTTGTGCTGTATTTGATTTTATGGTATATTTTTAAGCATATATGATATTAGGGATGGCTTAGTTTTATATAACACACAAACACAATATGGTGTATTATGTCACTGACATAATTATTTTTTAGAAAAGAGGACACTGCATTTATGTAACATACATTTACATACACGTTGTGTTAAATGGCTGGAGATCATGTTCAGAAATTGATAAGGGAGCCAATGGAAGGCAAGTGGACAAGGCTAGTGGTGAAGACTAAGATGATTTACAGGAGTTGTGTAGGATAAGGATCAGGCTCTTCCATATGAATGTAATTTATCATTTAAGTACGAACTTAACGAACTGACGACATCTCACACTATTTCTATTCGCAATTATGTATGATCACAGTAAGCTGCGGAATACTGCATGGCAACAAGCACGGTTGCAGTAATTTGGAAAGAAACAGATCTGAAAAAACGACCTAGTTTAATTTCCACATATGTTAGACTTAAACAGTAACAAATAAGCAAGTCAAATGTTAGAAATTAAGGTCTCGCTTACCATGATTGCTTGTCGGTATTATGCAATGTAATGAAACAAGCCAAAGGAGTGTCTGCGACTGAGGTGCTCGGTGTCTGAGGCTGCTGTGATGACGATCTTCGCTCTGCCTCTTCAGGAGGACAGGTGAAGTGCACAAACTGAAAATCCTTCTCCGTCTGGCGCAGTAATTGTTTCCCATTCAGAACCTCCAATGTGCGATAAGAGGCTTTCGGGAGCTAATTCCTCCTCCGCTAAGGCGTGAGTCGGTAGGATTATGCAGGACAATATAATACAGGACTGTGCAAAAAAGAGAGCAGAATTTCATAAAATCTGGTAGGAGGCAAGACCCTCGGATGTCCTTTTTCTAATAAATAAATAAATAAAAAGGGGTATTCGCTTTGCTTGTGTAAATCAATGCAATTAGCCAGAAACCTGTTATCTTGAGTAAAGCCACGGCATCACAATGGAAGCTATATTGTTTGGAGATCCGAGAGAATAAAATAAAAAAGGCTTAATTCAGGAAAATGACAAATACTTCAGCCGTTGAACTCCACTTATGTGGTCGTGTACATTGAACAAATGGCTTGGCTGACGTGTCCAGGAGCAAAAGTAACTTTGAAATTACAAATTTGGCTTCCTTTTAAATTTCAATCTTATCACAGCTGTAATATTGCATTTTTCCCTATATATTTTCTTCTACATTCTACTTTAATGAAGTCATTAGCAAAAATCATAGAACTCGCATTCTGTCGATCGAGAGTATTATAACTACTTTATATGTATTCTTCATAGTTTTGTTTATCAATCATTCATAACGCTGGTCCTCTTCCTGATAGACGGTCACAGCTGGTTTCTCCCTCGATTACTCATTTGCAGACTCGTGCTGCCTTCAGGGCTCCGAATCATGCTGTGACTTATAAGACCTATAAGAAAAGTAATGAATTAATCAGTCGCCTAACAAAGATGTGCATTACTTAACCTGCATAATAAGAATCAATTTGTGCATCCAATATCACAGTGTGTACAGTGCAAATTAATAAGTTAAATAAATACTGTTCAACTATACTTTTTCATTACGCTGCTCGACGCAAAACAAAATATTACGAGCATACAATAAAGCACTAAAGTAGCAGAAGTCCTTTAAAGGCCTGCTGACACAACTTAACTTTACGCTCAAGTTAGCAGGCATGTCGTCGCTTCGGAGAAACTTGCATTTGAGTCGTACCATTACCGCTGCAGCAGCGGACTTTTTCGCCTTGCAGCCACGACAGACTTTGGCTCTTTGCAGCGACAGACGAGGCCTTTGCATAAATCCGAACAGACAATGCTCAGGGAAACGCTACAATGTACCACCGAGCGCCGAGTTTGTTGCCAGGGTGGCCGGGATCCCCACCATGGCCAAATTACCTTACCAGGACACCGCAGAAGGGCTTGATGCAGCGTTTGTTGGCGTCCCAATTGATACCGGGACCTCGAACCGACCTGGCGCAAGGTAGTGTTTTTCTCTGCAGCTAATATTTAAACGTATGGGCCTGCTGCTCCGTAGACTGTCATTGGATGCATGCATAACAAAGCTGATGTTTTCAGGCGTTTAAAGATAGATTTAAGTTTCACTTTTGTAATTAAAGTGACTAAATTAATCTTATCCTCATGTTGTGCAAAACTTCACAGACCATCTTGTACACAATTGACACATATATAGGCAACAGAAATCCTCAGCTGCAGGGAATGTACAAAAGCTGAAACGTCCAAATTCATTTTGACCACCCAATACCTTACTGTGTACAGTAAACACTGTTTTCATGCCATCAAGGTTAAAAATTGTCACAATAAAAAAAAAAAAATGCAAAATCCAAGCAGCAGCCATTGTGCTTGAACAATCATAGCTGTCATCCTGGTTCACAGGTTTGGCCCACGACAGATCAGAGTTGAGTCGGCCATGCTGAGGGCTTACAACAGTGGCACCAGGGCAGCACCTTATGAGTCCCTCGTGGTTGCTGATATTGGGGATGTGAACGTTAATGTGTATGACCTGAAAGACACTTGCAAACGCATCAGGGAGGCCTACAGAAAGATCCTGGCCACTGGCTGCATCCCGCTAACTATGGGTGAGAAGAAAACTGATCTCTAGAGGTGAAGAAAACGCTCTAAAAGTGCCCTTGCTCACATTTTATTCAGACAGTTGCACAGATAGTCAAGGATAGCTCAGTAAATATTTAACAAAGCACAGTGTTGTAATACATGTTCAATTATTAGCCATTTAGATAGCTCTATAAACCAAAGAGAAGATTTGATCAAAGGTTGGATTTTAAGGAAGTTTTGTCTGCAGGTGGCGATCACACTATTGCTTACCCAATCCTGCAAGCCGTTGCTGAGAAGTAAGTGTGCTTTATTCCTAGGAACTACATGTGATGCAAATTATTTGAAGTTGAGACTGCTGATACAGTGCTACTTTTTTACACACTTTAGGATACAATAAACATTGTTTTGATCTGTGTTGAACTGTCTTAACACGGCTATTAAGCATTTTTCCCTCAAACTTCCAAAACTGTACAGCCTACAAATCCAAAAATGCATGATTCAGGTGTCGCTTGAGTTATGCATTCTTGTATTCACTGACTTTACAATCTGAGAATGCAATAAAATGAAAGAATACTGTTTTGTGTGAATTGGGTTTACTGAGAATGCAGGAAGAGTCCTCAGTTAATATATATAGCTGCCACTGATAAACTTCCTCTTTAACCATTTTATACCCCATGCCCTTGTTCCTGTGATAATTTGTTAGGCATGGCCCAGTGGGTTTGATCCATGTGGATGCTCATGCTGACACCAGTGATGTGGTATTGGGGGAGAAAATAGGCCACGGGACTCCATTCAGACGATGTGTGGAGGAAGGATTACTGGACTGCAAGAGAGTGGTCCAGATTGGCCTTCGGGGTTCAGGCTATTCTGCCGACTCATATGAATGGAGTCGGGCACAGGTACTCTGCTAGGTTACTGTTTCATGTGTGTAAAGCATGCTTATGTAGCATATATTTTTTGGCGTTGGATAAATAAACCTTTACTTGCTTGTTCCCCATAGGGAAATGCCTCAGATAAATTCAACATAATGGTTTTGGCATTTTGTCTGGAGAGTAAATGCTGTATAACTGGATTAATATAAAGTTGCAAGAATCTATGCTAATAATTGGTATATTTTATATCTTTATTGTGCTTGTTTTTTGACAACAAGATGCAAATGCTTTCATCTAGAACAAGGGCATTTTATGGCGCTGACTCGGAGATGCCATATGTCTCAAAATAATTTTCTCATAACAAGGCTACTATGTGTTTTTTCTACTCCTCTAGGGCTTCCGTGTTGTGCAAGTGGAAGAGTGTTGGTTCAAATCTCTTGCGCCTTTAATGGATGAGGTCAGGAATCAGATGGGCAAAGGTCCAGTATACCTCAGTTTTGACATTGATGCTCTTGACCCTGGCTTTGCTCCTGGAACAGGCACACCTGAGATAGCAGGGCTCACTCCCATACAGGTAATCAAAGTGCTAAAGACACCTCAAAGTTTACTATACTAGTTACTAGCTATATATAAACAAAACTACATACACCAAGCAAGGAAATGTTGTATTTTCTGCTGCATTATTAATTCATTTTTTCAATCAATCGTCACGATTGGATTTAGGGAGTTGAGATTATTCGGGGATGCCATGGTCTGAACCTTGTTGGATGTGATCTAGTGGAGGTGTCACCACCCTACGACACCACAGGTGCTTTTTTTAACATTTAAATTCTTTTGAAATTCCAATTTTCTTTCTAATGTATTTTTTCCCTCTTGTCCTCTTATTCATTTCATTTTTTTCTTTCATTCTGTCAACAGGAAACACTGCATTGACTGGGGCCAACCTCCTCTTTGAAATGTTATGTGTTCTCCCAAAAATTAAGTACTATTGATAAATACTGAGCGCATAGAAGAGAATAAAATGTGTAGTTTTGGAAAAACTCGGACAATCAAATTTTGGTACAGTCATGCTTTGCACTCTTGAATGACACTAAAATATCTGAGGGTAATTACTGTCTTATAAATTGCGAACAAAATGATGAGTATGCCGCAGTGGACACAAGTTTTGATTCTGTAAGTATTGGCTTCATTAGGAAATCCTGCACTCATTCAACAGTGCAGTGCTGCAGATGAGTTTTAAGACCATGACAACTTAAGTGTAGTGCTGTTTGGGTGTACAGAAATGTGAAATTCAGTATTCACCAATGTGCATTTAAGGCAAGAAAGACAAACCGGTCAGTGATTTAAACTAACTGCTGCTTTTAGTAAATACGTAAGGAAATATTATTTTTGAAGTGTCTTTATTTACCTTGACTGCTGAAAACAAGTTTCTTCCTTCTGATATCACAATCCAGTCATAGTGCCTGGCACTCTTGCATTGTTTATGCTGTTGTACAAACTCAGTATATACTGCGCAGGAGCATTTCATTTCTTAAAAGGCTTTTATTTCAACCTTTCAGAAAAATGTTACATGTCTATGGTTTCAAAATTCACGATATGAAAACTGGTTACTAATTCATGTTTTTTCTAATGCTTGAAATGTGTGTTCTCCAGGTGTTAACACAAATATCATCCTGGCACACTTTGGGCCCTGTAGTGCCAACTGAGCATTGTTTAAATGGCCCAGCATACCTGACTATTGTTGCTGTCCATCATTTTATCACCAGTGTGCACATCTTCTGATGACTGCTGCAAGAAGGATGGCTCAAAATGCCACAAAACTCAAATCATCCTAATCTAGTTCCTTGAACAGAACGCGACCTTCACGAAGTCTATTGTAACTATTGCAAATGACCACTTTAAAAATGTCAAAGTCTGGCTTAGATGCAAAATATGAAAGAAGGAGGGATGACTCAAGGCTTGCACAGTACTGTATTTTATTAGCATTATATAACAGCAGCTATTATAAGAGAGAATTGTACTTTTTCTGAAATGTAGGCCTTGGACACCTTTATATAACTCAAAAAAAATACAATATTTTTTTTCAACCAACCTTCTTTTTCCTCTTCTTTTACCGTCTTCATTTCCTATCTTTTCCCTTTCTTGAAGGGCAGCATAGTGTCACAGGGATTAATACTGCTGTCTCATCAGTCTCCCGGGTGTTTCTGTGTGTAGTTGTCTCCCCCATGCTTGCATGGGTTTATAATTTTCTCCAACCTCTCTGGATGGGTTGTGATTATGGGTTATTCTTCAAGCACTGCTAACTTTAATCTCAGTCTGGCAACACATTATTGGCCATATTTTCTTGACAAAAATGATAGAACAGACACAGTGCCTATAAAATCAGCCAAACTGTATAATTTCATTTAAAAAAAATGGTAACATATTCCAGTGGTTGTTGACCTGAAGAGTGTGTGTGTGTGTGTGTGTGTGTGTGTGTGTGTGTGTGTGTGTGTGTGTGTGTGTGTGTATATATATATAGATATATACAGTGGGGCAAAAAAGTATTTAGTCAGCCACCGATTGTGCAAGTTCCCCCACTTAAAATGATGACAGAGGTCAGTAGTTTGCACCAGAGGTACACTTCAACTGTGAGAGACAGAATGTGAAAAAAAAATCCATGAATTCACATGGTAGGATTTGTAAAGAATTTATTCGTAAATTAGGGTGGAAAATAAGTATTTGGTCACCTCAAACAAGGAAAATCTCTGGCTCTCACAGACCTGTAACGTCTTCTGTAAGAAGCTTTTCTGTCCCCCACTCGTTACCTGTATGAATGGCACCTGTTTGAACTCATCATCTGTATAAAAGACACCTGTCCACAGCCTCAAACAGTCAGACTCCAAACTCCGCCATGGCCAAGACCAAAGAGCTTTCGAAGGACACCAGGAAAAGTATTGTAGACCTGCACCAGACTGGGAAGAGTGAATCTACAATAGGCAAGCAGCTTGGTGTGAAAAAATCAACTATGGGAGCAATCATCAGAAAATGGAAGACATACAAGACCACTGATAATCTCCCTCGATCTGGGGCTCCACGCAAGATCTCATCCCGTGGGGTCAAAATGATCATGAGAACGGTGAGCAAAGATCCCAGAACCACACGGGGGGACCTGGTGAATGACCTGCAGAGAGCTGGGACCAAAGTAACAAAGGTCACCATCAGTAACACACTACAACGGCAGGGAATCAAATCCCGCAGTGCCAGACGTGTTCCGCTGCTGAAGCCAGTGCATGTCCAGGCCCGTCTGAAGTTTGCCAGAGAGCACATGGATGATACAGCAGAGGATTGGGAGAATGTCATGTGGTCAAATGAAACCAAAGTAGAACTTTTTGGTATAAACTCAACTCGTCGTGTTTGGAGGACGAAGAATACTGAGTTGCATCCCAAGAACACCCTACCTACTGTGAAGCATGGGGGTGGAAACATCATGCTATGGGGCTGTTTTTCTGCCAAGGGGACAGGACGACTGATCCGTGTTAAGGACAGAATGAATGGGGCCATGTATCGTGAGATTTTGAGCCAAAACCTCCTTCCATCAGTGAGAACTGTGAAGATGAAACGAGGCTGGGTCTTCCAACATGACAATGATCCAAAACACACCGCCCGGGCAACAAAGGAGTGGCTCCGTAAGAAGCATTTGAAAGTCCTGGAGTGGCCTAGCCAGTCTCCAGACCTCAACCCCATAGAAAATCTGTGGCGGGAGTTGAAAGTCCGTGTTGCTCGGCGACAGCCCCAAAACATCACTGCTCTCGAGAAGATCTGCATGGAGGAATGGGCCAAAATACCAGCTACTGTGTGTGCAAACCTGGTAAAGACCTATAGTAAACGTTTGACCTCTGTTATTGCCAACAAAGGTTATGTTACAAAGTATTGAGTTGTATTTTTGTTATTGACCAAATACTTATTTTCCACCCTGATTTATGAATAAATTCTTTACAAATCCTACCATGTGGATTCATGGATTTTTTTTTTTTCACATTCTGCCTCTCACAGTTGAAGTGTACCTCTGGTGCAAATTACTGACCTCTGTCATCATTTTAAGTGGGGGAACTTGCACAATCGGTGGCTGACTAAATACTTTTTTGCCCCACTGTATATATATATATATATGCGCAATTTTATTTGTATAGTACCTTTCTAGACAGAATCACAAAGTGCTGCACATAAGATAACAAATAATAAAAGGGTAAAACAGACAATATAAAAATATCTATCTATCTACAGACTGTAATTTTGTAGGATTATCAGAGTTGCAATATATGTTTTTACTTATTGCTTGTTTACTTCTTTTAATATTTTGTCATTTTTAAAATGAACTTGAGTTCTCTTAGCAAAATATTTACTATATAAAGTCTTGATGTCTTTGTGACATGTAGCTTTATACATGTGGATAATCAACTTGTAATCTGCAAAGTGACTCTGGAGTTACTCTCATTTCCCATCTTTCTAATTTACCAACAGCACTTTTTTAACAAAACGCTGCTTGGGACTTATCTGGTGCAATCGAAGCAGAGGGCAGGGAAAGATATGACATACATATTATGATGAAATGAAAAAGATTGGGACGAGCATCCTATGTGTGCTCCAACTTCTTTCAGCATAACTTCATTTGCATCAGGCTCCAAGGGGCGTTGACCCTTGCTGAGAGAGGAATCATTTCATTTTTTCTGGCTGGTCTGTTGGTTTTTGGCAGCTGTAATCTGCAGCTGAACAGTCCAGCTTCACTGTATCACAGTTACAGTAATATCACAATACATAGTAACAAACAACACTGCTAAGCTACAGGTTTTAAAGGGTCGGACACAAAAAAAAAGAGAGACTTGATCTTAACTTCTGAATAGTTTTCAATCCATTGTTTATTTACTTCTCCAACTACAAAATAAAACTCTCAAAGGCATGAAATTACATACAATGTATATATACTCCTGGCATTATGCTTCATAAACATGCTGCTGAAACAGTACTTTATTGAACACCAACACACGTTCGGAATTCACAGAGGACTCGTTTGGCGTTTCCAACACGGCCACAAAACAGACAACTAAACAGTTTGTTGAAAGTTAAGTTGACTTTGAGGCCTATAATAATGGGTTAAGACATTTTTTACTTAACTTTTTCACATGATTTTTCCAGAACTTTTCTGCTGACTGCAAGCAAGGGAGTAGTCCCTAAATCACACCACTGTGGTCAGTGAGATGCCTCTTATAAACATTCATAGTCAGACCAGTCAGACCCAGAAATAAGCTCCCTCTTGTATCCAAGAGGCTAGAGGGGTCTATAGAGCACTGGTACAAATTCCTGCTCTTGGAATAACTGCAGCAGTTTAGGTGTTATTTATCCTCTATGCTGTAGCATTTAGTTTATGTAATGGTGGTGTTTATGGTATTACAGTATAATAAAAGAGTTCACTGAGTAAAAGTTTGGAAGTTTATCATAACTTTCAGCAGTGTTTCCAACACTTTTGGTATGCGACCTCTTACAACATAAAACAACTTAAATCCCTTGTCCCTCCTTG
This sequence comes from Copadichromis virginalis, assembly GCF_057382275.1. NCBI lineage: Eukaryota > Metazoa > Chordata > Actinopteri > Cichliformes > Cichlidae > Copadichromis > Copadichromis virginalis. Next base: position 29,281,804 of record NC_140637.1, read on the forward strand.
CATGTGTCTCAAACGTGTGATTAGGCGCGGCTGGCTCTACTGTGAGGTCTCTGGTGTATTTACCCTTCCACACCTTGTTTTGTTTTCTTTTGACATCTTTTTGATATTCCAAGATGAGACACAGAATTGATTTTTTAGAGGACTGCTTTTGTACAGTAAATGATTCGACTGGATAGGAGCTCAGAGGTGTCAAATTCACTAGATGCCAACCAAACATGATGAGCCCATTTTGTTCATCTACTTTTAGTCTATTTTCATGAGCAAACTGGAGCAGCCCATAACTGTCTCTATTCAGGGTTTAGCTTTTAATTGGCAACAGCTGCCCTCTCAAACCTCAGAGTGATAAAGTATCACTCTTTTAAATGGTTGGATGCAGACATCCAGTCCTTCAAACAGCTACTGACTTCAGTCCTGACAAACAAGCTTATATTTGGGACGTGTCTCCAGCGACACAGCACACAGCAACGCAAGGCAGTTAAATGGTTGTGGGGGTATCTCTGCACTGGGAAGTCGGTGTGCTGCACTTTAGAACTCCAGTAGAGGGCAACAAAAGCCCAAATATATTGCCAAGAACTGAAGCGACATATTTTCATAAACTCTGCAGCAACACTTTTATTTTCAAACCAATTGAACCAGTCCTGACTGCAAACAGATGGGCACTCTTCATTGCTTTTACTGTTGTCAGTAAATATTGAGTGAGTGGAATTTGTTACAGGAATGCGTCTCCTAAATATATATATATATGTATATTTATGAAGCACTAGCATGTCCCCCAGTAGGTAAAGACAAATAACAGATCCCTTTAGGTTAGGTGTTGTTCCTGAAACTTGTTACTTATTTCTGGATAATTCAGATGTGTAGCTAGTTTAAAAATAAACAAAAAGTAACTCATATGTGTTATAATAAAATAATAATTAACTACGCTGTTACACTTGTCCTCATTTAAACACGAATCAGATGGTCAGTAAACAGTTTTAATGTACTTTAGAATTTCATTTTTTAAATTACATTTTAACTGAATTTTCCAACAATTGATCAAATCAGTCCTACAATTACCCATTCAAAATTCCACTTCAGTATCAAAGCCTGTCACTGAGCCACTGTGCCGAATTCGTTCTTTTGGAAATCAAGTAATTTCTGCACTCTTACAGATTATCCGGAATACTTTTGGATTTTTACTTGCAGGATACTAAAGTATTGGAACAGTGGTGCTTTGCTACTTTTGTTCGAGTAAAGACTTAAAAACGTCCTTCACCACCACCACACACTTTATTCTCGGCGACGTCTCCCCACAGTGGTATTAGTTGTACTCTCTTTGAGCACTCCATGAATTCCATTCCGCCTTTTACTTTTCGGCAGCGCACTCTCCGCACAGGACTTCCCATTGACTTTGCAAGGCTGCATTCAACCCACCACAAGTCCCAAGTTTCGGAGTGCAAGGGAGAAGAAGCCCCATAGTGTCGATCTTTTTTATTTGCGTAATCTTTTTGAAAAGAAAAAGAGAGAAAAACACGAGAAGGGATCCGTTTTACCTGTTGATGAAGTCCCACCGGGCGTGGGACGCAGCGGAGCAGTCGGGTTTCTAGAAGAAAAGTCTGAAATAGGTGCACCGTTCCAGTGGCCAGGAGGCGTGAAGGACCCTCGTATTCCCCCCTTTCCCCCAGCATTTACAGCCTGTGCTGGGTCGGTGGAAAATGGGCACTCTGACCACTTCGATCTGTGGACTTATCCTCTCTTTCATACTCACATCGCAGCTTTTTACTGTAAGTGAGCTCAAACTTTCTCTTTACGCTTTCATTTTACTTTTAAACTCCCCACTGGCGACTTTATTTATCAGTTGCTTACATAACTCAAATATACAAACTATTTATTCCACTCCCCAAAATCAAGTTAAGGTTAAGAAGCAGTGTCTTTGTATCCTATTAAAAGGTCATATGTTGATAGTAGTGTTGATTGTGGGTAAATGTGTGGCGACGGGTTGCTCACATGCAGGTGGGCTGTATAACTGAATCCAGTCAGCATGAACTGTAAAGATGCTTTTAGAAGTAATATGACAAACTAGAGGCTCCGAGCCGGGCTAAGTTTGTCCATAGAAACAAGCTATTCATAGTCTCCCTGGAGTACTCAACTCCTAAACCTTCTTAAACTTTGTGAGGCTCCATTTTGCGTGGCCTAGGCTTTCTGTTATAACTAAGATATGCAATGTTTGACAATGATTAAAAAAACCGGAAATAACAGAATTCTGTGGTAGTTGGTAGTTTGTGTCTTCTCACATTTAGGCTGAGTGTTTTATTCTGTCCTGGAGAGCCTGGAATTCTTGAGAATAAAAGATGCAGGTCGCTTGAGGGTGATGGCTTGAGTTTTCAGTAATGTTATTCAAAAGGAAAAAGAAATGCATTCACCTCAACATTACCATTGACGTGTATTCAAGAGCGACTGCAGGTACAAAAATGTGCTGTACTGAGAATTTCTTACCTATGTCTGTTTTCACTTAAGGCAGCAGCCAGCAGTTATCTTTATTGAATATTTGTTCATTTATTTACTCGATCCAGTTTTTAGGATGTAAAACTGGCTTGGTATTGCTCATTATGTCCAATTGAGAGCAAACAACAAATGAATGGAACAAATATGAAGTTGAAATATTTTTGCTTGGTAACTAACTAACAAATGAGTGTACAGTCCACACAGTGTTGAATATATTTGTTTGATTAATTACTGATATTGCAGCCTAAGATATTGTTTGTCTTCTTGCCTCTGTGTCTGCGCTGTGAATCATATAGAGGATGACCGTTACCGGGCGGCTGAGAATAGACTGCCCCCACCCTTTGCAAATCCCGTCTGGTGTCTCACCTTTATGCCCTCCAATAAACAGAGCTGTCACGATTGAAATATCTGTGACATCTCTGTGTTGATTTGATCTAAACCAAATCCTTTTTGAATGATGGGACATAGTTGCACAGGTCAGCAGACATAAATCTTTCACATGCTGGACTTGGTGTGTGAGCAGTGGTACGCTTGACGTTTGAAAAGCTGTAGTGTTGAAGTTTTCATGACTTAAAGATATATTTTACATCCGGTGATGCCATGCTATTGAGCACTGAGCTTTTCGTTTGGAGTGGCAGAACATGTATCGCGTGTGTCTTCGGTGTCACCATAAGTTATGTATGTTCAATATCATCGATCTATAGAAGTCAGCTCCAGAGGGCTATTATCACCTGTTGTGTTCTGTCACTGAAAGGTAACATGAGATGGCCTCTACACTTTTACCACAGCCTTGGCTGACTGTTAGGCCAACAACACCAGTATAATTGAATTATCTGTAACTGCAAACAGCATCTGTTTCTGGTATTATGCTTTTGAACTCCAGCAGGCGAACTGTCTCTTGATTCAATTAAGCACACGCGCGTACTGGTGTTACTACGAGATCCTCTTTCCTTCGTGCTGGAATGTCAGCTTCATGCGCAACAGCTCAAGACAATCAAAGTCAATAAAAACTCAGTGGGTGAGAGTTATCCATTAAATAAATAAAAAAGAGTACCCATATCCCACTGTGAACAAGCAGCAGTAAAAGTGTGAAGAATTGTGCGAACCAAACATCGACACAGCTTCATATTTAATAAGAAACAAATGATGACTGTTTTTTTTCATTATGTCTTTCTTAAGCATATGTAAGCTTGGGAGGTCACTTGGCTTTCTGGGGGTATGACATCAGACTAACCGTGACATTACCACTGACAATTTTGGTACAGAAATTTCTCCCAGTATAGACTGTCATAAGTGTTCCTTGACTTCATTCGGGGCGGCGGGGGAAGGGCAGCTTGGATCGCTATGACTACATAGTCTGAAGTGTGTGTGTGTCATTGGTCTGAATTGTTGTCTTTTTCTGCTGCGTGTAACTCGACCCCTTCATCCCCCTACTAAATATTATGCAGTGACAGTTTGATTCGATGGTGTAGTCAGTTTGTGCCATGCAGACTTGGTGAAGTGGTCGGCCGTCTGTGTGGTGCTTTGTCATTTCAGATCCAGCTACCTGGTGTTTAATTCCCATTCAGAATCAATGAGGACTCTGGGGAGTTGAAAAGCACAGCAGTGCAAACACCAACTCCACTCCATAGTTTGAACAGTAGGGAAAGCCTGCCCCCTGGACACATTCACATAATTGCTTGAAGACTAGGTTTGGTAAACACTGCATTGTTGAATTATAGTCCCAGGAGAGAGGCCATCTTGGTTGATGGGACAATACTGCACTAAATTGGCCCACCCCACCCTCAAGCACATTGGCACATATGGAGAGCAGGCCAGGAAGCTGGCATTTGTTGACTCTGCAGCGAAGTGTGACTTGGAACGGTATAGAGATCAAGAGGCGAGGACTCCGAACCTGGCTCTGTTTCACAGTTCAGCAGAGTTCCTCATTATTTATTCATAGCCTACATTAGCCACTGCTACCTGAACTTTTCACGTGTTTGTCTTCACAATCAGTCATGCTGCTTTGCTATAACCTTTTCATTGGCCTGACACGTCCTTTGCTGCTTTTCCACCTCACAGAGAAGATTTGCTTCTCTGTAAGGGTTTTCATCGAGTCTATAGATAATTACAGGTTGAACAGACATGCATCACAGCCTTTACATTTACAATTACTCTGAAATATTTCATGAACTATGATTTTGCTATCAGGACCCTTTGGCTTTGTAACTTGTTTAATGAGCTCAGTCTTGCAGAATCAGTGAATTCCTTAAAATCCCTTCCTAACACTCATTCCTGTAGACCTGCTTTTATGCAATGAAATTACATCTGATGTGTCTGTAGTCCCAGCCTGCTTCAAAATGGCCACCATCGTCCCTGTACCCAAATCCTCCACCATCTCCTCATTGAACGACTGGCGACCTGTAGCCCTGACCCCCATCGTAAGCAAATGCTTCGAGAAGCTGGTCAGGGACTTCATCTGCTCTGCACTACCCGACTCACTGGACCCTCTACAGTTTGCATACCGCCACAACAGGTCCACTGATGATGCCATAGCCCTGACACTACACACTGCCCTGTCACACCTGGAGAAGAGAGACACGTATGTGAGAATGCTGTTTGTAGATTACAGCTCAGCATTCAATACCATCGTTCCCTCGAAGCTGGACAGGAAACTGCAGGATCTAGGACTGAGCAGCTCCCTCTGCAGCTGGATCCTTAGCTTCCTGTCTGACAGACGCCAGGTGGTCAGACTGGGCAGCATCACCTCATCCCCCATCACACTGAACACTGGTGCTCCACAGGGGTGTGTACTGAGCCCTCTCCTGTACTCACTCTACACCTACGACTGCACAGCCACTAACAGCTCCAACATCATTGTGAAGTTTGCGGACGACACTACAGTGGTGGGTCTTATCACCAACGGTGATGAGACGGCTTACAGGGAGGAGGTCAGCGCCCTGACCCACTGGTGTCAAGACAACCATCTCACCCTCAACGTCGCAAAGACAAAGGAGTTGATAGTGGACTTCCGGAGGTGCAGAGAAGTACACACCCCCATCACCATCAACGGCGCTGCTGTGGAGAGAGTGAGCAGCTTCCGGTTCCTTGGAGTACATCTGGCTGAGGATCTTACATGGTCAGTACACACAAACAAAACAGTGAAGAAGGTGCAGCAGCGCCTCTTCTTTCTCAGGAGACTGAAAAGATTCGGCATGAGCCCCCGCATCCTCAGGACCTTCTATCACTGTGCCATTGAGAGCATCCTCACTGGATGCATCACCACCTGGTATGGCAACAGCACCGCCTACAACTGCAAAGCTCTCCAGCGAGTAGTGCGGTGCTCTGAACGGATAATTGGAGGTGAGCTTCCCTCCCTCCAAGACATCTACAGGAAGCGCTGCCTGAGGAAAGCGGGGAGGATCATCAAGGACTCCAGTCACCCCAGCCATAAACTGTTCAGACTGCTTCCATCAGGAAGGAGGTTCTGCAGCATCCGGTCCCGTACCAGCAGACTGAGAGACAGCTTTTTCCATCAGGCCATCAGACTGCTGAACACGTCATAGACACCTCAGCTTCACTACTGGAACTTCAACATTATGCACTCCACACTGTATATAAATGCCACTTGTTTTGCACATATTCAACTCTGTATATTTTATATATTTTATTATTATTATTATTTATTTTTATTTTTTTTTATTTTTTAAATTTTTTTTTATTTTTATTTATTTATTTATTTATTTATTTATTTTTTACTATTTAATTTGTAAAAATGTGTATACACACACACACACACACACACACACACACACACACACACACACACACACACACACACACGTAGGAAAATATTTAGTATACACATCCAGAAATGCATACACTATTATATATTGTACATATATTTATTAGTTTCAGGTTGGCCATTCTTGTATTTTGCTCGTTTGTGTTGTTGTGTTTGCACATCTCTGTTGCTTGTGGGGCTCGCACACAAGAATTTCACTCGCATGTGCTGTGCCAGTGTGCCTGCACATGTGATGTGACAATAAAAGTGATTTGATTTGATTTGATTTGACTATCTGGTCTAAAGCTTGCAGCATTTTAGTTTTTCATTGACTTTTTACCAATTTAAAATCACCCTGTTTGCAATGCTTTTTAAAGTTTCTCCCATGGCTTTAATGTTCACCTCTCTGTTTAGCATTTCCCTTTGAGGGAGCTTTTTCCTATTGGCATCTACAGATGACAACAACCTAAAATATGCTGAAAATTTTGGCATACTCTTTTATCAATCTACAGGTTAATCTCACCGCACATCTGAAGTTAGCCACTTTGTTTGGGATTTTTTTTAAACCTTTGGTTTGCAGTAAATGTAGGTTATTATTATCGTGTTATTCCTAGAATCTGGTTTGTGTATTTTATTAAAAATGTTAGTATCAAGTATATTTTGTGTTCTGAAATACAAATTTATGCTGCAAAAGTTGCTTCAAACCCTTAGGTTGATAAAATTTACAAGGGTGTTTTATTCCACCCTATCCTCTGGGCACAACTTCACACAGACACTTACTAATGTCTTTTCATGATACTCTGTGGTTCTTGGCTGTAGAGTGCTGTGCTTTCATGCCCAATGTCGCTTCATGTCGGACAGAAGAGCCAAATCCAAACACAGCTGCACCTCAGCTGGTACAGCAGCAACGTTGTGCATGTGCTGACATGAGACTCTGGTACTTTGACTACTGCTTGTTGTAGCTAGAGTCATCTCTTTACATTCAGACTTGTTCTGCGTTTCCTCCTCTGAAGAAGTCATGCGGATGGCTTTGGTTCAAATCACCAAATCACACGTATATATCATAGTCAGACTGATGCAAAGCTTCTATCTGGGAAAGTGCAAATCTACATTTAAATCTGATTTTAATTTAAAAAACAAAACAAAAACTTTCCACACGTGAGTGTTAAAAGGTGTCATAAGTTATCATTCCTTTCTCTTATTATCACATTTGGTTTTTTTGTGTTCTTTTTTGCTCAACACACCATTGAACACTTATAAATAGGCCCAAGTTTAGATAGACTAATTACTCCCTAAAGTATATTTGAGCAACCAAGATTCCTGACACTATTGCTTCACACTCACACTGAAGTCTGTGATATGACCCGATTTTCACTGTAACAAGTACTTAAAGGATTCCTTGACCAGAATCTTTAAAAGGCGTGATCACTCTACATTTGATATTGTACATATCTCTCTTCACTCCTGAGTTATAGAGCCACAGGTGCAATAAAACCGGCAGAGTTCATGGTGAGGTCAGCACTGTGACCACAAGCAATAAAGATTAGTAATGGCCAAAAAGTAATTCAGGGCAGCGAATTACATGTCTGATTTTCCCCCCTGCTATCCTAACACCATTCATAGTCTGTACAAAAAGAAGTGCATCAAAATATGATAGATATTGCCATTTCAACTTTTAAGAAAGAGATCGATTGGTTCGGTTCGGGGAATACTTAATACCAGGGGATATTGTGCTCCAGTTTTTGTGGAATTAATTCATTTTTGCGACACAAGCAAGTTTTTTAAATTGCCGTTCTTTACTGCCAGTGATTACTCCTGTGGAAATACTGAGCCTTAAATCTAACATGCAAAACAAAAGGTTTGGAATAGACTGGTAACAAGTCTGTGCAATTCCCCCATCTCAAACAGTCGTCTTCAGTCTTTTCACTGGCTTTTCTGTGGGCTGGACCTAAGCTTGCACTTATTACAGATTCATTGAAATGCTAACTTTACTGCATTGCACTCTCCCTTTGAAGGTGGTCCATAGCCTGTGCCCTATTGAATCTGCCATTGTCTTTTCAGAGGGAGTGATGGGAAATCACTTCCACTTTTTGGTTAAAGGGGCTCCATTGTCTTGTTTGTTCCCTCCCAACATATAGAAGTACTCTGATGGGACCCCGTGCCCTTTTTATCAATTGCATGTTGGTGTGTAGGAAACAGAGCATTTTTTCTTTGGTAATTAACAAAGGTAAGAGATCGTTATCAACCTTTTACCCCTTTTTCTTTAAAAGCCCGGTTTGTAGCTGACATCCAGTTAAATGGTTATAAAAGTCCAACCCTGTGGTGTCTTATCAACTCTGAGTTCTCATTCTCTGAGAGCTAACCTGCAGAACCTTGGCTTCACTTCCTCTTACTCAGCAGCAAGTCTCTACATGTGAAACAAAAAGGCTTCCCCATTTGCAAGACTTTATTGTAAGAAGATGCAAATTCACCACCTAAGCTGCTGTTAAACCCTTAATATTCGCAGAGGGAGGTCGGCAAGTGGAATTCGGCTTTGGGGGTTTGAATGACTCACTGAAAGGTAAATAATGGGCAAACATTGGCTTCCCCTTTCTGCCAAGTTTCATTTAATTCAAGTGTGTTTTTGATGGCAGTAACTCAACCCTGCTGTCTTTTAGCAGGCTAATTAGGATACAGGCGGTGAAAATAAGCTTCCGCCAAAGGGTTGCTGGACTCTCCCCTAGAGCTAGCCAGATAGTCACTTGAGGTGGTTTGGTATCTGATTAGGATGCTTCCTGGGTGTCTACCGGGAGGAGGCCCCTTGACAAATGCACGACACAGTGGAGAGATTACATCTCTCAACAGGTTTGGGAACCCCTCAGTGGTCCTCCGGAAGGCCTGGAGGAAGTGGTTACAGAGAAGGCCTCTCTGGGCATGGTGGGATGGGTGGATGGATCCACAACAAATATTTTTAGAAGGAAATAATTATCTTATTAAAACACATCACATGCAAAGCAAGAACATTGCTGGTCCTGTGTTGCTTTTATTTTATGAGCAATAACTGATGAAGATAAACTTTTGAGTCATAATTAAAGGTCTAGCCTCAGTCTTTCAGTATGACATCAGGTGTTCCAATTTATCTAAGACATTTATATCTGTCATTATTGCATGAAATATTAAAAGTCAGCTGTTTTTGACATCAGTTATACAGAGATTAGTGATTGAATAAACACAGGGGATTATTTCAACCACAAACTTGCGACTAAATCATATGCCTGCAAAAACAAGCCGATTCAGATATCTCTGGGTAAAACTGATACCTTTTGCATGCAGCACTTCTCTTCAAGCCACTGCTGCTAAAGTTTGATTATAACTGATAATGGATTTTTTGGACAGATACCAGGTTTCAAGGAACAAAAAATCAGTTGCTGGATTTTTTAAATAGATGTACATATGCAAACTATTTATTGTAATTATATTTATGTTTCTTTAACTTTCTAGCAATATTTTATTGTCTTGACAATGCATGGTTCAGCACCTCCAACTATGATCGACAGTGATCCTCTGCTGTGTGTGCTGCAGAAAATGCTGAAAATTGTAAGCAATGGAAAATCTATGTGACAATACGATGTCTAAATGATATTTTTTCTGCAATATTTTCTATATTTTCTAACACTATGACAACATTACATCTGGTTTTACAGAAGAATTGAGTTCTGGTGTACTAGGCCTCAGCTGTGCCCCACAATAAATCTACAGAGACAGGAGAGGACCAGTTTGGTGTGTGTTATCACGTCAGCTGTTATCCCACAAGACATAACAACTCTTTTGCCTGATACAAACACATGCTCACACAAGGAGAAACTCTTGTTCTCAGGGGAGCTTTCTTACTTTTTTTTTTTTTTACTGCATGTCCTTTATTCTTTCTGCTCACTCACTTATAGCATGCATTGTTCAAATCTCCAAATCCTTTCACCTTGCAGTGGCGAATGAACATTTACAGTAAATCAGATTTGCTATAAAGAAGTAATTTCTATCCTCCTATTGCACACCTTTTACTGCAAGAACAAGGAAGGCAATTTGGACAGGACAATTTGGTCCATAATGAGATATTTTCAGAGCTTTCTGAAAACAAATGGGTCTGTAGTTAAGTGGTTTCCAGCACTCCATTGTTTTAGTGCAATGGCTTGTGATGGTCTGAAAGTTTTGTCCCTTGCTGAGTCATCATCCTGTTTCGGAAATAAAACCATGAATTGTCTACAGAACAAGAGGACCCCGCTTCCTCTGAAGCAAAGTTTACCCAGGCTGTCGTGTGCACAGATGTACCTCTGTGTGTGTGTGTGTGTGTGTGTGTGTGTGTGTGTTAGTTACCATATAAATCCGCTTTTTTAATTTATAGCTAAAAATCCCCACAATTTGAAGTCTTTGACATTGTCCTGGATTTCTGCATCTCCAGCGTCTCTCCTCTTTGAACCTTTTTATCATGCATTGAAGACACAGAGGCACATTTCACAAGTTTTTATTTCTTGCACAATGAAACTGACTTCACTTGTAGTGTCTCTTGGCTGGTCACAGCTTCTACTTGCAAAGCTGTACTGAAGGTCTTATTAGTTTTTATAACTTGGCACATAACAGGCGGGAACTAAGGATTAATGAATTCCCCTGGATCTAATTACAACCAGCACAAGCACTTGTTGTTTTTATTCCTTCTCTCTCAGCTTGTATATGACTTTTGAATTTCCATCACAGCATGTTTTAACTGAGTAGCACTGCTTGGGTGAAAATATTTTCCTTTCAGGTTTGCAGCTTTTGAAGATGTGTTATCCCCACTGTAAGCCAAACTCTGCTGTAATGGAAAAAGACATTGATAGACATGCTTACATATGCACATACACTATTCTTAATGAAACGTGAAAATCGCTCACAGAGACTATGACCTGATCTCAGGTTAAATAAATGTAAAAGCTATATATATTTCTACAACTTTCTACAAACCAGAGTTGAGAAAATAATACATCCTAACCGCATATTTATTGTCTATTATAACCACATTTATTATACAGTGGTCCCTCATTTATCACAGGAAATAACCCGCGATGGGTGAACTCCAGGAAGTGGCAAACTTTATTTTTCACAACTATTATAACTGTTTTAAGGCTCACACGTTTCTCTCTTGTTTAAACACCCTCAACGTTCAAACCTTTGTGGAAAAATATGTCCAGTATTATAGAATGAAACCAAAGCTCAAACCCTGTTTTCAGGTCCAGCACATGGGAATAGAGCAGCTGTGAGAGAATTCAACATTAATGAATCAATGGTATGGAAGTAGAGGAAGCAAGAAGAATGAGTTGAGTAAAGGCTGACTGTTTTGTTTCGCTTAATGTGCCTTATAATCCAAAAAATATGGTAACTTCCACCTTCTTTTAGCATGTCCAGAAATCCAACTTTTTGTGCGATGGTTAACATCTTCCTCTGCCTTTTGGGTGCTACCGCAGGTGCCTTTGACGGTGCAAAACATTTCATCGACATTGTTGTGTTTGTTGGGGAGAAAACTTACAAGCATACAGTACAGAACTTCAGAGTCACACTGCTAGCGATCGAAGATTTATGTAAATTTAAGAAGCTGAACACGTTCTGTGCTGTACAGGGGACACGGCACGGAGGAGATTGACTATGGTCTACAGCCAATCATGATGCAGAACACAATGCGCTGTAAAGAAGAAAAAAAAAAGGCATGCAAAATTGCACACAGAAAAATCCGTGAAACAGCGAGGCCGCGAAAGGTGAACTGCATTATAGTGAGGGACCACTGTAATTGCAAATATAATAATAATAATGAATATCAAAAGTACTGTAAGAATGAAAACTTTAATGCATTTAATAGAATCGGTTAAGGTTTTTGAAGACCTGTTTTAATCCCCGAGATGTGCATTTTCATTGTCACCATCTTGGTTTGTAAATCCAGATGTGATGAGAGATCTGACTGTGAAACCACTGCCAATGAGCATATCCCCAAGTGGCTAAAAGCTATATAAAGGAATTTAACACTTGGTAGCTATTGTAGGTAACAGGACAATTAACCAGACATGTGGCTGAACTGATAATAAATAACCAAATGGTCCCCGTTCCAACAAGCGATGTTAACATAATGAGACATGATCGTTAGTGTAATAGCCTTACATTATACACTCATCTGTATGTAAATACATGTAGCAGTGAAAATCATAGTATTGATAGCAAATAATGTCAGACCTTTAGGTGGCGGAGAGTTTCACTAGATTAAAATCACAGCTTCTTGCTGGAAGCTATCACCACTGAGCCCTCTAATTATTTTGAAGTACATTTCTCTTGAAGTTGTTCCAGATCACCCTCTAAAAGAAGCTGAGAAAAACCTTTTAGATTTTATCCTTTTTCTTGTGGTGTATTGCCAACTAACATCCCCCCCTCCCCGACACACACACGCCCAAATATGAGAAAGTCTGCTTAACAACCATGCTGACTAAAGTAGCTAAGCATCTATCATGTGCCCTGAGGCTCGACAGTGTGTACCTGGCAGGCTTATTCAAACTGGAGGTTGGCCTTGTAACACAGTTGGTAGGGCAAGGAAATGTTTGTGGTTTTAAGCCAAAGTGGTTGTATATAATCTTCTCTCCACCAAACCATCTGTTGAGTCCGTGGGAGGAGAGCACATCTAAATAAATAGTCAGCTTAAAAAGTTTGTTTATTTACTTCGGACTGTTACAGCCCCTCAGTCAGAGATGGCATAGTCAGAGGATATGCAGAAAAAAACACATTAAAAAACCCAGCCCACTGTTAATTTCTGACATAGTGGATGAATGAGTCAGCCCATGTTCAGTTAAGACCAGCAAGTAGCTGGTGACCACCGACTGTGCCTTTGCAATACCGCACCAATAAAGACTGAGTTGCAGGAAGGGCAGCTGTTGAGTGTCACTTAAAGAAAAAAATCTGTGCACATAATTTGATTTTACACTTATAGGTCAATTTTAGATATTTTTCTTGATCTCTTTTCATGAACCCAAGAGGTAAACGTATTGGATTTTTTAATCTAAATTAAAAATCTCGGTTGCCCTTGATGTTCTTTCTATAAACATCAGATATGGTAAAGGCCTCACTTTTTTGTTCTTCGTCATGCAGGCAGCATCTCAAGCCAAGTCAGGCAATTATTCCTTTAAGGGGGGTAATTAAATGGTTCTTCCCCTGAACTAAGGGCTTGAGTGATTTATGTGGACTATGAACACACTGAGGATGTTCTTTAAACTGTGTCATGATGAAGAGCCTCCGTCTTTCCCACCAGGCTCCACCTGCTGAGGCTCTGTTATGACCCTGTCATGGGTAGAAGGGGTGGAGATGGGGGCACACAGGGAATAAGATTTGGCCCAAACACCAGACTGCAGTCAGATTTTCTGGCACAGACGTCAGTCTTGCCTGCGGGCACATGGCTAACCTCAGTCTGTTGATTCAACTGTGCTTTCCCAGTGCAGGGATAATGGAAAACAAAATTTGAGAGTGATAACAGTAGAACGAGAGTGGAGTTGTTATTTCGTTCCTATTTGTTTACTGGAATGAACTGACCAGGCAGGCGAGGATTAGGTGCCCAATGTCCTCTGGATGCAGTGGCTCAGCATTGTTGTTGCACCCGTTGTAATATTCTTGTAATATCTCATACCCAAGTGATCTATAGATTAAATCTACATAACAATTGTCATTTAACCATTAAAAAAGTCCTGATGTAGAACTCTGCTGTCTGACTGTCAGGTCAATGATCCAGTAACGTTACAAAAAAGTTGTATATTTCATTGCACACTACTTTTGTTAGCACAAAGCGTTGGTACTAATGTTTAAACCTGCTCGGCACTTTAAATGCGCTGCATGAATCATAGGTTTTACCACTCAAAAATGTAATGTCAGGCATTAGCCATGCTCAGTCTCTAGGACATTTTAAAAAGGACCAGAAAAAAATCGTCATTTACATCCAAAGTCTTTTTAGACGCAAGTGACATCCATCTGGGTTGGTATTTTGATCTTTGTGAATACTTTTAATTGCAGTAGCAGGAATCAGGAATCATCAGTTACCATCCATCCATCTTCTTCCACTTATCCGGGGCAGGGTCGTGGGGACAGCAGCCCACGGGGGACACCAAGGTGTTCCCAGGCCAACCGAGCGATATAATCTATCCAGCGTGTCCTGGGTCTGCCCTGGGGCCCTACTCCCAGTGGGACATGCCCGGAACACCTCACCCAGGAGGTGCCACGAGGCATCCTTGTCAGATGCTCGAACCACCTCTGGCTCTACTCTGAGCCCCTCTCAGATGGCCGAATTTCTCACCCTATCTCTAAGGGAGTTCTTTCGGTCACTACCCACAGCTCGTGACCATAGGTGAGGGTAGGGACATCGATCGACTGCTAAATTGAGAGTTTCGCTTTTACACTTAGCTCTCTCTTCACCAATCCAGACATCACTGCAGCCGCAGCACCAATCCGTCTGTCGATCTCCCGCTGCCTTCTCCCGTCACTCGTGAACAAGATTTAAACTCTTCCACTTGGGGCAAGAACTCGTCCCTGACCCGGATTGGGCACTCCACCCTTTTCCTTTTCATCAGTTACATTTATAAAAAAGCCTCAAAAGTTGACTTTTCTCCAAAAGAAGAATTAAGAAGTTAAACTTAGTGATTAATAAGTTTTTCTCATCCCACCAGAACACTGACAACATGCCACTTAGGTTAATAATTCATGAATCCTGTAATAATCTAATAAAGGCGCACAGGTACTTATAGATGAAAGAGTTGTGAACTCGTGCATTTGTGCAAAAAAAAAAAAGACTTCATGTCTCAACTATGAGGAGCAACAAATTTATTATAAATATGATTATATACTTTTTGTTATTTTTTCAAGGATAGCAGGCATTGTCGGTTATTGCCCATCTTGCTGTTGTTCTGCCTCCTGGGTAGGAATTAAGCAGATGATAGAGTGATGTGACTAAAAATGCAAGCAAAAGAAATATTTGTATTATTAGATTCTTATTCATGCAAAGATTGTGTTGTTGCTCGTTTTATGAAGAAGTATAGCTTTATTGTAAACTGTCACAAAGGTCACAGGGAGTGATGTAATCACCCCGGTGAAAGCTGGGTCTTAAATGATCCTTATTCTGCTCTTTTTTTCCCCTTGAAAGGTCAGCCGGCTTGTGCTGACCTGTCCATTATGACAGTGATGAGTCACACACAGAACAGGCTGCAGTTCACTGGCTTTTCTCATATACCTGACGGGTTCACTTTGCTGATTAACCACCACTGCTCCCTGTGTTTTCATAAGAACACACAGGGCCCCTTGCCTATAATTACCTTTTATTATAGTAGGAAATAGATCCCTCACATCTGCTTCCAATGAATGGGCAGGTTAGACCTTCTGCTTTCTTGTATTATTGCTTCAAGTCCTGGCAAACAGATGTCTTTGTAGGTGTGAGCATGCAGTCAAATAAGGGCCTGTTGTTGAATTATGAGGACTGGTGAAATTCATCCATCAACCATTAAAAAGTACTCCCAGACTTTGTTTACAGTTGTCACATGTTGGCCTTCAGGTTTGTTGTCTGGTTGGAAGATGGCCAAAAACACCTTTAAGTCTTTGATATATATGTAAACTTTCTGCAGCACTGATTTAAAACATCACGCTCTGAGATGGAGAAAAATCACAAACAGGTACAGGTGTTGTGAAAGGTAGATGGATCGACATGGCCATCATTAGGATTGTAGCCCATTTGATATATTCCTCCATGCACAGTGAACAATGAGTTGTTGTGGGAAAGCGGGGTGATGTTATATTTTAGTCCTAGTTAATAATACATGAAGAGCACAAAAGTATTACTTAATATTTTGTCACTAATGTAGAAACATACGTTTGCTGCTTGTTTGTTGCTCCACTTAGTGCACATTTGTCGAACTCCAGGCCTCGAGGGCCGGTGTCGCGCAGGTTTTAGACGTGTCCAGCTGATTTAATGGCTAAATTATCTCCGCAACATCTCCTCTTGAAGTTCTCCAGAGGCCTGGTAAAATAATTAATCATTTGCTTAATTACCAGGGTGAGATCTAAAACCTGCAGGACACCGGCCCTCGAGACCTGGAGTTCGACACCCCTGACTTAGTGAATCAAAAATGGAATTATTACTCATTATTACTCAACATTCCATGTTGCACATTAGCAATATGCAATGAATAGTCTGTCTTCATAGCTGACTAAGTTTTTTGCTGTTTTGCTGACTAATGTAATTTGTTCTGAGTGAAAGAGTAAAAAAGATACAAATATAACTTAGAGCTAACATCAGCGTAAAATTTGCACTGATTTGCGATATCACCGTAAGTGAACGACTGGTCAGTGCAGTGGTATTAAAACCGATATTGCCTAATGTTACATTTTTTAGCAACCACCATTGGTGATATTGGTGATCTGTGGGTTTTACCTTAACATCACTGTTTAAACTGAACACACAGACTGTTTATGTTTCTATACTATGGGGATATTTGCTGTTCCCGGTGAAAGTGACGTGCTAAATTTTCCAGCACACAGTACGAACTTGCTGTTGCTGTTTTTGTCTGTTTACACTGTAGTTACTGCTGTATTTAGATATTGTCCTGCTGCGAACACGCAGGCACTTTATTTTTGGATCTATCTTGTGGAGGAAGGGTAGGTGAAGTAAAGGAAGTGTTTAATTTAGCTCAGGGATTTTATCTGGATCTCTAAGCGTAAGATCCAGCAGGCGTGGTTCTTTCTGGGGGAATTCCTTCCTCTAAGTTCATCAGGGAAAATGGGATAGCAGTAAGACTTTATCACACTCAGTATCTTTACAGTTATATGTTTTTACTTGTTTACTTTTTTCTGATCTCTGTGCATTTGGTTTGGCAGATGTGTTTGAGATTCTGACATTTAGTGACTAATTTTATTAATTTGTTTGTGTTTCAGAGTGACTCATTTACTTGTATTTATCAGTTTGTGTATCATGACAGCTCAACCCACATCAGTACCTGCTTTTTCGTTTTTGCGTGATGGACGGGTGACTTATCACTCCAGGGAAAGAGTCTAGACAGGAACATTCCCAGTCTAGGTGCATTAATATACTAAATCTTTCATTGCTGATACAGTCAGTAACAAAATACAGAGTGTCACAGCTTTTAAGCATGACTCATGCTGAAAGGTTTTACCTGAGGTTAAATAGGATAGGTAGTCTGAGAAAAAACATTAAAGGCAATAACAGAATACAGTAATAATTACTTTATATTGCCATCGCCACCAATGTAAAACCATAAAAGCAATGGATAAAATGAAGAATATGTATAACTTTTGTTTTTGTGAATGCAAATGTTGCAAGAAAACTCAACAAGATCTCAAGAGGCTCTAGTTGAGGCCCTTGTTGACCTTGGACAAAAGTAATGAATGGACTACTGTTTATCTCCTGTCCAACAGCTTTTCCCCAGCCTTCATTCATAACCATATCTTCATCCTGCACTCTCTGTTTGCTTAGCCAAAGTCTGCACTGAGACTTACTAAGGTTTGAGCTGGCATGGATTTCCATACTTGTTGCTAAAGCATTGAAACACTAAGGAACTTCTTTTGCAAGTGCTCAACTTTTAGTTAGTTTGAGCCAGTATCTTTTTACTTAGTTAATTCACACCATTAACATGGGAACTCTCAAATCAGAATAGAATTAGAAAACATGTTTATGGGCTTTTAAAGATCTAGAAGACTTCAAAAAGATAATAAAATACTACAAAAAGGAGACATAAGACCATCACAAGTGTTTAACCCGAGCAAGCCAAGTAAACTAATCCTATGTATATGGTTGGATCTTTCTTTCTGGCCAAAACAGAAGCTCTTTACACCTGGACAAATCTAAGGAGTCTCTGGGATTCCCCTGATTCTTCTTCTTGAACCATCCTTCAGGAGATAAGCTGGTTTTTTTGGCAAGTGCCCTGCCCGTTGATCCTTTGTCAAGGAGTGACAGAGAGAATTTGAATCCAGAGAATAAAACTGTGATTGAAAATAGTGAAGGCCAGTCGGGCTGAAGGCATTTTATGCTGTGTGTAGTGGGTAGCTGATTCCCTTTCTCAGGCCATTTGGAATAACTGGCTTTAGGAATGTTCACATTTCTCTGCTTTAGGCTGTGGTTAAAGAAGTGAAGATTAAGATTTGCCTCTGTCCTTGGGTTGTGGGAAATAAATGACTTCCTTCATCAGACAAAGAAGACAACCTGTGGGAAAGTCCCTTGTTAGACTGAAGCTTAAGGGCCACATCTCTGCTAGGCAAGCTGTGGGTGGATTTGCCTTAAAGCATTCATGCCTATTTTTGGTCATTTTGCACACTGTCAAAACAAACAAAAAAAAAACTAAATCACTTTGTTCTATGCAGAGAAAAAAAGGAAAGTGGACCAGAGCTGCTGTCTCTTGCCTTCTAACTGAATCACTGTCAGAAGCTTACCAATTTAAAGACATCTTCAGTTAATTTTCATGCAGATGTGGGTGTGCACTATGCTGAGCAATAGTTGGCTGTGCCTTCTACCTCTCACAGGATTCTCTCAAATTTATTGGTTGCTTTCCAGGTTTAACCTCAGATGGGAGCGTAAGGGGCTTGCCAACTGCTGCAGCAGACTGCCTACTGTAGTACCCAACCTCTCTGATGATTGATCTGGAAACTGCATGTGTAGAGTTTTACATAAGCAAGAGTCTTACACAAAAGCTTCTTTAAAGTTGCTGGCCAAAAAAAAAGTCAGGAAAGTAAGCACAACTTAAATATCCTGAACACTTCTGTAATAGCTAGCTCTGCATAATATGCAGTGACTAGCAATTTTTTCCACTTCTAATCATTATTTTTTTATGCAATTAACATCTAAAACATTAATGAAAGTGATGGAAACAACAAGAAACAGCTCAGCGATCTGAAGATGCCCCTTAGACCCTGTTCTTTAGAGGCCCTGCAGGGCCTTTGGAGGGGGGTGTAATAACACCTGCAGCTACGCAGCTCCTGAGGTATTTTTATCCCCCCCGGAATTCCACTTCTGTTCTCCGCCTAGACCTCCCGTCTAAGCTCATGGGAATTCACTCAGTGATGATCCTTGACATAGATTTAAACACCTACCTCATCGTTTTTCATTCACTCTTGCTGACATAGCTCATTGATATATGAAGCCACACACTTCCAGCTTTGAGAATTACTAGCTGCATTAACAAACTGATGTTTTTTTTGTCAGGTTGATGTTAGTCATGAGCAGCTGCTCTTTCAAAAACTAGTGAAACTGAATTTTTAACCTTTACCACATCTCCCAATGGATGAGAGCTGTGTGCTCTTCACACTGGTGTTTTGAACCAGATCCAAACAAACAAGAGCAGATGACTTGGAAAATATGCTGACATTTGGAACAGAAATGACAGCAACATAAATGACTTTGGTGCTGTGGTACTGGTTGATAGCACTGTTCTATCAAAACATACTTTATGCAAATGGCTGAGAGGATTCATAGTAGAGGTATTTGTGATGACTGTCTACCTGAGTTAATGTTCAGTCACAGGTTTTTTTTCATGTGAATAAAGTTAATTAATTAATCTGCTACAGAGTTTAGCCTTAACCTAGGCACAGTTGGGCCACCTTTACTTAAATATCCCTCTAATTTTACAGCAGGTCTTTACATTTAGTAAAGTCTTCTTTTTCACTGTTTTCACACAAGTGCATGTTGATATAGACATTAAACCTTTCATCTCACCCATCATGCACACCAAATGAAGTAGGGATTTCATGCATAATCAGACAGCAGGAGTACTCCCCAAGCAATATTAGAAAAAATGTAACTACGGTAACAGTGAATAATGTTTATGCCTGAAGACAAAGATGAGTTCATCTGTCGCCGAAGTGTCAGATGATCTCGATTGCAAATTGCCCATTACTAATGGTTCATAGTGTTAATATGTTTCAAATTTCTTCTTAATTGCTGGCTGCAGGTACCAAGACCATGATACTCCCATCAATATTTATTTTATAATAATTTTAACAACTAGAGAACCCCTTTCGTGCTTGTTGTGTGGGCTGTGATGAAAGCTAACCTTTTCTTATTGCTCATGGATATTTTGCGCTGTTCGGCAAGTAAGGCCAGATCAGATTTTTCCTACCATGCTCCTTGTCTACTCCCACTTTTGGTCTTTCCGTGGAGCGAAGGTTTGCCAAAACAGCTGCCAGGTAATTTCCAAGTTAGAATGGAGGGGCGGGCTCTTGAAAGGCAAGGTTAACCTCTGAATTTCTCCTCTCTTTGCACCCTTTGATGATTTTTGTCAACATCAGACAGCAGTGTCTTGTTTGCTCTGCAGCACAGAACATCTGGAGGGGAGCACAGCTCTCTTTCATGCTTCAGCCCTATTATGTTTATATTAATGGCATAAACAGCTGTGGAAGAATATTTTGTTCTCACAGCCCATCACTTCAGTAGACCTAATATAGGCCTTGGCAAAGCTAACAGAACTGTACTGTTAGTACTGTTGTGGGGGGAAAAAAGAATAGGAACGGGACTTTGATGTGCAGATGGTGTCCAACAAAGACAGGTTTTATTGTGATGTTCTGAGCTCAAAGTGTATCTTGGGTCTCTGAACAAGGACTGTTCAAAACTCACAGTATGAGATGCTTAACATGTTGCAACTGTCTTTCCAGAAACTTCACAATGGTTCCCTGCAAAGCCCAGTTAATTATGAGATTGCCAAAGAGCATGACCTTGGGAACTGGTGGAAAGTGGCTTTACTGACATGAAACTATTCCCTAAGGCCCGGACACCTGGAGGTCATTCCCTTCCTGGCAAAAGCCTATTCTGCTCACAAATTCAAGACTCTGTTATTGTCAAGATGCAGATGTTTACTTTCTGCACCTCACTGAGAAGCTGTGGATGTGTTGCAGCTCTAAAGATTAAATTTCAGTTGTAGAAATGGTTGCATGAAGTGCCTTTCCTACACGGTACAATGTAGTGTACCACAGTGTTGTGGAGAAAAGTGTACTGGGCAAGCTGACAGACTGATCTAGCTTTGGCCTGTGATTATGTGGGACATTGTAAGTGTGGCCAAGTCAACAGGTGGTGTCAGATTAGTTGGTCCTGAGGTGAGAATGAGCAAGAGAGGAAGCGAGGAGGGCAACTCTACTGCATTCAGCGTAGGGAAGCCAGTGCTTAATTTCAGAGCCATCAAACAGGTGTAGGCACTTCCTTTCTAAAGCTTAGCTAGAAAGCAAACCTTTAAATCAACTAATTATAATCTATGTTTAAAAAAGACATCTTATAAGTCATGTTAGCACCTTGGTTCTTGGCTTAGTAATGCCAATGCTTTCCTCTAAATTAAAATATCTTAAAAACCTTTCACTGGATTTCTGGGGGATTTTGTACAGGCATTTGTACAGGCATTCACCCACACACAAATTAGAAAACACACAGATACATAAATCAACAATCTTTTTCTAGTGTGAGTAAGAGAGAGAAACAGAGAGTGTTAAAATGCCTGTGTCTTTGTCACAAATCGATGAGGCTGGGAAGCCACAATAATGCCCCTCATCTTGACGACAACCAAACGCCCATCCCAGCAAGAGAAGGAGGGCCAAAGAGTGAGAGTCCCAGAGGACCAGAGGCAACAGTCAGTCGACCCCACTAGAGGCCAGCCACCCTGATATTTGTCTAGAACAGTGTCCCAGGCACCCAAAAACCACCCAAACTCCAGCATTGCCATGCAGGGCCAGCACCTGCCACCACAAGCACCCCAGGCCCCACATCCCAAGACCGTTAGACAACACCCGCTTCAGTCCTCCACTGCCACTAACCGAGGTAGACACACATACACTCCAAAACCACAACCTCAGCTCTCCAGTCCCTAGAAGGCCACCAGACACCTGTAGTCCCAGAGACCACCCTTATCCATCTGCAAGGCAAACAGGGAAAAGAGACTACAGTCATCCACTAAGTAATGGAATTGATAAGTGGGGACCAGTGAGGGACAAATTCATCCAGTTGGTATTTTGAAGAGGCAGACATTCTCTAAAAACTAATGTGATCAAGAAGTACATTTCTATATTGACTGATACATAAGCTGTTTTTTGATTTCCAGTTCATGAGAATAGTTTTCTTGGCGATGGATAAGGAAGTAAGGAGTATATGTGATGCATTTGCTTCCATATGTCACCTAAGATGCACAGCTTGGGTGAGGTTGGGATACTGCAACTAAACCGTGCGGATAGCTCTTCGCATATCCTCTGCCAGAATCTCTGGACAGACCTGCAGGACCATAGAGTACATATAGTTCTCAGCAGAGTTGTCTTTGCAATAGGTGCATATTAGTATGTAAGGCCCATTTGGAACAGCCTTTGTCCTGTATGGTGTGTTCTGTAGAGAATTTTGTATTGTATAAGTTCTAAGTTGGGGCTTTTAGTCATTTTGAAGGTGTTTAAGCCTATTTGTGTCCAGAAGTTTTGATGTAGACCAATGGAAAGATCTCGTTCCCACTTCACAGTTAGGATGGAAAGTAATTCGTCAGTTTTAAACAATATCTTACACATTTTTGATAACCATTTGGGGTACAGATATTTAAAATTTTGTTACTCAAGTTGGCGTTTGTAGATTCAGTTGACTGGGATTGAATAGTTCCTGTATGATGGACTTCAGTTTCAGACATCCAAGGAATTCGCCATTGCTAATTCTGGACCATAGCGATACACAGATCCTGTCACAAACAAGGATGCAGTGGACTCAAGAGCAGACTCAATTGCTCGAACTATGTACAATTTATTGAAAGGAAAAGGAACAAGACTGGGTCTAACAGAAATCATTCGCAGGAACTGAGGGAGGCCCGAGGGCGGAGAAACGGATGTAGAACACAGGGAGAACACGGGCGGGAACTTCTGCAAACACAGGAGAAGGGTTTTACTGAATGGGAAACAATTAAAGGGCAGAGGTGAGTGGTACTAGTGGAGAGTCTTGGGCTTACTTGAAAACACCGGCTATTAGGCGGGGAAGGGGTTGCCGTGGGGGGCGTTCCAGGGATGGTTGAGAGTGTGGGGAGGCTGGTCCAGGTTCCAAGGTGTCCAGGGAGGTTGAAGTACGGGCTGGAGGGCAGGCTGAGGAGAAGATGAGTGTGTGGTCCTCGGGTTCTGGGCAGATGGGAGAACAGGACGGAAACAGAACCAGCACTGCTGGTGAGTACGACGGGTGATGAATCTGGAGAATACAGGAGACGGAGGACACATTAACCCACGATCCAGGCACACAGAGTCTGAGCATAGAGGAGGCCAGGTTTACCACGGGTGGTAGCAGGACGAACTGGCGAGGAGTAGCAGGCAGTGCTGGCTTAAAAACCCTCTAGATGGAGCCCCGGAAATTGGAAGCAGGTGATGAGCTGGCCAACTCCACCCTAGGGGACGGACAACAGGAACCTGGACCATACCCGACCAGACACTCCCACAGCATATGACAGATCCATATTTTGAATACATAAATTAAGTTTTATAAACTTTGCCTTCTAGATCTGTAATAGTGTTGCTAACAGTGAAGTTTATTTTTCTGCTAATTAATTTGGCTACGCCTCTTTGTTTTGAGTTGTAACAGGCTGAGAATGTGTGAGGGAACTGTGGAGAAGTGAGTGTGTGTACAAGATGTTTTGAACATGTGAGTCTCCTGTAGAAAGACAATGTCTGCCTGTAAGCCATTTAATCGGTTAGTAATTTTAAGCCTCTTTTCCCTGGAACCGATTCCACATACATTCCATGAGACAAACCTCGGGGTGGTCATGTTTAAACTAACTAGTGGAGTGTTGAATGTTTGCTAAACACTCATCAATAAAATACTGCAAACTGTCCAAGTCTTCTTCGCTGTCCTCCAGAGTGTTGCAGTCGATTGAAATATGCCTGTAATTCTTATTTTTATTACCTTTAAAGCTGTCAAAGAGTAAATTGGCAGAGAAAGTTAGTGACAGAAATGTTTGCAGTTAGTGGCACATTATGTCCAGTGCTGCTGAGATTTTTGTTTCATCCTGCGATATCACAGCATAGATTTCTTCACTTACCTTCCCTTAGATTAGCTCCTTTACTTCATTAAAGTTACCATATCCACTGCTCACCTTTGAGTTAATAATAGTGGAATGGCTGTTTTGAAAACTATCGGCTACATTGTAAGGTAAATACTGTGCAAGGATATCAATAGTTTTTATATTGCATATGTACTGAGGCTCAATCTGATATTTGTCCTGAGCTTTTGCTGTGTTTTAGAGTCATCTAGATGTTCAGGCAACTCAGATCTCTGATCTCTCCTAGTTCCCCAGTGGGAAGAAAAGCAGACTTCTTAAGTGACACAGCAGTGCTTTCAAAGGGGCTCTTTCTGTTATAAATAAACAGGCCAGGGCTGGCCAAGCTAGAGCTGCTCTTCCCCTCTGAGCTGCTACAGGTCTCAACACCTCGCCTGTCAGCTGTCGTCTGGGGGAACTGGCCCCTTTTTCCCCTCCTCCCTGTAGGACACTCTCAGAAATGTTACCGGAAACACATGCACTATTTTCAGACCATGCACTGCTGCAGTGTTTATGTTGTGACATGCAGCTCAGGTGGGCAAGGACTTGATGGTGTTTTTGTATTTGCCTTTTTAAGTATTCTACTACTGCTTGTGTTCTGCCCATGAGCATATAAACATTCATTGGCACATTTTTCTCACAATAAGCACACCAGGAGCTAAACCTCCAATCCAGTAAAGTCAGCTTTCTCGCTTACCGCACTGGCCTATTAAAACAGATTAGTTTAATTCCTGGCATAACTAATGGGCTGATAACTGTTAGGCAGTGTATGCATGCATTCCTTTATACCTGCACCATACCAATGCGGGGGGGGGGGGGGGGGTTGCTGAGCTTTTGTTCATTAATTTTGGAGTTACTCAGGACTGACCATTGAAAAAAGGAGTGGCTGTCATTCTAGGTGGTCTGTTAATGTAGCATCCTGCTGGGGTGATCATTGAAATTACTGTGTTTCTTTAGGTGTCAGTTAGGTTTTCACGCCTAGGATTATTTGGGGGGAATGTGGTCATGCTATATTATCCCAGCCACATTGGGAATGCAATATAGGTTTTGAAATCACTTACATCTACCTAAGAAAATTTGAGAAAATCAGTGTTTATGCAGTTTTTTGATGATTTGATATAAAGTCTTATGAGTATGTTTCTTCTAAACTCTCAACAATACAACATAAATAAAGAGTAAAAGTAGCAAGGCTCCAAGTCTTGTCGTTTTGCTGTCACTGAGGCTGACAAAAAGACCATTAGAGATAGGATTTCATTTAGCATTAGGCTGGGGTATCTTGTTTCACAGCTGGTTTGCAATCTCTGCTCCATGTCTGGTCATGGTGTCGCCAGGCTGACCTTTTAGCCCGAAATACAGTATGTTATCCAATTTGCGAGTGATATTGTTTTGAACCAATTCAGATTCACACAAAAAGAAAAACATTTTAACCCATGTTGAACATCTAACGATGTAGTGGAATCAGTTAGCATCAGTCACATTTAAAGCACTTGAGCAGACCAAAATAACAGGTATGAAAGGTGTAAAAGTAAGGAATATTTGTAAGCATGTATTCAGTGATGACTCCTCCATTTTAATTCCATGGGAACAACAAAGGAAAAGCTCATCACCTTTTCCAGTTGCCTACAGTGCAGATATCCTTTCTCATCCTGTTTAGCTGCACCATGTACACAAGTCTATACAGGCTGGATGCTTATTCTGACATGCCTCCCTAAACAGTGAGGGTTGGTTTAAAGGGAAAGGCGTGTGTGTGAGGCTGTGTGGCAAATGCTAGCCCGAGGCCATAGTTGCTTGCCACATGGAATGTTTGGCCCTCCTATAAAGGGATGGACATTAGATAAAAGCAACAGACTGCTGCAGAAGCAACTGATTAATAATTTTTCTTACATATTATGCTGCTTGTGCTAACATCACTGTTAAAATTTACTCACTCAGACCCTAGTGGATGTAAAAAGCATAACTAGTGTCCAAGCGTTTGTCGTCCCCCCCCCCCCCCACTTTGGGAAGCTCTGCCTTAACTGGTCTTGAGCAATAGTTATCTAGGTTTTCTGAAGGTTTTTCCTTTTTTTTCATTTTCATTTTTAGTCCAGTCTTTGTACCAATCCATTTTCAGATGATTTTTATTTAGCCACTTAATGCTAATCTATGACTCATTCAAGCTACCAGAATATAACTGAAGCAGAAGATGGTCAAGCAGACACTCCGAAAAAGTGTTCAGAAATGTGGACATATGCTATTCTGGGCCCCTTCCTTCTCACTGCTATTCATCTCTTCTGAAGAAATCTGGTGTGTTTGTTCCACCCACAGCATTAGTCACTGAACACTTTAAAAAGCCAATCTGTGAATAATGTCAAAGGGCTCCTTAAACTTCCTTCCTGTCCAGTCACATTAGATTAAACCATGTAGAAATACCAATGTATTGCTGAGTGCAGAAGGGCCACATTGTGCAAGTGCTTTATCCAGTAGGGGCTCAAGCAGAGGTTTACTGTCGGAACTGGTAGTTTGTCAAATCACAGACCACTCCTACGCAGGTTAAATGTAGAAATTTGTATCATACAAACATAAAAATCCTGCACTAGTAACACAGATTTGTAGTCAAAGGTGTGCAAAGGAACAGTGCTCTTGGGCTTATCTCTTTTCCTCTTTTCCTTTCATCACTCTTTCACAACACTCAGCCAAGCATGTTGTAAAACCTCCCTCATATCTATGTTTTGAGATGAGTAGATTTAGCATCTTAATATTTTTTAACTGTAGCATGAGAATCATGTATTTTCTTTTATTCTCTCAGTAGCTTTTTTCATGTTGTTTTCTTTGTATGCACATACAACATATTTTTACCTGCTGTAGTAGACCTGATCTAGCGTAGGCCTGCTTGTTCACAACACCTATTCCTCAGATAACAATGGGTCAACTAAAGGGAGTTCAACGACTCAGCCTGCATTGGTGCCCGGTTGTGCTTGGTTGGCCCTTTTTCAACCTACCCTATCTAAAAGAAGTCAGTATGTGTCAAGCTTTCATCTACTTGAAGCTTTCTACGGTTTACATTCCATTCCTGCTTAGTACATGCTGCTACTTCAAGCCCAAGCAGATATTAGAGAGGGTAAAAGGAAGAGAAGGTGTGGTGGGTAAAGGGAGATGGAGGGTCAAGTAGGCTGAGAATTCATCTTGTGAAGGTTTTCTGCTTGCATAAAAGGTCACAACTTGGCGTTTGGATCAAATTGATTGGAATGAGCAATGCTGCCTTTTTTCCAGCTTTCATTTCTCTGTTTTTGCATATCCCAAGCTCTCATGGGAACAAAGGCTGATAGGTTGTGTGAGCTCAAGAGGTGATTTAAATGCTAAACCTGTGCTGCTGCTATCAACAAACAGTGTCAGCTGCTATCAATAAACATTTTAATGAGAGAGCATCACTTGCGGGAGACTCGTGTCTGTCATGAGCAAATCCAATTTCTTTCTCTTTTTTTTACTGTAAAACACTGGCTGTGCCTTTAAGACATTTCCTACAGATTGTCCTGCAGCTGCATCAGTGGGTTTATTAACAGAGTGGGCGAACTGAATCCCTGAAGAAATCTTCTCACGCTTCCTCTGACAGGCTTTGGATATCACTGAGATGTAACCAGGACGGGAATGCTGACGTGTGGGTGTATGATAGTGTGTGTCTGTTCATGCAAGGCCGTATTTGACCGTGTTTGTTTGCACGTGGTACCAAATGCCAGTGTTTGTGAGTTTTTTACTTATCTGCATTAGAATCAGTTTGCAGTGCTGTTTTGCCTTCCACAGTTTCACGCTTGTTATAATTTGGCATGCAGGCAGCACAATACCACTAAGTGCCAATCAGTTTTCATCAAAGGGCAGACGAGGAGGTTAATATGGGAACGTTAATGTGAAACTCATCAGCACAGAATGATGAAAATGCAAAAAAAAAATGCAAAAAACCAAAAATTGTGATGAAATGCTTGAATGATGAATAAAAGGGCTTGTAGTGCAAATATTAGCATTGGGGAGGCATTACTTGTTGAGAACCAGAGGTGATAGCAGGCCTCCAGCTGCAAGACTCAACGACAGCTGACAGTATTTCAGTCTTGAAAGGTTCTTGGTTCACTTTTTGTGTAGTGCGATCAATCGTTTTTCAAAAGGTTTTGCTTCTCACTCATTGCCGTCATCATCAGTTGTTCATGCTAAAGGTCTTTATTGTCCCATGTCACCTGCCACTCATTATTCATGGATTCCATCATTTCCCTTTGCTACTACCATTTGGTTTTGTAAGGTCAATGCTGCATATTTTTAAGTAATTTATAAGTAAATATTATATGTGAAAGGTGTCCATGTGTGTTTTTGTGTGTATCTAGGCCACTTCCTGTGCGTTTATGTCGACGCCTACTTTTTTTTTTTTTTAAAGCCTAACCTGATTACCATGTCTTATTGGAAATTGAAACAAATTAATAGAGCAATGTGTTTACACAGCAAGGTACTAGAGTCAGGAGAGCTTCTGAGGTGTTTGTCCTCTGGGTGGGGTGGGGTTTGAAGAATTACAGTCCGTCAAGAGCTTTATCTCCAGGGAGAGATAACTCTAACACCACAGACATGTCTCAACCTCAAGACTCAGACTAAAGGTCAGATTAGCTTTTGAACTAGAATGGAGTGAGAGGGCGCATTCACATGGAGTTCTCAGCTCTGCCTAAGATGAGGTCGGCTGACATTCTCAAACAAGTGTGGCTCAGCATGTTAGCTTTAGATCAGGTGTGAATATGCAGCCATCTGTAAGTTCGTTCAGGGTTTTTTTTTTTTTTTTCACCCAAAATGGCATCCAGCATGTCCAGATCATACACCATCCCAAGGGAGTGGGAAGCGGGAGATGATCACACCAATGGTTGGCTGGTCGGCATCTCTGAAAAGAATTTGGTTAGTCAGCAGTTTGCTTTTGAAAATGGCCCGGGATTGTTGTTGTAAGGGTGTTCAGTCAGGGGAGAGAGGATTTAGGGGGGTTAGATCTAGTTATTTATTAGCTGGATCCATTCAAATGGGAAAACTACCATGACAGAGTTGGGTGGAAATAGGAACTGGCGTGCCATGCCTACTGGAAATGCCAGAGGTGGCATCCTGCCAGAGTCGTATCTAAACTTATAGCCAGCGTCTGGGCAGTCTGCATGCTGAGATGCTGAGAGCAGAGATAATAAACCCACACTGTGCTCCAGTCAGGCCGCCATAGTAAACTTTATCAAGATGATCAGGATATGGGAATGGCTGGAAAAGCTTTGTGTCTTCTCAGTGAGGTGTCTGATGTGTCTGTCACGTGTCCTGCAGGAGGACGTTATTCTGGCTACATGCTTATTTGATTTTCTATGTGTTGTCATGCAATAAAGAGAATATTGCAAAAGAATTTGCACTTCCTGAGGCTGGTAGTCTGTAGTTTAATAATTGAGGAAAAGGTCACGTGGAATTATTCTGATGTGGACTGGGTATTCAAATCTCCCTTGAGGTGAATGTACTAACACTTTATCAAGTTCCATATTTAATAAATCTTTAGATTATGAGCAATACAGCAGGAGAACAGGCACAGTGTGAAGCAATACATTTATCCTAACATACCTCACTAACATGGCAAATTGTGGTAAACAGGATAAAAAGCCACTTTTCCTTTTTGAGCTGACATTTTATGACTTTTTGATGTTTCAATTCAATTCCATTTTATTTATATAGCCAAATCACAACAATAGTTGCCTCAAGGCACCTTACATTGTAAGGTAAAGAGCCTACAATAAAAGCAAGCACTTTGGCAACAGTTGAAAGGAAAAACTCCCATTTAACAGGAACAAACCTCCGGCGTAATCAAGCTCAGGGAGATGTGGCCATCTGCTGCGACCGGGAGATGGCAAAGAAAAAGTACTCATGTGCATCATGGGAAGCCCTCAGCAGCTTAGACCTATCGCAGAATAACTAAGGAAGGATTCAGGGTCACCTGATCCAGCCCTTACCAAACACTTTATCAAAAAGAAAGGTTTTGGTTAGAGGTGCTGGAGGGCACATGATGGTTTATTGATTGACTATTTCCTGATTCCAGGGTACAGAGTCAGTTTTGAAGGACTAGTTGTGGTATGTGGCATATATTTTTAGCCTGGAGAACAGAGTGTAAAGGATACTTTAACAGATTAGTGTCATTCTGATCTGAACTTCAGCTGTTTTTTCTGGCTTTCGGAAATACGTTTTATTTGTGTGTGTGCCTGTGTACTTACGCAGGTATTCCTGTGCTTGTCATTGGATTTGGAGTCAGCTGTGAATTTCGTCGCATTAACATTTACATGAGGAAAAAACATAAACGCCATGTTTTGAATTTAAGCGAGTGGACTGAAAAAAATAGAACTTAGATGTCGTGAACTTTTATTTGCATGCTGAGATAATAAAAGATTAAAGTAAACAGATCACAATGCCCCATTTCCCATTCCAGCTTTTGTTTTCTCTGCACAATTCCAGAGCTCATGTATAGCACTGGGTGTAACCCTTTTCCCAAGAGACTTTAACCCTTATTAATCACTCTGTGTTTACTGCAGGTGACACAGGCCTCCAAGGTATGGGGAGAGGTTCCTCTGCCAGAAGATTTGGAGGCAGAAAAAACTGTCCAGGGATCTCAGAGTTTACTGGATGATGATGAGGACTTTGCAGCTGATGAAGCGTCAGGAGGTGGGTTTGGTAAAAGCTGAATAACCACAAAACAACAGCTGCTCTTAATTCACACCACTTATGCTTTCAATATAAATTCTTAAGATTGTTAACCCACGCCAAAACAGAAAATCGGTAAATATTTGTTCAGAGATTCGTCTTATAGTGACTTGCGAGATTCCGACTGTTTAAGGGGAATATAGATCTCCAGGAGATTTGGTGCACTACTTTAAATATAATTGAATAAAGCATGTTTTCTTCACCTCAAATTGGCACATTGACCTATACTTCTGTTTCTCTCATTCCAAAGACCAGCCCAGTGGAGAGGAATATGGAAGCACACCGTGGCCTGATAGCACAAGTAAGTGAAGAGACAATCTTGTGGCTCTAACAATCCACTCTGACAGATTTTGTTTACATGCAGTGGATCACTCAGCCCTCTAAAGCTCCCCCATCTGCAACTCTGACGTGCACCAGTAGCACCGTGTGCACGCGCGTGTGTCATTTGTGCATGCACACTTGTGCATAATGTCTGTCGGTGCCTGAGTGATGATACCTCCACATCCTGCTACATCCTCTCCTCCCTCTTCGCCAGCTTGCCAGACTCTGGTCATAACACAGGGCCTTGGCTTTATCTGTGAGACATAAACATCTCCTCTTTCATCCTTTTAACCATTGGCGAAGGTGACAGCACAATAAGATAAATAAACGCCCAATGAACAATAAAAACTGCGGGAAAGCACCTCTACCCCATTATTTTTATTCAGACTTCAAGGAACACACTATATCACCGCACATAGTTTCAGAAAATAATAATGCAGGAACCATAATAAACTTTGCATGATGGTCTGACTCTTTAATCATACCTAAAGTTTACGTGTGCCGCTGTTCTTGGTCCGTGTTTTATAGTTTTTACAATCCATGGGTTGCTTTTCATTGCAGACAGCAAAATAAGTAAGAATTACTGTTACCTGACCTTTTCACTGAACATGTGTGCATGCTACTCAGGGTTAGCCACAAAGGATGCCTTAAGAGTATTACCTAGTAGCATACTATATTTAACTGCTGAGCTGTGATGTTGTAGCTAAATTAATGCTCGACGTCAAAGGATAACTGGAATCGCATCGTAGATATCCATTGCTCAGGTTTTGATTTATAGTTCACCATGAAACTTCACTGATCGATGGCATCCTATATGTGCTTTAATTTTATTTCCCATAATTATAGTGTTAACACTCTATTTTGTGACAGCAATGAGTTAGGTCCAAGCATTGCCCAAAGTTGCCATTTCTCACTTTAGATTAGTAAGTACTCTCGTTTAGTAATGACTGCTGACTGCTTGTCTGCATGTGCAAACATGACACTCCCTGAATCCACTAGGAAATTGCATGCAATCGGAAATCACAGGTACAAGGGAGCTAATAGGTTAAAGTTCTTTTAATTTTAGTTCTCACATGACACTCAATTAGCTGAAGTCTTTAGATCTACATACACTATATGTAAAAGATAGAAATTTGCTGCCATAACTTCAGCCATTTTGATCTGGGTTAGTAGTATGGCTGTGGCCCTAAAGCATACCATAACTTATCATCCTGTTTGACTGTAATGAGGACCAGAATTTATGAAAAGAACATTAAATTGTATTCAGTAATACCATAGATTCAAAAGTAGATTCCATATGAAGAGCCAGTGAACTAAAAGGTCATGTCCAAAAGACTCTGACACATAATAGATTATGTTTTGCAACAATTCGTGGAGCTAATTACATCAGGGCACAATAATTGTTTTGGTAGCAAGCTAGCATAAGAGCATCATGTGGTTCACTCACAGAAATAGCAATTCTGCCTGGCCTCACAGAATCTAGGCCAGTTAAAGGTGCCAGAGGATATTTTGACACGGCTAGCATTAATGTGTGTGGTGTTGACATCATGTGATAGCAGCAGATTAGTCTAGCAACGCTTAACTGACTGTTGAATCACTTTTTGACTCAACCTTCAGTATTTGTTTAGTGTTGACTGATTGAGACATAGTTAAAGGGAATGCATTTTTACCCCATAAACACAGTTTGCCGCTTGTTTCAGCCTAAGTTGTACTCCAGCCTTCTGCAGCACACTGAGCTGCTCTTATAATGAGAATGGCAGAAAGATTTGTGTGAGAAAAAATATCTAAAAGTCATAAAAGACAAAGCAAATCAGTGTTCTGTTCACAGTACAGGATGAGAAAATATATTTCCATTTGTGTGTGTTAACATTTTGAGCGTGAATGAGTCAAGAACAGTCCCAAGTACTCTGGTTCCATAAACTTCCTTGCTTTTGTTTTCACATAGAGGTCAATTTTCTTTTAATGTAGCTGTTGAAAAGAAAGTTGAGATTATTTGGTGCTTTCTGAATTATATTGCCTTATCTCAAAGGTGCCTGGACACATTTGCATTCTCCCCAGTATGACCATGGTGGTAAGATTAGTGTAGTCAGACTAGCGCCATATATAGATCTGAGTAAATCTGCCTTGGGAAGGAAATTCTGTTTCCTGTGCTGAATCCTGAATACTTTGCTGAGTGTCTCTGTCCTGTTGGCTGTCCAGACAATTCACCCAAGCCTGTGCCTTCCTTCCCCCTCCACTTCTGTAAATGGCGAGACGCTGGTGGTACAGATGCCCCCATTATGCTTTGTATCCTGTTGTGTGACTGTTTGCTGATGGTGGTTAAGGAATTTCCAATTCCCTTTGTCTCAGACATGTAAAATGAATCCCTGCAAAACATCTGGAATTGAAACTGCTCTTAAATAAGAGCTATTGTGAACCGTCTTCTGTGTATTGTTGCTCTTTGTCTCCCTCTTAATCATAGTCTGCAATCTTTTCCAGAGATATGGAAACTGTGTCCCATGTCCTCCTAACCTTTCATCGTGACCTCTAAACTCAGAGTCCCAAAGAGATTTCTTTGGGACTCTGAGGAGGTAAATCCAGCTTATCTGCTCTGTGAGAGCCTTTCCTTGTTTCACTGGCTCCATTACAGACATTCCCAGTGTTCTAAGGATATTGGCCACTTTGTTTAGGACATAAGGAAACAAAGGTTACCAGGCCACTCGCTTGTAATAGTGTAGTAATTGGCGAAAGGCCGCTGGGGTTACGCTCTGCACAGTGTTTATTTTGGGTAAAAAGTTTGAGAATTATTATTTTTAAATATACTTAGACCAGGGTGAAAAAACATGGCAGACCACTTCTTTTTCTATATAAATAAATAAAGGTAATTAACCATTACTAAAAATAAGGTTTATGCCCCAGCTTAACAGTACTAGTAATCAGCAAAATATATTTTCATTATTTTCTAGTGGTTAATTCACTATGTTGTTGTAAATATGTATGTAAGTTGTTGTTATCCAAGAAAAAATAGTAAAGCACATTGTTTGGAGCACCTCGGAGGTTATCACTGTTGCCTGAGTTCCACTCCACCTGTGTGGAGTTTGCATGTTCTTTTATGTCTCTGTGGGCCAGGTACTCTGACTTCCTCCCACGGTCCAAAGACATGCAGTTAGTGGGGTTGAGTTTATTGGTAATTCTACTAAATTTCCCATATGTGTGAATATGAGCACAAATGGTCGGCCTCTCTTTGTTAGCCCTGTAACACACTGGCAACCTGTCCAGGGTGCACCCTGCCTCTCGCCCTATAAAAGCTGGGATAGGCTCCATCCCTCCCCCACGACCCTGATAAGGATAAGTGGAAGAGAATGCAAGGATGGACTATTAGTTTTTGATTAAAATGCAGAATAACAAATAATATTTGTTTTTAGTAGTTGAATATTATGCTTGATTAATTTCTGACTTCTCAGAGAAGTCCAGCTACAACCCCCCTCCACCTCAGCTCCTTTTTTAAAAAACTTTATCAGTGTCTGTTGTCTCTTGTTCCTGTTTTGTACTATGCTGCAGTCTTATTCTCCACACCTCCACAACTTTCCATGTATGTGCATGAAAAGGAAGGGAGGTGCGCTCTTTCCACCTTGTGCTTTCCACAGATGCAAGTGGAAGGCATTTGGTGTAGGTCCCAGTGCAGTCCCATAGTAGACCAACTTCAACCGTAATATGTCCCATTAAGTACATTTCTCATTGCAATGGTTCAGGAACATGTCAGTATTATAGTGTATTGTATTTGTCCAAGTATCCTCCTTTTAAAGAAGTCTTGAGATGTACTCAGAAATTATATAATATTTTTTTTTATCTTTTGCTGTGCAAAAAAAAGAAAAAAAAAAGGAAAAGACAACAACATATTAAAAATAGAAGAGATAAGCAATACATGTCAAAGTCACTCTGTCAACAATCCTACTAGCTGTCATTCTTTTTCTTTGTGTTTTGTTAGTGCAAGTGGTGAAAAGATATGTCAGTGTAAACAAGATAAACAGCATCTCAGCCCTGAGAAACTCAGATGGCTTCTAGCTATTGTCGTGCTGAGATTGCTATACATCAATATCTAATGCTGCTGTCTAAACTAGCTCTCTCATCCATTGTTTAAATAAGCTAGACAAGGACTCACCTGTCATTGGCGTTCGATCTACATGCTGTGATTTGTGTGTGTGTGCATGTTTGTGTGTGTATACTGTTGACACTGATGTGAGTAGAAGGAGACTCACAGACAGGGTACTGCATTCCTGTGTAGCCTCACCTGGCTTTGCTTCTAATCATTTACTAGTGAGCGCTTACTGAAAAAAACACGACATAGGTTTGGATTCCTCCGTTATCTGTCAAATTGAGCAGATGTTGCACCATTAGTGGACAATACATCAGGGTAATGTAGCTTGTCTTGTCAGTTTGGCCTGAGCAGTGCCAGGCCACCCACTCAGTTTCATGCTTTTTCATGGTCAGCTGGTATGTGTGTCTCAGTGGCACTGCCTGTGTGTGTGTTTGCAAGAGTGTGTCAGATACACGGAGCCTCTTGGGCACTTACACAGAGGGACAAACGCTGGCAGCTGCAGTTATTTTGCTGAGATCTTTGTTGTTGTACTGCTGGAGCCCTACAAGGAGGTCACGCACTTGAAACAGAATGTTGTGGACAGGACAGTTGTAGGAGCAAACGAACGTTGGTGCTGCAGTTTTAAACGACACGTTTGGACTAACCTTTGTCTTACCTACTCGTCTCAATCAGTGACAAAAGCTTCTATCCATTCATAAGCAGCAGATTGTCACTCTGACTGTGTGCAATTCATTTTGGGTGGGCATAGTTCTGAAAGACTCCTGCTGAATGATCTTAGTCACTAACTTGAGCTCTATTACTGCACCTAGCCCTGTGATCCTACACTCTGTTGTACCAATAACAAATGAGTTGCCTTGGAGAGCTGGCTTGTGCCACTCCTCTTTAGGAAAGAGATTTTTAGGGTTTCGTTCAAAGAGAGCTTATCTGCCTGCTGGAGTGATTTTCTTTTTCCTCTCTCCAGGAAGGACTTGTACTTTATATCTCTGTGCATTTTGATGAGCTTAAAAATAAGCTACGATACATCATAAGTGAGTAACTTACACTTGTGCTAGCAAAATGTTTAATTGTGCTGCAGACCAAATACTGAATTAAAGTGGTTATTGGCTGGGTATTCAATTGTCCTGTGGTTTTCCCAGATATGAGTTCATTTGGATAAAGCTCCACAGTTGATTAGTGGCTTCCTGGTTGCACCCTAGAGAGTATCTATATTAAATAATACCACTCCCGGGACTAATTAAGTTCTTAACTAGTTCTTCTTCTGTTGCTGACAATTCATATACATCCACTGGCCCCCCAAAACAGAGGGAAATCACATAAACTGGTGTAACAAAAGTCAGTGGAGGCCAAAATAATGTATTCTGGCTGGATTCAATCAAAGTTAAAATTTTAAACCACAAGATAATGCAGCTTGACATGAGACACACTCTACTGAGTGTATTACCCCATGTGCCTGCCTGGGGCATCAGTGAGCTGCTGGACAGTCTGTGGCACTATTTACACAATGCCCCAGAGGTTCTCATTTGGATTCAAAAATATTTGCTTGATCCAGGCATTGCCTGCACCCTCTGGTCACATGACGCTGTGCCAGGAGGAACATGGGGCCCAGAAATTCTGACAATGATTCTGAGGATTTCATTCTTGTACCTAGCAGAAGTTTGACCCTCCAAGGATATTCCTTGCCAGACCATTACTGACCCACTGCCAAACCAGTCATGCAAGATGATGTTGCTGATATCCCCAGACTCTTTTTTTACCTGTCACATGTGCTCAGTGTGAACCTGTTCTCATCTTTGAAATGAACAGAGTCACAGTGGAAGACCTACCATTCTTCTGTTAGGGTTAGGGTCCCGATCGTCAGTCAAGCTTTGTGGTGCTGGTTCTGATTCTCTCCATGAGCAGTTTGGTCAGAAACATGCAGATCAGTAGCTTGCTTAAGGTCATTTTCTAGGGTCCTGACGGTGCTCCTGCTGCCCCTGACCCAAAGAAGCCGATACTGTCCATCTGCTGCATTGATGCCATTCTATGCCCCTGTCCATTGCACTTTGTGTATCCATCTTCAAGCATCTCCTCCACACTCTTAAGACTGTGTCTCAGTGGTGTTAAGGACACTAACAAAAGGATAAAGTATACAAAAATCAGTCTAGACGGATAAGGAGAGAGCAATGGTCTGTGGCCACCACGTACAAAACCATTCCCTTTTTAGGGATTGCCTTGCCCATGACCCTGAATTGGATAAGCGGAAGAAAATGGATGTAGTTGTCTTGTTGTTTCCTCTCCATTGCACCTGTTGTCACATTCATTTGCCTCAGAGCGAGTGAAATGGATTCACAATTGTTTATGCTTCGTAACTGGACACATTGATGTCCCTGAAGTGTAACCGACTTCAAGTTATACTATGAAGATTGAGTGTTGTCTTAATTACTGTATTTTGAGCAATATACTTACTTTATGTTTCTCCTGTTGGGTAAAAGATCCATTTAGTTTGTTGTATTTTCAAATATCTCTCTATCCAGCCTCTTACACAGTGAGCACTGTCTCAGTAAGTGACCTCAGCCCGATCAACCCACAACAGAGCAGAGAGTATTAACAAATCTGTTACCTCCTCCTCTCTGGCTTCCACTCTTTTTCTGTTTCTGACAGTGATCACAGCAGATCAGCAGACTTTGAAGTAGCAAATGCTTCATTAGCCTTAATTAGTTTGGGTCACTATTCTTGTGGGAAACCTCATGTCATTTGGGTAGGGCATGTTTTCTCTCAATTGTTTCCTGGCTGGGCATTTTAGACTTGAAGAAATGCTCTTAACTCTTAACACAGTTTTTTTCTTTTTGTAAACTCTGCCTTCTTCTAAAATATATGCCACAACTGCAGTAACGTGTGTCAGAACCCTCATGGTTTTTGCATGTGCAGCTGTACAACAGTTGGATCCAGTATACTCACTCAATTATGAAGGAGATCTTGTTTACTACTGTTTGTTGAAGTTTATGGAGTGGACTCATATTTATCTGGAGAGGAGCATAAAAAATCTCTCTTGTTAGTATAAAGTGCTTGTGTGGAGCATTTTAATACATTTTAAGGGTGCTTTTGTTTACAAGATAGTGAATAGATCCTGTAAATGGTTTGTAAATCAACCTTTGTACTTGGATCTCTTTCTTGAAACAACCAAAAGGCCTCCTCACTTGACATTTCATAGCACGCCCCAAGCAGAATGAATGAGTCACCACGAAAAAGAACGTGGTCATTGTTGCCCATGCCAGTGGAGAGAACTTAGGGTAAAACCAGTTAAAACTCTTTTAATGGTGCTCAGTTCTTCCATTTAAAAAGGAAAACAGGAAACAGCTCCTCCCTGCATTACTGCAGTGCCAGGGTGGATGTATGTGTCAGACAGCTGAGATGTGAAGAGCAGGATGTGGAAGTGTGCGCTTTGTTTGTAAAGTATTCTCTTTGTGTTGAAAGACTGAGGAAGAGGTTTGTCTAAAGTTATGGCCCCTCACCTTTTCTCCTCGTCACTGTCATGTAAAGAGATTTCCTTATGTGTTTCCTGGCAGACACTGGTTAATAAAACCACACGCCTCCTGCAGCCTCTGTCCCATGAAGCAGTATCCACAACATTTAGATGGTAATGATTAGTGGGACTGTTGATCACAGCAAATCGATGGTGACATTTCCAGCTTCTCATGAAACTATGTTGGGATTTTTTTGATTTTTTGTTCTGCTACCACTGTAATATGTCTGTTTCACATAATCGTAGTGGCTCTTCTTGATTTCCTGTTTCTGTTACTACAACTTTTTCTCTTTTCAATTCTCCTACTTATTATCTCTCTCTGTTTTCTCTCTCCCTGCATTTGTTTCCCTGTCTAACTTTCCTGAAACTTTAACCTCTCTGCACCTGCCTGGCTAACTTCATTTGTTTCCCTTGTTCTTGTGTTGCTTTCCTTGGTTGACCTTTGACCTCTGGCTCATGTTTGTGCCGTGTTGACCTCCCCGTCACGTCTTTTCCCACTATTGCTTGCTCTCTGCTGCTTGCACTTCATTTCTTGCTATAGCACATTGGTTGGATTCTTCATATCTGAGGAACATACAGAACCCAAGTGAGCACGACCAAAGTAAGTCCTGACGCACCTCTTTCTTAACACTTTGTTTTTCTCTTGTTTCTTGTCTTTGGCACACTCTGCTTTCACCTGTTCCATTCAGTTATGCACGGTCTTTTCCAAACACACTCTCAGATAACATTCCAAGGAAGACTCAGCTGGGGCATGTAGTGTCTGAGTCCAGCTGGTTTGTTTTTCCAAATGTCTTACAGGCGTTTCCCAATGATTTCCGATGCTATGGAAAATTATGTGCTTTTTCCATCATGTAACAGAGTGACAACATTTCCATTTCTTGCTAAAAATGTCTTTGAAATGACGTTACCATGACACTTGCAAAATGTACTCCATGCTTTCATTTTAAAATTGCTCTTTGAAATATCAGCCTCATGTTGGTGGTTCAACTCCAATGCAACAAACCAGGTCTTATACTAAGTAGCTATAACACAAGTATGAAAATGAGCCTTTTTTATATATAGTGGTGGTTTTGATCTCTACATTGCAAGCTGTGGATGAGCAGGATGGGGAGAGCTTAATAATGAAGCCAGAATTAAGTCCCTAGATTTCCCCACAGGGCAATAAATGGACTTGGAAACAGAGGTTTTGGCTTGTTACCAGCGAAGGGGTTAAGTAGGAGCGGTCGTGTCTACGGGAGTTAAGATGAGAAAGAGACAGCTGGCAAATGGAAATATAGGCAGAAAAACTAGGGAGGAGATTGAGATGAGAGAGAGCAAAATCCCATGTAGGGGAGTTACTAAAGATCTTTGTTGGCGTTATTAGAGCATTGTGGTTTGGGCCTTGTTCTTATAGAATCTGGCTCTCCCCCACATGTTTTGGAAATGGCTTGACTGGTGCTGGGCGCAGCCTCGGGGGTTGAAGGTCAAACCCAGCGTGGCTGGGGTTTAAAGGCCAGGCTGGGCTCATTGCTCAATCAACTCTTTGTCTTCTGCGTAGCCCTCTGAGTGTTAGAGGGGCCCATTGCACAAAGCTGCTACAGTTCTACTGAACAGCTTTAATCGCCAAATAAGTTTATGAATTAAAAGTATGGAATGTTACTTTTCCACACTTTTTTTCTCTCTCCCACTCGTCACATCTGTTCTCACAGTTTCATCACCTTTGATGGTGGTGGCGCTTGGCAAAGGGGATTTCCCCCTTGCTGAAAGCAGCAAGTTGCCCACAGGAGCTCTTGGAGTGAAAGAGGCCCTCGTTAGCAGTATGGCACAACTCGGTGCTCTAATCAAAGGATCTCAGGCAGTCCCATTATTCTGTTTTTTGCGGCAAGCTCGGAGAGAAATGGGGCTTCAAGCCACTGTTGACCTGGCAGCAAGTACCCACTCAAGTGATTAGATTATATATGGGTCAAAAGAGGCGCTTTGATGAGCAACTTTGATGTTGCTTGTTTTCTGAGACCATATTCAGGCCTAACAATTGGTCCTATAAATCTAATAGTAGCAGTCTGAAAAGCGAGCACACCAGGTTGTGCTAAAGCCTGCAGTGCTGTTCTTACTTGTTCCCCTTACTGGGGATGCTAGGCAATGCTCAGTTTACTTTGACATAAAAGGTGCTTTTCTCGCCAGGAGTTGGACGTCTTGTTGTAACACCGATGTGTAGAAGGAAAATGGGACTTAGCGGCATAAAGTGAGGAAAGCTCTTAAACACAGTGACCGCACAGCCTTTATGTGAGACACGAAATCTATAACTTTTAATTAGGTAGCTGCTGTTAAGCATGATGTACATCTGCTGCCAGTGTGAATGTCTAGTGATGTGCAATTATCCAAAGAACAAGGAAAGGGTGAAGAAAATTATATACACCAAGACTGGGTATAGCGGCTGCACACAGTAGGTGTGTATGTGAGCAGATTTATTGTTTTATGCATATTTGGGCATGTATGTTTCTAACTAGAGGCTGAGCAGATGCCTACTTAGAACATGACTCTTTGCTTTTGGCACGGCAAATAGCATCTCACTGCAAGAAACAGTACAAATATTGACTTCCTCCCTAAATCCACACTACCAGCCTAAAATCAGAGGTTGGCAAGCCCATCCTAACAAAGTGTTGGCAGGAGTGTGAGAATGGGGCACCCCGCAGGCGCAGGCTATTTTAAGTTTCATGGCTAAGCCTGTGACATTGTAATCATAATATTATAGCGAATATTTCCCTCAAAACGAGTCGCACATTATAGTTGTTTTGTACAAGAGGGTATATCAACAATTTGAGAATGTTTCAAAAGCCTTTAATGCAGCTAATTTCCCCGTTAAATTACAGTGAAGTACTGGCAGAAGCTATCATTTTACAGTGTGGCTCCTATAATCTACCACAAGTGAAGAACAATTGCTTTGCTGGATGCTTCTACAGAATTTTGTTGTTATCTATCCGGATGCCATTATTGTTTTTGTTTCTCCTGTAATCATCACAAGCTATTGTTGTAAAATATATGAATATACTGTGAATCATTTTCTGAAAACATTGCACATGGTTTGCAGGATCCCAGTCTGCATGCTCTCACCTTTTAACATGAAGCTTTCTTAAGCTATGTGAAAACCCCTAAAGTCCTTGCACGGTATCACCATCTGTTATGTTCTCAACCCTGTAAAACCTCATTTAAATAAATGTCTACTTGCTTGCATTGCATAAAAACTCGATTTAACTGCAGCTTCTGTTTGCCACACATTTGAATGCAAAGTGTTCTGTTTTTAGCTGCTGAACTACATGAACAAGGAGTCTAAGTAGGCCATTGATGTAATCCTCTGACCCCTTACACTGCTCTCCAGCCTTCCTGCCTCATGCATGTATGACTTGAGGAGGAAATGTTGAGGCCTTCTTCTAGAGTCAT
Source organism: Copadichromis virginalis (assembly GCF_057382275.1). NCBI lineage: Eukaryota > Metazoa > Chordata > Actinopteri > Cichliformes > Cichlidae > Copadichromis > Copadichromis virginalis. Next base: position 29,324,136 of record NC_140637.1, read on the forward strand.
TCACAGAGGATCCTCTTCTTCTTCCTCCACAGCTGCTGGCACAGTATTGATGGTGACTTTACTCCTACTGACCTTCCAAGTCTGTGATATCATCAGCATTCAGTCAGGAGATCTGAAGCAAACTTTTGGCCCTGTTATATTGAATGTCACGAGTATTATGTGTATTTGTAACTCATTTCTATCATGTGTCTCTATTTAAATATGCTTAAAAATGTTAGATTATTTATGTTCCATGTCTGTGACCCACAGAATAGTTGATAGTACAATTTAATGGTTATTTTTCAGTATGTGGAGGAGTGTGACTGTGTCAGTGTGTGTCGGTTGTTGGCCACAGACACAGTCACAGTTGAGATATAGAAATAGATGCTGTAATTTGTATGTGGCTTTCACTTAAGCCGCAGTCGTGCTTTTCAGTTTTTACCTCCTGAAACATTTAACCAGAGGTTTTCCTGAGGAAAGGAAGTTCCAAACAGTATCCCACATCACAGTGACCGTGACTACAGTGACTTGAATGCAGCTTATAACATGCACACCTGACAATAGTTGGATATTAATGTGCAGTTTAACTAACAGATAATTCTCCCCACTTTGTGTTTCTAGTTTATTACAGAGCTTCTGTCAACTTCACCTCCCTGGTCTACGGTCCCGAATACGAAGAAATCTTCTCTCGTGAATTTATCGAGCTTTCTGAAGCAGTGGTGGACACGGTATGTCCTGTTCTCATAAACTGTGCTAAATAGCGCTCTTGTACAGTATCATAAGACTGTTACTGCCTTATATGGTGAAAGACATTTTATTTATGACTTTGCTAATTTAAGAATGTGTGACTGTGTGTCTAAAAATTTATTTTTCCTCCACAGCTCGAGTCAGAGTACAACAAGATTCCAGGTGTCCAGACAGTCAGTGTGATCCTTGTTAAGTAAGAACATACACAATATTATTTAAATATTTATTTGTGACACTTAAAGTAGCTTTATTTTGTTGTTTGGATATTTTTTTACCTTGCCAGGTGATATTTCTTCTTGTTTTTCCGTATTACCCAAGGCCAGTAGGCCAGCAGCATTGTAGACATTCAGTCAGTAATACAGGAGCAATAAGTAAGTCCTTTCTAGGACAGCCAAAGAGGACGCTTTTAACAAGCTTTATTGTTTAACATATGCGGTGCATGCCACACAGTCTGTAGGCTCAGCTGGCCTTCTTTTGGTCTTTGCAGAAAGGAGATAAGAGAGGATGGCGTTGATGTATTTGTGGAAATAGATGTGGGATCTGAATACAACGCCAATGAGGAACAGATCCGCAGCGTGCTGTACAACGTGGTGAAGGAGGGAGCAATTGCTTCCTACAGCACTTCGGTCCAGGGCTTTCAGTTCAGACGGCTTGGAGTAGGTAAGACCTCAAGAAGTACTGAAACAGGTGCCACTGTTACCCAAGAGTTTGCTGTATACTTACAGCAGATGAAGATTTACCAGCGGGGTAGGCAGTTACCTTAACATTTCCCTCTGGTTTATAGCTGAACCTTTGCCTTCAGCGGAGCATGTAGCAGACCCAGGTTTGTATTTTGCCATGCCTGTTGCATGGTGAGTTAGAAACTGTAGTGCATTTAGAAAGAACAGTTGAGCATTTGTGTCTTTAATTTGATGTGTACAAGTCCCGTTGTCTGAGGAATGTTTTGCATGGAAGCACAGAAGTGTGAAGCAGACTTTGAGTCTACTTCTGAGTTTAGTCTTTGAAGTCCAGTAGTGCCCAATGAGTATAAAGTATATTTGCATGGCATGAGTGTGATTAGGAATGCAGCTTTTTAAATTTTTTTGCCATCAATTCCACAAAACTCTCTATACAGACATGGCAACTAATAGAGTTAAATGGTGACTTTATCTTTTATTTGTTTATTCAGGTGACAGCATTGTCATTCATCTGTCTGTCTCGTTTTGCTGTCTTTGTGTGTCGAATCTATTCTTACAAAGTATTTGTAGCCTGTGTTCACTGTAGTGTAGTGTTTGTTCAATCCAGTCTTTATTTGTGCGTTATTAAGCCTTTCTTGTCCAGTCTTGTATTTATTTCTTATTGTGTATCAAATATGTCTGTTCTATTTTTTTGTATCCATCTAGCCATGTCTAATCTACTCTTTGTCATTTAGTTTGTGTCAATCTCTTTTTTTTGTGTTCTTCAGTCTAGTCTGTCCAGTGTTGTCTTGCCCGCCTAATGTAATCTGTCTAATGTGTTATTGTATAGCTGCCATGTTGGTTTGAACCTATGGTATATTTTATGGTTACCAGAACACAAACACTAATGAAAATCTTGTAATGTTCTTGAAAAGCTCCCTAATTATCACAAGCTTTCAGATTTTGGTAATATTTTCAACACTTCTGAGTTGTTCTTTCTGCAGTAGAGTTCCAGGAGAAGTTTTTAAAAAAAAATTAAATGAAATATTTAAAAAAAAATTGTTAATTGTGTTTTAATATGACGTTAGGTAGTTTTTTGGCTGTACCATAGTCAACGCTTGCATGTCTTTGATCCTTCAACATCCCCCTCCCCCTGCTTCCCCTCTGCATCTCTAACAGTAACCCCCAGTGTGAGACCCTGCATGCCAGATGAGCACAGGTGTGGTGATGGGACATGTATCCTAATGGAATACCTGTGTGACAACCGACAAGACTGCAGAGACATGAGTGATGAGCTCAATTGTGGTGAGTGGCCTCATTGTGACTGGTTGGCAGTTTAACATGATCAGTTATATGCTGGAGTAATGGCTGTTTGATGTGTGGGACAGTAATTAGCACCTGTGTACATCTTTGCATAGGCCTAATGAAAGAGTTGTGTCATACTCAATAGGGCCGATTATTCCGATCATCACAACCCCTGCCACCACAGTCGATACAACCCAGAAGGTAGTGCGTCCCCCCGGCCAACCTGGACCCTGCAGAGTGGATCAGGCTACATGTCAGACTGGAGAGTGTATACCTCGTGACTATATCTGTGACGGTCAGCGGGACTGCCCAGATGGAAGCGACGAGTTTAGATGTGGTGAGTAACGCAGCCCTGTACATGCGAACAGTCCCAGAGAGCAACATGATCCCTAATCAGCCTCTTGCCTTTTTTGCAGGTACTCCATCTCCCTGTGAACCCAACGAGTTCAAGTGTAAAAATGGTCGCTGTGCACTCAAACTTTGGCGCTGCGACGGAGACAATGACTGTGAGGATAACTCAGATGAAACCGACTGCCGTAAGTCTCCGTTTCTTTTGTGAGACAGTAAAAATCTGTCTTAAAGGAATAAGTAAAGCTCCCTTACCTCTCTGATGTCCGTCTCTTAAATTTAAACAACAATATTAAATCTAATTTTGGATTTGTTAAGTCATCTTATTATTTCAAATAATTGTGTGGGTGGCATGATAGTGCAGTGGTTAGCGCTGTCTCCTCAGTGCGAAGGTTCTGGGTGCAAATTCCACCTGGGGTGTTTTGTGTGACATTTGTATTTTCATGAGCTATTTCCAGACACTCAGTCTTCTTCGCACAGTCCAAAGACATGCATGGGGTTAGGTTAATTGGTTATTTTAAACTAGCTGTAGGTGTGAACGATTTTCTGTCTCTATGGTTTAGCCCTCGGACAGATTGGTGGCCTCTCCAGTGTGTACCCTGCTGTTTGCCCTATGACAGCTGGGATAGGCTCCACCCCCCACCGCCATATCCCAGAACTGGTTAAGCAAAGGAAAATACTTGCGTGTGAATATGAGCACACTTATTTAAAAAGAAGGAACAAATCATAGGCCTCCGAAACTTTCCACAAATGTATGTATTGCCACTGAGAATAAGTCGCTTTACTGTGAATGTGACCTTGATGAAGAAAAAGAGTCCATCAGCGTTTTTTTGTGTGTACATATTAATTAAGGATAGGAGGATAGATCCATGATAGGTGTCCTTCTTTATCATTCTTTATGTTGAGTGAGGCCAATTAACACCTTCAGGTTCATATATTAAATCCAGAAATAGTGGTATTCATCTTCTTATTTGACTCTGCAAAAAAGCACCTTTCCCATCCATCCATCCATCCATCCATCTAGCCATCTCAGGGTAAGGAGCCTATCCCTGCTACCATAGGGCAAGAGGTGGGGTAGCACCTTTCCCATAATGCTAAAAATGATTGGTTTCAGTTTAGGTTATTGGTTGCTGGTGCTAAGCAATTGCTATGAGCCTTTCTGACCTTGATTCAAAGCTGCTGTTTATGTTGTGAAGGGATATAAATTTGCTATTACTTTTCATCTTGTCATCACTGCAGCCTCCAAGGGCCCCGATGACAGGTGTGCTCCTGAGCAGTTTGAATGCCTGAGTGATAACAAATGTATCCCAGCTAGTTACCAGTGTGATGAAGAGCCAGACTGTGAAGACCGCTCCGATGAGTATGGCTGCAGTAAGTCTCACTCCAGTGCCTGTCCACATCTGCCTGTTAATAGACTCATTCTCATACACATTCAACTGCTTTCTTTCATATTTTCATGCAAATCACTTCTCTGACACTACTCTGTATATTGCCTCCTTTGTACACTTTGCCTAATTTTCTGTGAAACAGGCTTTTTTCACATGTATTCAGTGAAACACAGGGCTTTTGTGAGCCCTCCATCCCTGAACTAAAAGAAAATTGTCTGTCCATAGCAGAGAATTTGACTTCCTCGGCCTTTATGAGCTTCACTCGCCAAATTCCAGTGACATGGCAGCTGTTTTGTAAATGTGCATTTATTTTTTGGTTTTTTGTCCTTTTTGACTCCTCACAGCCCCTCCTGCTGTAACAAGCCCCCCAGAAGAGTCAGTTCAGGTTGCACGGGGAGCCACAGTAACATTCACCTGTCAAGCTGTTGGAGTGCCAACACCCATTATCACCTGGAGACTCAACTGGGGACACATTCCTACCAGCAACAGGTGGGTTTGATAGGAAATTCACCACCTCTGTGCTTTTTGTTCATCAGGTCTATAATCAAACCTAATTTAGTGTACACATTCAGAAACTCTTAACCTCTGATAATTCAAAGTTTGGAGAAAACACAGTCAAAATGGCCTAAAATATCTATGAATTGGAGTTTGTTAATGTTATTTTTTAGTCAATCTGTTTCCAATCTGATATCTGATAAAAGCTAGAAGTCATCTGCAGTAGTCGCTGAAGATTTGAAAATCTCTGTGAAGGTATTTTCCTCTGTGATACAGTTTCAGGTGAGGAGGCTGTTGACAGTGTAGCTGATCGTCTCAGCTTTGACTCTTCATCTTTAGGCCCATGATTGTAATTACCCGAATATTTGTGGTGTACTCCAGCTCCAGATGTTGCCGTTTCGAAATGTTCACTCTAGGCGTAGACGACTGCATGTGTGGTTTGGGCAATTACATTTAAAATTGATGGGTTTTTGTGTAACAATGTTTTTTAAGACTGTAACAGTGAGATGTAAAGGAAAGCTTTTTATCTTATTCCAATGGTGTTTTATTTCTCTATTCTCAGGATTACCGTGACCAGTGATAATGGCCGTGGGACCCTCATTATTCGTGATGTGAAGGAGTCAGATCAGGGGGCGTACACATGCGAGGCCATTAATGCTAAAGGCTTGGTGTTTGGCATCCCAGATGGAGTGTTAACTCTTATTTCAAATCCAAACCAAGGTACGGACACATCCCTTGGGCCCAGCGTCAACGTGACTACAGTTTTAACAACAAACATTAAGTTATGTACCTTGGAAACTGTAGGATAACTGTAGATAAGTTATATCCACTTGTTCTTTCCAGGCAACTGTCCTGATGGTCACTTTAGCGTGAATGGCCGCTGTTTGTCCTGCTTCTGCGGTGGAATCTCTAAAAATTGCAAGAGCACTGGACGTTATCGCAACCATATCAGTCTGCGGTTCACAGAGGAGGAAAACTTCAAAGGCAAAAAAAGCTTTTAATCCATATGCGTATGGTTTAAGCTGACAGAACAGATAAACTGTCAGCTGAAATACCTTTCAAACTTTTATTCCTAACATTAAGAGCTAACATAAAATAAATCTGAACTTGTCAATTCCAGGAGTGAACGTTACCTACCCATCGAGGCCTGGTACTCCTCCTCTTTCCTCCACTCAGCTCCTTATTAACCCGGAGATGGAAGAGTTCCAGCTTGTCGACCTCTCACGTCGTTTCCTTAACCTCGACTCCTTCTGGACCTTGCCTCGCCAGTTCCTGGGCAATAAAGTAAGGAGAAAATAATTCACAAGTCTCATTTTAATTGACACGCTTATTCGTGTTAATCATTCCATTTGTTTTAGATCGATTCCTATGGAGGATCATTGAAGTTTAAGGTGCGGTACACACTAGCACGCGGATTGTCCGAGTCTGTGGAGAAGCCAGATGTGACGCTGGTTGGAAATGGGCGCAGGCTTGTGTACCGCAGAGGCAATGGCACCCCTCCCAATGTGGTCAACCAAAAGGAGATCAGATTCACTGAAGTAAGGGCTCTGGTTCATATTCTGCACAATCCTGTGGTAACTTTGTAATGATGTAATGATTATATGTGTTTTTGAAAATGTAGAAAGATTTTATAGGTCATGACGGAGTAATAATCTAATAATGATCAAAAGTAAGATGAATTAAGCACTTCCACATGCATTATGTTAGTTAACCTAATTGTTACATTTTTAGGACAACTGGCAGCACTCCAGTGGTCGTTCTGTGACCCGAGATGAGCTGATGATGACCTTGGCCAACCTGGAAAGCATCAGCATCCGCACCAACTATGATAACCACATGGTCAGTGTGGCACTCAGTGACATTGTCATGGATACCACGACTGTGGAGTTCAGCGTTTTGGGTCATGCTAAGGACGTTGAAGAATGCAGGTGCGTTAAGTGAGAAGGAGGAAACGCCCAGTCTGTTGGGTTTCTCCAGTGTGTACACATGTAGTGTAAAGAGCACAATACAGTAATAAATGGATTATTTCATCGCAAGGGCTAATTTTATATTTATACTTTGGTGATTATTTATAATAGTTTCATCTCAGTCTCCTTTGTGTCTAATGCAACAAGAACAACAAAAAGTCTGTTTTTCAGTCAGCTGTTTTCTATTTACCGCAAAGTGTTGTAATTTGCCTCATCATAGTTTCATTATGAAAGCAATGCTTGATCATTTGTATTTTAATCTTTCCCAGATGTCCTCCTGGATACACAGGCCTGTCTTGTGAGATGTGCTCTGCTGGTTTCGAGCGTGTTCCTGGTGGCTTGTATCTGGGAACCTGTGCTGGTTGTAATTGTAATGGACATGCTACTGCCTGTGATCCAATCAGCGGACAATGTCTGGTAAAAAACCCCAAAACAAAAAAAAAATGAGTCAGACAATTGTGTCTGCATTAGAGGATGATTTGTTTAGCCCAGGTTAAAAAACAAAAGCAGGACAAAATAGGTTGTTTAGTCCTTTTTAAAGGCTTATAGAGCCTCACTACCAGCACATATGCAAGTAACACCTTTTGATTCAAACAGGAAAATAGTCAGAAGTTGGTTTCATGGTGGATGCATAATGGAGCAAAAAGGCTAAGAAACAGTTCCAGCATATTATTCACTGCAAAACCCAAACTTGCTAGTTATGATATAAAAAACACCCCACATTTCCCCATGATTCCAGTCTTGCATGCATGCTTGGGTCCAGGTTTATTGGTAGAGTCATTAACAATGGTATCACTCTTCTCATTGAATTCTCAACAATAGAAAAACCCAAAATATTCTCGAAAATGTTAAATATACTTTGAGTGACATCTGTGTGAGTGAATTGACTGTGTGTTCTCCTAACCACAGAGCTGCCAGCACAACACAGAGGGCCCTCAGTGTGACAAGTGTCGTTCTGGCTACTTTGGCGACCCAAGCCGAGGCCGCCCTGATGACTGCAAGCCCTGCCCTTGCCCGTACACTGAGACATCACGACGGTAAAGTCACAGACAAATGCTCAAACACATCTACAGTACAATATGGAAGACTAATGCATGCGGAAACAGTCTTCAAACAAGGTTTCATTGGTAAATAAACTGAGCTTTCTCACTACTCAAACTGAGCTCATTCAGATACGAGAATACTGTGTTAGGTTTGTAGCTTGAACCTATTCGCTGGAACGTTAAGACAATATAATTACACTGCAAGCAAGACACAAGTAGGCAAACTTCTTCATGGTACTCGTGCACGGGAGAGAACCAGACAGAGCGCCGTTCCTTCGCTTGACCCCAGTAGCTCTCAAAGTGCTGTCTAATACACACAAAGTTTGCAGACTATCAAGGATCAAAACCTCTACCAATCTACAACTAATTACAAAACTCTAAGCATATATAAGTAAATATTTCTAAGCATAAATGACAATCAACAATACAAATCTAACATTTCCCCCCTTTTTGACCTTTATGCTTAAAAAGTTCCCAGGTATGAATACCTCATGTCTGACAGTTTCAATGCAAACCTTTTTATACTCAGCATATGTCAAATCACCCTAAATTACTGAAAAGGTACACAGTTTAATAAATGTATTAGCAGTTACCCCATTCATTGAGCTCATCTCATGGCAAACTACATCTTACGAGCAACCAAAGAAATTGTTAATTTAATAGTGAAACTAAAAAAGTAACATTTTCAAAAACATCTCAGCTTGGTGGTGCTTCCTCCGGGTGTGCACATCACATGTCTCTCTGCAGAGTGGTTTAAGCTCTGCAGGGCGTCATGAATGTCTCTTCCAGTTGTTTCCATCACTGTCCATAGGACCAGAGTCCAAATGTATGTAGAATAGACATTCAAACATACCAGTTGGTTTTGTTGTTCGTCAACATGGGTCTCAGCTATTTCCAAGCTGCAGACCTCTCAGCACTCTAGTTTTATGGCCTCTTACCAGCCCCCATCACCTGACTTCAGACCTTCGTCTTGTGAGGGGGATATTTATGACTCCTTAATTGTCCACGCTCTGCAGAGAAACACCTCTGTGGAAAGGGTGCAGGGTTCAGTTGTCTTACTGCTGTTATGATCCCAGCAGCCTTCAGAGTGTCATCGTATGCACAGTACAGTGGCACAGCATTAGGTGATGTTCATAGGAAACTGCTGTCATCACCACCATAGCTTCTGGTTCCTGTGCTTTCATAGAATCATGATGTCATCCCCGAACTCCTTCTGCGCTGTCGATGGAGCTTGGCACGCTCCCCTCATCCCACGAGTTTTCATGTTCCAACGCTGCTGAAGGTTTAAGGCAGAGCACGTCGTACACCTTAGTTGTCTTCCTCAGCGTCAATATTGAATCTTTCATTTTATTTAAAATCTCCTGGAAGCTCAGTAGCACAGCTCTCTGTGTGATGTCTGCTGTGCTGAAGATGATCTCTGATCCTCCTGAAGCCTCTCTCCTGGCCTCAGCTCCCATCTTGTGGACGATCCTCTCCTCTATTTTGCAGGCAGTTTCATGGTCCTTGCTGTGGCTCCAAGGTCTGATCTCATGATGGGCCCCAACCAGCTTGACCTTTGACCTCAACCACTGCCTGGCTGTCGGCTATGCCTGGAATGGTTCACGCTTCTCACTGGGCCTCTGAAGATTTCTCCTGTATTTCCTTGCTAAGAAGAAAAACTTCTATTTGGAGAGCATGTCAACAATCATCAAACCACATTCTTTAGTTCAGTGAACTTCACTTATAGGCCATCAAAGCCTCATCTGAACATGGATGCACCACTTGCATAGGTTTAATATTTGTAAATAAAACGGCTAATCACACAAATCACTGCAACAATAATAAAAAACATTGTTTAATGTTAATCCTTGGACTCCACCTCTTGACGCATGGACATTCCCATGCGTCAACTCACCAAACCCGGATCCCTGTCTTAAAGAAAAAGATTAGCTAGATCATGTCCCAGGCAACATCAGGGCATCTCCTCTGGAGTAGCTCCGTAACCCTGCAATAAAAGATGTTAGCGTGTGTTGCATATTAAGTTTGCTTAACACCTGGCTCTCCCAGGAGCCTGCATACACACCATCACGGCCTGGAAAGCAAAATCTGGAAGTGAAATCAAACTTCATACCTGTAAACAATTGTATCATAAGAGTAATAAGCATTCAACATCAGCAAGACAAGTGTCATGTGCAGGTTTTCTCAAATCAGTAACTACAACTATTTTCATAAGTCGCCTCAGACATGGATCATCCCATGTACTCAGGCAACATCAATGTAATCGGTGACTGCTCTTAAGCAAAGTCACTCCACTCATATATTATTTATTATTATTATGGGCTCAAAGTGGCCAGCAAAGAGCCCACAACAAACTATTCCATAAACACGTAAACTCTTATTTGTTTCACTCATGTCACTTGTCCGTTTCAGCTGAATCTTCCACAGCATTCTCAAAGAAACTAACATTAGCAATACACATTGACTGTGGTCAGACGGAGGTCAGACACAGGTCAACGGATTCTAGAGGTGCCATAAAACACCATTAAGTTAACACTCGCTGTGGAAACAGTAACACTGGTCTCATCACAGTATGTCTCAAACTATATTAATTTCTCCATCAACATATGCCTGTAACTACAGTTTTCTTCACACATAAACCCAGAAATCTCGTAGTAGAGAAACATTAGCCAGTATTCCTATAAATCACATGATCAAACACATGAAGAACCATAATGCTGTAAAAACGAAAATGCAAATGTTAGCGCTTGCGCAGGCGTATGCATACTTTGTCACAGATATCTCTGTGAGCACACAAGCTAGTGAATGACGCACACATAGTAAATTCACAGACACAGAAAATGGCATTTAAAATGTTAAATCATCACGCAACCTCGAGTGTTGCTGTCATCTTTCTGCTCCTGTAAAGGGAAGCACACACAGACTCATCTGCACCCCTGCCAGGCGGGGGTCAACTTCACACAGTCGTGTTACATCAGTAAAGTCTTGTCAGCTTTTGTCAGCTTTTACCAGTCAGTCAGTTTGTTTTCCTTTCACTCACTCATTCATGCATTCATTCTTTCTTTCTTTGCTGATAGTGGAACCTATCGTCGCATTTAGTTTCCACTCTCAGCAAAATGATGTCATTTCAAAAAGAAAAAGAAGAACTTTAGTTTGGATTACATCGCTGAATCCTTTTGGACTGGGACTGTCATTTAATAATTGTCCCAAATAAGTGGCTTTCTCCAGAGTCCATTTAAATGTGGAGAACTCACTTGGCACAATTTTCTCGACGACGTGTAGCGCTTTTAATTCCCGACGTGCAGATCTGCTTAAAGAACTGGGATTATCAAACAAAACTTTCAGTGCACTGTGAAAGTATCAAAATAAAAAGGCCTTGTTAAGTCATGACACAAGCTCCTCATCTCAGGAGGGTAAATCATACCATTAGCATGGTTTATCATACCATCATACTAATCGGCAGGCTCAACTTCACAACAAAAGAAAAATCATCAGCTAGATTCACTCCAAATCAACCATCAGCTGCACAACACACAACATAATCCTAATGTCTTATTAGCTATGAGTTTAATTACCAGGTCTGTGCTCTTCACTCATTTAGGCCACAGATCTATTTTATTCAATTTTCCTTTTCCCTTCATCATAAAACATGTGACATGCTGTCATGCACTTCACAAAACAGTCTGTTCTGACGTATTCAGAGTTGTGTATCTAAATACAGGATTCACTCGCACATCAAAGCAGGAAACTCAGTGTTTTAGAGTCTCTACTCAACACACAACAACTCCAACACATCTCATTCACTCGTACTAGAATTCAGTCACCTTTCATTAATCTAAAACCAATCAACTAATTTGCATATCAGCTATTAACCCACTAAGTTGACAGGACGACAGAAAAGCATGTTCAAAATAGTATCACAAAAGACAATTTCCCTCATACAGTAAATTACATGTGCTGCCTCAATCAAGCAGGAAGCTTCTCCCAATTTACCATTTTAACAACTAAATTTATTGTCTGATCACTGGTTGGTCAAACCAGGATCTTTTTTCTCACAAAAGTTAAATTGTTGTCCTGCAACTTGGAGAGTCAATTTTTTTTTTTCTTTAGGATAAATTCAGCATTTGATAACAAGTGTCTGCTAAATTGACACTATTGTAACACTGATGAAAGATAACAAGCTAATTTTCATTACATGTGTTTGTGTTATTAGGCAGGTCTAATGCATGTCTGTGGAGCTGCATCTCCAGCAGAGCATGTTCTTAAAGCTGCCTTTCCTACACACTTCTCTGCTATTATTTAATCATTTCTTAACTAATGTGCTATGAGTCTTCATGAGTCATTTTGTGTTTGGAATTGTTAGTAGGGTTAATGCATGTTCTGCTTGTGTGTGTGTGATTTTGTATATGTTTCTATTTTCGCAATGTTTCAGACTTCGTCTCAATTTTCCAACTTAAGCAGTCAGTTTTCTTTTCCCCAGGTTTGCTAACCCAAATTTTGATTTCCCACATTAAATAATTCCTATGTGTTCTCACCTAGTCTTCTCACTCTGTTGTCCTCTCCCACTTCAACAGTCCAACAGCCGGCAGTTCTCCTTCAGCTTTGTCCTGTGTCCCACTGTCTCTTCTTGCCATTTTACTCCACAGGTGGCAAATGTCAAACTCCAACTGTTCAGTTCTCCTCAAACGTTTTCTTCACATGCACAGTGAAGTCACAGCCACTCTCACTATTGTCCTCTGATGCGGTTGACTTCGTGCTAGTGGCTGAAGTGCTGCTGCTGCTGCCTTCCTGGGCGACTTCTTAGCAGCTGCTGCCGGTTTCTTGGCTTTGGCCGCGGCGGGCGTCTTAGCTTTGGTCTCAGTAACCCTGTTCATCTTGAAGGATCCGGAGGCCCCGGTGCCCTTGGTCTGCACCAGAGTGCCCTTCGCCACCAGACTCTTGATGGCGGTCTTGACACGGGCCTTGTTCTTGTCCACATCGTAGCCTCCGGCAGCCAGAGCCTTCTTGAGGGCGGCCACGGACAGGCCGTTGCGCTCCTTGGAAGCGGCCACGGCTTTCACAATCAGCTCGCCCACACTGAGGCTGACCTTCTTGGGCTTGGAAGTCATCGTCTTCTTCTTCTTGGCCTGAACCTCGGCGCAGGGCGCAGGGCGTGTTTATGATGGAGCCTTTCCCACCACAGCGCTGGCACGTTGAACGCATCATGAAGGGTCCATTTCTTTCATGTCGCTAGCCGCATGTGGCTTGCCCGAGTCACTCAGTCCTTTTTGAGCATTTCAACATGCTGCCGCCGCAGACCCTGGCCTCAGATCCAGCAAGTTTAGCGCGCTGATCTCCAAAAAAGTCCCGAAGGCCAGAAAGACGTCAAATAAGTGTCTCGTGCTGAGAACTCAAACAAAAACTCCTCTTCACGCTGCCATCTTGCTCGCCCCTCCGTGAAATTCAACCAATCAGACAGGAAGATGGGTTTGCTTTCTTCTTCTGCTGCTGTTTATCCACATTGCTGCTGCTTTGCTGGGACTTTTTGTGCTCAGGACTTGCTGCTGTCTCTTTATCATGTTATTGCTTTGGAGCTGCATTCCTTATCTTCAGGGAGGAGTGAGCTCGCTTGTGAGGTTGAGAAACACATGGCACTGTAAATAAGTCAGCCAGAAACTTGGCCTGCATGTTTCCAATGATGTTAAACTATAACTTTCTTCCGACCGCTGCATGTGGAAAATTGATACAGGTCTGCTTTTCACCTGAAAGTGACAAACTAAGACATTTCATTATTATCATCACTGCTTAATCAACACACATCTCTCTCTCTCTCTCTCTCTCTCTCTGTGTTTTTGTGAACAGTCTTTTCTTAAAAGCAGAAAATGAAATTGTAGTTGTTTTTGGCTGATCAACACAAAACCTTTTTCCTATGATTTTTCTTTTTCACTCTATTTTTTCTTTTTTTTTTTCGTTACAATAGCTGGTGACCTGCAGAATCACCGCTCTCACTCACAATCAGAGGCAATTACTTTTACACAGCGCACAAAAACACTGTGATGTCAGACACATTCACACTCACTTTTTCATCTGCATAAATAAACCATATGGCTGGAGATATGTGCCATGGTGATCCATAAGCATGATCACCAGTTTATTTAATTATTTTTAATCCAACAAAACAAATAAACAAAAACATGATGCTGATGTTATGAACACTCTACACACAAGAGTCAAGATTCAGGAAAACTGCTCATGGAAACGCTGCACACTCCAGTTATCACAGTTAACATAGTGCTGTTTCCCTCTCTTAGAGTAGTTCTTAGACAGCTCTCGATCTGATAATGTGTAGTTTGCTCATCAGCTCAGAAAAAAAAAACTGCAACGCAACATCACACAGTAGTTGCTCTGCCCACAGCGGCAAAGTCTTACACTTTCATATTCAATTCAGCTTCTCCATCATGTACTTTTAGATGTTTCATACAGGGTTCAGCATATGAGTTGTTTTCACAGGTGTGCTCCATATCTCAACAATGGCTCATAACAAGATGACAGTCTTTCACACAGGTCAAGTGCCTCTATGCACTTCATTAGTTTAAATATTTACCTATATCACTTCACCTCACATGTCATTGTACTGAATTTAAGCAACCACAAGCTTAATGTAGAGTACTTTTAACAACTATCCACCTCAATTACGTCTATGGTCTGGCACACAGGCTGTTGTCGATCAGGGCAAGCTAAAGAATAAACATTTTGTGTCAGCTGCCAGGAGCAAAGTCCAGCACAAACGTCTGTCTCCCTCCAACTCACTCTTGGTTGCTTAGAAACCCATGATAACAACAACAGTCGGTGTCACAGACCACATGTTCTGCTCCGCACACACTCACTCAACAACAACAACAAAAACGACGACGACAACAATGACAACAACACAAAATAGGCCTACTCCGGACTCACACCGGACCGCTCGGGACCCTGACCCAGTTGTGGGACGCTCACCCACTCGCGCGACAAAACCCAATGAAGGGACGCTCGGGACACACACCCAGGGCGATTTCAAAACCGGACACTCACCGGACGCTTGGGACCCTTGGGCGATTTAACCAAAACTTCTTTTTCGGGACACTAACCCAGTTATCGCTCCACAAAGCAGCGAACTTCTCAACGCCTCACAAAATGGCGGAGACTGCACAACCACACGGTTATAGAGTCGGGCTCTTCTCAACGCCTCACACAGTGGCGGAGACTGCACAACGACACGGTTATAGAGTCGGCCTCTTTAAACTTACTTGGCGTTGCTTAGAGTGTAATATCAGCCCGAATCCCGCCGATCGCCATTCATCGAGGAGAAAGACAGACAGCGAATCCACAGGAACTTCCTGGCTGACGTCAGTCTTTCAGCGTGCCTCCCCCCCCTCGGTGAATGCGATCCCAGGGAGCCGGCATCGAAGGACCAATTAATGTTAGGTTTGTAGCATAAACCTATTCGCTGGAACGTTAAGACAATATAATTACACTGCTAAGCAAGACACAAATAGGCAAAGTTCTTCATGGTACTCGTGCACGGGAGAGAACCAGACAGAGCGCCGTTCCTTCGCTTGACCCCAGTAGCTCTCAAAGTGCTGTCTAATACACACAAAGTTTGCAGACTATCAAGGATCAAAACCTCTACCAATCTACAACTAATTACAAAACTCTAAGCATATATAAGTAAATATTTCTAAGCATAAATGACAATCAACAATACAAATCTAACAACTGTTTTATGCATTTCACATGCTACTCATTAAACTGCAGCTCCTAGATTTTGATTCATTATTCTTTCTGCGGACCTTGTAGGTTCTCTGACACCTGCTTCCTGAACATTGACCAACAGCCAACATGTGACGCATGCAGGCCCGGCTATACAGGAAGACGCTGTGAAAAGTGAGGAAACGTATATCATTACCTGTACCTTATCGCTGAGCGTAATTAAGAACCTGTACGGATATGAATTAAGCTGTACGACTCACTTGGGGCTGTTTGCGACAATGACTGTTGTATTGTATGGTGCAATATTATACAGGTGGTTTCTCAAATATGCCAAATGTATTTAAAATTAAAATTAACTACACTTTGATATCTACTATATCTCTGTCTGTTTTTTTTTCCAGGTGTGCTCCTGGTTATCAGGGTAACCCTCTTCTGCCTAATGGAAAATGTGTCCCTGTCTGTGAGTACACTTACATTAAAGAAATCCAAATACCTTTACATTATTGTTTGGCTTGTTGAACTAGTCAGTTATCCAGCCATATGATCACAAGAAGATCTAAATCTTGTGCAATGATTCCCATCAGTTTTTCCCTCCTGGGGTTACAGTAGATTGTAGTGTGTGGTCATGGCTTAGGTGTGCAGGGTGGCTGGAACCCTCCCAGGTGGACTTTCTTCTCCATATGTGATCTTTCCACTGCTCTGTCCCTGCAGCAAACCCATCTACCAAGTGTGATGAGAGAGGAATTGTCAGCTCCAGCAGCGGGCCATGCAGCTGTAAGGTATGGCTGCAGTATGGTAAACATTTAAATCGTCAGTTGTTATAAATCTGCAAGGCTGAGTTTTTCTGCTGCCATTTTTTATCAAAGGATTGAAGGGCTTGACAGGCACATGGGCCACATATGTGACTGTGTTTGTTTATTTGCTTCTTTGCCTACGTTGCAGAACAATGTGGCAGGCGCTCTGTGTGACGAGTGCAAGCCTGGGTTCTTCCACCTATCAGGGTCCAACGCTGAAGGCTGTCTACAGTGTTTCTGTATGGGCGTCACCAAACAGTGTTCCAGCTCCACTTGGAATAGAGAACAGGTGGGCTGCCAAGCTCTGAATGGAAAAAGAAGGAGCACATATATTTGGCACCATGATGTCACTCAGTGTTTGCTCACTAATGCTGTATCAGCAAATCTTTTCAGGTTCTAGATTGTTTCTAGTTATAAGCAATGTGCAAACGCTTCAGTCAGACTTGTTTCTGCATCTCTCAGGTGCGGGGCGGCGTAAACGGGCAACTCTTCTCCCTCTCCAATAGTGCCAACACTAATACCATCACTGAAGGTATCTCACAAAGGGGCTCCTCTGAAGTTGTCTACCGTTTCTTCTCGAGTCTCCCTAATGACATCTACTACTGGGTCCTGCCTGAGAACTTCAGGGGAGATAAGGTGAGGAAAACTAACAAAACAACAACCAAGTGAGTAGCAGGCAGGGAACAAGGAAAAAATCATGCATGTTTAAGGTGATTTCTGTTTTCTGATTTCTATGTTGTCAAGTAAGAAGGCTGCCTTTATCCATGCATTGAGGCTCTTTTGGACCTTCGAGTCAAAGCCAGTCAAGGATGTCTTGTGACTCCCCTCACAGTATCGGAGGGGTTAAATACCTTTCCACTATTCAGTTTGTTGAAATGCTCACCTTTTCAAAGCAGATGGCCATACTTCATTAATCTGTTTCTGCTGGGAGTTTCTTTCTGTTTAAAACTGATGATGTCTTTCAGCTGTCTCCAAACACTTGCTCAAAGGAAATTTGTGCTTCTCTCTGTATTGTCCATCCATCCATTCGCTTCCGCTTATCCTTTTCAGGGGGGCGCTGGAGCCTATCCCAGCTGTCATAGGGCGAGAGGCGGGGTACACCCTGGACAGGTCGCCAGTCTGTCACAGGGCTAACACACAGGGATAGACAACCATTTGCACTCACATTCATTCACACATTCACACCTAGTGACAATTTGGATTATCCAATTAACCTATCCCCACAAGCTGCATGTCTTTGGACGGTGGGAGGAAGCCGGAGTACCCGGAGAGAACCCACGCGAACACGGGGAGAACATGCAAACTCCACACAGAAAGACCCCGGCCTGATGTTGGAATTTGAACTCAGGACCTTCTTGCTGTGCGGCAACGGTGCTAACCACCGTGCCACCGTGCTGCCTCTGTATTGTAATGTCTTGATATTACTATGTAAAGTGCTCTTAGATGACCTATGTTATGATTTGGCACTACACGAATAAAACTAATTTGATTCGAATGAGCATTTGTTTTCAACATGTTGCTACCAGGTGACAGCTTATGGCGGAGAGCTTCGCTACACAGTGAGCTTTGAACCATTTCAGCGCTCTCTTGTGATTGATGGTCAGCCAGATGTGGTTCTCCAAGGCAATGGAATCTTCCTGGAACACTACGCTCAAACCAGACCGCTCCCACGTCTCCCACAAATTGTCACTGTGACCTTCCGAGAGGTGTGTTTCAGTGTTTTTTGGGAGTTTAGCTAAACCTAAATCCTCATCAACATTTCACTTTCGCTTAATTGTTTTTCTCTGGCTGACAGTCTGAATGGCGTCGTGCTGACGGACAGCCGTGTACTCGTGAGCACCTACTGATGGCGCTGGCAGACGTTGCTGTCTTCATGATCAGAGCCAGCTATGCCGACAATTTGGCTGAGAGCAGGTATGCTGGGAGGTTCCTCAAAGAGTGTGGAAAAGTTTCACAAATCACATATTAATCCGAGAGGATCACACTGCTTCACATGTCTTTTTTATGCGTGATTTAGTGTCTCAGATATCCAGATGGACATTGCTGTTCCTCACTCAACTGGGTATGAACGTGCTCTGGAGGTGGAAGAGTGCGCCTGCCCTCAAGGATACAGAGGACCATCTTGCCAGGTACACATGAGGAGAGTAGTCTAGATTATTCTAGATGAGATGACAAAAACTTAATAGCTGCAACTAATGATTATTGATTTATGATTCTATTCATTGTTATTAGTTGTACAGAAAGAGGCATTTTTGCTTTGGAGTTTTTAAAGTAATGGAAAATGAAAAAAATCTGCACTAATGTCTCTTTATAAATAAATCAATAATTATTTATACATGTAGTTTTGCACAGGAAATATTTTCCCTCAAGTGAACTACAGCTGCCAGTTAAATCAGTTTAATGTATCAAAGCAAGAATAACAGGATGTTAAACATTGATGGTTGTTCATCTGAGGCTAGCTTAGCTTCAAGCTTCTGTAGTCCGTTCTATGTGAAACTGCAAACTCCATCTTCTGATA
This sequence comes from Copadichromis virginalis, assembly GCF_057382275.1. Lineage (NCBI taxonomy): Eukaryota > Metazoa > Chordata > Actinopteri > Cichliformes > Cichlidae > Copadichromis > Copadichromis virginalis. The sequence goes on from NC_140637.1 coordinate 29,343,104, forward strand.
ATTCAAACTGCTGTTTTGAATTGGTACGAGCAACTTTGCAACCTTCGATTTTACTGAAGTTATTCTGACAAAGGAAAGAAAGCAAAGGCACCACAGATGTGTCTAAGCTTGCTAGAAATAAAGTCTCTTAATTTTTTCCATAATACTGCTTGGCGATAATTGCAGTCTGTCTCGCTCCGGCAGTGGAACAAAGACATTTTCCTGTTTGTCATCACTTGTCTCTCACCTGAGGTGCTTTTCCATTTTTTTCCATTCTGCAGGAATGTGACGAAGGGTATACGCGGACTACCTCTGGGCTTTACCTGGGCACATGTGGGAGGTGTGATTGTAACGGTCACGCCAGCAGCTGTGACCCGGAGACCGGCAGGTGTCTGGTAGGTTCTGTGCTACTCTTCCCCTCTCTGTAGCCTTTGTCAGTGCTGAGCCGTCTTTGATCTCTGACACGGAATGTGCAAATTATTTCTTGGCAAATCCCAACATGTGGCTACCTAAGTGCCATATCTTCAACTGTTCCATGGATCACACCCCTTTTTTATGTGTTTCCTGACCTAAAGCAATGTCTCCATAACACTGCTGGCTCAAGATGTGAGCGCTGTCAAAATGGTTTCTATGGAGACCCTGTCACGGGTGGTGCTCAGGCCTGTAAGCCCTGCTCCTGCCCTGGAATCTCTTCTAATAACCAGTAAGTTTATGCCAGAAATCATTTTCAGTTTACTTTTTTGTTCTTTTTCATGCTAAAGTAAACTGTGTGCAGGGCAGGATCATTCTCAATCGTCATCTCTGTTTTTTCAAACAGATTCTCCACGACCTGCTATCTGGATTCTGACGGCCAGCCGACCTGTGACAACTGTCCTCTTGGATTCACTGGCCGACGCTGTGAAAGGTACGTTGCTCCTCTTCTATTTCTCATCTCTCTATTTTTCTCTTTGTCTTCCTCTCAGGGTTGTCTAAGCACTGCTCAGTGTTTGGGGTTACCTGGCTGGCCGGCAGAAAGGTTTCCAGGGGCTGGCAGTAGCACAGACTGATTTCATTCACAGGAGAGGGATATAAGCATGTCTGTGGTTCAAATTTCCCTTTTTTTCATGGTTTTTGTAGCTGAAGTATATCAAAGGAGGGATGGGATCTCTAATATATCTTTAAGGTTTTGTACTGTGTCCTCACAGAGCTGCTGGTGGTTCTCAGTGTTGTATTGTGGGTGTTTTGATTTGCAGATTGTGAAGTTATTTCTGCTGCTACTAGTAGTTTTCTTCGTCCCACATGCGACACAGACCACTAAGGTTATTTCTCCTGTGGCACAATGCTGTGTCTTTGTTGTTGGCTAAGTTCCCTTCGTTGGTAACGAGGATGCCATCAGTCAGATTAGATTTTTTTTTTTTATAGAAAAGAAATATGCTGAAGGAGAACTAACAGTTTGGAAATAGACTTTTTTCCCTCTGTATATCTTACTTTTGCTTTCTTCTCCTTTTACATTATCTCCAGAAGCCTTTTTCAAAGGTTGCCTTCTGCTTCACCTTTTTGCTTGGCTGATAGAAACACATTGTAGGTGCTGGCTAATGTGATTTCTGCACAGATCAGTTGTTTTGGTCATAAATGTAGATGTGGCATTTATGTGGACTGTCTGGCTAATGAATCTTTGCCACCCCAATGGCAAAGATGAAAAGGTGACTTGGGTACACAGCGCATCTTGTCATTTACTATGATATGAAGTCCCTGCCTGTATCCCTGCCTGATTTTGCTATTTTGATATTAAGAGAAGAGATGCCATCTGCAGACAGTTGTGGGGACCCATTCCTGGAGAAGCACACAGAGGGCTCCCTGCCTATGGGATGTGGATCTGAAACAATATTCAATTTCAACTGGGATAAAGAATTAGAACTAAACGGCAGTGGAGATGATGACAGTGAAAATCCTAGGCCTGTTACTACTATTATCCCTACTAGGGCTTTATTGTCTACTGCATCACAGCATCACAGAACTCAATCAACAAAAATAATTGGGGTGGGCGTTGTTTCAGTCACCCCCAAAAAGTTAGTGTCCAGACTCCCACCACGCTTCACTCCAAGCCCAGAGCGCAGACAGTCAAGCTTCCAGCAACTTCTCCGGCTTCACCTGAACTCCTTTAACCGACGACTGACCATGCTGGAAAGCAACACGCTTGATATGAAGGACAGCATTCATAGTATGGAGAAACAGCAGAGTCTTCTCAGCTCCCAGCTGAAAGACGTTATCAGTCTGCAGACAGCCTCAGAGAAGAACAAGAAAGTTAGCGAGCTGGAAAAGAGCTACACAGAAATGGAGGCTCGTCTGAGCAGACTAGAGGGGCGGTTAGAGATCCTAATAGATGGTTTCACAGCCCTGGCTCAGGAGATGAACAAGATGAAACGTACAAGACACATTTCCCGTTCACTCCAAGAAAAAAGGGTTCTGCCTTCACTCACAACTGTCATTGCGGTCCCATTGCACTCAACACCTCAGCCTCAGGTCAGAGTTATACCTACTAAAATGTCTCTCACTAGTAAAGCCACTGTTCCCAAAAGCATACCGACTCCAGGTCTCCTCTCAAACAAACACAAATCTGCTCCTAAGACAGATAAAAAAGTCCAATCAGTGAAAAACACAACAAACCTCCAATCAGTCAATAGGTCATTCAAAAATCAGTCTTCAGCAAGATCAACAGTCAGGTTGAAGACCAGCCAAAGTAAACCTCAAACAAAAAAGCCGGAGGGCAGGAGGGCTGCTGTGACACCAAAACATAATTCACAGCCAAGGCAAACAAAACTAAAGGAAGTTAAAGAAGAGGCAACAATCACAAAATTTCAAGTGGACCCACCACCTCACAACTCAAAGCCTGCTAAAATCCCTCAGCTGCAAAAACAGTCTGATCGGGCCAATAAAAAGGATCCAGCTCTACTTAACATAAACAATGGCCGTAAAAAGACAGTGATAGCAGATGCAACAAAGAAGGCTCCGGAGAGTGTGAAAACTTCAGAAGATGATTCAAAGAAATTGCCAAAGCCTCACAAAGGTAGCTCTAACCCAGATAAGAAAAAGACTGAGCACAAGTTTGCTCATAAGTTGCCCTCTCACAAAACGAAAAATTCAACCAAGGTCACAGTGACAGCCACAAAGACTGTTAAGGCTACTACAGCCAAGAAACCTAAAACAACAGTAAGAAGGACAACTCTTGCTCAAATCAACGCTACCTCTCCAAAGAAGAAGTCGAACATAACGATAAAAAGGACATCAAGTCCCACTAAATCCAAGGCTGTTGCTAGGAAGAAAAACACTAAAAAACACCAACATAAAAAGAAAAAATATTTTGAATCTGGAGTTTTGGACCTGCTGAGGCTTCTAAATGGAGATTCTAAATCTGCTAAGCAGAGCAGGAATCAAGAAGGTTCTCTACATATTGTCTTGGGAAAGCTGGCCATTCCCATCAAAATTATCCCTGATGACTAGAAAATATGTTGTTGTTGTATAATTTTTTTTCAGTTATTTTTTTTTTATTTCTCTGATCTTGGTCCTATTTATATATACTACAATCATATCAATGGAATATAATGAAGGCACAAATATTACAGTACTTACAGTATTTTACAGTGACTTTTAATTTATTAAAGGTATACTATGCGTTTACAGTATAGACTAATACAAAAGTGTTTGGGGGGGATGTTTTCCTCTGCAGAAACCCAACCATTTTTTGTCATTTCTTCTCTCCCCTCTTATTCTGCTGTGTTTGCTACATTTCTAAGCTGCAACTTTTATCCCAAACCAAAAACAAATTGCAGGTTAGTCACAGTGGATATCTTTAAAAATGTTCTGTCCTCTGCTCTCTGTGTGTGTTTGACGGCTGAGCTGTGCTGCTCACACAGAGCAGAGACCACAGGGGACAGCTTGAAGCAAAATTCCTCTCCCTCTTACTTGTCGAGTCATAAAGAGGGGCCGATTTTAAAGGGACAATGCTTTGTTTTTGCTTTGTTCTTTTTGGTTTTTTTGCAAACAGTAACCAACAAGTCCTGCATTTGATACCTTTAGTGTATTATTCCTTTAGTCTTTAATGCAGATGCTTACATATTTTTAAGTGTATTATGTGGCAAAGTACTGTCAGAACTATTGCACACAATTCCGCTATGAAGAGATTGCTTAGCATGTGAACCTTTCATATGTGTACTTTGTTCACTTCATTATGGGCATGCTACCTCAAATTTGACCCCTAAATGTTCCTCTGCAGTCCAAGGCTTTGGACATAAAAAAAAAGAATCCAAGGGCAAAATTTTAATATTGTCATGTAAAAAAATGAGTGTTGCTTTCTGCTTTTGGAGATTGTGCTTTGCGTTTTATATTTTTATAATTTCCATATGATGTTCTTTCAGTATGACAATTTCGATGTACTGTATGTTGATTTTTGTTATTATGATGTCTGTAAAACAAGATTAAGTTAACTCCTTTTGGAAAGTTCTTGAAGTCCCAGTAGACAGTTTGAATAGTGTTTCTGAAAACAAGTTTATAGCATGGAAGTCTGCTTTCTTGGCTGTTGACCTATGGACCTGCCAGAGGATAGGTGAGGTAAGACTGACAGCAGTCGTCCCTGCACAAATCGGGTTTGGATGAGCTGGGTGACAGTGCCAATGTATGCTTGAGCTGATGGTGCTTTGCTTTTCTTTGTCGCACTATCAAAAATGATCACTTTCTTCTGCCTTAGCATCTTCTCTTTTATCTATTCCTAGTAGCTACTATTCCTACCTCTGCTTTCTTTGTTGTCACATGAGTTTAGATTAATAATTGTTTTCATCTTGATCATTTTTTTCTGGTTTTCTATAAATTGTAGTGTTTCTGTTCATTTGAAAAAGAGATTTCTCATTTTCAGCTGTACAACACTCCTGTGAGAGATGGGATCAACATCTGAGACATGTTGAAAGTTTTATCAGAGGCTGTGCTTCATCCATCTCCAGTGCAGGCAGTGTTTAAAACCTGTTAGTATACAGCGGAAAAGCTGGGTGATTTGGTTCATGTTGATGTAATGCTAGCTGTCTGTGTAGATGCGTATACTTGCTGAATGGAGTAACAGAATGGTACATGTGTTTCTTGTCTGAGTCACTCAGTCCTTTGTTTCTTGCTGAGGTCTGGTTTGGGTCAAGAAGATGCCTTAAAGGACATTATTCATCAAATGTATCTCTTCTAGCAGGCTTCCCAGCTTCCTGCCCCATTGTTCTTCAGGTTAATACTTTTTGCATCCTTCTTGACTGGAAATATTTACTTTAACTATCTATTTTTATTTCAGATGTGCTCCAGGATACACTGGTAATCCAATGCTTGGACAGAGCTGTAAAGTTGGCAATGGACGTGATGGTAAATTCAGTATTTTGATCTAGAAAAATAACAAATCTGTGCCTTATTTTTATAAGGAAAATACAAGTTGCAAAGATACTATTCAATACAGAACTTACTGTAATCTTCTACCTTTCTGCCGTGTGACAGAGTGCTATAACTGTGACCAAAGAGGGCATGAAAGCTGCAATAGTGGTGTGTGCAACTGCAAGGTGATCAGACACCGTCACTTCATGTTTGCATTAATTCCTTAGGTATTTTCACCTTCTGAATATTATAGCATGGGCTGCTTGTATCTTTTTCCTCTGATGCTGGTGTAGATGAACGTTGAAGGCCAGTATTGCTCCACCTGTAAGACTGGGGCCTTCCATCTGAGCCAAGAAAACAAAGATGGCTGCCTGTCCTGCTTCTGTATGGGTGTCACTCAGCAGTGCTCCAGCTCAACCTACTACAGAGATCTGGTAAGACTTTAAATAATAGTAAAAATACAAAAACAGATAGGGTCAAGGCCCAGCAAAGACTCCAATATGGCCTACTGGGCAGCGTTAGAAAATGTGATGGAGGGCATAAATCTTGGACTTTTAACTGTATTATCATAAGTTTTACAGTGTTTCCTGCTGATAAAGACCTCCGTTGTAGTCATTCATACTACACCAAAGTAATTAAGTAACAAATAAACAACTGAGTGACAGAAAGGTTCCTGTTTTTTTTCATTATTGCAACTTCCCCCATTTTGCTTTCTTCATTGGTACCTTTTTTAATGTATCTTTTGTAGTGGGTCTCTATTAAACCCTGCACTTTCATTATTCATGTGCAAGAAGACCTTCAAGTCTCATGCAGTCTGTATCAAGCCTGTTAGTCTGCTTCTCCCTTCCTTTTAGCAAAGTTTTTTTTTCTGATTTTCTGCCTCTTGGAAATGAAAGATTTCAGCACATGGTGGAAGGGTGTTCTGTGCTCACAGCCAGAATATGAGAATATGACATCACCATATTAGGGGTATCAACTTTCGCTGATCTGAAAGTGTAAAAATGTGTTTGAAGTGGAGCGTTTAAAACCGTCTGAACTCTGAGCATTTGGATCAAAGAGATTACTTATCTGTGGGAATGTTTAATAGGAGCGTCTTTTATCACTTTAAAACTTTGCGATTAAAAAATGAGGAAATGCAAAATATTTTTCTTTTAAGCACCTTATTTATTAATGTTTTTTAAGTGGTACCGCATTATTTAGTGGCTTGTATACTTAAATTTGCTTTGTAGGTGTCCTCAGTCTTTTCTCCAGGGAACTTCCAGGGATTCGCTCTGGTCAACCGTCAGCGCACCAGTCGCATTTCCACTGGTTTCACTGTAGAGATTTCCAATGAAGGCACTCAGCTGTCCTACAGTAACTTTGACTACCTGGGACAGGAGCCTCACTACTGGCAGCTTCCAGGAGTTTACCAGGGTGATAAGGTCAGTATTAAAAAGAATATACCACAGATACAACAGTTAAAACACCCCCATGCTGCATATAAACATGCTCAGCAGCACACATCAGAAACAACTAGACCATCCTACTCAACTGTTTTCTCCCTTTTGCTGCTTTTTCTTACTTCAAGCTTCAGCCAGTCCTTTTAGAGTGAACTTGTTTATCAATCTTTGCGTGATTTCTTTTCCTTCATTCCTGCAGTGGTTTCATCTTTTAAATCTGAACAGCATTTATATTGGCAAAATAATTTGTATAGATTTGATGGCCCCAGCGACGACTCACATACTGTAGCTTGTTCTTTGTGTTTGTCTCCCTCTCCACGCTCTATAGAAAAATTCTCATTTTGCTCGTGTGAAACGAAAAGATCAGGTATAAAGTTGTTGTATGTTGTGATTGCTATTAGATCATATAAAATCTGGTGATTTTTTTCTGAAGTGCAGTGTTATCTGGCATGTTTCAAGTAACTGTACTGCATTTGAAATACGCTGGTTGATGTACAATAATAATAATTATCATGTTATGCATATATCGTGAATATGCACTGAAAAGTTCTGTGATCATTTATCTATACTGGCACAGTTATTTATTAGATGCATGCCATTTTTACAGCTGTGCATGCATTTTGCAGCTGAAGGTGGCAAACAAAGGCCCCTTAGAGTTACCCACTTTTATCAAAGTCCATATTCCACATCGCTTTCTGCTTCACATGATATAAGCCTTGTGGATTGATCATTAATGGTCCATTAAAGAGCTTCATAAACTTTAACTTTTACTGGAATAACACTGCCATAACACTTGCAAATACCATCAGCTCAGTGGTGAGCAAAGTGATCAAAGAGCTTACTTTATCCACATCAATAGAGTGATTCATATTTGCCAGAGGAGCAGCTAAGGAAGGATGCTTCCATCTGGAACCTAATGGCCACTCAACGTAAAGACACCCACAGAACCAAAAGAGCTAGTCAGGTATTTGGTGTGACCTGCACTGTAGATCGGAGAATGTAAAACTCGTTTGTCTAACAAGAATAAGTGATGCACAGTGTTTTTGTGGACATCTATAGAAGTAACAACATCATCTTGGTTATTAGATGTAGCAGCATGAACACTTGGGTTTGATGAAGTGGGACTGAGCAGAAGCACATCGTCAGATATGAGCGTGTGTGCATGTGAGTGAGTTATAGAGAACTCTGGCATGAATAGCAAAATCTTAGTTTCTTACGTGAAAGAACTTTTTAAGTGTTTTGTTGGTGTGACTACATTGTTTGAATGGAAATAATAGAATGAGCCTATCATGGGCAGCATCTACAGTAACTATATAAAAACTGATTGCATGTATAACCTGGTGTTTCTAAATAAACTTTGTCACTTTTATTGATGGTCAAGCAAGGTTTCCATGGTAGGTCCCCCTTCTCTTGGAGTGGGTATATATCAGGTTACCTATTACCTGTCTCTGGTACACCACTTTCCCCTCAGGGTGCTGTCAGAGAGCTGGATGATGAAGTCTGGGCACTTCTCTCTAATTTCTCCAATGGGCAAGCTGGTTCTCCTCCATTTTTTCCCTCCTATAAATCCTCCTCCTTTCCTCCGTACTCTTCTCCCTATACTTCCCGAGTCTCGACTTCCTCTTCGTCTTCCTCTCATTCTCGCTGGTCTTTGCGTAACCCGAGTCCCCCACCCTCCCCATCTGGTATCGCTTCAGTTAGACCAACTCGACCCCAACCTTACTCCCCAGGACATGCTCCTCATCTCCAGGTACACTCTGTCAGAGATTGCAAGAGGTTTCGTTTATTTTTCGCAACCCTTATGTTGATGTCTTGCATTTCTTTTTGGGGCCTGGTTCTCCCGTGAATCAGCAGAGCAAGAACACAGTGAGCAAGACTTATAGTACGACTGGTGGGACCAGCAAGGTAGATAGTGGAATGACTGAGTGACTAACTTCATGTACATTATAATCTTAAACCTTTAAAGTTAATTAACAATTTTCTTTTTTTATTTGTTGAGGGTTGTTTTTTTCCAGATATTTAAAATAAAACTTAATTATAATTTGCGACATTAATGCTGAATATAATGCATGTAGTTCATAAACACTAGAGAATGGGTAGTTGACTTAATTCTAGTGATTAATTGGAATGGAGGTATTTTTTGTTGTTAAGCAAATCACTCCCACTCATTGCGGTCACAGTGTGCACTGTAATTCTCCACTTAACACTGGTTTTTATAATGGCCTGTCATTATGCTGTTGTCTGGTTTAGATCCCCATCTAATTGAGGCACTTGTTAAGCTGTCATTGCCGTATTACTGACTGTGCAAGTTGCTGTTTTAGTTGTCAGGCAAGGCACAGTGCAAGTGCTCTGCTGTTATCGATTGGCAGCAATGAAACTCCTACGTGAAAACATCTACTTCAAAGTGTTTAGTTACATGTTATGTTTGTCCCCGATACTTCCCAGGCATACTTTCTGGAATTCTTGCTTGCTTGCTTGTGATTTCATCTTGCTGCTTAACTCTCGCTCGCTTCCTGTGGCTTATTCTCCTTCCTCCTTTGCCTCTCAGTACTTTCTGGTCTACAAAGGTTTCAACTTGCACCAGGATGGTCTGCTCTACTGGCAGCTTCCAGGGCAGTTCACAGGGGATAAGGTAATTGTGAAAACGTGGCTCGCTCCTGGTCATCCCCTTAGAGGTCACATAAAATATTGCACTCCTATTATCCTCAAGCATTCCTACATACCTGTCCACAAAACCTATGCCCATAGTTTTCCAGTTGTCCCCCACCCTTTCCCTTCAGTGTAGCTTCTTGATTTCCTGTCCTACATTCCTCCTATGTATTAAAATGTGAGGGCTTTTTGCCATGTTATGATTGGAGTTTTAACTGCTTGGCTTTTTGTAAAGTGAGATGTAATGCAAAGGTCAGAGATCATGTTATTAGATTTTCTCTTAATTAAGTGATGAAGTGATGAAAACATGCGTGGCAGTATACGTCTCACATGAGACAAAAGCAGCAGATGCAGCAATGTCATGACTTTCATTCTTTGCTATGGCCTCCGGCTTCAAAAGCATACATAAAGCAAGTTGATGGTATCTTTCTTTGTTAATGGCCTTGGAAAAAATAACCTTCACAATCACAGAAGCCATTAGACATCCTTCCCATGGATAAAATTCAGGGAATGCACTTTTACATGTATTTACAACTCTGCAAAATGTAAAGATGCTCACATGTTGGAAAAAAATCAGTTTACACCTTTATATCCTCCTATCAAAGGACTTGTTGTCAGTAAAAACTCACTTTCAGAAGCCACCAATGTGTTTCACATTTCTCTTTTATCTTGAGAACTGCAACACTCATTAACCTGACATTAAATTTCACGCTTTAGGTGGGGTCCTATGGTGGAAAACTTAAATATACCATTTCCTATGTGGCTGGTCCGAGAGGAACGCTCCTTGATGATGCTGACGTTCAGATTATTGTGAGTATCTCTGGGAAGTTTGCTGTTTTCTACCATTGTTATATGCATTAGGAGGATTTGCTCACCTGCTTGTGTTTTTCCTTCAGGGTAATGACATCACCTTGGTAGCCCGTCAGCCTTGGCAGCGGAGGCAACAGGGCAGAGAGATGAATACATTTGAGATCGTCTTCAGAGAGGTGAGTGGTTCATAGCGTTAAGTTATTTTATAAGCCAATTTAATTACAAGTTAGATTTTTCCAATTTAAATATATTTTTAATTTTTACTATAGGCCTGTGTTATATATATATATAGATAGAGATAAAAACTACAGAAAATTTTAGGCTTGTTGAAGTGAAACCATCCACGACTGAGCCTGTCCTTTGTTTTCTTATCTTCCTGAAGCTGAACATGCTAAAACTCACTTTTCTTAAAATCTATTCATAATGCACACCAATTGCTTTAGCCTATTTTTTTTCCTCCCTACTAGGAAAATTGGCGTCGACCTGATGGCATGATTGCCACTAGAGAGCACCTGATGATGGTTCTGGCTGATCTCGATGACATCCTGATTCGAGCATCCTACTCCACAGAGATGCGCTCCTCCAGCATCTCTGACATCAGCATGGAAGTTGCTGTGCCCAACTACAGCGGCTTGGCACAGGCCCTCGAGGTGGAGCAGTGCCGATGCCCACCTGGATACCAGGGACTCTCCTGCCAGGTCAATATTTTTTTCAATAAATTTCTCAGATTTTTCTTTCTTTTTCCTTTTTACCTGATTGTGCCTAAATCAAGTATGTGTCATTTTTAGGACTGTGCTCCTGGCTATACCCGCACCGGTGGTGGCTTGTACCTGGGTCACTGTGAGCTCTGTGAATGCAATGGTCACTCTGACTCCTGTCACCCGGAGACCGGCATCTGTACAGTACGAAGCACCAGATCAGCTAATGATTGGTATTTTTCTTTGAATTAAAGCTTCCTGACAAGATCTCTAAACAGAGTATTTGCCTTCTTCCAGAGCTGCCTACATAACACGCAGGGTGAGCTCTGTGAGCAGTGTGCTCCTGGTTTCTTTGGTGACCCCACTGTTGGCACTCCAGAAGACTGCCAGCCATGTGCCTGCCCTCACACTGACCCAGACAACCAGTAAGTTCTGGCACGTATATTAAGACGTTACATTCCAGCTCTATTTATAGCTCAGGACAACTGTCCAGTGCAATTAACCCTGTCTTGTAGATTTTGGAGTATTGGTGAAACATTACCCTGTTTACTACAGCCTTATATCAAATCCTGCGTATTTCATTATCCTGATGAAAGTGTCTGATTTTGCACTTACATTTCACTTTACCATAACATAATTTTGCTGTTTCATGGCAATGAAATACCAAATCTGTTGAAAATAATAATTTTGAAAAACAATTGTAAAAAGGCAAAGTCTTAAAGACTACTATAACTTCCATAAAGGACCCTAAGTCTAGTCAAAATTACAAGTAAACACCAATTACTTGTTAACTGAGTTTCCAGACCAACACTTTTACTTTGTGTGTAACTTATGCAGGTTCTCCCCTACCTGTGAGAGCCTTGGAAATGGAGGTTACCAGTGTACTGCCTGTCAGCCTGGCTACACTGGCCAGTACTGTGAACGGTAAGATAACTGCTACTCTCAGAGAGAATACCTCATGTGTTTATTTCAGAAAAACCTTAATAAGATGAAATGCATCATTTATTAAAATACACCTACTGGAATTTCTGTAAAAGTGCTTTTGCTTTCCATGGACTGTTGTGAGACGGGGTTTTTTTTCTGTGCCTGTTAGTTGTGCTCCTGGATATGTTGGAAACCCACAGGCAAGAGAGAAGTGTCGTCCAAATGATGGTAACGTTTCCATGCTTCCAATAAAATAAATGAAAGCCTTGTGCTGTAACTGTGCATGAAATCTATAGGAAACATAATAATTCAGAAATTTATGAAATTTTTGACTGTTCTTACAAAATTCTTCTCAGAGTGAATTCCTGAGTGTTTATATTGACCGTTGCACCTCCAGTTGCAGCCCCACTCGTAGTCAGAATTTATCCAGAGCGAGTCCTAGTGCCACAGGGAAACCCTGTCACTCTGCGGTGTCAGGTGTCTGGATCACCTCCGCACTATTTCTTCTGGTCGAGAGAAGATGGACAGCCAATCTCCGGCAGTGCTGAGAGACATAGACAAGGTACAAGATTCAACCCTTTCACCCTAAATGTAAATGAAACTGACATGATCGTATCTTGTATAGTAGAATGATGATATATATGCAAATGCAAAATTTGTGTGTGCAGGAGCCGAGCTGTACTTCACCAGCGTCCAGCCAAAGGATGCCGGTGTTTACATCTGCACCTGCCAAGACCAGCGCAGCACTAACAGGAGCCACGCTGAAATTGTTGTCACAAGTGTGTATGGGTATCACTGTCACATTAAGAGAAAGATGTTTTTCCTGATGCTGCCTGTTAAAGAACACCAAATATATGTCAGCTGTGGTTCAATAAACACTGATTTTTATGATGAAAAAAAAGGATTTGGGCTTTGTGGTAAATTTAAATTGGTGTCTTGTGTTGCGTTCTGAAATCCTCTTGAAGTATTTTTAAACAGTCAATGTAATCTAACTCTCCCTGTCACCAGGTGTCCCTTCCAAACCTATCCAGGTAATCGTTGAAGAGCCCAAATCCCAGACTATAAGGGTCGGGTCTACTGTCCAATTCATCTGTACTGCACAGAGCAAGGTAACGCTGGCTCATCCTTTATTTATGAGACACTGAGACAGTGTTTTGGAGACGCATACCCTGTGAGATTCATATATGTTTATCTGCTAACTTACGTACAGTCACCAGCCTACACTCTGGTCTGGACTCGAAGCGGCAATGGGAAACTTCCCAACCGTGCCATGGACTTTAACGGCATCCTAACAATTCAGAATGTCCAGCCTGAGGATGCAGGTGTCTACATTTGCACAGGTTCCAACATGTTTGGCATGGACGAGGGCAGAGCCATCCTCTACGTGCCAGGTTCGTGATCCTTGGCACCGCATTCCATTACCCATCACGCCTTGCTGCCATACCAGCTGTGACTACCATACTTTCTCATCCTCACACATTACCCCAGTCCGTCGTCTTACAGTAGTGCATGCTTTTCGTTTCACGCCGTGTGATGTAAACATTCAGCTCAGGGTTAACAGCTTCCTAAGCGCTTGCAGTTCTAACTCCCAGTGCTTTCGCCCTCTGCTCTCAGTTACCACATATATGACATGTCTGACCTCATGCTGCCAATCAATCAGCTCTCTTCTCTGCTTTTTTTTAACTTACAGTCTTTTGTGTCTCTTAATGTGGTTTCCTGGAATATATATGAAGAAATACAGCTTGTGGGTTTGGTAATAACTGAAACTGTAGAACATAAGATATAACACACAATATACATGGGCAAGCATACAGATTAACTAATGGGCACTCAAAGGTCATATCTCTTTTGGAGATGTGATTTGTGGACAATGCTTTCTGCCAACACTCTGATGAAGCTACTGCTGATTTTTATCTTCTTGTTTGTTTGTTTTTTGGTTTATTTTTTCATAATTAATCGGTGGTGGTCTGGTTGCTTCCTGATTACTCATAGATTTTCTTGTTGGTGCCGCCAAACATTTTGCTAGCAGGGTGCTGGATTCTGGTGTGCTCCTATGCTCCTCCCTGGCTTAAGTGTAGTGTGTGTAGCGTAGTGCATAAGACGAGGGGAAATGCGGATGCCACGATGTGTGCTTAGTGACTCTGTGACTGACATTCAACTAGGACTTCACTGTAAAGGATGAATAGGAAGAAGTCCTACTACTCTTGAGTATTTGTGTTACCCAACTTTTAAAGTGTCCCTTCATGAAACTACTGGCTGCTTTGTTACTCCACTTACCATCCTGATGATGAACGTTGTTGAACAAAATGGTGCTACTAGTCACACAGTTGGTTAAATCTATGTTTAAATTTACTGTTGAACTGTGCTGTACTGTTGTAATAGTAATGTTTCATTCCTTTAGTGTTAGTCCACCTTTGTATTGATTGCTACTTCTAATTTTTTGTTGGTTAAAAACTTCAATATCTGACTTTTTCATCTGACCTGCAGAAGAAAAAGAAAAAAGCATGTATTAAATCAACTACAATTGTATATTATGTTTTTTATTTACACTTTGTCAATGTTGTTGGTGCTTTTGATTCTGTGATTGACTGAAATTTGTTAGCCTAGAATGTTTTCATGAAATCAAATATATAAGAAATGTAGATTTTGGGTGGCTTTTTAAAGGAACCTTTAAAAAAGGCAACGTGGACACAGTTACATGGCAAGATGTTTGTTTACATTCACACAATTTTAAGTATTTTTACTAAAAAAAAATACTTTTAAATTTCACAGGTTAAACTTTAAATGTTGTCTTTTGGCTTTATTTCAGTCGACTGAGTAGATTTCTTTATTTTTCATTCTTATTAATTCAAAGGCTACATGTCAGCATGTATACACAAATGTGCTTTTAAATATATTTTTTAATTTACTCTCCTTTTTTTTACTTTCTTTTTAAAACACACCAAAATTATGTAATGTACACTACAATGTATTTATATTAACTGTGAAATATGTTTAAAAGAAAAAAAGTTATTAAAAGTATCACATATAGAACAAAGAGATTTTTTTTTACAGCCTCACTCATTTACATCTATAATATATTTTAGATTCAGGGTGACCACAAGCTGTATGTTGGCTTTTAGCACCTGAAATTTCTGTATTTAAAACAGCTTCTTGCTACTAACCTGCATGTGGCTACTTTGTATATCTTAATTTTGTGTTGCTGAACAGTTCTCATAGTGATGCTCTTTGAGTCTGTGTGTCTGTGTGTTTGTATGTTTCATGATTCTTTTGTCTGTTACACATGTGGTGGTCAGACTTTAAAGTCTAAGTGGGTTTTCCTCATTGTTAGATAAGCATAAAACTGATAAATTTCAAAGCATCATTTCGGAAACTATCTTGACTCACACAATATGTATTAGGTAAGTATTAATTTGAATGCATGAAGCTATTTAATGGCACCACGAGTGACAAATTCTTAAACAATTTAAAAAAACCACAAGCTGAAATGGAAAAACAAATGTCAAAGTGGTGCCATTTGAATTCAATCCCATGATTTTTTAACATGTTTACATCGTGTGTGATGATGTTTGCAATCGAGTGGGAAAAACTACGGCGACTCACATGCAAGGACGGATGTAAGTGTCTCTGAGGAGATGCGAGGTAAACCACCGTTACTTCAGAAAGCTGACCTGTCAGTTTACCTGTTCCCTTCATCCCTTCCTCCCTCCCTCATATCCAGAGGCCTCACAGACTCAGATGTTTTACACATCCTATGAAATGTTTGAAGGACGCAGACATAGTAAGTCCGCATGAGCATGATTTCTTCTACAGGGTTCCCTAGAAGGACCCTCCTCTCTCTGTCTCCTTTACATGCATGCTCTAATCTTCCACAGCATGGATGCACTAGTGATTTGGTAACATCCATGTACAACCACCCAAGCAACAGCTGCAGACGCTGCATAAATAATAGCCTGGAGCATACATGCTCTCTTATGTGGTGTTCAAAAAGTATCAAAAAAGTCGAATTTAGAGCTAAAAATGTGTTTTTTGTGTCCTTCTTAGAATTAAGGCTTATAAGATTGTACATGAGTGTTACTGGTTCCTACTTGACTTTTTTGGTTCATTTGGATCCATCACTGCTGGGAAAAGTGCATGTTCATTCCAATGGGCATCTCCTTGTGAATGTAGAGTCTACTTTCCATCATTTAGAAAAAGACTTTTTAAAAATCAATTTTTTTCAGTCACTGGAGTCCTTTCAGTTACTTTATCGTCCTAGTTACAGATGACCAAAAAAGATGAAATATAACGTGGACAAAGTAATTAAGTATGTTTTGTTAAAATAATAATTGTCCAGCTAATTTTCTGGTTGTGTACTTGCATGTTTTATATGACAGAATGTCATATAGGAAATGTCACTTCATCCTTACCTTCTTTTCCTCTTCACTTTCCTCTATCGTTTCAGGAATCATGCTAAACTTTTTTTATACTGTCATCTGGGCTTCAAACATCATACTGTGCTTAATACATCTCATCACAACCCCATTGCATCATAGCTAAATGTGCATAGCAGACTGGAGTCCACACTTCCATTTGTGTGAAGAGATACTCAGATGGAAGTGTACTTCAAGTAACACCGTGAGTGTTTAGGCTAAACTATACTGCAGTGGCTTCATACAATCAAACACTGTATGAAGAAAATATTTGTTTCTTAAAGCAGTATCTTAATTCTAGTGTGATTATAGATAGTTGTTTTCTGCAGTGGCCACAGGTGAATTAGCTCAACGAGTAACAGAATGGATTTCCATATAATATCTGTGGTGCCCAGAGAATAACTCTTATTCCCATGACTATTTTCCAGACTCACTCAGTGCTCAGTTTATGTTTTTTTTGAATAAAATTCCTCAACAACTTCTTTATGGATTGCCATGAAATATGCAGCACTACACATATTCACATCCTTTCACAACTGTTTGTAAACACCAGTAAACCTTTCACATAGCACCATCATCAGGCCGAGAGTGTCAGGTATTTTTTATAGCCCTAAAACTTGTTAAATAAAAACATCCAATCTTTTTGAGCTCTTCTTAAAATGTGATAATTAGCAAATTATTCAATATATTTCCTAAACACATGCAGGTTAACATGTTTCTTGGCATTTAGTTAAAAAATAGTACAAACTAATGGAACTACTGATATTGCTAGTCTTTTTGAATAGCAAATGAAATACCTTTACTGTAATACAGTATAACCAGAGTAAAAAAAGATGAGAAGAATTATATCTCAAAAACTGGGCAGATAAAACCAAAGCTAACTGCTAAGACAGATCCCATGTTAATAATGTGAGAAGTAGTTTTTTGGTGGGTTTTCTTCCTTTTTTGGTATTTTAAGTGTTATTGCATGTTGCACTGATTCTACCATAGACATTTACATCCATCCATCCGTTTTGTTCCACTTATCCAATCCAGGTATGTGTGGGTGGGGGGCAACCATGTCTGCCCTGTGACAGACACGTCACCAGTCTGTCAGTGGGCCAACACACAGAGACAGACAACCATTCACATTCACGCCTTCAGACAATTTAGAATCACCAGTTAGCCAAACCTCATGTCTTTGGACTGTGGGAGGAATCCAGAGAGAACCCAGGCAAGCATGAGGAGAATATGCAAACTTCACATAGAAAGGTCACACGGAGGATTCATACCCACGGCCTTCTTGCTGTGACGTGACATTTACAAAACATAACAAATACAAATAATAAAATACATCTATAGTCATAATCAAATCAGTTCATAGATGCTAAGCCAGTGTTCAGACTGTCATGCCTGCCTCATGTCCCACAGTGAACGCCCTGGAGTGTTCGTGTCACTGGGGTCAGAGAGTCAAAGATTAGCCAAGGCTTCAAAAATCCCAGTTTTCAGCCTACAGTACATAGCCTCCTCCCATCCGACTGAAAGAGCCCTTTCTTTTGGTCTGCTACCCTGGGATCGAATACACAGTCCAGAAGCTAGCCAAACTGGCGTAGACAGCAATATACCCAGAGGCCCTGCCAAGGACTGCATGCCACATCTCATCTGTTTTGTCTGCACTGGGGATTTAGGCTGCCAAGTGGGTTGAGGCACAGGCCATCACTTTCTCTCTAAGTCTGATCACTCCCTTACATGTAAAAACATTTCCACAGTTTGTAATAAAATAACCCGATGGTCAAGCAGAGGCTGTAGTCTCCTGACAAAAATTCATGATTCATTTAGAAGGTCTGTTTCTCCATGTTAGGTCTGGCGAGATTTTAGAGCTGTGCTTGACTGAATTGTGTCCTTCTGTAGCTGCAGAGGGGGCCCGGCCTCTGGCCACTGTAACTCCCTCAGTGCTGAACGTCTATCAAGGCCAGAGGGCAGAGTTCCACTGCACAGTAACTGGAAACCCAACCCCTGCCATCGAATGGATTGGTATGATAAGTTGGATTTCATTCTTAATCTATTTAATGCAGGGTTTATTGAGCTATTTCTAGTTATTTAAGTAGAAAGACCAGATTCCGCTATGTTGTGTTTGTCTCTAGGAAATCTAGTCCAGCAAAAGAAATCTACAAAACTTACCCCCACTGCTTTGATTTTGTCATTAGTGACATTAGTGTAATTGTGTGATCCCTACAGGAGGTCCAGGTAACCGAATGAGTCAGAGAGCAGTAATACGAGGTGGCATACTGACCTTCACCTCAGTGGACGCGGCTGATGAGGGAGACTACACCTGCAAGGCCCTAAACACGCATGGCGAGCACACAGCGCGGGTTTCTCTCCTTGTCCAAAGTATGCACTGTGTTTAAGTGTGTATGCCTTTTTATTTCATGTTTCCACAGAAACATTTTGAGGACTCACAACTATCTGGGGACAAAATACAATGTTCGGGTTTAGGAATAGAGTGGTTTTCTAAGTTAACAGATGATTCCAGTTTCCTGTGATCACAATATGTGTCTTTGAATGTCATGTTGCATTCTTTGGTTAGACTCTAACCCTAGCGGTCTAGGCAACCTACCTCAAGTCCAAGTCAGTCCTCAAAATACAGAAGTCCAAGAAGGTGACACATTGAGGTTGTACTGCAGAGCATCGGGATCACCCACCCCGAAGCTCACCTGGCTGAAAAATGGAGGACAAATCCCCCCTCAGGTGAGCTATATCCATCTTTCCAATGCCTGAAAGAACAGCATTTAATTAAAAACGGTAATCGCATTTATATTCCTTTCTGTATTATCTCTATCTAAAACCTCAAGGTAAGTCCAGTGCCGATGGTAATCAGAGTGTTTATGGCTGTTTCAGCATTTTGACCTCTTAACTTTATTTTTCCCTCCCTTCTGTTTGTCTCCTCCTCTTCTTTTTTTTGTCCTACCCTGTTCTGACATTTGCTCAGGCTATTCCCTCTCACGGTTTCCATCAGTTTAAAAGCAACAGTCTCGATGTGTTACAGAGACGTATTGAGGACCTGCAGGTCTGTCCATCTGTCCACCGTCTGTCTGTTTTGTCTCATAGTTCACATCCATTGTCCTCTACTGACCTTGTCTTCACACATTGTCGACTAAGTGCATGATCAAACGTGTCCTTGATTCACACTTTGTAAACTATGTTAATTTGTCACAGCTGCTCACTAAGTCATTGTGGCATTGGTGCCAAATACATTAAAACCAACTAGCTTGGCCCGGTTGACTTCTTAGTGTACTCGCATGCAGTACCTGTTTTTAAATTATGTTGTAATAATAAAGGCATTCCATGGTGTCCTGTTTTTGTGCTGTCCATATCATACCATCCCTCAAATGTTTGGGTTCTCAGCACCCAGTTGACCCCATCATTCCATTGAGTGTATTAACAGCACTAAGCATACAGTAGGTACTGTAGGTATTTCAGACATATTTTTCTCTATGCCAGGCGTAGCCCTCTGCCCCCCTGCCCAGAGGGTTTTGTGTTAGTCTGGATTCTGACCGGCCCTCCTCGGCTTGACAAGGGCTTCGGGGCCTGTTTAGTTCTGCCTCAGAGAGCCACTGCGTTGTGTCAGCCTTTCCCAGGGGGAGCCGGGCTCTGCCGTGCGACCACGCAGAAATTCTGTATGCTCTAGCAAACAGCTTGCTTTGAAAACTTGTCAATGGGTTCAGACACACATTGAGCCACAGCCCGCCTCAGCCACTGCTCGGTTTAGCCTCCCTCACGGTTGAATGGTCCGAAGCTAAGCAGCTTTGTCCATGGATGCCCTGACACCCCCCGGATACAGTAATCCCTCCCCAGACCAACCCCTTTCTGTTTCTCCTCCCATCTAAGGTGTTTCCAAACTTAATACTAGCTCATTTTCAGCTTTGCTGGGCATCTGACTGCCATGTGGAGTAGAGTACAAACAAGTCAAGTTGCTAGCTGAAAAGTCTCAGGAGCTCATAAATATGTGGTGAAATTGTTTTAAGATATTTGATGGTGGATATAAAGTTTAGACCTGTTTTAAAATGCTAACTGTCACAACCTGTCTTCTCTAAATGTTGTAATTTTTTCATTATTTTGGTGATCAACAACTGTAAGCTGTAGTAAATTTACAGTACTGTGCAAAAAGTTTTGAGTCACCCCAAATTTCTTTATATTTTGCTAGGAAAGTTGAAAATAGGTACAGTGATTTATTGAAATGTGCAAATGTAAATCGAGGTACATTATGTAAGGCAAAAACAGAGTTTGTTCAATTTTAAACCAGCTTGAAAGTCAATAATTGGGAATTGGGACTGAACAATAATACTTGTTCAGTCTGTGCTTATGATTCAACACAAGAAATATTGCTCTTAAGCAACATTTCTTTGTAAATTCTTGAAGCGGTTTGAAGCATCTGTTCCTAAACAGATACTGTTTATTTGCTCTAGATACTTTTTTAGGCCTGGTAAGTGGTATGTGGCTTAAAAAACAAAAATCCTTCCTTTGCAAATGGTCTAAAAGGATTTAAAAAACAGCCAATGTTCAAAGAATTTTGAAAGACCTTCATAAGAGAAAATGGAGAAGAGACCACCTAAAAAATCAAGAAGGCTGCTGGAAGCTTGGGAACAAAATATAAAGAAAAGTCCTCAAGATGAGTGCACAGTGCTGTAATTATCACTGATCATGGACTATTAACAAATCATAACATCGTAGTAAAGCTGGCACTACTTTTTACACTTCCATGTACGATGGACAGTGTCACCAAATTCATAAACAACTGTACAAACTAGAGTAATAACAGCTCTTGTCTCGTCTTTAAGACCTATGCTATAGCGCTTTTGTGTTGCTTTTAGCTAGTAATGTGACTCAATCAGCAATGTTATATTTGTGCTGTTTCAAGGGACACAGGTAAGTAATGTGCTCTGTCAGTTTATGATTTATCTTTGTCAAATATGAGGCAAATATAAGTCAAATAACGCTTGTTTTGTATTGTTTCACAAAAGAATGGTAATGTAGTTTCTAAGTTTGTCTCATTTTTGTATGTCCTCTCCAGGCTCGTAATGACCGCACCGACATCGGTACTCTGTTCATCCCTAATATCAAGGTGGCCGACTCGGGTACTTATATGTGTGTCGGCAGCAACAGCATTGGCTCAAATAGTGCTCCCATTAAAGTCAGTGTGCACAAAGGTAAGACAGCATGGTAGTCAAACTAAAGTCATCAGTGGCTCAGACACAACTTTCAATTTTAATTTCATTTTATTGTGTTTTACTATAAATACTCTGACAGATAAAAACACTGTTCAGCTTAACTATTTATGTTTGTGCCTTGCAGCTGATCATAGCTATAATGTGGTGAGCATCCAACCATCCATAGCTGATGTCCAAGTAGGCCACAATCTGGAGCTCAATTGTTTTGCGCCAGGAAATCCTCCTCCCCCTGTCATCTGGACTAAAGCTAGTGGACACCTCTCTGCCAATCACCAGGTAATCACACATTGTGCGTCATTGTTCCTCCATTTGATAAGAGATATCTTATATGCTAGCAAGGGAAAATAATCTATATAACCTTTATCTTTTCCAGACTGCACATAAATTTGGTTCTTTGACTTAGACTCACTCAACATGCATACAGTACATACTATACAATCACAAGGATCGCGGTTCTTGCCAAAGTCCAGTGTATGCACAACCTACTTTTGTGCCTATCCATTATATCAGTTTTGTCAGCATTTTTATGTCAGATATAGTAATAGTAATATATAATCCTTAGTAATGCATGCACAGTTAGCATGTATTTCAGACAAAAGAACTTTGTAAAAACAGTAAATAGTAAGAAAAACTTTTAAGATTTGGAACGAGACATTACTGCTGACTTTTTTTAATGCTTTAACCACCAGAAAGTTATGCCATCTAGTTCAAGAAAAGGCTGACATTTCCAAAAATGATATCTCCAAAACTAAGCATGTCACACAAAATAATCTAGATGGACACATCTGTCAAAACAGCTGCGAACCACCAAGAAATAGACTTTTCAGGCCTTGTGGTATCTGGCAACAAGATATGAACTGCAAATCCTTTAACTCCCCTAAGTTTCAATGTGATGACAGACTTGTTGTTCCACAGCAGCTCACAGATGCTCAGTTTGAGTTTCATCTGGGGAAATTAGCTGTAGGGTTCATCCTTCCCACAGTGCATCCTGGTGGCATTGCTTCCCCTGGTAAATGTTAGCTGTTCACACGATTTCAAAGAGAAGGGAATCAGCTGGCTTCCTTCAATTGCTTAAAATGTAGTTCAGTCCCTGGTCTGTGAATTTGCAGCCCTATATACAACAGCATACTTTATGTTAGTAACTATCATTAAATTTCCCGTAACTTGTGTGAATATATTCCTCAGCTTAACGTGTAATGTTGAGACATAATAATCAATTATATTGGCTTCATTAGTGAGTGGTTATAATGTTTTGCTCATTAGTGTATTGATTTTTTTTCCAGTAGTAAATGTAAGGTGGTAATTTCATCTTGCATGTTCAGTTGAAGCAACTCGATTCCTTTGTGCAGGTTGTGGGCAGTCAGCTACGAATCCTGTCAGCTACTGCAGACGACTCAGGAGAGTATATCTGTCGAGTACAAGGAAACCCCGGCAGCTCTGGATCTCGTGTCCATCAGGCCTCTGTCTCTGTGTCTGTTACTTCGTCTTCTTCACGTAAGTTTGTGTGGCACTGAGAGCCTTCCCTGAAAAAGATATCATACGGGAGCACATGTTCTAAAACCTGTATGGATCTTTCAGCATTGATGGTGCCTTTCCAGATGTGCAAGCTGCCCATTCTATAGGCACTAATGCACCTCCATAATATGAGACATTCAGAATTCAGAATTGTACGTTGAGGAACATTATTCTGAAATTGCTCAAATAATTTTTCTGCTGACTGGCATCCCTCTTTATTTCAGAGAATCTATGAAAAGATGTTCTTTTTAGACCCACTCATGTTAGTGACCTGTTGCTAATTAACCAAATTAGTTGCAAAATTTTCTTCCAGCTGTTTATTTTTTATTTTTTGGTAACACTTAATTTTCCAGTCTTCTTTGCTCAGTCTTTTTTTTTTTTGATTTTCCGTTGCCATTATATTCAAATGATCTAAATTTTTTTGTGAAATAGTAAAATGACTCAGTTTAAATATTTGATTGTTTCCAATGTTCTGTTATAAAGACTGACTGACAGACTCAAGTAATCTAAGAGCCCATTGGGTTTTTTCACATTGTTTAAGCTCACTGTGTTCACCATGCTTGAGATTGACAGTACCAGGGATTTTTATTTGCCAGCATCCGTCAGCAGCTGGGCGAAACAGGGCATTACATGGGAAGGTGTTGTTCTCACTGCTTCACTTCATGAATTAACTTTCCATTTTCAGTTTCCAGTGTTGCCCAGTGTGACCTCAGATTGAATTATTTTCCCTGCAACTATCCCATGATCTCATCCTCATTCACTTCTTCCTTGACTTCAGTGATGTTTGAGTTACTTTCCCAGCTGCCAGTGTAACCCATCACCATGATGAATCTGTTGCTTCATGTTTTTGTGACTAGTATATCAGTTAAATGAACGAGATTGTTCAAAGAGATTTTGTCCAGAGTCAAAACCACTGCTTTCTGCTGCAGGCCAGCAGAGCCCAATCATTGCCATTGAACCCCACAGCGCTGCAGTGCGTGTAGGGGAGTCAGCCAGCTTCAAATGCAATGTGTACAGTGGAGCCCAGCCTGTTAGACTGGAGTGGAAACTGGCCAGTAACAAGCCATTGCCAGGTAATTACTGTGCTCAAACCGCCTTTAAAGAACAAAACCTTCTTAATAACTACTGATTTTATGACATAATTATTTACAATCAGTTACAGCTGCAGTTCACCCTCCATAATATATTCTATGTTTAATCACTAATTTTAAACTTCATTCAGGGAGCTTTTGAGAAAGCGTCCTTTTTATTGTAATAACAAATTGATACTTGCTTATAAATATGATCAATAAATATTCATATTTTCTAGAGTGAAAGCTTTTACAGTGAAACCAAGGGTTTACGTGGGGGGCTAGAAAAACATATTTGAATGTTTTTGAGAGTTTTCTGAGATTTAAGGATAAAAACCAGGGTGTTTTCACACATTTACTATAGTTCTGAACTTTTCTAAATGTTACCACATGTCCACCACGGTTAAATTGGACAATAAAAAATCTTTAACCTGAAAGTTCACAAGTTTGTGAACTTTGAACTTTCAGGTGTCCATATTATGTCAGATTGCTCAAAGGTGGGACATTGAATTCAAAGCTTCTGTGTACTTCGTCCTCCATGCTCTCGTCAAGCAGCTTCTTAGCCTAAATCACACAGAGCATTTCTAGTATTAAAAATATGACTAATACAAAGTATTTTCTGATAAACAAACGTAGAAAATGTTCAGACAGCACCCCAACCTGAAAGAGAAATTCTAAATGAGTTTTCATTAGCACTCTCCTTTCCCGTGAAGTTTTACTTCTTTCAAACCCCACACCGCCAAAAAGGTTCACACTTTTGTCTGTCTTAAAGAAGTAATTAGATACCTCTTTGTACCAGTGAATAAGAGATTACTACTGCTGATTTTGTAGACTGAGTACAATTTTTTTAAATGTCTTCTTCAGTTTTTAAAGCTAATTTAATGTTTCATTTGCCACTGTGTTCTGCAGACAATGTCAAAGTCAGCTCTGATGGTTCTGTTATTACCATTACCAATGCACGCACCATCAACCATGGTGCCTATCGCTGTGTGGCAAGCAACCCATTCGGCATCACGCACACCATAGTGTCTTTGATTGTTAAGGGTAAGCTGCATGCATGTCATTCAGCACTTTATTCAAACTGGTTTGCACGATGGTTCCCTCTAGTGGCTGCTTAAATATCAGCACTCCATACCAATATTGTGCGTATGTACCTTCAGAGGCTCCTGTGGCCACGGTAACCCCTGTCGGGCCTGTACAGATTAGGGTGGGTGAGCCCATTAACCTGGAATGCCAAGCTTCAGGAGAGCCCCGCCCCTTGGTTTCATGGCACAGGCTTGACAACAACCGCAAGGTAGTGCTGAGCAGTCCTGTGCTCGTGGAGTCCAACGCAGTCATGCAGGTACTGATATTCTTAGACCACTGTCAAAATTTTCAAACCAATCCAGATTTCTACCTGTTTTCCTAGTTAAAGACCCAGCTTCCAAGTCAGTGCTTGTCTGTTTATTTTAATATTATCTCTTTTAATTATGTCCTTTTTTCAGATACTAGCAGCACGTCCAGAAGACAGTGGCACATATGTGTGTGCAGCTCGAAACAATGAAGGTACTACTGAGACCAGGGTGGAAGTAATTGTCGAGGGAGGATCCCAGTTGCCTACAGTGCCCAGGGCCTTTGTTCCTGAACCGCTTATGATTGTAGTGGAGGGTCAAACTGCAACACTGCGCTGTGAGGCCCACGGTAATGTATTTTGAATTCATCTGAAACCTTTTTATAAATACACTTTGACAGTTTTTATGTTGTAGTACTATAAAAAGGTAAAACCTGTAAAATCAGCTTCATTTTAAGTGAATACTGCAAGAAGTAAACAGTTTGAAAGTGTCCATTTCAAGCCGAGCTGAAAAGAATATATTTATTTCCCTGCTTTGTCTTTTGGTAGGTTTCCCTGCCCCAGAAATCAGGTGGACCAAGCTGCGGTCCCCTCTGCCTTGGCGGCACACGCTTGTGAACAACAGCTTGGTGTTGCAAAACGTTGGCAGACAAGACTCTGGAGAGTACATCTGCAGTGCCACCAACAACATGGGCACCACTAAAGTCACCATTACGTTAGATGTAGAGAGTGAGTGTCTGTATTTCCATTGTTGCTTCTGTAGTCACTTTTCAGAGTCTGTCTGGGTATGCGTGTACTATGGATTTAAAGTAGTTTTGCAGTCTATAGTTAATCTACTGAGTTTTTCCTCTCTTGTCTCTAGCTCCTCCGTATGCCACCTCTGTGCCTAATGATGTGGCTGTGCGGGTTGGGGAGGTGATCAGGTTGCAATGCCTGGCCCATGGAACTCCTCCTTTGACCTATACTTGGACCAAGCTGGATGGAAACCTCTCGCCAAGGGCTGAGGTTAGGGAAGGGGACCTCCAGATAAACCTAGCTACCTCTGAGGATGCTGGAAGCTACAAGTGTGTGGCCAGCAACAAAGTGGGCAACAGTGAAGTGATTGCAAAAGTCACAGTCAGATGTGAGTTAGGCCAGTAGTCTAAAATAAATACCACTCATATTTCTTCTTGTGAAAATTTCTTCTTGTAACCGTTATGTGCTGTGTCACAGCAAAACTTAGACGACAGTCTTCTTTCCTTTTTGTAGCTCCGTTGGCAGTGCGTGTAGCACCACAGGTTGAAGTAAAAGCCCAGGGCAGTGCTGTGGAGTTCACCTGTTCAGCAGCAGGTGGTGTAGAAACCAAGATTGAGTGGCTAAAGGAAGGAGGAGCCCTGCCACCAAACAGCCACATCAAGGATGGAGTGCTCAGGTAATTCGTTTTGGATTCATGAAAATGGAAAAGAAGTCATAATTAAAAACGTGTCAGTATGTGGATGTTTGTGTGTCCTGAAAGTTTAGTCTTCTCATCTTAGTCTTCCCAAAACAAATTAAACATAATAAACTCAAAAGATCTACCTAAAGGTGAGGTGATATTGTGTACTTTGGATATTTTACAAGTCAACAAATGTGCATCAATTCAGTCATCACATGAATCAATCTCTTAATGCATTTTGAGTTTTCTATATTGTCTCTGTTAAGGTAAATTTGTTCCTACTGAACATTTTTAAAACAAGTTACAATTATGTGATTTTAATTTTAAAGGGCAGATTATGAAAACTGCATATCAAGGAAAAAATATGATGAATTTATGGGGACTATGTTCAGACGTGGATTTGGTGTGCTTGTGTTTATTTCAGGCAGGAGGTTAGTACAGAAGGAATGAGCTAAAAGTAAACTGCAGAGCCTTTGTTCACTGTGATAAATACACTCTCCTACACGACGGTGTAGTTTGTTGATATGTTTGTAATGTTTTTTTTCTACAACAACTGAGAAGCAAAAGTAAAATAATCAAGTCCCTTAAATGTTCTATAATATGTGTTCAAACTTTTTTCCAATCACCTTTTCCTGCAGGATTGAGAACCTAGAGCAAAGCAATGAAGGTGTTTATATCTGCCGAGCTAGCAGCGTGTATGGTCAAGCACAGGACACTGCTCGTTTGACAATCCAAGGTCTGTTACGTCCTTTGTGTATACGCTAATCTATACACTGCTTTATCCAAACCAGTTCCAACCTTATTCATCTTTGTTATTTATTTTTTCCACAGCCTTGCCAAAGGTCATGATCAATGTGCGTACCTCAGTGCAGACAGTTATGATTGGGAACTCTGTGGAGTTTGAATGCCAGGCTGTTGGTGACCCAGAGCCCACAGTAAAGTGGAGCAAAGTCGGTGGGTCTCTGCCACCTCACATTGTAGTGAAGGGTGGCATGCTGAAGATTGAACAGGTGACAGAGGCCGATGCTGGCCAGTACCGCTGCACAGCCACCAATGATGTGGGCTCAGTACAGTCTCAAGTGGTCCTGAATGTCCAGTGTGAGTTCATAATGGGACATTTTTCCCTTTCATCACATAGGCAGATGCTTGCACTTTCAAACATATTAATGACTTAAGCTCCCACTCATCATCATTTCAATTCCTAACTTGTTTGCACAGCCCTTCCTCAAATTGCTGCTCTGCCAAAAACGAAGGAGGTGGCGGTTGGGTCAGATGCAGTCTTGCCTTGTGTGGCCTCAGGATATCCTGTTCCTGATATCAAATGGTCTAAGGTAGCCTAGCAGACATTGTTAAGATAGATTATTGAGGCTAAAGTCTCTCTTTGGTAAAACCTTATTTAAAAAATATGTGCATAGTGTGTTTTATGTACAAATCTTTTTATTTATTTTTTTTGTTTGTTTATGTAGCTTGATAGGGAGCTTCCTGCTAAGTGTTTCCAAGAAGCCAACGTGCTGACAGTTCCTCGGGTCACCCATGAGGATTCTGGCACATACGTCTGTACAGCCTCAAACAAGCAGGGCAAAGTGGAGTCCTTTACTACACTTGAAGTCCATGGTTAGTGTGGGGAGTTGAGATATTAGTAAATAGCTGTGAGTATGAACCAAAGAAAAGCCTGCGTTAACTATAATGTGATTCTTTTTCTTGTTTTTCCTTCCAGAGAGAGTGATGCCATATTTTGCCCAGGAACCTTCGTCGTACCTCACCCTGCCAACTATCAAAAATGCTTATAAAGCTTTCAATATTAAGGTCAACTTTAGACCTGATAACGTTGATGGTAAGGATGTACATACTTAAATCTGCTTTAATTGCATAGTGTATATTTTGCATTACTTTTTTGTTAAATCTTGCGCATTGTTGTGTAGTATATTTTTCATATCTCCTCATGTGTAATTTCACTGCGTCTCCTGTCCCTTCCATCTCTCTCACATCTCACCCGTGTGGTGGGAAGGTCTCATATTGTACGCTGGTGAGTCTCAGTGCTTGAGAATCTCAGGAACTCAAGGCTGATGTTGGCAGTATTGCTTTTTGGCTGCATCAGATTTTCCCATAATGCATCCAGCTCAGAGCTGATTTTGGGGCTGTGAAACAGATTCGACATGGTGCATGGCCAATGTTTTTGTACTGAGTTTTCATTCGTGATTCCAAGAACACATTTGGTAATATTAGATGTGATCAGTATTAAAAAAGCTTACAAGTCTGCTTTCACATCCCAGTCTTGTTCATCCGCTTCAAAGCTATGTACAAATCAGCTGTGCTTCAAATGATTGTATGTATAAGGAAGAACAATATTACAAATGCACATTTGAAGCTAAAGTCAAGCTGCTTTTGCAAGTACAGTAGTTATACTCTCTCTTTTGAATGAATGGGGCATGAAATAATTCAGCATTGATGGAAATCTATCTGGCTCTAATTTTCATCATTGCCAGTTTTATCTTTTGCAACTTATATGTGACATTACAGATTTTTGCTCCACCCATCAGGTAGCAAATTGTAGCAAAAAAAACAAAGCAAAAAACCCCAAAATGAAATAAACTGCAAGAACAATTTGACCATGCTATTAAAATCTTTTGCTTTCATATATTTAGAGGATCAAATATGGTAAAGTTTTTACATAACAGGAATTAATAAAAATGATCAGGTCTTTACAAGATCTTAAAACTATGTAAGTGCAGCCTCAGATTAATGACAAATGAATAACAATTAATTACATGTTTTACAGTATCCTTATTTTTTTTTAACATGTTGATCATCCATTTTCAGTAAAGATAAAGGTAGACATGCAAGATTGCATGTTCGCATTTCACCATGAGCCTCATATAAGCATGTATATTTTCAGCATGTAGAGAAAGAAAACAGAAGAATATGCTATTATGATGTGACTGGTTCCATTTTGCAGCCTAGTGATAGGAGGACCGTTTGTAACATGGCTTTGGTTGGCTTTATACTCGTGTCGCCCTAGCATGCTGCTTTACCATCCAGCTTTCACTGGATTGATTCTTTCACTTCCTGTGTGAATGATACTGCAACCAATATCCATCCTAACAAGTCACTTACATATCGTGTAAATACTCTGAAAGCAGTGCCATTAAATGAAGGCACAGCTGAAAAGAGAAATTATGCACCACTGAGACAAGGATATTCTTGAAATAACATCATGTGTTTAAATAAATCTAGTAGATTTATTTGACTTATTAAGATGGATAAGGATTAAGATGTGGGGAAAATTATCTAGAATCAACTTTGTACTAGTGTTGTGTCTTCTTGCTGTGCAGGTATGATTCTCTACAATGGCCAGAGGAGGACTACAGGAGCTGACTTTATCTCTCTGGGGCTTGTGGGTGGCCGCTTGGAATTCCGGTCAGTTGAAATCAATTTACATTTGTTATCATATATACTATTGCTATAATTTAAAAATGGACAGGTGACCTTAAGAAGATGTATGGATTTTTAAAATCTCTGTTATCTTAGGTTTGATGTGGGCTCTGGCATGGCCACCATACGTGACCCGCACCCTATTAAACTGGGAGAGTTTCACACAGTTGAGCTGCATCGCAACCTCACCCAAGGATATATTATTGTAGATGGAGGAGAGCCCATCAATGGCAGCTCACAGGTACTGTCGTTTCAGTGACAGCTGAGCAAGACAGCTGATCCGCTATTTGCACTTCATTTTTAATGCAAGTTAATGTGGTCTTTTTTCTGTTAATAAGGGCAAGTTCCAGGGTCTGGATCTCAATGAGGAGCTTTATGTGGGTGGTTATCCCAACTACACACTCCTCACCAAAACTGCTGGAATTAAGACTGGTTTTGTGGGTAAGATATCCCATGCTTTACTAAATAACAGAACTACATTGTGGAGAAAGGTTCTGTATATATGTGTGATGATTTGCCCTTACTGAGTGTTGGTACCATGCAGGCTGTATTCGTCAGCTATTCATCCAGGGTGAGGAAATCATCTTTAAAGACCTTGACCGCAGCTCTACTGGTGTGACAAACTGTCCTACCTGTGAAGATAAACCATGTCAGGTCAGTTAAATCTATCCACATCTTTCTTTGTTTGCTGTTTTATTTTATTATAACTAGTAAAACAAATTGTAATATCCTGAATTAGAATGGAGGGATGTGTCAGGATTCAGAGGCTAGTTTGTATAAGTGCAGCTGTCCCAGAGGATTTACAGGCAGCAACTGTCAGCACCACTCTTCTCTCCACTGTCACTCGGGTAGGTGTGAATCACTAATTGACCCCACATTTGAATCAAAGTATCTGAATATTCCTAATGGAATTATTATAAACGAATAAAAGTGTTGCACTCATCATTTTTCACACCTTTTTCAGAGGCCTGTGGACCAGATGCTACTTGCATCAACCGCCTGAATGGCCTTGGCTACGACTGCCGCTGCCATCTTGGCAAATTTGGGGATAAATGCATGGATGGTAAGTTGAAATATACCTTTGTCTTTTATAAAAACAGAAAAATCTAGCTGTTATGACATATTTTTACAATGGTCATGATGAAAATGTAAGGTACATAGTGATATGCAGATATAATTATTTATAACACTGCTATAAGAAATTAAGTTTTATTTTTTTTTATTAATTTCCTCCTAGGGGAACTGGTTACCACGCCACTGTTTGATGGTGAGGAGTCATACATCGCCTATCCTCCTCTGACCAACATCCATGATGACCTGCGTGTTGAGCTGGAGTTCAAGCCAGTGCAGAGAGATGGCCTGATCTTCTTCTGTGGTGGGAAAAAAATGAAGGTGGAGGATTTCGTCGCCATTTCCATGGTGAAGGGACATGTAGAGTTTAGATATGAACTGGGCACAGGTAAAGAGAAATCATATTTATTTTTTATTTCAAAATAAGCAACTGTACAATTTAGGTAGTGATACAGTCCCGATTAAAAGTTTAAGTCTACTTGAAAAATGGCAAAAAATCGTATTTTGCATGGTTGGATCTTCACAAGGTTCCAAGTAGAGCTTCAATGTGCAACAAGAAGAAATGGGAGTGAGAACAAAAAAATTTTGAGCATGCAATTTCTTGAAAACAACACTTAAACTGAAACTGTTTTACAGTTGATTAAAAGTTTAGAAAAGTAGCTATAATATATAGATATTGATTGTAAATATCACTCCATGATATATAGAAGTTATAGAAATGTTAAATCAATAAAAGTGGCACTCTTTTCTTATTGTAATTAGTATAAAATTAAACTTAATAGTTTTTGTATTTGTCTTTCAGGCCAGGCGATACTTGTCAGTCCTGAGCCAGTCTCTCTGGGGCAGTGGCACAGAGTTGTGGCTGAGCGGAACAAGAGGGATGGCCACCTGAGGGTCGACCAAGGTCCAGTGGAGAGAAAGACATCTCCGGGCAAAGCCCAGGGCCTCAATATTCACACCCTCATGTACATAGGAGGAGTGTCCAACATGGACATCCTGCCTAAGCCTGCTAATGTCAGCGACATGTTTAAGGGCTGCATAGGAGAGGTGAGATCTCTATGTACTAAAAATGAGATGTGGTTACACAATATATTTGAACACGTGGAAGCTTGAATTAGTTTGTATTACATGCTTAGGTTTCCATCAACAACAAGAAGGTGGATTTGTCCTACAGCTTCACAGAGAGTAGATCTATCAGTAAATGTGTGGACAGAAGCCCATGTGACCGGCGGCCCTGTCTGAATGGTGGTCACTGCATGTCTAGTGCTGAGTATGAGTACCAGTGCCTCTGTAAGGATGGATTTGAAGGTGAGTGCTTAAAAGAAGACATAGCAAATGTCACATGCAATGTTCCCTCTAAGCTGTGTTGCGCACAAAAAGAAATCTAACCTGAATTGAAATTAAAATAAATAGTGTTAGTCAGTAAGTGACTGGCTGCTCCAGTATGGGATTAGAACGATGTCACCTTATCCCATAGTCCAGCCAATAATGCGATTCACATTCGTATATACGCAGCTAATCAACGTCGTTGGCAGGCTATGACAGCATCCTTATGTGCCGACACCGGTATTTTAGCTAGCAAAGCGTGGCTGATGTGGAGTGAAGCCACGTTAATGACGTGTACAACCATTGGAGATGTGAAAGTGTGGACTATAGCACAATTGAAAAACTATAACAGTTTTTCAATTGTGTTGATAGGCCACGTAAAACCATAGTTATGATAAAAAAATATATGCCGTGTTTGTTTATTTCCTGAATACTATCGTTATTTATATTTACTGCGGGAAGAAACTGTAAAAATGGCGTTTTATAAGGAAAACGCTTGAAAGCGCTCTCCGCCTGTGAGCAACCCCCCCCAGCCTTTCCTATTGGTGGAAAAATGTACTATCAATCAAAAAATGATATGACAACATGGCATTTAGTTGTTTAGGGAGAGAGAAGTTTTAGGAGTTGCAGCGGTGTTTTGAGATGTGAGAGATTTGCGACGTTTAGCGCAAATCTTGTGAAGTTAGTGTGTAGTGTAGTCAATAGTTTTGTTGTGTGTGTCAGAACAATGAGGCGACTGCTAAATGTTACAGGTGTTACAGGAGTGATACATCTCCTGTTGTCAGGCCTGCAGGTATCAGGCTTGTGATGTTCCCCTTTATCTCATAGTGGACAGAAATCTTTTTTGGGAGTGGCACAAATAATTTGTGTGGCATCAAATTTGATGCAGAACAGAACACCTGATTGTTCTGTAAATAGTTTGAAATGTTTATTTTTAGGGAAAGAGCTGCAAAAAACTTTGTTTGCAAAACTCAGTTACTTTTTTGAAGAAGTAACCTGTTTGACCTGTGACCTTTCTTGACTCATGATTGATATGTGACCCTGCAGGTGAACGGTGCGAGATAGTGAAGGACGCGTGCCATAGCAATCTTCATTGCCAGAATGGAGGCATCTGCATCAACAGCCAGTGTGTGTGTACACCTGGGTACACAGGTCTCAACTGTGAGGAAGTATTATCAGGTGAAATACTGCATGTTGTCATTAAACCAGTCTAAACCAGGAGCAAAAAGCGACTCATATCTTCTCACGTTACACTGCTTAGTACACAAATGTATATCCTTTAGACAAAGCCACACATCATCAAAGCAAAAATGGTTGCACACACAGTCACAAACATACAGCACATGTGATTCAAATTTTCCAAAAAATAAAGCCCATTATACATCAAACAGTTTGCTCCCAGCATGCAGTGCTGGGAGGGTTAACCCTAAATGATTACACGTGTCTTACTCCTGCACTCTCACCGCTATATCCTGCACACACAGGCCAGGTCGTCAGCTTCCCAGAGGCCCTGAGGAATTTGGAGTCTAGCGAGGCGAATGGTACAGTATCTAAATATTCAGTCTGCCTGACGCGACCGTGACTAACAGGGCCCTGTCTGAGTTTGAGGGGCCCCATGTCCCTTCAAAGCTCCACCTGAACTGTCTTTTACCTAACATACATGCCCACAAAAACACAATCCAAGCGTCTTTATTCTCACCAACAACTGAGGCTATCATTCCCATTGAAAGTTGGGAGAGGGGAATTCTGCATTTAAACTAAGGGGTAATAGGGTGGTAGCCTGCATTTGGGAGCTAAACTAATATATGCACTCTGCATTGGAGTTGCACCATTTTCATTCTGGAAGTGATAGAAATGTGGAATTCCCCTTGTTTTTCTTTTCCTCTTTCACTCTCATTATGCCTGTGCCTGTAAGATGGATACTTACAAATACAATCTTGTTTCTGTAAACTAAAAACCTGCCTGTTTGTACAACCACACCAAAAAAAAAAAAACCTAAAGCAAAACACTTGTTTCCTCTTTGAAACTAAGTCAGGTCATTGAGTCTGCTCCATGTCAGAATATTTGTGGTCTCACTAACAACTTAAAGTGTCTGCTGAAAGTACAATGTGATCATTGTTTGGTTCAGTCAGAATGTATTTCAAGCATATTATGTACTCAGTGGCATATGTGCATGGTGCCATGGCTGTGAAGATTTTTGTCCGTAAGAGCAAGAAACGGTCAATAATTGACTCATGTGATGGCCAGTGTTGACACAAGTCTGCATCTTGAAGTTTTGTTGTTCTACACTTTAAAAAAGCAGTATTTGCATATGCATCATTATCTTCTCATCTTTGAGAACATAATGAAATTTAAGCAGTGGCATTTCATTGCATAGGTGTGTTAAAGTGTGACTTTTAGAAAGGTCTAGAAAGGCTTAGAGGTTCTCCGGCATCCCTTTTTCAACCCTACGAGTTCCCCTTGCATTGACATGCTGAAAGACCACAAAACCCTGTGGTCTTTCAGCACCCTTCAAACTTGAAATGCAAGAGATCAGAGAAAATCAACTGCAGTTTTCAAAACTCGGTTGAATTTTCTCAGCAAGTATTCGTCCACACATCAGCCAGCCCATCCTTCAGCTCAGATGAGTTTGAAATAGTTGAAGGGAGCTTTTTGGGAAACCACTACAAGGTAGAGGATTTCCTCGGAGAAGGGGGCTTTGGTATTGTAGCCAAATGCCGTGATACTAAAACCAACCAAGCTGTGGCTATTAAAGTGAACAAGAACCGCACTGATATTCTGGAACAGGCAAAAAAGGAAATTTTCATCCTGGAGCAGCTGCAAAGGTTGGATCCAGATGCCGCCAACATTGTTCAATGGAACGGCTTTTTCCTTGACAGAGAGCGAGTTTGCCTGAAATTTGAACTCCTACGTAGATCAATGCCTGTGGGACTACATAGGGGACCCGAATAACCGGCGTCTCCCCATAAGCGAAGTCAGGCCAATTTTAGGTCAACTCACAAATGCTCTGTCCCACCTGGGTTCTTTGGGAATAGTGCACGCTGACCTCAAACCTGGCAACATCATGGTTGTAAAACGCTATGAGTCTCCAGTCAAAGTCAGACTTATAGACTTTGGCCTCGCATGTCCTGCGTCTGCAGTGATGCCTGGTGACCGTGTGGGGACGGTTGGTTATAGTGCACCTGAGGTTATGCTTGGCCTTCCTTATAACGAAGCATGTGACATGTGGTCTCTGGGGCTGGTGGCTGTTGAGCTTGTTACAGGGGTGCCACTCTACCCTGGAAAAAAATATTATGATGTTTTGAAATTCATCATAGAGACTCAGGGTCAGCCACCAGATCATGTTCTCGATTCTGGCGTGTATACTGAAGACTATTTCACAAAAGACAACTACAACTACAACCAACAGCGCTGGACATTTAAGACCGCCCAACAATTTAAATACGAGACAGGATATGAATCTTTGGAGACATGATACATAAAACTGACACGTCTGGATGACCTCGAACAAATAATGATGTTTAGACGAGGACCAGAAGATGGCCAACGCTTATTTGTCAGACTAATTAAAGAGATGTTGGCCTTGGATCCACACCAGCGGATAACACCCTCTCAGGTTCTACGGCATCCCTTTTTCAACCCTGGCCTCTCCAACAGGTTCCCAAGTATCAACATTGAAAGACCATACAGAGTCAGCTCTCCAGCATGGCATCTTCCACCCTGGACAAAAGTGATAAAAACACAAACTGGGGTTGGAAAAGGATATTAACAGCAAATTACACTGGAAATATTAATTAAGCTGCTCCAATAATTATCACTTTGGCTTTTTTTTTTTTTTTAATTTTCACTCCCCCCACCCCAAACAGTCGCGGCAGATAACTGTCCCTTCCTGAGCCTGGTTCTGTCGAAGGTTTCTTCCTTTTTAAAGGGAGTTTTTCCTTCCCACTGTCACTAAATGCTTGCTCATAGGGAATCTTCTGATTGCTGGGGTGGCCAAAACTCTGGGGGAACTAGCAATTCTTGTGAAAATTAAAAAAAAAAAAAGCCTACCAATATTCAAAGCAGAGCAGCGGACACCTTACCATCACATCAGTCCTTTAATCCGACCTAAAACACCATGTTTACAGAAATAAATTCCATACAAATTGGAACTAAATTGTTGTTTTTGATTGTTTATAAATATATATACCCTTCAGCCTCCTAGTAGACATACCTGTGTTATAAATGTGAAACTCCTCTGATTTTCAGAAAAGTTGACCTCTGACCTTGAAGTCAAGGTCACTGAGCTTTAAGCTTCACAGAGATTTTCAGTAGATGCAACCATGGTATTGATTTGAAAAATCGACACAATCACAAACTTGGATGTCCACCGCACCTCGCCATATACCAAAGATTAAGAGGTGTTTTTTTCTAGGTTTTTATAAAGATTACAAAACACAAATAACAAAAATGCCAACGCTATTGTCATTTTTGACAATGCTATTTTGATGTTGTCTAATGTAGCGCAAAAAAAACAAAACAAACCCAAAACTTAATAAATAAAGTAAATAAGGTATATACTACATAGTATACAAAATTTTAGTGGTCCACAATGGGGTCAATGAACAGAATGAAGGAAGTAAGTCTTTTATATGACAATGGTGTGAAAAAGCGTTTTTCCTATTTATTTGTATGTTTGTCACACTTAAACATTTCAGATCATCAAACATTTTTTTTCTTTTTTATGTAAAAAGAAAAATCCTTTAACTGTCCAGTTTTCTTGATGTTATGATGCTTCTACCACTGGTTTGTCATTAATAAATCAGACTTTGGCTGCTGCAGCAGAAAAAGACAAAGAGAAAATGTAATCACACAAATCAGAGGTGCAGATTTACACTTTACCTGAAACAGAGCAAAAGTGCTTTTTAAATAGGTTAATGAATATTAAGTAATATAGGCTAGATGTCTGGACATTACTAGTTTCGTTTGGGCCTTCTGGGCCATTAGTCCTCTGGCTTATTGCCAGTTACCAGCCAAATAGCTTGTGTATTTTATTATCTTAGTGTGTTAAAGATTCTAGTTCTTATTCTGGTCAAACTGTGCTTCATTATTTGTTTACAGCACAGCTACAGTTCCAGGTGACTTCAAGTATACTACATGTCAATGGCCAGCAGCCTGTATTCAGTTTGAATATTGCTGTAAATGTACCTGGATCTGTTTCTATTGGGTTGTGAATTTAGTCTCACTGTTACATCCAACTTTTAGAGTGGGATAAAGACAAAAAGAAACAAGAGAGAATGGATTTGTAGTTAGAAATCCAAAGTTGCTTCTGTTTTGCCCACACACATTGATGATGATTTCACATCACTAAGCAGGTTATCAAATGTGGACAGAATGTTAGCAGAAGCTTATAATTCTCATAAGATTCTGTTTTTGTGTCATTCAATACAATGTGTTTATGTGTGACATTCTGATATGAATCATAGTATCTTAAGGAATTCCAAAAATGGCTG
This sequence comes from Copadichromis virginalis, assembly GCF_057382275.1. NCBI lineage: Eukaryota > Metazoa > Chordata > Actinopteri > Cichliformes > Cichlidae > Copadichromis > Copadichromis virginalis. The sequence goes on from NC_140637.1 coordinate 29,381,248, forward strand.
CCAGGACAGCTGCCACCACACTGATGTGACACACTACAAATCAACTCTTTGATGCTCTGTGCTGAGTCTGCACAATAACCTGCACTTAAACATTCATTTAATATCACGTACACATATACACATACTGTCCCTCAAGAAGACACTGAGAAAAAATAAAGAATAACATTGAGACTAACTTTGCCATAAGTCATAGGTGTCAAACTCTGGCCCGCGGGCCAAATTTGGCCCGCAGCCTAATTACATTTGGCCCGCGAAGCCATACCAAATTACTATTAGAGCTGGCCTACTGGTATTATACAGCTAATATATATATTGTTTGGTATTAAGCTTTGCTTGTTCCATATTCAGTTTTCCAGCAAAACTTATTTGAGTCCATAAGAAAAGATTCATTCTTATATCTGGAGGAAGATTTTTTTTTCAATAAATATTAATGTTAGCCCGCGACTTTGTTCCAGTTTTGAATTTTGGCCCACTGTGTATTTGAGTTTGACACCCCTGCTGTAGAGCATCCCTCCATGGATATGCCGCCCAAGACCATCACTGTGCACCGGGTGAACCTGCTCTCATCTGTGAAAAGCACAGGGCGCGGTGATGGACCTGCCAATTCTTGTATTCTTTGGCAAATGCCAATCGGGCAGTGGTCCCAAAAGTGGATGTCGGGCACTCAGACCATCCTCATAAAGTCTGTTTCTCATTGTTTGATTCACATCGGTGTCCTGCTGGAGGTCATTTTAGGGCACTCTGGCAGTGCTCAGCCTGTTCCTACACAAAGGAGCAGATACCAGTCCTGGTGATGGTTTAGGGACTTTCTACGGCACTGTCAAGCTCTCCTAGAATAACTGTATGTCTCCTAAAGTCTCCTGCATGCTCATGAGACTGTGTTTGGAGATGCAACAAACCTAGCAATGACATGTACTGTGCCATCCTAGATGAGTGGGGCTACATGTGCAACATCTGTACAGTCGAGGTATCGCGCTAAATGAAAACTAAAAAAATAAAATTTAAATCAAGAGGCAAAAAATGTCAGTGAGAAAAAAAATTCCCTGTTTTTGGGTTTGTCTCATTGTTGAGTAGCTGCTGTATCTACCAGACAAATAAGACAGTTTTTTTAAAAAAAGCCTGTGGTTACACTATGGTTACATAGTGTTTTTTTCTGTCGAAGAATGGGACTGTAGAAATTGTCTAGAAATGTTGCATCTAATCAAGTCTGTTTTACCAGGAATTCTCTGTACTTTTACCACTAGAGGGCACCATAAGTTCAAGTGAAGGTGAACCAGCTTTACTGTGACTTGAATCTGTTTTTATGCTTATTTTATTGTATTTATTGCAGATTCACCCTATCAGTATGCAGCTCATTTCAACAATAATGGATACATTGCACTTCCTAAATCCATTTTCCCAAGAAGGTAAATAATTTGTTTTCACATTTAGTGAATTTATATGAATTAATATAATGATGAAGTGAAATTATTATTGTGGTGCTGTTGTTTTTTACTGTTTAAGTGCCCACGATTCACCAGAAACAATTGAAATGGAGATCAACACCAGCTCCTCTGATGGCCTGATCCTATGGCAGGGAGTGGTGAGTCCTGGTTCTGCCTAGTTCTGTGCCTTATATTCATATTTCTCCTCCATGTTTTCATTCCCAACCTAACTTTGCTACTGCACTCGAGCACTCTTAATCATCACTGTGACTGTAAAAAAAAGAAAAGAAAAGAATTGCTGCCATTTTCATAGCATTTCATGTCATTTATAGACTTCAGTGCGGTCGGTAATACATAACTGATGCATTACTACATCTTTCATCATTACACTATCAAATCTTCTGCTGAAGCTATGTCATTTTCAGGCATGCTGACTGTAAGCCTGGCACCCTCTGACACCACTAAATAAATGCATGTTGCTTCTCTAACTCACCCCCTCAATTTTCCTCAGGAGACCAATGGTGCACGCATTTTGCGAAAGGTGCATGCTATTAAAAAGGTATCCACTTTTTTTTTCCCATCTGTGCCAAATGAATTGTATCTTTGTTTGTAAGGTACTATATCATCAGTCCTCTTTTGACATTGTTAGTTTGCATGGAACATTTTGTGTCACTGCCAGGAATGATCTCACTACACTGGTTCATGTTTGCTGTTATAGCGCTTGTTCTGCAATATGACCACAGGTCAGCTGGTCCGTGTTCAGCAATTCATACACAGTCACACAACAAGCTGTGACCTTGTTGTGACCTAACATATTTAATTCCAGGAACCTGGAGAACATGGCAAACGCAAGGACTTTATTAGCCTCGGCCTACAGAATGGACGCCTTGTTTTCAGGTAGGTCTGTTCTGAAATTCTCTAAATCTTCTGACATGCAGATTAGGAAAAAATGTTTACAACTCATAATTATGGTCATGATTTGTATTATCTAGTTACCAACTGGGAAGTGGAGAGGCACAAATCTTTTCCGACAGGTCAATCAATGACGGCAGATGGCATAAGATCACAGCAGTCAGGTATGATTGCATTTCATTATCCTGCAGTCATTTGCTTTTACATTCTAGATGTATTTAATAAAATAAAGCACTATGAGTTGTGGTTGTCTTCTTTCATCAATAGCTACTTAATTTTCTGTCTCAGTAGAATACATCTATTATTTATATCAAATGAACGTATACTTTTTGTACTATAACTTGTAACTTCTGTAACTTTGTCAGATTATCTGTTGTTGAAAAGGTTGATTATTAACCTGTGGAGTTCCATAATTTCTTGAATTAACTTGTGTTGTGTGGCTCTTTTCTCACAGAACTGGAAAAGATGGCTATATCCAGGTTGATGGAGGAGCCAAGCTACATGGACAATCTAAAGGCAAAAGCCTCATGGTCAACACCAAAGGCAGTATATATCTTGGTGCGTAGAATGGCAGGATTGAGTCCACAAAGTGACAAAATATAGATGGATTATTTGAAAAAACAGGACTAAAATACTGCACAATTGAATACATTCATTCACAAATATAAGTTAAATAATACATGAATAGTGATGAATTAATAATAAATAATAATCCATTCTTCCATTTTCTTAACCGCTTGTCCAGTGCACAGTCACAGGGGGGCTGGCACTTATCCCAGCTGTCATTGTTCAAAGACAGTCAGATAAATAATGAGTTGTAACACAAGTCAGAGGATTTTCTGGCTACTTAGTTTCCCTGAAAAAAATTGAGCTTTTCAGAGGCATTATTGTGTCAAAGTAGTTCACATATTTTTCCTGGCATGCAAACAATTTTCACACAATTCTTTAGCCTTCATAGCATTATCGTTACCTTTTAATTTTTCTTGGTTACAATGGAAATAGTTTCTCACTGTGTTTATCTATCATCTAGCTTTATTCCAGTATGTCAGTTTCAGACATGCTTTTCTTCAATATTTGCAAATCAATAAAGTTACCTATGTGGGTGTGATTCCATGCAACAGGTGGAGCCCCGGGTATGACTGCCATGACAGGAGGGAAGTTTTCATCAGGAATGAAGGGCTGTGTGAGGAACCTGGCACTGATGAATGCTCGGCCAGGACAGCAGCCAGCCCAGGCCATTGACCTGCAAGCCCACGCGGCCCATGGCATCAACGTGCAGCCATGCTCTTCATAGACTGCTGCACACACGTACACAAACACACATAGAGACTTTGAAGAAACATCACACACACACACACACACACACACACACACACACACACACACAGCAAACCTACACAAAAAGACTTACACAAATAGAGCCTGACACATACTTGGTGCTTTGCTGCTACCAAAAAAAAAAGATTACACAACAAGATGCATTTATCTGTGTGCAGTAAAACCAAAAAAAAGACAGAAAAATTCAGACAATATTAACACGTCTTCTCTTCCTCGGTGTTGTATTCTTGATGAAGGACTATTAACACAGGAAAACCAGTACAGTTTACATACTTCCAGCAGTAGAATTAGCCATGAGAAAAGTAAAACATATTAGGCCTTCTACGATGGGTCAGATCCTAAGGAGGTGGAGATGTTTTTACAGCACTGAATTTTTATTTATATACATATGATTATATATATTATATTTGTGGGGGGAAACATGCAAACTAACCATAACTGCTCTTCATCTTTCCTAGAATTGTTTCTGGGTTCTAGTACTCTGTGTCCTGGGCTTTTTAAAGGCCTAACTGTATTAATACCTGAAGACTTTTAGGCCTTCTTTCTTCACTTCTGTAGAGGAACCTTTTCATTGCGAGCATGCTTACAGTCTTTCCTGAACCGTTGGGAGAGGAGTGCACATGGTCACAGTCACTTGCAGCTTCAGCACACAACTCAGGACGTCAAATACAAAGGATTAAAAGCTAAGGATATAAGTACCGCTGCTTCAGCTTGGCTTATTATTGATTCACTAGTAATTTGCAGTGCTTTTTGTCTTCTGTCTATATATTTTTTTTATTTTTAAAGAAAGAAATCTTGGTGCTAAGGTGAGACATTACAATACAGCACATAGTCAAATAGTTAATATGTCACATGTAGAGGTTTTATTTAGTAATTTGGCATAGATCAGCATACAGTCATTACTTTTGTTGATGTGCATGGCATTTTTGGATTGATTTAATGGCGGTATGGCATTGTTTGTTGCCTCAACAGCCTTATTTGATTGAGTAGATCTCAAAGAAGGAGTTTAAGTGAACTGAAAATGTGTCATTTTTTATGTATGGTTATTGAAGATATTGTTTTATGTGTTAAACTATCTGCCAGTCAGGTAGATATCTGTGTCAACTAAGAATGAGTGTATATGTGAAGTAAATTTGTTTGTTATGTATGTTTTAGACCTTTCCGTTTTTTCACAGAACACTCCACATTCAGCCGCAGTAAGGGTCAGATGTGTGCATTTGGGTTTGTGTGTGTGTGCATGTGTCATTATCCATATCCTCAGGAGGATCAATGCAGAACTGCCTCAAGGTTTTACACAGGTTTGGTAGCTTTAGAGACACCTCACTAAGCTATGAAACTCTGAAGGCTCTGTGGTTCTATGGGATGTTTTCTCTCCAAAGAGAGATTCATCCGCAGCACATAGTTAGATTAGTGTTTGGCCATGTGTGAATGCAGTGGAAGCCTCCTGCAGGTGCTGTGATCAATAGTGTAGCTCTAATAAAATAAAGCATGCTCGCAAGCCTTTAGTTGACCACACCACACAATGGCACAATCACTTTGGGATTCACAAACCCTTTTCTTGTTTTTTTTGTAAGCTTAAAATATTTGTATTAATATCCTAAAATGAGCAGCATCCTTTCACATAGAGTTGCACCGTTTTAATTTATTTTGTGTTTTTCTTTTTTTCCCTGCTTTTTTATTGCTTTCTAGGCTCGATTCTACTGTTTTAGAACAATTACAGAAGCTTGCTACTTTCTTTTCTTTGGTTATTGTGTATTGCCTCCCACACCCTGTTGTTTTTCTCCTGATGTTCGATTTCAATAGGGCCCACCTGGAAACTTCTTCAAAAATGACCCCAACAAGGTTCCATTAAAGGTTAACATGTGATATTTGACTGGAGCTTCCTGGTCAAATGGATGAAAAGTGGTCTTATTATTCACTAATTGAAAAAAGTCTTAGGCTCCAAATGTATGAGTGCACAGAATGATGTCATCATGAACAAGCGGGATGAAGAAAGCTAACGCTGTGGTCCAGGTTAGGACATTAAAGCAGATAATGATGGTGTGTGTGCCCCTTGGTGGGTGCCTTATGTGTATCTGCTCTTCAACTGGATTTTCACACATACACTGTACACTGTCACCAAATGCGGTTAGTGAGAAACTGATAGCTGCTTTTGGTTTATTTTACTCCACTACAAATAAAGAAAGGTGCACTTTTGGTTTTGGATTTTAACTTGCTGTTTTTATTTTTATTTTTTCATTGATCATTTTACTCCTTCACTTCTGAGCGGCAGACAAAAGCAAATTCTTACTGTATCAGATAAATGAATGAAAGTGTACCAGCTGAAAAATGTCTATGTCAAAATGACTTGACTGTTTCATTTCCAATGTTGAAAGATGCTCTTCTTGCCCTTGGTGTTTCTTAATTAAAAACAAAATTCATGTGCTATTTGTACGTTGTGAGACTTGTTTTTTGCTGTAATTCACATTACTGTTCAGAAATAATCCATTGTATCGTACAGATATACCTTTAACATGATCTCTGAGAGGTTGATTTAAACACCTTATTAAAAATTCCAGATCCATCCAAGTCCATCCAATTCCATGATAACCTGTCCCATTGGTTCAGTTCTGAACCAAATAGATAACTAGACAATAGTCTAGTTATCTATTTGTTAAGTGACAGTGTAAAAAAGTAAATAATAATAGGATGTGTTCCTCCAGTAATAGACTGATAACTTCTGGAGGGCGTACCCTACCCATTATGTGGTTGGATACTCTCCAGCCCCTAGTTATGGCACTAATTATGCCTAAACATTCAATAACATATTCAATAACATGAATTACAGTGATAATACAGGAGAATATCCTAAATACATTTAAGCAGACACCAGTTGCTGATTAAGACATAACATTTCTCTTCCTTAAAGACCTTTCACAGTTAAAGTAATCATGAAGTTGCAGTTTCTTAAAAAGAAGGCTATCAAATTTATGAAATGTCCCAAATTATTGGTGGGCTGTGTGTCTTTGTTTCACCAGTGAGTCTAGAACTAATCCACAATAGAAGACAAAGGCTGTCAAAAATGCAGGTAGCATTTAGCACAAATTTCAAGAGTGGGAATAGACTACTGCTACTGCAACACTTGAATCATTGTTTCTTCTTACATGACTGCTTCTCTGTGTGGGCTTTTCTGTGTGCTGTGTCACAGTCTTGGAGACGGTTAGCAGGGAAACTGAGCAGCACCAGAATGGCCTCTTGAACGTGAGTGTAACAAAGACTGTGGGTGAGGCCCTTTCAAATGCATCACAAAACAGTTTAGTATCACAAATTACAAACAAGTTCAACAAATTGTTAGTTTAATGTTATTAATAAGCTGAACTTCATTTCAGGTCATAGCTCATAAATTAATTCTCATGCTGAGAAACGCTAGTTGGCTTAACTACCCCAGGTTTCAAACCTGCTGGTAGGATGTTTGACCAAAACTGATGGTAAAATAGAATTGAGCATAATAAGAATGTCTTTAAACTGTGGGAGGAAAGCATAACTGATAAATGATATAGGGACAGGAAAAATGAAAACTCCTAACACAGAAATGCTGGAAATAAAATTAAAATATTCCTTTACTTTTTGCAAGAATCTGCAGACAAATGAAACTACAAATCACATCACATGCTTCTTCAGCCTGCACAGTCTTTTTTGATGAGGTTGTCACCAAACATGGGCTGTCAGATCACCTACTGACCTGAGATGGCAGGACTTGAGGAGCGTGTACGTCAGTCCAGAAGTTCAGACTATACCAAACATTGATTGTCCTTTAGCCAACTATTGTCAAAATCCTTCTCTTAAGTAACTTAAAATAAAATAGTTATTAAAATGTCTCGAGTGGGAGGGTGAATAGACATATCTTAAACTGGTTGTGCAGTGATTAAGATTATGTGTTCGAGTTTTCTGAGAGCTATGGTTTCCTTAGAAGAGAAAACTGGAGTGCTCACACATACACACGGAGAGAATTTGTGTTGCAAAGCAGTGAGGTTGAAGCAACAACAGTGTATACTTGTCAACTATAAATGCATCTTTAAAACAAATTTAAAAAAAAACAAGTACAGGTGGATATTTGGGTTTATATTCAACAACAACGCAAGAAAATCAGGATAATTTCTAGAAAGAAAACTGAAGTGAAATTATTGAAAAACAAACACACACATACACACATACATTATAGAAGGCTTAGTAGAGTAAGCTATTTGATCTGTGAGTAATAAAATGTTCTAAATAATTCCAGTCTATAGTCTTTTCTGTAGTTATGATACCACCTGTGGGTTTCTGTTGTGTAAATGCAGAGTAAAGGAACTTCTTTTTTTTTTTTTTTTCTTTTTTTTTTTTTCTTTTCTAAATGACATCAGAAACAGCAGTATGCGACATTACGTGATGGCAGAGCTTCAGTTCATCCTTTGTCATTTTTTTTTTTTTTTTTTTTTTTTTAATAAATAGGACAGGGGGAATGAATGAGAGAGAGAGGGGGAGAGAAAGAAAGAAAACCAAAGGGGAGAAGAGACGGTGAGAAGGGGGGGGAAGAGAGACAAAAAAAAAAAAAAAAAAAAACCTCCTGGGTCACCTGTATGGAGAAAAAAACAAACAAACAAACAAACAAACAAACAAAAACAAACAGAGGAGACAGCAAACAACAAAGAGCAACATAATAATAGAGAAAACAAAGCACCATCACAATAAACTAGCTAGTCATAGATATCAGTATTTACTAAGTAATAAACGATATTGTGCAGCACGCAAGATAGACAGCGCACAGTGTGCTTTGAGGCAGCAGCCAAGAAAGCTTTAGTCCGCGTCTGTGAATACCCATGTGTGCATACCTGTGTGGATCAGCATGCTTGCATTCCAAAGGTTTCTCCATGTAATGATCTGCTAGGGAGTGTGGGGGGGCCACAGCCCCGTCCTCCAGGGTGTGAAGCGGGTATGGAGGAGATCAAAACTCCAGACATCCAGAGGCCCCCAGAACACAAGAGACCATGGAAGACCAACAGAGGGGCAGCCGCGCCACTGTCCCAGTAAGAGCTGAGGAGAGTCCCAGATGAGGGCTCGCCCAGCAGCCGCGGAGCAGAAGTCAGGGGGAGTTGCAGTGACGCGCCCGTGAGCTCCGCCGGCCCCCAGCTGCGCCTGAGTGACCGAGCCCTAGGCCGAGAGGCCGGGGGCACCCCACCTCCAAAGGGGCCCGAGCGAGCCCCAGGCCCCAGGCCCCGACAAGCGGCCGCCAAGGAGTGAGCCGGTGTGTACCCGGACGCCCACCCCCAGACACAAAGAACCACCAACACACCGACACCTGAGGGAGTCCGCCACCGGCAGGGGAAGTGGTGGTGGGTGGAGATAGGCCTCCAAACCTTGGAGGGCCTGAGGTGTCCCCAGAGAGGTGGCGTCTGATACCCAACCTGACATATAGACACAGACATACAGGCACACACAGACACAAACATCCATTCCCACCCTCATGCTCTCATATGCACTCACTCCACACTCAACCAACGTGGAGACAGACATAAAGAGACGCTGTACACACAATCACACTCCCCAAGCGTACTCTACAAACCGGGTCTAGGTACCCTTGCCCCTGGAGGGGGGAATTGCACCCAGACCCAGGTGGTGTTACCCTTTTCCCTGCGGTGGGGAGAGGCAGACCACCCCGACTCCGCAGCAGCAGGGAGGCCCCACACCCCAGACCGCAGTCGGACGGCCAACTCCTCCTACTAGCCCTCCCGCTCCAGCAGGCCGCAGAGAATGGGGGTGGGAGAAGACTCCAAACCTCCCTCCACCCGCTCATTGTAGTGTTGATGCATATGTGTTCTAAGGTGCAATTAAAACCCAGGAGGGCATGGAGCTACCTGCCAAGGAGCAGCAGGTAAGCGCATAGTCCCTCCTGCTAACCCTCAATGACTAAGTGTATTTAAACTTGAGAGGTGGGCAACGACGTCAGGGGTGAGGTATACACCCTGATGGTGATTTGGACTCCGTGATTGTGCCCACCCCCAAGATCCTATATGTATGTGTAATGAGAGTATGAATAATGTGAATGTCTAAGTTGTGGGATAAAATTGAGGCAGAGGCAGCCAGAAGGGGACGGGGGGGGGGGGTAGCCTCCTCTGCACCCTGGTGACATACCCCCACTCCAAGGCCCTGCATGTGTGGGTGGTTGTGGAGGAGCGGGAAGAGGGAGGCAGCTGGAGATGGGGAGGGAAGGAAGGGAGGGGCAGGTAACCCCTCCCTGGGGCCAGCTCCCCCGCTGACCCCAGTAGGCACTCCCACCCTCCGCGACCCGCCAGGGAAGGGGGGCCCAGGCCCATCAGACCGGGGCCCAGTGCAGTAGCGCCCCCCGGCTCCACAGAGCCCTGGACAGTCCACCCAACCCCACCACAGAGAAAACTACACCCACCCCACCAACCACACATCTTCCAGACTACATAAGACGGTAAACGCCCAGGCTGAGATCTTCCTCCACCTCTCCTGTATCTCCCCCTCCTGCAGAGAGTTCCTGAGAGAAGAAAGCTCCTGCAAGATGTGACCATCCCCCCCACCAGTTGAAGAGCCCCCCAGGCAGCTCGATGCACCGGCGGCACCCTGCTCCAGGGCCGGGCCCCCATGCACCCACCCGCCCACAACCCCGGCAACACACCAACCAGGACCCGAGCCCCCGAGGCCCGGCCCGGGCCCCAGCCCAGAGACGGAGCGCCCCCAGAACCTCACGCCCATCCCGGACCCACCCAGGGGCAGCCAGGTTGCCAGGTCAGTAACCCGCGTCCGTCAGCACAGACCCTCCCCTAGCCCCGCTGCACGCAGCCGCGAGGAAACAGTCACCTGAGAGCCAACAGAGCCCTCAACCGGACGTGACCGCTACCCCGGGTTGAGCCCCCCAAGGAAGATGCCTCCGGGGAACCCCCCGACGCCCTAAGCCTGTCCCTACCCCCTCACCAATCACAACAGTGAAGGCGGGACCAAACTATGACCCCCCACCCCCACTAGGTGATGGAGCTGATAAAAGGGGCCCAGAGCAATTGATCTAATGTGGTGGCAGAGGCTGTGTCAAGACTAATGTAATCTAATAGATAATTTCTATATTGGTTAGAATTAAGATTATTTTTATTTTTCCAGTTCATGAGGACTGTTTTCTTGGCTATGCATAGGGCAGTGAAGATCATATGGGCTATATTCTTTTCTGAAGTGACATTATCTAAGCTGCCCAACAAACACACTAAGGGGGAGGTTGGAATGTTACATTTCAGACATTTTGATAAGTCTTCACATATCTCGCGCCAAAACTTTTGCACTGGTGGACAGAACCAAAGAGCGTGGATGTAATTGTCTGGTGTATTGTCTTGACAGTGTGAGCAGTTGTTGGAAGATGTAAAGCCCACCTTGAACATCCGATGACCTGTATAGTGCACTCTATGAAGTATTTTGTATTGTATTAATTGCAGACTGGGATTTTTAATTAATTTAAAAGTTTTTAAGCAAATCTGAGACCAGAAGTTTTGGTCTAGGTTGACTGATAAATCTGCTTCCCACTTTGCAGTAGGAAGGGATATTGATTCATCTAATTTAGAAAGTGTTCTGTATATTTTAGATAATAATTTGGGGGATTTAAGAGTAAGAAAATGTGCCGCACTTAGTGGTGTTTGTAATTCAACTTGACTGAGGTTAAATTTCTTTTTTACTATGGATTTAATTTGTTGATATTCTAAAAACCTTGTCTTGTTGATCCCATATTGTTCAACTAGTCTGTCAAATGGAATAAATTCTGTTCCCTCTAATATATGTTCTAAGTATTTAATTCCTTTACAACTCCATTCTGGGAAATTAATCATATTATTGTTTTGTAATATGTCAGGGTTATTCCAGATAGGTGTACGTTTGCATGGGATTAATGAAGACTCCGTTATTTTTAGAAACTCCCACCATGCTGTTAGAGAAAAGCTGATGTTGATACTTTTAAAGCATTCATGTCTTTTGATGTTTGAGCTAATAAATGGTAGGTCTGAAATCTCTAGATCCTTGCATAGTGCCTGTTCAACATCTAGCCAGGGCTCAACTAAGAAGGTATGTTTTAACCATTCTGAGATGAACTGAAGCCTGTTGGCTAAGAAGTATTGGTGAAAATTAGGCAGATCTAATCCTCCTCTATCCTTGGTTCTTTGTAGCGTTTTTAAGCTAATACGCGGGGGTTTATCTTTCCAAAGGAATTTGGAAATATATGAATCCAGAGATCTGAACCAATCTTGTGATGGTTTGTTAGGGATCATCAAAAATAAGTAATTTATTTTTGGCAAGATCATCATTTTTATAGTGGCGACCCTTCCCATGAGTGATATGGGTAAAGATTTCCATCTAGTCAGATCGCCTTCTACTTTCTTTAGAAGTGGGATGTGGTTTAGTTTAGTTAAGTCTGAAAGCTTAGGAGAGATATTAATACCTAAATATTTAATATTTCCGGATTGCAGTGGGGCAGAGGAAGAATTATGGAAGGAGCAGTTAATGGGGAGAACTGTAGATTTTGGCCAGTTAATTGAATAATCTGAAACTCTTGAAAACCAGTTTATTAAAGTAATTACCTCAGAGAGGTTGGTTTGTGTGTTTTGCAGAAAAAGCAACACATCATCCGCATAGAGACTGATTTTATGTTCTATGTTCTTACATTTTATGCCCTTAATTGTTGTAGCCTGTCTAAATGCTGCTGCTAGAGGTTCGATAAAAATTGCAAAAAGTGAGGGGGAGAGTGGGCATCCCTGTCTGGTGCCCCTCAGGAGACAGAAGCTGGAGGATGTCTGGTCATTTGTTCTGATACGAGCCGTTGGGGAATTGTATAATATTCTTATCCAGTTTATGAAAGAGTTTCCAAAACCAAATTTGTGTAAAGTTGCGAATAAAAATTTCCAATTAACTCTGTCAAATGCTTTTTCTGCATCTAGAGATAATATTATGGCTTCGATGTTTTTATCGTATGAGTAGTCTATTAAATTAAGTAATCTACGAGTGTTTGTTGAGGAGTGCCGACCTTTTATGAAACCAGTTTGGTCAGGATGAATTAAGAGGGGGGTCATTTTCTCTAATCTCTTTGAGAGAGCTTTGCAGATTATTTTAAGGTCTACATTTAAAAGAGAAATTGGACGATAGCTTGAGGGAAATAAAGGGTCTTTGCCTGGTTTTAGCAGGAGACTAATGTTGGCAGAATTCATATTTGGTGGTAGTCTGCCCTTTTCCTCGATTTCCTGCAACATGCTGTGGAATACTGGTGCCAAAATTGTCCAGAATTCTTTGTAGAATTCTGCAGGGAAGCCGTCTGGACCTGGAGCCTTATTATTGGGCATACTTATCAGGGCTTCCTGGAGTTCACTTGGCGTCAGTGGCGAATCCAATTCCATTGCTTGACTGTCTAGTAATTTTGGAAGAGTTACGTTGTCAAGAAACAGATCAATTTCATTTTTAGATGGGTTTATTTGTGGTGAGTATAAAGTTTCATAGAAATCCCTAAAAATGTTGTTTATTCTTCCAGGATCATATATTGTGTTCCCCGATAAATCTTTAGCAGCACATATAGTTGTTTTTTCTTTCTTTATTTTTAGCTGGTTAGCTAGAAATCGACCTGATTTGTTACTGTGTTCAAAATTCTGCAAGCGAAGTCTTTGTATAAGGAATTGTGTTTTTTTATTAATAGTTTCATTTAATTCTAGTTTTGTTTTGCATATTTTGTTCAATGTTTCCTGATCTTGGTGGGACGCGTAGGCTTCTTCTAGTGATTTGATGTTTTTTTCTAATTCCTGAATATTTTTGTTTTCTTCTTTCTTTTTGTGTGATGAGAAAGAAATTATTTTACCTCTCATCACAGCTTTCCCTGCTTCCCATAGAACAGAAGCAGATATTCCGGGAGTGTCATTAAAGTCTAAATATGAAGTCCATTCCTTTTTAAAGTATTTAATAAAGTCTTCATCTTTAAGTAGTGATATATTAAATCTCCAGTTTTTACTTGGCGTAGTATTATTCTTGTGCATTAGTGTTAAAGATACAGGAGCATGATCGCTGACAGCTATAGGATGAATCTCAGTGTCTGAAATGTCACACAGCAGTGAGCTGCTGACCAAAAAATAATCCAGACGAGAGTAAGAGTGATGAACATGCGAGAAAAAAGTATATTCCTTACTGGTGGGGTGAAGAGAGCGCCATGCATCGCAAAGACCAAAGTCGTTCATATACTGTTTGATTATATTTGTGGACTGCCAATTACGCTGAGTTCCTGTTGTGTTGAGCCTATCCATTTCTTCATTTAGTCCAAGGTTGAGGTCACCGCCAAGAATGAGTGTGCAATCAAGGTGTTCAGAGAGTGCACTAAAAAAACCGTGGAAGAATGAGGGTTCATCAACATTTGGACCATATATACTAACAATACATAGTTTTTTGTTCAATATTGATAGTTTAATAATTAGAAATCTACCCTCTGGATCTATAACTGTATCGAGTACTGTAAAATTAACATTTTTATGTATTAAAATTGCTACTCCCCGTTGTCTAGAATTATAACCGGCTGCAAACACGTTAGGAAACTCAGGTGTTTTAAGTTCATTTAAACCTGTGACAGGTTTGTGAGTTTCTTGTAATAAAACAACATCTGCCTGTAGTTTTTTAAGCTGGTTAAATATTTTTAACCTCTTTCCTCTGGTGCCAGCTCCATTTACATTCCATGTGACAAACCTCAGCATGCCCTTAATTGTGCGTGTATGTTTAATGATGTATGCTGGGTGTTTCGTTTAGACAGGTGGAGAGAATATGGAAACATCCCTTGTTTGTAAATAGAAAGAGAAAAAGAAGTGTGGTGAGAGACTCCATAAGTCTGACTATGTGTGTGAATATTCACTAATATGAACAAGAGTGGCTTGCTTATGTGTCCTGCAAGTCTGTGCGTGCTGTGAGGCTGTTGTGAATGTGCTGCCGTTGAGCTGATGTGTTTGCGTGATCGTGTTGTGAAAATATGGAGAAATAGAGGGTGTTGTTTGTAGGTGAGTGGGGAAGTAGGTGACCACAGCAGTGAAAGACAAGAGAAAGAAAGAAACCACATGAACTGTGAGCGACAACAAAAAAAAGGAAACGAAACGGAAACATTCCAATTAAAGCAATGACGGAGGGTGACGGTGTTATATCTGCTATGACATCCTACTGATATTACTAGGTTAAACACATTTTAAAGGAGAAAGTGTGAATGAATAAGAAAAGAGTGTAGCGGGTTCTTATCTGGAGTGCAGTTAATATAACCACGGTGTGGTGCCGGGGTCGCGGTACAGCTGTCCGTCCACGTAGAGCCGGTCCACAGCGATGACAGCACGGGAGCCTTTCTGGATAAAGCTACGTCGAACTGGGAACAGGACCTTGCGTCGTTCCAGGATCTCTTTGGGGAACTGGTCGTTCACGCTGAAGTCCGTTCCTTTCAGCTCTCTGCCGCGACTCTTCACCTGTTCCTTCTGTTTGAATTGACTGAATTTGGCCACAATAGGCCGTGGTCTCCCGGTCCGCGACCGCGCGCCCCCTAAGCGATGTACTCTATCGAAGTCGATGTTCTTTACGGTGTCCTCCGGCAGCTTCAGGTGGATTTTAATGAAGCTTTTCACCGTTGCCTCTGCGTCCTCTCCGGCAGTTTCTGGAATACCAGAAAACACAAGATTATCTCTCATGCTACGGGCTTGTAGATCGATAACGGACTCTTTTATTTTTTTATTTTCAATGTTTAGCTGGGTCACGTTATCGGTGAGAGATTTAACCGACTCCCGTAGCGTGGCATTTTCAGCGGCAAGCGTTTCCACCTGCCGCTGGCTGAATTCCAGGGATTCTCTCAGAGATTTAAATTCCCGGTGTAAGATCTCCACCAGGGACAGCCTCGCATCGAAACTGGACAATCGCTTGTCGATTGACTCCAGGATTTCTGCGATGTCTTTGCCGGCAGGCGATGTTGTACCGGGGGAGTCTGCCTGGCGACTTCTCTTCGATGACGGCGTCTCGATTTTGGCCGGGGAAGATGCACTCTGGGCCTTATGCATTACTAAATCTTGAAAACAGCGGTCGATGTAATCTTGGAGAGCGTCTAAACTCTCCCCGTTGTCCTCCAGGGTGTTAGAGATGATAAAACAGATGTTGTTAGTTATATGACAATTGATTAGTATATTTGGTAATACTGAAGCTTGGAAAACCTTTGTTAAACTCTATGCTACCATTTGCTTTTTCTCCGCCAAAATCTCCGGCGTCTGACGTCACCTACAACATCACTTCCGTCACTTACCTCACTTCCGTCCGTCACTTACCTCCCCTTCCTGGTCAAATGGATGAAAAGTGGTCTTATTATTCACTAATTGAAAAAAGTCTTAGGCTCCAAATGTATGAGTGCACAGAATGATGTCATCATGAACAAGCGGGATGAAGAAAGCTAACGCTGTGGTCCAGGTTAGGACATTAAAGCAGATAATGATGGTGTGTGTGCCCCTTGGTGGGTGCCTTATGTGTATCTGCTCTTAAACTGGATTTTCACGGACGATCTGATTTCCTCGTGTCAGCATTGTTCCCACATCATCATAATTAATGTTGTTCCAGGTTCAACATTGCAAGTGACCAATCACCTTCTTGTGACGTCATTCCTTTGCGACTTCGAAATACCCGCCTTCGAGTATTTCGAAATACAAGTGAAGAAGCGAAAAACCGCCGCCTGTCCGCCGAATTTGAAGTCAATTTAGGATACTTTCCTTTAATAAACGGTAAGCATTATACATATGTTCCTCACTTGGCTTGCTGTTTGTTTGCTAGCGATAGGCTACTTGACGACAGCATTAGCTAACCAGTGTTCTCTAGACCAGCGTTCCCCAACTTTTTGGGTGTTTCGTGGCCCGGGGGTTGGGTCAGGCAAAATTGCAGTAGCTCCCCTGATCATTTTACAAACATAAGTGAAGAGAATCTGGACTAAAAGGCCTAGACTTATGGTTGTGTGCTGAATCTATGAATCAAACTATCACCTGGAAACATAATTAACTGGTCCATAGCTGTGAAACTGGACATGAGTTCTTGATTCTATGGAGATTAACAGTAATCCAGAAATTTACAAATTTGTCCCAGGGACATCGCGTAGATGTTGTCCCTGGGACATCGCGTAAATGTTGTCCCTGGGACATCGCGTAAATGTTGTCCCTGGGACATCGCGTAAATGTTGTCCCTGGGACATCGTGTAGATGTTGTCCCTGGGACATCATGTTAAAGTTGCCAGAGACATACCATATGAAAGTTTAGCTTCTTTTAGCCCCTGTTTGTTTTATATTATTTTATATATATATATTTTTTAATATTATATTTAATATTTACATTGTATTGCAAAAAACCCCACAACAAGTTAAAATGAATTAATGAATATTGACTAATTAAACCTTCGTTATTTTTCCACCAGAAATGGACGACATAATTAGAAGAAGTGTTCTGAATGACGAAAAAAAAAGAACTGGAAAAGACACACAACTTTGTGTGCATGTGTCACAATGCCAGGAGGACCCATTCAGTGTTGTGTTAGAAAAATTGAACTCATTAACCCTTCATGGACATTATAAATGTTTAAATGTTGCCTCAGGTAAAGACAGGAAAAGAGACTATTACAAATTCAACTGCATCAGAGCTGGGAAAAAAAGTCGAAACAGCTACAGAGCAGTGGGCTGTAAGGCCTATGTTTCATTTAAAGTACTCAAATGTTGGAAAGACCACACAGTCATCGTGCAGCGTACATATGATAAGCATGATGGGCATGATCCTTCGGACCCAAAAGACGCACATTTCAACAATATTTCCAGTGATTTGAGGAGGAAGATTGAGGAACTGCTTTCCCTTGGAACTAAGCCAGCCATCATACTAACCGAATGTCATAAATGGGCCAAAGAACATGGACACAGAGATCTTCACAACAGAGAGCATTTTGTCACACCACGTGACATTGACAGTGTTAGAACCTGCATGATGAGGAAGAAGCACTTTAACTGTGGAGACAGTCAAAGTGTACATACCTTACTTAATGGAAAACATCAAGAACATGTTCTCTTCTATCAACCATACACATCTGACCAAGAACTAATGATTGTTTTGCAGACACCTGTAATGAAATCAAACATGGAGAACTATGCAAAACAGTTAGTATTTGTTGACACCACGCACTGCGTTAACCAGTATTCATTTCCCTTATTCACACTTGTTGTAAGAGATGATCATGGGCATGGAGTCCCTGTGGCCTATGCTATTGTCAGCAACGAAAGTCAGAAAACCCTGGAAACTGTTCTTGGAATAGTTTGTGAGCATTTCCCAACTTCCCCGAGGTAAATAATACATTGACAGCTATTGATTTTGAAATAATTCCTTTTCAAAAAAGTTATAACATGCCAGAATCTAATGCTATAGCTGCAGCATGGGCTGCAAAAAACTTTCCTTTCCAGTTGTTAAAGTTATTCCTATAGGCTGTATGCAGTATTTTATATATCTACTTGTGAGTTGAAATGTTTAATTTGGCATTGAAGTGGTGCTTTGAGATAGCAAAAACATTTTCATACTGTTTAATCTCATTTAGTGTTTTCTTTTTTTCTGTAGAGCATTTATGGTTGACAAAGACTTTGCGGAAATAAATGCTTTGCAGAAGGTTTTTCCAGAGTCAGCTATCCTTCTATGCTGGTACCATGTCTTGCAGGTAAACCACATTGTTTTCTTTTCACGTTGTCTAAGATGCACCTGAAACACATTTTTACAACAGGGTCCTGTTGTCATGATTTGCCTCATTGTGATATTCACCTACTCAGGTTAATGAATATAAAGGGATAAAATGTTGAGTGACTATGTCCATCCATTTAAGACCACAGTGCACTCATCTTCTGGTGGCTGCTTCCCAAAGCTCTTTTTGACATTTAAAAATATGTTTGCCTGGTTGATTTCTGTAATGCACAGGTCCTCTTGTCCAGTGAGTGACAAAGTTATTTTTGGACGTCAGCTTTCTTTTATGCTTTTTGTACAGCTGCTCCTCTGTCTCTCTCTCCAGATTAACTTTTTTTCTCTTACATTCACAGGCTGTTAATCGATGGCTTTCAAAATCAGAGTCCGGGGTCCATGGGCTTTCTAACACCCAAAAGAGAAATGAAATCATTTCTTTCTTTTGTAAGCTGAAAGCTTGCACATCTGTAAGTGTAATTTGTCTATTTCACATTTTGATTTCTTGATTACACTAAGAGCATAATAACTTTCAGTTGCTAAAAAAAGTTACAGAGAGATACAAAATAGATTTTTGAAACAATTTCTAAAACTGGCTTCTTATCTTGCTTATCAAAACAAGTACTTAAGCTGTGCAGACCATCATTGTGTCACCCACTGTGCAGTAGAACTTGTGAGTGGGATTCTTTCACAGACAGATGCTGAAACCAAATATGCTTATAGGTTTAGTGTTCCTTCTTAGCCATTGTAAGGGAAGAAATAATTGCTTCTTAATACAAAAACACGACATATTATTAATAACTTAAAATTCTTAATGTTATTCAATAAAAGGAAAAGGGCTTCAATACATAATATTAAAGATTTCAATAGGTCTGTTAAATGGATTGAAATATATTCTGTTGCATCCAATTCTCTTAGGAGGACGACTTTAAAGCCACATCAGCAGAGTTCTGCCAGACATTTAAGCAATACCCTTTGGTGTGCCAGTATTTTCAGAAGCACTGGGAAGGCATTGGCCACATGTGTGACTACGGCCGTCGCTTCAGTCACGCTCGTTCTGAAACAAACAATGTGATTGAAAGGTATGATTTATTATTTTGACCTCATTCAATTGTATTGCTGAAAAAAAGATATTATGCTTTAATCCAAGAGGCTAAACTGAGTAGGTTCGTCATGTCATTGCCAGAACAGGTTTTAGGCAAATCCTTTAAATTCTAGCAGCGTTTTTTATGTTATCACAACAAAAAACAGAGTAGGTGGATTTGCCTAAATCAGCTAAACCGGCACAGAGCATTCCTTTATAAAAGACGTGTGCAATAGGTATTCCAATTTTTAAAAAAATAATACAGTCTTGATTAAAACTTTAAATTCCTTCAATTACAGTTACTAATCATTTCAAATAACTGTTTTTCAGATTTTTCCACCGCCTGAAATACCAGTTTTTATCTGGCTACAAGAATAGGCGTCTGGATGATCTGATTGAAGTGCTCCTAGGGAAGGCCGACGACTACTTCTCAGTCATAAAAACCCTGCAAGATGTGGGCCGCATGAAAAACAGGTTTGCTGACCCCTTGTCTCAAGTTTCAGAGACTGCTTCAAGACTGATGGAAAGTGGTTGGGCTCTTAAAATTACAGTCAAGAACAGCCATGGAGTTAATGCATATCAAGTCCCATCTGAGTCAAGAGAAGACATGGTGTATGACGTCTGCCCTGTTGAGTCCTACTGCAACTGTACATATGGCTTACGAGGACTTCTTTGCAAGCATCTAGTGTTACTTGCAAAATTAGCAGAGGCTGACAATGACATCTATCCAAACATGGAAACAGACATTTCTACCTTGGCAAGAATTGCAGTGAAAGAAAGGCATTACTTTGTACACTGTGAGGACTTGAAAGTGATAAAAATGCCAAGTTTGTTTGGAAATCTGTGTTTTTTTGCATCGGCTGAAACACTTCAGTGCACTTGTTGTACGTTCTCTCACTATAACACATGTGCTTGCCTGAAGGTGGCTTGTAGCCATTTTAAAAAAATGAAAAACTCTCTGAAAAGTCCTCTATCAACTTTGAATGACACTCCTGTAGTTGAAAGCACAGACAAAAAATGCACAGAAGATGCAGTTGGAAAACTAAATGCTGTTTTAGACACAGTTAAACAGTGGGCATTCATTCCAGAGGGTATTACTCCAATGATAGATGAACTGCATACAAATGTCTTAAAAACAAAACAAGTAGGCAAAAGTATATGCCAGTACGAAATAAAGACGACAGAGAATGCACGCAAAATTAGGCCATTGTATTCTAGCAAGAAACGTTCGGCCAGCATCGACATTCCAACAGTCTGTGAAAATGAATGTGAACAGTCGATAACCACTGAAAGAGAGACATCCTCTGGAGAAAATGAAAACCTTTTGGAATACAAAACAAAAAAGAGAAGAGTTAAAGCTAAGTATATGCATAAGTAGACTTTTGTGTGACATTTCAAAGGGACTGCATCCATTACTTCTGTTTATTGAAACCTAAAGCTGAATAGCTGTCTTAACTTTCTGCCAAGGAACAGTTGAAAAGAAATTGTTTGGTCTCTCAAGCAGTTGTTATTTATGTGTGTTATTCATTACTTTGGCTTGGTTGCTGTTTTTGATACAAATTCATCTGTGCCCATTGTAATATTTTCATATGTTACTATTTTTATATTGCTATGCATTATAAATAAAGGATTACTTATTACTATTAAAGGTCTGCATTTGTAATTGTTGGTATTATTTATAAAATATGCGCTCTTAA
The DNA here is from genome assembly GCF_057382275.1 of Copadichromis virginalis. NCBI lineage: Eukaryota > Metazoa > Chordata > Actinopteri > Cichliformes > Cichlidae > Copadichromis > Copadichromis virginalis. The sequence goes on from NC_140637.1 coordinate 29,402,445, forward strand.
GTTTTTTGCTCCATAAAACGATACCTGTCACTTTTTGGACATAGAGTATCAGCTGTTGAGAATCCTGGCTCATACAAAATAGAAGTAAAAGGTTTCAACATCCAGCCTTTTTATGATTAAATACAAAGTGTAATAACAGAGTTATTGGGGTGTGATTTTGTTAATAGTTAGTCTTAAGTATAAGTTTAATAGTAATGAGTAAGAAAATATAGCCAGAATAATGGAATGAGACTAACACCTGACCTCACACTGAGATTTGGTATGAAGTGGCATGTTTGTGCTAATGCTGACATTGGGGCTCAGAGTTCCTCTGTGTGTATATATTTGTGAACGTTAACTTGGCTAATGTCCAAGGGTTTGACTGCTTTCCTGTTGGATTGTATCACAAAGAACAGGGATAAGAGCACCAGTGGCCGTGCACACCCTCATCTCTCTCCTTCACCCGATCATTAGTGTTGGAAACCGGCATTAGCTCAGAGTAGATTAGACTTCAGTATATGCAAGTGATTTGATTTTATGATTATTTGATTCAGTTTTTTCTGTGTTCAAGCTCAATTACTTTAATAAAATATGTTGAATTCAAACAAATAAATAAACAAATAAACTGTGGACATTACCCTTTTAAACCTTTCTGAAACAAGACAGGTAAAAACCAGTGTATAAAAGTTTACATAGGTATAAATAGCTCTAACACTTTACTCCAGCCTGGCGTCCACACATGTGGACATCACATTTTGGGTTATTTAGACCAAAATACTAAATCTTGATCAACAAGTGCCTGATATACAGTTATGAGGACATTATACTGCAACTGTTCTATCGAAATTTCAAATTAATGTCCTCATATGTGGCTCTCATTTTTCTCAGAAACAAAAATTAGGTAAAAAAAACAAAACCTGGTAATTCTTTCTTTTTACATTCATCGGGTTCCAATCGGCCCAAATATCAAAGAGAAATTAAAAATGCATGCCATGGAAGATTTCGGGTCTTAGGGGGTTAAAATGACCAGACCCCTCCGGCCTGTTTTCCAGGCCACTAAATTAAACCCAGTCAATTACCAATTGAACAGAATAAAAACCTACGAGGTCCACTAATAGTCCAAAAGTCCAAATCTTTAATAGAAAAGACAGGCAGAACTCAAACAAACAATAATCCAAACGAGGAGCATATATAAACACTGGAAAGTAAATAATTATAAGTTATTAAATCAGACTAATTAAATACAGTAAAACTAATAAGGGAAGACGAACACACGGGAAATAAAAATAACAGTGTAAACATACCAAAACTCAAAATAAAACAGGAAAGCTACTACAAACCGAGTGTGACACAATTACATTCATATTGAAACATATGTGATAATTTTCTTTCTTTGTAGCATTTTTAAGATATGTGTTAGAACAGTCATTATGCTGTTTGGATTAGGAACCAATCATTTTTGCCAAATAGTTAACACAAACTTAGAACAACAATGAACAATTTTCAAGATTCTGATTTACAGAACAAACAAAAGTCACAAAAGGTTTCATTATTTAAGAGACAAGATCAAGTTTTTCACACAGGAATGAAATGACAGAATCCAGTGCAGCGGGGCCAAAGGTGTGTGTCAGCAAACTGAAGGTTGAGGAATCAGTCAGCTCATGTTTAAGATTGTGTTGGATTTTGAGAAGAGTCTGTCTGTTATTAGAAAGTAAGATTAACAATGTTACACCAATAACCCAAATACGGGGAAATGACAAATAATACCAAAAAAGATACAACTTTCATATTGTTTTACTAACTTACTTTGTCATATCAGCACTTGAATGGTCGATGCCTTTACAGACCATGTCTGTTGTGACATCGCAGGCCAATCTTCCGGCAAACCCGAGGGCTAGCTCCCCAGCCTCCTCTTCACTCAGAACACTAAACACTGTTACTTTAGTTTTGGCCTTCTTAGGCCTGTCAAGAATCATTGCGGGCAGTTTGGCTTTACGGCCCTAAAAAAGAAAAAGTGCAAACACCAAAAGAGCAGAGAGAGACACACACACGCGCACAAAGTTAAATGCTTTTGTTTACATGGTGTAATTGTGTATATGTTGCAGCAAATGCACAATTTCCAGCCACATTGTCACTTCATTGATACGAGTAACCCGGATTTATTTCAGGTGACATCAAAATCACGAAATGTATATCTACCCCAATCAAACCTCTGAAAACATGAACTGACATGTTCTCTGCGTTGATTCTGCGCTTGATCTCGTCTTCTGTTATTGTGTAGGTTTTCTTTTTTGAGCTTGGTACAGATAAGCGACCATGCACTCTGTAAACTGTACTAGTTCCTTCTGAATCAGTTTGGAATTCTGTATCTGCATCGATCCTGTCAACATCATCAGCAGCAGCATTATCTGTACTCAGACTTGTGCCGTATACTTCTGTTTCTTTTTCTTTGTCTTCAGTCTGTGTACCTTCATCTCTGACTGTCAGTCTTCCTATCTCACTGTTACTTGTCGATTTGCTGCAGATGTTCTCTCCCTTAGGAACTTTTCCTTTGTCATTTGCTGCCTGATGCTTTCCCTGATGACATTCTTCACTGGCTACTTCTATTGCTCCTCCTGTATAGCCACCCACTATGCTGCACAACTCCTTTCCCTCTGCTGTGCTGCACTGTGCTGTTACATAAAGAAGAATGATATAAACAGCACTATATCAATTTAATTGTGAAGAGAAATCCCCACAATACGACACAGTTATGTCTAAAATAGTTTTGTGTAAAAACTGGATCTTGAAACGTCCACTTTAATTACACAGTCCTGGTGTGCAAAGGCAAAATTACGAAAAAAAAATTCACTTTAAACATTTTTGGACATTGTTTAGTTATATTGTGACTTACTCTCACAGAAGATACAGATGCCACAAACAGACTTTGAACAACGCATGTGCTTGTATGCACCACATTTCTGGCACTGCACCTGTGAATTAAAAAAAAAAAAAGAAGAAGAAATAAACAAACAAAAAACAAATGAACAAAGTCCATTAAATAAACAATCTATATGGCTAAGGACATGTCATAGTGTACCCGGTCTTTGGCTGCAATCACACACCAGCACTGACTGCACTTCCTAGTTCGATCTGCAAAATATAATTTGTTTAAGTACAAGTTACATTTTCCAATGTTAGAGAAAAAGAAGGCAGCTAATTTTATCTTTACCTATTGAGGAAAATAAGTAGTGGCAAAGTCGGGACCTGAGCTTTGTGATTTCAGTGTTGTACTCCTCCACTTGTGTTTTACCGTCAATGAGAGATTGGGCAAACTAATAATTGACGAAGAAAAAAAAAAAAAAAAAAAAAGAACAAAAAGAATTAGATTAACAAAGAAATGTTTGTTTGTTTGGTTTACATTAATTAATTTCTATAGTGTGTACAAAACAAATCAAGACCACAGACTCAACACGCACCACTAAATTTTTGGTGTTCTTTATCAGTTGGCCAAGACAGAAATGTTTTAATCTGTGTGCATTGCTTTTGAACAAGTCTTTACACAGAAAAGGTTTCAGAAAGGTATTTTTCAGGTTCTTCTGACAAGGCTTCAATTTTGGAAAATGCTGTTTGTTTATAGTGGCAACTTATAAACCCTTTGTGATAAGAACATAGTTACCACAGTCCAAGTCATACCTTCAAAAAGTATGCACTTTGTGCTCTTGTGGACCCATCCAAAATTGTTCCAGTGATTTGGCTTGGTATTGGATAAATGTGAGGGAAATTCTATAAAAATAACATAAATACACCTATGTTTTCAAATACATTACAAAAAACGTAAACATGCTATGTCATTATGATCAAACAAGCTTTTCAACATACCTCACACTGCAAATAGATTAGGCCATCTATTACCTTATAAAACAAATAAATAAATACATATAAATAAAAACAGAACTAAGGAATACGATTCATTAAGTAAATTGTACAATAAAGTGTATTTAAAGCAGAATTTAACATTAGTTTTATGACAACATAAAAGGATTTTTATGTCAAGAGGTACCTCATCTGAAATGTTAGTCTGGTCAAACAGGGATTTCAAACTTGAAATACCAATAGAGTTTGGTCCAGCTACTCCCACAAGGTAATCTGTGAGAAAGCATATGCTGTAGTCAACAGATATCATTTTCTTTTTGCATGCTGCAACCATCATCCATTTCAGTCTTCTAGGAGCTTTGTCTGGTTGTAGTTCTTTTTTCTCCTCCTCTCCCCTCATCTATTAATTAAATTGTTTTCTGACCTTCCTAACTGTTTCCGACCTGTCTTCCCAATGTGATGTTTAAGCAATATATGTATGGTCAGAAGGGGGTGAAATTTTCATTGCAGTTGTACGTGTAACATTGCATGTGATAATAAAAGGCTTGATTGGTTGATTATTCAACATGAGTTGACATTTACCTGACATTGTGAAGGAGTCACAGTTTCTGTAAGGGTGTAAGAACATAACATGTGGATTTGTTACACTTCTTTTTCACAAGTTAATAACAATCAATAATTTTCATTCCATTATTTACAAGCTATCACACGATGTCCCAGGGACAACATCTACACGATGTCCCAGGGACAACATCTACACGATGTCCCAGGGACAACATCTACGCGATATCCCAGGGACAACATTTACGCGATATCCCAGGGACAACATTTACGCGATGTCCCAGGGACAACATTTACGCGATGTCCCAGGGACAATATTTACACGATGTCCCAGGGACAACATCTACACGATGTCCCAGGGACAACAATTACACGATGTCCCAGGGACAACAATTACACGATGTCCCAGGGACAACATTTACACGATGTCCCAGGGACAACATTTACACGATGTCCCAGGGACAACATCTACACGATGTCCCAGGGCAACTTCTACATGATGTCCCTGGGACAACATTTACGCGATGTCCCTGGGACAACATTTACGCGATGTCCCTGGGACAACATTTACGCGATGTCCCTGGGACAACATTTACGCGATGTACCAGGACAAATTTGTAAATTTCTGGATTACTGTTAATCTCCATAGAATCAAGAACTCATGTCCAGTTTCACAGCTATGGACCAGTTAATTATGTTTCCAGGTGATAGTTTGATTCATAGATTCAGCACACAACCATAAGTCTAGGCCTTTTAGTCCAGATTCTCTTCACTTATGTTTGTAAAATGATCAGGGAAGCTACTGCAATTTTGCCTGACCCAACCCCCGGGCCACGAAACACCCAAAAAGTTGGGGAACACTGGTTAGCTAATGCTGTCGTCAAGTAGCCTATCGCTAGCAAACAAACCGCAAGCCAAGTGAGGAACATATGTATAATGCTTACCGTTTATTAAAGGAAAGTATCCTAAATTGACTTCAAATTCGGCGGACAGGCGAATTGACTTCAAATTCGGCGGACAGGCGGCGGTTTTTCGCTTCTTCACTTGTATTTCGAAATACTCGAAGGCGGGTATTTCGAAGTCGCAAAGGAATGACGTCACAAGAAGGTGATTGGTCACTTGCAATGTTGAACCTGGAACAACATTAATTATGATGATGTGGGAACAATGCTGACACGAGGAAATCAGATCGTCCGATTTTCACACATACACTGTACACTGTCACCAAATGCGGTTAGTGAGAAACTGATAGCTGCTTTTGGTTTATTTTACTCCACTACAAATAAAGAAAGGTGCACTTTTGGTTTTGGATTTTAACTTGCTGTTTTTATTTTTATTTTTTCATTGATCATTTTACTCCTTCACTTCTGAGCGGCAGACAAAAGCAAATTCTTACTGTATCAGATAAATGAATGAAAGTGTACCAGCTGAAAAATGTCTATGTCAAAATGACTTGACTGTTTCATTTCCAATGTTGAAAGATGCTCTTCTTGCCCTTGGTGTTTCTTAATTAAAAACAAAATTCATGTGCTATTTGTACGTTGTGAGACTTGTTTTTTGCTGTAATTCACATTACTGTTCAGAAATAATCCATTGTATCGTACAGATATACCTTTAACATGATCTCTGAGAGGTTGATTTAAACACCTTATTAAAAATTCCAGATCCATCCAAGTCCATCCAATTCCATGATAACCTGTCCCATTGGTTCAGTTCTGAACCAAATAGATAACTAGACAATAGTCTAGTTATCTATTTGTTAAGTGACAGTGTAAAAAAGTAAATAATAATAGGATGTGTTCCTCCAGTAATAGACTGATAACTTCTGGAGGGCGTACCCTACCCATTATGTGGTTGGATACTCTCCAGCCCCTAGTTATGGCACTAATTATGCCTAAACATTCAATAACATATTCAATAACATGAATTACAGTGATAATACAGGAGAATATCCTAAATACATTTAAGCAGACACCAGTTGCTGATTAAGACATAACATTTCTCTTCCTTAAAGACCTTTCACAGTTAAAGTAATCATGAAGTTGCAGTTTCTTAAAAAGAAGGCTATCAAATTTATGAAATGTCCCAAATTATTGGTGGGCTGTGTGTCTTTGTTTCACCAGTGAGTCTAGAACTAATCCACAATAGAAGACAAAGGCTGTCAAAAATGCAGGTAGCATTTAGCACAAATTTCAAGAGTGGGAATAGACTACTGCTACTGCAACACTTGAATCATTGTTTCTTCTTACATGACTGCTTCTCTGTGTGGGCTTTTCTGTGTGCTGTGTCACAGTCTTGGAGACGGTTAGCAGGGAAACTGAGCAGCACCAGAATGGCCTCTTGAACGTGAGTGTAACAAAGACTGTGGGTGAGGCCCTTTCAAATGCATCACAAAACAGTTTAGTATCACAAATTACAAACAAGTTCAACAAATTGTTAGTTTAATGTTATTAATAAGCTGAACTTCATTTCAGGTCATAGCTCATAAATTAATTCTCATGCTGAGAAACGCTAGTTGGCTTAACTACCCCAGGTTTCAAACCTGCTGGTAGGATGTTTGACCAAAACTGATGGTAAAATGGAATTGAGCATAATAAGAATGTCTTTAAACTGTGGGAGGAAAGCATAACTGATAAATGATATAGGGACAGGAAAAATGAAAACTCCTAACACAGAAATGCTGGAAATAAAATTAAAATATTCCTTTACTTTTTGCAAGAATCTGCAGACAAATGAAACTACAAATCACATCACATGCTTCTTCAGCCTGCACAGTCTTTTTTGATGAGGTTGTCACCAAACATGGGCTGTCAGATCACCTACTGACCTGAGATGGCAGGACTTGAGGAGCGTGTACGTCAGTCCAGAAGTTCAGACTATACCAAACATTGATTGTCCTTTAGCCAACTATTGTCAAAATCCTTCTCTTAAGTAACTTAAAATAAAATAGTTATTAAAATGTCTCGAGTGGGAGGGTGAATAGACATATCTTAAACTGGTTGTGCAGTGATTAAGATTATGTGTTCGAGTTTTCTGAGAGCTATGGTTTCCTTAGAAGAGAAAACTGGAGTGCTCACACATACACACGGAGAGAATTTGTGTTGCAAAGCAGTGAGGTTGAAGCAACAACAGTGTGTACTTGTCAACTATAAATGCATCTTTAAAACAAATAAAAAAAAAAACAAGTACAGGTGGATATTTGGGTTTATATTCAACAACAACGCAAGAAAATCAGGATAATTTCTAGAAAGAAAACTGAAGTGAAATTATTGAAAAACAAACACACACATACACACATACATTATAGAAGGCTTAGTAGAGTAAGCTATTTGATCTGTGAGTAATAAAATGTTCTAAATAATTCCAGTCTATAGTCTTTTCTGTAGTTATGATACCACCTGTGGGTTTCTGTTGTGTAAATGCAGAGTAAAGGAACTTCTGAGGATTAGAAAATGGGGTTAATAGCTCCAGTTGTTTGTTTTTACTTTCGTATTAAGTGATATACGTGTTTTGTTTTGTTTTTAATTAAAAATGTGTCAGAGAGTGGCTATTTGTCCAGGGTGTAACAAATGCATGATGGGACAGCTGTCTGCTCCCAGTGGCCCAAAATGTGAAGCGTGTACATGGATAATGGGTGGATAGATATCTTCTGTGTTTGCTGCGATGGAACTGCTAATATATCTGTTTCTAGTCTTTTTATTTGTTCTGCATTTAATTCCACTTCACTAAAAGCAACAAAGCGTAACAGCATGTACATATGGTACAAACAAACAAACACTAAAAACATCATCAGCATCAAAACTCCATCCAATATCTTAACTTATTACACTCTTATGAACATGTTTGTGGTGCCCTTAACTTAAACTGTGTTCTTGCTTAAATGTAGTTTTATTTGTATAAACTCAGAGAAAGAACACAGCTGATGAACAGTAATAAACTATGAGATGAGGGTGATGAAAGCAATTCAACCAGTGAAATGGAAACAACTACACAACTAGTAAAAATCTGGAAGAATCTTGTTCATGTTTCACTTATCATGGTTTTTTTAGCTTAGCTTTAGCTTCATAATCTCATATCTGTCAAGAAAACCAGTGAAGAAAATTTGAATAAGACTGTAATATACACGCGTCCCTCTATGATGTAAAAATCTGTTTGAGTCATATCCCAAAAGCTGTTTATTTTTGCAAGACATAGTGATTTGATATGGACAATCTTCCTGCTTGTAGATGTTATATCACAGTCACATCTGCTCCCAGCCTGTGGCCATTTAGGCCACAGGAGTCATGTCTGTGGTATCTCTGAACACATGAAGGCTGACATTTTTCAAATGTGAGTTGTGAGACAAACAACATCAATGCCAGATGTTTATAGATCAAACTGTCTAAAGTGTTTCTGCAGTGACATGAAAGCATAAAACAGATTATTCAGTGAATATGAAGCAAAGGGAGTAACAAGCAAACTGTAGACTCTCAATATGTATATTATTAGTTCCAATAATAAACTCAAAAAAATAAGGAATACAATTCAGATCAGACCTATTTTAATAATTTTGCCTCCTTTCACTACCACAATGAACTGACTGTGACTGAAGAGCAGACTTTGAGCTTTAATTGAAGGGCTTTTACAAGTATGGCATTAACTGTTGAGGAATTAAAGCCCCTTTTTTTATACATTTGCAGAGGATCAAAAGTCATTGGACAGTTGACTGACAAGCAGTTTTATGGCCAGGTGCAAATGAAGGAGGCTGAAAAACCTAAATAAACCCATCAGAGTGACAGAAAAAAAGTTTAGGCATGGACAAATAATCTAGCTCATTCTTAAAAGGAAGGAACACACAGAATTTGCTGAAGTTTTTCCTGAAATAATAAAAATCTATTCACAATGTCAAGTCAAGAACATTCTTGAGGAGGTTGGACTCAACAATCAAGCTGTAATATTATTTCACCATGTTTGACAGATAATGTGTCAGTTACTTTAAGTTATTCTTTGTCTTCATCTGTCCAAAACTTTTTTGCATTTTTGTATAAGTTGTTTTCTTAAAAACAACAAAATCCATGTAGTTGAGTGTAAAAAGTGGTTTGCACCTTACTGTGAATGAATTGTATTTACATGCATACTGACATCTCTTGAATGAAGAGTTTTACCATGATGAGCATATCTCCTCAAGAATGTGACTTGGCTAGATGTTGTGATTAGGTTATATTAATTATGGAAAACAAATCTGAAAACAAGGCATTTCTTCTTATTAAGAATGAACTAGGTTTCTGATTTGACCGCTCCTATTTTTTCTATAATTTTGTTTATTTTGCTTTTTTTAACCCCTCTTATGCCTGACCATGAAAGTGCTCGCCAGTCAATTGTCCAACTACTCTGGAGCCTCTAATTAAAATTAAAAAAAAAAAAAAGCTGTAAGACCTGAACAGTTCAAATCAAATCACTTTTATTGTCACATTACTGGTACAGTACATGTGAGTGAAATTGTTGTGTGCAAGCTTCACAAGCAACATACAACTAACCTAAAAAACAATACAAAATATAAGAATAAGAAATTTGAGAAATATAGGAATAAGTATATGAGCAGAACAATACAGAAATACAGAAGTCAGCAGATGAATATTGTGCAAAATGGCATTTATGCACAATATGGAGTGCATAAGTGCCGAAGTTTTGATAAGTACAGTGAAGTGTCTATGAAGAGTTAGTGTTAATGCACTTAATGCAATATTACTGTAACAGCCCTTGCATTAAAGCTCAAACTTTGGTACTTCAACCACATCTTAACGGTTCTATTTATTAAAATCCACTGGTGAACAGAGGCAAAATGATTAAAAAAAGAATAGACTATTGTCCAAAAACTTATTCTTTTTACAATAAATCTAATAACAATATGGTAAATCACTCCTTCTTCCAGTGGAAGCTTATATTATAAAATTGAATATTTTATAATATATCTATACAAAATGAAAATTTACAACTTGTACGTCACTGCCTTTGGTATATTTTCACTGAGTGATCTGTCTCATGTTTTCATGTCACTGCAGACACACTATGGAAAGTTTGATCTATAAACAGTTGGTAGTGATATTGTGTGTCTCACAAGTCATGTGCACCTAACTGTAAGTACATTTCCAAATGTAGACTCTGCCCCCTAACATGTATGCAAGCATGTGGTTAATGGAAGAAAACCAAGGAAAAGCTGTGGTTACTGTAAGCGTCAGCTCATTCATTTAGACGCATTCCTTTTTAAAGGGTGAGGATTTGTTGATAGAACAAAACAAAAATCTCTCGAGTTGTGTTTTTTACAGTCACAGTATTCATTGAACGTTATATTGGTAACAGCAACAGAGGGTATGTGTAACAACGCACGGCTCATGTGTTCTCTGTTTGTAGGGGTTGTAAAATAAATTTGAACATCATGTCCAACCCAAACATTAAATCCCAACCATTTGTCTATTTACACTTGTATTACACACACACACACACACAGTAGTGAATGCTTCATTAATCTGTGCTTAAGTGAGTTTGTTAAGTAAACTGAATTCATGTACATGGACTTCTTGAGAAAAGGTAGAGCTTGTACATTTAGAGTCACTTGTTAACATTTTGCCACTTAACTTATGTCACTCTATAATGACTATATCATGTGTTGCAGTAATACACTATAACAAACCTGAGAATAATAATTTAAAAAAACACGAACACACAAGCAAACAAAAGCCTATTTTATTTATTTTATTACTTATTCAGTTTAGGGTTAAGTAAATAGTGAGCTTTGGGTTTTCAAAAGCCACCTGTAAGACCAACAATGATTTTTGACTTTAGAGTTTTCTTTGCCAGTGAAAAGAAGAAAAAATGCTAAGCGGAGGCAGTTAGCAAAGACAAAAAGCCAGACAGCACACCACTTTCTAAATCCTAATATGACTCAGTGTTAAGATAAGATAACCTTTATTAGTCCCACACGTGGGAAATTTGTTTTGTCACAGCAGGAAGTGGACAGTGCAAAAGTTATGAGGCAAAAATTAGAATACAATAAGAATAAATACAGTACACAACTGTACAGAATAGAATAAAATAAAATACTATATACAGTAGAATAAAATAAAATAAATATACAATAAGATAAAAATAGAATACAAATACAAATACTATATACAACTGAGTAAAAATACAACGATGACAGAAAGGATTATTGCACTTAGTATTATCTGTTAAGATTTTTGACTTGTGGTGATTTCATAAGCACATAAATGGATGTGTGCATTAGTTTAATTGATTTTAAACAAAAAATTAATTCCATGTAAAGAAAAATAGAAATTCTCCATTCATTGTGTTTCATAATTTATTTTTCATTGTGACAGCTTAATGCCTCAGAAATGTTAAGTAATTGGGGCTTAAGAGGTTAATATGCAAACGTGTTGCAAACAGAAAAGCAGCCACTTAAAGTCATCAAACAAACAAAAATATTTAGATAATAAACAGTGTTGCATATTTGCTTCAATGATCCACAGCTTTGCGTCACTGAAATATTGATAGCCTTGTAATCACTGAGGTTTCCATATTGTTACATATTAACTTGTGTTCGCACGTCGTATTAGCATGCAAATAAATAAATAAATAATACATGTGTTTTTTCCTCAATGTCACTTCCACTTCAGCGGTAACCGTCAACAGAGTTGAGCAACATTATTTCAGAAAAATCCAGAAACAACAGGGGCGTCACTTCCGGTGGAATGTTCCAACGGACTTATCCTTGGACTTTAAAAGGACCCGCTGAAAAAGTGGCTGGGAAGTTGACAGGTAACCGGTTGTGTGATGACTGTGAAATTGAGGCCGTGGCAGCATTAAACTCAGGCGTTAAATTCATTTTCAAATTGATCTGCTGAAAAACAGAACAAAAATACATAACGAGGAAAAATAAGATTATAGGATCCCAGTGCGTGCGTTTCTCCATCCTTTGATTTGTATACACTAAGTAATCAGTGGAGCTCCTTCGAAGGTAAGATGTGACGCATTTTATATGAAATTTAGATGAAACAAGTACATTTTATACCAAGATTTTAGGCTCGCTGGGCTTTTGTCCAGCTGGTTGTGACGCAGTTGCACATCTTGCTCAAACATCGATGCTGGGGGTGGGGACTCAAACACCTCTACACATTTAAGATCGGTGTGTATTTTATTCTCAAGTCGTCGGGGATGTGTTTGTTCTGAAGGGTGGAGCTGTCTGACCCTGCAGAATCTGTCCGATTCTTAGGATAGAGCGCTGCGCATTAAGGTTTCCGCTGACCAGATGTGAAGGTCCTGTTAGTTAGAACGAACAGACAGAAGGATTTAAGAAAGGGATATTGCATGGCTGTCATTTGTTTAGGATCTTTGGGATGTTTATGAAGATCGTTTCTAATCTCAATTCTCAAATAGTCCCAGTAGATCTGCAATTATAAATAAGGATGTATATATCCGGAACAGTACTGTATGTGTAATAAAAATACTCTTATTTTAATTTGTCTTTCAGTTGTTGCACTTTGAGCCAGACATGATCATGGTCCACCTGACGTCCTCCTCTGGTAGGTTCCCTTTCTCACTCTCTTCTCTTAATCTGGATTACCGTACACCTCAGCATGGGTGTCAGGGATGGAAGCTGAGGTGTACTGGCATCAAATTGGGCTGGAAAACAAATATGATGATGTTTGGACAGAAGTTTTATAAACATACACAGCACGACCAACACATTTTATAGGAGAAATTTCTTCTCGTGTTACAACTTCAGTATTATTATTGTTCATTATTGTATACTGACTATAATTTGTACATATACTAATTATAATGCTTACTTTAGCACCACACCATATTCAGTTAACTGGGCATAGTTAACCTTCGTTAACAGCTGTGCATCATTTATGCATTAATTGTAAATTCATCACCATATATTTTTTACTATATGTCAACATTTCAGAACACATTCAATCTAAAAAGTATATAGTTTAAATTGTCCAGTGCATTCACTTAAGATTATCGACCTTTGTGAATCGTGAGCTCTGAGTTTTCCTTGTTTTCCATTTGGTCTTTTTAGTTGTTACCAGGAAACATAGGGTATTACATAACAAAGGTCTTCCCGTCATGCTTTGCACTCATTAGGGGCAACCCAGAAATAGAGACCTGTTTGAAATTGACAGTGCATCTCTGGCTCTGGCTTTCTCCTCTTTTTATTAGTGACCAAGAGAGTGAATTGAGTGGTTAGATTAAAACTTGCCAGTAAAATCTTTTAGCTAGTTTAAGCTGCATGCGTGGTTCTCTAATGATGCTTAGGGTGACAAAAGTTAACCAACTGGATTATATGGGAAGCTTGGCAATTCCATGATTTCCCGATTTAATGCAGAATCTTATCTGCATTAACTGTTGTGCTTTGTTTTTCCTGTAAAAAAAGATTTAGATAGTAATTTAAATACCAAATTGCAATCTAGGCTAAAGTTCTGAATGAAAAGTAAAAAAGCATGCTGTCAAGTTAAAGTGCAAGTGATTGTTGGCTTTCTGTTGTGTCTCATACGCTGTTTTCTTTCAGATGAAGAGTCTCTTGAATTCGCCTGGCTTTGGAATCACAGGAAGTTCAGGGTGAAAAACACTTGAAGGGTTAAATATATTGAAGCTTTGCAGGTCATTATCTGTGCATATTGTCTTGGACAGCACTGTGACTTGTTTTAAAAATATATATAAAAAAAAAAAAAAGCTCACAAAAGAGGAGGCAGATAGAAAATAATTTATTTATTTTTTTTAATTTGTGGGGCCAGTTTTTGTTTTTTGAGGGGGAGTTTTTGGGCTGGAGAGAAGCTGTGTCAGCAGTCATTCCACGTTGCTGACTGCAATAGTGAATGTAGTCTTAATACTGCAAGCTTGTTTTTCATAAAATGCAGTTTGTTTCCAATTGTTGAACTGCAGGGGCTTATATTATCAATATTAATAGTGTATACATTGCTTTGAAACAGTATTTGAAACATCCTTCTGTCTTATATTTTTGTTTGTATTTTCTTTGAATGCTGTCTGAGCTTTAAATTTTAAATCCTGAATAAACAGGGAATGCTAATTTAAACTTGTTTATATTTGATAAAAAAAAGTTATTTAATTTCAAAATAAATCAGCTTTTTTTTTTTTTTTACAAACTTTGACATTGTTTAATGGTTGCAGCTGAACTAAACAGTCCCAGACCTGAAAACTATAAACACTGTTAAACTTGTTCCTTATTTTAACAGACCATATTTAAAGCCCTTATAAAATGGCTTAAAGGTCTGAGTACTGACTTGCTGTATCAAGCAAAATACAGGAAAAGATAAAGAACCATGTAATTGAATTACAACAATGAGAAACGTTATGTATAAATAGTGAATTTATACAGCATTTATATACTGCTTTCCTAGTCATCCAAACTGATAGAATCTGGTTATAAACTATTAATATTGACAATATAATGAAAAAACAAACCAACTAGGAAACTAGGTGGGTTGCAGGTTAATTTTAATGACAGAGTCCCCATTAAAGCCTGGGCTGCTGTGTTATTAATATTAATGTTAATTTAAGCTGTGTGAATGCTGCTGCCATGTCCTTGTGTAAGGTCAGTTTGTTTTGACCAGAGTTAACAGGCTAATTGATCTCTTGTTTGGTATGTGTCAACGCAGTAGGTCCAACTCACTCTCACTGTAGCCAAGGCTGTATGTAGTAGTCCCCTAAGTATCCATACTTGTTCCCCACACCAGTATTTGTGTGTGTTTGATCCATGATACGAGTTCACATTTGAGTTTTAACACTTACATTCATCCTGTTCAGATTTTGTATGCTATTGACTTATTTATTTTTCAAATACTATCTTTGATCTTAGAGGTTATTGCATGTGATTTTGGACAGCGTTTTGCTACAGTTAAACATGTGTAATATGTTTGATTCATTAGTATAAATGATAATATAACAAGCAGATAATGAGGCAGTCCTTAATGTTGCATGTGGTAGGCTGCACACACCTGACTTAATGTACAGTAACAAATGCATTGTAGTGATCTGAAAAGGGATGAATGTATCGTAAGGTTGGTCTCCAGCCAATAATCATGCATCTTGGTAAGTGCCATTTCTTTTACATAAGAGGAGGGAGTAATATTTTCCTTTAAAAAACAAAATTAAAAGACCTGCATTATGATTCCCATGAAAATTCTTTTCTTTCAAGTAATAGATGGTATACTTAAGGTTTAAGATTACATTTCAGAATTGTTACATTTTTTTCTTCTTGTGCTCGAACTAAAGTTTGTCTAAATCCCAAAATATGATTAGTAAACTATACCAATTCAGACACTTGCATCAACATGCCATCTGGTGTGGTCTTCTGTCAGTAGGGCTTTAGCTTTTGTTTTTCTAAAACCTCAGCAGAGATTATTGACCTAACACAGAAAAATACTAACTGCTGTTATCGTTTGGTCTCAGGTTTCTTTCAGTGCACCAAAAAACTCTTTCTGAGCGATCGGGCCACAGAACTTCAGATCAAGGAGTTTGCACGTAAAAATGCAGCTAATGCACTGTCAGTTGCCAACATGGTCATGGGCATGGCCTCGATTCTCAGCAGCCTTAATGGGTGAGTAAATAAAGGAGTAATGGGTTTTACTTGTCAGCTGCTGGATGGGCGGAGTTTGTAAGGAGGAATCATTATGTGAATGAGTGTGGAAATGAATGATGTTGTGCATCAATAACCAAACTTTAGTCATTAAACACAACGCAATAAAATCAATCAAAATTTCACAAAACCCAGGAATAAATCAGAAAACACAACAGAAAAAATAAAAGTAGTATTTCAGAAGCTGAGCTATAATTTAGCAAACATATAAGTGTTTTCAATTATTGTTATTATTATTATTATTATTGTGGTTTTATTGTTTGTGTTTTCAAACAACAATGTTATTAACATCCTGTGTTTAGCCCATCAAGGAAAATCATAATATTTATAACAGATTACGAGCCGCTCTAGGTTTAGTTTAAAGGCACAGTTTGCTTTCCCAAAAATGGCAATTTTCTGTATATAAAAAAAGAGACTTTTCTAACATTGTCAGAACTTTTGAACTTGCAGACATTTAACCCTTTTTACTTAATTGTTCAACCTAACAATGACTGGCTTTGTTCAGGCACCATCACGCTGCGTGTTGGCTCGTTCTGATTGGCTACCTCCTGGATTTGGCAGATGGAGCAGTTGCCAGGCAACTCAATGCATGCTCTGCACTGGGTAAGTGGAGTGTTGTGGTCAATAGCACTTACCAAAGATACACTTCCACTGTGGTGTTGGCAGGGCTTGCTGCACAATCTTTTTGTCTGAGCTTTTTTAATTTGGCCACACAAAGAGATCCAGTAAAGGGAACCTTTGCAATTGAAAACTCTTCTTATGTTTCCAACAGAAGAGTCATGAATAATTTATGCAATGTTATTTGAGATTCATCAAGTTAACTTCTTTCAAGTTATTTCTGTGCTCTAGACAAGACAAGATGAATGCATATTTAAATACTTGCATATTTACGCTTTAAGGACTATATTTGTGGCTTGTTTACAAAAGAGCCCAATGCCTCATAGTAAAAGGGAAAGTATAAATAGCTTTGACATTGCTTCCAGTCTGCAAATTCCTAATTTCTGAGATCCCAAAATAGTTTTCAGTTGCATCACAATACATTGTTGGCTGCACATTGCACATTGCAGGGGGCTTTGTGTCTCAACAAGCCTTTTCTGCATGACTTTGCAGGTGGGTGTTGTTGTGCCCCCCACGTATTTTGTCAAATGAACAATAACTTTCTGATTAAGCAGCCTAATTCCACGGGATCATGGCCCAATTGTCTATTTTATCCTGTTGCTTTGGGTTCTCGGCATATCTGAAATTGCTAAAATTGTTGACCCTGGACTGTGGAATTCCACCTCGTTCATCTGTGCCGTGGCCTGAATCACCTCATCCTCATCCGCTGAAAACATGCTATGTGCTCCTGAGGGATAAAGAGATAAGGCAGTGGAGAATGTTGTTTATAGAATGCCTGCCTGTTGGGCTGACACTGACATTTCCACTTGAGAAATTTTTGCACATTCACCGCACGGCTGTCACATGACATGGCACTGGCAAAGATCAGTGCTGAAGAGACATAATACATCTACTGTGGCTTTCACGATTAATGTGCTATGCTAATAGAAGCAGTGTGACACAAGCCTTTCTAAAGCTTATTAGTACAGCTATCAGCAGCAAACATGCCAAACCTTCCTTTTTCATGTTCAGGTGCAAAGCTAGATGATTTTGCTGATTTCACGACCTTTGGGATTGCGACGTCATTGCTCCTGAGAACATCTGATCTGCTCGACAACATCCTGTGCATGTGTTACGTCCTTTCTGTCTTTGTCCGCCTCTGTTTCTTCTCCAGTGGTAAGTTTAAAAAAATGTAGTCTTATTTAACACTGTCATTTTCAATTTAGTCTTTAATTTCAATCATCACTTTGCAAAGTAAGGACATAGTTTGTGTTGTTTTTCCTCATAGGCATCCCTTTCATGTATCGTGGCCTGCCCTGTATTTACTCGTCGGCCATCTTGGCAAGTGCCTCTTTGCTGTCGGGGGGAAACATGGCATTGCTCCGAGTCATTGCAGTTGCCATGATCCTCTTCATGATCAGCCAGAACTTTTACCCTCATGACAGAGTGCTGGAGTCGCAGGCCTGGAAGAAAGTAGTCTACGCTGGAGGTAAAGTAATTTTTAAGAATCTGAAAATCTTAACCGGAACTGCCAAAACCTATAAATGTTTTTACTGTTATTTACTTATTTATTCTTAATGAGGTTTGAGCCTCTTACTGCATGTGTTTATGAATTCTAAACTTAACCACAAGGAAACATTTATTTAACTTATCCCAGTCCAAATGTAAATTTAGATCGCTTTGTGCCAAAATTTGAATTTAAATTCATTGAAGCTGCTTTTTGGAAAAAATGTCCTGGCTGTTCCACATTCAAATGTTTTTGTGCTGTGATAAAGATGGAATGCTGGCTAATCAGTCCATTCTGCAGATCAAAGCATCTAGTAAACACCTCGATATTAATAAGAAGTGTTGGGGGAAAAAAACATTATTGAAGCCCAGATAATGAGTGCAACACCTTCATTTCGTGCAGACATTCAGTTTCTTTTTTGTGTTTTTATTCTCAGGAATCATCATGTTGTTCTGCTCTTCCTTCCCTCCTGCGTGTATGTACTACCTGCTGTGGTCTGTCTCCTACATTTTGTTCCCAACATCCCTATGGAGCAGTAAAGTGTAAAAGGGATGCTGGCACGCTTAAAAACACTCCCAAACAGGTTTACCTCAGCCCGTCCAGGTGAACCAAGGCTTACAGATTACTGCTGCGTCTTACTGCTGTGGAGGATTCAAGCTAATTCATGCATCACATGCATGCACTCTGCTTAATGTTTTTATTTTGTTTTGTTTTTTTTAGATGACACCTCTGAGGGAACCTAAAATCAGTAAGAATGATTAGCAAGGCATTTTATGTTACTGGTGAGGATTAACCTTCATCCTGTCATCTATTAAACCCCCTTCTTCAGTATTAATCCAATCTTGGTCAGTATTGGGAGCACATGGCAGCAAGCACATCTACAGTATGATTCTAAATATTATTTTAAAAAATATATATATTTCCAATATTTTCTTACTTCTAACTTGTTGTGGTTTATCGCAAATGACTTAATAATATTTATTTCATAGTGTTGAGTGTAGTTAAAGAAATGGCTACTGAAATAGTAACAATTATGTAGGTATGTGCTCTAATCCATGAATCAAAAGTAATATCTCATTGAGATTCAGAATTTCATGCCCTCTCTGCATCTATACTTTAAAACAAAGTCATTTTAATTCATCCAGTAGACCCATTTTGATTGAAATTATATTTTTTAACGTTTGTTTTTTGGATTGAGATCATTACCGTTTACGGAGAGGTCTTAAATCCAGTGATAAAGGAAAATATAATTATTTAATATGATTGTAGTGTCCTTCACAATTTTGATTTGCTGTTTGAATATATGTTTTAAATAACTTACTGACCAGTACTCTTGTAAGTTAGGGGCTTTTATTTAAGCTTCAAGACTATATGATGCAATAGATTCCCTTATTTCATCAATGTGTGATTATTTTTTTATTGGGTTATTATATGCATTTGCCTCTGTTTTAAGAGGCATTATGGTTTAAATAGTAAGTAAATCCACACTGGACTGTAATGATGTGATGAATTAGTGATGTCACAACAGGTGTCTTTAGAACATCTTATGTGGCATAAGGAGTCAAGTTGAAATACTAAATCCCCAGCAGTTTTCTGCCTCATGTAGTGTGACTTTACCCTTAGAGAGGCTTCCAAACCTTTCCTGCCATCTAGTGGGTAAAATTACTGCACGTTCTGCTTCAACTTAAAGGTAAGATAATGTCAGAGTCAGTGCTGAGTTTGATCACAAGCATAGTGCAGCAGACATTAAACCCGAAGAGGCTGGTGGAGGAAATAATGTGTGTGATGATATTGGCCAGTATATATCTGATCTGAGACAAATCACTTGTTTTGTAGATCTTATTTAGTAAGAACGCATTTTTGAAATCTCTCATTGTGTTTCACAGTGGGTGTTAGTGCCTCTCTGCATTGTGAGTAACAAATGATTATGATTGTTAGGTTTTTCTCTGCATGTATTATTGTAAGGTCTACCTTACAATATAAAGGTGACTGTTGTTGTGATTTGTATAAATAAAATTGAATTGAAATGAGAAGATTATATAGTTTTGTACCAATTTGTTCAGAAGCCCGATGAAATGTGAGCACAGAGTAACAGTTGAATGTGTCTGTTTTCAGGCCTAAAGATAGCAGGGCGGGCAACAAATCATAATTTACACAAATTATGATTTGTTGCCCGCCCTTTAAAAAACCATCATCCTTGAGCTCACACTCAGAGGTGTATGAAATCACTCGCAGTTTAGGTTCAGTGATTTTAGTTACTTTAATCAGTCTTCTGTAAGCCACAGCTTTTTGGAACTTAAGTTATCCCTATTATTCTGCCTTAAAGAGCTATTTGAAGCAATGATAATCAAGTGGAGCACAATTTTACAACACAAGATCTTTGTTAAGAAATAAAAAAACAAAAACAAATGTAAGACCACCCCTCCTCCGAACGACCAGGTCCTGTGTCTCACTACAGCTGAGGTGAGGAAAACTCTACGCAGAGTCAATCCACGTAAAGCTGCTGGACCAGACAACATCCCAGGCAGAGTGCTCAGAGAATGTGCTGATCAGCTGGCAAATGTTCTCACCGACATCTTCAACATCTCTCTGAGCAGTGCCGTTGTCCCCACGTGCTTCAAGGCCACCACCATCGTCCCCGTGCCCAAGAAGTCTTCTGTGTCCTGTCTCAATGACTACCGCCCTATCGCACTTACACCCACCATCATGAAGTGCTTCGAACGGCTCGTCATGAGACACATCAAGACCCTGCTGCCCCCCTCACTGGACCCAATGCAATTTGCATACCGCCATAACCGCTCAACGGACGACGCCATCTCCACTGCACTCCATCTTGCCCTGACACACTTGGACAAGAAGGACTCACACGTCCGAATGCTGTACATAGATTTCAGCTCAGCATTTAACACGATCATCCCCCAACAACTGATCGGAAAGCTGAGCCTGTTAGGCCTGAACACCTCCCTCTGCAACTGGATCCTGGACTTTTTGACCGGAAGGCCTCAGTCAGTACGGATCGGGAACTGCACCTCCAGCACCACCACACTGAGCACTGGGGCCCCACAAGGCTGTGTGCTCAGTCCTCTGCTGTTCACACTGCTGACTCATGACTGTGTAGCAACACACAGTTCAAATCACATCATTAAATTCGCTGATGACACGACCGTGGTGGGTCTCATTAGCAAGAACGACGAGTCAGCATACAGAGAGGAAGTGCAGAGACTAACGGACTGGTGTAAGGACAACAACCTGTCTCTGAATGTTGACAAGACAAAAGAGATGGTTGTTGACTTTAGGAGGACACGAGGCGACCACTCACCGCTGAGCATCAACGGCTCCTCTGTGGAGATCGTTGACAGCACCAAATTCCTGGGTGTACACCTGGAGAAGGACCTCGGCTGGTCCCTCAACACCAGCTCCCTGCACAAGAAAGCCCAACAGCGTCTCTTCTTTCTGAGAAGACTGAGAAAGGCCCGGCATCCACCACCGATCCTGACCACCTTCTATAGAGGAACTATTGAGAGCATCCTGAGCGGTTGCATCACTGTCTGGTTTGGGAGCTGTGCCATATCAGACCGCAAGACCCTACAGCGGATAGTGGGAACAGCAGAGAAGATCATCGGGGTCTCTCTACCCTCTATTGAGGACATCTACACCACACGCTGCATTCGCAAAGCCACCAGCATTGTGGCTGATCGGACACACCCCTCTCACACACTCTTTACACTCCTGCCATCTGGAAAAAGGTACCGAAGCATTCGGGCACGCACATCCAGACTGTGCAACAGCTTTTTTCCACAAGCCATCCGTCTCCTCAGCAAAAAGGGACTGACTGATAAACACGCACACACACACATACACTAACATTATCACTCAGCTTAACTCAAATACCTCAAAACATTGAGACTGGACTGACTAACCAACACAAAGCGCAAACACACTGACCTACACCACCAAACCATCGCACACACCAACCTGTAAATGCTCTTTTGCACAATATTATTACTAGATATATTATATATTATTATTTTTTTTGCACTAACTTGTCTTGTAGCACCTTGGTTCCTGGAGGAACGTTGTTTCGCCTCACTGTGTATTTTTAAACTGTATATGGTTGAAGTGACAATAAAGTTGAACTTGAACTTGAACTTGAACTAATGTCTTCTGATTCAGTTATGATTTAAAATCACTGTAGTTCATTCTCGACATGGTTTACGATAACCAGTGTTACGATTAAAATCGACAGTGAACTGAGCGCAGATGTACTTGTCATTCATTGGTGGATTCAGCTTTTCTGTTTGGGTGTTTCTGGTTTTGAAACTGTAAAGTCACAGTAATTAATGTCTGCATGCCAAGAGCATTATAGATACAAAAACTGTACTTTGCCCAAAGATAGTGGAAAAGTTCTCAAGTATTACTAAAATCTGTGCTTTTAGATCTGTACAATTTGACCACAAGGCTGTATTAATAAAAAAAATAATACTTGGAATTATTGTCTTGATTCATTATATTTTTACTGAACTGGAAATGTTAGAACTCCTGTAGTCACTTTTACCATGTCGGATTGCTATCAACGTCTCAACTAAACCCATACACGGTTATTAATAAATTGTGATTGATCTCTAATGTGAATGTTACTGACATATTTACCATACACTCACTGGACAATTTACCCTTTTGCCTTCAGAGTTCTTAATGACATAGATTCAGCAAGGTGCCGGAAACATTCCTCAGAGATTCTGGTCAATATTGATATGATGGCATCACACAGTTGCTGCAGATTTTCTGGCTGCACATGTATGATGCTAGTCTTCTGGGCCATCACGTCCCCAAAGGTGTTCTACTGGTTTTAGAGTTAGTGGCCACTGGGGGCCACTAGAATACAGAGAACTCATTGTCAAGTTCAAAAACAACATTTTTGAGATGACTTGAAGTTTTCAGCATTGCAGGCATTAGGAGACAAGCACAATGTAGTCATAGAGGGATTGACATGGTTAGCAACAATACTCAGGTGGCCTTTAAATGATGCTCAGCTGGTACTAAGGAGCCAAAAGTGTTTCAAGAAAATACGCCCGACACCATTACATCACCAGCAGGCTATCGAGGTGATACAAGACAGGATGGATCCACACTTTAGAGGTTTTTTTTTTTACTAACTTCTGACCCTACCATTTAAATTTTGTAGCAAAATCTGACACTTATCAAACAGGCAACAGTTTTCCATCTTTTGTTGTACACTTTTGGAGAGACTGTGTGAAATGTAGCCTCAGTTTCCTGAGCTGACAGGAGTGGCACCTGGTGTGATCTTCTGCTGCTACAGCTCATTCACTCCAGGGTTTGGTGTATTGTGCCTTCACAGCATACCTTGGCTGTGCTAGTTTATTTGAGTTACTGCTGTTTTCTTATCATCTCAAAGCAACCTGTCCTCTGGCCTTTGTCATCAGTAAGGCATTTTCACCCCCACTGGGTATCTTTATTTTTCTAGTAAAATAGTAAAATCCTAGTAAAACACTCAAACCAGCTCATCTGGCAATCATATCATGTTTAAAGTCAAAATGTGATAGTTTCTTCTGATTCTTCTTCTGGTCTGAATTTCAGAAAGACTTTTCACTATTTCTTATATACCTACATTTAATGAGTTGCTACCATGTGATTAGCTGATTCAATAACTGCATCAACCAGCACCTGTTGTTTTGCCCCCAACAACAAGTATACCCGAGAAAGTGGCGGATGAGCGTAGGTCTATTCGATCAGTCCTGCCATTCTCTTATATTCAGTTATGTCAATGACCTCAGAAATACAAATCGGTGTTGTATCAGCAATGTGCAGCGAGGACTCAAACAGCTTGATGATGGCTGAAAATGCTGGTCGCTCTTTGAAGCTCCACATCCAACAGTACTTCATCAGGTCATACCTAAATACATATGGAGACATTTAGAATTCATCTGCGTTTCATCTGTTTCACAAGCAAATCAGTATCACTGTCATGGCTGCTTATCATATGAAGCTAACCAATCACAATCCTGGATAGCCTGTCACAAAGACTTTTAAAGTTAGAGGTAAACACTGAGCAAACACTGAGTGAATTAGTGAGCTTTAGAGGTGCTGGTTCTTAGACAAGCCTGATAGCTTCTTGCAGCAGTTTTATATTAAACATGAAAAGACGAGTGTCAATCTTGTCATCTGAATTATTATCAAATCTGCAAACTGCATCTTTAACTCATCCTCATTGCAGGGACTTTAAATCTTAATGCAGTTTTTGTGAGTTTGAACTGACTTTGACTATACTGTACTTAATGCATGTATTTATATATATATATATATATATATATATATATATATATATATATATATATATATATATATACACACACACTCCATACAGATTTGTTCATACGTCCCTGTCTATTGCTTGCTTTTAGGTGAATTACACGTACAAAAGTCCACCGCAGTTCTTTGGTCTCTTCATTCGATAAGACGCCTGCAGCTTTGGAAGCACTGTTGAAGGCTTCAGCTCAGGGTATGGAGGGGATCCTGAGGTATGGGAAAAAAGCATTTTTTATTAGCTCTGTAATGTTGTTAATGGTTTGATTGTAGTAATTAGTAGATTTGGATTAAGATAAGATAGAAATGTACTATAAAACTTTGGCAGATAAGATGACAGTACTTTACCTAAAGTGATCAGTTCATATAGTAGGATTCCAAATGACCACCTGGTGTGCGGGGAGAACAAAACAAAACACTGTGACTCATAGAAACATGATTTTTAAAGCATGTAATGCACATACAAGAGCAAAGACAAAAAATGTGAATAATAAAAAATATATATCGTGTGTCTTTGTTTTGTTTCCTTAGCCATAACTCTGCCCTTACACGTCGCTTCTGTCGATACTGAGCAGCATCATAATCCGCTCTGGAGCCTGCCATTTCAATGGCACCTTTGCTGCCCTTTGTCTAATTGCTGAATCCATTTTGCGTCCTTCAAATGCCACGCCCAGGCCAGATACTCGAGCCGAGAGGCCTGGGCCAATTAAGATGTTTCTGGCAGCAACATCACCATGCACCAGCCTGTGCTCTGACATCAGGTAATCCTGGAGGAGGATCCAATTACAGCTAAACATGTCAATCTTTTTGTTGCAACAGTTATTCAAGATTCAAGATAAACAACACTTTCCAGCATCTTGGGGGGAAGAAATGGCAGAATGTCATCTGCTGTAGGGCGTGACATCTAAAATGAACTCGTTTTATTCCAGTTGTGTGTTGGGAATAATTGGTCTAAAAAAAGTGACTCACCAGGCCAGCTGCAATCTGTTTTGCCACCAGAAACACTGACCTCTCAGAGAAGTTTTGCGAGGGATCTGCAGTGCTTAAATTGTTCTGGAGTTAAAAATAAGTCCTTGTCATTGCAATACATTGAATAATTGAAGATTGCCTTTGCCACTGAATAGGTAGAAGGTTTGGATCACTTACATTTCTAAGTGTCCAGAGGAAGTGAAGGAGATTCCCTGGGTTGTAGGCATCTAAAACCAGGTACATGGGTAGACGTTTGGTGTGACAGTGCAGCATCTGCACCACATTTTCATGTTTACACACTGAAGCACAGAAGAGGAGCCACTCAACAAATTCTTTAGCTTCAGGCTTGCCAGAGGCATCTGTATGGGATTAAATTAATAGAATAAAAACTGGACAAGCTTAACTCCAGTGATGACCCTTGCTTTATATCAGCTTTATACAGTACCTCGAAGGCACTTAACCACCACGACAGAAGAGGCTCCACCTTTCTTCTTCAGCAGACCTTTACAAATGGGGCCATAGCAACCAGTCTGCCAAAACTCTAGTCCCTCAAGAACACACTCTTCTGGGATTTCCCAGGGATCTAAAGCTGCCGGGACCTTTGGAGGACCTACAGAAGCTGTAGACAGGGATACAATCTGCTGGCCTGATACAAGGGCAAATATAAGTAAATAAGCACTTGGCATTACTATGAGACACTCAAACAGAAATATGTTAGATTTTTAAAGGATTTCACGCTGTTTTAATGAATTGACATATAGTTATTGCAGCTCCTACCATTTTTAAAATGAGGTGAAGTCCTGTGTCGTCGTTCTTTATTTTTACATAGAGTATAAAAAATGAGAGCCACCACTAACACCGTGCTCAGAGCCAACAGGGAAGGGATTATAATGAGGGCAAGTGTGCCTGATGACTCTTCATCTACAAAACAAGTTAAAGAAGCAGGTTCAGAACATTTCAAAGTACACGCTGTTGCTTTCACCATTTCACAATTACTTTTTCACACAGGGGCAGGTCGTTTGTCATAGCTTTTTCCCCCTTGAGAAATTACACCATCATCTAAAAACTGCATTTTGTATTTACCCCGGTAATCTTTGTCTTTGTGACAAACATGCAACAAACTAAGAAATCAGGAAGGGGTCAAATGCTCTAGCTGTCGTGTATACAAGGCAAATGAACTTCCAGCTAATAGCAATGCAATCATTATCATGTTTAAAACTTACAGGATGGACAGAGAGAGGTGTCATTGCTACATTTTGTGTCCACGTCCATTAGGAGCAGGTCGCATTTCTCAAATGTGGGAGAATCTGCAGACCGTATCAACAAAAGCAATTCAAGGGTTGCCAGTCGAGAATTTTTATTCCGGTGTTGAGTAAAACTAATTAACTTTGAAGTCATTTGAAAATGAAAAAAACAAAACAAAAAACGAGCAACGCACAGTCTAAATGTTAAAAATTAGTCTTCCTACCTGACACCAGAGGCTCTATTGTGCGGGTGAACAAACATTTACAGACCTTATAATATAAAAATTAACAGCAGTGGGGAAAAAAGAGAAAAGAAATCATAATAACACAGCTGTTATCAGCGGCTTTTCAGAATACAGGCTCGGCACTGTGAGGGCGCTGACCGGAGAGTGGCGCTGGAAAGTTGACTGACTGTTAATTATTAGCAAAGCAACAGAAACGATAACATTAACAGGAGTCATGCTCACACTTAATGCAACCAAAACAGGTTAGTCACTAAACTGTGATGAACACACACACACATCTCACAAGAAATGTGTCTCTGCTTCATCAGACAAAATATGAAAGACAAAGTAGATAACAGGTACGGGCGTTAAGAAAAAGGGGTAAACCAGGTAAAAAAAAATTAAATTAGTGAGCTTAAATAAAATGTATATTTAAATGCGCTAACGCCGATGTTTATTTACTATATTCATATATAATTAATCGCATCGGATGTGTAAGATTAGTTAAAATCTAATAGTTTTACAAGTGAATGTTGCCAGCTGGCGCTTTGGATGACATGCCAGCCTCAGTCTGTTGGCAACCACAAGAGGGCAGACTTGCACAAAAAATCAACAACCACTACTACAATTAACCGACACACAACCTTCCTAGTTCCAGATCTCCAAACGCATTTCACGGACCTAAAGCAACCATGTAAAATTCAGGAATCACTCAGAAGCTGTTGCACTTTGCAATAGGAATACAAAGAAATTTGGAGAAAAAAATCCAAACCGCAGACCAAAGGTCATACACAGAGATAGGTTACCCATCTCTGGCTATCTGCAAGCATGTTCTACGTGAAAATACGCGTCCCCAAGGGGGAACTCCGCCTTGCAACGGACTGAAAACACTCACAGAACTCCCACCCTTTGCCATTCACCATTGGCGTAATATACGCGCTTTGGGAACGCCTCCCACATCTCCGATTGGACAGAACTGCCTGCCGTCATAAAAGCAACACGGAAAACGATTAAAAAAAGTTATGGAGCGAAGCCTAATCGGATCACGTCTGTTGCATGCTGCTGCATAGTTTTCAGAATAAAAAAAAATCAGCTGTGCTTCTGGAAAAAACAGGAGAGAGCGCATAGCGCGCGACGAGGCGCAACGAGCAGAGTTTCGGTGTTTTGAAAGGATCAGATAACCGATAACCGCTGAGTTCGGGGGAGGACCAGGTGTGTTTTCCCGTTTCTAAGGACTGCCTTGTTGATGTCACCGTGGAGGAGTGCTGGCGAGTAGGACAGGTGCGCAGGGTGAAGTTGCCTCAGTGGGTTCGCATGAGGAACTGTCAGTGACAGAGGACTTTTTCAGCAGCTGATGAACCTCGTATAAACCCATTTTTTTTCACGTTTTCCTGTATTTTATTTTATTTTTTAAATAAACTATTTCCGTCAGTGTTGTCAAATGTGCTGGCGTTTCCTGAAGTCCAGAGTGGGATATATGCTATTTTCCCCACGCTTTTCTGACAGGCACTGGTGCGCGCAAACTGCTGGACTCGCCGGTTCCGTCCTGCTCTGTAACACATATCGGGGTGTAACAGTGCGGGGGAAGCTACTGTTGGTTATTAACCGCACATTGCTGTGAACTGGGGTGTGGGATCGAGACGCCCCAGCATCAGAATCAGCACTTTCCGCTTCAATGCGACACTGACGCAGCTGGTCTCACATTCCAGTCGCGGACAGGTGATGCTCGGATAAGTCAATGGAAGGATATTTGATTCTCAGGAGCAGCTGAGCAAAAAACAACAAGCAAACAAACAAACAAAAAACCAAGAGTTGTTTTCCTCGAGATGGAATACACCACAAGGCAGCAGCATCATTAACTTCTCTAATCGGCAATGATTTTTCCGTGCGTCATTGCGTCTTAGGTTTTGAAGCGGTTGTTGCTTTGAAGGACAATCGTTCTTGGACTTCCCTATAGGTTTTCAACATCTACCAACAATGTCCAAGACACTGAAAAAGAAGAAGCACTGGTCAAGTAAAGTGCAGGAGTGCACCGTCTCGTGGGGAGGTTCCGGGGAGCTGGTCACTGTAGCGGAGGTGCGAGGTGGCGCTGAGCTGGGAGAGTTCCCCTATCTTGGACACATAGTGTCGGAGGCGTTGGTGTGTCACGCCGGGAGGCTTCCCAGCATTGGGGACGTTCTGCTGGAGGTTAATGGCACTCCCGTGAGCGGACTCACAAACCGAGACACGCTGGCTGTCATCCGCCACTTTCGGGAGCCAGTCCGCCTGAAGACTGTGAAACCAGGTGTGTGTCCAATGTTATTTTAAATCACTATGACATCCTTACATACGAAAATAAACCTGACACGTGTTTTTTAAAATAATTCCCCCCTGAAAATGAGAACCTGAAAATAAGAACTGTGGACTGGTGTGACTGAGATGAGGAGGTAGCCTGTGTTAAAGTGTGTGCGTGTGTGCGTTTGGTTTATATTTGGAAGCAGACTTGCAGGTCAGCCTTGTATTTTCAGTTGGCCTAAGCATATCTAAATTGTCAATCAGCATACTTCACATTCTTTCATTCATTCATGTGGTGACTCATATTTACACAACCCCTTTACTGGAGTAAAATCCTGCCAGACAGCATTTGTAAAGGGCATGCTGTGTTTCACCATGCTTCCTCATCTTCTCCACATCTGCATGGTTCAAAGATAAGACACGAACCCCCATTAAGGTCACAGGCCTCTGCATGAACTCGCATAATACACATAATCTTCATTTTATCACTGCACAAGTGTCACATCTACACTTGTGAGCTTGTGTGTTCCACATTAAGAGACTCATAATTCAATGCATGAAGGTAAATATACACTGTTATTCAAATATTTGATATATTATGTTCAGTAGATCTGCTCATAGTGCACTTATTGGCTCTGTCTTTGTTGTTATCTTACTTACTAGCGGTAGTTTATAATTCTTCCTGTCCTGCACATACATGCTTAATCAATGCCACTGTATTATATGTGTAAAAACATACCGGATACAAACTAGCCAACTGAAGGAGTGTAAATGGAGGCATAATAGTGGCAAGGGATTTGTTAATGGTTACCTTGCCCTGTTAGACTATGTCATTTCGCTTGCATTGTAAAGGTGAGAATGAGTCTAATTGGATCAATTACACACATGCACCTACTTTAGTTGCCAGAATGCTGCACACACACTTGACTATATTTACTTTGTAGTTGGTTTCTATTACAATACATAAGTATCAATTCTAATATTCTTGGATGTACTGGTGAGATATATATATATATATATATATATATATATATATATATATATATATATATATATATATATATTGCATTAGGTCAGTTCTCAACACCTACACTGTTGCAAACATTTCTTATTGACCTTGTGTTACGTAATGCATTTTAAGTGATGTTCAAGCTGCACTTGCTCATCTCTAGGCTGCTTACCATCAGTTCCTCTGTTCCCCATGGGACCTCACTGTGTGTTTAGATCTGTCCCCTCATCCATGATTAATTCATGCATCATCCATTATTGATGGCCGCTGCCTGCCAGGATGACTAGTGGCTGATGACCAGATCATATGTTAGCCGACTGGCATTCTTGTAAACTTGCATTCTCACGAGATTGCAAAGTTAGGAGAGGAGACATGCAAGTACAGAGCTGTGGATCTTGTGGTTGTTTAGGTTAGGTTTTGTCCCCTTCAGTGAAAAAAATGTTATAGTACATTATTGCATGTTTACCTTGTGCTTGCAGAGCAAACAGTAAAAGAAGTTAGAAAAGGAATAATTTTTCAGGTGTCTACCTGATGGAAATTTTCCATCTTTTCTTGTTGCCTAGTTTGTCTTCACCTTATCTTCACCCCACAGCCGATTATGGCTTATCGCTACACTTTGCTATTTCCCATCACCTCTGATATTTTACCATATCTAATCTTTTATGTTCATTCTCACTTTTGCCTTGATACTTTTTTCCTAATCTTCTTGCATCTATGCGCTCCTCTTCCTACTACTAATTTAACAATCTTGCATTGCCCTTCTACTGGATCATATTAAATGGTAAATGGCCTGTATTTATATAGCGCTTTACTAGTCCCTAAGGACCCCAAAGCCCTTCACACATCCAGTCATCCACCCATTCACACACTGGTGATGGCAAGCCACATTGTAGCCACAGCCACCCTGGGGCGCACTGACAGAAGCGAGGCTGCCGGACACTGACCACCACCAGTAGGCAACGGGTGAAGTGTCTTGCCCAAGGACACAACGACCGAGACTGTCCAAGCCGGGGCTCGAACAGGCAACCTTCCAATTACAAGACGAAGTCCCAACTCCAAATATTAATGTTACCTTTCTGCCACGACAGTTTTGCAGCTTTAAAATCAAATAACATTTTTGTTTTTTCATCAAAGCTGAGAGTTGTTGATGTTTCGCCTCTGCCATCAAGACAGAAAACAGAAGTTTGTCTCTAGTGGTCCTCTGGCTCCTGCCCAGCCAATGCACTCAATATGCAGCTCCCATCCTGAGAGCTGAGCAAGGCAGTAACCTTGAGGGGACGATTGAGAGTAGAAAGGTAGTGACGGCCGTTACCTGTCGCAGTTTAGAGACCTGTGAGTGGGCAGGTCATTGATTAATGCTGTAAACAGACATAGATCTGCTTGTTTTTGCCTCATGGAGCTTAATGGATGGGCCATTTACCTCCCAGGTCCTGAAGCACCTTAGTTACAAATCAGGTCTGTAACTGAAGTTGTTAAAAAAAATAAATAAAAAAAAAGGCTCTTGGAAAATTTTCTGTCTCTTTTTTTTTTTTTTAAAGTCTCACAGATGGATAATGATGATGATAAGACCAATGTTCACTTTTTACAGTGTCATGAAATTCTGTCTAAGGAAAGCACGTGGAAACCTTTCTGGAGGCGAGATTTAGATTGTCACATTTCAAAGTGCTAATTGTTTTCTCAGTTAACACATTTCTCTTTTAGACTTAGAAAGTCTTGTGATAAATGTGGTGTTAAAATGTACCCGCATATAAGTAATGCAAGTATAACATTACAATAAAGCGGGGGATGATTCTGCTGGACCTTTTACTTAAGGTGTTAATAAAAGTGACATTTTCTTTAAAGGAAACAGAAATGAAGTCTTTTATTTTTCTTGATTTTGAATATTTTTCCTTGTTCATACAACAGATGAATTAAGCTTCAGCTAGGTATCTTGAGATGCCACATGAGCCTTTTTATTGCAGAGAAGCGTTTTTTAAACATTTCTTCATATAAATCAAAAACACCGGCGATCTAGTCTGTTTGTTTGTCTGTGTGGGTGTGTGTGTCGGGGTGGGTGTGTGTGGGTTGGGAGGAAGGAAGTATTCAAAATATGTAATTCAGTGCAAACACACTCCACTTAATAATACGGGAGTGGTGATGTCAAATGAGCTTCCTCACGCTTGCCTATCCAAAGCACCTTGGGTATCTTGCTTGAGGATTTGAACAATAAAGTCCTTTTTAATGCATGTAACCCCCATTTTAACTAATGAGCCAAAAAAGAATCCTGAAGACATTGCCATGAGCAATCCTGTAACAATAAACTTCAATAATAAAGTAGGAGATAATTTCAGTGGATTTTATTCCACCTGTTAGGCCTTTTTCCTTGGATCTTCTTACGCTGTCATATATCACTAACCTGTGATGCTCGGTGCTTTCCAGGAGTGAGTTAATATGATGAAATGCTTTACTTTCCATTCTTAATTTGCTTTGACGACTACCTGAAAATGTGCTTTCATGCGTGTAGTTGATGCTATGGCTGTTGCTGAGCAAATGTCGAATTCAGCACCTTTACTAAGTGCACCTTATGTTTAGCGCTGCAACCAATAATTATGTTCATGACTGAATTATGTTATTTTCCTGAATGAGTCAAGGTGTTATTTTTCGGCCTATGATTATTTCCATAAACTAACTGTGATGTCTTGAAATGTGCCGTTTGATCAAAGGGACAGTTCGAAATATTCGAAAGATATTCAGTTTTCTGTTATGACACAGAAAAGAACCAAATCCTCAAATCTTAGAAGCTCATAATGTTTGGTGTTTTGTCTGTTAAAGTTATTATTAGTGTAATTCCAGCTGTTTCCATCTATTTAATGGCTTTGTAGATTGTCTTACAGGAAGACAGTCTTGACTATTTTAAATGTTCCTGATTTTGGAATCCATTGCCGAATCACTGGAGGTTTTCTAGTTGTCTTTTTTTTTTCATTACATTGTTGAAAACTGGATTTCTTTACCAACGTTAGCCTCACTTGGTAATTTGCTCCTTTTTCATGTCTAAAGTAGAGACTCTCACTTTCTTTTCTTTTTTGTCTCACCGGTGTAACATCGAGTTTCACATCTCACACGTGTGCCATCAGGAGTACAGCGGAGCATTAAGCGCACAGTTTGTGTTAATGTGATTCCCTCACAGGTTCAGTCAGAGCTTCGACTAAGCTGCTCTAACCCAGCTGAGACGAGCTGTCAGCGTGTGTCTGGTTCTGTGGCTCCTTCTCCCCATGGTAAATGTAACTTCGGTTCCAGTTGCTGCTTTTTTTCCCTGTGCGTCTACTGTGAAGCCCAGGTTTGTCCTAGAATTTACCTTGGAAAGAAGGTGAAAGTTTTTGCATACCCAGATACTTTGAAGTGTATTAGATTTCTCTTTACAATCTGAGTGCCATAAAACACAGTCAGTGTTACAAGTGCAAAAGGAGCTTTATTGGTACCCTTAGTTTCTGCGGTCTCTACTTCATTGGGTTTTTTCTATGCCTGTTAAAGTGTACGCATCTTTACATTTAAGTCACATCCATCCATCATGGCCTCCTACTGGCTGGAATCCCAGCTCATTCCCCAGTCCAAACTTCTGCACCTTTTGCCTTTACACCAATCAGTGACATGGGATGATGGTTTGCTCAACTCCCCAGATGACAGCACTTGCCATGGATGAAGAACATGTCTTCCTCTTCTTTTCTTCCCTCCATCCCTTAGTAGCAAAGCCCCTTCAGTTATTAGTGAAGCCCTCTCCTTCAGTAGCTCCTCCTAAGCACAACTCTGCACTATCTCACAGTCTCCTTGTTCACTTTTGCCTACATCATCTTGCATTCCTCTCCTCCTCTGTTCAATGTTAAGGGGAAAAAAATGACAGAACAGGGACAGTGTAGGTTTGCATAGTAGGACTTATTTAAATTCTTTGATTTCTGCATAATTTTAAAATTTTGTAATCTTCAACAGATGTCAGAACTCCCCCCCCGAGAAGTTTAGCAAACTGGGATTCAACTTCATTCTACGTTGCCAGTCCTGTTCGTAGAGCCGCATTGCAGTAATGAACTGGCCAGCAACAAAGATAGCATCTTCATATGAGCCATACCTTTCATTGGCAGGCGCCACAACTTGGCAGGCATGTTCAAAGGCAGTGGAGATGAGTGTGTGTGCTGATTCACCAAGACTGCCTCTTTCTACTCACTGAGTGGTCATGCTGCGATGTCAGCAGCAGCAGTGTCTCCAGGTTACTGCTGGTGGAAACCGGCAGAGAAGAAACATACACAGAAAAACTTGCACGTTTTTTCCTTTAAGACTCGTTGCCTCCTTTACTCAACTTGACTATTCCTTGGGGTTTTTGCAACAGTGATGCATCTCTACCTTTTTAGCCCCATTTCCTATTAGATGATGTCAGGATCTAAACTGTCCATGTATTTGTTAAGACAACCTGTTTTGCTGCACTACATGAATGAAGCTTTGACATTTTTTAACACTTATTTGCACCGAGAAAGTCAAATCATCCAAGATATTTTTCACTGTGAATGTACGATTCTGTCTGGGGGTTTTTGTGTCCTCTGAGAAAGATATAGAGATATAGAGAAGGCATCTACTAATGAAATATAGTTAAGCAAAAAATTGTGAGCCATTAAAAGCAGTTACAGACTGCACCAAAGCATTCATTCATTTTTACAAAACATTAAGCTTGTGTGTTTTTATTAATTCATTAATGAGTGACTTCTTGCATAGCTTTGGTGAAGCAGTTTGTGTGGTAACAGCTAACTGTTTCTCTCTCATCACCAGTTAACAATATCATTGTTTTGCCACGCTGAGCACTGCTACCAGCTTAACGATAAGAAGTGTTTGTGCCTCCTGTATCGGAAAATAACAGCAGGAGGTAGCAGGGCTGGAGTGAGCTGCTGCCACACAGCACACATGAAGACGATGTGCTTTTAGCAGAAATGCAGCGCCATCTGACTCTCATGTGTTCAAGGACAGACTGGCCATAGACCAATTAACTTAAGAAAAGGTCCCTTTTATCCAACTGTAAGCTGCAACTAAGGACGTTGTTTAAAAGCAGAAATAGAACCAGGCTGTTATGAATCAATATGCAGGTGCTGATGTGGATTGAGGAATATAGGGAGGTAAATCATTTGATAGTTGATTGAACCAAGTTTCCTCCAGATGCACAATCACCGCTGTCTGTGGAGAGCCTATTTGGGGACTTTGTTTCTGCCTGGGTCCGTACGAACCATCCCCGCGGTGTTACAGCAGAGGCAATAATGCGAACAGAGTGAAGAGGCAGCTGGCATGTCGCTCATTGGAAATTTCCCTGAGAAGGATTTTCTTTTGAAGGAGCTATTGGATTTAAACAGGGGAGGGGAAAAAATGATGAACAGGTGTTGAGAAAAGAAAATGGGGTCAAAGATGGAGGCGTGCAGACAATAGGAGGGAGCATGAAAGTAAGACTGAGCGAGAATAGCAGGAGAAGAAATGGAGGATTTGACAGGGAGGAACAGGTCGAATAAGATGAGAAAGAGCAATAATCATCTCGGGACTGAAAACGATTATGTTACCATTAATCACAATAATGGTATTGATCCCTGTTTTGACTGTCTGAAATGATTCTGCCTGCTGTTCATCTAGGCAGCTCGTACTATTTTAAACATGCTGCACGGTCAGGATTTCCAATTATGTCTGCAAGTAACCAGTTTATGTGCGCTGAATGCATATACGTCTGGAAGCGTGCATTATAATGAAAAATTAAGGCACCTTTGAATTGGTGTCCACCTTTGGTCGCTTTTTCAAACCAAATGCAATCATAGAGAAAGACTGCTGCCAGAGTCTCTCCTCCGCAATTTTTCTCCTATTTATTGGTACATCTTTTCAGTGATACTGAAGGAAAGCATGGTAGCAGTAATGGGATCTTTCTTTACACTTTGGATAATAAATCAGTTGAGAAGACTCAGTCTCAGAGCTGGTTGGCTGTAGTACTTTAGATTTTGGCCATGCGCCCACATTGGTGGGCCTTTGTCAATACTCATTCTGCAAGCACAGCCCACTCAGCTGTGGAGTCTTTAGCTGCTTTCAAACTAAACAGTTCAAAAAGGCCCAGACATTTGTGCATTCACGGATCTGAAAAGAATTTAAAACAATTTTAAGAGCCACAAATTGTTTGCAGGAAAGAGAACCGAAAAATGAATTTTCTCTAACTGTTACTAGAATTATGAAGAAACTTCTTGCGTTATCTAAAGATGCTTTTGCTCTGCAGTGGGAGAGGTGGCTGTTTTCTCATCCTCTTATGTTAATAATGCATCGTATGCTCTCCTTTCGCTATCCCTGGTGAGATTTCATGTTCTGTGGAGATGAAGTTCCCAGACTGTCCCCATTAGAATTCATAGGTGTTGGGATCTCAGGCCAGCCAATTTAGCTTGCATTGCATCGTAGCTGCCTTAACAGGTTATTGATCGGGGCCAATCTCTTCCCTGTTAAGGCAGCTAACGCATCCGTGGCCAATGCGTCTGCCCAAGGCTCTGATCTTTATGAAAAGTTGAGGACACCAGAAGGACGCTGTGCTCAGTATATTTAACTTGCAGCACTATCATGATGTTTTGCCTTTGCACAGAGTACTTGCGAGCTAACAGTGATCGGTGATTACATCCGCTTTGACAGTGTGCCTTCTCACTATTTATTCTGCTCATGAGGACGTTCTCTTATTTCCTTCTAATAAGCAAATGTAGCTCACGAATCACAGAGTCATTCTTGTCCATGAACCAAGAAGAGGACCTACACTCTCTGTGCTTGAGAGGTTTTTTTTTTTTTTGGTTTTTTTTTTTAAACTCAAGCACAAACACGCCGACAAATCCACCCCCCTTCCTAACGATACACACATTCGCTCTCTTTGGCAGCTGTGTGCCGTCACTGTTCTTCAACCAAATAGACTCAAGGGATCACATGCACATAACTCATTGTTTAAAGTAAGCAGAAGTACGTGTCTCTCTGCAATCCTGACATTGTAGTGATGGTTACAGTCACTCAAGACAATAGTTAGTCAGTTGTTTTTTGTTTTGTTTTTTTAAGTGTTGCTCAAGCTCTCAAAGAGAGCTTGCTTAAAAAAAGTCCAGTTTTTCCAGTTAAGAAGATAGTTCTGCTATAGTTTGTAAATTAGCACATGCTCACTTTAGGGCATCACTAGTTCGGTATATTTCCCACCATGCACTTGCAACTTTAATCTGCCACTGTCCAAATAACCTCTGGGTATTTGTATTTCCTGTCCTTGTTATCACCTTCTGTAGTATTTAGTTTTCACTGTGTTCCCTGGCATATTACATTTGTTGAGATTACAGACACTGGCTTTGGCTCTGTTAGCTGTCAGTTTTCCAGGGTAAGTTTAAGCAGCTGCTCGGTCAGTGCTATTTGTTCAGTCATCCCATCCAGTCACAGGAAAGTATTTTACTCCAGCAGAACATGTCTCAAAACAAACAAGACTCCTGAGCGATGTTGAGTTACTACAGCTTTATTCCACAATTAATCCAAAGTAATTGAAACATTCCTTGATCTGTTCAATTTCTTTCAGTCATTTTCGTCAATTTGTGTCCTGGAGGAGGAGTTGATTGATTCTTGGCAAATGTTGATCATGTGCGGATATTCTGAATTTGTTGGGCACAGTGAGAAGTGCTGCAAAGTTCCACCAGTGTATTGTTACCAACAGGTGCTTGTTCTGGCAAACATTTTGCAAAGCTTCTGTGGCACTTTTACTTCAAGACGACAGTTTCTTCCTTTACTTAAATCTCAGCTCCTTTGCTTATGTTTTTTCTGTTTATGACTGATACAACACTAGATTTTGCTTCTCTCCTTGGATGACCTACATTTAACCAGTTTGAGTTGCACAGAGGAGGACTTAATCTTCTTTTATTACTATAGCGTATCAGCATCAAGGATCAGTCGAGGCTCATAATTTGAATGCCAGTCATCATATTTCTAGTGTTTGTTCCATAAATGAAGTGCTTTCAAGGCACTGCAGCCATGAAGTGTCATAACTCATTGTGATGCGAGTCAAGTTATCACACTGAAAAAGCTCAGAAAATCACACTCAAGTGGATGTAGTCATTGCATGCATTGTCTCTGGTGAATCCATTCACTAAAAAGGAATGTAGCCCAACTGCTGTCACTGTGATGTGGATTCACAATTTGTATTTTCTTTCTCATGTTTATAAAAAGTCAGTTCTGGGAAAAGAAAACTGCAATGATTTGATATGAGCAGACTTTTTGGACATAATCTTAAGTAACTGTATACCACAGCCTAATAATGGAACGCATGAATCTCATGCTGACAGAGTTGCTAAGTGAGCAAAATGGGTTCTTGGCTGAAGAAAAAAGTGAAAACATGAGCAAAGAACTTGTTCTTAAAGGGTCCGAAATTTGGCTCTGGAAAAAGAAGTTGCTGTAAGCTAGTCTGGGGCCAGTGGTCACTCTCGTCTGGCTTTCATGATATCAGACTTCCTTTGGATTGGTCCAAGGCCTAGCAGAGCTGTTATGTAGTGGCATCGCTGCTGTCTCTGTGCCCAGACTGCCTGAAAGCCCATGTGTCAAGGGGCTCCTTAGGATCTGGCAGAGAAGCACAGCTCACACTGATTCAACACTTCTGTTGACAGGCTGTACAGCCAGGTGGAGAAGTAAACACACATGCATACACTGGCAGGGGTAGTCAACACATACACATACTAAAAGTACACGCACAGATGCACAAATGATAGATGAAGTTCAGATTCTTCTTAAAAGACACCCATCCGTTTGTTGAACTCCATGACCCCAACCCCCTCCACCCCCCAACAGCAG
Source organism: Copadichromis virginalis (assembly GCF_057382275.1). Classification (NCBI taxonomy): domain Eukaryota; kingdom Metazoa; phylum Chordata; class Actinopteri; order Cichliformes; family Cichlidae; genus Copadichromis; species Copadichromis virginalis. The sequence goes on from NC_140637.1 coordinate 29,441,458, forward strand.
AGTAGCATGAAATGGCTCCAGCCTTTGGAGTGAAGAGCAATTGTTCCTGTTGTCTTAAAAGCAGGTCTCCTTTTTTCAGCTTTGTGATCACAATGTGCTGAATCACATGAGATGTGTGATTTACGCTAATCTCGAATCTTTGAGCTTAATTTGCAAATATTACTATTCGCTGTGAAATGGAGGAGGGGTTACCTCGCTCAGGATAAAACATGGTTTAAAAAAAATTCACAACAAAGAGTGATATAGTACAGAAAGAACCCTCAAAGCACAACCCTCTTGGTTGTGCTTTGAGCTTTAGTTATACTGTAAAGATATCATCGTATAATCGACCTTATATGATTCAGTAATTGCCTTTCCTTCATTAGCTTAGCACAGCATATTTCTTGCCTCATTATATCTGGTCATTAATTCATTACCATCATTGATTTGTTGTGTTTTTTACAACATGCCTCTTTTCCTGAGGAGGCCATTTACCATGTCCTCAAAGTTAAGTATGCTAACTTACAGCTCCATGCAAAAAATGTGAAATCACCTCTAATGTCTTTCAAATATGTACAGGAAATATTTGCAAGCATACAGGAAAATACGTTATTTACTTCAAAAAATAGAGTTTGTACAATTTTAATATTTAACAACAATGTGACCACTATTCTTCAACACAGAACTGTGAACTCCGGTTCTTCAGAAATAGTTCTTCACTGCGTCAGTAGTGTCAAGGTCAGGGCTCTGGGGAGGCCAATCTTTGACCAGTAGTGTTCCAATGTTTTTCTATCCAAGTATGCTTTTACTACATTGGCAGTGTGTTTGGGATCATTGTCACGCTCATAAATGAGGCTGTTTTCATCCCCAACACCACAGGTTGAAACCATGACAGAACCACCACCGTGTTTCGCAGATGGCTGTAGACACTCACTGCTATCTCTCATGTGGTCTCCTCTGTGCATACTCGCCACAATTTGAACTAGAAATTTAAAACTCGAGCTTTCAGCTAGTAACTCTTGATGAATAAGATGTGCAAAAATATTATTTTATCTCAAACTGTTATTTTTGGATTAAAAAAAATAGATTCAACTAAATAAATGTGTTTGTGTGACAGACGGTAGGAACAAAGTGCTTAAAGATACAATTTTAAATTATTTCTTTTCTATGTTACAACACTGGTTCATCCCTGGTGCTTTTTTATGCTTGAATGATTCATAGTACAGTGTAAGTGGCTTAATAAACAAAATCCTCTAAAAACGGTCAGATTAATGGCTGGGTACAATGTCTGGATTTAAAATGAACAAAAAAGATAATATCCAAAGAAGAATGTTGAAAAACCTCCAGAAAGCACAGAGAATTATTCCCCAAGACCACTTTAAAAATGACAAAATCTGGTTCCTTGGAAGCAAAACATAAAATAAAACAAATAAATGAGGATTGACTCAAGATTTTAGCACAGCACCATAACCAACAAATATGCATTCAGTAAAAAAATGTCACAAAATACAGATGTCAGCATATGAAAACCAAACAAAACTCAAAGAACTCTCAGAAATATGGCAACATGTGTTACTTGAATGGCTGCTGGAACGATTAGGGCGCAGTTTGAGTTCTTTCACATACAAAGACTCACACGGGGTTTATGTGACTTTAATACTGCTGTGGCTTTTTTAGTGATGTAGTTGATGACTTACTTACCCTTATTGTGAGTTACACATGCACTGAATGTCAGCTCGTAGATGTGAAGGATTCCTCTGTGACCATGAGACCACACACTGACTTACAGGAAGTTTACATCACTCATGCTCTCATGTAGCTGCTCATGGTGGATGATCATGCAGTGGTTCACCACAGCCTTTAAACTTCAGACTGCAGTTGTTTTCCCATGTTTGCTAATGTTGTCAAGGCATATTAGTCACTGGAGGCAGTTTTTCTATATGCCAAGCAATCTTTTTTGTTATTATTTTTCACTTTGAGTTTGTTATTCATTTATTTGTGATGTATTTAAAGCTATGTATTTATGATGTGGCATTGAAGGTAAAAGCAGTTTGCCTTTCAAAAGCTCCTTATTGATTTGTTCAAGGACTCTTAAACATTTTAGCTCTGAGTCAGCGTCTTGATAAGTTGCACAATGTTGTCTAAAAATCAAAAATATGTGTTTGTTGTCTTGCATTTTTCTGCTTAACCTTCTTGAATATGGTAAAAATAATTCAGCATTTATGAAGAAGATGAAGTTAGTACTACTATAATTGGTAAGCTTAAGCAAGCTTTATATCCTATGCAGGTTTATTTCACAGAAAAAGGGAATATAGACAAAGAGGGAAATCCAACAAGCCAATAGAAGAGCTACAGTTTGTAAGAACCAGTTAAAGCGAATGACTCAAACCATGAAAAATCATCAGTATTATCCTTAAATGGTGTAGTTAGAACAGTTGAACCTCAGTCTATGCAGGTCCTTGATACCTGTGTTTTCTCTTCCATCTCAGCCCTTCTGTTCTCTTAGTGCTCTGTTTGTTCCAGCCATCTGTTTATTTACACTGATTTATTGTCTGTTTTTATCTCCGTGCTACAGCGAGTGCCGCTGCCACGATATGCAAATATATGAGCAGCTTTGTCTGCAGCAAATAACAGCATGATCCCAAGTTTGAACTGATGATCAGGAGTTATAACAAGGCTTAGAAAACAGCATGATGGTCTTTAAATGACATTGCTGTGGATGGAAAAAAGCTTTTAAAGGGTTGAGTTAGAAGTTTATGGTTTATAGATTGTTATTTACCTGCTGCACCCGCAATAATCCTCAGCCCTTTATCTACCTTAGAAAGAGAAACACATTTGGCACTCGTCCCCTGTAGGTTTGCTGCTGAGCAGCTTGACAAATTAAACTGAATGAGAGTGAATCACCACAAACGCATAGGACAAAATAGTTAGACACATACATGTACCCTAACGATTCCCCAAAAGCCTGCTGTTACTCAGCTAATGATCCTGCTCGGTCCCCAAGTCATTTCTATTACTGGGATATGCTTTATTCATCCATCATTGGCTGCTTGGTGATGCAGGGTGGCAGGGTGCATAAGTGGCCCCGCACTTCCTTTCTCTCAGCCCTCTGTCAAAATCACCTCCACCCCCATCCTCCCTTTTATCTCCTCTGTCCTTCTGTTTTCCTCTTGCTCATCTATGGATGGTTTATGTGGGAGACTGGCTAAAGTAGAGCAGGCTTTATTCTCTCCTTCTGTGTGGGTTATAGTACTTGCCTCAAAAGGGACAGGGTTTGCTGATGTGAAGGGGAGCAATTCCCCAAACGGAGTGCACATAAATGTTCACTGAACACACATGACTCAATTTTTGGTTTTCGGTGTGAAATTAACCAAAGGTTTGTCCCGGATTTGGAAGCAGCAACTCTCAACGTGAAAGCCGGTACACAAAGTCATTTGGCTAATAGATAGCAGGTTCAAGTTCACTTTGCTGTGCTTCAGTTTACCCTGTCGGTTTCACGTAAAACCATCAGTGCCTTCCCTTTGTCTCTAGAGGGAGCCTTGCCAGTTATCCATGAATGTAAAACTAGCCACACTTGTTTGTTGGTTTCGGGGGAGTTGCTAAGCAGTATTGTATTTCAAACTGAAGCCTGTTTTTCCACATTGAAGAATGATGATGTGTGTCATTGCTGAGAGTCACGATGCCAGTTTAGCAGAAGCTAAAGTTGGAGATAATCATCTTAACCTGAAACTCTGTTGTTTCTGCCACTTGATTGACGAGTGAATTTTTGCTGTCCTTTACAACCACGGTTATATAACCACCATTATAAAGGATGAAGGTTTGAAGTTGTGGTGTCTCACTGTGAACCCGTATCACATACACGAGCTAACATCCAAGCCTTGGAAATGGGGATAGAGTATTTTCTTTCTCTCTTTAAAGATTTAAAGCGAGAGGTTCACCATAAAGGGTTTAGAGTGACACAGAGACCGACATTCTCCTTTTAACTGTGTCCATCTGAGGACAGGTGAACCAAGTTGTCTCAGATTTGTGCCATCGTGTAATTGCGGTGTAACACTATGCTTGATCTGGTTTTTTTTTTTTTTGGTTTTTTTTTTTTTTTTTTTAGTGGAATCTCAAAGAAGAAACAAAGAAAGGTGTTGTTGGCCACATTTGAGTACGTGTTTAAAAATAAGGGAACAGGAGGAAGAGGTTTGCCCAGTCTCTCTGGGAAAAAGCTCTGACTTCCTTTCTGCACTGCAACGGTATGCGTGTACGCACATACATGCTTGCCGCAGTGTGAAATAATATTCTGTCAAACATACAAGCCTAAAGCTCTGTTGTGTGTTTGTGATTAGTTGTCAGGCTTGCGTTTTCTTTCTGCATCTCTTTGATCTGCTTCATCTCCAGTATTCTCTGCTGTTTTTTTTGGCTCTGTTTCTTTATTAATTCTGCACCAAGGTGTGTCATGTAGTCTATTTTGAGCCTTCCCTGCCAATCCTGTGGAATCAAAGGCCATTTGATCCTATGTTAATAATATATTTTCTTCGTGATAGGCCTCTTAGTTTCTCTGCTTGAGTTATGTTGAATCATCAGTGCTGGCAAGTCACTCATAAACAAAGCTGCGAAGGCAATAGAAAAAAATGTACGCGAGATGCAGTATGATATTAATTCTGCTCTAAGACAGTAATGTTTGCCTTTGTGTTTGGTTGGTAGGAACATGGATGAGGACTGTGGAAGTGCATGAGAAATGAATGCTTTTTGGTGGAAAGGGGTGCCTCGGGAAACTCTGTAATGAGGAAGAAAAGGCATTTGACATTTTCTGTCGCAGGCTACAGGCTGTTTCACTTCAGAACAGAAGAAGAATAATGGGGGGGGGGGGAGCGAAAGGAGGAAACGGTGAGGAGGTTTAGAATAAGAGATCAGGAAGAAAGAGTACAGGAAAGAAAAAGAGAAGGATTAGGAGGGGGAGAAGTCTAGAGCTAAGTCCTACGCCCCATCTGGAAGGAGATCAGCCATGCTGTCTGGTAGTTGGGGGGGGAGGTTTATATTAAGCCATATGCAGCTCCACTGAATTACAGCAAATTGCAGATAATGGCTAGTCAGAAATGTCACAACAATCATGTGTTGATTAGCGCCACTTCAGATACTCAGGAGTGTCTGTCTCTTCTTGGGCCATTAAGCTGGAGAGCAATAGTTAGTGGACTCTGAACTTCAGCGTACTGTACTGGTGTATAGTTTGCACACATAAACAGGTTGTTAGTAATACATTCGCATTAAGTGGCTCCATTTTTAACGTGGGAATTAAAAATTAGTTTCCTGCAGCGTAGCGTGGTAGCCTTTGATGGCTTTTTCTTTATCAAATTATCTTTTTTTTTTTTTTGTGTGTGTGTATCTGTGTCTATAGCATGCATTAGTATGCATGTTTCTGTGTATAAGTGGGTGGGTGCATTCCAATGTTTGTGTTTCTGTCACTTATCAAAGTCCAGATGTTGAGTTAATTCCAACCAGTCCTCTGTAGATTACTTCATTACACCCTGCTTGTTTCTCTCTGCCATTCATCTCTTGGTGTATTTTTTTTTGAGAATCACTAGGAGAAGATATTAAATTAAGTTGCTTTTAAAATAAATAGTTGACTGAGGCATTTGAGTCATGAATGCATATTTACCTTTGGACTACTTGGACTTACTTGCACTCATGTTTTGGAGTGTGAAAGCATGGTCTGTGTAAATATTCCAATACAAATCTAAACTGAAACCAAGCTCAAGTGTTTGCTTATTGGTGACAGCTCACAGCTACAGTGTTATTTTAACATTTCAAACATTCCATCCACTTCCAACTCTTAAGGCAGAAACAGGAAGAAGACACCTGTTATGCTCTATGAAACAGTTTTTTTTTTTCCCTAAGCCACGCTCACTATTTCAAACAATTTTCTTTGAGGAAATTCTCTTAATAACTTAGACTTGAAGTCCGGGCATTGGTTGTTGGACAGCCATACTCACATTTGGTATGGATGTCAATAATGTGGGATTAGTAGAGACCAGCACAGCATGAGTTGCATGTGATTGTAAAGCACATCTTATATTTAATGTTTCTGCCAATCACAAGAGATTACCTCTAGCCGTTGAGCATGAGTTAGTCATGCGATGGTTTAAGTCACATACCGTACGCTGGTCTGACGGTCACATGCTAGACATCGGGCTAGACTTGCTGCCAATGTGTGGTGAAAAAACAGTGGCAGTACTCTCAAACATCACTGCACAGTAGCATTAATAGAACGAGAGTCTGTTTGAAAACCATCCAAGTTATACAAAATCCCACCGATGCAATGAACCTGTTTGTTTGATGTGGCTATGCTTTGAAATGACTCATAAGAGAATTTGTCTCATGAGCTGTTTTTGCCAGAAATGCTGAAGTAAATAGTTGAAAAGAACTTTTCAGTGCAATTTTTAGAGAGAAAGCTGGGCAGAGAGCAGCAGGCTTATTAATAAAATCTGCCCTGCATGGAAGGCATCAGTGTGACAGACCTTTCATCCTTACAAATATCCTCGTGTCTTTGGCTACGTCCACACTAGCCCGGATAGACTTGAAAATGGCGTTTTCGTCTGAAAACGCTCCGCGTCCACACTAGCGTTTTCAGTCGTTTTCACATTGTTGTGCGTTCACATTGAAACGGCTGGAAACGCTTACGTTCCAGTACTGCGCATGCGTGAAACGCAAGAAGATTTGGCCTGCCTCATTTCTGTTTGCCGTTTATTTACTTTTCGGCTCTTTGAAGCGTCGCGGCAAAATGTCGACTAACGATGAGGTGGAGTTGTTGCTGCGAGTAACACAAAAGTACAAAGTTGCAAAAGCGAGTGAGAATTAAAGATTTTGAAGAAAAGTTATCTGAAGCATGTACAAACTGATATTAATCTTTAATAGGGCTGTCAAAATTGAGCGCAAACAAAACAACTGCTGTGTAATGCCCTCCACTATCTTTTTTTTAAAATTGGTCACATGACTGCATCATATGACTAACATGCGTCATCTTTTTCAAAAGTCTCCGTTTTCGCTGTCAGCACTGCGACGCATAAGCACCGTCTTCAAATGTATGCGTTTTCGAGAGCGTTTTTTAAAACGCTTTGTTTTTCTTCAGGAAAAACGCCGTCTCAGTGTGGACGGGAGGCGTTTTCAAACGAAAATGCGTTAGTGTGGACGTAGCCTTAGACAGTATTGGGTACTGGCCACAGAACAATGAGATTCTTGCACGTTTGGTGATTCTTAACTCCGCTCTGCTCTGTTGACTATGCAACCCAAGAGGAGTGACTAACATGTAGTGACAACCAGTCTCCATCACTGCCTTTGGGCCAAGAACTCTTCACTCAGTCAAAGTTGCACAGTTTGTTATGCTCAGGGGTGATATTGCACAACCTAAGGAAATATCGCTCTTGAGAAAAGGAGGGAACTAAGGGTGGGCTCGTGGAGTCTATTGTTCTCTTGATCCATGTTCAGACTTCAGGGAGGGAGGAAGCACTTTGGAGCAAACGATGTGTGTTTTTGTGTGTGTGTGTCTGTGGAGGGCTAGCTCAGTTAGGTGAAGTTTAGGGTTGTGACTGGTGCTGTGCGTGCCTGGCCAAGGCTCGTCTTGGGGGTCAGGAAGAACAACAGAGAAGTGTTATGCTGCGCGCTGCTGAAACCCAGCTGGGGCAGTACTTAACCCACATGCACATACACGCCATCGAGACAAGCATACTGCTTTGTAGTTCAGTGAGCACAGTGCCAAGTCATTGTTAAGTGAACTATGGATTAACGTATGTATGCGTATTGGAGGAAAGGGCGTACACATGTGCTAGTTTGTTGTGACTATTTGTTAGGAGCAGCCGCTCCTGTAAGCAGATTTATCCATGTGTTTCACGTATGAAGCCTTTGTGTGAACCGAAGCATGAATTGTGCGTGCATTCTGTCTTTGTGTCTCTCGTGCTTCATTTGGCCCCTTAGATTTTACCTAATAAATCCCAGTGGCAGTTTACTGATGTAGAACAATTAAATGAAGGAGTCTGGCATATTTTTGCTGTAGTCTTACAATAACAGGTGTGTGTCCAGCTCTGTGTACAAGTGTGCTGATTAGATCTGGCCTCTATCACGCACGCTCGGAGGCAGCTGTAGTGAGACAAAGAATTGTCTCTGGATTCTCGCAGATCTGCCAGACCATTTCTGCTCCAAGGCCTGCTGATTTCAAGGCTTTTTTCCACGCATGCCTCAGTGCTGCCTCACTCCCTGTTTGACGTGCTTCTCTGAACATGGGTTAAAAGTGAATGTGGAGCTGTGAATCTGAAATTGGTATCCTCACAGGGCTTTATCTGCAATGCTCAGAACTTGTATAAGAAAATTTTTTGATTTGTCACACTAAACTGTGCCATTTCTAAGTTTGTGTGTCTTACTGTGTACTTTGTCCACTGGCTAGTCGTTGCCTGTTTGGATATATAGAATTTGCAGCAATGTGTTCTGTTCTCTTGCGGTATTGATCAGTGCTCTTAATTACTGACTGCAGTCCTCTGCTGTGCTTAAAAAAACCCCCAATGTTTACACCAAAAATATAACCCAACACTGACCCTAGTGCAATCATATCATCCTGTGATGTAACACAGCTGAGGGCATACATAGTAATCATAATGTTCTCATTTTACTAAAGATCAGCTTTTCCTTTGCCCTGCAGTCTTATTTTGCACTTCTTCTATTCAGTTCCTCACATTCTTCTTACTCTTCTTAGTTAAAATATTCAGAAACACTGGATATTTTAGAATCATAAAAGCTCCCGTCTTCCATCAAGCTTCTGTCAGTGTGTGTACGCAACCACTCTGATATCTTTATCTACCTCTGCCCAGAGCTTCCCAAAGCTGTCAGCCCCCCAGCTCAGCCGTCCTCTTCTTTGTCCTCCTACCGCACAGTGAGATAGAAACAAACAAGTCTGAAGGCTTCACTTGAGCTTCTTTTCAAAACTTGTATAAAGTTTGAATACTAACTTAATGACACTTTGGTCATGTTATACTTTGTGGAATCTGAAATCTGAGAGAAATGATCAGCGAGAGAGGCAGTGGACATTCCTGTAAGTGCATGCCTCTGAACAACAGTACTTCGTGTTTGTCTGATCTACACTGTGCACTCCAGGTAAAACTGAACAAAAGTCAACTGCTCGACACCATTTAATCACAAAAACAGGGAATGCTTATTTTCCAATTATTTTTATTTAAATCTTTTGTATTGGTCAAAGGTCCTGTATTTGCTAAGTAGCCACTATAAGTCTTTTTGACTTTAATTATTTAAAAGTTGAAATATTCCATCAGTCTTCACTGTGAGCCCTTAAAATATTCAAAGATTTAAGTGCTGTAGGGAATGTGCAGCAGTAGGTCATTGATTGGGAACAAGAAGCAACTTCTCCTTACTGCTGATTTGTTATAATTCATGCAAATGAGGTGGAGGGAAAACACAGCTAAACTGATTTCATTCTTCATTTTGTTGGATAGGGCACATCTACATCTACAATGCTAACAGAATATGAGTTACAGCAGAAATGTGTTTTACATTAGAAAGTATAACTTTATCATTTAGAACACTACAGTCTGAATACTGTAAGTATGGAGGGAAAACACAATGTAAACAGTTTTTAAATTAGTTTTTGCATTTGTGTTCTACACAATAAAGAGTTCATAAACTGTTTGTTTCACATTTAAAGTGTTAGCTACAAAGGCAGTTTTGATTTTTAGTGCTTTTTGAGTTTATTGCAATGGCCAAGAATGTCTTTGCAAGCTTTAATCTTTTGCCAACAAAATAGAAACACAATTAAAAAAGAAACAACTCTTTTGCTAGAATAAGCACCTCTGCTAAGACGTTCGATTCAAAGTCTGAACCTCACTGAGCTAAATCAATTCCAAGACACAGTTATCAGACTTGCGAAAGCAGTGCAATAAAGTTTACATACCTCGTCCAGGAGCAACATATTTTCAGCATTTGTGAAAAGTGATAAACATAAAGAAACAGGTTTAAATATATATCCTACTACATCTACTGACCACTCTGCTCTGTTTTCTGTTTTTGTGATCCAAACAAAAAGCAGGCCTTCTGTATGGGATCAGATGTACTCATTTCACACAAGTATTACCAACACAACCAGTAATCTTCCACTCCTCATCCCCTGGTACAGTTTTGCAATCCTAAACTCTCGAGCGGTTCCCTTGGCAACGGGTTTTTGTGACCTTGTGAGGATTGGCATCAACTATTTGAATAATGCCATCTGCAGATGAAAGAAATCCGCAGGGGTGTCAAACATAAGGCCTAGGGGCCAGAATTGGCCCAGCAAAGGGTGCAATCTAGCCCACTGGAAGGTTTTGAAAAATGTGAAGGAGGGCTTAAGTTATTAGACTTTCAAGTTGAAGTTTTATTACTTCTTTTTTTTTTTCCTTTGACTAAAAAATTTCAGTTTTTTTTTTTGTTTGTTTTTTTAACAAGAAGTCTACATTTAAAAAAACATTTTCTGTTTTGTAACTAAAGGATAGTCAGTGAGCTACATCTGTTGGAACTTTTGAAAGATTCCTTTAGTTTACTGAAGCAGCATTTCTTTATCATGTAGAAGAACCGAGACATACTGTTGAAATTGCACATCTTTTTCCTACATTAAGATATCTCAAGGATTAGATGTGTAGTTAAACTTCTTTACACTGACAGAAAGGGTAGTTTCACTGGTCTAGGCCACTTAAGATCAAAGTGTGTTTGAGGCCTACGATGTAAAGTGTTTGGTCTATAGATACCATACCAGGGAAGCTTTGCTCAGCGCTAATGTGTTTTTAAAAAAATTCTATACTTCCTTTTTTTGCTTGAAATTGTTTCAGCTTAAAAAGATTAAAACTGCTTCAAGAGTCTTTAGATGCAGTCTGTGTATATTCAAGAAAACTGTAAGGCTACAAGGTGAGGAGTGAAGGAAAATCTCCATTACGTAGATATCCATCATCACCACCCTTCTCAGATGGGGCTATCAGGCTTGCATCTCCACCACATTAAGGTCACCATGCTCCAACCTTAAGATCTGAAGGTGTCAGGTCACAAACTGCAATCTGTGGTACAATCATCTGCTCTTTTCCCACCATGCAGTTTGGCTCAGAGGCAGCTTTTATTACCACAACAGCTTCTTGTTGCTCAGAAGAGTTTACCACACAAGCAGAAAAGGGAAAGGGTATGAAAAATGATCTAAGAGGATAGAAATAGAGGAAGGAAGAGAAGAAAAGAGGATAAAGTGGCAGATAGGATAAGAAAGAATATGAGATGCACTGAATAAGGGTGTGAGACTCTAGAGGAGAGTGCAGGCAGTAAAAAATGAGAGGGATTTGGGACTGACTGATACAGATCCTGATCTTATCAATTAGGATTCATTTTATTCCTTTTCGAATTTGTTTCTTTCTCTTCTATGCACTTGGAAACCACGGACAGCAGATGGGCAATCCATAAATTCTAATAAACTGGCAACATAGACATAATGCACAGAAACTACAGCGACATCCCTCTGCAGAATATGCAGATCAAATCACAGCCCTGCTGATGGGAAGGACCAGAGCATTTGTATGTCAGTGTGAGGAGATGGCGAGCACCCTCATCCCTATTTATCTTCTCCTTTCCTCGGTACCATGTTATTTATGAACAGTGCTATCTGTGGCAACACCATTGTGCCCTCCCTACTCCCCTCTGCCCTGCGTAGGGATGATGTATTCTGCTGCTGGTACATTAATGACGAAAAACAATCCATTGCACTTAGAAAGGGGCACTTTAAATCCCAACCTGAAACCTCCTAACCATAGTATATATTGATCTGTCTAGAGACCTTCAAGTTCTACATCACTAGGGAACACAGTATGTCTTGAAGACAGAGTACTGTGCTAGTGTTAGATGCTTAGCAAGCCTGATTACCTCTGATTCACTCTGTAGGATGCCAGCGACCTCTGACATAAAGCCAGAGTCATGAAGAAACCCTCTTACACCATTTGGAACAGATGGCGTTGGCCCCACAGACCCCTTATGTTAATATCACGGAGGTAGTCTGGGATCAAATGGGATCGGCGACACAGGAGACAAGTTGTTTCGTTAAGGGGGCAAATGTTTGAAAGGCACAGAAAGCTTTCAAGGTTTGATAAACCAAATATTATTGAGGTTTTTGTTCTTTTGTCAAGAAGAAACTTTTCATGGCGCATGTTGTAAAGCAACCTTATTTTAATGCCAAACACATTTGCATTGTACTATACACAAATCAATTAATCATTTCATGTAAAAATAAATGCTGGGGGGTTTATTCTTGCTTTTGTTTTTCCATTCCCCCCCCCCCCCCCCCCCTTTGCCTTGTTGCTGTTTTCCACATCATCTGTCATCCACAAGCTCTAGCTGCGGGGGTGTGGGGTCTGCGCCAGTGTCACAAGGCGTAAGGGCATATGTCCTGCTCGTGATCCCTTTATGTAAGGGGCTTTATTTGGGAGGAAGCGCTTGGTTACGGTTGGGTCATAAGCTGAGGCTAATTGGCAGCAGGCATCCGGGACCCTTTAGGACAAAGAAAAGACTACACTAACAGAAAAGTTGGCATGACTAGATGTTGCCTGGATGGTTGAAATTTATGAGGTGGCTTAGGCACTGTGGCTACGGCACTGAGTGTATCACAGATGTGAGGAGTAGGGAGGTGGGGGTAGGGGGAACAGGGAAGAGGAGAAGGGAGAGGCACAGATGCAGAGTGTAGCTAACAAAGGTTGCCATGACACTGGTTGATAACACGACCAGCCTGTTGCTTTTGTGAGTGTGCACAGGCTAATGTTTTATTAAAGCATAAATGTAAACTGTTTCTCTAAAGCTACAAAGATATGGTTAAAGATGAAATCATTCTCATATCAAGTAGTAGTTTAGTTGATGTAGAGCTTTTGGGGGGTGAAATTGCATAGTCTGAAATGTTGGTGAATCACTGGTGTGGATGATACCTTTTAAATGTCAGCCTGTTAAAGAGAATTAATCATGTGGTTAGCTGATAAATGCTATTTCAGAAATCACTAAACCAGGAACAATGGTAAATGCAGTTTAAACATTTTGTCATTAAACATTTGGGAAGGATTACTTATCTCGCATAATGCCTCTGTCGTGCAGACACGTCAAGTCCCGACTGGCTAATAACTCCTGCTAGATTGATGTCTTCAGGCCTCAGCCGGTGAAGCGTGAGGACAAAAGATTTGTCAAACGTGTCTGCGTGTGGTTAAAAGAACAGTCGGAACCAAGTGACGAGTCGTGAAAAAAAATTCCACACTGGATTTCGTTTGGATTAGGCCAATTTTCTACAAGACATCAGTAATCCCTGGAGTCAGTAAGCCTTTTTCCAGGGTGCAGAGACACAATCTGGTCAACATCATAAACCATCTGTGACTCTGCATCATCAATGGTCTGCGCCAACATGATGCACACGCTGTCAGCGAGAACAGACGTGAATGGGGCAGACTTTACAACATACGCAGCTTGCTCTTTTTTTTTATGTTGTGCACGTATTTTGCTATTCAATTTCCTATTGCCCTTAGGGGTGAGTATGAGGGATGGAGGGATTAAGCGACCGGGCCGAGTAATTCCGTCCACACATTGGCTGGATTATGTTCAGACTTTGCTTCGAGGACGCTGTTCCATTCTAATTGCAATTGGCTGTTATATAATACCATTTGTGGAGTTGGGTTGACATTAAATCATATCACGATAAATCAAAATACTCTGTGGTATTAACTGTGACACATTCATGATGTAGATTCTTTGCTAATAGTTCTTTTTTTCTGCCTTATGTTCAGTTTGTGTGAGCAAGTTAACATGTATCTGTTAGTGTCGTCCAGATTTATCAAAGATAGGACAAATTTTCCTTCGTCCTATCCTCTTGTTTCTTCTGTTTTTCCAGGGAAGTCCTTTGCTTTTTCTGACAACAGAAATGAGACTGAGCATAGTTCCCTGCAGCTTCCTGCATCCTGGCCTTGTTTTCCAACTTGGATCAATACTATGTCATAATAATCCTCCTCCATTCCTTTCTCTTTCTTCCTGATGCAGCAGCACCACCTCCTCCATATATCTTTGTCTTGGGGCATCTGCATTTGCACCACAGAGCACAGCACACGAATGAGTCTCCTCTGACAAAGGCCACATCGATTCCTCCTGAGCCACGCGCAACTCTGGGGAGCATTGATCCAGGCGCTGTTGAAATAGTGTTACTTATTGAGACCTGATTACGTGCTAAATGGCGTTGTCCATAATGGGCTATTTGGACATACAATAGGAAACCGTCATGTAGAAATGCTGTACCATGCGGTGGCGCAACTAGGAGACAGTATGCTGCTAGTTGTTATACTGTAAAACAAGTTGATTTCTTATTTACTGAAGAATGCCACGCACTGACCTATCAAGCTAAATAATTGGTAGCACATAAAAATATAGAGGATGTCCTACAGTGTTTGACAAACTGCTCAGTTTCTTGTTTGGCATGACCTATTTCTATTGATCCACTAGCGAATTGCAAGGAGTACATCAGATTTTAGACTTGTTTCAGTCTTGATTCATGTCTCCTTTATTACAGCCTGCTCACGAACCCATTAAAATGGTAAATTTTAAAGCAAAATGAATTCATGATTTTAATTTGAGATTTGAATGTTAGGAGAAAAGAAGAAAAGAAATTTAGAGAGTTGCAAATGACCAACTGCATGTTTCAGGTATGCTAGTATGCTAGGCTTTTGCTCACCAGCAAATAGAATAAATCTGGATTTACATCGGTGTCTGTTTGCACAGCTCTGTGCCTACGCAGGAAGAAGGATTATAGGAATTCATCCAGAGCCTAAGCTGTAGAGATTCGCTTTCGTGCATTGGCCCAAACAGCAAGCCTGTGCACGATACCTAATGTGTAGGTCAAATCCTCGCTGGTTTTAAAATAGTCTCAAATAGGAAAGGGATCATCAATGGCATTCTCATTGAAGGGGGGAAAAAAAGCAATAAAAGCAGGAAAAGCTCAAACAGACAATTTAATTGTTTAACACTCCGTTTCTTTTCTGGTGCAATGATAAAGCTAAAGGATCAACGGTAGTACAAATAGGAACACGAGTAACCCTATTGTACATATTTTGGGCTTCAACATGGTATGTTCAGCATAAGTAGTTTCTACCTTGCCAGGCACAGAAGAATTTCACTACTTTGCTGTTTTTGTGGTAGGGGTGCTTGTTTTGACTGCGACATCCAGATTTATACACGCCCTTATGGATAGCCTTTAAACTCTGCAAGAGTCCTGTAGCTCACCTAAGAACCATGCTGTGGCCCACTCTGCCGATAGCTTACATAATTCTCATACCTTTGACCTTCTCCCGTGAGCACTGAAAAGATGAGAAAGGACAGGAAAATGTTATGGTGGGTGTTTACTTCGAATTTGACTCTCGTCCCCTCGTCTTGGCCTTTCATCTTATCAGTCTCTTTATTGTTTCAGCTTTCTTCTCTTGCCATAGGCTCCTCCTTCTCTTTGACCTTTGACTTGTTCACGTCTCTTGTTATTGCCTCGCCTTCTCTGTCAGCTGTCGCCATCTCTAGCATTCCCTGAATTACATTGTTTACCTGTTTTAGCTGCTCCCTGCCTCCCTCGCCTCCTGGTCACCCTGACCCCTGTATGACTCTTGTGTTCCTGGCTGCTGGCAGATCTGTTGTTCAAGAGCTGTTTGATGAAAATACCAGATGAGGAGTTAATTGTTTCATTACAGACACGGTGTCTGGACCACCGTCAGTAATTTAAGAGCTAATGAGTATGGTGGGAGTTTGTGACTGCAAACAAATGATTGCAAATGCATATAACCCAACCTAAAAAAAAATATTTCTTCCAATGAAGATAATTATCAATAATCTCCAAAGCAGGAAACACCTTTAATATCACATCAAACTATGAACCTTTCTCAGAGAACCACTACTTTACTGTTGCCCAGACCACATTTCTGAAAGAGAAAACCCCATTTTAACCCGTTCTTTGTGTCCATGTGGATTAGTTATGGTGAAATCAAGTCTAAACGTGATCTTTATCTTCAGGACTGTTATTCTGAATAGTTTGTACATTCCTATTTCTGGAGAGTAAATGGTATTGCATCAAATGATAAAACTGAAAGACAGATATCCTGAACAATGTTTTCTCTTTTTTTCCTGTTTTTATTTTATGGATTTCTGGTCGTGCGAAAGTGTGTGCAAACCTTGTTTCCCCCTCTCAATTGTGTCAGCGAGAAATATTTGATCAAATATTCATTTCTCTTTGCTCAGATCTCATATTCAGGTTGTAGTTACAGGTTTCAAACATGAGAACTGAAGCCACTCTGCATTTTTATCCGACAGATGCAGGTAACACTTCAGGGGATTCTCAGTGGGTTTTAGGGTGTATAAGATCCAAACTCAGATCATTTGAATTGCAGGTCTAAGGATAGTGGGTGTCATGTGCTGTACAGACTGTAAAACACCCTGGGACAAACGTGTAATTTTGCGACGTGCAAATAGAATTCACTTGAGATAAAATGAGCACAGTGAAGATTGGGATTTACTTGGATAATGTTTTCTAGGTTTTCCAGGTTTTTAAGGGGGAAAAAAAAATTAGTAAATCAAAATTAGGAATTGTGGTCTTGTCGCTAGTAGGTGTATGTAGAATACATTTGCACTCTCTATTTTTAACAAATAAGTATAAAAAGTGCATAAAAAGAAGAAATTTAAATACAGCCTGTTTTCACCGTGTTTACATTCTTTTCAGTCAAGTATTTCACCTCATCACTCTGGGCAGATTTCCTGTGGGAGTTTGATGTAATCTCATTAGCGTTGTATGACTGTTGTCTTAGGGCAGGGATAGCTCAGTAGGTAAAGTGGTCGCCCCATGATTGGAACGTCGGTGGTTCGAATCCACTAAATGGCTACCCTGAGGTACCCCTGAGCAAGGTACCGTCCCTACACACTGCTCCCCGGGCGCCTGCTTAGTGGCTGCCCACTGCTTCACTGGGTGAATGGGTCAAATGCAGAGAAAAACAAGTAATTTCCCCACAGGGATCAATGAAGTATTATTGTTGTTGTTGTTTTCAGTTACTCAAAAGGGCCTAGATTTAGGTGCCTCATAGCTGCTCCATTTTCAGTCTTTTCCTTCCTGGCTTTGTAAGGAGCTGTTTTGCTTCTTTCACAGGAACTAGTTTAGTTCTTGGTGAGGAGGGGCTGGATGTCGTCCCTCCCCCCTTCCTCTGTGGCTGTTACTGATGATTTCATGCTCGCTTTATGATTGCCGCAACTTAAAGAGCATCAGACAAAGCTGTTGCTTTGAAAAAATGTCAAGACTTTACATCATCATCCAAAGTGGAACTGAATGTGCACTCTGACAAAACTGAGTTAAAGCTGAAAATCACTGACATTCCAAGGTGCATCCGTCTCATCATGTGATTTCAAATCCGTTTGTGCTGCAACATTAAAACGAATCAGGTCAGTGCCAGCAATGTGGACAAATAGCAAAGCGTGTAAGAAAGGCCATTGAAGCTCGGCTCTCCTTCACCTCAGACACTCGCACAATAGGAACTCATTCTGCTGCCTGCCTTCCTCTGTTTGCTCTGTCTTCCACAGGCCACTGCACCCAGCCCTAATCACTTTACAGCTGCTCATCTGAACCCTTCAGATCATCGGGCAGAACTAAACCTCTGCTGGTCCAAAAGGGATTTCCTCAATTTACTGTATTCTCTGTCACATAGCAAACGTAGTGAATTTGTATTCTGGCAAACATTTTTACTAGTATCCACTGTACTAAAAAAAAGGCAAGGGCCTACATTGGTTTGTTATCCGTTGATGGCACACTTTTAGCTTTTTTTTCTAATGCTCTCATCACCATCCACAGCCTCCACCAGCAGCCTTTGCTACCAATTACATTTCTTTCTGTCTCTAAACTGTAGTTTTGTCACTATTATGTAAACTCTAATGTGCAAGCTGTTTGTCGTTGGAGTAAAAAAGTTGAGTCGGTTCGATATGTTGTCTGCATGACCCCGAGTTTTTCTTTTTTTTTTAATTTTGGTTCCCCCCCCCCCCCCCCCCCCCCCAGAGGTCTCACTGTTAACCAGTCAGTACATGAACTGTGTGGCTTTGGCGCATAGTCTAAATGTTCCCTTAGTCCATCAGGAGTATATCTCTCCAAGTCCCAGCAACCTCTATTATGCATCAAGTCTCCAGGATTTCATGTTCCCATTCTTGCCTCATCTCTGCAAAAGTATTAACATAATTGGGCTTATTTTACAAGACCTTTTCCAGCGCTGTCCTACACCCACCTTCCCCATTACCCACTCATGCCCTTTGTAGATTATAAGCATTCACCCCACATCCGAACCAGCTAAAGCATTAATTACAAGCTGTGTGCATATTGTTGTGTCTTATCTCACTCTCCCACAAGGACTCGTTAGACAGTTGAGACATTTTTGGGAAGGTCATTTCTCAAAGAGAAAAAACAAATGAGTGACATCCTGTGAAAGGATATAACATGAGATCTACAGCTGACACATTTACAAAAGTCATTGTGTCCCAATTACTGCAGCTCTTTGGTGCTTTGTGCAGCTCGCAGTGAACTTATGCAGAACGCAGAGGCAGTGTGGCTCAGTTTTTTCGACCTTGAGTCTTATTTGCTGTGCCTGACTGAGTGAGCGAGCAGAACATTTACACATCCGTCATGTGCATACCATACAAATCTGGTGCAAACTGGTGTCTGTGAATGCTCTAGTGTATGATTTGCACCATTTTCATATTAATCAAAACATTCAGTGACCTCCAATTGTTCATATATGTGGGTGATTGTTATCTCAGAAGAATTAACTTGCATCAGAATAGGAATTTTTTGTTATAGGATCAGTCGGAACAGCTTTGCATTGATTTGCCCTAACCCATCCCTCTAAGAGGACAAGTGGATCAAATCATGCTAGCTGATATCTAGTGGGAGAATGGTTTTGGTTATCAAATACAAGTATTTATGCAGCAGAGGTCTTTTCGCACGGAGACCATCACTGTGTAACGGGCAATCATGTAAGCAGCAGGTGCAGTCAAATAGCCACATTCTTCTGTGACCGCCATCTTCCGTGGCCGTCTGTAACCAGCGTCCTAATTTAAGCACATCTTAAAATTCAACCCATGGTCAGGAATTGTTTTTAAAATTACTCTCATGTCCCTCTAGCCCCTGTGCTGAATATAGATTACAAACCAGAAGAAGGCAAACAAGTGGCATGCTACAATATCGTCCGTGTTCGCTTGCAGTAGTACATCTTGTCTGTAGTTTAAAAAACAAACAAACTTGTTTGTATTTTTCCGCTTTTGCTTCTCTTGTCTCCAAACGTCCCGCATTTTTTTTTTTTTTTTTTTTTTTTATCAGATGCATCTGAGTCGGTACATTTATTATTGCCTATTTGTTATTCTTGTTACAGTATCAGTTGAAAGAAGGAAGCAAAAGCCTTGAAGGAAGCATTTACTGCCGTGTTAGTGTAGATAAACACATTTAGGGTTTTCTTTGTGAATTTCTTTCTTGATTCAAAGTGAAATATTTAATGTGGGGGAACTTTCTAAACCTTTCAATCTTTACGTACCTGATTTGGATCTCCTCTCGCCCTTGAGTGCTGGACCTGATTTGTATCAGGCAGTTTTCAGTCAGACTTTCCCTACCCTGCTTGCCGCTATTTGTTTTCACCTGGGTGCATAGGTAACTATGAGAACATTGTGCAGCAGTGGAGTTGCTGTGTATCCTTGACCACATCTTGTTTGCTTGTTTCTCCAGACCTCTCAGATTGCTAATAAATTAATTATTGATTGCTTTGCCACCGGAAGTACCGATAAAGAGGGAGAACTCGAATGTAAATGCAGTGGCATACACCCACGTCTGCCTTCCTTCGAATGTGATTACTTTACCTTTGCCCTGAAAGTTTGACTCATAACTCTCAGGGCGGGTGAACCTCGCCGTCATGTATTTCCACCTCAGAGAATTAGTCGATTTAATTTAGGCTTTGTAACCTTGAAAACGGCATTCATCTTTCTCCTCTATAGATTTTTTTGACTTGACTTGACTTGACTTGACTGTTCTCCACCCTCTTTCCCCATACTGTTTTTAGCCTCTCATTTTTCTCAATAACACCAGCAACACTGGTGGCAGCCAGGCACGGTGAAATACAGACTGCAATTGGATGAAGTGCAAGGCTCCCAGACAGACGTGAGCAGGGTGAAAGGATTGGGAGCCCCATGCCAGGCAATCTCCCTGATAATGGAATGTGGCCGTTCAACAACATTCATAAATATTCAGATGAGGCGAAATGAGGCTGCGCAAGAGATTGTGTGGTGCAAGCTGTCAGCGGCATGCGCAAGAAGAAACAACAGCAGCATTGCTGCGATGGTGTGCTGCAGGGAAGGGGGCAGGATTTCTTTCTGCCATGTAGTCAGAGTGCGGGGGTGATATTGTTCGTTTTGTTGAGCTTTGTTTGATTTTAAATATGAACCATGTTGAGCATATCTCCTCTTTCTGACTGGGTAAAACAAACAACCCACTGACTCCGAGAAGTGATGTATGCGGGCAGATTGAGGCCTCGCTTCACCTCAACAATTGGCATACACTGCAGTTTCCCCTCAAAGTATGTGTTAGAGCCACAATTACCATGGTAGTGGCTAGCCACATTTGAACTGAAAAACTCCAACTCTGTGGGTCATGGATAAATCCTGGAATCCTAATAACTAAAAGATTGTCTGCAGGATAACAGCAGCTGGAAAAGAGTCATATTTATAGAAGTAGTCATACTGGCTCAGTGTTTGTGCTTCCATTTGTACACATTTCCAGGATTTTAGTTTGTTTGGATTCAGAAAACATTACTAATATCACAGAGGTCTCTGTTAAACACATGAAACGCATCTCCTTTGTTGATCCTCGTAGTTAGTTGTGATGCTCGGAACTTAACATGAGTTAAGTACAGCAGTATAACGTTCATTTAGAGTAGCTGTACACAATCAGAACACAAAACCATAATTCTGTACACACACAATAGTCTGTAACCTGGTGTTCTTGTTCTCCTGTCTGTGAGAGCTCTTTTGTTTTTTCTTGTTTCGTTTTGGGGCAGCTAGCTAGATGTAGACATTTGTGCTTCATCATGAAACGACTCAAAGCTCAAACAAAATGAGGAGACTGCAGAGATAATGGGTTCTGAAATGATCACAATCCATTAAAATCCAAACAAAATGGGAAATGGCTGGTCAGTCATGTGGTGAGTGTGCAAATACAAGTATGTGATGGAGGTTACTGAAAGAAAGAAAGTTAAACAATAACTAACAAAACCCAAATCAACGTCACAGGCAAAGGTTAGCATTAAGCCTTTTTTTTAAGGCAATTAACCTCAAACTCTACTTCCAAAGGAGTAACAGGCAGTGTCCAAAGTGTCTTTACAGCATTGAGCATTATCTGCTGTGCATCAAATCTCATTTGTTTTTAGTTTAGCCCCTCTTTACTTAATCTCTCTGTGCTTAGGACAAACTTATGTTTAGAAAACAGGAAAATAAAGGCGTAAAAAGCACTTTTAACTGTTAACAAAACACTGTTGACAAATGAAAATCATTTAGTTAAGCACATCATCGTGGGATCAGACTGATTACAGTATGTTATGCCTGATTATTGTAACAGGATCTCTGATGATAGGGATTAGAGGCAGTGAACCATTTGGCAAATGTTTTTAATGCTAGGAGCAGAGCTCTAGAACTTACTGTATTAGGTAAAGTCTTAAGTTTGGCATTGATTGCTAATAAATCTTGTAAAGATATTTATGGGTCCAGCAGGATGAATTTAGCTGGTAGTGCAAAGCAGTCTGGGGACTAGATATAACATCCATACTGTATAGAGGATATATTCAAAAGATTGATCTCCTGACTTTCTTTAGCAACAAAATAAAATAACAATTGTACTTTGTTCAATATTTTGGTATTGAAACTAATGACATGTTAGCAGTATAGGCTGTTTTTGATGCTAATCTGTAAAAATTAACATACTCACACACTAGGCTAAGCTCGATCCCACAGTAATAATTTAACCCGATTAGCATTGTCATTTTGAGCATCTTAGCAGCTTGATCTTAACAAAAAGATGAGCATGGCCATAATGAAGTTCTTTTTGAAACCATAAGCAAGCACCGAGGACACAGTCGTGCTGAACTGGTTGTTCCCATCTGAATGTATGAGCGTTGTCATTCTCAATTTTATGCTGTTTTCTTATTGAGAGAAGCGGTTGATGTATGTGATCAAGAAATAAAGGTAAACACAATCACTCTGCGTCCCTCGTCAATTGCTTAATGCAACACTTATTATCGGGTCAGCAACCAGAAAGCACTTTGAAAACCTCTAATTTGAAACAAAGCCTGATCAACAATGGTTAACCCTGAAACTGAATGTTAATGCATAATGTCTGCCAAGCCTTCTAATGCACATCTCTGGGACTTTTACTGAAAGCTCTTTAATGGAGCCAGTCTCATTCATTGAGACTGATGTAACATTTAAAATAATGAGGTGAATAAATCAGACCACCTTGTGCCATAAATCAACAAAAGCAGAGGAATGCGCGTGTTGTGAATTTGCCTTTTTATGCATCTGTTGACATTTTCTGTTCTCCTGGTTGCTAATGCCAGTAACTTGACTCACTAATTCTGTGATAGTCATAAGACGGGGAACGTAGAGTGGCCCCGAATAATACTAGATATTCAGTTGTCATCCAGACATAGAAGTGTGCAGATTTTCTAAACAAACCAAGAGCCTTTGTCGAAATAGTGGGGTAACAAATGTTGGACTGCATTATTATTACATTTGTGCAGTGTGTGTGTGGTTAAGTGAGTTGAGGAAAGGGGATATTATGGATGATATTTTTGTAGACCACTGTGGTGTGGCTGTTCCTCTGAACTTTTTTTTACATGTTTAGTCAAACAGTCTCAACAGCTCTGCTGCATCTAGAGTATCCTGCATTTCTTCCAAAACAAACCACGGGTTAATCTCTATTTTTTTAAAGCAGTTCGCAAAAATCTAGCCAATATTTTTTAAAAACCCCAACTCATTCCATTTTCTTGTTTTTTATAAAAAGCCCTACTTACTGTGGGACATGCGTCAGTATGGGCTGGCACCTATGCTGCTGCCCTCTGCAGCAGCATTTTGTTGTTAACTATCTGCTCAGCCTGCTGTAGGGAGAGCAAAGAATGAGGAGGAGGATATAAACGAGAGAGAATGAAGTGCCAAGTGAGTCAACATGCCACTCTGTCAAGGACGTTTGCTCCTTTGACAACGAGGACATCTTTGGTCACACTGCACTGTGTGTATGCGTATGTACGCAGGGCAGAAGCTGTCTGAGCCTTCGGGTCGTTCCTCTGTGTTTATTTTACTTCCTAACCACAATAACTGGCCAAATCTCCGGGTTTTAGACCGTCAGGGGGCATCAATTAGAAAATAGAGGGGAAAAACAAAAGAGCTCTTCGGCTGAGCGGTGACTTCCGTTGCATAATGATGGGTCACTAGTCACTCATTAGCTAATGGTGGCTATCAGACTAGGAATTAAAACCCACTTTTACACTTAATAAGCAAATGCACTTTTGACTGGGATAGTAGTGTGTTATCATATTTCAGCAAAATACATTCATATCTCACTATTTAATGATAATAATACTGTTTCACTCATTAAGAGGCATTTAAGCTGGAGAATGTTAATGGGACAGATGACAGTGATGTTACGGCTCATTTGCTGAACTTTGAGTTCCTTCGGTGATCAAACTAGGAGACTTTAAAGCTCCGGGCTATTTTTTGGCTCTGCTCATATTTTGCATTAACATGGATCTAGGGTGATCCAATCAGAAGTGCACCCAAGATGCATTGCAGACAACTGACTCTGAATTCAGATTATGTGCAAGTATATCTCGGGTCATACTGAAAAGCTGCCCATTCAACTGATGAGCCTGCCTCTAATGAACAACAGCTAATGCATGTAGAGTCCTGGACCCACCAGGTATGGTAGGACTCGCACTATTATTAGCCATTTTTCTTCTTAAAGATTGTTGATCAGTGGGGCAACTACAAATTAAGTCATCTGAGCTGAGTCACTCTCTCACCTATGTGTTAAATAGGTTGGGTTGCAGCACTTAATGGAGCTTGATGGGTGGTTCATGTAGTTTGCTATGCTTTATTGGTTGTATACTTGTTTGCAAGGTTATCCTGCACAGGACTGTGGCATTTGGTCTTTGCAAAAAAATGTAAGCTACATGTTTATTTGTGGGAAGTCATATCTGCTTTTAAGTGGGTACGCAAGAGGGACGGGGAGACGCATTCTAATTACAGGTGTGAACCAATGGACTTAGATCCTTCTCCTTGTGATCAGAGGACCTAAGATGCATGTTAATGCCAGGCATGAAGAGGGCTTCTGAATCGTGATTCTGCAATGTTATGAGGTCTCAAGATAGCAGTAATGAGAATTTTTTATAATGCAGATACAGACTTTGAGTGATGTTTGGAATAGAAGTGCACAAAGGGAAAGAGGGGATAAAGGTTTAAAAAAATAACCTCTTTCAATGCAATGGACAGGAACAAGATAACCGGAGAATAAAAAAAATCTGGGGACAGAGAGAAGGGTGAAAGGAAGAAAGGCACATCATAGAGATGGTGAGAGCTCTCAGTGCTGCCACAGTGCAAGCTGAATGACAGCATATCAGATAGCAGCTGAATTGTGGCGCCCTTGTGTAACTCCTCTGCCACGGCTGTCACAGCATGGCTGGGGTAAAAGACATTTTTCCTGTGACTACAAGGCTTAAATTCTTGTGTATAAATAATATAATCTGTTGTAGAGTTATCGATTAGAGCTGGGTTATATCACCAAAAATCAATTTCAGATTTATCTGGGTAATAATTAATTTAACAAATATTTTTATAGTTATCATTGCACACAAAATCAGTCATCAAATCCAACATTTTGGAATTACAATCATGTAATTGGATAACAGTTGCCTGTTTGATTTGTTGTATTGTTATTAATTTATTGCAGTGTTCGGTCATGGCCATCAAGGGGAGCACTTTTTATTCTGTTTACTGTAGGAAACACAGACATTTTTCAATAAACATTTACTGCAGCGCACGCAATCGGTTGAATGTTACCTCATTTGTAGGAATGAACAACATTGTGCATATACTGAATAATGTAACCACTGTGACCTAGATGTTGTCGAGTTGCATTGCACAGGTCTTTGTTTCTTCTCTCTTTACATCTATTAGTCACTGACGTACCGTGCAGGCAGTGAATGTTTTGTTTTGACTCTTTAGCCGTCAGCGTGGATCTTTACGTTCAACACTTTGTCTTTCTCTATCTGTGCTCATTATCTCTCGTGCCCTGCTCGCCCTTTCTTTCTCTACCACAAATGCCTGATCCACTATTGACAGGGTTGAGAAAACAGTCTAGTGGTGTGTATAATTCCAAAATGGTTTCCATAATTAAATAGCGACTTGACACTAATTAGTTCTAGCTGTTGATAATACAGCCAGCCTAAATCATTTTACAGTGCCCTCTATTTAATTAAACAAATGGACTGATAAATAAGGAGCTTGTTTGCTTTCCGCCCAGCTCTACATTTGATAACCAACTAACTTTTCTCAGTCTTTTAGCTAATGGCTGGCTAACCAAGAGACTTGACCCATCAAATAGAGTGCTTTAAAAACCGCTTAGAGACATTTCTTTGACCAAGTTACTGAATGTAAGGTTAGGATGTTTAAGCTTTTTTAGATGTAGCTGAATGGTTGGAAATTTGGATCATCCAGTTAGCCATTCCACAATCTTTGGTCCAATCTTAATATCTCAATAACTACAAAAAAATTGTTACATATTCAGAGGATGTGTAAAACTAAACACTCTCCCATCTGTGTTGACAGATGTTGGCGTGCTGAGTACATTCTACAAGCTTTAGCTTATTTTTTGATGTCAAGAGGTTACCATTTTTTTTGATAAGCATGTTACAATAATGTTATTACTAGAAATTTCCCAAACGTTCAAAAATGACTTATTCTCTTATTCCCTTCTATTTAAGGATTTATCTCATGGACAGCTCTGAGGTTCACCTGACTCTTAACCTACAATGTGAGACCTTTAAACTAGTGGTCTCTAGAGACACTCCTTCTAGAATCCCATTTCATGTGCTGTACACATCCGTTTTCAGTTGATCATTAAGACTGCAGCACTGCACTGATGCAGTCAACTGGTTTAGTTAGGAAAAACAACCTCCTCGTGTGGCACGGAAGGATTCCTGCCTTCTCTCAGTTAATAAATCAGAGTAAACTTTTCCACCTTCCTGTAGCATAAAATGAAGTAATTTGTGCTTTTTCTTGTTTTATAATTCGACAAGTGCAGCACAGCATGCAAAATACTCTTTCTGTGAAGCTCAGAAAAACCAGTAGGGTCCCCCAGGAATCCGCAGGTACCATTAGACCCTGCTGTATGCCACTACTTAGGCTGCACCCACAGCCCTCTCTGTCTGAAAAGTCCTTGGAGTCGCTTTTCCCTACTTTGAAGCCTTTTGCAAGCTATCAGCTTCAGAGGGCAACAGATTTGCAACAACAGCAAACAGTACGCTTACAATGATTTTTAAACCCTTTACAGTGCCTTGCATCAAAGGTACCATAGACTTCTATGTGATGGATAGTCCTACACAGGTGTTGGAAGCACTCTGAAATGTGGGACCAAATGTCCCACCTACATGACGAGTGTTGTGAGTCGTTTGTGGAATATGTGCTGCTCACACAGTACCTTTTTGTAGTTCCGAGCTCCACAACAAACCACAGAACTAAAGAAACTCTCCCAAGCGTAATCAGAAAAGCCTTTGCAACTGTGAACTTATTGTATCTTAAAGGGGGAAAAAGCTGTGACTAAGCTCAATAGATCTCATGCAAAGCATTATAAGCTAATCTTAGATAATTGCTCTCTTTGGTGGCTATTGAGCGAAGTCCAAACAGAACAAATTTTATCCCATTAGTCTGGAAAATCAGGTGTGATTAATGATATGAGGTAATGATTGCTGTTCATCAGCACCTTATTACGATACTGTAATGGCATTAGTTTAAATGTAGATGCAAATACATAAATTTAATTTATTGCTCAATCCAGACAAGACAAAATACAGACCCAGCAAAACATTTATAAGGGAATGTTAACTGTTACATTGTGCTGCATGATTTATGTCTTGAACTCACTGATATGGGCACAAAGTGCTCTTTTTACATCTTGTTCGGTGTCTCAGATCATACTCTCAACACTGGGCTTGATAGGGCACATTCTCAGTATCTTTAATGCAGCTGAGTAAGCGAACACTCTGACTTGCAACAGCTCTATTCCTCTTTTTCTTCTCACGTGGGTGCTTTATTTATTTTTCACCCTAAATATTTGGAAAGGGTGAAGAGTTTTGGAATGTGGAGGTGATGCCCTTCCCTGGTGCAGACCAGTTTAGGTTGCAGGCTGTAGCAGCACAGAAACATATACTTCATATCCCTGAGGTCACTATTGATGCGTACAGCTTGATGAGAGAGGTCAAGGATTGCTGTGGTAGATTTGTAATGAAATATTGCCTGCTCAGATTGTATCTGGGAAAAATAACAAAGTGATAGCCACTGTGGCCAATGAAAAGACATTCTACACAATGGAAACATGACATGACTTTGATAAATTTCATTAGAAGAGGTCTGCTGCATGTTACAATTCTCCAGACACCCTAGACAACTACAGTATATGGACTATATGCCTGTGTGTGTTACAGCTGATGGGATTCAGTTCTGGTCCACTGCATATTATTATATTCTTATTAATATATGGCATGGTAATCCTAGGATTGCATCCTAGGATCATCCCAACTGGGGTTTATGTACATATTAGCTATACAAGTACCCCCTGCTGTACATCTACTGTCATAAATATATCTTACTTAGATAATAAGTAAGATAAGTAGATAATATACTTAGACAAGACATTTTATATGTCTCAGTCCTCAAGATAGTTGTTGCCTAAGAACAACGGCATTCATCAGCTTGAATTTTAGTTGATTGCGATATCCAAACCTCTCAACCTGCAAAAGTCTACTTGGAATCTGTAGAAAAGTCAAAAATTTTGCTTAATAAATTGTTTTCTACTTATACAGTCATTTACATGCTTATGGAATTTTAGTTGCAAGTGACACGTACCTTAAGAGATAACCAGATGTTGCAGAAGTAGCAGCCTTACTGGAGGTGGGTGTTCTGATACCGAAAAGATTTACTGCGTTTTCGGTTTCACTTTAAACTTAAAACCTCTACTGATGTGAAAAAGCTGCTGTTGAATTATAAACAGAGTTATTTGGCACTCACAACAGAATGGAAACTCTGAACGGACGAGTGGTTCTGTTGATCTTGTCAGCTCTCAGGAGTATGACTTTACAGTACAATGCAATGCGCCTGCATCTTTTGCATATCGAGACCTCAAGGGCCAGAGTTATTGGCCTGTGGATGTTTCATCATAGGATAAACATGGGATTGGCTTGGTTACCTCAGTCTTGAAAGCGATAGCATTCTGACATAGGTGACTTTCAGACAATATTTCAGTCCTTCCAGAGTTTTATTAAGACATACACATGACAGCAATGGAAACCCCCCAGTCTATGTGGAGTATTTATATGTGCAATATTTAACAGAGAAACAAGAATAGAGTACACAAGGAGTATGAAGTCATACTTTTCTTACAATGACATGGTGAATGAATGTGACTGTGTGCCAACTGTTTCTCTTACTTTGTTGCTCTCTATAGCACACTTTTCTCCAAAACACTCATGTTTTTCATAAGCTGTTAAACTCAGGTGGACAAGACAGATGTGCAAAAAAAAGGCACTGCTGCATACAACAACAGCTCGTGTATGTGTTTATAATACTGCGAATGCTCAAACATGAAGCCATAAACAACAAATTAATCAAAAGGAGTACATGTCTGAAAGTGGCCTCAGACTTTGCACTGCTACAAGTAAAACCGTAGTAAAATTTGTCAAATTGTTCCGCTAGTGTTTATATAATTATAAATCATGCAAAATTCTCAAATGTTATACAATACATTGCCAACTAGTAAGATTTCCAGCTTAAACCTGGGTTCATTTCTGCACGATCTCGATAAAAATTGCCCAGATGGCTTTGATTTGAGGACTGGACTTCTAAAATGAGGACTGAAGGGACAATCAAAGGACCTGGAGGTGATATGACAAAGGATGAAGAGAAGTACAACAGCCCGTTTTGATATTGAGCATTCTAAATACTGCTATGGAGAACCCAGAAGAAGACATAAGTGCGATGCACATGGGCAGGTTGTTGCACACCGTAGATATAAATGCCTCTCATTATCTCTCCACCACACGTACATCTGTGTTTTATTGATGATTCTGCAGCCATGATAGTGCTGTTATGGGCTCCCTATTGTGTGAGGAGATGGTTTTAAAATTGGATGCAAAACTGAAATCTATTTAAGGAAAATACCTTGAAAGGAGATGCCTTGTGAGCTTGTGATGGGCACCTTTCATCTTTTAACAATGCTGTTTTTAATACATTAATGTCACTGGAGATTGGAGAAAAGCTTACTCGTAAAAAAAAACGTAGGCAAACACACACACTTTTGCAAATATCCATTTCATGAAGCAACTGCGGTTGGCATCTCTTTTTCCTTATCTCCCCTTACACCCAATAATGGCACTTGTGAGCTAAACTGTTAAACATCATCCTTTCTGTTTGCCTTTGTAAGCCAAAAAGAACAGATGGACCAGTCTTGATAGGATTTTCTTCACATCCACTTCAAAAGGCTGCTGCAGACCCTGCTGAGCTGAGATGTGTGCCTCGTATGGCCTAGCCACTCTGAGAGGTTGTCAGTATGCTGAGTCACTGGAAAAAGTGCGCTGACAGGCATTTAACAGCACAGTGTAACCCTGAGGGAAAGGAGGACAAAAGTTACGAGGCCACTCAATAATGGTTCTTATGGAGAAATGTGGGGACAACCCGGAGAAACATGGGTGGCCAGCAAAGAAGAAAGGCTGATGAAAATAAACATCTGATCAATGAGTGCAGGTTTGTTTACTTGTAAGGGGCTGTTAAAACTATAATAAACAGATAATACAGTAAAATGGGTAGTTTTAAACCCCATAAAAGAAATCTAGCCACAAGCGACTTGTCATTAAGGTTACCCACAAATAATTGGGTACATGTTAGTTGATGAGATGAGTCTTAATCTACCAAATTAATTGGTCAGTTACAAAAAAGAAATCTTTTGAACTCTTTGAGATGTTAATAATTCACATTCATTATTATTCCCACGGCTCGTCTGTGCAGTTATGAGATGTTTAAATGCTGGGCAATAAAACCGAAATGACCAATTATTCTGAGAGAGTAAAGAACAACCCTAAGGAGGTGACATGCAACCTCAACCTCATTACAGGCATCTAGCTGCGAGCGTGTATTTAATGTAACATAGTGCAACAGTGTTGTTCATAACATTCCTTAAACCATTTTTTTCTCATGCTTTCAAAAAAATACACATTTGAATAATTAAATTAACATCATAAATGCGGAACAGCTAGTAGACTAATGCGCTGGCTTGAATAAACGGCTAGTAGTTGAACATTAAAATCTGTGGTTTGTCAACGGGAAAGTTGATGACCCGCTAGATTATACGGGCACCACCGTACCTTTTGGATAGAAGAGCCAAGAAATCAAAAATAATGAGGATGACACTAAAAGGCCTCTCTATTCATGGCAATTTAGTTTGTCTCGGTTGTCATTCAGTCTCTTTTTGTTTCATCGTGCATTATTATCATTTTGGAAACAGGTTCGGCTTCAGAGGCTTGTCTTTCCTGTTCGGTCCCTGTGACGTTATCACATAATGGAACAAATTTTAATTAAAGAAATTAGTGAATTAGTCATACTCAAATGGAACCCACTTCTCGTAAGATTCACCATACCCTCTAATTAGTATGGAATATTCATGTAATCTAAACACCGTGTGTGACTAATGCATCTCCAACTGGTTTTTGAGCTTAAATAGGTAAATTCATTTAAACTCCTCCATCATGGCTGTTGAATTTAATCAGAATTTAAGCAGCTGCCAGCAGCCATTTCTCTTACTATACCTCATCTCTGCGAGAAACCCGTAAGATTAAGTTTGCTTCACTGTCAAAAAGGTTTATCCTTGGTTTGGATTCCACAGAGACAAACAGTTCCTCATACTTTGTGATCGGAAAGATCTGTCAGCGCTTTTTCTTCTCTGTCTCTCTCCGTCTCTTTCTTCTTCTTCTTTCTTGCTCTCCCTCTCTTGCGGTCTATCTCTATCTCCAGTCTCTATTGAGGGGTTCAGGCTTCTATTTATTCCTGGTGGTTCATTTGAGCTTAATCACATTGCACCAACCAGCAGCCACCTGGGGACAGGCAGAATTAATGTGTGTGAGGGACAGCCAGCAGATGGATAGGGGACCAGTGGCCCCAGTAGGAGTGTGCAGAGAATGCCTGCTGGTTAGAAAAGAAAAAAAAATCTTTCCCTCTACAATCTGACTTACGAAGAGTAATGACAAGCAGGAGCTGTCTGCGGGCTGACTGATTGTTCCGAGCTGTCCACACCACAGAGCAAGTCTACAGAAACCCTTGAGGTTCAGAGAAAGGTAGCATCTAATATCTGTCTCACTAGTGGGACCTGGAAAAAAAACACACTGCATAATGAAACATGACAGATTTTAGGATTAAGACTTTTTGGTTACAAATGGGGTGACTTCACAGAGGATGAAGAAGTAGATGTGGTAACGTGTATTCTCTTTGATTTTGAGTGCTGAAAACATTAGTAATATCAAGATCACTTGTCTTGAGCAAGAGACTGAAAACAATTTAACCACTGTATGACAGATAACAGACCCTCTCTCTTCTGCTTCACTACCCCATCTACACTCATGAAGCGCAGAGTTTTTATAGCAGAGAATCCCAGTAATGGGTTTTGCCAGTGTGCAGGTGACAGCTGTTGCCGGAGGCATTATGTTTTGGTCTTGTTCATATATACATCAAGCTGACGTTCGGCCATCCCATTCTAACAGACGTATTTGCTGCTGAATGTCTTGAAGGAATTTCTTAAAATATGACAAAGCGTTAACTGTAAAGCTCTTGGTGATTGAAACTCAAGGTGCCATGTTTTCAGCCAAAAATATTTATCTGACAAAGATCAAGTTCCCTTTTCCAAAAGGAGCGTGCAAACAAAATGAGTACGTGTCAATACAAAATATTGCAGATGTGATGTCACCGCTTGTATTTCTAAAAGTGAGGTTTCTGGAAGTAACAGCAGGAGAGAGTCACTGTAGACAGTGACTGTGGAGCAGTTCAACAGCAGTATGCTATTTTGATGCATTAAGCAAAGTCGAAAATAGGACAAGTATTTCTTGTGGCTCTTCTCACCCAAGTTTTTCCAGATATTAGGAAAGAGTTACAGTTTCCACAAACTTCCACAAAGTTGTGCCTTCTCAAGGTGACTGTCTTTGATTCAGTTTGTTGCCATAACAATGCAATATTACTCAGAGGTACCCTGAATTGCTTTTGATCGAGTGGATATTTTTCAGGGCACCTTTAATACTGTACATGCACATTCCAATTTATGTGTAATTGATGTCAGCCTGCCAGTTTACTGTAACGAATGTGTACCTACGCACAGGGCACATTTATTAAACGGTCTCCATCTAAGTATAATACTTAGCAAATACTAACACTTGGACTATTGTTATTCTTGGAGTGCAATGTTGCATATGTGTTTCTGTATCAGTGGTATTTTAAGTATCAGCTTTGGACAGGGTGGTGTTTTTATATTATTGCAGGCTGATATACATTTCCCATCGGATTTTCTTGTTATAGAATTTAAATTAAATTGTGTTTAGATGCATTTTGTCAAATCATGTTTGACATTATTTTATTTTTGTTTTGTTTTTTTCCATGTGGCTCCTCATCTATGAACAATCGACTGTGACGCTGACAGGTAAGAAAAATAAGTTTTTTTGTTTGTGACCTTTTACAGTTCTTATGCCTGCTGCTGCCTAATTTGCACTATTAATTTGCAGTAAAAAAAAATAGACTACATTTCTTTTATATAGACTAGTTTGTCTACCGTTCTCCTGTTAAGAGATCGTTGTTATATTAAACCATATGGCACTCGTGCATTGTGCATTTCTTGCTTTTCTGTTACATTATTAACCAAAACTTGGCTGAAAATGAACAGTAGAGTTTTCATCTTTTTCATAGTACAGACAAAAGCTGCTTGAACTCAATTATAGCATACTAATTATTTTCTCCACTATCTTTTTCCCCTCTTAAAAGCCAGTGAATGCTTTTTCTAAGTAGGTTACTCAGCATGTCCACCTCTTAGAGCTAGATTGTCATGCTGCAAATGGTTATTTGTATCTTGTAATGTCCTGTTGGTTCCTATATGGAAACACTCAGAATACTCGCAAACTGTCACTGGCCTGTTTTCCTAAGAGGAAAATTTACCAAAATCTCCAGGGGCACCTTCAGTCTCCTGTTTAAGAGACTGCTTGAAGGGTGTTATCTTTTGCTATATGTGACCTGCCCTCAAATTATCCCCTGCAAAGTATGACACACTGAAAACTCTAACAACCTGGGGATGTTAAGCCTGGAATTTAAGGTCTTTTACAGTTGTTCTCATCCAGATAGTTATTATGGCATTGGAGTGTCATTGCGCAAGCTTTCTAGGGCAGTTAGATGTTATCTTGGCCTCTTTATAAGCATGTGGGTTGTCTGATTGACCTCAAGTGCATCAACAGACTCTCCACTGTGTATTATTTACATCCACTCCTGCATTAATCATTCTACGATATACAGCCAGGAGAAATGAGTCCATATGGTTGTATATTACGTCAAGAACTTGGTCAGTCTGCGGTACGAATGAATCGCAGGAGTCATATTGACAGTTTGATGTCTTATGGAGTTTCTGTAGCTCAGAGAAATTGTTGCTTACAGTTACATCATCAATGTAGCATTAAGAGTACATCTAAACTCTAAGGATTTGGGCTACTACTGTATAAATTATTTTTCTTGTTGGAGATCTTCATTGCACGCAGTTTTTGTACTGTATGGACACAACATCCACATCTGTGGTTGTGTATGTGGTAAAAATGGGCACAGTAACTGGATAAACTCTTTCATACGTTCCAAAGATTTCTGGTTCATTGTCTGTTGTTTTGTCTTCTTTAAAACAATTCTCCCTGTTTTCGTTTATTTAAAAAATATATCTTAAAACTCAGCTGACTCAGCTAATTAATGATAACATTATTTCAGACAGACCACAAAGTTGAGCTAAAGCACAATTCCAGTAGGTCCACGCCAGCTGATGGCTCAGCTGATATACTATAACAATCCAACTGGCAACTCTCATACAAGGTGCAGTATTTATTTTATTGTCTGAACATCTGCAGAAACCCTTTTCAATGCCAACTCCAGCCCGGAGCCTTCTTTTCATGCTGTGTCTGACTTCATCAGTGTCTGTTTGTTGTTACTGGTCAGTGTTGAGGTTGTCACTCAAAAGGAAGTATTACATATTTATCTTTACTCTTTAAAAAGTAATTTGCTACATTACTCATTAACTGTAAGAAGGAAATACTTACACTACACTACTTGTAATATAACTTTTTGCGTCGTTCCACATTATGGCATGAGATGCACTGTCATATAATTACCAGTTAGCAATATAAACCTTAGGCTACATGCTGACACACTGCCACAAATCCCTATTCAGTTGAGGACACAGGATGTTTCTTTTAGTGTTTAAATATTAACTCAAACCTGAGAGAAAAATGTTGTGGCTACGGTGACTCTGCTGTAGAAACAGGAAAAGGTAGAAATGGAAGCTGCAGTGCCACTTCACTGTTTGTTGGCTGCTTGTCTGTCCTCATCTTTCATTCAGCTTTAACACCATTCTGAATTGGAGTTCTTGTGTCTAGTGTCTTCTTCATCAAAGTATCGGTGGATGTTTCTGGCACTCACACAGTTTGCACTTTGCTGTTACATTCTTCTCCTTTTGTGCAATAAAAATGAAAGTTAATATTATAGCTCTGCTTTTCAAGCCTTTTGGATTATTTTCTCTATTCTC
The DNA here is from genome assembly GCF_057382275.1 of Copadichromis virginalis. NCBI lineage: Eukaryota > Metazoa > Chordata > Actinopteri > Cichliformes > Cichlidae > Copadichromis > Copadichromis virginalis. Next base: position 29,476,613 of record NC_140637.1, read on the forward strand.
GCTCCACAGGAGCTAAACACAGGCATGTTTGAAAAGTTTTGACCACTAAGCTGAAAGAGGCTGATGGGGTATTGTCGTCAGCGGGCAGGCGGGCGGGGTGGACACACGAATTTGTGAATGCACCAACTCAAGAACAAGACTATGCAGGATCTTCAAACTGATACCATAACTGCATCTACTTAAAATCTCAGCAAAGTTCCAATCTCAGTGACTTTGACCTCAAGATCAAGGTCAGAGGTCAGGTTTTCAGAAGATTTTGTGAACGCGATAGCTCAAGAAGGAAGTCGCCTAGGATTTTTAAATTCATACCACAGGTGCATGTACATAAATCTTGAACAAGTTTGAATCTCAATGGTCTAGACATCAAGGTCAAGTGTTCTGAAATTGTCCTAGTATTTTCAAGTCTTTGCCATATTGTACCTAATAGGAGGTAGCACTGGCCATCATTTGTGCATCCTTCATGAGAAACTGGCATAAAGCAAATAACAGCATTACTCTTTGGTTATTATTGCTGTTATTAATACTCTAATTTTATATATATATACATATGTAAATATATGAAAAATGTAATGTACTTACAGTACCGTGTTACGTTTAAATATGTCATATCCAACCCTGCGGCTGAGGGCAGAGCAGAGGTGTATGAAAAAATATAAATTGAGTGAAGTACAGATTAATAGGTCATGTCCACTTTACCTGCTTTGATCCTGATGTGGGTTGTATCAGTGTCACTCTGTTAAAGCTTAGCTGTGACATTTTAATAGTCATTATTAATGCTCCTGCTAAGTCTACATGTGCCCTGTGAAAAAAGGTCTAAGGTCTGAAAAAAGATGTTTGTACAGTTTGTACAGCCCCTGACCCTTAGTTTGCACCTACTATAGTTTGTTTCTTGCCTTTGGCTTTTTTAAAATGTCGTAATTTACTTTTAATCTTAGGTATTCTGTCTCTGACAGTAATGTGACTACACCCAAAGCAAGAACTTTCTTATTGGGTTAAAGAGCCAAGTTACACTCACATTAAAGCAGTTTAAAAAGTATGTTTTATTCCGCCGTTGAAAAGAAATCACTACATACTGTACATTAATGCCACTGTTTTGCACAATATCCAACTACAAACCTCTGTATATTTTATATATTTTATTTTATTGTTTACTCTATTTAATTTGTAAAATATGTACACACACACACACACACACACACACACACACACACACACACACACACACACACACACACACATACGTAGAGAAACATATTTAGTATACACATCCAGTAATGCATATACTATTATATATTGTACATATATTTATTAGTCTCTGTTGCTTGTGAAGCTCGCACACAAGAATTTCACCCACATGTACTGTACCAGTGTACCTGCACATGTGATGTGACAATAAAAGTGATTTGATTTGATTTGAAAGTAGGCGTAATTCCACATATGAATCTTATAATTCTGCCTACGTCAAACTGCCAAAGCTACAGTCTGTCATTGTTGCTGATTGAGTCGTATTCCAGAAATGTGTTTGCACTGGGGATTTAGGAAAACACAAAATTTATTCACCTTAAAACAAATGTTATTCTTATTTTTGAACATACACTCCCTGTTCAGGATAGAATTTAAAAAGAAGGCCCGTCCCACAACAGCAGAACAATATATTCCCAGCTGAATGAAGAACTGTGTGTGACAACGCTTTTACTTCTTGACAAAACAACCTGTGCAGTATACCCACACAGTTCCAGGACTGAAATCCCCAGAAGGTATCAGTATGATTGATGCTTTTCTCTCTACTGATTGCTTTACTTTCTTTCGTCTCACAAACAGCTGTGAGACCTGAATTACGCCTGGTAATGAAACCACTGAAAACCAATCTGGCACGAATCTGACGTCACAACTCTGATGTACTTGAAGGCTGTTTCTTACAAGTGACTGAGGACTTACTTTTTCTCAATTAAATGGACAGCCAGCTCTGACATCTGTATTTTGATTTGCTCCTTTCTTCTTTTTTTTTTCCTTTGTCTTTGCTCTATCAGACAGCTTTGCAGTATACTGAATCTCTTGCTCTGTGCACAGCATCCAATATTTATATGGAGCTTGAAGGCAGATAGCATGCCAAACAGCTAAATACCATGTGGGTTTTGATGAATCTATGCAGTGTTGGTAGGCAGGATTTTACAGATAATGATATCATAGCACTGAACGTGTAAATATTCAATATGTGTTTTTTATTTTATTTTATTTTTTCTTCTTTATTATTATTCTCATCCTAAAGCAAGCTGGACTTAATACCGACTTGCTGAATTAAATAGATCCATTTTCTTTCTTGTCTTACTGTGTCGATTTCTTTCATGCAAAAACTTGAAACCACTTTTGTCATTTTTAATAACACTGCCCCAATATCATAAATCTGAGCCTATGTTTATTTGAAAACATTCTCAGTGTGACTGTGCCAGGGGCAGGAGGCGAGGACAAATATAAGTGGCATCAATCACTGGCTGTTTCATCTCCTGGCATGGCCCCAGACAAACAACATTTAGAGAATAGCAATGCTGCTCCCTCAGTTGTTAGTGTTTACAACCTGTGTCTGTTTTTCCTTTTAAAGCAATCTTTTTATCTCCTCTGTGCTTTATCAGTCTGAGGGATCCTTTTCTTTGCAGTTTTTTATTTGACCCAGGGATCATAAAAGGAAACTGCAATCCAACTTATCAATAAGACAACTTCATGTCAGTGTGTGTCTTATAGCTCTGGGGCCTTGCTTTGATAGGTTTTCTTGACTTTCAGTCTGAAGTATAAGTTTTATTTATTCCTCTTCAAAAGTTTATTTTCTATACAACATTCTAGTATGAGGATAATTTATATTTTGATAGCAATACAATATGTGACAATATGTTGTACACAGATGGAACAGTGAGTATTACTGTCATCTGATGGTGACAGACTGTCAGGAGGTCTTTGGTTTCAGTCTGCAGACCAGCTGGCGAGACCAACCTTTTTGTGTGAGGTTTATTCTCCCTGTACGTGCATGGTTTTTGTCTGAGTATTCGGGTTTCCTCTGGGTCAGGTGGTGATTCTAAGGTGTGAATGAAAGCATAAATGTGATGAACCGGCAACCTGTCCAGGTGGTACCCCTTCTCTTGCTCTTGGGATAAGCACAAGCCCAAATCAGTTGGATGGATGGATGAATTAATGTTATAAATATGCATTAGCTTATTACGGGGTTGTAATAACATTATGGGCATGTTAATGTTACAGTTCAGCTTACAGAGCGGCTGGTCTGTCTGCGTAGTTCTAGCTTTTTTTTGTGCCCCTCTTTAAGAGAGCACTTCTAGCTCTCTAAAATGGGATAGCCTTGCAACAAGGGAACTCATTAATCTCCCTCTGTATTTCCATCGTTAGCACTAGGAGAGTAGAGTGCTTCCCCACTTAATTTGGCTTTTGTCCAAACTGTAAAACCCATGTGTTAGGAGTAATATGAAAATCCAGTTAGCCATATTTTCTCTAGGAGCAGTCTGTGATGTCTCTGTCTTAAGATCTTTCAGTGAGATTAGCAGTATTTCATCCATATCTTGGCTGGTGACTGACAGATATGCTTTCCTTTCCCTTCCAGCTTTTTGTCTTGGACAAATCAGCTACATTAACATCTGGCCTTGTTAACAGTTTTGCCTCTCCTGTTTCCAGATTCTTCTCCTGGCTTTCCATGTATTGAATAACATCTTTACATACAGCTTTATCACATCACAGACATTTTTTTTCTAGGTTTTTAGTTGCTTAATTTAACCCTTTTATTGTCGCTGCTGTGTTATTTATTTGTTGTTTTCCCTAAAACCAATTAAATCTTACTAATTAAGACTAAATAAAACAGTAGTCCTAAAGGCTTTGAATCCTGACACCTGCTAAATGAAGTCTATATAATTACTGCGTTTGAAGAAACCGGAGCTGAAGTATGCTTAATTTTCAGTTATGTCATTTTATGAATGAGACAGTCCACACTCTCATGCTGTACTCTAGAATAGGAGAAGTCAAGGGGTCAAAAGCCTTTCCATAATAAGTGAAGTGAACCATAAATAGAAGAGAGCTTCAAGCCTTGTAAAATTCATAGTGGGTTAATTGCACTGTCAGTGCACGTATGGGACTGTTTCATTGCATTTGATCTAAAGATGGTGAACAAAGTCAAAGCAGCCCTGAGAACTAGAGACAATTAGTTAAAAGTCGTTAACACAACAATGAGTGATGCTTCAGTCTGAGCAGGGCTGCGTGATGAGAACTGCTCTGTAATGGTGTTTCCTTCACCGCCTCTGCTGGCTAATTGACAGTGTATTTATTCCTCTGAATTAGCGCCTGGTTTCAGCTTTTCCTCCCTCCCTATTAAGAAGATTGGCTGTGAGCGTTTAACTTTGTCTGTCCATTTATGAGTGAAATTGTTTGAAAAGAGGAAAAAAATACATAATTGGGCTGGCTTAGTGGTGCCTTGATTAAGTGGCAGAATGTCTTTGAAGTGACAAAGTTTGATTTTTGCACACATGCAGGCGTTTCCCAAGTGGGACTTCTGGGTCAGAGAAGGCCAAAATATTGTGTGATGTAGTCTATTCCAACAGAGCCAATTTAGCTTGTAATTGACCTCTGTGTTCTCCCTCCTATGTATATTGATTGGGGGGGAAAAGGGGGGTGGGTCCTAGTGAAGTTATAGACTTTTAGCCTTACCTTTGGTGTCTTAAAATTTAGGGAACTTTTCTAATAATTATTTTTTTCTCAGAAATAAATCCACCTCCCCTCCTCCTCTTCCTCCCAATCCCTTGCTTGCTACAGAATGTTAACCACAACAAGCTAGCATGAGGTTTGGAGTGGAACAGATATCATTATGCATGCTTCTGTAGATTAACTAATCACAGACACCACCTGGGTGTGCTGATTGCCATTAATCCACTATTATAATTGAAAATTATGGTTTGTGCTGCTAAAGCATGCTGTCTCTTCATCGGCCCTAATAGACCGCGCACCTTTGCTTCCTGGCAAACTTGTCAGTCACACTGAAAGCAACGTGAACCCCTGAGGTGAAGAGCTAATATATTTATATGTGTATAAAAGTATGTAAATAGAATGTTTGCACCATATGAGAGTGGTCAGGTTTTACAGACTGTTTGATGAGGATACGCAATTTAAATCATTTTTGTTGTCCCATTTGGATTCCTCAAATCTGACATGAGTGCTGGCTTCCTATAGGGCTTCATAATGATTCACTTAATCTACTATCCCAGACAGCTGGCAGTAGCCTCTTGTGAGTTGCCCTCTAATGGAAAACCCAGCATCAACTGAACGATGTCCTGCCACAGAGCCTGGTCCTCATCCTGCTGCCAACTCTTTGCTTGTTCCTCCGTTTATAATCCTGTTCAGAAATATTCTCAGGGAAAGCGGATTACCATACAGAGGGGTATGAATCTCCCTCCAGTTGTATCACGCTGCTAATTAAATTTATCATTGTCTTCAGAAATGGTTGCTATCCTCATTCTCCTCACTCTCTGGGATGCGTGCTCCAATAAAGGCGCTTCCTGTTTTAGTTATTATGCCTAATGGATTTCTCTCAGTCTGGGATTGTTGTCCGTAATCGGCTGTTCTGTTACATGTGAAGAGCTCACAAACAAAAATGGCGGTATTGCATCTACTCCTCCGCCCTCCACCCACCCATGAAATGAGTGACACTCCACCTTTAAGCTGCATTTCACTTCTCCAGTGTTACATTAAGTGTTTGTCTTTAAATGGAAACCAAAAAGTTAGAGTAAAATGTTAAATAAGAGATGTGACAAACAATATGCTGCAGCGTGTGGTCTTATTTTTTTCTCTCAGAGATGGTTTTTAAAGATTTAATTACCAAAAATCATCTTTTGTGCTTTTTGTTTTTCGAGCAGATGAATAATAACTGCTATTTTCCACTTAGAGAGCTCTTAAGACGAAATCCCTTAGTTAAGAAATAAGTTCCCTAACTTAAGCTCCCCTGTGCTCTGGGCTCAAAGACTGAAGACTGGAAAAAATCAAAGGTAAAGAAAAGTAAGGCTGGTGGTATCCACACTAAAGTGGATTTCCTGCCTTCACTCTGCACCGTCACACGGTTTCTCTCTCTCTCTGCCCCTTCACTGCTGCCAGCACCAAACTTGTTTTTCATAGCACTTGAAACACAAGAGCAGAGTTGTTTTGTTTCAGCGTAAGACATGCTTCTCCACGGTAAGAGATGGCGAAGCTTTCAGCTGTCAAAAGAAACATTGAGGAGTGTGTGAGGAGAGCACAAAAGAAGCAAGGAATGCTTGTCTCCAAATTCATCACAGCACATTTCCAACTCAGGCTGTGCAAGGGCACATTGAAGATGGACACAGGAGTATACCTTTTACATATGGACCTGCAAACATAAACATTTTTTAACCGTCACCATGACTGTGTTCGTCCTAAACTCCTCCCTTCCACATTCTTGACCTTAGGTTAACCATGTGTAATGTTCGCATTGCACATCTTCGGTCGGATGCTTCAGAAGATCGTCTGTGAAAAAAATAAGCCAGATAATTATGATTGAGAGTCAGTGGGAGTGTGTTGGTGTGTTGTGGTTGGGGTCGTCGTGTCCTCCAGCATTTAACATTTAGCTGAAATAACACAGGGGGTGTGTGGTCCATGTTGGCCCGCTGTATCAGTTAGATTTTTGACTCACCCTTCACCCCATAGGTCATTATTGAAATCACGCCGTACTTTGTAAGGTTTAGCTCTCAGAGGGATGATCTAGCCTTAGTTTGTGTGTTACTGCAAACTGGTACAACTGAGAACAAAGCTGTGTGTTAGCTGGAAAACTCACATGGAAAGAATCATCTAACAAATTCCCACCTCCCCCCACTGGAATGTTCTGGCAAGCTATCTCTGTGACATAATATTAATAACAGAGACCAACTGTATATATCAACTGGGAGATGACTCGCCTCCATTAAATCAGTTCTGACTGGATCAGTCCCTGAGCTACACAACATCATGACTCATTCACTCAGGCTGGGTGTCATTATTGCCATGCTCTCCACATGCACTGTTTGCCTGACAGAAAGCACCTTCAAGATTCTAATAAAGTGGCTCAGGGCTCTGCTTGTGATATTTGGTGGTGGATCTGACAAACACGTATGTTTTCTTTTCGGTATATGGTCTTAGCCTCTTTCTGTCCCACTGCAAAGCGCCCTATAGGGAGCGCTTTGAATACATATTTTCAGAGAATTTGTTCATGTGCGTTCCCTCTGTCTGACACTTACCTACAGATGCATAGACACACATATCCATACAGTGTGCACATGCAAGTTGCCTGGAGCTAAACCAGTGTCTAGGAAAAGGGTGGTGAGCCTATAAAGTTGGTATATGTAGAAGTTTATATAATGGCATGTATTACAGTTCAGGTCAGTCACGCCAAACGTTTATGACATTACATAAGATTACATTATGACTCTTTTTTTTTTTTTTTTTGGCTATTGGACCCACAAATTTATGGTGGGTAACCTTTTAAATCTCAAATGATGGTCAGGCTTCTAGCCTTATTTCTCTTCATCTGTCTTGAAGACTAACTGTGCACACAATTGTTTGGCCGTTAACATGAAGGTCATCCCAGGCCTGTTTATATAGACCTTTATAGACAAACGAGCATCTGAAATTGGTCACAAAAACCTGTGAAACGCAGATCCAGATGTTAATGAGGTCATTCATGGTTCTATCCCAGAGCAGTTATTTTTGCATGTGTATGATCACGCCGTGCTCTACTGGTGCACAACAGGAACAGTCTCAGAACCTTTTGATCCCACCTCTTACACTGTGATCTCCCCACATACTTTGCAGTGTTTATAGAGACAGTGTTGGCAGACTCAGCCAACCTCTACTTCTGTCGGTTGTGTGACAACATTGTGGACACAGATGTTGATTTTGATATGCTCTAGTTCGCCCCACCCTACCACGTCCATCATGCCTAATCCATCAGTCTGTCGGTCATGTGGAGGAATTATTTATTAAACATAATCAATGTCTGCTATGTGGAAGTGAAAGAATACAAATCAGAGACGGCCTCAAGAATGGCATGAGATAAATATTTAGTTGACATTCAGCAGCTGTAGGGAGGTTTTGCCTCTCTGATTCTCTTCATATCTGCTCGCTGGCATCTGGCTGCTATAACCTTTTCATCTGCTTTGTGTGACTGATGTGGCTGCCCTCTCCTCCCAGGGCATACACCAGGTTTATTGAGCAGCCCCTCGTGTGTCTTCAAAGAGTTACAAACATTTAGTCTATGAATTATCTGTATCTAGTGGCCAAGCGATGTTTGTAGGCATGACTACACTTAAGTTACACCTACACTTGTATATATGAGCTATAAAAAAACAACAACCTTGCACCATCATTCTAATTATCCTCCACACACACATCGTATGCACACCTCAAACGCACGTATGAGTGACGGAAGATGAGCGGTGGGCTAAGATTACTGAAGTTCAACTTGCTGACTCATTTCAGTGATAGGTGAGTGTCCTGTTCTGCAGCCAGGCTGCTACACATGATAAATGACAGTAATGTAGGAGAGTGGTTTCTCTTCATGCACACCCTCCCAGCATAGCCTCCTGGAGATGGACGACAAGGATCAGGTTGTGATTGTCTGCCAGAAATAGTGGATACATCATTCCCCGGACCTGGAATTGCTTTTTAGCCATAGCTACTCATGACAGCACATGCTGATGAAGAAGAGTGAAGGTGCAGTCAAGGACATAGTGATGTACATGAAGAGGTTACAGTAAACTGAGTCTGCATTTTCATGTGTCTAAGTAAAACGTGGTTATAATCACTTATGACCAGACCAAAAGTTATTTTTAATTGTTGTTTTGAAGCTTTACGGCATGTCACATGATTGCCTCAATTGAGGAAGTTTACTTGGGATGCACTGATCAGCCAGCTAAGGGCCACTATCGACTGGTTTTGCTTTAGTCGTGACTAAATTGCTTGCTAAGTAGCAAATACTCTTATGAGTTGTTATTCTTCATTAAAAATCCTTCTCAAGAGCAGACAAAGGCACATCAAAATATTTAAAATAACTAAATCATAAGTACTCATTATGCAGAATCGGCTCTGAGGCTTCATAATTGCTTACTCAATGTTAATAAAAGTCTACAGACTTCAGAAGAGGTCAAAATTTCATGAAGCATAAAAAATAAAATGCATCTTTCCATTATAAAAGACCACCTAGTTCTTGGTACTCTCCCTTTTTAAATAGCTTTCATAATTATTGAGTAATTACTTACTGACTAATAAATGTAATTGATTCAGCACTAATGTATGCAGATACAGCTCTGGTGTGTGTGTCCGTGTCAGCAACATGCCATTTGAAGATGTGAGTCGAGACTCGAGACAGCATCTGGGTCAGCCAAGCAACAAGATGCACACATCAAATCAGCAACTGCTGCTCCTCGGGCGGTGCTTTCCAATACAAAACACCTTCTGCTTGGCTGTGCATATTATTAGCAGACATGAGAAACATCACTGCTGACTACCCAGGGCATTTTAGGCAAACGTTACGCACACACACCCACGCACATACACACTGTATGCAAACATACGAAATCACGCATCGCCAAATGTCCAGAGTTTAGGAACTTGGCAAATTCCTCTGTCATGACACATCCCTTGTAAATAATTCTTGTACCACATGCTCACGATCACACAAAATGTTAGGCGTCTGATACATTTCATTGCCACATGTTTAGAGTACTTGTCGAATTTTTTTTTCTTTGATGAAAATCAAAATCAGTGTGTGTGTGTCAGACAGAAAGAGAGAAAGGGAGAAAAGCCGGAGAGACTTTTTGTTTCCCTGGGGTTCTCCCTGATGCATCAGGGAGCATATTGTCAGTGACAGCCCAAGTTATTGAGGCTAAGAGCGCATCATTTTACTTGCTCTGTAGAACTATAATCCGTAGAGCTGCAGATGCTACTTTTGCCGCTTTGGTGCATTCTGAAGCAGAAACAGATTGCACGTGTTTTACAACTTTAGGAAATCTTGTGCATTGTCCTTTACCTGTCGTGGATTTTTTTGGTACGCCAGTTCCTCCTGTAATCGTAAATGTCTGTGGTTGGTGGAGCTTGATAATTGTTAGGGTGCAAATCACATGTATTTGCAACATCCACCACTGTTGTTGTTGTTGTTGTTGTTGTTGTTGTTGTTGTTTTGACCACCTAGATCTGTATGAGAATCCTTCCATCTGGTCCCTCTCATTCCCATTTTTCAATAGGAAGCTGACCGATCTCTCCTCTTGTCGCTTCTTCATTTCTCTCTGATCCACTGATGACAATGAAACCCTTTGTCTCCCTCTCCATGCGGCGAGATGTAGCGATGACTATCCCAGAGATGGGGCGAGAAAGATTGTTCTGGTCTTTGATCTCTTGTTTCTCATTAAACCCCTTTGGAAGCTATTATTTGTTAGAGTGCATGTGCGCACATGCATGCTCACGTGTAGTGCGAGGGAGCGCTTTTGTTTGTCTGTGGGTTGTGTGGGCCTATAATAGGCGTATGCGTGTGTCTGTGTGTGAATAGACAGACGGAGGTTTCAAACCACAAAGATAGCAAACAGCAGAAGGCTTTTTGATGATGTAGCGTGCAGAAGGGAGCTACTTCTTTTCTGGCCTCCACATAGTAGATCAGCAAGATGAATAATGGGTCGAGGAAGAAATGTGTTTGAAGGCTCTCTTTTTAACACACACACACACACACACACACACACACACACACACACACACACACACACACACACACACACACACCTTCATTCCATAACTGTTGTGCATTGTATTTTTATCTAGAATTTTTATCTTATTTGAGTGCCTCAACGAGGACTTGACTCACTGTAAGAATTTTGGAGCTGTGCATTCAGAGTAAAAGTGCTGTGTAGAAATGAAGATGAAAACTATCAAAACAAACAAGTTTCTAAAGGACACCTTGTTTAAAAACCTGTTCTTTTCTTCCTTTTTCCATGCATTGTTTCTCTTGCTGTCATCTTTGTATGGGTCTGCTGCCTGGTAGTAATTTTGGAAAAGCACGCTTGAGTCCTCTGCTGTAGTGGACGATGGAGGTCTCTACAGCTTGTTAAAAGTTTGCCGTTGTTGACTTTTCTTCCCTGCTTTTTCTCTGAATCTTTGTGAAAGGAGGTCCTTACAGTGTGTTCCATAGGCTTTTGGCCATACACTGAACTTGATGTAAGATTCACTCTACAGAGTGATAAAAAGCAGCCAACCTGAAGTAAAAAGTGCACTTACAGAAGCTTGGAAAGTAAAGCGTCTGGGCTTCTTTAAGTTTAAGATGCCAACTGTCTGCCATCTATAATCCAGTTTTGAGATCCCTTGATGCCCGCTCACATCCAGGGCCCTTTGACTTCAGTAAATCACATGATAGGGTGGGGCTAGGCTTCACAATGGGTTCACCTGAAACCTTGGCTGATTGTGACCCACACCTGTTTTCACACCTTGGCTCGCCTTCAAGTGTGATTAGGTAGAGGATCAATAGGGGATCCGTGACCCTCTTGGGAACACTCCCATGGGGCTTCAAATCTGGGACTCTCCACCAATTGCTCTTAGAAATGAAGAAGCTTCTCGGATGAGAGGTGAAACATCTTCAAGAAACTTAAAGTCCTTTCCTTTCCAAGCTCCTTAGACTATGATGACCTGGATGACTGAGAACCTTCACAGACATACTTACAAAAGCTGTACCTTTTAACATTGCAATTTAAGTGACATCTACTGATTAGCCTTAAAGTACCTTAGGTATCCCAAATACTTACTCTCCTTTTTGATACTAAAATTCTGAAAACACAATGGTACCAATTTCTTTCTTCTGTACCATTAGGTACTGTAGGCAGTGTATGCAGTTCTTCAGGAACTGAGGGGGGCAGCACATCCTAGTTTGTCATTACTTGCTGAAGAAGAATGACACCCACAGACACTGCAAAAACTGTAGTGTATGAGGAAGATGACAATTAACTGCAGCTGCCACAATAATGCTGTCACTCACCTGACTCATAAAGGCAGCCCGAGGCAGGTGATGATTTATTCACTCAAGGTGTGCTTTTCAGCCAAAGGGAAGAAATTCTCCCAGTTTAGCAAAGCACCCAAAATATCAACATCCAAATCTGCTCATAGAATTAAAAGTAAATGAATTCACAGTTCAACATTCAACCATATCCTTCTTATGTTATTCTGAAATTTACGTTATCTGCAGTAATGTTAGTAGGTTACACGGCAGCGACTCTAACATTTCAGTATCTGTTCTGTAAACAAAATATAAGATTAGCATTTTAAATAAATGATCTGCAATCACTGTGCTGGTGATTTAACTTTTTTAACTTCTTAAACATGAATTCTTCAATAAATACATAAATAAGGTTTAAGTTCATGGGATAAATAATTTATTTTGGTGTTGAACTGGGTTTTGAGAATCCACTGGTTCTAGTACTAGTACATTATGTGTTGCACAATGGAAGAATTGTAGCATTTACTAATTAGCCCAGAACAGGAAGTAAAGCTAAGGCTGCTGGGACCTACGTTTGTTTTAAAGGGTTAAGGAAAATATGTGTTTTTATATAATATTGCCACTGTGTTAAAAAGTCATGGTTACACCAAAAACATCCTGTGGGAATCACAAATATCTGAAACAAATTTCATGGCTTTCTGCCATAGGTGTTTGGAAAAATCTTAAAAGTGATTAGGATACATCCTCTGGGAACCATGATTATCTGTACAAAAGTCTGAGCTGAAGTACATGGCAACATATATCACTGGATAACTTCAAAATAAGCTGTCAGTAAAACCATGAAACACCAATCATAGGTAGGATTAGGTGATATAACAATAGCTATTTCTGTGTGGACCAAACTAATAGGGCTGCCACGATTAGTCGACTAGTCACGATTACGTCGACTATCAAAATCGTCGACGACTGATTTAATAGTCGACGCGTCGTTTGAAGCTTTGTAAGATCACAAAAGACGCAGGAATACCGGTAAGCAGTAGGATTTAAGAGTGTAATAACGGCCTGACACAGAAGATGGCAGCACTGCATGTACAAGGATGCCAGCTGCCATTAACCCCGAAGAAGAAGAAGAAGCTGTGTCCCAGAATTCATAGCGCAGCCCAGCTCAGTTTACAACAATGGCGGCAGCTAGTTAGTTTTAATATTACTCTTATTATTCTTTCTGGGTCACAAAATAAACGTTTAACATATTTTCATGCGAGAATGTAGCTGTGTAAACCTCAAATATCTGCTCAGTTTACCAGGACACCACATATTTTCAAAAGCGCTCCGACGTTTTCGGAGACGTCTGTTACCCACTAGCTCGATAGCTAGCCGGGGTTACAGGCTCACCGGCAAATCGTTTTCAAACCCACCGTCGTCTGTCGCTACTCAGGTTAAATATATATAAGTCACTTAGATAACTTCAAAATGTTATTGTTTGGCTTTTTTAATATTTTATTTGTTCCTGAGTAAATCGGTTTGGCTGAGATTAAAGTTATAGTTTTTACACAGCTGAATAAACAACTGATTATCAGAAGTGTGAGATGCTCGAGAATATACTCCGGTGTCCCGTTATATTTTAGATAGCAAGGAGTTTATTAAACTTCACCGAAAGAATCTGCAAATTTCATTAAAATTTAATAAACTATCATCTTGTCTTTATTTTTAGTTAGCACATACCATAAACACTTAAAGCTGTAAGCTAATGATAGTTATATAAGAGCAGATGCTGCTGGTGCAATAAGCTGTACGTTTTACGTCCAATGGATGATGATCTGATTAGTCGACTAATCGCAAAAATAATCGGTGACTAGTCGACTATCAAAATAATCGTTTGTGGCAGCCCTACAAACTAATATAACCTGTAATCAAAAGTTATATTGGTTCAGCAGCAAATGCATCTCTAATAGGATACAGGACAGCTGTTCCTGGATTTTGGTATGGATGACCTCCAATAGCTGATGCACATATAGGTAGTAGAGGTGGGTGTGTCAACTGAGTTGCAGTGGATCTGACAGACTGCAGGGCCAAGAAATCATTTTCTGAGAGAAGTGGCTGGAGATAAATACTGGGTGAAGGAGAGTTTAATGCCACAATCTGTCAGTCTGCTCCATATCACAGAAAGGGGATAGGACAGGAGAGAAGAGAAGACCTGCTTCTGATGACTGTCAGGTGACTGTGACTGTTCTTAGCCTCCCTGCCTCAGCTAAGAATCAAAAGGCAACCAAAAAGGCTTGCCTGTAGCTTTGTATACATGTATGTATACGTGTATGTATATGTGTGTAAATCTATAGAGATATAGAGATTGATAGATATAGATCTATAGATAGGTGTGTGTGTATGTGTGAAAGGACAATTTCAAGGTCACTTCTTACTGCCTGGAAAACAAATGCTTGTTACTTTTATTGCATGTGGTTAACTATTGACTGGGGAGGACAGGGTACTTTGAATTAATGTGAAGTCACCTCATTTGGCAAGAATTCATCACACCGTACTACACAGACTGACTGGCTCCACTGAAGTTTTGATATGGCATGCACACATGCTCTATGTATCAATATAATAGGTGTAGACTGTTAAATGAGCCAAGACTGCACTAAGCCAGTTTCATCTCAAACATGTAAGTAATGGATATTTAGTACAGTCAGCCAACAATTGCAAGTAAGCCACCCGAATCCAAGAATATATTTCTGAATGCCGAGTGCTTTGGCAGACCATCTGTGTCTACTGCCAAGTGCACTGATGATTATTACACTGACTATAATAAACCTATAACATTAAGTCCGCATTCAATCTGTAGCATGACCATTCCTTTCAATTACCTGCTAAAAGAGTTCATTGCATACTTCTGCCAAGGGTGCAGGGATAATGATGCTGTCCTTGTGGCACACCAAGCTCACATAATATCATGAAGAGTCCCTTCTCCAGCACCTCATTTCCTCCAATTCTCTTATCAATAGGAATTTGATACTTATCGCCGATAAATCCTGTCATTCAACATTCTGTAAAGTCTTGATTTTAAAAGGTGAAATACTGAAACATGTATCTTGTCTAAAAAAAGTCTCTGACCTGGCCATTAGTTACTTTACAGCCAAAACACCCACACTGTGCAGTCTGACCTTATGTTAAGATATGGTGCCACTAATTGGATTTCAAGAGAGATCTATCTAACCTGAAGGGAGAAGGGCTACTGGGGACATTGATTTCCTTCATCTAACATTTTTCATCCCAAAGTGTTCCTCCATCCACAATTAATCACTTGAGCTTTGCAGCACTAATTGACTTCACACAGACTCCCTTTTCTAGCCAATTAAAGTACAGCTCTCAGCTTAAACAGTGGCCACACGAGCGAAAGATTTGTTCTAAAACAAGAAACAATCCACACCTCTCCAACTTCAAAGAAGGGTGTTTAAGGAGAAATGCTGGTTTTATTCATGTCACATTGATTGGGCAGACATGACACTGGTGTAAAACCCACCATGTCTGTATGCCTGTTGCTCTCTAAAGGGAAACCAAAATGAGCCGTAAGTGTTTATTTCATTTTCCTCTACCTTTTTAGTATAAATATAGACAACCGTGTTTCCAAAAATCTGGTGATTCCTCTGTCTGCCTGTCATACAGAATGAGGCAGGACATTCTATTGTCCCAAGTTGCCAAATGAACCTAACAAGGTGGTAATTAGCAGATGGTAGGGGCTTTCTCACCATTTCTGGAGCTGCACTACTGTCAGAGAATTGCCTCATTAGACGCCCACTGACACCCCTGCTGGTGACATCGCTTCATTGCTTCCTCTCTCATTTTGGAAGAGCATTGTGTCTATGCAAGCATATTGTAATTTAACTGCCTGTTTACTGGATGCCTGGGTAAATATCTGTATTGCAAGTGTATTGTTTTGGCCCCGGTGAACCGAGAGCATGCTGGTGTGCCAAGTCGAGCTGCAGGGTTTTAGCAGAAGACAAACAAAGATGGATAGTTTTACCTGAGTGCTCGGTAGAAAGTTTGGAAGCTTATTTGTTTCTGTAGTTGAAGAGAGTTTTTTTTTTTTTTGAGTCAACCTAACTTCTTTCTCATGATTATATCAGTCTGAACAACAGATTAACAGCTAATCTATTGCTCTGCTGATGATTAAAATACTACGTAAACTATTAGACTTGGTTCCACTTTGGTCACTAGAAGATGAAGCCTATCAAAGTGATAATCGATAGGCAGCACATGAAATTATTAGCCTATATCTTTTTTTCAATGGCATGTCTTAAACTGTTGGATGGATTGTCGTGAGACACTTTACCCCAGATGAAATTTCAGTTGATGGTGTTATTTCTTTCAAGACGAAATGCTTAAAAAACCCATTACTGTCATCCTCAACTGTGCTTTGCTGGTTGTGTGATTTGGTACATTTTAACACAGTTTTTCTAAGAAATTGAACATAGTCAGCATTATACCTGCTAAATTGTGTTAGCATTGTGATGAAGGATTATGTAGAAACAGTCTCAGTGCTGCTAGCATGCTTCTAGGCATTTGATTTTATTCTGTTTTGTTGTAATTATGTTTAAAAAAAAATCCGAAGCACCTCATATTTCTAAATAAAAGTACATTACAAAGGATTTGTTCTGCTTTAGCATTTCATTGTGCACTTTAAAGCAGGAAAGTTGTGTACCCATCTGCTAAGCCTGTCCTCCTGCTCCTCAATATGTGACCTGAAAACTAATGGCAGCTAAATACAAAAAGAAGGCTTGGCTTGTATTTGCCTTTATCCTTGCGGCAGAAGACAGGTGAAGAGGCACTATAGCGACAGGTAGATGCAGACATCCATTGAAAGCAGAGGATTGTTATTAGAGCAAATAAAAGGTTAAGTGGCTAGCAGTGGAATAGAGAAAAAGGAGAGATGCAGGGAGGCCTGATAGCAATTCAGAAAGTGATCTCAAACATAGGTGTGAAGAGCCCCGTGGGGATCTGCCAGGGCTGATGAATCTCCACAGAAAGGGCGGCACAGGCATGCATGGAGTGGTTGAACAATGATTAAAAGGGAAAATGAGACAAGCATGGTAGGTTTCCATGTGTGTTCCCATGCATCATCATTAATCCTCCGTGCAAACGTCACCCACTTCGTGCACCTTGTCCGCCTTCACTCCCTTTGTTTTTAATAATTCTCCATCCTTGAACTGCAGTTCCCCTTTTCCCCAGCTGCTCCCCTACACTCCCCCTGTGTGAGAGTGCCTAATAGCCGGATGACAAGGCACAAAGGCTTCCATTGTGTCCCACATGCCTCGTACTACTACCCTGGCAGGCCAGTGATGTGCTGCCTAGTAACCTAGCAGGAAGCTGAGAGTCGCTGCACTCCCCCTTTCTCTCATTCTCTTTCTGTCTCTGGAGATATGATGTGGCAGGCTAACGCAAGCTGACAGGCGGGCCACAAAGGCTACCCTGTTAGAGGCTCTTGAGTAGGAGTTTGCTTTGGGCAGTGGAGGTAATTTGCATGTGTTTGTGTGTAAGTACGAGAGAGAAAAAGAGATTGATTTTTGTTGACCCTGCGTTGTATCTACACATAGTTGCGGGAATTCTGTGGTATCGGTTAGTACCCTCTGTTGTCCACACTGAAACCAGTTGATCTTCCAAGGCCTTGTGTGAAAATAGATTTGGGGTGGGTTTCCCAAGCTTGATAAAAGCCCTGGCGGAGGGGTAATCACTCCCATCTACACAAGCTTGACCCAGTGGGAGGGATGGGATGTATTTTCTTTATGTTTATTAGAATTTGGGGTTTTTCATTTCTCATAGCTTCTGGGAACATGGACCGCAGGCTTGTGGCTTTTGTGGGGTTTTGTTGTGTATTCAAAGCCAGGCAGCTTTTGTTTCATTGACCTAAATTCCTTACATTCATTGTGCCAATAAAAAGTCTATAGAGTTACATAATAGATAGCCATGCTTCTCCATGCCTTAGCACTTACTTGTACCACTGACATGCTGCAATTACGGTACCGTTTCAGCTTAAGCAAATTAGCAGGTACATGAAGGATGACTGGAAGCCCCAAAAATTCCAAAAACCTGCCTGTGCCTTCCTGCAGAGCACAGTGCCACAGTACTGAGTTGTGTTGAGCATCCAGTAAACAAGAAATTCAAAACGTTTTATTAAAAAATATTCTCACCACCATTTTTTAAGACAACATTATCCTGCTGATCTGCAGTCCTAGCATTACTTGTTTTATCCCCTTAGGGAATGAATAACAATGAATTTAATTTACAATATTTTGGAATTAGGTGGGTTTTTATTTTGTCTTATTCCCCAGCTGCCTCGGCTCTCCTTTAACACTTCCGAATGAAAATGTCATAAAAATATTGTTCAAGTTTTTCTTGAATAGGAAAAGCTCTTACAGAGTGTGGGATGTGTAGGATGCGCCACAAAAAAATCATTACTTTCACTATGGGAATATTTCTCTTTGCTATTATGAGAGTTGGATTTTTTTTTCTACATTTTATTTTCTACATGGGTCTGTATGCGTATGTGTGTGTATTTTGTAAATTAGTGAATACATTTGAATGCAAAAAAAAGTTTTTAGTTGTTAATTAAAATAATGATGCAGAGTACTATTTCAAAATATTTATGAGCAGATGAGCCAACAAGAGAATCGCTCTTACAATTTGTAAAATTACATATTTACATATTCTGCTGGAAGACGTGACTGACTTAAGCTCCCCACAGTAGTTTAATGTCGATCTCATTTGGAGTCTGTCATTTTCTGCATGACTTGTGTTTGATTTGTCAACATTTCCTGATTTGGATAAGACATCTGCTGGATTTCACCACTTCTGTCAGAGACTCTGGCAGACATTGGCACATCTTGGCCTTGCGTTTCTGCATTTTGGGCAAAGAAAAAGGGACAGATGCATAATACAAGACTTGATTCTGATCAAAGTCAAAGTGTTTTTTGAGAAGAAGAAAAAACCCCAAAGCCAAACAAATGGCATGACAATTGATGTAGATATCACATCCTTGTGCCCACTCCCTTAGTCAGCAGCGTCAGGTTAATTGTGTACCCCCTGCTAAGCAGTGGTGGAGAGAATGAGCTTTGATGCCCGCAGTGGTAGTGAAGACGTATTCAAAGCACATCCTGCGTGTCCCTTCTTCAGAAAGAAACTTATGCTCCACACACAGCTTGAGACCACACAGTGGAAGAGTCTAACTGTAGCAAAGAAGCACAAAGGATTTTGCTCTTGGTTTCTTTCTTCTCTCTTCATCTCTATGATATTCCATCACTCTAAGAAGAACTGTAAATCTTCTTCCTGCACTCTCTTTCTCAGACTTTCCTTCCTTTTCTTTTGCTTCTAAAAAACAGCCATCCTAATGTTCTGTTCCTGTTTTGTTTTTTTTTGTTTGGTTGTTTTTGTCGTGAGTGCATCTGAATTATTACTACAAAATTGTCCAATTAATGTTTAATCAGATCACTCCCCACACTTGGATTAAACTGCTGTTCCTACTAGGAAATAATAGTGCTAATGTTATGCTCTTGCCTTTTGCCATGCGTCTGGATTTTTAACGATAGAGCTTAATAAATATTTAATCATGTGACTAATAGGTTTCATTCCGATCGGGATTGGATAGAGATCATACTATGTACATTTACTTACAGTTGTGTGAAAAAGAAGGTTTTCCAAATGAGGACACAATAAAAAAAAAAGTGTTCCTTAGCAGGTCTTGAATTACATAAATATGTATGTCTGATGGGTTACATTGATTGACTGAACCTACAGTGGTGGGGAAAAATGTATCTCAAGGGTCTAACTCATCGATGATAAAGGTGGGCATAGCTACAGTGACATCATCCATTGGTTTCTGATGTTCAGCGTTAAAGCCTTGAGATCTTGATTTAACAAACAAACAACAAAAACCCGTTTTTGACAAGGAGGGGTGTGTCTGACTGTGAAGTGCTTTGGCTGGCAGCTAATTGGTCACAAGCCGTTATGTAATGAGCATACCAAGGCCAATCCTCCTTTTTTAAAACATAGCACCTGTGCTATCGCCATCTGGTGGCCATCAGATAAAATTGGCTTATTGTTTGTGATCTGGAAGCTAGGTCCATCTTTTGCACAGTTTATTGCAAGTGTATCTGTAACCTGTGTATTATTCTCGAGCACGTTTCAAAAATAAAGTTTTTAACTAAAGCTTGGGTAAAAAAAAATAAATCTATTTTTATTTCTTTAAGGCTTATTCTTTACGTTAGCATGATAGCATGAAACATGACAGTGATCATTATTGGAAGCGTAAAACTTTCATAGACTTGCATGCTACTATGTGCTACTAATCACATAGTATCAGATGTAAATATTTACTGTCCCAACATGTGGCGTTTTTGATTTGGGCACTGTAGCAGGGGTTATTGATTAGAGCTTTCCAATATTGTTGGTTATAAAATAAAATTTCTGATTATCTTTTTTAATTGTCTTTAAATGTAAATAATCAAAATGGTGTTTTTAAAATGTGTGTAGTTTGGAGGCCGTCCAGTGTGAATTCATAACTCAAACTTTTCTTTTCTTTCCCTCCAGGTAAAGTGTTGAATACTGATTTGCGTCACTACCTCAGTCTGCAGTTTCAGAAGGGCTCCCTGGACCATAAGCTCCAGCAGGTGATTAGGGACAACCTGTACCTGCGTACCATTCCCTGTGAGTAGCTTCCTCAGCCTTGGGCCCTTCAGTCTTCTCTCTCTGTCTGGGTCTTCTTGTTGCCCTCTCACCTCTCCAGATGGAGCGTAGTCTCTTCCCATCTGTAGCACTACCTGTTATGCATTTTCCTCCAGGCCCTCCCTATTCTTTAATTCAAATAAACCCCTTTAACTTGTTTTCTGTTAATTTCTTCTACTTACACTTCAGTATTATAAACTGCAGATTTTCACTTCTTGATCTTACCAAAATTTGTAAAAGCACACGGTCCTATGAAAACCTGAATAGGCTTTTATATGGATGTCTACATAGGTAAAATGTATAAATATAGACTTCAGTGCTTGTGGAATAAAAAAGGGTGAAAAACTTTCAGTGTTTTTATGTTTAATAATGGAGTTTTGCCCTCGTGTATATGAAATATTTAATTAAGAGAGATGTTTGTCAGTTTCTGATTGTTGTCAGACCTTGGTTGTGTTCGATTTAAATTCAGGAAAGAGTAATTCTACATTTTCTTCCCTATTTACTTTCCACCCTCTGATTTTTTTTTTCCCCCTCAGTTTGAGTTTGCTCCACTGCTTCTTTTGGAATATTCTGTGTTAATACCCGAGTGATTTAAAAATGGACAACAAGGGCAACAGGCGTAAATGAACGAGCAGCTGCAGTTCTCTGGGATGCGCAGCTGAGTTAAAAAAAACAAAACAAAACATAAACAACAATGTTTTTGCCATTTATCACTGAGACAGCATTTATTACTTGTGCAACTCACAGTTAGCATTTGGAAAGCTTTCACTTCTGACATTTTGCTTGTGGGGGACATTATTCAAAAGACAGTTGGAGGTGCATTTAAGGAATATTGCTGTGTAGAAGTATCACTGATTAATTTGAGATGCATATTTATTTGTGTCTTACCGAATAATCATGCTTGCTGTCGTGGAAGTTTCACAGTAGTTTAAAGTTTAATCATTAGACCTCCTCTCCTAATTACAGTGTGATAAATAACATCTCAGTCTTTTCTATCTCAAATAAAATGCAAATGTTACATTTTCTCACATTATCACAATGATTATCACAGCTGAAAAGCCAGTGTTGTAGTTGTACCTGCTTGTGCACATTTGGGTCTACTTTAGTGAGTTATTGTGGAAGATAATAGAAACTGTGAACCACGCGTATCAACACTGCGGTTTGGCTTCAGTAGCTCAGCATATGTCCGCTGTCCAGTTTGCTCATTCAGGCCTGTGCCAGTGGCTTATCACAGTGGACTCAGCCAAAGTGACCCTGTGAGCAGCCTAAATAGCCATTACAGCATGATGCCATGCGCTCATTACAGCACTCCAAATAGCATTTCGGAGTGACAGAAGTATGACTTTGCTTTTCTGCTGCACACAGAGAAGCTTCATTAAGTGTCACTCTTGCCTCCCACAAACTGGGGCTCAAGCCAGTACCAGGGGTCTAGGTCACCCAAAAATCCTTAAAGCTTCACTAAATTCCAACACCCAACTCTACCGTCTACTATCGCTCTCTCCTTCCCTGGGTATTAATATCCATTGCAGCACAGCACTCAGGCCCACTAGTCTCGCTTCACGATAAAACACCAAGGAAGGATGGTGCAAAGGTAAAAATAAAGTGCCTCAGGTTTTCAGTCAATTGCAATTTCTATTTTGAGAAGTTTAAAAACAAAAAAAAAAACTAAGCATAGCTGTTGCACTGAACTCTTCACTTACTGTTTTCTACTTACTGTAAGTCTCAGACAACTGTGGATGATGTGTGCCAAAATGGACAAGCTAAATGCCCACTTTCGAGTGTTTATTGTGTCTTCACTGTAGCTATTGAGCCAGCAACTGTAACCAACACTCATATTTCCATGTCCCTTCATGTTAGCGTTCTGATTTATTGTGTGTTTATCGTATATTACAGTCAAACTCACACAGTCTGACTAAAAGTTTGAAGTTGGCACTATGCGATCAAGCATCTGTCAGTTTACAAATGGCAATCCACGTGCTTCTTTACTCATTCTTTTTTGTTTTGCTGCAATTAGCATCTTGTGGGCAAATGCTTGTTGTTTCTTCTGGTGCTCCACTGAGTGGGTGTTCAACCTGCAAAATACAGTTCACGACTAAGAAAATCCATGAAACACAGTTCATATCTAACACTGGAGAGCTGGATTTTGATGTGAAGTCAGAATAACCTCCACAGACCTACTGTATCAACTACATTTACTTTTTGTTTTTCTTCTGTTTTGCTCCTGTATTGTTTTCATACAGTTGTTTCATCTCTTAAAAAAATCAAACACATAAACTAAAAGTTAAAACAGGCTTGTATTTTCCGGTGAGAATTGGCAGCAAATTTCTTCTGGTGCTCTCTTCAAGGCTCCTTCTCCCAGTGCTCTTTTTTTCAGGTGGCAGTTTCAGCAGTCCTAGCAGTCTCTTTCCACTGTCTAACCACTGAATAACAAACTACACATACAGTTTTATTTTTGCTATCTCTTTCATGTTTTAAAACTGTAATGTTATTGTTTTCTCCTTTATTTTGTGTTATTTTGGGAGGTTTCTGCTACCTTTTGCAGTCATGTTGCACCAACTTCATATGAATACATTTACATGATTGTATAACAGGAAAACCGATCCAGTGTCTTGGAGTTTGTTGGTAAGGTAGCTGAATTAACAATAAATAGCTACATAATACATTTCCCTATTCCTTCTTCCAAAAATGAGCTCATATATCTTCTTCTTGTGATTTTTATTGGTCTCATCTGATTGCTCTGTTTGACAGAATAAAAGATTGCCTTTGCAAGAAACTAAGCAGTTTCAGATGCGATGGCTCACACTGCAGTCGGGATGGATGTTGACACAGAAAGAAAATGAAGAATGGGGATGGGTTCCTATTAAGCTCGGAGTTAAAATCCCTCGTGCCTGCAGTGCAGTCAGATAGCAGAGCGGTTTAGCTGAGGTATTTCAAAAGGCCTGATTACATCTAAGATGATGGTAAGAGCAGCTGGCGTGTTAAGGAGCATTAAATTATTTTCATAACAGTAAGTTTTCAGTGTCTTGCCAATGAGACCATCAACAAGGGAAAATGTGACACTTTTTAAATCATAGTTGCAGCATGGTACTACTTAATGGCTCTTTGCTGGAATTGAAAGTGCTTTAAGGTTGCCTGTTTCAGGGGGTAAAGGACTGTAAAACGAAGGAGAAGGAGAACCAAGGATGCATTTGGGGAAAAAAGGGAATTCTTCTTTCTCGATTATTGTTTTAGGCAAAGCAACTGCCACCGATCATAACCATTGACATTTGGAAATACACTGCAAGTATGCGTGATTTGCTTGTTGTTGTTGTTTTTTGTTTTTTTTATTCTTTTTTTTTAGTGCAGGAAACAACTATTGTGGCTAATAAATCAACAGAAAGGGCTTTGAGGTGACAGTGCGTTATATTCATTTGAATCTATTCACAATATCAGTTTGTGGTTTGTTGATAATGAGGTCCCATAAAATGCGTTGCATAAACAAACAGTTTATTTAGGTAGCCGTAGGCTGGCATGTCAGAAGTGTACAGCACCAGGATGTACATTGGATTAGTTATTATTAATTTCGGAGAACTAATTTCCACACAGAGCAGACATGCAGATGGTGTTATTATTTAAAAAAATATGTGTAAGGTCAACAGAGAGCTTTCTAATTTTTCTCATTTATCGTGCTTAAAGTGGTGCTGTTCTACACAATCAGCATCAAAGTATGTAATTAAAAATCTTGTTCATTGTCATCACTTGTACTTCTTCTGTATTGTGACAGCTGTGTTGCTCTGTGGAGGACATTTTTTCCCCTCTGCTTCATATTTGAATAATGAATTCATCGCTTTGCTGTCCCAGCTTTGTTGACTATTCATGATGCAGACACAGATTCTCCCCTGAGCATTGTATTTGGACTTGAATCACATCCCTGTGGGCATGTTGGATTGAGTGTCACTTCCAACCCCCACTCCCACCCTGGCGATGAATGGCACATTCCACTTGTTTGGAGTTCCTACTGTATTAAACTTTCTCATTGTTGGCAGGTACTACTCGGCAGCCTCGAGAAGGGGAGGTTCCGGGAGTGGACTACAATTTTATCAGTGTGGCGGAGTTTCGTGAACTGGAAGAAAGTGGACTGCTGCTGGAGAGTGGCACCTACGATGGTATGTTCTCATACACAAGGAACACAATATTATGGAGGGGCCTGGATAGATAGTTTACTTTTAAGTGGGAGAAATAGGGAGTTACAAAATATCAGACACACATCAGACCCTGACCTTGGTATCGAACTATAAAATGATTTTGTTCTTTTCGGACTTTTGTCTGGTTGTTGATTGTTGTGAATACCAGTTTTTCCTCTGAGCATAAAATACAGCCACTTTTAATCATTGTTATAAATAATGAGAAACAAATACTGTACTATTATAGGGGTAGATTTGAAGATTGAGTCATACAGACAGCCACAGCCACTGGCAGTCACTGTCAAACTTTTTGCCCCAGGCAACTGCTAGCAACTACTTTTCAAGATGTTGCTTGCCAGTGCGAAATTGGTTGCAAAGAGGTATGTGATGCCGCACCAAAAACCTCCATGTGATTGCCCTTTGGTTGCTAGCAGGTAACCATGGTTGCCAATAGTTTGCAAGATGCTGACTCCAAACACTCGCCAAGCCGTAGTAAAAATTTTAAAAAGTGTGATGGAAAACAGAAACTTAGACAGTTTGTCTTCAAAGTAAAAGTTACATCTTTTGAGGTGTGCTTGCTGCAGGTTGAAGAATAAATGTTGAGTGTTGGAAGACAAGCCATCGCCTTCCAGTAGCCAGTAGCAAATGACCAAAGCAATTACAAGGAAAATTTTGGTGCAGCAAGTTCTTTGTCACATATCAGTCTCTAGGCTTGTGTGACTAAGGCTAAAGATGGATTTAACCTGAATTGGTGCTAAAATCATGTCTACCATAATGAAATCCTGCAGATGTTCTGTTTTGCCATCGCACCATAAACAAACCACATCAAACAAGACAACTTTTCATTTAAGATCACTCTGCTCAGATTGTATTCTGGCTCAGTTGACATTCTTTTCATTGGCCTAAAGTAACTGAACCAAACTGGAAAACACTACAATTCTGTAAACACTATAAACACTGAGGACAGACCAATGTCCCAGTCCATTCCAGTCGCCAGGGTCCTGGTTATTAGTTGTCTTGTGAATTTGCTGAGCTGTACTCAGTAAGGTCATCAGGTGAAATCAGCACATTGCCCGTGTCATCAAACTGCCATCCTAAAAATGAAAGAACTGGAGATAATATATCCCCAGATGGCTTTACCCCATTCACCTACTCATGATGTCGAAAATGTGTTTGCTATGTAAAAGCTCTTTCATCTGCCCTCTGTCCCACATCTGCTCCTGAGAGACTGGCCCTCCAACCCTGAGCCTATGAGCCAGTGCTCGGGATAAATAATGGATCCCCCCCTGTCCTTTTCTGCCTAATGTAACACTACCATGTGTGTATTGAATGGAATAGAAACACAACCTCACAGAGTTAATTATTAATGCCAAGCCTTTTGCTCAATAAACTTCCACACAGACCTACAAATAGACAGACATACTTTAAAGCAGGAAGTGAGAGGGTGAAATATTTGACCTCATAATGGCTGGCCTTGGTTAGTGAGTCATCTACTTCACATTGATTACTAGTGGCTCCAGGCTTTATATTGTAGATGGTAAAATTAACATGCACACCATGCACATTATCTGATAATGCATGTTTTCAGAGGTCCCGTAAAGCCCATAGCTCTTTAGGGTTTTTTGTTGATGATTTATTAAAGCACATGGATATTTTCTTTAATTGGATTAAGGGTATAGTACCCACATTATATATGATTTATGTTGTTTTGTGTGTCTTAGTGTGAAAACTGTTTCTTTTTTCCTTCTTGAACTGAACTTTGAATGTCAAAGGTTCAGGGAAAACAACAGTGAATCATCATTTATCACTACCTCTCCCTTTCATGACACGCTTAGTACTGTTTGTAGACAGTGCATTCACTCTCTACTTTAATAGCATATAAAGATGTGGTCAAAAGCCAACAAGACACACATTAATGTCATATTAATTATGGGGCTCTTAATGATTTCCTTGAAGTGTTCTTTTTCCAGGATGGACTGATTAAACAGAATATATCTTTGGAGACTTTAAGGAAACAAGAATTGGGTGCACAAGTTTAAAATTATTTTGGAGTTTCTCAATGTACCAGTACTACTGGCAGCAAAACAGCCCCAGACCATGATGCTACCACCACTGTGCTTCACATTTGGTACAATTAATTTAAGTAAACTTCCAATTCTGCCAAGAAAAGTGTTCAAATATCCAGCTAGAATTATGCCAAAGGTTGCTGATGTCTACCAAAAGCAATTGGTTGGGCTATATCTTGCTACAGGACATTTAACCAAATATTAGTGAGGATGTATTTATACGTCTGACCCTGTGTGGATTGGAGAAATTCCCAAACAATTTAAAACCTGTGGATCCAGTTCTTGTTTTTCAGTCATTAAAGAATGTACCCTGGAAAAAAGAAAAGTTCCATGAAATGGTTAAAAACCCACAATCACCATTACCTCTGAGACTAATCCTTCAGACCTGTGAATAATAGTAGCATGCTGTAACCAAGACCGAAACTCACTCTTGCTGCTCTACTAAAGGGAGTATTTGGTGGAGGAAAAAAAGTCTTTCACAGACTTTCAACTCACTAAACAACAATAGGAAGTTATTTAAGAAGGCCATTAAGATGAAAATACTTAACTAAGCATAAAAGAGGAAAATTGTGTTTTCAACAATCTTGCTCTCCGCTTTCCAGGGAAGTATTAGCATAAAAGTTGACTCAGCTGTTGGGGAACTGAATGGAGAAACTAAAACTACACAAAAACATACAGATTGGTTTGCCAGTATTTCTTTTACAGAGAAAGTGTCAAAGTGTAACACTTATGTTGTAGCTGAAATTGATTTGGGTGCCTGTATGTATGTGATTTAGGGCATATCTGACTTTATGCCCCTCACTGTGCAAGGTAGAGAAAAGCCAGTGGTATGAATCATTCATGACAGATGCTGCAAGCAGAAATGGACCAGCAAAAGTCAATAAAACACTAGGCCTGCTACAGCTGATTTAATTGGATTTCATCTGGAAATTCCAGTGTTGTTTTAATTTTAATATCTTATTATTTCCTATGTTGTGTTCAACATTCATTTAATATGAATTCCTGATGCCACGGGATCCCATTATACTGTGAGCAATTATTAAAATCAGTGGGCTACCTAAATTTGTGGCTTGTATGGATCTGGCTATGCTTACATCCTCATCCGTGATTGTATTTAACAAGACTGCCATGGGAAACATAACCTTGATTACCTGTTAGAAGGTATAATCATAGGTCGGTGCAAAAATGGCTTGCTGGATGCACTGCAAATATAAAATACTACATAATGACATACTGAGGAAAAAGCACAGGACATGATTTACAGACAAGGCTGCACTAGGGTCTTTTTAGCTGACGGTTACAGTCTGAAGTTGCAGGCCCACCAGGGGATGGTTTGACAGGGGCTGAAAATGATGAAATCCCTTTGTTTGTGCAATGCCAAATTCATCCCCCATGACAATCACAGACTTTAGTGGAGAAGAAATGACTGTTTACGGCCTCCTTGTTTTGCTCAGCCACACTGCCTACAACCATTTTATAATAGGATATTTTTGGTGTTATAGGCTTTACGAAGTTCTGAGACAAAGCTACATAACTGTGGATTAGATTTGTAACAATGCAACAGGCCAGTTTTCACAGAAAAGGGGGGTATAAAGGTGCTGGACTGGCAACTGCTACGTTTGCCTATTCATGGGAACTGATTAAGAAGTAACTCATCTCTAAGGAGTACAAAAGAGATGGTATAGTACTCAATTAGATTTTTGCACATACAAAAAAGAAAAAGGAAACATAGAAAGGGAAGAAACGGCTGAAACTGAAATTGAGGAAAATAAAAGATATAGAAAAAAAACTAGTTAGGATTGACAAGCTCAATAATAAAAACAGGAATTTACAGTAAAGATATGAATGGTGTTTAATACATTTTGGGTTTCACAACACAGACTCAGGAAATGAACATAAACTAGAGAGGAAGTTCATTTATGAGAGGCAGGTCAACAGTAGATTGCTAAGCTGTACACACACACAAACACATGGAGACCGAGCAGGAGAAAGCAGAGTTGACAAGGTTGGCTTGTGAAGTGTGAGCATCCATGCCAAGCAGGGCCTACACCCAGTGCCAAGGCTGGAGCATAAGAGACGCTTCACCCACCTGAGGCACGGGCAGGCTGGGCACTACCCAAGAGAGTGGAAGGCCATCCTCAATGATTAATGAGGGTCGGTGACTGCAGCCGGCAGGTTCAAAGAGTCAGAGGGATAAATGTGGTGAGGGTGGAGGGGGCGGTTGTGGTGAGAGCTGAACCAAAGCATAAATCCTTAAGAGGTTTTTCCCAAGCTTCCACAGTATAAGGGATGTCTCCAATTTCCTTTTGTCTTTGAAAACATCCCCACAAAACATTTGCTAGCAATTCCCATTACTAAGTGACCCTGACTTCATGAATTCTTGCTCTGTAGCATCAGAGCTCATAACAAAAGTTTCTCTGAAGGATAAAGTAGGATTTGGAGGAGTTAATTCTCCCTGCAAATATAACTGTGGTAACAGTTGTACTCACATTTTATTCAGTTACTCACAAGTTGGAGATGTGATACTGTATTCTGGCAGCTGCTGACTAAAACAGATGGCATGATATCTACACACACACACACAATCTGTATACACATTCTTTCCCATCAATAAACACATGAGGACTGTGGATACATTTCGTCTTGGGGTCTCTGGGGAACAGCAGCCAAGTTTAAAAACGTGTTCTTTCACACAAAACTGTTTCTTACGAGCAGCAAACATACCCTTGCATGTTTAGTATGAGTGTGTGGCTGTGTAATCTTCTGACAGTGCCAACCAAGTGTTAGCTGAGTTCAAATGAAAATGACTTTGCTTTACACTGTCCATCCACCACTCACCACCTATCTAACAGGTGCTTTAATGTAATAACACTATGCTGAACTTGTTAGTACTTTGAGAATGAAAATTCACAAGCTGTTGATGATGGATAGTAATACGTTGATCCACTGTGATTTTCTGTATTTGAGACAAACTTTCCCTCAAGTATGTTAAATATAGAAACCAAACTGAGATGCATATAAATCTCATCCAATGTTTGTGAGTGGGTGACTTACAGGAATTTGGAATTCCAAGATCAGGAGCTTGATCTAAATCTAAGCTATTAGGGAACAAAAAAGGGGTTCCTACCTAGATAAAATAGTAATTCTTACTCTAATTTCTTTCTGTATTTGCTGCTTCTTGTTACATTTTTTTGGTAGACCACAGCATATTAATTGGCTAAATGAGAGCCCACATCAACAGGTGTCTATTTCTGTCAATCACATATTGTCACGGGTAGCTGCTGGCATGGTGGCCTCAGGGATTTTTCCTTCTCCATTTTCTTCTGAGAGTGAACAGTCCATTCATCTTAGGGTAGTAATTAAGGTGCAAGATTCATGGTGAGCACTCTGACATCATCGAGGTTGCCAAAAGGTGATCGTATCCTATTAAAACCAGAACCTTTTGTCTTGATAAGGATGCATAAAGCATTTGTTAATTAGGCTGAAATATGTCAGCACCATGCACGGGTCAGATAAGTTTCTCCCTTTTTTCTTGCTTTCGTGAAAAGAATATGGCATAAATATTAGGGAAAGAAAAGCAGGAATGTCCATGTTGCTACTATTACATATGAGGATTGCACACTATGTTGAGATTTTGGAATTTCATTTATCAGTAGAGATGTTTATATATAAATATGTGGAAATGAAAAACAATGAACTCTTTCTCTTTCCCTTTTTGTTGAAATGATGCAGCTGCATTAATGTGAGTTCCTGGTGCAACAGATTGTTGGGTGCACTGGGTTGGCTAGACCAGTGGTTCCCAAGTGGGCACACTCATGAACCCTAGGGTTGGGAAAGGCAGTGTAAAACAACATAAATTATACTAACCAGCAGTGCAGGCAACCCACCACAAAAAACAAACAAACATAAAAATAAAAATTGATTTAAGGCTTTAACAAGACCAGAGAGCTCAAAAAGCTCATCCAGAGTAAGTCATCTGTCTGGAGAAGTTAGCTAAAGCTAATAAGCTCACACGTGAACGCCAAAAACTCCTGGCCTATTTCAAATTAGCAGTAGATCTGATCCAGAGCTGGCCAGACTGTTTGTTTGTTTATTGTTTTTAATAAGGCAATAGAGGCAAAGTACTTGCTAATGGTGTAGCAACACTCCTGCAAGGAAAGCCCACGTGTACAATCTGCAAATAGGCTGTGACAAATAGAATCAAAAGAAGGACTGAACTTTTTGTGTCACTCCACAATCTGCCACCTAGCAGATAAGAACTTTCTTAATCCTGAGGGATTTATTTTGTAGCTTTTAAAGATAAGACATGGTAATTTAATAATTTAAAATAGCTTCTATGTTTAAATATTAGCCTTCAACATAAAGAATAGAGGGTTTTCCTTGAACTGTATATTTTCTTAGCAAACTGTGTCAGCTGGCCTTTTAGTCAGTAGAGTCAATCAAAGATAAATAGAGTATTCAGAGCCACTGGATATCACACAACACCAACACCTCAGATGAAAGCAGAAAGGCACTGAACACATTTATTTACAAGGAGAAAAACTATGTATATGCAGAGAAAAAGATCCAGTCATCCTTGTAAAATGCAGCGAATGCCTGTGAAATGTTGCAGAAAGCTCACCTGCTGCTGGTGCTGCTTCTCCCTGCCACTTTCTCTTTTTAGGTTAGATGCAGTTAATGATTTTTTTTACCTTCTTATAGATGTTTTATATTGATGTCACAGTTAAGAAATATTTATTGCACTTAATCATTTAGTGGTCTTCAAGTCAAATCTTTCTCTTCGCTTCACTTTCTGCCACACTGAAATGAACACACATACAGCAAAGCTAAGGAGGCGTGTGCACGATGAAACGGAGAGCAGAGCTCGCCAAACCTCTGAATCAAAAAATGCTTTTAAAATATATCAATTTAAAAGGTTTTTCAAACAAATACTGCACCATTTTATACACATACAAACCCAGCTGTGTTACTAGAATGAGTTGAGGTATAAAGAAGTGAAAAGAGATGCACTTTGACTTCATACTGTTACATTGTTTCATTTCACTTGTTCTGTGGACACTAATAATTTTAAATGGGTAAATTATTAATAGTTGTATCGTATTGTATTGTAT
Organism: Copadichromis virginalis; assembly: GCF_057382275.1. Classification (NCBI taxonomy): domain Eukaryota; kingdom Metazoa; phylum Chordata; class Actinopteri; order Cichliformes; family Cichlidae; genus Copadichromis; species Copadichromis virginalis. Next base: position 29,508,669 of record NC_140637.1, read on the forward strand.
TGAACTGATGGTACCTGGTGCATCCTACCACAATTTGAGAGAGAAAGACTCCTGAGTATCTCTTCGCTCCCACGTCTCTACACAGAACAGCTTGAACCGACACAGTTCTGCCTTTCCATCAATTTGGCTCAGATATGCAACAGTAAATACAGCCTTTATTGTTCGTCTTTACTCTTGCTGTTATAATTTGCAGTTGTGCTTTTTGTGTATAGATAATCAATTGATCTTTTATTCTTTAGTTGTTTTTTTCACAGATATCTTTATTATTGATCTGTTAGAATCAGGAATTAGGATCTGTTTGACCTATCTGTTTGTAATAATGAAATATATTTGTTATTGTGTGGCTTGTCGTTAAAATAATAAAACATATATATTCTCTATAGAGTCATCACATAAAAAGGAAGACACAGATCACAGAACAGAATTAGATATATTATAATTATACATAGTACATAGTAGACAGCAGATGCCTGGGGATCTTGCAAAGTCACAGGATATAAATGTTAAATGATATTAGCGGTGCATTAGCAAGTTCTTAATGAGCTGGACTCTACAGTTTTTAAACTACAGTTTAAAAAAACATCTAGCCTGCAGTCTTTTCAGTTCACTTTGGGAGCTTATGGTTTTGTATCTGTGTGCTGGACGGAGGTAGTGATTCTAAACAAAAGCTGCTTTTCAGGTTGTGACTCATTAGTACACAGTAATTACAACGCAATCAATTTCAGTGTGCTTCCTTATTTTGGCCATCGTCTCTCCGCTCTTTGCACTGGGGTACTTAGAGAAGCTACGGGAACCTTTGTGTGAGCTTCAGAAACTGGAACGAAGAGAGCAAATTACCACTTCTAATTTACCTCCTCCAATTTTTATTCCACGATTAAGCTTGCTATTAATTACAAACCTAGTAACCAATTGATTCTGATAATAATGCTCTCTAATTTAAATGTGCATTAATCTATTTACCTGACTCAGTTATGATGAATTTCTCATCTCATCTCTAGGATGATTTTGTTTTTGTTTATTTAGTGTATTATAATTATAGCTGATTAAAAATGGTGTTTGGATGGTAACTCTTAATAACCTTATACTTTGCAGTCAGTGTAATAACGCATTTCAGTGTAAGGTACATTAATCTGAATGCTCTTTGTTTTCCTTTTAAGATGGCAAGCGATAATTTGATAAGGCTTTGAATATTTATTTATTATAAACGAGAGACATTAAACAATAGAAAGGATGATTGTTCCTCAATGTGGAACTTAATTCTATTTCCACCATATCTCTGTCAGTGAGAAAGTGGTCCTTCCCTTGTCTCTCTCCTCCCCGCAGACTCCTTGGTCACAGTGTCTTTCCACTCTCCGATGTGCCGTTTAACTGTTCAAAAACAACGCTCGGCTACTCAAACAAAGCACGGCACACTGCAATCCCACACAAAAATATGAGGACAATCAATACTTCCACCATACTTTCACAACTATTTTCTCACATCTTTTGGCCTCAATTGTTTTTCACAAAGAAAGAAGGTGGCGAGTAGTAAGTGGGTCACCCCGTTTTTTTTTTGTAGTTGAGAAAAGACACAGGCTTGCTCTGTGGTGTAAGACCGTTAACTGCCTTAGGCTCCAACATGACAGCAAAGGGAAGCTGATGGACTTAAAGGGACAATCAAGTGCCCGAGAACCTTGGCATAAGCGCTGTGGCCACAATTGCCTGTGAGTGAAATAGTAAATATAACATTATGTTTTTTAACACATAAACAAAATGAGTGAATCGAAACTTTTTTTCTTTGGCCACTTCAAAGATTAGAAGCCAGCAAATGATCTGTTGTTACAGTAATAGTCAGTGGTCCTGATTGAGCATATGGTATTGTGGGTCAGTACTGATTGTGATATTGGCATCTAGGAGAAAGGCTACAGACTTTTTCATAACCTGGAGATTTTCACAACATTTGAGGGTTACAACAGCAAATCCTTGGTCTCATTTTGTTCCAGAGTACAGGTCTGCCAGATAAAATTTGTAGGTAAAAAAAAAAGGAGTAATCTTTCACACTTTAAGTGATACAGTCTCTTTTTGGTCTGCTGCGAGCACAATGGTTTTGTGTGTACTTCTATCTCCTCTTTTCGCAGTACACTATAAAGCCAGAAAGAAACTCTTTTCATACCATAGTAAACATTTCTGGCTGTCTGTGTGTATTTTGGTAAAATTGAAGTGTCTACATTTAAATATGAGATCTTCAAAGCAGAGGCTGCCTAGCAATTTCTAAGTCTGCTCTAAGGGTAAGGGTAAGAAACAGATTACAGGTTAGCTGAGTGGAAGGGTTGTATGTGAATATGTGTATAGATAAGTGGTTGGGGTTAGGGTTATATGATGAAATTAATCAAGAAAGCTTGCACATATTTTTTTTAAATGTATTAAAGAATATATTTCATTGTCACTCTCGCCCTCTCTTCTTCCCAGGCAACTATTATGGGACCCCTAAGCCCCCTGCGGAGCCGAGCCCTGTACAGCCAGACCTGGTGGACCAGGTTCTGTTTGATGAGGAATTTGACACGGAGGTCCAAAGAAAACGCACAACCTCTGTCAGTAAGATGGACAGAAAGGACAGCGCTGCTCCAGAGGAGGAAGAGGAAGAAGAGAGGCCTCCTTTGGTCAACGGACTGACCGGTGAGGGACACCGCTGTTTTTAATTTTTTCGTGGCTTTCACAAGTGTTAGTTAGCATTCTCTGCTAGCTGTATTACAGCTCCCTTCATTACTGGCTTTCTACACATTTAAACCCCAGCACTTTTTTGTTTGCTTGATTTATTTTTTTTTCCAGCAGTTCATTATATTGTTCTCAGAATGCAAAACAGCAGGACCTTTTTACTTTTCTCCTTATCATTCTTCTCTCCAAATAAACATTCTCAGGATTAGCTGCTCTGCATGCAAGGTCGGCACTAAATCACAGCACTGCAAAGTCAAAATGTAGCCAAAGTCTGTCTGAGATCAATAGAAGCAATCCCTCGGGTAGAAAGATAGTTTGTGCTCGTTTCATTCGCATACACGGATGCCACTGCATGACTCAGCTAAGAGCTAATAGTGAGGATGAAATTGTAGCAGTAGTGAAAGTCATTACCTCAAGACACTCTTTTATTTTAAACACTACAAAAAGTAGAGTCGTGTGTTGCATATGCAAATTGAAAAATGTATCTCGAGTGGCAACAGCAGCAAATGCTAAATTAAGAAAGGTTTCTTTTCTTCTCAATTCTGAGTGCTTGCAACATGTTTTTAAAAATGAAGACGAAAAAAAAAAAGATCTGAAAAATAAATTGTGCGTAGCCGTAGTTCAGGCAGGCAGCAAAGTCAAGCTTGGCTGCAACCCTGCACCTACAACCCCACTGTGTCAGTGCCGGCCCACATGACCTGATGTCTCGGTTGACACGCTTCTATTCTATTTAACAAACAAATATCATACCCCTCCTCTTCCTTTCATGCTTTGTCTATATGCTCATGGGCATGGACCTTATGTGTAGAAGGACACATTAGGTCCCAGAGATATAATACACGGATTCGAATTCTAAAATAAATAAATAAATACATTTTCTTTTAAAAAGATCAGTTATTGTATTAGGTTGAATTTCTATATTTCAAAGTAAGAAATTGTCAGAGATATGCATTGTCATCTCTGGATGGCAGTGTAGACCTCAACCAAGAGAAGATACTAATTATAGACAAATATCACTATTAATTAATAATAATAACAATAATAATGGATTGCATTTATATAGCACTTTTCTAGGCACCCAAAGCACTTTGCAATTCCACTATTCATTCACACACTGGTGGAGGCAAACCACAGTTGTAGCCATAGCTGCCCTGGGGCAGACTGACAGAAGCGAGGCTGCCATATCGCGCCATCGGCCCCTTTGGCCAACACCAGTAGGCGGTACGGTGCAGTGTCTTGCCCAACGACATAATGGCCAGGATGGACAGAGCTGGGGATCAAACCAGCAACCTTCCGGTTACAAGACGGGCTTCCCAACCCCCTGAACCACGTCAGTTGTCTCACTGAAAATACATGAATTCTTCATATGGTTTTAGAGTGCCCACTTAAAGAGGTAGCAGCTGGCATATTTCTGGGCCTTGAATGTAGTTAAGTACTGATTGTACATTTCTTTCATGTAATTTCGGGGTTTTTAGCAATCTTGCCTGCACAAATTTGCAACAGCTCTTCTGTTTATATTTCTTTGAAAGGGCTGAAAGCAGCTGTACCCTAGAGCAAGTGTCTGTGTGTAGTCGTTTATTCAGACTTTATAAATGCAGAAACATCTTTCTGGTTCTATCATGAAAAAGGGCCCTGGTTTCAGTACAAAGAGCTCTTGACTTCTTCCAGTCAACAGTTGTCACTATTTTCCCCCTGCCATTCCTTTATTCCAGCCAAACAGAGTGAGCATTCAATGCCACGACAAAGCTAGGTCACACACAGCCAGATGAAACCTGCAGATAAGAGCCTCACCCAGACAGGCACACATACACATCAAGATTAGGCAAATACCCTCACGCACAAGCAACACTATGATGCTAATAGAGTTGCGATGTAGCGCTCCCGGCTGGGCTGAAGCATTGGTCAACTCTGCTCTTGCCTGGGAGGCAGTTCTCAGTACATCACTACTGACATGCAAATCCTATGGCAATTGCTGCTCTTCCGTCCTCTTTGCGTGTACTCTCTCTGTCTCTCTCGCTCGCTCTCTCTACCCCTTACACTCCTGTGGATGTAACAGTCCGGCTAGTGTACAGAGGAAGAGCAGCTCGAGCAGCAGCAGCAGCAGCAGTAGGGAGAAATGCAAGGAGCCCAGAGGAGCTCCAATGGCGCCACATTCTCACGTCCTGTCTCCTTCTCCTTCTATCATCTCCCACACCACTACTCCCAACCCATTCCTATTTCTGTCTCCATGCCCATGTCCCTCTCCCCATGCCTGGCCACAGAGCACAAGGACAAAGCAGAGTGGAGGAAGACAGTGCCCAGCTACAACCAGTCAGCCGGGGCCATGGACTTGCGTATATGGAACACAGAGGATGAAAGTCAGGAGCCCTTGCCTAAAAACTGGGAGATGGCCTACACAGAAACCGGCATGGTCTATTTCATCGAGTAAGTAGCCTTTCTACTGTGACTTCCCTGTCTTGTTTTTGTCCTATTACACTCCCATTACATCACCATTGTTCTAATCCCATTGCTTGTAGTCCCAGTTTCTTCTTCATCTCTTTGTTTCTGCCTTGTTAACCCAGTATGTTTAGAGTTCTGACTTTTTCTGCTTCCTATTCAGTGCAACTCTCTGTACTGAATTACCAGCAGGTGCTGAACATGGAAGTTGTCTGTAGACTCAGCCATTGCAGTGGAGTTGAGTCTCAATAAAGTTTTTCCTTTTATTTCCCCTGCGTTTGATGTTGATTTTGTTGGCTGCCGCTAAAAGCAGCAGGCCCGCATTGTTTACCTGGCCCGTTAGTGTGGCAAACAGTCAATGCTGAGCCACTGAGAGAGCCAAGTAAAGCTGCCTGCTGCTAAATCAATAGCTCATTCTGCCAGTGAGAGAAACAACAGGGTAAATGGAGCTCGCCACCCCTGACCTGCTGTCTTAGTTCTGCTCTTTATGATCTCTGCAACTGCTCACTCTTTTATCTTTCTGTGTCATCCCTTTCCATCTTTCTGTAATCTGTGACTTTTCATCTCCCTTATGCCTCAAACGGTCCTCTGAGCTTTGTTAAAACTGTACTAATATTTTTAAAAGGTTATTTAATAAAGTATTTGATCCCAAAAGATTAAATACTAGTCATAATCCTGTTTTGGGAGAGCTCTGTTCGTTTGCTAGAGATGGAAAAACACTCCCCGGGTGAAGTGGCTCCCAAGAGATCTAAGCGCTAATTGCTCAACTCTAATGGCATCTTAAGTATTTGAAAAATAATTTAAACTGTGCTTAAAGCCCTGTATCTTTTTCATATTACAGTCATAACAGCAAGACCACCACCTGGCTGGACCCACGTCTTGCCAAGAAAGCCAAGCCACCTGAGAAATGCGACGAAGGAGGTGAGGCAATAGGAGCTAGCTCTGTGATAAGTAACAATCGCGCAGGCACTTACAGCCATCGAGTCCGCTCACATGCTACTTACACTTTTCCCAAGTCCTTGTTGTATTGAAGGGTTTGTGTGTATGAACTGCATCCCTGCCTCTCTGAAGGGGGCGCTGGCTAACAGACGGATACTGAACAGCTGAGCGCTCCTGGTCACAGTCATGCTGGTGACACAGCACAAACCCCCAGTCCTCAGTCCGCCCGTCTCCTCCTAATGGTTTCGTGGACACATGCAGAGAGCTCATCAGTGCAGCATCTCTCAAAAGGCAATTTTCTATGGCTCCTCTTGCGTAAAGATCTCCTCTGCGCTGCATGTGTTTGTCACACAGCAGCAGAAACCCGAGATGCTGAACACATACACACCACTGGAAAGAAGGGCTGTTATTTTTTCCTGGGAGGCTTTCTAACAACACACGGTGTCCCCCCCTCCCCTCCCGCCCGTCTTCCCCTTCCTCCTCCATAGTGTGTATCAAGTCTTAAACACATAGTGACAAATAACCTCCTGTTCTGTAGGTGTAGCTAAGCATGCTGTGATGGTGCCAGTCAAAACACCACACTTCATTGAGTGTGTCCAATTGTCCATGTAGTGCCTCAGCAGTATCTTAAGTGATTTGAGTCAGCCTTTTCCCTGTCTGTTTTTTTCCCTTTCATCCAGAGTTGCCCTATGGCTGGGAGAAGATTGAGGATCCACAATTTGGCACATACTACGTAGAGTAAGTAAAATTCTCTCTTCCTTTTATACCTGGAGATCCATAGAAATCTACACCTGTTGATAAGCATGCATGGTGATATTGAGTCTCTTAGTCTCTTTCCTGAAGAGACATCATTCTCGACCTTTATAGGTTTTCTGAAGCTGTTTCTGCATATTTGACTTCTCTAAAATGCCCATTTAGAATGGTTTCTATTTCAAGATATTTTTGTATATTCTGCAACATAAAGCCATATCACTTAATACCAAGCATATACATGTTGAGCTGCTGGATCTCAGGGGAACCTGTGGGACACGTGATAATAGTACATTATGCAATTGTGCAAACAGTAGTTTCCCACAATTCTGCTGAAAGCACCCTTGTGGGAACTAACAAGTGAGCTACAGCTTTGTCTGTGTATCTGAAAAAGAAAATACAGTGGAGACAACAGACAATGAAGATTTAGAGGTCCCTGAGATGGAAACGAGGGTGAGATTCAATTCTGATCGAGAGTGTAAACAAGAGCACAGTGTTTCATTTTAGTGCCATTACTGTGAACAAAGAGGAAGAGACCCGCAGGCAGGGGGGAAATATACGTGCCTGTTTATGCAAGAGGGTCATTGAGAGGCTCTCTCTCTCTCTCCCTTCTGTCTCTGTGTTTTTTTTGTCTGGCAAATTTTATTGTGAATGAACGACCAAATGCAACGACGTGACGCAAAGTCTCACTGTGTCTACAAAACATGAGGCGTGGCAATCAAGGATTGAGAAAGTGAGACAGAGCAAAAGAGGAAATGACAGAAATGAAGGAAATAGAATGTTTATCTCTTCAGACATAATGGCGAGGGTATCTCTGTGCATGAGTCATACGCAGTAAGAGTGCAGAGTACCCATGCACACACACACGCGCGCGCGCACACACGTATACAGTCAGTGTCTCAGGATGTGGCTGATTCACTGTGCAGCATCAATGCATTTTCTCTTCCTAAGGTGCTGTAATGGTGATTTACAACCGTTAAAGCTTATTATGCAGATGAGCTACCTCTCTCCATTACCATCTAACCGTGGAAGGACATTTCCCTTGGTAACAGGAAATGTTTAAGCACACAGGTGTGACTGCAAATCATTAATTGTTTTTAGATTAAGTTTCGTGTTAAGTCCCCCAAGTATAGCTGCTGATCCTGGATTGGCAAAGCCTGGTTATATTAGGAAACTTCTGGAACGATACCACCTCAGTGCCTGTAATGTGAAAAAGGGCACATTTTTATTTCTGTCATTTTGCTGTTCATTAAGTCTTTTTATTCTCGCATTATGAGGCATTGAGCAGATGTTTATCCCAGCTATACAATATGGGCCCATAGCATGAAAGATTGCTACTGATTTCCTCCATGTAAATTCTCTCAGAATTCATTGGGCATGACAGTTCATTTATTTTTAATTAATGAGGTTTAGATATTCTCTCAAACCATTTAAATGTGCAGCAGTTCTGGCAAAGACAGGTTAAAGATTTTCGTAATGTATTTAGAACAGCTCACATATTATAAAGACAGCCTGTCTGCCTAGCACATGTTATGTCACAAACAGCCCTCGTATTCAAATCGCAGGTTTGCATGGCAGGCAAAGAACAGTATCTGCTCTTTGGACAAGCACTATTCAGCGATACCAAACGGTGAACCATCAGTTGGCAGCTCGGACTGTCAACTGACATGAGAAACTCAGTAATAGATCAACAGTATTTTCAATGCACATTCTAGCTTTATCTAACATTCTGATTTTTGCTCATTTAATATTATATTCCCTGTACAGCCACATCAACCAGAAGACCCAGTTTGAAAATCCAGTAATGGAAGCTAAGAGAAAACCAAGTGTGGACACGCCCATTGCAGCACCTCCACAAGCTGCTACGCCCTCAGGTAACTGCACCTACAACGCTCGAGCCGCAGGCATATTAAAGTGGTTCATACACAAGGAAGGCTTGAGAACAAATTGTCAAATTTTGTCCGTTTTGTACAGAAAACTGTCAGTGTGGAGGAAAATGGGTACTTTCTTTGAAAATCCAGTCATTAGAAGTTGAAGTTTCAGCAACATTTGTAATGAAGAACAACTTTACTGCTTGACCACTGCATTTCAGCCTGTAGCCTTCATCAAGATCAACATTAAAATCCAGTCATTACCATTACTAAACACACACTTGAAGAGTTTTATAGTAGACACATAGGTCTAAATTGCATTCTGAGATTTGAATTAGCAAAAGTTGCATTTACCTCAAAACTCAGGTCTTGTCTTTGTCGGTATTATAATACTTTAAATGTATCCAGTTATTTTGGGGATTAATTACAACCAACGTGCTTCTATAAAAGCTTTAGTCAAACATGTCCAATTTGGGCTCATGACAAATGTCTAAATCAGCCCTAAGATCAAAATTTGTTAGTTGAATCCAGAAATGGCTAAAATAGATTTTGACCCCTAAATATTGGCAAAAATGGCCCAATTGGGGGTAGGTGCTAATTTTCTGATGGTCACACTCCCCAAACTCGTCACCCTGGGTTGATTAAATTGGACTCATATGAATTCAAATTGTTGACAAATTTACAATAAAATACATGTTAGTAGGTGCTAAACATATGCAGTCATGTCTGAAAAGGGCAGCATATTCTTTCCCAATGCCCTGTTGAAGACATTGTGATCTGCAGAATTTCCACCACTGAAATACATTTAACCTTTGCATGTCCTTCATTGGTGCCCTAGCTTGTTCAGAAACTAAACAAGTGTGATGTCCATAGAGAGATGAACTAATATGTGATTATTTAACGTTTCATATAACGGCTTCCTTATCTAGACTTGATGAAATATTATGTAATGAAGCAGCCAGATGAAAAGCCAATGTTGAAATTTAAATTTGCGTGTATAAGTAATGGACATACATATAAAAGTTTTTACTACTCAACTATTTCAGTTGTCAGATTTGGATTCAGCTTTCATGTCAGATTCCATATGAAGAAGCAAGAAAACCTCTAAAAAGTTATTGACCTGATGGCTGTCTTACAGGAAATTCAATCATGAATCTTTAATTAAACAAAATGTTTTGTACTAGTGTGTCTTTGACTTATGGTAGTGGCGCTACAATCGATAGCTCAGGCAGTGGTAGTTTAACTCAGTAACTTCTCCACAGGGCGATTTTCCTTCATAAGATGCAATGCAGTCGACAGTATTATTAAGATGTCAGCTTTATAGTTCTAGCTTTTTGTTCAGCAAAGATATTTATATAGATTTGTGCATATATATATATATATATATATATATATATATATATATATATATATATATATATATATATATATATATATATATATATATATATAAAATACTGGGACACTTTTCATCTCCTTCATGTTAAGAAGTCTGTCTGGAAGATGTTCTAACAGTTGACAGGCTTCTGATAAACAGCCCATAGCCTCTGAAGCAATGATATTCAATTTGAATAATGGAACAGTGCTTCACTGGGCGGCAGAATTCATTTTGACAAGTAGATATGATATAGGGCGGGTTCTGAGGTCTCTTTGAAATCCTTTTGCCACAGTCACTCATGGTAGTTGAAAGCCCTCTTTAGAACAGAGGGGGGGAGTTAAATAAGAGAGACAGAGAAGGAGAGAGAGGTGACTGCCGTTGAAAGTGACTTACGATCATAAATTGCATTTCCACTGGGTCATCTACTCATCATTTACCACCTGTGGGGAATGCTCCTGCTTGATGATCTAATCACCCTCTTCTCAGTAAATATAAAGGTCTGAGAGACAGAAGACTAGGTTGTTGTAAAATGTGCAAGAATTATAATGCTCTTCTGCGTGTGAACACAAAAGGCATGGCCTCATTTGTATTCAAACTAGCCTCTGTATTTCAGACACCCTTTGGACACAACTGTCTGCCTCAGTCGGTTGCACGCAGACCCCACCTCCCACAGCTGAGCCTTTCTGCAGTTTATGGATGATATTGCTGCGTACCGCCGCCTCCAGCTTCGACTGCCTCCCCTGTGCTTGTTCTCCAAATTCCCACCCTTGTTAATGAGAATTAATGGCTAGTGGTCTTGTGCAAGTGTATGGACCTGCGTGAGGTGGCTTCTAAACACTGTTTTGACAAGGCTGGCTAACCTGACCTCCCAGACAATGCCGCAGAGCACAAGAGCAAAGCACCGCCCTATGTTCAGCCATAATTATCATGCTGAGAATCCTGTCAGACATTTCATATAATCGCTTCACCCTAAGGAAACTTGACTGTCCCTTTGTGGCCTACAGCTTAATCAAGACCATGTAAACATGGCTTTGGTGTGTAGCTCCCTTTTCATCCCACTTGTGATTGTCTCTCTCCACTACTGTTATGCCAGTATTGCCTTCGAGGTGATTGTGCGAGAAAGACTGTTTCAGTATGTCGGAGCTATCTGACAGGGATTAGTTCCATCATAAATCATACTTATTACACACTTGTGCCCCAAGTTGTTCAGGAGAATTTCATGTTTTTGTACCTGCTTGCAAATCCTTGCTCAACATAGACTGACATTTGTTAGAATATCCCTTGTACTTGTCCGGCACTGACGCAGCAGTGTCATCTAAGTCATACTTGGCATAATCTTTTTTGTCTTTTCAGAGCGGTCACGTTCCTCTGCCAATTGCCATGCAATTATGCAAATCACAATCCCATGACACATTGAGAGTGGTGTAGGAGACAGGGGAAGGGGGGACTTCTATCTGTGCTCTCCCTAATGAGATTGATGTCCCAGCATCTATCAGTGTGGGAACTGCCAGAGTAGAAGCCCAGCACGCAGGGACAGAGCACATAACTCACAATCTCATAGGCACACACCACAGAGAAGGGCAAGCTCGGATTTAGTTAAAATTTCTCTCTTTCTGTCAAGGCTAACTCTATTTCTTGCTGTCTCTTTCTGTCTCATCACTCTTATCTTGCTCTCTTTTGCACAAATGCACACCTACACACACACACGCGCGCACACACACTGTCTAATATAATTCTGTTCCTGTCTTCTATAAAAGCGCCCCATTTACACATCCTGCAGGCAACACAAAGGAAATTTGCAATGAAAAGTTTACCTGGAAAATGTCAGGTGCGTTTCAGGATGGATTTATCACTGCAGTGAAAAGAATTGGTTGTTTGCGGGGAGACTTGGGCAAACTTTAGGCATTTTGCAATAACTAGGTGTTTATTGGCTTTGTAAACAGAGCAGTGGTTTTGCAAGTTGTGTGTCTCTGTTTGTGTGTGCGCGTGTGATTTGTTGGAGTTTGCGCTCAAACTGTGAGTTCTTAGTGTTCATGTAATTACTAGCAGTAAGTGATGTGCTGTCAGACATGTTGTCACTGTGCGAGTATTGTTATGATGGTGACAGATGGCAATTTATGAGCAAGCGTTTCAGTGTCTCTTCCTATACTGGGCTCATTTTCGCATACACGTACAATTCCGTCTCACAAACTTTTGAACTACAGAGGCTTGCTGCATTCATGTGTAACTGACGCCACTGTGACTTCATTTACAGTTTAAAAGATGAAAAGACATCCAATTACTTTTAAACTGAAACAGTTTCCAGCAGGTAAACAGAAGCAATTAAGTGAATTTTGACACTTTTTTGCCTTCTGTAGAACACCAGGCAAAAATTTTAAATGAACTAATCACATTGGAATCTGTTTATTTTGATGTGTTTAAACTAATATTCTTTAGAAATCAGGCCTTTTCCCAGCTGAAATGTAAATATGTTAGTTTTCAGTTGTTCATTTAGCCACTTCTGAAGCTTTTGCTGTTTGTACATGTGTTCTGTCCGAACATTTTTGTGTGTGGAATTGAAAGCATGGTGTAAAGAATGTGTTCACACCCCAAACATTTAGTGCAATAATTTTACTGAGCGTACTTGTGATATTAGATCATTAATGATTACCTTCTGTCTACGTCTCCTTTAGGTTCCACAGCAGAGGAGCCTGGCAGGGGAATGTGGGGGTTTACTCGAGATCCAACTCAGTTGCAGGGCAACATACTTAAGACAGCACTTAGAAAAAGCCCCCAGGGCTTTGGATTCACCATTATTGGCGGAGACCGACCTGACGAGTTCCTCCAGGTCAAAAACGTCCTGCCAGATGGGCCTGCAGCACATGACAAGAAGATTGCCTCAGGTAACATTCCCCACAGACATAATGTTTTTTAAGTATCTGGTTCGCATGCTGTTTTAACAGTTGGAGACCACCCTGCTGTAATTTGTTTCCATGATGCAAGGTAATACAATTGTTTAAAAGCAAAGTCAACAAAATCCAGTGTCACATTCACGTGTACACGGGTAACTGTGCATGGCATTTATCTTTATTCACGCAGTAACACTTAAGCTGGGCATTAGCATACATTCTGTACATAATACAGCTTAATGTGCCCTTTGTGTACACACAAATAAACACATTCGGAGGCAAAAAACCGAACAGGCACTTCACTCTGAATATCACATTGCTTGATCAAGCAAAGACAAATGTTTATAGGCAGTGTTCAGTGGAGCAGCTCGAAAAATAGAGAAGTCATCAATAAACCCGTGTGTAGTTTATAGTAGAGGCTCACATTTTATACGCACTCGTATATTAAAAATGTAATTAGCCTGCATTCAGGCAGCGTGGCTGCAGGTTGACATGTGTGCTTATGTAAAAACAGGGGATGTATATGAGTCTGCCATGTAGTGTGTTTTGCAAGTGGCACAGTAAGTTCTTTATTGTTGCATGTTCTAGTTCTGTGATCACATGCATGGTGACTGTATTAATTTGAAGTATGTTACTGTGTAATGCCTTAAGATTCACATTACCGTAGTATTGATTGCCGAGCCATTGCGACTGCTGAGAATCAACTTAAGAGTGGAGCAAAGAGAATAATTATTTTCAGTGTTTCATTTCCCTTGAGAAGGAGGGTAATTGACTATAACAAAAGATGAATGTAATTAATTTCATTGGGTTTTAATTGCAAGCAGTAGACTGTAACATCTTCAAGTAGGTTTTTTTTTTTCATTTCTGAGTATTGGCCTACGGCATTTATTTATGCTAAAGGTTGAGTGTTTGAACTTTGTGAGAAAATATATTTCGCTTAGCTTTTTGAATATGTAGCTGTTGAACTAATCGTATGAGCGACATGTAGTTGGTCTGAACAAGCAACAAACTGGAATATGAAGCTCACTCACGAGAGTGAAAACGTAGCCTTTGTTTTTTCTTTGGTAAAGTATCGATTGTGTGGGTGGGCAATCCACCTCTGGGCATCTAGCCACCTAGCTAGTCAGCAATTCAGCTGCTTATCCAGACCTATATCTGGGGCAGGCCAGGGGTGATTAGAGTCTATCCTTTACAGTACATGGAGATAAAAGGAGGAAAAAGAAAACACGTCAATGACCTCGTTTTATTTTTCTCTCTCGCACACTCCCTCCTCCCCCGTTAACATGTTTGAATTTTTTAAGATATAGGAGTCTACTTATGTAATCCAATTGCATAATTGCGCTTATCCCCATGTCTTTTTATTGGTGTATTGTTGTAATAGTACTTTTCAAAATTTCCTTTGGCATGGTGATGAATACAGAAATTTAAATTTTGTCCAATTTTTTTCATGTCACAAACGTGTAAAAGCTTTTTGTTCTTCTTTAGGTGACGTAATTGTGGACATTAATGGGACATGCGTGCTGGGAAAGACTCATGCTGATGTCGTGCAGATGTTCCAGTCTATCCCAGTCAATCAGTATGTGGACATGGTCCTGTGTCGGGGCTACCCTCTGCCAGAGGACACCAGCAATAGTGAGGAGGCATCGAGCAACCTCAGTGCCTCTAAGGACACTTCTCCTTCCCCTTCGACACCACAAGACCTCAATTATGCTGTCAACGATGGAGCAACCCTTTCTCGGCAGACTGTGTCAGTGCCACCTATAACCAACGGAGGACGCCACCACCATCCTCATTCCCATCAACACCACCACCTTCCACATGCCCTTAATCAAGAAGGGCCTGACCCTACTCTATTACAGCCGGAGCTGGTGAGTGTGCCCTTGGTGAAAGGCCCGGGAGGTTTTGGCTTTGCTATAGCGGATTGCCCCCTGGGACAAAAGGTAAAGATGATCCTGGACGCCCAGTGGTGCCGCGGCTTGTTGAAGGGTGATGTTATCAAGGAGATCAACAGACAGAATGTCCAAACTTTGAGCCACTCGCAGGTGGTCGACATCCTCAAAGACCTGCCTGTGGGCAGTGAGGTCAACGTGCTGGTGCTTAGAGGAGGTGAGTCAGCAATGATGAAAGTTCACTTTGCTGCTATTGTACTATTGTACACTTCTGCTGCAGGTAAGCCTGCAACACTGACATTATAGAAGGATATCACAGGTGGTGAGTTTACAGTACGTATGTTGTGACATCGCTGATGTCTATATTAATCTGCTGTTTAGACAAAATACAGGCGTTAGTGCTATTTAGACCCACGTTTCTGAAGTTACTTTAATCCTCACTCACCTTTACGCCACCTGTTCTATTTCTTTACTTTCTTTTGGCCAAAAGAAAACACAGAGCGTAACAGTCTGGTGAACAGTCTGCTTCCATTTGTAAATAATTTCCTGCGAGAAAGTGAGACATTGTCAAAGATATTTCAACTGTAGAAGAGGTGAGATTTAATGTAATGCACAATGTTTTAATTTAAAAATAACAGCACGCATTGTGGTGTTCAGTAGGTGTTGCTTGAATACACAGACTCTCCCAATGTTAAATAAAGCAATTTCACGCTCTGGTCTACACCAGCTCTGCATCATCCACCATGCACTTTCCCAAACAGGGAGGAAGTCATGCTTAGTCACATGATGAGCTATGCTAGGAAGGTGCAAATAGATGGCAGTTTTGGTGATTCACTTGCTGCCTGGAGAGAAAGTGAGAGGGGAGGTAGGAGTGATGGAGCACAGTGAATAATGATTGCCCTTCTTCTTACTTCATGCTTTCACAGATTTGAAGGGCTTGTTCCTTTATGCCTTTACTGCAGTGCAGTAGCCTAGATTCAAGAGATCAGTGTTGCACCCACATATCAGATGTGCACAGCTGGGGTCTACGTTGAGCTCCAGGGGGTTGTAGTTTGTGTGTATGCTGCTGTGCCAGCCTGATATGCATTTTTTAATTGCAGTGCATATGGAGGATTTGTGTGTTAATGTTTAAAAAAAAGCAGATCATAGCTTTCCAGGACTAAAAGGAGTAGTGCCGCAGGGCTTCCCTCAGGTCACCCATGGACTGGGATTAGGGTAGGCTTTACTCCCAGCCGGGGGCTAGAACTACCTTCTAATGACAGCAGAGCAGTGAGAAATGAAACAGGAAATTATTTGGCCTTGCTCCCTATACTGGATTTAAATCTGGAAATGAGACAAAGTGCCCTTCCCCATGGGTTGTGTTCTGAACTCAGTATCTGAGATATGATATGATCAGAGATTGTGAAAATGGAGATATTGCCAGTGAATTTTTACATAATATTGGAAATGGGGGGGTGGGGGGTGGGGGAACTAAATGTCTTTTTATTAAATCAATGCCAGTAATTGTCTTTGTGATAAATTGATTTGATGAAAATTCAAATTTGAAAAGCTTCAGTGTTTATGCTGCTCTAGTAATGTAGCTAACAGCTGGCAGGTTTAAACCACAGAAATGCATGTTTTCCCATGGCTTAAGGTCATCTGTCTCTCATCCCATAAACCGTTCATGCAACTGGAGTCTACTGCCCCCTACTGGTTTACTTACACTCTGGTTCACATTCTGCTCTGTGACCATGACCATGTCAGAGAGAACAAAAACAAAAGCTAAATCTGAAACCTATGAGCAAGTTCACTGTGTGAGTCGGTGGAGAAGAAGGTGCAGATTCTGTATAAGAACCGAGAGAGGGTTTAGTCTTGACATTCAACCACTTCAGGCCAAAAGTTCAAATCTGTAGTAGAGTGAAGAAAATGCAAAATGCAACTCGTCCTTAAATAATTTAATCTGATGTAAGCAGATGTTGGCAGATGTTTGCTGTTGTGTTGTTAATGACGTCACTTTAAGTCCCACTTCTGTCTCTCTGCTCACAGGTCAGACGTCTCCAGTGAAGTCACTGAAACCAGTAAGTTTTCTGTCAGTTCAAATCCATTTTGTATGATGAAAAAAATAGACTCTGCTGCTAAAACTGCTGATGAATTATTAAACCAGAAAACTTTTGTCTTGGTTACCCGCAAGCCCCAGCGTGTAAACGTGTGCGTGCTGTAGTAGCTGCTGTTAGAAGCATCATTCAGGGAGCCCACATTAGCCAGGCTGTTATTTCTGGAACTGCATGTGGGTAAATATGCTGGCTTCTGGCAAACGGCAACTTAGCATCCCTCTGTGTATGGGTGTTTAAGATGATATGCCATGTTCAACAGCTTGTTCCTCTGCTACTCCTCCATGATGCACTCTTAAAATAGAGAGTGTTGGGGCACCGACAGGCTTACTCATACTGTTTTATTTGTTCAATGCATAATTATTTAGATCTGTATGGATGTACTATTTTATTTTCTTTCATTTTATGCCGGTGGAGTAGTTTGTCACTCTGGACAAGCTTTAATGATTTTTTTCCCTCCATTAGCTACCTTCCTACTTTAGACATAAATCATTGCTATAGTATAGAATACCTTTTATTAAATAACCTGCAGACATAATACAATGATGCTGAACACATTGGCAAAAAATATGTAATATATAATCCATTAGTTTAATGGATGATTGCCTTATAATGAGCTCGTGCTTTACCATCTTGTATATCACATTGCTTGTCTCTATGTTGCAGTGCACAGGTCCCATGTCTCACGGAGTAGCCCAGCCTACTTCACACCAGGCACCTCATTCGGTGCCCCAACAAATGGTCCATCCGTTCCCTCAGCCCACGATGCAGCAGCAGAGGCAGGAGATGATCAGCAGCACAGAGACCCTAAGTCAGCCTGAGGCATCCCCCAATGCATCAACGTTCTCCTCCAGCACCCTGCGCTCAGCTTCACCCAAACCAGATGCATCTGAGCTCTACCTCAAGTCCAAGGCCATTCTAGACAGCAAGCGTAAGTACAAGAGTACTTATACTTACACAGTTTACAGTAGTAAACTTTACTACAGATGCAAAGATTTATTTAATTCATTCATGTTTTTTAACGTATTTTTTGGATTAGTGAAATTAACAAGTTACCGGTGTCAATGCTGATTCAAATTGCTACTTTGTGTTTCATTATTACACAAAGAAATCAAATCCTCAGATGTGCAATTCTAAAACCAGCTTACAGTCTTTTGCAAATGCTAACACACTTGTTACTGAATTTCGGGGACACAGAAGCCAAATACGACACAAAAAGACGCAAACGTCTTACTCCTATGTCACAACGAAATACTGCAATCAAAATAATACAGTCAAAACATTTTTGAATCAAATCTGTGCACATGCACCACATGAATTACTTATAGACCACAAACACAGACAAAAAGATTCTGCCACCTCCTGTTAGCGTCTGACAACATCATCTCATTAACATCGCTAGCAGTGTCATCTCTGGCTCGGCAAGAGGGAAAATATTGCTCTAGAGTTTCCAAAAACAGCTGACCTAGTTTAGATTGCTTAATCTCAGATTGCCTTGTGGTCAGCATGCGTTTTTCTTATGTATAGGTGTGTTGTTGCCCATGTCAAGTATCTAGGTGTTTTCCTGATGGTCATGAGAGATTTCATTCTTGCAGTTAATGAATATTTTTCATCAGTTTTTACCAATTATATTTTCTTTTCTCTGTGCAGCTCCCAATACAAAGGACCTGGATGTATTCATCAAAAGGAATCAGGAATCAGGCTTTGGCTTTAGAGTCCTTGGGGGCGAGGGACCAGATCAGCCAGTAAGTCGGAGGCCAGCATCCATTTAAAAGTACTGTTGGAGACCCTCAGTCATAAGAGCAGCAGACTGACACCAAATTGAAGCTGAATTCTGTTGATTTAATATTAACTGAAAGTTTCTTTTCCCATCTCTGGGAATGGTATTATGAAAATACCAGCCAGTCTGTATCATGAATCTCCCTCAGATCGGTATATTTAGCTATGTCTCTTACACCATCTTACTTCCGCAGGTATATATTGGTGCCATTGTGCCACTCGGTGCAGCTGAGAAGGACGGGCGCTTGCGGGCAGGGGATGAGCTACTTTGTATAGATGGCGTGCCAGTCAAGGGCAAATCCCACAAACAAGTGCTGGAGCTGATGACCAATGCTGCTCGTAATGGCCAAGTCATGCTTACAGTCCGCAGGAAACTAGCATACACAGGTTGGTCTGCTTCTGAATAATCAGCTCCGCATTCCTCTGAGGGCACAGAAAGCGTGGCTTCTTGCTCACTCCTTTGGCTTATATAGGTATGCTAGAGGAGAACCTTTGAGGGAAAGCTTTGATCTGGATTTTTTTTCCATTAATCCTTTAAATTCGTTGTGGTAGATTTTCTCTGACTGAAATGAAGTTTGTCAAAAATGGACTTTTTAAGATGCTACTCTATGCTGTAATTTTCCTGAAAGGAAAAAGATGGAATTTTAAGGACGGTTAATTTATTTTAATCATGGGAGGTGAATTCCAGGTTTCATCTTGAATCAAAATGGGCATAAAGTGGAAACAAGAAAAGAAGATTATTTGCTCTCTGTTTATCTGTCAAGGATGATTGCAGTTGTGTGAAAAGCACTGAAGATTAGATCAGCTGGTAGAGTTAAATCTCAAAGGATGGAAAAAATGCTGACTCTTCTTTCTTTTTTCTTTTTTTCTTTTTTTTAAACTGCACATACCCTGCTGCATCCTGGCTGGTTTACCCCACCGATAGCCATTCCATGAATAGAACAAGCACTTTTTGAAATTACTACAGATTTGATGTATCACAACAACAGCTTGATCACATTGCAAAAAATTAAGCATCAATCATGTGAGGGTTTATGCTTTCAAAGCAGGGGGCTTAGAAAGCGATTCACTGATGCTGGCTTGCAAAACAGAGACTCAGCAAAACAAACATACAATGAAGAGAGATGGAGGTTGCTTAGCTTGTCTTATGAATAACAAATTGGAAAGGCCTTTTATCTCAACTGTAGAGCTGACGGTCTTTCATTTAATGTGGGTAAGACATGCTGCAGAAAGGCTTCTTTGATAAAGCCCCTGCTTCTGCATTATTTACAGAAGGATCTCTGCAAGAGCAAATCAGAAAGATTTTGTCAAGTAATTGTTATTGGTTTAAATTTATGTTAACTAAATCAGACTGCTCATACTTAACGTGTGTTGGTAGAATCATTCTGAAATGTTAATATATTGCATCTTTTTTAATCAGTCCTAGAAATGAAGTCCAAATTTGCTACAATGCTAAGCATTTGTGTTTTAATATTTTTGTACCGTTTTTTTGTTTTTGTTTTTTTTTAAAGATGGTGGAGGAGAAGATGACAACAACCAGCAGCCCCAGCAGGTTGCATCTGCTTTGGTCAACAGCTCTCCCAAGATGCCTCGTACTGAAGCACCAAGCATCATCCAGCCTGCTCAGCCTACCCGTCCTGAGCGCTTTGATGTTACTCTGCAGCGCAAAGACAACGAAGGCTTTGGCTTTGTCATCCTCACGTCAAAGAACAAGCCCCCACCTGGAGGTTAGAAATAAATAAAATCAATAAATCCTTAAAAATGAAATCCTATATTGTGTTTTTACTTTTTGGAACAACAAAATCTTTTAAACATCAAACACATTTCCAGCAAAATCTGTTACTTATTGACATTTAGTTATGCTAGTGGAGAACATGTAGGGAGGGAAGCGTTAAAGTCATTTTTGAAAGGATTGTCCTGAAATAATCGCAAACAATAAATTCCCTTTTCAGATAAGAAATGCTATTTTCATACTGTTAATATTCAAATACTTCCAAAGCTGATGGCACAAATTGTTAATCTTAGCTATTCTCTGTAAAGAGCTTATTGGGTATGTGCTCAACTAAGACTGAGTGTAACATAAGTCATAAACTGATATGTTAGCATGTGCGTAATGCTTTTACATGATGTGCAGGACATCACATAAAGGCATTATGTGTTCTTACTTAAAATTTGGTCTCTAAATGTTGGGCTCATAGAGTTGCATAAACATCCCACACTGCAGACTGTCATTTCTCTGATTTGCTCTCTTCCAGTTATACCTCACAAAATTGGTCGTATTATTGAAGGCAGCCCTACAGACCGTATAGGTCAAATGAAGGTGGGAGACCGTATTTCTGCTGTCAACGGCCGCTCCATCATGGAGCTTTCACACAACGATATTGTTCAACTCATCAAGGATGCTGGAAACATTGTCACTCTTACTGTTGTGCCTGAAGATGGTGAGTTGACACAGACCAAGTCACAGTGTTGCTGCGCTGTTCTTTTGTCATTGTTTGCTTTGTTTTTTAACTGCATTTTCCGGGAATAAGATCATGAGGAATCTTGGCACACTTTTACTTTTACAGACAGCGCTCCTCCGTCTGGAACAAATTCAGCCAAGCAGAGCCCTTCGGCACAACACAGAGCTGTAGGCCAACAGCCTTCCAGCTACCAAGACAGGTAAACGATTATACACGCATACTCCCACACAAGCTTGAGCATCCACACAGGCTTGCCAGTATTCCCCTTTGAAATACTAAGTCCACTGGAGACAATCTAATACAGGTTCTGCCACTTGAACCATAAATTAGCCCCAATCCTCTCAAAGCGCCTTCGGTTTTGTGCTGCAATGTGGCCCATTACTATCTCTTGTGCCTCACACACTCCTCGTTATCCAAAAAGACAGAAAATCCCCCTGTGGTCACCCTTTGGATGGTGAAGCAAAGGAAAAGAGACAGATTAATAGGGAGTCTTGCTTCCCCTTTGATCTTTCTTTTTAAACAAGGCCACCTGTGTCAGACTTTTTAATCCCACTGCCACAGAAATTTGCCACCATCATTTCTTGCCCACGTCCGCTCACTGTCCATCAGCATGCATTCATATTCTCCATATTTAGCCCCCTGTCCAGTCCTCAGCCTCTTCCTCTCCGCTTAATCACCAACATGCCTTGGGTCACACTAGGCTCAGATATGAGCTGAAACTCTCAGCTTGGTGGCATAAAGTGTGCAAACTCTTCTGAAAGCTAGAGCTGGTAAGAATTCCTACGCTCTTTATATAGTGCGTCAGCACAGCGAAGTTCTCACAAAGGCATTGTAATGAGCTCTGCGAAGCATTAAAGTATGCCCCCTTATCTATCACTGAAATGTAAAAGCAACATGGTTCTTTGAAGAATTTACATTTCTCTGTGTGTTGCATAATGACGCCAACAAAAAGAGGCTCATGCTGCTGTAATGAAGGAGGAGTAAACGGTGCAATAGACTCAATACTTGAAATGTGCAATTCACTTGTATTTTTATTTTTATTCCTATTTATTCTATTTATCCCCTTCGTATATTTTATTTATATTGTCTCTGTATTTATATATATGTGTGTGTGTATAACTCTGTAACTTCTGTCGGTGCTGTGCTTTTTTGGAAATCGAATTTCCCAGAGGAACCCACCCGAGGGATTAATAAAGTTCTATCTTATCTTATCTTATCTTATCTAATGTGTGGATCTCACACTGGACACAGCAGAGAGGGAACAGAATTAGACTCCTTTTCTCCTTTTTTGTTTTTGCTCTCTGATTCTATATTTAAAATGGGATATGCATAAAAACATTGTTACTAATATTACATTTGAATAAGCTGGTGGTACAGGCATGTATGTACGAGAGCACCGAACACATGCATTTTATGGGTTTTCATTAGAATTCGATTTTTGAGGCCAATGTTGATATTTTAGTGTGTCCGTGTATATGTGTGTGTGATTTTTAGTGATTTAAAATCCTGATATTCTGATATATTTTCGATCGATTCTTTTTTCCTTTCAGACACTTGAGGCATAAACAGATTCCCCTGATATTTGTTACGTTATTTATTTACTCGTTTATGCTCTGCCCAGTTTGCTTGGATCAGTTGTGTTTGTGGCATTTCAAGCATGTTGGTTGCCAGAGTGCCCTCTGATAGACTTGCGATGTCAACACTCATACGATGGTTAAAGGGTGTTTCTTCTTTTCTTTTTAGTATTCATTTATTGGCCTTTATAAATGCCAGTGGATTAGCAAACAGCTAATACTCGTCTAGTTTACCTGGGTTATACAAAGGGCTGTGTTTCCCTCACCTTTAAACTGCCACCATAGTTGCTTCTTATTATTTTTGGTAGGAATATTGCGCATATCACAGTCTACCTCGTCAGAATAACTGTTTACTGACTCAAATTTTCATAATAAACGACGTCTATTTCATGTCTTTGAAATATTGTTTTCTAAATATAGTAAATATTTAGTGTCATATTATAGTAAATTACACTGTAATGCATCTTCTCTGGGGTAGGAATGGTGACTCCGAGGCTAAGAATCATCTTTCACCAAGAGATGGGACAGGAACTCTCATTCCATCGGGCCCTAAGCAGGTGAGGCCATTGATGTTTATATTTCCCCAGTTGTAGTATTTTATGGTTGTAATCTTGTCATTCTGCCCTGGTGTCAATTGATCCCCAGAAACTCTTGATCGTGATATATATCAACCAAGTAATAGATTTTCCAGATTCATTTCCACCTCAGGAATGATTTTGCATCAATTGCTTCAGTCTTAAAAGCTCACAATCTTTCTTGTGAACAACAGGGCTGCTTTGTGGTGGAGCTGGAACGCAGCCAGAGGGGCTTCGGCTTCAGCCTGAGAGGAGGGAAAGAGTATAACATGGGGCTGTTCATTCTTCGACTGGCCGAGGAGGGACCCGCTCTTAAAGATGGCAGGATACATGTATGTTTTCTTTCTCCACTTTATTGAAGTGCAATAGTTCCTAATCAAAGCTTTGAGTTTCTCACAGAGCACTGTACCTCGGGCAAAATGAGACATCCTGCCCATAGCAGTGGAAAAGTTAATGTTAATAGATTTTTTTTTCTTTTATTATTATTTGTCAGGTTGGAGATCAAATAGTGGAGATCAATGGCGAGGCCACACAGGGCATTACACACACTCGGGCAATTGAGCTGATCCAAGCAGGAGGCAATAAAGTTCATCTACTTCTCCGACCTGGCCAGGGCTTGGTCCCGGATCACAGTGAGTTATTGCAGAGCACTGCGTGCATGTTGTCGCCGCTGCATATAGATCTACTTAATAGCTTATTAGTCATACATATAGAGAAGCTTTTGTATGGATATGCTAGATAGCAGGGTGCCGAGTTTCCTTTTTCTCATGCATGTGTTGCAAGCTTTCTTGACTTTTCTCTCTTCTCATTCTGTTTTACTACTGCTATTTGGATCTGCCTTTTGTGCTCTTTATCTGCCTTGCTTTCTCTGTTTTCTGCTCTAGCACGGCTGTCTATTTCTACTTTTATCTCTTCCTTCTATAGGTCTGAACTCTTCTTCCACCCTGTGCTTCTACATGAAACCAGAGCATCACTAAAGGCCTCACTGCTTTTCTTGGTCTGTCCCTAATAACATTGGTAATCCTTGTACTCCACCTACTTTTGTCTTAGAACTCTCCTTTCAGAGTGATTTAACTCCCAAATTAAAGTGTTATTCTCTATCCACTATGTCATCCCCCATGATCAGCCTGAATAGATCAGTTCGTTGTAGCTCAGTAATAACCTAATGTATTACAGTATAACCAGACTATCTAGAGGGCTGAACTAAAGCAGTGAGTCCTAGAAGAACAAACAGGCCTGCAGGAGCATTGGAAGGCTTCTGAGCCCCACAGGTTATTTTTTAAGGGTATTACAAAACAAGATGCCACTGAACACTCACTGCGTCCTTAGTTTGAGTGAAGATGGAGGCCTGGAGAGAAGTTCTTAACCAGATATTGATCAGTGAGTGGAAAAGTAGTAAAAGGATCTGTGTTTATTCACTGGCATCAATCTTTCAATCCAAAGACCAAATTATTTGAATGAGTTGTTGCTCTTAGAAATCCAAAAGCTCATTTCAGCACCTCTAAGTCCATCACGCTCACTTTTCTCTCTCTGTTTTTTTCTGCTGCATATATCTGCTCTCAACTACAGCTGTGCAGTTCTTATCAGCTCTGGGGAAAATTGAAACGTCAGTGCTGAGTGAACTCTAGCACCTTTTCATTGATAGCTACGTTGTCAGCTGATACACATCTCAAACAAGGCAAATATATTAGAGGGGGCTATTACAAAGGACTATTACAGAAAGTGTGGTAGACGGAAAAAATCTTTTTTCCAAAAACTGAGCATATCGCGCTTCTATTGTATGACTTATTTAATCATCTTTAATCTTTGTTGAATGTGCAAAAAATATCTCGTTATGATTTTTTTTTTAGCTTCTGCAGTTTCTTTGCTTTCACATAGCAGTTTTTTTGCTTAGCTCAAACTTTTTTCTTACTATCTGCTGCTTGCTTTGTAGGTTCAAAGGACAAAGTTACCATTCCAACCTCAAGCTTTCCCAGATTCTCTGTATCTGATGGGCAGTCATCTCCAGCTTCTCCATCCTCTGTCTCCCTCTCTACCTCTGAACTTTCCCCATCCTCACCCAAAATATCTGCCCCTGATGAGTTCCCTGGGGGTGACGGCATAGAACGTGGGTCCCCTGGTGCTGCGAGGGAGCATGGTAGGCAGGCTAACAAACCAAGAGGACAGCAGCTCTCTGACCCTAACCATAAGCGCACCACCAGCCCAAGCACCCAGACCAATAAAACAAGCAGGAGCGACTCCGCAAATGGTAGCCCCAAAAGAGCCACTGAAGGCCAAAGGGAGCACATAGATCGCTCCCAGAGCCCTCGAAAAACAGACCAAGGCCACAGCGGATCCCTGGAGGACATGAGCAAGGACAGAAAAGCCCAGGGACAGAGAGGCTCCAAGTGGGAACGTGACCCTGCCGTGCCTTTGAGCAACCTGGAGGAGCCTCACAGCCCCAGGCGCCCAGCTGGCCAAAAGCCCAATATTGCCTCTGGAGAAGAGAAGGACCTGAGGTACAAGCAGACTGATTCAGCTTACTGGCAGGAAAGAGGAGCTACAGAGAGTGGAGACAAAACCTGGGGAACCACTGACTACTACAGAAAGGCAAAGAGGGCTGAGCAAGAGGCACTGGTCCAAAAATCCAACTCCCAAGCATACAGGGAGAGGGTGGGGTCAGACGCTGATGGTGGCACACTGAGCCGAAAGACCGCAAGAGACAAACGGGACAAGGAACATCGAGATGGCAAGTACCATGGTTCAACTGAAGAAGTGAATAAAAAGGACCCACGAGGTTCAAACAGTAGCATCCCAGACCCCAGCTGTAATGGGAACACTTCCAGCAAGAAGGGTCCCATCACCCCGGGCCCGTGGAAAGTTCCCAGTTCTGCCAAGATCCAGTCCCGGGTGGACACCACATATGCAGATATCTGAAACCCTGCCAGGACTCTGCATATATAAAGAAAAAGCTGAGCCACAAACATGAATTCAGAATTGAAGGATTATTTTTTTTAGACATGTCTGACATAGCAGATCACTGTGCAACCAGCAACATAGCTTCTCATTGCTCCTGATTATTTTTTTTTCTCCAACCACTTTGCCTACATCAGTTTGCATCAAGCTGCTGATATCTGATCCGACACACGTTGTACCTACATGAGAATTTGTACTGTATAATGATGTGTAAGCATGTGTGTAACAGATGGGTTCTGAGTGTGGTATTTGGAAGTAACAATGACGTCTATTTTGTGCCAATCAGAGACTCCGGTAATATAAAGAAGCTGCTCCTAATTGCACTCACTGTGAGACTGTTTGTGGGTTTTTTGGATAAACTGCTCTCCTCCCCACCACGATGAAGGATCCAGATTTTTTTTTGTTTGTTTGTTTTGGGGTTGTTTTTTTTTATTACGTGTGTCACGTTTGAAGGTTTAAAGGCATACACATGCAATCACAGCTTTTCTTCCAGGTGAGACTAACTCACTGTTGCTGTCACAAATGGATGTTTTAAAAACTGAGACTTGTGATTTTCTCTGATCGCTGTCTTAAAAGCGAAACTGTCTTGTAAGTCCTTTATGGTTTGTTTTTTGAGACCGACTAGAGTGTGACTGCATTCATACATGCGAAGACATGAATTCCCTTAGCAGATCAGAGAATGGAAAGACTACCCTGGAGCTTTATATGCATAAATCAGCAGACCAGATACTTGTGGTTATAGTTCTAATGTTTGTTATATGTGTGTTAATGAAAATAAAGCATAATGTAATTTATTGAAATTAAATGTACACAGAACAGTTAGTACACATAATTTCACTTTTCACGTGGACTTGATGAGGCAAGGTAGAAATGGAACGTGTAGATAAGCATCTCCATCTAAAAGAATATATTCAAAGACTGCAGTTTATGCATCTAATTTCATTCAAGCCTGATTCATAAAGTTGCTGACTGTTCACAGCTCTGTATTTTAGGTCCTCTGCCTGCGTGTACGTATACAAGCTGACTTGTAGGCCTGTGTATTTTAAATATCACTGTAGCATCGACTATACTGAAAATGAAACATATCTCATTTAACAAAGTGGTTACACATATATCGACTCATATTATACATGAATTGAATTAACAGAGGCTGACTGTAAGAAGTGAGACATCTGGCTTTTAACTTACTAAAAACATTAGAAGATATGTCTTTTTGTTAACCATAAATATAGGCACAAAAACAGATGGTTCCAACACAAATATCTATTTTTGATCATTATTTTTAGTACATGACCCCCATGATTTAAGTAGTATAGTATTAATATTATGCTCCATTATAGGCAAGATGCCTGAAGAATTCACCAAATAGTCACCCTTTGGTGATTGAACATATAGTGCATGAAATTGGCAGTACCATTTCTTTAGGAGTCTGGCTTGAAATTACAATCTAAGGTTTGTCAACTTTATTTTTTTAATAAATTCAGTGTAATAAAAAAGTTATTGGGATATGTTGCCCTGCTCTAAAATGACAATGTAGCATCGTTCCAGTGTTTCTCCTGTGGAGTAGAGACACCTAGTGGTTTATACACTGCTGTTCACAAGCAAATTATTGCTTGAACCCAACCCATAAGGATGTGAAGCAGTAATACATGCATCTGTGGGTCTGTAAGACCACTGCTTAATTTATTGTCCACTTTATTGTGACTATGATGCGATACTGTATTAATTACTGTTCATGCCATTACCATGTATGATACTGTGGCCTTGTATTGCTCCAACATATATACATATATATATAAATATATAAAAAAAACTTTTAGTTTTACATCATGGTAGTTGTAAATGTTTATAAATTGTACAGCACCTGTATAAATATTTGCCTTCATGCAGGAAAAAAATCCTCTAAATTGTTTCATTATTTTTTTAAGGGAAGGGAACTGAGAGGAAATGCTATAAAGTGGTTCAAAAGAAATAATAATAATCTGGTCATGGCATTTTGTTCATGCACTGATAAATAAAGGTTTACTGATTCAACATGTTTGTTTTGTCCTCTTTTTACGCCTCTAGTGGGTGTGCCACTGCATTATGATGACAACTTTAAAAAATATATATATTTTTACCTCAAATTGGAGTCGGTTACAGTGGTTTATCGTTGTGGCGTGTAATATTGCTACTTCACAGCTCTCACCCGCTGCAAACGCAAAAGCTCCGCCTCCAGTGGGTTAACCATTACGTCAGCTGAGCGGAGGTGAGTGCGTGCAAAGCCGCACGCATTCAGTACATTCCAAACTCCAACTCCCATGCAGCCATGCGCCGTCTTTAAACTACATTACCTACAGATCAATGCGTTGCGCGTGCGCAATGGACTCAAATCAGCGAAGGGAACTACAAATTAACGGCAAGAGGACTACATATTGTCGGGGACCTGCGCAGTAGGAACCCAGAGTCCTTTAAATTGTTGACTACTGTACGTGCAAAGATGGCAGCTCAGGTCGACTTGCTCCGTGCCAAAGTAGAAGACAAAATGGTAAGGGATCGTCTGGAGCGATTCATGAAAGAGAAGAAGAAGAAAAAGAAAAGGGACTTGTCACCGTTGGCCGACAAACGGGAGAGGTCTGAAAAAGAAGCGAAAAACGTGAAGCTCCATCACCACCATCATAATCACAAACATGCCGAGCACCGGATCCATCAGCCGCATCAGCTGCAGCAAAATCCCAAGCCCCACAACTTCAGCACGGACAAGCTCGTCCTGCACAGCCACCATCACAATCACAGCCTCACCAACGGCACGAAGAAGCCGATTTTTCCTCCGCCTCAGCCGCGAAAGGTGCCGGAGCAGCTACAGAAGAAGCAAACGGTGCCTTCACAGCCACCTGCGCTCTTCACTTTCACGCCTCTCAAAGTGGTCAAGGCCAAGCCCCAGGAATTCAAAGAAAAGCCCAGGGATAAGGACCTGAAACTAAAGCTGAAGAAGGAAAATGAAGAAGCAAATGTGAAACACGCCGAACTGAAGAAAAAGAAGGGTGAGCTTTGCTATTTTCATTTATTTATTTATTTACTTTCGTTTAAAGACTGTTGGCATTTGAAGATGGATGTTGGGGGGATCTGAATGACAAGTAATGGCATGTAATGTGTGAGTCTTTTGATTACAACAATTTGTAATGTTTGCTGTTAAGTAGTGCAATTTATAGAGTAGCTATACAACTGACCTAGTGTATATCCTTTGATAGTAAATAAGAAAAAAAGAAGCAATGAATACGTAAAACTTACAGAAAATATGTCCCCGAACCTCCCTTTAATCATCATTGCTAGTCTGCTGCATTATGGGTTGACTAAAGAACAGAGCTAAACACAGCTTTTTTTATGCACATCCTTCTTTTCTAACTTTTAGCTGCTCATTTACTTGTAGAGCCAAGGCCTCACAATGAGAATGGCAAGTCTTTAACACTAGAAGAATATCTCCTTAAGAAAAAAAAGAAGAAGAATCATGAGGATGAGCAAGGTGTCAAGAAGGTTCGACACATGCACAACAAAGCCGTTCAGACTGTATGCTCAGGGGTTGGAAAAGATCCTTCTCTGCCTGGCAGCATTAAGCATGAAAGCAATCACCATCCCGGCAGAGATGCTGTCGACTACCCGGCCCACCTCCATGCTCTCAAACAGGTTCACGCCCCCTTCTTTTCCCACCAGGACCACTACATCCGCAGCTCCTGTCTCCAGACAGGAACACGATATGGACGCTTCATACACGAGGAAAGGCAACCCAATGGTGGGGGGTCTATCTTGCACGCCTATGCTGACGAGTTGGCCTGTCTTAGTCCGGCTGAGATGGAGTGCTTTGCCCAGGAATTTCTGAAGCTGGCTTTTGCCGAAAAGCCTAAAGGTGCAGCCTCATATGCCTTGTCAGTAGTACACAATGCAGCTGCATACCTACCGGACTTCTTGGACTACTTTGCCTTCAACTTCCCCAACACGCCGGTCAAAATGGAGATAATGGGCAAGAAAGACATTGAGACTACCACTATTGCCAACTTTCAGTCTCAGGTATGTGAAAAGGGCAAAGGGTTCTCTTGACCATAACACAAAAAATGTAAACAGAATCCCTCGTGACTTCCATAAACAAATACAGTACAGGACACTGCTTGGGGTGAGCAGAGTGGTTAGATGCTGATCAGCATGAATTTGTGTTTAAAATATTTTATTTTATTTTTAAAAAAAGGCTGAAAAGAGTAATTTCCATTATGAATGGAACTAACTAAATGTTAAATATATATTGCTTTTAATAGATGTTTTAGTGTAAAGATTCCTTGGTTTTAATCAACTAACAGTACAAAACTTCTTGTGCTATAATATCAGAGCATAAGTGGATTTATAGAGGGGGTAGTTTTGGGAAGAGCAAATTTAAACTTGCAGAATATGTTGGGTTTTGGGGTTTTTTTTGTTTTGTTTTTAAGAACATTTTTGTGTCAGAGATGCAAAAACATAAATGTAGTAAATCAGGTTACAGCTGAGATTATCTGTCATGAACGAAAACTATCAGACTGAGTGTTTTTAAGTTGTAGATGGTGGAAATGGATAGCATCGCCCATAAGGGCAATGAGTTCCCTCACTCCACCAATGTTTATACATCAGGTGCAGATACTTTTTCTGGTGAGATGCGATACACTAAAACCGAAAACAAATTTTAGATAAAATCAATATTGTTGTGAGTCAGAGCAAGTCTTACAAAAGCCACGATCTTAAATGAGGTACAAAAATATTTGCCTCTCAGTAGCTGTCTGTGTTTAATGTATATTCTCATTAAGTTGATAAACTGCTGGTGGCTGGCTGCGTTTGTTCTCATAGGGCACTTACAGTCACAGTTGTTTCATGACGTTGCAAATAGGGGTGGGTTTTGATTATCGATTTATCGATTAAAATCGATTCTGGCTTGGATAATGTGATATCGATTCATTAAAATCCTGAATCGATTTTTAAATATAAATGTATTTTGCCCGAAATGCCAGAATCTCAAGTTAAACCTCACGAACTTTCTACAACCATCGGCGGGCGCTTTGTGTTTACGTCCTTTTTTTGCGCTGATTCTGAAGCTGCAGGTTTGATCTCTTTCCAAACAATATTAACTGAACCAGCAGCAAAAGAAGATCCAAACTACGCTTTACATAAACATTGTCCCGAATTTCCTCTTACTTTTGCTGTTTTGCTTCCACCACGATAAAATCCCACTTCATGAGCTCTCTCTCTCTCTTTCTCTCTCTCAGGAATAGTTTTCCATCTAAAAATCTCTGTTTTTTGCATTATTCGCTTACTTATTACCCACCAGTCTATGGTGTCGGCCACTGTTTTTTTTTGTTTTGTTTTGTTTTGGGTTGTTTTACTTACTTCTGACAAGAAAGCCTCATTTCTGCCGTTCAATACTGAACAAATGTAAACTTTTTAAAATTATGCAAAATTGGAAAAGGCTTAGCTGTGTCTTTAATCAAACCTCTGTAACTTTGCTCTGCTTCACTTCGTTTTTGACTGCACAATATTTTTAAGGTCATCTGCTATAAAAACTCAGACCAGGAAACCGCCTTCATGTTTTTCTGTGTTTTATACTCAGTTACTTTGACACAAATCTGCTGTGATGCTTACACCTTTGATAAAGTCTCACAACTTTCTTTTTATAGATATAAAAATATTGATATGTACTGATAAGTGATCCGAATTATAATATTTCAGACTGTCTGAGGCAAAATTTCCCCGAATCGAATCAATTCGGGACCTTGTGAATCGGAATTGAATCGATTCTAGAAATCAGTGACGATACTTAGCCCTAGTTGCAAATTGATTCCTAACTGCAGAAAGATGAAACTGTGTCAGTACATCTGCAAATGTGTGATGCTGAAAAGGATACAGAGCTCAGCAGTTTGTCGTCTCACCACTGCATAAATGCACAAAATGTTTTTGTTGTTGTTTTTACTTACTACAGAATTTTACTAGGTCATTACATAAAACAGCAGTGTTTATGTTGCTGATCACGTCTGTGATTCATGAAGCGTTTGATCATTTTGCTACAATGACTGTAGTCTAGTATATTTTCTATGCATTTATGTGCTTCTACAAATAAAGGTGTGACTCACAGATTACGGTCTGTAGTGTCGGCTAGACACACACGGGCCAGAAATCCATTAGAGTGACTTGTGTATGGATTTTCCCCCTCCTTTGAATATGCTACCAGGTGATGTGTGACTGAGTAAATCGAATCTGTTAGCCATAAAGTGTCACTGAAGCTTTGTCACAATCATTAATCTGTGATATGAGAGTGCCCATTCTTCTTCGGGTTTTGACATTTAACAGTCATTTGTTTTGTGTCTAAATGCAGTATACAAAGACAGTAAGTTAGACTGTAGCGCACACCCTGAAATATATGTAAAATTTCTGCTGTCCTAGGTGAATCGGACTTACTGTTCAGGGACTTATCGAGCAGGACCCATGAGGCAGATCAGCTTGGTTGGAGCCGTTGACGAGGAAGTTGGAGATTACTTCCCAGATTTCCTGGACATGCTGGAAGAGTCACCATTTCTCAAGGTCAGAGGAAATATTAGAGTCCTAATAGATGGAAGTTTGTAGTCTGCCTACATGGCTCACACAGCACTTAGGTTTTGTAACAATTTTGTTTTGTGTACCATATGCTAAAGAAGTGGGACAAGAGTATGCATACATTGCTGCAGCACTCTACAACCTACTGCTTACTCTAACTATATGGAACAAAGTACTGTGAAACTAGCTACTTGGTTCTGTAAGGCTGCAGTTGGACCCTTCTCATGCTGTATGTGCCCTAACCAGTAAACATTAGGTCACCCAGCATTAGCACTAAGTGATTATTTTAATGCTAACATAAGAAATCGGATGAATCCAGAGGTATACTAGAGCCTTATGTGTGCCATTATTCATCCAAATAAATTGAGAACAACATGCATTGTGTTGCATAACAAACAATAACTGATGTTGGCTCTAGTGAAAGCTTAATGGAGCACAGAAAATACAAATATAGAGTCCTGAATACTTCAGCAAATTATTGCCTGCAAAAAGCAAAATATTGCATATGAAAAATGGCAATTTTTTTCATTTGGCCTTATTTATGAAATCCTAAATGGTAGGGACTGTGTATTTAAAGTGATTCTAAAACTGAACCTGACTTTCCAATGATTATTTCAAATTGAATATGCTCGAAGCCTAAAGTACAGGAAGCAAAAACTTGTTGCAGTACTTACGTTCTGGGCCGTAGACTTGAAGATGTTGAATACAGTATGTTGCTGTCAGGAATGTTAAGAAGTACCAATACTCTGATTGATCTAGTGCTAACACATTCCTACTGGTTACAAGTTGTTACCACCATCCTCCAGCATTACCCAGCATATACAGGGCTCATCGGCAAATTGCATATGCTTAATAGGCTGTAATATGATGCATATCAAGGTAAACTTGATGCCTTGATGTTTCTTAATGTTTGTGTCTGTGTATATCATCACAGATGACCCTCCCATGGGGAACCCTCTCTAGTCTAAAACTGGACTGTCGCTCTCAGAGTGATGATGGGCCGATCATGTGGGTCCGACCAGGTGAACAGATGGTGCCCACTGCTGACATGCCTAAGTCTCCTTTCAAACGGCGCAGGTACAAGTTCATCTGTGGGTTTATCAGTGTATATAGGCAAAGTACTCATGATGTAACCTCTGGTTTTCTTGTTCTTGTGTGTTTCTTCAGGTCCATGAATGAGGTAAAAAATCTGCACTACCTACCGAGAACCAGTGAACCCAGGGAGGTTCTCTTTGAAGACCGGACTAAGGCCCATGCTGATCATATTGGGCAGAGTTTTGACTGGCAGAGCACTGCTGCTGTCGGTGTACTGAAAGCAGTGCATTTCGGAGAAGGGTGAGTATCTCTTAAATAAAGATGATGCGATAGCAGCACCTCATGCATCATGATATGTGAAGTGGGAAAGTAACTTTTCGATATACTTTGTTTCTTTTTTAAAATCTCTTACAGGAATAACCGACCACGTATAACCAAAGATGTAGTGTGTTTTGATGCTGGGGACTTCAATGAAGTTGTCCAGAGGCTGCAGCTGGATCTGTACGAACCTCCAGTAGCTCAGGTGAGACATGCGGCTTTATAGCAATGTGTTTTGTTTTTTGTTTTTTATATTATAGCGGGGTTTTTTTGTTTGCTTTAAAATAAAACCGCTATGTGTCTTCGTTCTTTGTGCAGTGTGTTCAATGGGTGGATGATGCAAAGCTCAACCAGCTGAGGAGGGAAGGCATTCGCTATATCCGCGCCCAGCTGTGTGACGATGACATTTACTTTATCCCAAGGAACGTCATCCACCAATTCAAGACCGTGTCTGCAGTCTGCAGCCTCGCCTGGCACATCCGCCTCAAAGAGTACCATTCAGAAGACGTAACCGCAAAGGAGGAGCAGCAACCCAACGATCTCAGCCCCACCTCTGGTCGAGTGTCGTTTTCCTCCCCTGCGAGGCCTGATGCCTCCATAACCCCCTGTGCAAGACCACAGGGAGACAACATCCAGGGTGGGGTGGCTAAAACCGAAGAACCTGAGTTCCAGAGGCCAGCAACACCTTCCCAGGAAACCCAGCCAGCCCCTCCACAGCCTGCTAAATCTGCTCACCTCCCAACAACATACAAGGATCCCCACCATTTCTTAGCACCAGTCCGCCCTGGATGTACACCTTCAAAAGAGCCCAGCCTTCCGAAAGCTCATGGCCACACTGCAGACTTCCCTGAATGACCTTATGCCCCCATCTACCCCCACAACCTATATTTCCCCTGTAAAGGAATTTTGGACTTGGACTGACATTTTTGTCAATCAGGAAGCTTTTCGACTTAACTTATTGTTCATGCTTTTGTTTTTAATCTTCAAATGTTGTTTATGATGTAGTCACATGTTTTCCCGTAAGTCCAATTACATAATTTAATGGGATTGTATAATACAATTTCTTATTTTATATTGCTCTCATATTCACTGTAACGCTTCACTGTTTTATTCAGAAGCTGTGTATGATGTATAGAAACTATTATTTTTTTAGACTGACATAATTTGTCACATGCACATGTTTTAATATATGTTGAATGTTTAGCTGGTTTAGCTTCCATATCATGGAAGAATTGAAGTCGCAAAATGCTTGTGGATCGATTTAGAAGCTTAAAAAATGTAAGTATAGAAGCATGATACTGATCTTTTTTTTTTATTTTTTTATTAGTTTCAGTGACCGATGCAAAGTGAACTAATGTTACCTTAAGAATACTGTGGCTTCTCATTGATAGACTGAGTTGTCAAAGTGCTGCCAGGCCTTTCTTATTTGATTTAAAAGCTTGGGAAGAATTTGACTTTTTACATTCATCATGCCTATGGAAATAATAATTAGCTATTACTTTTATTATTTTCAAATGCCGTCTTTTAAACTTGAGTATAATTTCCTTTAAACTAAGCAACATACAATATATTACAAGCACTTAAATCTTACTCGTCTGCTTCATAAGTTGAAGTTAAGGCAGTTCTTTATTTAAAAAACATTTTATACAGGGCCTTTTTCTTACTGTTAATACAGTTTTTTGATATTTATTTATTTTCTTAATATCGAGCTTAACATATAAACACAGGTTTATAACCAGTGATGAGTATTTAAGATTATGACCTAATTGTAAAAGCACTTCTAAGTGACTAAGGAATCACATCTATTGCGCTTAGCAATAACAATTTGACTCTTTTCTTCATGTGTGGAGTTTGTATTCAGAATTTGGAATGTAAATATTATATTGTTATTGCTGGGAATATGTTGCAGCTGTCTTTCAGTCTCAGTTTAATTAAAATTCCATTCACACTCTTATTGTTAGCTGATAATGTCATTATGCTGAAGAAGGCACTTTGTAGTGAGTTTGACGTGGTTGCAACTATGGCTACGTTCACACTGCAGGTCTTAATGCTCAAATCCGATTTTTTTTTGTCTGCGTGTTCACACTACAAATAAAATGCTACAGCAAAGGCGCTCTGGTGTGAACGCTCAAAGCGGCCCGCATGCGCAAAAGAAGACTTCACACACAACGCGCTCTGTTTAGACCCAGACCAAACAGTATTGTTTGACAGATGGCCCTTAATATAAAGACTTCGGACTTTACGTTTCCCAATTTTTGCTTTAAGTTATTTTGTTATTTACATAATAATGTAAATAACCTAATAATTATCCTTATTGCTGTTTTAGAGAGGAGCGGTGCTTCAAAGGATAGCTGCAGATTTCTGTCAGAATCTGCAGATTATACAGTACAAATAAAATGTTCACGTTTCTCCAACGTTGTCTTCCCAACAGTTTCACTGACATCTACACGGGATGGCCAGGAAGCGTTCGCGATGTCTTCTCGGGCGCTTCTCCGGCGCTGAGAATTGGCGTCTGTCTTGTGTTGGTGACGTAAAAGACGGATTTAATGCGACATGACCGTTCAAACAGCAGTCGCTTTCTAAAACATCGGATATGTATCGGATTCAGTACCACATACGAAAGTGACCCAGATCGGATTTGAAAATATCGGACTTGCACTGTCATAGCATGATCGGATATGGGTCGCATAGGGTCAGAAAAATCGGATTTGATGCGCTTTCGCCTGCAGTGTGAACGTAGCCTATGTGGCGTCAGAAAGTGTAAGCCCCGCCCCCCGCCTGCACAGGGTTGGTCCAAAAATACTGCTATCTGTCACAACATTAGAACTACTTGCCTCATAGTATGCAGCTCCTGGCACAGCACTGTCAGCAATCCCAAAGGGTCTGTGTCTGTGGTCTCTGGGGATCAGACTATTGCATCTCACAAATGCACAATTATATTCGAACCTGAAATTTTGAGGCCCAGTCGATGCCTTGGACATTTTAATCTGTTCAGCCACTCCTGAGCACTTTTTGTGCTGCTCAGGGAGGCCCATACAGCTTTTTTTGGAGTGGTACCATCCACATGAATACCAGAATTATTTCCTCAAAGTCCAACACAGTCTGTGTTATTTCTTTGCGTCTCTTTAATGCTGTGGCTAATAGGCATATAGCATCGTAGCTTTGATCACGTTTTAGAGTACGTCAGAGTCTCTGAAAAACCTTCATTCTGTTTTCTAAATTTTGTTCCTGTGTGAAGGAAGTGATGGTGTTTTGCTGCCTTTGCTATACCACTGACTACATCTTAGTGCCTTGTACTGTATGTAGTAAGCCTCATTTAAACCTGCAAGGTTTATTTGTTGAGTAGGATGGTAAAATGGGGAGAGGCTAAACAGCCATAGTGTACCATGTTTTTGTTATTTAAAAAAAAAAAAGTTGCTCACATGATCCTTTTACATTTGCATGATATCCAAAAGCAAATAATAATAGCATCATCGTTTTAGAAGATTAGGCCTTTCATATCCCAAACTAGGAGAAAAATGACTTCTTTTTTTGTCAGAAATGTGGCTTTCACGTGGTCTTAACTTAATAAATTGATGTAGAAAAAAAACCCACCCCATCACAGCCCTGTCATATCAGGGTTTTGTCATTTCATGTCGCGATGCTCTGTGTGCCAGAAACATGGTTTTCTGTTGTTTGTAATGTGATCTCGTCTTGTTAAACAAGAGGGAAAAAACACAATTAGAATGCATACTGTCAATATTTTTTAATAAATAATTTGTGTGTAACCAGTGTATGTAATATAGTTAAGCTTTACAGTTGCAACATATGCATATTAAATATGCATATTCAATGGTCCATTAACTGGACATGTCTTTTAAGGTGGTGTTAGTAGTTTTTAAAACATTTAAAAACTGCAGGTGGTCATGTCAAATATGGCAAACAGACATTGAGTATTGAGCTCTATTTCACAGAAAAAGTCAAGTAATGAACACAAAGTAGCATACCCGTTTCATGTTATGCTGAAAGCATAAAGGCACATATCAAAATATATTTCTTGCATGCCAGATTTGACAGCATTGCTTTGAGCTTTAATGCAAGAAGTGTTAAAACTTCTCACTGCTTACTTCTGCACACAAGTTATTCTAATGACTAGCATTCCTGAGTTTGAACTTTCAAGTCATTCATCTTAGTGGCTGTCCATGTTTTTCTTTTAAAGCTACTGTTTTTTAATTAAAATCCATTTTTGTTCATAAATCGTACGTAACATATTCAGAGCAGGTACCAAGACTCTCCTGTTGGGGGTGCTCTAGTGCTGGTGCTTGTTTGATCGCCACTTAGTCCTGAGGCAATGAGACTAATCTTCTAGCAATGCAATGTGTCACTGTGACCATCATAAAAAACGCTTCTACTTTTTATGTTTCCAGAGAAGTCAGACCCAAGTGTCAGGATATTTCCTGGGGCCTTTCGGCTTTCCAAAACGGTTTCCAAATCCTGCGGGTGATAAAAATGATGTTATAATGTATTATGTGATACTGAAATACATATGATTGGTTACAGTATATGTAGGCCTACCAAACTTGAACACTGAAAAAACACTGCATGGTTGAGATGACGCTCCAGGTTGAGTAGGAGGCATTGGAGGGGCAGTTTTTGCTAAGGATATGAGAATTTACAGATCTATTAGTTTAAGCTTTCTGATATCAGGACCATATCAAAGTTTTATCTTAGCATACTTACGTCTTTGTTTGTGTTTAAAAAATCTTAGACTCTAGGCAAAGGAAACAAAAACACAAATTAGAGCCGATATCCTTTCAA
The DNA here is from genome assembly GCF_057382275.1 of Copadichromis virginalis. Classification (NCBI taxonomy): domain Eukaryota; kingdom Metazoa; phylum Chordata; class Actinopteri; order Cichliformes; family Cichlidae; genus Copadichromis; species Copadichromis virginalis. The sequence continues at coordinate 29,547,681 of NC_140637.1, forward strand.
ATATCCCTGAAACGTGCAACTATGTACTTGTATAGTTTACGTTTACCTTCGTTCTACTCATGGCCTTTTCGCTGTTTTTGTCTGATTTGTTTTCTGATTTCTCGTTGTTCAGGGAGGCTCTGCGGTTCACATCACAGTGTTCCGCTTGAGCTGATTAACACAGAAACAGAAAGAAAATGAAATAATTTGTGTTTGAAATTTCACCAAGCGCGACCTCTAACGCGATCTGCTTTTCACATCAAGAATAATCCCTATGTTGTGAAGTCTTATAGCAAAGCACTTGGTACACAGGTCTTCTAATAACAGTGTGTGTGAGAGAGGCTACTGTGTATTTTGTTTAATGCCTGAACCAACTCACCACTTCCTCCTTCAGCTACAAACACAGTAGGTGGAGCGATCGGCTGAACTACAGTTGGGGGCTCTGCAGTGGAAACACAATGATAAACTACACCCAGCACATAAAGAAGCATTTAGATTAATCATGAATAAAACAAGTAGCAATTTAAAAGTCAAGCTTTCATCACTTGTTTTATCATATCATGCCTCCCAGTGTACGCCAACATTTTCAAAGCAACAAACAAACTTTTGACACCATTTAAAATCATCAAACAGTATTTTTTATGTAACAGTAAGTAAAACAGTTTGGTCACTGGACTAAACCGATTAAAATCCAAACTTGTTATAGTCTATAGTTTCTGTTCCTAACTTTGAAACAGTCTTAATAAGAGTTCTGTGTATATGCAAAAGCCACTGCTCACTAGAAACCACAAAAAGCTTATGATTATGATCAAATATTGCTATTTATACCCTTTCAATGGAAAATCGCTTAATCTCACATCTAAAGAGGGGGGTATCATCAATCATTGAACTGAACAACCTACCTTGTCTTGAACTTTTAGGTCGAACACTCTGTGGGGAAGTGTTTAAAAACAAAAATGTTAAATGTCTTATGGAACTTATCATTTTAATCACTGTTTTGCTTGTTTGCTGTCTTATTTAGAACAGCGTGTTCTATTGCCTTGGAGCTATTTTACCACCATTACCTTGCTCCTGCTCATGACAGCATCGTGGAAATTCTTGGGCTGAGAAGTGCCATCCCACTCAGATGATATACCCACCCTTGTTGAGGGGTGCGCTATTTCTAACGGTTGTGGGAAAATGGCGGTTGGCTCATGAACTAAACAAACAAAAAAACAAATAAAAAAAAAACAAAAAACGCATAGACATCGAGTACTGCTGTTCAAATACACAGCTGTAGCTATCGCTGCTATTAAGCAGGTGATGGTATACTCACTTTCTTCCGTGGCGAAGATGAACGATTGTCGAGTTCTCTCTGGAAGGGGAGGTGTCGGACTGCGCTCGGCTGCACAATCAAATACAACCAACCGTAAACTTTTACATTTCTTATTAGGTAACAGTTACCTCATTCACTGTTTTGCATGCAAGTGTTTTACTCTAAAACAAGACTTGAAGGCAAACATCAAAGCTAGATCGTACCTTTGGCAGGCTGTGGGGGAGATAGCGGCTCCACAGACGGAGAGTAAGTACAGTTTGAAGAAAGGTCAGGATCATTTACTGGTCCTACAGTACAAAAAAGCAATGCTATATAAATCATCGCAATGCACATGTAGAAATATCCTGCTAATTGTGAGAATTTATGAAAATGTAAAATTTAATTTTTTTTATCATTGTAGAATTTTATATAGGTATAGTTTATTACGCTGTTAATAATAAATAAAATCTTACCTGTGAAGGTCATTTTCACTTTTAGACTCTACAAGAAAGAAAAGTGACCCACGGTTATCTATATCTACATCTCAGAAATATTTCCAAAACAGTATACATTAATTTCAGTTTTATTTTAGATCATGAAATCTAACATTAACTGTCGCTAAATGACTACGTTAATTATAATGACCTTTTAAATATTTTTTAACTCCTCTTTCTCTCCTTGCAAGCAAAAGTTTGTTCGCAGAACTAAAAGGAAGCGAAAGGGAAACTACGCAACCACTAACCATGTACAAACACAACAGGGATAATACTCAGCAAGGCATTTATTCTTACTACATCTAAACAGTTACCGCTATTGTTTTGTAAGGGAAATGGTTTTGAAAACGGTAGTGAATCAACAACGTGAGTTATCACAAACCTTGACGTGTGTCATTGTGACATTTCTGGGTGTGACATTGCACCCACATGTTCTGGGATGCACATAATTACTAATAACTACTGTAAATGAGTAAAATGAATAACACATACAAACTGATTCCAGACCCGATTCCAGAAAAGCAGTAAATGAAAACAGAAATTAAGATTAAGTAAATCTCATGAAGTCATATTTTATTTGCAACAGAACACAGAAAACATTTTAAATGTTTAAACTGAGAAACCGTCCCACTTTGGGAAAAACTATTAGCTCATTTTGAATTTGATTGTAGCAACATGTATAAATAAACTGGTAACCAGCAACAAAAGGCAGGAAAAACAAGAGGTACTAAAAAAAACACAGTAGACAATTGTACAAATAAGTCATCACTGTTGCTAAGATCACTTAGCAACAGTCAGTACCATGACTTGGAGGAAAAAGGAGCATCTTTTAGAGGCAGAATGAAAGATGGCAAGAGGCTCGCCAATCTGCAAACAACTGTATCTACAAGCACATTCATAATGTTGCTCAGTGTAAAATTGTATAAATATTTCATCACCAAGAGCGTGCAAGGGACAAGGCTGAAAATCAACATTGGATGCCCTCGGGTGGCACTGCATTGAAAACATGAATGGTTTTGTCACGGAAATCGCTGCATGGACTTAGGAACACAAAAATCAGTCTGTGAACACAGTTTACCACACCATGCACAAGTACTTGTTAAAACTCAATCATGCAAAGAATAAGATGCACACATGATCTAGAAAGGCCACCATCCTTTTAAACCAAAGCTCATTTAAAAGGCAATGTGGAAAACTGTAAATTTGAAATTCTTTCTGGAGAGCATGGATGCCGTTTCCTCTGAACTAAAGAGAAGTGGCACCACGTCGCTTGTTATCAGCACTCGGTTCAAAAGCCTGTGTCTCTGATGGTACAGGGGTGCATTATTGCCTATGTAATCGGCAGTTTGCACGTCTGCAAAGGCACCATCATGGCTGAAAGGTGCATGCAACCCCATCCCAACATTTTTGAGACATGTTGCTGCAATCAAATTCAAAATGAGCCAGTCTTTTTCTTCAAATGTTTGTCTTGATTTGTTTTCTGTTTTCTACTGTGAATAAATTATGTGATTCTGAGTTTTGCAGACCATTGCATTCTGTTCTTATTTGTACTTTACACAGTGTCCCAACCTTTTACGACTGTGTTTGTCGAAGCTGCAAAGCCTCGTGAGCGAGAAACCCAAAAACCAGTTATCAGTCTGGTGACTGAGAATAACCGCAGTCAAGAGTAAGAGCTATTATTTATTTTAAGCTCTGCATGTATTTCGAATAATATAAAAATTTGACAATGTCTATAAGTCTCAGGTTTGGTTAGAACGACCAGTTCCTTAATTTGCTGCAGCGCAACACTAGAGATAAGCGAGATAACCTCCTGCAACATGTTTTGTTTATAGATCACGATGACTAATACAAGAAAGCTGCTTAAGTAACCGGTAGATTGATTATATATTTAATGGACTGTTGATTCTTTCTTTTTCTATTTCTCAGCATTACTGACACATTTTGCAGGAATTCTGTCTAGAGAATTCTTTCTTACCTTACTCCTCTCAAAAGATTTCCTCTCATTCTGAAATGTAGTGGCTCCAAGATTTGAGTTGCCAAACCATTCTGAAGACATTCCTATTACATTCAGGTTCACCGCTGGTGCGACTGCTGGTATGACCTCTAATTTCTGCTCCACGGGAGCTGAAAAGCCAAAATAAGCAATTTCATTAATCAATTGTCTTTTTATGAAAACTGAAATACCTGAAAAAGCTTTTTCATTTTTTAAAATTACTGTTTCATCATTGAGATTTCTGAAATTATAAAGTTACCCTGATCAATAGCCAGCTCAAAAGATTCAGGGGTTCTTTCTGGAAGTGGGGGTGCAGGTGAGGGGGGACTGCCTGGAAGTAAGGAAAAGTATCATAGTGTATCAATAATAGTGCACTTGCTGAATAACATGATTGCAATATGAAGGATTTTGATCAAATAAGATCTTATTGCAAGTGCTCAGTAAACGGTTGATGCATTGGAAACTGTGTGTAATATGTTGCAGACATCTACATACTTAATAGTCTCATTTTATTTTCCAGTTACGTGCTCTTACCACTAATTTCTGTAAGTGCATCAGCAGCAGCATCGTGTGGAATAACTAATAACCTTTCAAAAGGGTCAGATACCTCTGAAAGACAAAATTGCAACATGTTGCATCATTTAAGTAAGCATCCCTTAAGCTAACAGCTCATATTCCAGATGTATGTTCACTATGGGCCCTAACCTGTATCCACAGCCAGCATGTAGGATTCTGGGGTTCGTTCAGGTAGTGGAGGAGGGTCTTCTCCAGAAGTACAGACTTCACCGGTGTCTGCAAAAACAGAAAAATCAGCTGCTATTTGTTGCTCATCTTGAAACTAACACATGCACAGGCACTAGCACTGACCTGAAGCAGGTGAGTTGGCCTCCAGAGTGTGGTCATTCAAAAATAATGAGGGTGCACTGAAAAGAGGGCTAAATGTCCATTCTGTGGTCTCCTCAGCAGCACCCGTGTGTCCCCCATCTGATGACGGAGAACTCAAACCAGTGTCAAAGTAGGGGTCCTCCACCATTGAACAAATGGCTGCTGCTAGATCTGGTGAGGGCTGACGGATCAGTGACGGTGCACTATCACTCTCTGCAACCAATTCTTCTTCTGCTGAAGGAATTCTCTGATTTGCATGCACCATCCAGGGTACTTCATTCAGGTCCTGGGGAACTGACTCAGGAGAGGTCTGGAACAGAGGCCATTGTTGCTGGTCTTTGTGCATGTCCTTGGCGTTCAAGAAAAGTAGGTTTTCTGAAGAAGCCAAAGGACTGTTGTACTGTGGTAGGAAGGCCCGTTCCTCGTCAAGCAGATGCTGAAATTGTGGCAGAAAACCAGACTCCTCACCTGGGATTAAGATCTCAGAGACCTTTAAGAGGAGTATGAGTTGCATCAAGAATAGATTATTGATTATAATTTGCATGTAAATTCAGTATGCTTGTAAAATACGAATGTTCTCAGCTCCGTTTAATATTTTGCTTAACAGTAAATAAAAGAAGTGTACAGCAGCAGTTTCAACAGAGCACAGAGGTGTCACTGCCTTCTTAGTTAATTTTCAAATCTGCCAGTTTGATGATTTTCCGCTTTGATCATGTGACTAGATTCTATTTTAATGTTGCTGAAACCACAAGAAAGCCTGCCACATCTACTGTTTCTGTTTTACAGATTCAGATGGCTGTGCGTTTCGGTATGCGTTGATGAAGCACACAACCAAAACCATGTCGTCTCTGCTTCTAGCTAGTCTCTGTCTAAGCTCACTAACAATAATAAATCTCTGGTTACTTACCTCGTTTTGGAAAGTCTGTTCATCTACAGACTGCAAATATCTCTGAAATAGTAACTTGATGGTTCTGTAGACAAGGTCATATTGTTCCTGAGATTAAACAACAAGAATTTGTTCTGTTAGGTAGCATAACTTTGGGGCACGATTCACGAAACAAAACTGACATTAACTGGCATTACTGTTATATAAATTGCTTGAAATTTGTTTCTGTTGATTGGAAGACTTGTTAGATGTGATGGTTTGCATTATATTAAAAAAACATCAGGTACCTTGGTTTGAACTAAAGATGGCCTCTGGGTTCTCATGCTTTGAACTAAATTGTAGATGCTGAAATCTGAAGTGATCATCTATAAACGAGCACACAAAAGTAATGGAAAGGTTGGCAATTTTACAGTTAAACGCATCTGTCGTACAAAATGTACAGCAAGGCAGAGAAGAATAGCTAACCTGTTTCTTTAGGAGGTTCCAGGTATAATCAATGACACACAAGGCTCCTGTTCTACCACAGCCAGCACTGCAAATACACAACAGAAAAACGTCACATTTTTCAGACATTTGCAGTATAACTGCCCATATGCTTCTTCAACTATGCTATACTTGCCCTACATATATGTAGCATAGCTGAAGAAGGCATTAGGTACGATGGTACATCTAATGGCTAAACCACAACCACTGCAGCAATGTCTGCAACTATTCACAGCTTACGACTCCCCTCGTCAGCTGAATTAAGTACAAAACTCTTTCTCAGGACAAGAAAACCAATGAAAACTGGCGCAATAAAAAAATAAAACTTTAATGATAGTTTTAGCAACCATGTTGTGGTGACCTGTCACAGATGTGGGGTGGCTTCGTGATATGTAGGTTAGGTTATATCTGCTACAAACTCAACAGTACATGGCTGACTCATCATGAGGAGTGTCATGGTTTCACATGTTAATAGTTTCTGAACAGTTTAGTTAAGCATAAGCATATAAAAAATATAATATGTATTTATGTAAAAAAAAAACAATCAGTATGTGACAAAGTAACAGTATGTGACAAATCTATACTTGTTTGTGTTTCCTCAGAGGGAAAGTATGATGCAGAACTGGAAACAAAATGATACAAACTTTCTACACAACTGACAAGCTCACACAGGTGCAATCCCACATGCCCCAAGGTTTTCTATTTGGACTTATCTAAGTCACAAGCTCTTGCTTCAGCCATAGTGTAAGTGCTGGAAAATTTTAGGGGGAAATGTATACATATATACTTTACAACCCAGTGGGGTTTTGGCCAACCACCTACAAACATTTCCTGTTAAAAGAATAGCGTCTAACCTCGAAGCCATATTGCTGGGGACCTGTACACGTTGCCCACAAGCAGTACAAACTCGATCACAACCAAAAGCACAGTTCTCCTTTGATCTGCTTTTTTTCTTTAACATGTTAGAAAGGAGCGATGGCATTTCATACAGTGTGGTAGTTTCTGCTCGTGCGTGTACTGATCAGATAACAAAGCGATGTTCAGAAATATAAGTAAAGAATAAAAGAGTGACAACAACCTCAATTTCTATAATGGCTTCATGCTTTACTTTAAAAAAAAAAAAAAAAAAAAATCGCACGCGAACTTTCAAACTATTTAAAACAAAAACAACGTACAAGAATAAAAGAGTCACGTTTTCATTTACCTGAAATATTTTTTCACGTGTAGTTTCATTTTTAGTTGAAATCAATTGAATTATTTCTTGAATCCAGTTAAAAGAAATACTTTGAAATACTTGAGAGAAGACCAACACCATATTCTGATTTCTTTGCATTAAAAAGCAACGCAATCTAATTTACATTATATTTAGAAAATCAATCGCTACAAAAATTGACCCCAAGCTGGTGATTCAAGTTGTCCTGAGTGACAGGATGTGAAATTTAAGCATGTGAAACCAACAGTGACAAAAGCCTCCTTTCAGTTGGACCGGTGCACCTTTTACTTTAAAGGTTGAGCTGTGTACATTCTGATTCATTTCTGGTTTCGCTAAACAGCATCAAGAACATTTTTCTTAAGAACGATGAACAGAGCTTCCAACAATATAAGCATTACCTATTAAAAAATAAAGATCAGCTTTGCAGCTCATTTTTGAGCAAGACAATCCACTTCACTCATATGTTAACAGGATGTATATTTTGCCTTAACACCTAACTCCAGCCATGCAGTAAGTTCAAGTTCTATTCAAATGCCTGACCTGCAGTGAATGCAAATAGGGACGTCATCATGGGCTTGATAAGAGCGCATCTCATGCAACATGTCCAGAATGGGAGGGATGGAGTCCGGTACTCCGTGATCTGGCCAGTTGACATAGTGCAACTGTTTCAAGGTTCGGGAACTCTGAAAAAAATTCAAAGTATTGTACACATTTAGAATGCAAGCGTCTTTTTAGAGCACATTAAACTTCATAGTTATATTTTGGGGTTCAAACCCAACAGTCAAATACAACCACAAAAGTTAGGCAGGCTATAAACAGTGCTTACATTGTGATAGGTCAACCTTAGGGTCCTGGTCAGATAGTCTCCTTTGCTTTCTTCAGAGTCCTGCACAAAAAGTTTTTCTTTAACCTAAATTCTTGATCTTGCTGCTTACAAAATTATGGTAAAACAATGTAAGACTTTAAAAAAACTATAATTAGGTATAGTGTATGTGCATGGCATACAGTACTGGTCAGTTTACAGAGATTCATCATGGGTGTGAACGGTAATTTGGGGCTTATTTGGGATTTTCACTAATCTCCACAGGCTCAAATTTGTACATAAAAAGTCAAAAAATCCTTTAGCATAAAAAGAATTGGATTGACAGCACTGGTTGGATTGAACAATGCTCAGAACAATGCGAAGGTACAGTGAAAATCTATGGAGACCTGTAGATTTACACAAAATGGGAAAGTCTTTTTTAAAATTGTAACGAACCGAGTTTTACGTCGCCATGGACTGAGAGGCTGCTCACCAAGAAAAAAAGCCCTGCTCTAAAATTGACCCCTTAAATCTCAAGTGAAATTTACAGGTGCCCAAATAAACAAGCCAAAGGCCTTTGGCTTAGAAATTTTATGGTCAGACAAGACAAAGGTTAAGCCATTTGGCCACAATGACAAAAGCTGAGGTTTTTTAAATTTAATGATATCTAATTTGTGGAGTGTGGTTATAAGCTATGCTAAGAAACCAACCAATTTAAATCAACTCTACCAACTCTGTCAAGAAGAGTGGTCAAATATCCAACCAGAGTTATGCCAAGCTACAAAAAGCAAAGCAAATCTGGGTGAGGCGCGACTTGCTAAGGGACATTTAACCAAATATTAGTTGTATGTATTTGAGACCGTATGAATAATGTTGACCCTGTGTGGATTAGAGAAAATCCAATGTTGAGCAGCCAGTTTTTGTTTTGTAAAGTAGTTAAATATATTCAGTATAGCAAATACTATAGTATATATTCAGTATAAGTTTTTGCATCAGATCCATTAACCTATTCATCTTGAAAATATGAATAGAGAACAAAAAGTACTCACACAGTAAACTTTAAAAGGCTCACAAACGAACGGCTCCTCGTGTTTCTGTGGCCAGTAAACCTCACACTTTTTCTAAACAAAAAAAAATATCAATCATACAAGTGTAACAAAAGTACTTTCAATTTAAACAATACATCAAACGATAATAGTTAACAAACTGACACCAGGCTGGTGTATAAACATACAAATATAGAGAAAATTCTGTATGGTGAGAAAAAAAGTGGAAAGCAGAGAGAAGTTTACCTTTCCCATCTCAAACTCTCGACAGGCCATCACGACAACCTAGAATCATGAAGATGTGTAAAAAAAAAAAAAAATCATAGATCTAAAAATAAATAAATAAAACATTTTTAAAAGATATGTGAACTGGGATGGGGATCTGTATTTCAGCTACTGTGGCCAAAGTCACAGCTCTTTTAATCTTAATTTAATTTTCAACTGAAGAAATAAAGCAAGTTGTGCTATCTTAAATGCACCTTGTGGTGTAGACCTTACCTCTGTCTTGTATTCCCAAAGCATCCTCAAGAAGTCCACTACTGTGTGGGGCAGAGGACCCTGAGTAGCAATGTAAGCCCTGGAGTTTGATACTCCCTGCACACAAAACACAGTAGTTACATTTGCACAAACCATATTTCAGTCGGGACCCCCGTGGCCAAAAGAAACCTGTTATCTCTAATGGAGCAACTATTTGGCAGCATATACCTCCCTAGCCTTCCACTCACAGATATTGGCAGAGAGAGCAGCAGCAAGACTCTGGCTCAGAATGTAGCAGAGATCAGTGCAACCACAGATAATGTTAAAAAGCTTCGAACAGCATAAAAAAGAGAAGCTGGGGTACAGTTGGTTTGTAAAGTGGCCAATCCACTGTGGCCAGGCTAAAGCAGCCTAAATAGTGCACTTACGTTGTTTGTCAATTAAATGTGTAGAAGCTGAGCCATCAGTGGATACAAGCTAAAAGGGACCTTGTTCTTTACCTTGAGGAAACTGGCGTTGATGTAGTCTGTGTCATTTTTTGATGTGACAAGAGTAAGCTTTACTCTGGTGTGGTCAACTACAAAAAGAAAAATATGTAGTTATGAATGTTGGAAAACCTAAAAAGATTCAGAGTGTGCTTTACGTTCTCACCTTGTGGCAAAAGAAATGAACAGAATTAGAATAAAATAAAGATGAAAATATAATAAAATATGTTAATGTTTGTAAGCTTTTCCTAGGATCTAGTCTACCTTGTCTAATTTAAATAAATATAAGAAACTTAAGTAGATATGTTGATGGAGCATCACATACTGTTTATATGGGTTTTTTTGGTCACTGGCACAACACTATAGGTAATCTAGAAGTATTCCTTTACAGTGTTAATGCAGAAAACTGTAAAACTGTTGTATTTTTATACATTTAAACAAGCTTACAGGGCAGAATGTCCTTGTATCGGTTCTTCTTGATGTTTTCCTGCTTTTCTGCTGTTTTGCTAGGATACGTCTTGTCCATTCGGTACTTTGTTGACTGACTTTTCAACCTCTGAAAAACACAAAAAGAAATGTAAATGCGTTGCATTCATAAAGACTTTTCATCATAGTTCCTAGACGCTATCTAAATGCCAAAGAGCTATTTTTGTCATGTTTTGCTGATGTGTCATACTGAAACAACCTCCAAGCTACGGGTATCATGTAAATGCGTCTAAATTATATTTAATTAGCCAAAACAGCAGATGGGTAATATGAGTTTCATGGTAGTGTTTCCTGTGCATTTACTGGAAAAGCTCTTTTTTCATAGTGCAGATGCTTTAAGGTCATTAGCAACTGATAGAGGAGAGTGAATAAAAAGTGGGCATGTAACCAGCAAATTACATGTGACCAATGGCACATTGTCACATGTGGTCAGTTTTTATGTGATTCAGCCTCAGACGAAGAATCTGTGACTCATTCGAGCTCAAACTGACATGATGGCTGACAAACTGAGAGGACCTCGATTCTAAATCACCTAAGCGGAAGCTCGGACTCTCAAGTTAAACTCATGTTTGTTCTGAGGCCAGTTGAGGCAGATCTAAAAGAGTCTGCTAAAGGACTTGAAATACATCTGCACTTCTCTAACACTACAAAGTGCTTTTTGTCCTCAGAGGAAGTGATGCAATGGACTCTTTCCTCTGGAGTGGTTGGGGTGGCAGCAGTATGACAGCAGAGGGGCAGCATGTGAAGCACACAGTGCTGTCTTCAGGCACCGCCATGTCACTCATCACCATGGCAGCAGCCCACAGATGATGTCACCCTGGGGTTAACACTTCTCAGGCACAATTTAGTATGTTTGCGTGAGTGTGTGTGTGTGTGTGTGTGTGTGTGTGTGTGTGTGTGTGTGTGTGGTTGTTGTTGCTGCTAGTCGTCAGTCGTGTTACAGGACTTTTGCTTACACTTCTTCCTTGTTGTGCCTTTAGTGACAAGCATCAATACAAAGAGGAAGAATGAAAATGGCGTTGGAACCCTCCGAAAAATACCAGTGTGGTACTTCCCTCAGTGTGATGTCTTTTGTAAAAAACCTAAAAATCGGGAAGACTAAGAACTTTCAGTTTCGCCGTGCTTACTGTCAATATAAAAATACACCTTTTTTTAGCGTGTGAATGTGAAAACCCATCGAGAAATACAGCATGTCTTCTGGGTTGAGAATTTTTAGCTGTACTTAAACAAGAGGAACATTACTGTTAACTCACCACAAACTCCCCAGCAATGCCGTTAGGTGTCTCCTCAGCCGCAGCCTCCTGTCTTTCCAGGTCATCCAGGAAGCTTCTCAGAATCCTGACCTGCTGGTCCATAGCTGGATCTTCACTGTGTGGGATAGGGCAGTTTTCATAGGCATTTCATGGCACAAAGGTCCTTGTCCACAGGTCATGGATAGGCTTGCTAAGCTTGGGGACAGGACTGAGGCTGTTACGTTGCTCCGCTACAGAGCACTTCTGTATTGTAGCTCTCACATGAAGGAACTGGTGTAAGGGAACTTCTAAACTGTCTTACAGAATGTAAGAGGAAGCTAACAGGTTCTGTGGTCAGATTAAAAATATTGCCGCGCCCCCTGTGGGTTTCTCTCACAGGGTCCTAAAGTCACCCGGGTGTTCTATTGCATAAATATGTAGCAAAGGGGATGGTAGGGGAAAACAAACATATATTTATGCACATAAACAGTCAAAACAGGTGATCTTAATCAAAAGCAGTCTAGTCAGTTGTACAATATTTTAAATACACAAGCCAAGTGGAGGAGAAACGCATGTAGGGATAGAGCCTAAGACAGAAGAAAGAGGGAGCGCAAGTGTCAAAGATAATCACCCTTAGTTGCTCAGCAGTAATCCACTCAGAGCTTTGGGAAGTCTTCATGTACCTACCTTACTGTACAGCAGACATTTTTGTAATTGAAGTGAGACAGGATGATAAAAAAAATCTTGTGAATCTCAGCTAGCACAAATTCATGCAATTTGTTTAGTGGTTAAGCAACAATACTTTTAAATTCACAATGTGTGCATAAAAAGAGTAGTGGGAGGAGCTATGTTTTCAGGAACCACGGGCAATAACTCACCCGTTAAAGACTTCCCTTTCTTAAATATACATAAAAGCTCAGCGTTGAAAAGAGTGTGGCTTAAAAAATACAAATGAAAAAATGCATTACTTACCAAAGTGCTCCCGGGCGTGGATGTTGCCTCTTTTGTCAGTCAACCTTCAACTAATGCTTTTGTCCGGGGTGGCATCATGAAGAAGTTCTGACAGGACATTGCTACATTTAGCAGGTGCTGAGCGCCACATCAGTCGAATAGTGACATCTAGTGGCTTTGTAATAAACTAACGGAGACATTCTGACACTCAACTGAATGTTACATTAGTCACCGGTTTACAGTATATATCGGGAAAATATAACTGGATAATATCAAAGCATCCAAGACAGACTAGCGAATAACAAAAGGTTAAAGGAAGATTTTTGCCATGTTTTTTCCAGTCATAAAGAATCAAGCATCTGCTGTGCAAATGTATTTCATGCTGCTCGTAATAATCAACAGCAGTGTCCGATAAACTATGATTAACTAGATTAAAGAAATGGGAATTTCTTACCAGGTAAAGTGAAGTGCAGCTCTTATGTGGGGAGGGTTCCCACTCTTTCACTTCTGTGTCACTAGTTAGTATTGCTGCATGTTACACTCGTGTTCAAGGCCTAGCATAGACGCAAAAGCATTTATGTAACCCACAACGCACCTACAGGAAGCTAAGATCACCACAGTCCACCTCTACAGTTTCCTGATTGTCGAGTTGATTCCAAACCTGACATCAGTATGAAGATATTTTACCTCGTTTTGCTTTTTCAAGGTGAGTGAGCTATAATTTAAACCTTCTATGAAAGAACTTACTAAGCTAAATCCTTTCAGCACCTTAATCATCATTGTTTATTCTCTCTCTCCCAGGCTCTATTTTTGTAATTTTTTCCACTTCCGTTCTTTGTGACTTTAAACTGTAAAATCACAGCTTATTCTAGCATCATAGATAAAAACTCTGATTTCATATCAATATTTTTCAGTCACAGTAAACTTACTATTTCATACATAAATCCGTCATAATTTTTTTGTTATGTGAAAAATAAATGCCTCTTCACTTTCATATCCTGAAATTCTTTAAGATTTAAAAGTATAATTAAAACATACAAGCCTATAAAAATTCTTGAATGTACTCCTTATTGAAATATTTATTTACGAAGAAAAACATGTTTAAATTAACATGTTTTTTTCTTTAAACCTTAAATTCAATTAACACGTTAACTATTTTTTGGGAAACATTTTTCGTGAAAGGTGGAATAGAAACATATATATATATATATATATATATATATATATATATATTTACTTTACATACTGTTAAATGAAAGAAAAGTGTTGTAAATGCACACAGGATGTTTGACAACACCTACCCCCATCTCTCAAGTACTCATGAGGTGGTTTTTTTGCTTGTGTTTTTTTCTCGGGCTTTTAGTGACAATTATTCTAGCATTTGTGCTATCTGACAATCAAAATTTGAAGGTAAACTGCAAACTCATATTAATTCGAATTAAAAACTGAATAACATTTTTATGATTTACCAGACTACAAGGATTTTCTTTCTGTCTGCCTTGTATTTCAGCAAGTCTTCAGCTTGAATGTGATAAAGAGATCACAGCCCATGTTGGAGGTGAATTTATCCTTAAATGCAAGTATGGCATAAATCATTTTCTGTACAGCAAAAAGTATTGGTGCAGAGGGCCCTCCAGAAGCAATTGTGAGATTGTGGCAGACTCAGAAAACAGTCGAAACACACACAGGTCCCAAGTGATAGATTTAAACAGAAGGGGGCTGTTTGTGAAAGTCACAAATCTCCGATTTGATGACGCTGGAGCGTACTGGGTTGGGATTGATAAGATATATGCTGACATTATGACCCAAGTCAAAGTGATTATCACTGAAGGTAAGAATAAAAGACGTTATGCAACTTAGAAAATAAACATTATTTTACAATAACAGTGAAATATGCTGCATCACAGCCTCTGTTTGGTGTTAAGCTGACTGGACTGACATTTCTTTTTTTGTGTCAGTTCCAGTGTCCAAGCCCCGACTTTGGCCCCTGAGCTCTCTGGTGGACAGGCCAACATGTTGGGGGAAGTCAGTTACCTTACGCTGTGGTTGTGCAAAGGGCACTGGTGTTCGTTATGCCTGGTATCAGCACATTGACAGAAAGGACTTCCTGCTCCATAAGTCTTCAGACTTGTATCTTCACTGTGGCGCAGTTCAAAAGGACTGTAGTTATTTCTGTATTGGCAGTAATGACATAAGCAGTGAGAAGAGTGAGCTCATCTCTGTGCAGGTTCTGATGCCTGCAAACAGCAGCTGTATCTATGTTGTTAATATTCAGGGTAAGAACAAATGTGATATTCCATTGTGCAAATATAAATGTGAGAACTGTCTTTACAGTGATTTACTGATTAATAAAATGCTTTTAGAACAAATGTAAAAAATGTAAAAAAACAAACAAAACAAAAAAAAACATGCAGCATTTTTATAACAGCTATTTATATTTACTGACAATATACAATGACTAAAACAACAAGTCAATTACTATATTTCATTTTAAAACATGGCAAGTGTTCTGTTGTAATGTTTGAGCATGGACGTGGTTCTGTTCCCATAGTGATAATTTATTTAGTTAGTTTGTTTTTTAATTTAGAATGAGATTTTTTCAACATTAAGACATTAATTTAAACGTAAAATATTTAGTTTAAGTTTAATAGCGTAGTTAGCGTAGCATAGATGATTTACACCATTCATAAATGTCCCATGAAAAAGATTACAATATTCATAGCCTCATATATTAGTGGCAAAAAATAGACTATTTGTGCATTTGTGACACTTTAAAGCCAAAAATTTATGATGAAATTAAAATGGCATTTAATAATTGTTTTTATGCAACTTGTGCATGCATGCGTGCATGTCTGCGTGTGTGTAGTATAGTAAACTATTGCTTGGAAGAAAGGATTAAAGACATCGTGTGTAAGTTTTGACTTCAGTGACTCCTAGAGGTTATAACAGATATGACCGTATGTACAAACCCTTTATGTACAAATTTTCCTTAGGGTCATTCTATTTTTTTATTAACAAAAATCAGGTCATTAGTATTATATTCTAAGCATAAAAACACAATAAACATAAAAGACAGAGTTTAAAGTTACCATGAAATATTCTAAACAACAACGTCTGTTTTCTTCTCTCTTGTTTTTACAATGCTGTAAAAGCTTCATCCTCAAGGTCTATAAAGCATTATCATTGTAATCTTTTCTTTTTCATTACCAGGTCAACCAATTTATGACTGTGCAGACAGAATGAGCACAACCACAGTCACAACACCAACTCTGACCTCCTGCCTAGTTATTATGAACATCAGTGATAACACAAGAAATCAATCTTTACAACTGAATGAAACCACTCAAGGCTTTTTTTTCATCAGGTTAGTCAATATGCTACTTTTTACTCTATGGAAGAATCACTAAAGGCTGAAAAGAGAATTTAAATTTGTTGAAATTTCACCATAAGATGCGGTCTGAAAACCTGCCCTACTCCCCTTTTCTTTTCTAGATCATTGACGGGACTGCCACTGTGGTACATATTACTGCGTTGGAGTTCTTTTCTGGCCTTGTTGATAATCATTTGCACAGCTGTTAAATGCACAAGAAGAAGATACAAAAAATATGCCAACCAGAAGAAAAATATTCATTGCAGGCGAATTTACCATGCGTGTCAGTGACCTGAATTTTACTGTGGTAGTTCTGTGGAAGTTAGAATGATGCCTCTGAGATAGCAGCTTTGTGGCTTAATTGTTGGCCAAAGTTCTTCGATCATGTGGGCCTGTTTGTGAAGAGGGTAGGGCATAACATGTCAGACTGCAGAATGACTCATGCAATACTGACCAAAGTGGTCTGTTATTTATTTGAAATACTAGAGTTTGGAAGAATCTACAAGACCATTGAAATAACAGTTTTAATTATGATTGCTGATTGCTTTATCAGATCAACTTTTCATATAGTAGTTACACAATTTTGTATACATTAGTTATACAAAATATTGACATTAAATCCAACAAAGCTTTTCAGAAGGCAGCTAATGATGATTATCACGATCAATGAAAATAAAAGGACTTATGGTATTGTCTTAGGTAGTGGAAATAAATGTAAACAAACTTCAGACATTTTACCTTCTATCTAAGGCCCTCTTCACTTCTATAAACTGATGGAGAGTATCAGGTATTTAACTTTTATTTACCTCTAAGTGGACATATCTCCTTTGCGGCATTCCTGACTCAGACCTAGTCATGTTAGTCGACTATACATATATATGGAGCGTCATAAGAGAGCCAATCAAGAGGATTGTTTTAATAATAATGATGATGACTAAGAATGTAGCCCAAGATTATTAAAAAGGTGTGTTTCAGGTCCCTGAATTTCCACATGAATTAGACTGATGATTATAAAAATATATAAATAAATTTGCAGTAAAACAGTCATTGACTACCATGTACCTTTGCTGTTTTTGTATTAGCGACATTAATTATACTTAAACCGTGGAGTCTGGAAGTTTTATATGATAAATGGTTTATTGCTGTTACAGGTTATGAAGAAATGCAAATACCTCACCCACTTATTGTGAAATCAGTATCACAACAATGTGTCAGTACTTGGGCGTTGTAGGGCATTAAAATATGTCATATCAGGTTGATTAAAATTCTAGTGCTGCTGGCTCAACACTAGAAACAGACTAAACTATAAGGTAGAATTCAGCAATATTACCCTTGAATTAGCGATGTATATGAACTGTAGCATACAGTTGTCCAAATATTTAGTTTACTGGGTCTTGACTGATACTATTTTGTTTCCATTCTCAGAGAAAGTGTCAGAAAATTCCAGGTTAATTACTACTCACGTTGTACTGTAGTTGATTTCGTTACACTTAATGTAAAAATAATAAAACTTCTCATTTCAGACATTATAAAATCTCTCTGTATTTTATATATTTCATATTTAGCAGTGATACTACTTGGGTATTTGATTTCTCTCTTAAAGATGTACCAATATACCTATATGCAATATAGGTATTTTGGTACATATACCTTGGTAATATACAATATATGTACCAATACACCTACCAATACCGGGGCCTCCTCTCAGTGGGACATGCCCTGGACACCTCGACAAGGAGGCATCCTGGTTGACAATTCTACTCTGAGCCCCTTCGAATGGCTGAACTTCTCCCCCTAAGATCATCCACCTTTCAGAGAAACCTCATTTCTGCCACTTGTATCTGTGACCATAGGTGAGTGTAAAGACATAGAAAGACCAGTCAATCAAGAGCTTCACCACCACAGACCAGTATACGTCCATATCACTGCAGCCGCAGCACTAATCCATCAGTCAATCTCCCGCTCCCCTCTCCTGCTGCTTCACACTCGGCTGTGAACCACTTCAGTGCAAGCTGGAGGCTACAAGCTGTATCCTTTATCCAAGGTTCAACTAACAGACTCTCTTCTTGCCAGCACCCCGGCATAGACTTTTCCGGGGAGGCTGAGGAGTGTGATTCCCCAATAGTTGGAGCACACCCTCCAGTGAACCCCTTCCCAAAGATAGGAACCACTACCCCGGTCTGCCAATCCAGAGTTACCACCCCTGATCTCCAAGCAAAATTGTAGATGCGTGTCAACCAAGACAACCCTAAAGCATGCAGAGCCTTCAGGAACTCAGGGCAAATAACATCCACCACAGGGGCCCTACCACCAAGGAGTTATCTAACTCCCTCAGTGACCTCACCCTCAGCGATGAACGAGTTGTCCTCCTCGTCCTGAGACTTTGCTTCCTCTATGGAAGAAGTGTCAGTGGGATTAAAGAGGTCATCAAAGTACTCCTTCAATAATCCAACAATATTGTGATGATATTCTGTTCCTAACCAAGCTGACTTTGGAGAAGAGGTTGTCACGATCCGCAGTGGCAGACCGAGTGGAGAGTGTGTGGAGGACTCAGGTGCAGACACAGGCGAAGACACGAAACTGAGTTCAAATGAAAAGCGAGCCTTTATTTTGGCTGATGACATGGGGGCCAAACAAGGTAGAAGCACTGTGACGAAACTAAACTATAACTAAGCTGGGAAACTGGTACTATGATGCCACAGAAAACTATGAATACAAACATGGTGGGTGAGAACACAGATGACGCGACACAGACTGCATGAAACACAGAGACTAAATACACATAAGGGATGATCAGGGGAAGTGGCCACACATGGGAGCACAGCTGACACACATGAACCTAAAGGCAGGACAGGAGAAGTGAAACTAAATATACTGACATTGAATACAGACTTTCAAAGTAAAACAGGAAACATGGAGATTAGACATGACATGAACTAAACATAACCACGCAGACATGACGCATGAACCAGGGAGACTGAGTACAGGGGGAGATGACATAAACAACTAAGAAACAAAGGACTAAACAGCAATCTCAAAATAAACTAGATGAACTAATCTAGGGCACAAATGAATACAAAAGATACATAAAACTCAAACACTGGGTCGCTCGACCCAGGACCATGACAGATGTTGTTTGCACAATGGACAGATTGCCAGTCTATCAGAGAAAAACATACAGACAATAAACAGGGAAACCAACTCATGTACAAAAAGACACAAAAATGCTCTCCTTAGCACCAAAAAATCAGATTTAGATTGATTTGAAATATCTGACATTTTGGCCTAAAGTCCTAAATCAACAACTTTTATTCTTTGGGTATTTACAATATGCTATTAGTAACCAGCATTGCCGTTTTGGTCTGGTGGGATTGAAGAATAATTGATAAGGCCATCTCAAGAACTGCAGCTGGAAAGTAGGTATCGGCTAAATCTGGTACAACAAATCTCTTCTTTTCAGACATTAATGTTTTTTGTACATAGTCACAGACAAATAAATAAAACATCAATACAAAATACAGGGATCATCAACCATTTATCAAAACAAATGCAAATCTCTGTGGCATTCTGGACATCAACTTCTAGGCTAAACCCAGAAGCTCCTTGTAATTCATGTATATGCTGCTTCTGATCACCCTGCACAATCATCATCATAAAATCTGACGTGTCAAAGTGTCTGAAACATAAAAAGTGAATGTCTACAATAGCCAAAACTTTTGGCTGGGACTTCATTTGTTATTTGAACAGAACACTATAAAAGTGTCAAAGGTCCAGTAGATTTACTTTATAGTTATGAGTAAATCTTCCTAATCATAAAACTGTTTTATGTCAGAAACAGTAACTGCAATAGATTTCTAAGTTGCAAAAAATCCAAATGGTCATAGCGTATATGTTTTGTGAGACCAGTTTCCTCCGAAGTTTTAGTGAAGTCCAGTGTAAAGTTGTGTAAAGTTGTAAGCCAGACCATCTCCAAATGTAGGCTGGCTGATCCCTCCTATCCCAATAAATGGGTGTGAGTATAGCTGTATGCCAATAAAAAGCTAGAGTGCACGTGAATCATTTAGAGCACATTGGTAAATAGTTTACCAATGTTAGTTCACCGTGTAGTCTATGATTCAGTGGGTGATTATATCAAAGTGAATGTCTATTGTGAGGTGAGCTCCCATTTGCACCTGCATCCTATACTCAGACCCACTCCATGTGTTTTCCAAAACACTAGTTATATCCTTAGACTTTCTGCATATGTGGTGTTTATGAAACATAAATTGCATATATTGTATATTTTATCGTTTTATGTTAGCTGGTATGTGATTATTTTAGACTTCATATCTCTGACACTGCAGAAATTATCTTATCATTACTTATTTTATCTTGATGTCTGTTGCAGTTCTAATAGACACAACTTTCAGTTTTCAGTGTCGACTTGCAATCTACTAGTTGTGGTTGCCGATTACACTTTCAGTTCAAGTAAAGAATCCCGTGACTGTGGAGAAGTTATACAATACACTTGTAAAAAAAAAATCTTTTTGGTGTGGAATTGACAGTACACACCTCCTGATTTAAAGCGCACTTGTTTGTTTTCACTCTGATAGCTATCTTTTTAATTTTACAGTGACATGGAACATTCAAGCCTGATCCTCTCTAAAACGTATCAGTAGGTGTTTTTAATAATTTTCAATAGCTTGCTCTGCATTTTCTTCCCTGTAGCCTACATTGGGCTAGTACGTACTGTGGAGAAGGGCATTTTTAAAAACTGCATTAATGTCTATTTTCCGTAGATGCCCTTTTTGCTCAGTCTGTTTCCTATTGTTAAATACACTGATCTTAATTGAGTGAATTGTGGCCTGCAGTTCTTTACATTTTTTTTTTTTTGGGGGGGGGGGGGGGGGGGGGTTCTCTTGTGACCTCCTGGATGAGTCGTCAATGTGGTTTTGGAGTAATTTAGGTACACTGGCCAATTCAGACCTGCTGGAGGACCTGGTGAGCATTTATGTTTTGATGCATGCTCAATCATCCAGATATCATCCAGAAATCTCAGAAAGTTTATTCTGTTCATCTGGACGTAGCATTTTTGGATCTACTAAATAATTTTTAAAGAATTCTAGAGGATTATGTTTTTAACTCAGTATGGATACCTGTCTTCAGTGACATTAGAGTGTAACACTGGATACAAAATGAATGGAACCACTATTTTGATGTGTGAGGTAAATGGTCAGTGGTCACCTTGGCTTCTTACGTGTATACCTAAGTCATAAGTTAAAATAATTATTTGCATGTACTGAACTGATTCGAATCGTGATCTCTTTCCTTGAAGTGCAACTTCACCTCCAATTCTTAGCCTAACTCCTCCTGCTGCATATTTCTGAATGCTAAAAAGCAGCTGTAGGAAGACTAAGGGTTCCTGGCTAGCACAAAGATGAATGGAGAGTAATGCTGAATGTCATTTTACCTCTACTCCGAGGTTTCTTTTGAAGTAGATGATTTTTCCATTGCAATATTTCGTCATATGCTAGAAAAACATGTTGGTTGCAAGTTGTAATAATTCAAGCTTTTGACTAACTGCTCAAAGCTGGAGCTCGCAGGCTTGTGCTTTCTTTCTGTCTGTCATTTATTTAATTCATGGACCATGGAAGCTAATTCTTAAATTCTTGCTTTATTTGTTTAATTGTATCATTATATTTCAATAATGTAAAGAAATTATTCAATTATTTACCACACACTGAAAAGATTAAAAGGAGATGATTATCTTTACCCTATAACCACAGATAAACACTCAAATTTTTTAACACTCCCATTTCTAAATCAATAACATAAGTAAATTTGATATTATGCATGTTTCTGTTGGTGCCTCTCGCCCTAAGACAGCTGTGATCGGCTCCTGCCTTTCTCACATTGAGCTGCAGATGATTCTGCTGGCACCACATGACAAAGGAGTCAACCACAGCTCGGTACCTGGCTTCATCATCCCCAGGGATGCATCCAACCGCCACAGAGACATCAGAAAACTTCTGAAGATGGCGGTCTCTGTGTAGGGGCTGAGGTCTGTGGTGCAGATGGTGAAGAGGAAAGAGTTAGAGGATGGTACCTGTGTTGCTGATCACCTTGACAATATTGAAGATGCACATATTTGGGTCTACCTAATAAACAATCCAGGACACAAGATTCTGGAGTCCCACACAAATCCCACACAAGTTGTGTGGCACAGGCTTTGAGGACATGGAGAGTCACCCTGTCTGGTCCAGCAGACTTGCCTGAGAACATCTTCTGACTTGTCTCTGAATCTGGTCATGAGTGAAAGTAACAGTTTGGGGAGGGGTTTCAATACTTTACCAGGAGGCTGTGTTGCAATGTGGAGAGAGAGTGGCTTGGCTGTGGATTGCAGGCTGACTACAGGTAAGTCATTAGGGGGGTGAACATTTGTTGCAATCTCAAATCTGTTGAAAAACACGTTCAGCTTATTTGCTCTGTCCACACCACCCCCAGCTCACCTGCTGCTGGATGACCTGAATCCAGCAACTGTCCTCATGCCACTCCACGCCTCTATCATGCTGTTCTGCTGGAGTTTCCGCTCCAGCTTTCTCCTGTAATTGTCCTTAGCCTTCCTGATCTTTCCCTTCAATAACACCTGAACCATTCACACCTCCTCTCTATTGGTAAGATGAGATCAAGTCTGATCACATAAGACCTTGTATGTGAGGAGAGGTATTTTAAATTTAATTCTGGATGTAACAGGGAACCAATGAAGATAAGCCAATATAGGAGGAATATGCTCTAATATTCCCTGTCAGTATTCTCTTAATGTGTAAAAACTTTATAAAGTTATAGAGTAAATCTGTAAAAAGGAATATAGACACAGTTGATTAAACTTAAACTATCATTTAAGGCTGTTCAACCAACATGTATCTGTATCAGAATTAAAACCCCGTGTTAATCAAAGAGGAAATTATGTGGTTACAGTTGCTCCAAACTCTAAGAACAGTAATTAACTATCCATCCATCCATTCGCTTCCGCTTAATTAATTAACTAAACAAAGTGAAATAATACAGCATATTACAAAGTTACAAAATATAACAAAATGCCTCTTATAAATACAAACAGCTCTGATGATAAATATCCCAGCTAAAACTGACGTGCCTCTCTAATTGTATTGACATTTTAATTTTCTCCATAGAGGATTTGCTATTAAAGGTGTGCAATTACTACAATGTGTACGTGTATTTAATAGGTTTTAGTTAACCTGTCAGATCTGTCATGGGTATTACTGCATTCCTTCTGCTGAGCAGTCTTGTCTTTCTGGCAATTACTGCTCAAGGTGAGTGCAGTCCGGATTAGCTTGAGACACGGTAAACACAGCATGGTGTTTTTCTTGGGTTACCCTGTTCTTAAAATTATGTTCTCTCTTTTTTGTCTGTATGTTTTTTCTTTTTTTCTTTTCCCATGTACAGCTCAAAACTGTTCCAGACCTCCTAAAGGAGAAAATATGGATTTAAAGGGCAATGACATTCTTCTAACTAGTTTTCCAGATGGGACCACAGTTACTTTTGCCTGTAACACTGGATATGAGTCTGCAGGAAGGTCCCCACGTATTACTTGTACTGCTGGAAGTTGGAGCTCTCTGGGGTTGAAATGCCAAAGTAAATATTAAAACTTGATTTGATATTCAAATTCCTTATTGCAGCTGCATTTCACAGCCAGTTTAAGCACATAAACATGTTACATAAATAGTAGACTATATTTGTTGAGATTACACATAATGTTATAAAAACAAGTTCCAATATAACCTTCTTTTTCTTGTTTCAGGGAAGAACTGTGGCCCTGTGGGGGAAGTTGAAAATGGACAGATTGAATATCGTCCTGGGTCTGAATTTGGTGATAAAGCAGTGCTCATTTGTGACATTGGGTTAGTAATACGATGTTAGCTCTAATAAACAGTGTTTAGATAATTAGTTTTTAGATTGAAAGTAGTAGTAGCATATTAAATCACTAAAATGTTGCAATTCCATGTCTTAAAAAAACAAAAAAAAAATGCTGTTGTGTGTTATGTGAAATAAAATTTCTAAACCAACCTTTTCCCCTCCAATCAGTCATATGCCAGTTGGTGGAGGAAAGCTCACTTGTGGAACCCAAGGGTGGATGGGCAGGTTGCCTGTATGTGAAGGTTGGTTGTCTTGTCGTAATACAAGTCACACCCCTGCTTAAAAGCTCACTGCTTGTTTTCATTCTGATAGATTTGTATTTTTATTTTCCAGTGCCAATATGTGAATCACCCCCTGTAGTAGAGTATGGCTCTTTCAGTCCAAATAGAGAAGTCTATGACTATAAAGACACTATAGTGTACACCTGTAAAAGCGGCTATACACGTAATGGATCACGACAGTTGGATTGTTCGGATGAAGGAACATTCAAGCCTGAGCCTCCAAAATGTATCAGTAAGTGTCTTGAGTTATTTTCAATAACTTATTTTGTTTTTTCTTGTGTAGTATAAATTAGGCTAATACATACTGTGGAAAAGGTCATTTTTGACAACTGCACCAATGTCTACTTTCTTTCCCTGCAGAGGTTGAATGTGAAGATCCAGAGATTTCATTTGGACAGTTGAGTAGCGGTGCTCGACCTCCATATGGATACTCGTCTACAGTCACATTACAGTGTAACGCTGGATACACAATGATTGGATCCGCGACTGTGATGTGTGGGCTAAATAGTCAGTGGTGGCCTGGACTTCCTCAGTGTATTCGTAAGTTAAATTAAAATATCTATTTGCATGTACTGAGTTCAATCGGATCATCTCTTTGCTCTAAGTGCAACTTCAACCCCAATTCTGAGCCTAAGTCCTCCTGCTGCATATTTATGAAAAGTGCAAAAAAGGCAGGTAAATGAAGACTACGGGGTCCTGGCCAGTGATTTTCAGCAAAAAGTGGAGAGTATTGGTGAATGGCACTTTACCTCTACTATGAGCATGAATATATGGATCTTGGCAGCTAATATTTGATTTCTTGCATCATTATATTTCAGTAATGTAAAGACACTTATTGAATTACAGCATTAAATTAAAGAACTGACAACAGAAGATTTTTACCATATTTACATAGATCATTACTCAGCGTTTTTTTGAGTGCATGTCCAGTGCTAGCTTTGAATTAAAAACTGTTTTTCTCACTGTAGGGACGACACCAGGAACCATTCTTTTTATTTATAAGCAAACATCAGGTTTGGCTTAAACATTGCTTTCAAAGCAGAAATTATGTGGTCAAAGTTGCTCCAAGACTCTAAGTACAGTAACTAACTAAACTAAGTGAAATAATACAGCATATTACAAGGTTATAAAATATAACAAAATTGCTCTAATAAATACAAATAGCTCTAATTCTAATTATCTCAGTATATTACACAAAATTAAATATATATAGCTAAAACTGACGTGCCTAAGCATATCTAATCATATCATTTAATTTTCTCTGTAGATGATTTGGTATTAAAGGTGTGCAATTACTACAATGTGTATGTGAATTTAATATGTATTTTTAAATTCCAACTTTGCCTTTATAGCCTCAATTGGACCAGTCTCCTGGTTAATGATAGATAAGGTCATTTTGGATAACTGTATTGATATACAGTTTTCTTTTTGTTTCCCACAAGTTGAATATGAAGAGTCCAAATGATGAATAGAATGAGGATTTTTAACCTCTGAAGATATAGTTGTCGTCAGCAATGTTAAAGTGTGAACCTGGATACATAATCAATGCAAACCTTACCGTGACATAAAAACGTTACTGATCACCTTGACAATATTGAAGATGCACATATTTGGGTCTACCTAATAAACAATCCAGGACACAAGATTCTGGAGTCCCACACAAATCCCACACAAGTTGTGTGGCACAGGCTTTGAGGACATGGAGAGTCACCCTGTCTGGTCCAGCAGACTTGCCTGAGAACATCTTCTGACTTGTCTCTGAATCTGGTCATGAGTGAAAGTAACAGTTTGGGGAGGGGTTTCAATACTTTACCAGGAGGCTGTGTTGCAATGTGGAGAGAGAGTGGCTTGGCTGTGGATTGCAGGCTGACTACAGGTAAGTCATTAGGGGGGTGAACATTTGTTGCAATCTCAAATCTGTTGAAAAACACGTTCAGCTTATTTGCTCTGTCCACACCACCCCCAGCTCACCTGCTGCTGGATGACCTGAATCCAGCAACTGTCCTCATGCCACTCCACGCCTCTATCATGCTGTTCTGCTGGAGTTTCTGCTCCAGCTTTCTCCTGTAATTGTCCTTAGCCTTCCTGATCTTTCCCTTCAATAACACCTGAACCATTCACACTTCCTCTCTATTGGTAAGATGAGATCAAGTCTGATCACATAAGACCTTGTATGTGAGGAGAGGTATTTTAAATTTAATTCTGGATGTAACAGGGAACCAATGAAGATAAGCCAATATAGGAGGAATATGCTCTAATATTCCCTGTCAGTATTCTCTTAATGTGTAAAAACTTTATAAAGTTATAGAGTAAATCTGTAAAAAGGAATATAGACACAATTGATTAAACTTAAACTATCATTTAAGGCTGTTCAACCAACATGTATCTGTATCAGAATTAAAACCCTGTGTTAATCAAAGAGGAAATTATGTGGTTACAGTTGCTCCAAACTCTAAGAACAGTAATTAACTATCCATCCATCCATTCGCTTCCGCTTAATTAATTAACTAAACAAAGTGAAATAATACAGCATATTACAAAGTTACAAAATATAACAAAATGCCTCTTATAAATACAAACAGCTCTGATGATAAATATCCCAGCTAAAACTGACGTGCCTCTCTAATTGTATTGACATTTTAATTTTCTCCATAGAGGATTTGCTATTAAAGGTGTGCAATTACTACAATGTGTACGTGTATTTAATAGGTTTTAGTTAACCTGTCAGATCTGTCATGGGTATTACTGCATTCCTTCTGCTGAGCAGTCTTGTCTTTCTGGCAATTACTGCTCAAGGTGAGTGCAGTCCGGATTAGCTTGAGACACGGTAAACACAGCATGGTGTTTTTCTTGGGTTACCCTGTTCTTAAAATTATGTTCTCTCTTTTTTGTCTGTATGTTTTTTCTTTTTTTCTTTTCCCATGTACAGCTCAAAACTGTCCCAGACCTCCTAAAGGAGAAAATATGGATTTAAAGGGCAATGACATTCTTCTAACTAGTTTTCCAGATGGGACCACAGTTACTTTTGCCTGTAACACTGGATATGAGTCTGCAGGAGGGTCCCCACGTATTACTTGTACTGCTGGAAGTTGGAGCTCTCTGGGGTTGAAATGCCAACGTGAATATTAAAACTTGATTTGATATTCAAATTCCTTATTGCAGCTGCATTTCACAGCCAGTTTAAGCACATAAACATGTTACATAAATAGTAGACTATATTTGTTGAGATTACACATAATGTTATAAAAGCAAGTTCCAATATAACCTTCTTTTTCTTGTTTCAGGGAAGAACTGTGGCCCTGTGGGGGAAGTTGAAAATGGACAGATTGAATATCGTCCTGGGTCTGAATTTGGTGATACAGCAGTGCTCATTTGTGACATTGGGTTAGTAATACGATGTTAGCTCTAATAAACAGTGTTTAGATAATTAGTTTTTAGATTGAAAGTAGTAGTAGCATATTAAATCACTAAAATGTTGCAATTCCATGTCTTAAAAAAACAAAAAAAAAATGCTGTTGTGTGTTATGTGAAATAAAATTTCTAAACCAACCTTTTCCCCTCCAATCAGTCATATGCCAGTTGGTGGAGGAAAGCTCACTTGTGGAACCCAAGGGTGGATAGGCAGGTTGCCTGTATGTGAAGGTTGGTTGTCTTGTCGTAATACAAGTCACACCCCTGCTTAAAAGCTCACTGCTTGTTTTCATTCTGATAGATTTGTATTTTTATTTTCCAGTGCCAAAATGTGAATCACCCCCTGTAGTAGAGTATGGCTCTTTCAGTCCAAATAGAGAAGTCTATGACTATAAAGACACTATAGTGTACACCTGTAAAAGCGGCTATACACGTAATGGATCAAGACAGTTGGATTGTTCGGATGAAGGAACATTCAAGCCTGAGCCTCCAAAATGTATCAGTAAGTGTCTTGAGTTATTTTCAATAACTTATTTTGTTTTTTCTTGTGTAGTATAAATTAGGCTAATACATACTGTGGAAAAGGTCATTTTTGACAACTGCACCAATGTCTACTTTCTTTCCCTGCAGAGGTTGAATGTGAAGATCCAGAGATTTCATTTGGACAGTTGAGTAGCGGTGCTCGACCTCCATATGGATACTCGTCTACAGTCACATTACAGTGTAACGCTGGATACACAATGATTGGATCCGCGACTGTGATGTGTGGGCTAAATAGTCAGTGGTGGCCTGGACTTCCTCAGTGTATTCGTAAGTTAAATTAAAATATCTATTTGCATGTACTGAGTTCAATCGGATCATCTCTTTGCTCTAAGTGCAACTTCAACCCCAATTCTGAGCCTAAGTCCTCCTGCTGCATATTTATGAAAAGTGCAAAAAAGGCAGGTAAATGAAGACTACGGGGTCCTGGCCAGTGATTTTCAGCAAAAAGTGGAGAGTATTGGTGAATGGCACTTTACCTCTACTATGAGCATGAATATATGGATCTTGGCAGCTAATATTTGATTTCTTGCATCATTATATTTCAGTAATGTAAAGACACTTATTGAATTACAGCATTAAATTAAAGAACTGACAACAGAAGATTTTTACCATATTTACATAGATCATTACTCAGCGTTTTTTTGAGTGCATGTCCAGTGCTAGCTTTGAATTAAAAACTGTTTTTCTCACTGTAGGGACGACACCAGGAACCATTCTTTTTATTTATAAGCAAACATCAGGTTTGGCTTAAACATTGCTTTCAAAGCAGAAATTATGTGGTCAAAGTTGCTCCAAGACTCTAAGTACAGTAACTAACTAAACTAAGTGAAATAATACAGCATATTACAAGGTTATAAAATATAACAAAATTGCTCTAATAAATACAAATAGCTCTAATTCTAATTATCTCAGTATATTACACAAAATTAAATATATATAGCTAAAACTGACGTGCCTCTCTAGGCATATCTAATCATATCATTTAATTTTCTCTGTAGATGATTTGGTATTAAGGGTGTGCAATTACTTTTTTTTTTTCTTTTTTTCTTTTTTGCGTCCCGTTTGGATCTTTAGCCATCAGAATTGTTGTCTTAAGGCCCAGAAAGATGCCAAGCGGATTTATTTTACCAAGCGGATCATCATGGCCTTGCCATATTGGTCCATTTGATTGACCTTTATTATAATTATGAATTTATTTTATTTTCAGTTGCTACAAACGGGACAGACATGACTGGGGGATAGGACAGGGAGAAAGAATGAAAGAAAGAGAGGGAGAGAAAGAAAACCAAAGGGGAGAAGAGACGGTGAGAAGGGGGGGAAGAAAGAAAAAAACAAACAAACAAAAAAAACAAACACCTGGGTCACCTGTATGGAGAAAAAAAACAGAAGAGAAAGCAAACAACAAAGAGCAACATAATAAAAAAAAACGGCACCATCACAATAAACTAGCTAGCAGTAGATATCAGTAGATATTAAATAATAAACGATATTGTGCAGCATGCAAGATAGACAGCGCACAATGTGCTTTGAGGCAGCAGCCAAGAAAGCTGTAGTCCGCGTCTGTGAATACCCGTGTGTACACCTGTGTGCATACCTGTGTGGATCAGCATGCTTGCATTCCAAAGGTTTCTCCATGTAACGATCTGCTAGGGAGTGTGGGGAGCCACAGCCCTGTCCTTTATGGTATCAAGCAGGTATGGAGGAGATCAAAACTCCAGACATCCAGAGGCCCCCAGAACACAAGAGACCAAGGAAGACCCACAGAGGGGCAGCCGCGCCACTGTCCCAGTAAGAGCTGAGGAGAGGCTCACTCAGCAGCCGCGGAGCAGAAGCCAGGGGGAGTTGCAGTGACGCGCCCGTGAGCTCCACCGGCAGCCAGCTGTGCCTGAGTGACCGAGCCCCAGGCCGGACCAGACATGTTGACGTTTTGTCACATCCCGCGGCGTTCCTGAGGAACGCGAAAGGAGACCTTCGGCGTTCTTATGGTACGCGGCGGGCTATGGCTGGAATCCAGTGCAATGACGCTCCCGCGGTAATAGACGTTCCAGCCCTGTATTCCAGCCCTAAACCTAACCTTATACCTAGCCCTGACCATAACCTTATTCCTGACCTTAACCAGGACTTTAATGGTGTTAAATAGCATGTTTCTAAGCGATTTGAAGAAAAAGAGCGAACATGTGTAGATTCAGTCCAGACGGTTCTCATATTTCCTCTTTTTTCCGAGGTCGTCATTTAGGAACGTGGTGGGTAGCCGAAAACGTAATATGTTGACGATTTGTCACCTAGCGTAAAATGTTACGCTTTGGGAGTGAGAAGAGGTTGCGGACGCCCACCCCCAGACACAAAGAACCACCAACGCACCGACACCTGAGGGAGTCCGCCACTGGCAGGGGAAGTGGTGGTGGGTGGAGATAGGCCTCCAAACCTTGGAGGGCCTGAGATGTCCCCAGAGAGGTGGCGTCTGATACCCAACCTGACATATAGACACAGACATACAGGCACACACAGACACAAACATCCATTCCCACCCTCATGCTCTCATATGCACTTACTCCACACTCAACCAACGTGGAGACAGACATAAAGAGACGCTGTACACACAATCACACTCCCCAAGCGTACTCTACGAACCGGGTCTAGGTACCCTTGCCCCTGGAGGGGGGAACTGCACCCAGACCCAGGTGGTGTTACCCTTTTCCCTGCGGTGGGGAGAGGCAGACCGCCCCGACTCCGCAGCAGCAGGGAGGCCCCACACTCCAGACCGCAGTCGGACGGCCAACTCCTCCTAGCCCCCCCCGCTCCAGCAGGCCGCAGAGAACGGGGGTGAGAGAAGACTCCAAACCTCCCTCCACCCGCTCATTGTAGTGTTGATGCATGTGTGTTCTAAGGTGCAATTTAAACCCAGGAGGGCATGGAGCTACCTGCCAGAGAGCAGCAGGTAAGCGCATAGTCCCTCCTGCTAGCCCTCAATGTCTACGTGTATTTAAAATTGAGAGGTGGGCAACGATGCCAGGGGTGAGGTGTACACCCTGATGGTAATTTGGACTCCGTGTATCGTGCCCACCCCCAAGATCCTATATGTATGTGTAATGAGAGTGTGAGTAATGTGAATGTCTAAGTTGTGGGATAAAATTGAGGCAGAGGCAGCCAGAAGGGGACAGAGGGGGGGGGGTAGCCTCCTCTGCACCCTGGTGACATACCCCTACTCCAAGGCCCTGCATGTGTGGGTGGTTGTGGTGGAGCGGGAAGAGGGAGGCAGCTGGAGATGGGGAGGGAAGGAAGGGAGGGGCAAGTGACCCCTCCCTGGGGCCAGCTCCCCTGCTGACCCCAGTAGGCACTCCCATACTCCGCGACCCGCCAGGGAAAGGGGGCCCAGGCCCATCCAGACCGGGGCCCAGCGCAACAGCGCCCCCCGGCCCCACAGAGCCCGGGACAGTCCACCCAACCCCACCACAGAGAAAACTGCACCCACCCCACCATCCACTCATCTTCCAGACTACATGAGACAATAGACGCCCAGGCTGAGATCTTCCTCCACCTCTCCTGTATCTCCCCCTCCTGCAGAGGGAGCTCCTGAGGAGAGGAAAGCTCCTGCAAGGTGTGACAATCTCCCCCACCAGTTGAAGAGCCCCCCAGGTGGCTCGACGCACCGGCGGCACCCTGTGCCAGGGATGGGCCCCCATGCACCCACCCGCCCACAACCCCGGCAACACACAAACCAGGACCCAAGGCCCCGAGGCCCGGCCAGGGCCCCAGCCCAGAGACGGAGCACCCCCAGAACCTCACGCCCATCCCGGACCCACCCAGGGGCAGACAGGCTACCAGGTCAGTAACCCACGTCTGTCAGCACAGACCCTCCCCTAGCCCCGCTGCACGCAGCCACGAGGAAACAGTCACCCGAGAGCCAAAAGAGCCCCCAACCGGACATGACCGCTACCCCGGGTTGAGCCCCCCAAGGAAGATGCCTCCGGGGAACCCCCCGACGCCCTAAGCCTGTCCCTACCCCCACACCAATCACAACAGTGAAGGCGGGACCAAATTATGATCCCCCACCCCCACTAGGTGATGGAGCTGATCAAAGGAGCCCAGAGCAATTGATCTGATGTGGTGGCAGAGGCTGTATTAAGACTAATGTAATCTAATAGATAATTTCTATATTGGTTAGAATTAAGATTGTTTTTATTTTTCCAGTTCATGAGGACAGTTTTCTTGGCTATGCATAGGGCAGTGAAAACCATATGGGCTATATTCTTTTCTGAAGTGACATTATCTAAGCTGCCCAGTAAACACACTAAGGGGGAAGTTGGAATGTTACATTTCAGACACTTTGATAAGTCTTCACATATCTCGCGCCAAAACTTCTGCACTGGTGGACAGAACCAAAGAGCGTGGATGTAATTGTCTGGTGTATTGCCTTGACAGTGTGAGCAGTTGTTGGAAGATGTAAAGCCCATCTTGAACATCCGATGACCTGTATAGTGCACTCTATGTAGTATTTTGTATTGTATTAATTGCAGACTGGGATTTTTAATCAATTTAAAGGTTTTTAAGCATACCTGAGACCAGAAGTTTTGGTCTAAGCTGACTGATAAATCTGCTTCCCACTTTGCAATAGGAAGGGATATTGATTCATCTAATTTAGAAAGTGTTCTGTATATTTTGGATAATAATTTGGGGGATTTAAGAGTAAGGAAATGTGCCGCACTTGGTGGTGTTTGTAATTCAACTTGACTGAGGTTAAATTTCTTTTTTACTATGGATTTAATTTGTTGATATTCTAAAAATCTTTTCTTGTTGATCCCATATTGTGCAACTGGAATAAATTCTGTTCCCTCTAATAAATGTTCTAAGTATTTAATTCCTTTACAACTCCATTCTGGGAAATTAATCATATTATTGTTTTGTAATATGTCAGGGTTATTCCAGATAGGTGTACGTTTGCATGGGATTAATGAAGACTCCGTTATTTTTAGAAACTCCCACCATGCTGTCAGAGAGAAGCTGATGTTGATACTTTTAAAGCATTCATGTCTTTTGATGTTTGAGCTAATAAATGGTAGGTCTGAAATCTCTAGATCCTTGTATAGTGCCTGTTCAACATCTAGCCAGGGCTCATCTAAGAAGGTATGTTTTGACCATTCTGAGATGAACTGAAGCCTGTTGGCTAAGAAGTATTGGTGAAAATTAGGCAGATCTAATCCTCCTCTATCCTTGGTTCTTTGTAGCGTTTTTAAGCTGATACGCGGGGGTTTATCTTTCCAAAGGAATTTGGAAATATATGAATCCAGAGATCTGAACCAATCTTGTGATGGTTTGTTAGGGATCATCAAAAATAAGTAATTTATTTTTGGCAAGATCATCATTTTTATAGTGGCGACCCTTCCCATGAGTGATATGGGTAAAGATTTCCATCTAGTCAGATCGCCTTCTACTTTCTTTAGAAGTGGGATGTATGTATCAGTAAGTGTTTTCAATTTCTTTCAAGAACTTGTTCTCTGTTTTTGTCTTTATTTTTTGTCTTTTTCTTTTTTTTCATGTACAGCTCAAGACTGTTCCAGACCTCCTAAAGGAGACAACATGGATTTAAAGGGCAATGACATTTTTCTAACTAGTTTTCCAGATGGGACCACAGTTACTTTTGCCTGTAACACTGGATATGAGTCTGCAGGAGAGTCCCCACGTATTACTTGTACTGCTGGAAGTTGGAGCCCTCTGGGGTTGAAATGCCAAAGTAAATATTAACAATTGATTTTAAATTCAAATTCCTTATAGCAGCTGTGTTTCACAGCCAGTTTAAGCACATGAGAATGGGTATCAGGTAGAATTTACTCCCCATCCTGGAAACATTCTTAAAATTGTTGTTTAAAAAAAATCTCGACCTCTAGAAAAATACTCACATGAACATGTTACATAAGCAGTACACTTTATTTGTGGAATTAATTATACATAATATCATCTAAAAATTTCTAAAGAACCAATTTAATCCTCATCTTTCCTATTTCAGGGAAGAACTGTTTCTCTGTGGAAGACGTTCAAGATGGACAGATTGAATATCGTCCTGGGACTGCATTTGGTGATAAAGCAGTGCTCATTTGTAACATTGGGTTAGTAATACGATGTTAGCTCTAATAAAAAGTGTTAAGATAATTAATTTTTTGATTGAAGTTAGTAGTATCATGTTAAATCAATAAAATGTTGCAATTCCATGTCTTAAAAAAACAAAAACTTGCTGTTCTGTGTCATGTGAAATAAAATTTCTAAACCAACCTTTTTCCCTCCAATCAGTCATATGCCAGTTGGTGGAGGAGAACTCACTTGTGGAAGCCAAGGGTGGATGGGCAGGTTGCCTGTATGTGAAGGTTGGTTGTCTTGTCGTAATACAAGTCACACCCCTGCTTAAAAGCTCACTGCTTGTTTTCATTCTGATAGATTTGTATTTTTATTTTCCAGTGACACAATGTGAATCACCCCCTGTAGTAGAGTATGGCTCTTTCAGTCCAAATAAAGATCTCTATGAATATAATGAAGTTATACAGTACACCTGTAAAAAGGATTATACAGTTGTTGGATCACGACAGTCGTATTGTTCGGATGATGGAACATTCAAGCCTGAGCCTCCAAAATGTATCAGTAAGTGTCTTGAGTTATTTTCAATAACTTATTTTGTTTTTTCTTGTGTAGTATAAATTAGGCTAATACATACTGTGGAAAAGGTCATTTTTGACAACTGCACCAATGTCTACTTTCTTTCCCTGCAGAGGTTGAATGTGAAGATCCAGAGATTTCATTTGGACAGTTGAGTAGCGGTGCTCGACCTCCATATGGATACTCGTCTACAGTCACATTACAGTGTAACGCTGGATACACAATGATTGGATCCGCTACTGTGATGTGTGAGCTAAATGGTCAGTGGTCACCTGGACTTCCTCAGTGTATTCGTAAGTCAAAAATTAAAATAATTATTTGTAAGTGCTGAGCTCAAGCATGATCTCTTTGCTCTAAGTGCAACTTCAACCCCAATTCTGAGCCTAAGTCCTCCTGCTGCATATTTATGAAAAGTGCAAAAAAGGCAGGTAAATGAAGACTACGGGGTCCTGGCCAGTGATTTTCAGCAAAAAGTGGAGAGTATTGCTGAATGGCACTTTACCTCTACTATGAGCATGAATATATGGATCTTGGCATCTAATATTTGATTTCTTGCATCATTATATTTCAGTAATGTAAAGACACTTATTGAATTACAGCATTAAATTAAAGAACTGACAACAGAAGATTTTTACCATATTTACATAGATCATTACTCAGCGTTTTTTTGAGTGCATGTCCAGTGCTAGCTTTGAATTAAAAACTGTTTTTCTCACTGTAGGGACGACACCAGGAACCATTCTTTTTATTTATAAGCAAACATCAGGTTTGGCTTAAACATTGCTTTCAAAGCAGAAATTATGTGGTCAAAGTTGCTCCAAGACTCTAAGTACAGTAACTAACTAAACTAAGTGAAATAATACAGCATATTACAAGGTTATAAAATATAACAAAATTGCTCTAATAAATACAAATAGCTCTAATTCTAATTATCTCAGCATTTTACACAAAATATATAGCTAAAACTGACGTGCCTCTCTAAGCATATCTAATCATATCATTTAATTTTCTCTGTAGATGATTTGGTATTAAGGGTGTGCAATTACTACAATGTGTATGTGAATTTAATATGTATTTTTAAATTCCAACTTTGCCTTTATAGCCTCAATTGGACCAGTCTCCTGGTTAATGATAGATAAGGTCATTTTGGATAACTGTATTGATATACAGTTTCCTTTTTGTTTCCCACAAGTTGAATATGAAGAGTCCAAATGATGAATAGAATGAGGATTTTTAACCTCTGAAGATATAGTTGTCGTCAGCAATGTTAAAGTGTGAACCTGGATACATAATCAATGCAAACCTTACCGTGACATAAAAACGTTACTGGTCACCTGGACTTCCTTAATGTATACGCATATTATGAATTAAAATTGCTTAAGTATATGTAGCTTCACTTCTCAATTGTTGTTAAAATTTGTATTAAATACCTCAGGACGTTGCTAGCATAATATAGAGATAATTTTGGACAATTCTAGTAATTTCCATTCTGTGAATGTGAAAATCCTGTGATTCGATATGACTGAATAATGGTCTCCTCCTGTCTGTGGTCTT
Source organism: Copadichromis virginalis (assembly GCF_057382275.1). Lineage (NCBI taxonomy): Eukaryota > Metazoa > Chordata > Actinopteri > Cichliformes > Cichlidae > Copadichromis > Copadichromis virginalis. Next base: position 29,584,108 of record NC_140637.1, read on the forward strand.
ATTTCAGGGAAGATCTGGATAAGTTAAGAAAGGCCCGTGTACCTAGATATACAATATGATATAAAAGGTTTGGCTACGTGGAGTGTCACAAAAGTCATCATATTTTGTTTTAATTTGATTTCACATTGCTGCATGTGAATGATCATATAATGTTCACTTTTATGTTTAGAAAACACTATTTGATAAACAGTTTCCACAAGTTTTTGAACATTTCTTTTTGCTTATAATCACCTGGTTTCATGTTAATATGAAATCACTCTTTTTTAAGTCTCAGTTTTAAACTTCAGGATAAATCCATTAAATAAATTTGAATCTCTGCGTGCTTGCCAAGTAATTGTGAACAGGGGTCATGTGGAGGTCATACAAAAATGACCTGACATGTGAAAGACACATTTAAAGTATTAAGTTAATTTGTAAGGAGGTATTAAGTTAATTTGTAAGTTTAAATGTCCATTTACACTTATGATTAAAGTTTGTATTTAAATACATTTGATTCCAGACAGTTTAGTACGAGTTGCACTTTCTCTTCTGTAGGTTGTTTTAAATGTAAAAACAAATTTAAATAAATAAATAAAATAATCCTCTGAAGTTTTTGTATTTTTTTTTCAAGTGTGGTTGATGTCATTTAAAGGAATGTTTGGAAAAACATTTGGAAAAAGCAGGAATTGTGAATGGTGAATAAACAGACCAAAGTACAGCAGGAAGTTTATTTCCTCACATTGATTCAGTCCGCCCTGTTTTGTAATGCGTCACCCTGTTTGAATGTATTGGGCACTGTAATTTACAACACAAAATGTTTTCACAAGTATGTCACAAGTAGTATGCATGGCTTACAAAAGAGGGCCAAAGCTTTTCAAGGACAGTAAAGAACAGCCTGCACTTTCATATTGTCTTAAAGGTGTATGTGTCTTTTTATATACAGGTCTCGTGCTGTGTCCTATTAATACTGCTTTAAGAAGGGAAAACTGCATATTTATGTGAAGTATGGAACAACAGAGTAATAAGGAAGTGTTGGGTTTATGGTGGGTGGGGCTCATAAACTTGTGCGTATTATGTTCAGAAAAGACAGAACAAAAAACAAAAAAACGGTTATAGCATACAGACTAATTTCAGAAATACAGCGGTTTCAACTAATTTAGTTTTTCTTCCTGGTGCTACATTTACTAAGTAAAATGGATGGAAGTACAACAACCCTCATTTGGCTTATTGGTAGCACTACAAGTACTACACTCGTTTTATGTGAATCCACACAAACTTAAGAGCTTTGTTTCTTTCGTTTATTTCATTATTATGAAGTACGCGAGCTGTAATCTAAGGTCTAAGACTTTCTGAAGAACAAGCACGTCACTGTTTGACCGCGCCTACTTCCGAGAAGGAGACGCAGCCCACATTAAAACAAGCAGAAACCCGAAATAACCTTTCAGAGCAGGACTGTTAGCGGTCATCATTGTTGGCGTTCAGACGTAAGGTATGGTGTCGTTTGTTTTAACCGTCCGTAACAACCGAAAAAACAAAAACAAAGCGTCGACCCCATAACAGTGCTATATTATTGTATTTATCCGTCGTTGCTGCTAAGTTAGCTAACAATTAGCTAGCTAACGCAGCCGAAGGCGATTTAACAGTTTATGGATTTTGACCAAATTGCAGACATTCAGATGGAATCAGCATTTTTTTTAATCTTTCAGTGACATCTTCTTAACCCCCTGTAAGCTAAATTACGCGATTATTAATGTGCTGTGTTACCACTCACGGTATCTTTGGCTCCAGGAAGACCGAGAGTAGCATACGTGACCTGCGAGAATTCACGGCCATTTTTTTCCCCGTACCTACCTGTCATTTAGTTTAACAAATGTTGATCGGCCAGCCGAAGCTATCGTGGCCTTCAAGTTGTATAATATGGAAAGACTTTAGGTTTGTTTTCTGCCGCGACAAAGGGAGAGGGGAGGCAGTATTTTCAAATATTTCATTTTTAAAACCTAAACTTGGTTACTGTTAAGGTTTTGGTTTAGCGAAATATATAAACATTACCGAAGACCGAATGTTTGCACCTGCTACCTTCCGCTAGTTAATGTGTTAGCAGTGACAGACCTGATTCAATGGAGAGCCTTGTTAGTACCAGCTATCATGACCAAGTAATATCTCTGATTGTCTTTCTTGTGTTTGCCTTTGTTTTGTACCAGAAAGGGCTCTTGGTTTTAGTTAACCTGTCAGATCTGTCATGGGTATTACTGCATTCCTTCTGCTGAGCAGTCTTGGCTTTCTGGCAATTACTGCTCAAGGTGAGTGCAGTCCGGATTAGCTTGAGACACGGTAAACACAGCATGGTGTTTTTCTTGGGTTACCCTGTTCTTAAAATTATGTTCTCTCTTTTTTGTCTGTATGTTTTTTCTTTTTTTCTTTTCCCATGTACAGCTCAAAACTGTCCCAGACCTCCTAAAGGAGAAAATATGGATTTAAAGGGCAATGACATTCTTCTAACTAGTTTTCCAGATGGGACCACAGTTACTTTTGCCTGTAACACTGGATATGAGTCTGCAGGAGGGTCCCCACGTATTACTTGTACTGCTGGAAGTTGGAGCTCTCTGGGGTTGAAATGCCAACGTGAATATTAAAACTTGATTTGATATTCAAATTCCTTATTGCAGCTGCATTTCACAGCCAGTTTAAGCACATAAACATGTTACATAAATAGTAGACTATATTTGTTGAGATTACACATAATGTTATAAAAACAAGTTCCAATATAACCTTCTTTTTCTTGTTTCAGGGAAGAACTGTGGCCCTGTGGGGGAAGTTGAAAATGGACAGATTGAATATCGTCCTGGGTCTGAATTTGGTGATAAAGCAGTGCTCATTTGTAACCCCGGGTTAGTAATCAGAATCAGAATACTTTATTGATCCCTGGGGGAAATTATTTTTTGTTACAGTGCTCCATTATAAACCAACATTAAGACAAGACAGTATATATATATATATATATATATATATATATATATATATATATATATATATATATATATATATATATAAGTCACTCATAAATAAATAGCTGAACAAGAAGCATGTGTAGCTGTAGCAGCAAACAGTGTGTTAAGTGGATGAGTTGTACAGGGAGATGGCCACAGGCAGGAAAGATTTCCTGTGTCGTTCAGTGGTGCTTTTTGGTAATCTCAGTCTCTCACTGAACGTGCTCCTGTGACTGACCAGCATGTCATGGAGTGGGTGGGAGGTGTTATCCAACATTGTCTTTATCTTGGACAGCATCCGCCTCTCCGACACCACCTTGAGGGAGTCCAGCTCCATCCCCACAACATTGCTGGCCTTACGGATTAGTTTATTGAGTCTGTTGGCATCTGCGACCCTCAGCCTGCTCCCAAATGCTCCCAAAATACAATGCTAGCTCTAATAAACAGTGTTTAGATAATTAGTTTTTAGATTGAATTTAGTAGTAGCATATTAAATCACTAAAATGTTGCAATTCCATGTCTTAAAAAAACAAAAACTTGCTGTTCTGTGTCATGTGAAATCAAATCTCTAAACTAACCTTTTCCCCTCGAATCAGTCATATGCCAGTTGGTGGAGGAGAACTCACTTGTGGAATCCAAGGGTGGATGGGCAGGTTGCCTGTTTGTGAAGGTTGGTTGTCTTGTCGTAACACAAGTCACACCCCTGATTAAAAGCTCACTGCTTGTTTTCATTCTGATAGATTTGTATTTTTATTTTCCAGTGACACAATGTGAATCACCACCTGTTGTACAGGATGGCACTTTCACTCCAATTAAAGAACTCTATGAATATAAAGACGTTATAGTGTACACCTGTAAAAGCGGCTATACACGTAATGGATCAAGACAGTTGGATTGTTCGGATGATGGAACATTCAAGCCTGAGCCTCCAAAATGTATCAGTAAGTGTTTTGAATTTTTTTTCAATAATTTGTTTTGTTTTTCTTGTGTAGTATAAATTAGGCTAATACATATTATGGAAAGATCATTTTTGACAACTGCACTAATGTCTTTCTTTCCCTGTAGAGGTTGAATGTGGGGAACCAGAGATTTTGTTTGGACAGTGGAGTAGCGGTGCTCGGCCTCCATATGGATACTCGTCCACAGTCACATTACAGTGTAACACTGGATACAAAATGATTGGATCCGCGACTGTGATGTGTGAGCTAAATAGTCAGTGGTCGCCTGGACTTCCTCGGTGTATTCGTAAGTCAAAAATTAAAATATCTATTTGCATGTACTGAGTTCAATCGGATCATCTCTTTGCTCTAAGTGCAACTTCACCTGCAATTCTGAGCATAACTCCTCCTAATGATCATTTTTGATAAATGCTGAATGGCAGTTTACCTCTCCTATGAGGTTTCTTTTGAATCTCGTCATATGCTAGCAAAACATGTTGGTTGCAAGGTGTTATAATTCAAGCTTTTAGTTACCTGCTCAAAGCTGGAGCTTGCTGACTTGTGCTGTCTTTCTTTTCCTCATTCATTCAATGCATGGATTTTGGCAGCTAACTCTTGATTTCTTGCATTATTATATTTCAATAATGTAAAGAAAATATCCAGTTACATGATTAAATTAAAGCATTTACGAAAGATTATTCTTTCCATTTCAGATCATTGCTCAGCATTTTTTAAAAGAAATAATCAGTAACATACATAAAGCTAATATTATGCATGAACTGTTCCTGTTGGGAAAATTTTATTCAACTTTTCCAGTTTGTAACTGATACCCTGGCTTTGGGTAATGACCACATGATTTACTAGGGATGCACTGATCTGATTTGTGGATATTGGTTCAATTGGCATCTAGTGGCAGAACTATTATAGCATGAAGGATGATCACCTAATCAAAGCCACAGCAGTTTAGAGGCATATCATGCCAGCTTCACCAATTGCTTTTCTTTGTATGCTTTCAAAGTGCAAAGTTGCTGAAAGTGAACTGAGAAGATCGGACTGTTTTGCTCGATTGTTTTTACGCTCTGTTTGGTATCATATGAATTAAGAGCCAGAGGGACATTGGTTTGGTTTGACACACACAAAAAAAAAAGATGGAGATATATATTGAACCGTTCAATACAGTGCTTTCGGTTCGGTACGCATATGTATCGAACAATACAAAATATTAAATTTATTTTATCAACTTTCCTTCTGACGGTGCTGTCTGTGTTGAGCGCTCAGTGGATCTGCGCTCGACAGTAGTTGCAGGAGGTGAGCTGGCTTCAAACAAATGATGAAAGCACAGAGATGTGGTGCAGAATGTGCCGTGAAAATTTAGTAAATGACAAATTAAAAAGGCATGAACATTTTTTTTGTATCGAAAAAATATCGAACCGCGACACCAAAGTATCGAACCGAACCGTGAATTTTGTGTATCGTTGCACCCCTAATACCTATCTCACCAAATACCTAGAGTTACTCTGTATCAGATCTCAACTGGTAAAAGCATGATGAGTGCTCCCTCTATTAAGTGTGTCCAATACTAGCTTTGAATTAAAAAGTAGGGTTGGATTTAAAAAAAAAAAAAAAAAGATTTTCCCTTTTCAAAATAATTTAAGTTTGAATAATGTGATATCTATTCACTGAATCAATTTTTAAATATAAATTTATTTTTTCAGAAATGCCAGAATCTCAGGTTAAAGCTCACAAAATTATTTCAACAACTGACAAACAGTTAAAACAACAAATGAGGGCAGGTAAAACTTAACTCAACCAGCAGCAAAAGAAGATCCAAACGACGTTTCATGTTTGAAAAACATCATCATGAATTCTCTCTTACTTTTGCTGTTTTGCTTCCACCATGATAAAATCACACTTACTGCACAGCTCTCTCTCCTTGTGTACTTTAAGACCAGTTTCCCATCAAAAATCTGTTTTCTCCAGTTTTTTGCTGGCTTATTACGCACTTGTCTACTGTTGTGTACAGTGCTGCTGGCCGCTGTCTTTTGTTTTTCAAAAATTACCTCCAACAAGAGAGCCTAATTTCTGTTCTTCAATACTGACGAAATGTAAACTTTTACAAATGATGCCAAATCGTAAAACACGTACCAGTATTTTTAATAAAACCTCTGTAACTTTGCTCTGCTTCAATTCAGCAGCATCAGGTAATGTTAATCTGCTGATTCATGGTTTTCTTCCGTTTTTGATCTACTGCAGAATATTTTTAAGGAGGTTATCTGCTATGAAGTGCCAGGCCAGGAAAATCTCCTTCATATTTTTGTGTTTTATCCTCTGTTACTTTAACACAAAGGCATCTGCTTTGATGCTTACACCTCTGATGAAATCTCATAAGTGTCAGTTTTGTTTTTATACAGAGATATAAAAGTATGGATATGTAATGATAAATGATCAGAAGTATAATATTTCTGACTGTGTCAAAATTGAATCAAATCAGAACCTTGCGAATCAGAATCAAATCAGTTATAGAAATTGAAATCGATATCCAACCCTATTTAAAAAGCTGTATTTGTCACTTTGGGGACAACACCAGGAACCATTCTTATCTATAAGGGAACATCCAGTTCAGGTTAAACATTGCTTCTGTAATTTTGTGAAATAAAATCTGCCCAGTAAATGTTTTTAGTATTTGATTCTTAATCCTAAGCCTCTTTTAATTTATTGCTGTATTTATAATAAATGGCATATCAGTTTATCTGATGTGTTTGAGAGTCCAAACAGGGAAAGCATTGATTTCATTGGAACTTTTAACTCACTTGGTTAGGAATAGTTTTACTTCCTACAAACACAAGGTCTTGTCATGTCAAGCTTGAAATATCTATAAAGCTGCGGTTGCTTGCATGTTTCCATTGTGTTGTTTTAGCTACCTAGCTGTCCTCCTAGAACATCAACACGCTGCTGCTGTAAACAATGCAGACTTAAACTGAATGATCTTTAGCAATAGCCTAAAAATTGCCAAACTGTAGTTTGGCAATTGATCAGCTTGTTGTCGCAGATATGCAATCAAAAACTATTCCAGGCTTTTGAGTGAGGATCAGACCGATGTCCCAGTCAAATAGTTACATCTCTAGTTGGGATTTTACACATCCCTGCTGACTGACTTTTTGTTCCTGCAGCAAACCCCACAACAACTACCACTACAACCACAACCACAACCACTACCACTACTAACCCTTCTACCCCAAAGAAACCAACAGGTACAGTTCAATTTAAAGCTCGTAAAGTTCTCAAAATCCAGCTTTCCTCCCTTTTAGCTAGGTTGGGTATTTAATTTCTGCAAAGAGCGCATGAAGTTCTGGGACTACTATTGCCAAACCCTGCTTTATGCCTTATAAGTTTCCACAGCAGATCATAATACAAACCATCTTACCTTTGCTTCTCTTGCTTTGTCTCCAAACCATTTTTTTTTTTTAATGTAAATCTGTTGACATAGATTATTCTGTTTATTTCTCAAACTTTGCAGCAGTTTCCATGTGTTCCCAATATCTTGACATTGTTTGAACATGTTTTTTTGGAAATGTGCATAAACTGCTATATTGTCAACAGTTCAAGGATGTGAAGATCCCCGAAAGGGAAGTGCTGAGGTGACTGTGAGCCCTCAACCTCCATATAGACATGGGGTTAAAGTGACTCTCGGCTGCTCATCTGGATACAAGCTAAATGGACCAGATACCCAGACATGTGAAAATAATGGTCTGTGGTCACCAGGAATTCCAGAATGTACACGTAAGTCAGTTGTTAATTATAAACATTTATGTTTTCAGCTTTATCATATAATACTCTACATGGTAAAAAAAAGTGTGTGTGTGTGTGTGTGTGTGTGTGTGTGTGTGTGTGTGTGTGTGTGTGTGTGTGTGTGTGTGTGTGTGTTTTCAATGTCAGTTTCATATCCTGAAAGTACAGTGGGGCAAAAAAGTATTTAGTCAGCCACCGATTGTGCAAGTTCCCCCACTTAAAATGATGACAGAGGTCAGTAATTTGCACCAGAGGTACACTTCAACTATGAGAGACAGAATGTGAAAAAAAATCCATGAATTCACATGGTAGGATTTGTAAAGAATTTATTCGTAAATCAGGGTGGAAAATAAGTATTTGGTCACCTCAAACAAGGAAAATCTCTGGCTCTCACAGACCTGTAACGTCTTCTGTAAGAAGCTTTTCTGTCCCCCACTCGTTACCTGTATGAATGGCACCTGTTTGAACTCATCATCTGTATAAAAGACACCTGTCCACAGCCTCAAACAGTCAGACTCCAAACTCCGCCATGGCCAAGACCAAAGAGCTTTCGAAGGACACCAGGAAAAGTATTGTAGACCTGCACCAGACTGGGAAGAGTGAATCTACAATAGGCAAGCAGCTTGGTGTGAAAAAATCAACTGTGGGAGCAATCATCAGAAAATGGAAGACATACAAGACCACTGATAATCTCCCTCGATCTGGGGCTCCACGCAAGATCTCATCCCGTGGGGTCGAAATGATCATGAGAACGGTGAGCAAAGATCCCAGAACCACACGGGGGGACCTGGTGAATGAGCTGCAGAGAGCTGGGACCAAAGTAACAAAGGTCACCATCAGTAACACACTACAACGGCAGGGAATCAAATCCCGCAGTGCCAGACGTGTTCCGCTGCTGAAGCCAGTGCATGTCCAGGCCCGTCTGAAGTTTGCCAGAGAGCACATGGATGATACAGCAGAGGATTGGGAGAATGTCATGTGGTCAAATGAAACCAAAGTAGAACTTTTTGGTATAAACTCAACTCGTCGTGTTTGGAGGACGAAGAATACTGAGTTGCATCCCAAGAACACCATACCTACTGTGAAGCATGGGGGTGGAAACATCATGCTATGGGGCTGTTTTTCTGCAAAGGGGACAGGACGACTGATCCGTGTTAAGGACAGAATAAATGGGGCCATGTATCGCGAGATTTTGAGCCAAAACCTCCTTCCATCAGTGAGAACTTTGAAGATGAAACGAGGCTGGGTCTTCCAACATGACAATGATCCAAAACACACCGCCCGGGCAACAAAGGAGTGGCTCCGTAAGAAGCATTTGAAAGTCCTGGAGTGGCCTAGCCAGTCTCCAGACCTCAACCCCATAGAAAATCTGTGGCGGGAGTTGAAAGTCCGTGTTGCTCGGCGACAGCCCCAAAACATCACTGCTCTCGAGAAGATCTGCATGGAGGAATGGGCCAAAATACCAGCTACTGTGTGTGCAAACCTGGTAAAGACCTATAGTAAACGTTTGACCTCTGTTATTGCCAACAAAGGTTATGTTACAAAGTATTGAGTTGTATTTTTGTTATTGACCAAATACTTATTTTCCACCCTAATTTACGAATAAATTCTTTACAAATCCTACCATGTGGATTCATGGATTTTTTATTTTTTATTTTTTATTTATTTATTTTTTTTCACATTCTGTCTCTCACAGTTGAAGTGTACCTCTGGTGCAAATTACTGACAATCGGTGGCTGACTAAATACTTTTTTGCCCCACTGTAGATGTAATAAAAAATTTAAAGAAACAATTTTAAAGTATACTTTTGATGAACCAGAAGGATGCAGTTCACAGGGATTGAAAGAGATTTTTCAGTGTGCTCATGGGTCAGTTGTATAATCAGTTTAGGAATTTTGCTGTCTCTTCCTTTGGTTTTAATTGGTCTTTGTCTTTTTTTACCTTAACCTCCAGTGGACAATGGAAATGGCAGTTCTAAAGGTTTAGTCATTGGCATTGTGGGTAAGTTTGAAATTCATCTTTTTATAGTAGATCATGAATGTAAAAACATGAGGTTGACCCAAAAAGATCATGTTTATATTTCAGCATGCTTATCATATTTTTTATGATACACATTCAGAACATACCCGTAATAAGTATTAAATGGCAGTACTTTAATGTAATATAGTCTTTTTTTTTTTCCTTTCTTTTATTTAATATTAGGGTTTTTTGTTTGTTCGCTTTTATTTACCTTGACTGTACATTTAAAAAAAAAAAAAAAAAAAAAAAAAAAATATTGGTTGGCCATTGGGTCAACTTGATGGTTACACTAATTATTATATAGTGTTATCAATCCGGTCTTTAAGTCTGACGTCATTAGCCATGTCTGGGCTCTGGAATCTGATCTAAATTCTTTCATCTGTAATTAAATGATCACTGTGGCTGCTCTGCCAGGTGTAACAATTAAGTTTAACACCCAGGCATCCGTGAAAACATAATTTTTGATATTTAACAGAGTTAGAAGTTAGCAGGGAGTGAGCTTGCTAGCTTCCATCTAAATATAATATACCATGTTCTGACTGAGAGATTTATGAAACAAATTCAAACGTACAGCTCTGTTATCACTTCCGACATAAATGAAGATGGAAAGTTACTGAAGTTTGGCTAGCTGCATATAATGATGTGCTATGTGATTGCTAGGACTACACAGCTATGTTAGCATAAAATAAACAGTAAAGCTGGAGGGCGAATGCTAATGAACGGAGGACTTTTTCTCCACTCGATAAAAGTTAATGTGAGGGTTCCCAATGGTTAGGGGCAAATGCACTCGGACGGCAGGATACTGTAAACGGACCAAACGTCTGTCAGGAGAACCACAGAGATAATCCATTCATAATACGAGGTTAGTCATTAATATACTGCTGCATGGGCTGGGCTGTAGTTAAATCGTAAGGGTTTAAAAACTGAACTTTAAAATGATTAGCGATAATAAAAACTGAGAGAAGCCAACAGTGATCACTGACTGTTTTTAGGGGGTTGGGATTAAATAGAACAAGATACAAAGCATTAGAACATGTTAAAAACACCACAGCCTTATTAAATGCAGACTACTTTGGGAACGGAAGCAGGATTCATCATGTCATCACTTAAAGACCAGATATACAATGGTGGTAAACCATTAAGTGTAGGATGTCCTGCAGCTGCAGCAAATGGAAAGTTAAACAAGACGCAAAAGTTTTAAAGTAAAAACGGATGATAGCTCTGTAAACCAGTGTGGTTATGCACTAATGTGATTTATAATAACTGTAGTTATGCCACACTAGTGGCCTATTACTTGCGTTAACAACTATAATATGTTCTGCACAGTCCAAAGTGGCTCATATTTCAGTAAAATTGGAAATAACAGAAGAATATAGTCTCTCTTTAAAAAAATAAAAAAAAATAACGAGAATTCTTTAACTTGGTTTGTTTCATTGACTGTCTTCTCACTTGAAGACTATTTGCCTGGTCTGATTTTGTTTTGCCCCTTTTGTTAAATACTACTCAAATATTTTGCCAGGATTATCCTCCTTTAAAATTGTATCATCAGCGTAGCAGTCTCCCATATTCTTGTTTAATTATTACTTACTTTTGTGGCCATACTGACATCTAATAGGTTGTCCAGTCAATAAGCTTTTTTTTTAATTTTTATTTTTTTATTTTCTTCAATTTTTTATTTTCGCATTAATTTCCCCCCCTCTCCCCCATAAAAGTTGTGGTCATCGGAGCCCTGGCCGGCGGCTTTGGAGGCTTTATGTGGTACAAGAAAAACAGCAAAAAGGGAAAGCGGTAAAATTGTGTTTTATTAAACTTTGCTGACTAACCCTCGAAAAAGCTTTGTCCTTTGTGTTGTTTGCTTCTCAGGCTACCCATTAGTTTTCCAGCTTTTCTTTCTATCCAAGCTTTCTATAATCTTAGTGTTGCATGCTGAAACTTTGTGCTTGTTGTAAGGCTTCCTGGATAATGAATTTCTCTACTACAGTGTCATTTTATGTAGCATGTAGTGTTTTAAAATATTGAATGATGAGGTGAGTAGTGGTTTAAATTGTGTTGTTACATACAATATTTTATACATGTTGATTCACTGCTGTGAATGCCATGACAGGAATTTTGTTTCATTTGCATTAGCTTATGGCTTATGTACCACAGCTAATTCTTAAATTTTAAGGCTGTGAATATGGTCAAAGAAATACATCTGATTTGTAATATTTTAAAGAGAAGAAAACTTTTTATTGACTAAATTTATCTGTAAAATAGGAAGTGTGTGTGTCATACCAGTGACACATTTCCAGAGAAGTGTTGTATGAAATTCGGTGGCTTTCCTGTTGTGGACTTCAGTCTTACACTTAGGTGTTTCTCCTTGATTGCTTGGGAGGGTGAAGAAGTGGAAGTGGTGTCAACAGTGGAGTTTTATTTAGTACTGCCTTGTCATTTTACATAGATTACTACTTGTAGGTATTCTCATATTATATATTTACTGAAACTGAATAAGTCTTTCAGTTAAGTAATGATGTCATCATTTTGCCAGTCTCTGCTGTGTGTGCGTGTGTGCGCACGTGCGTGTGGGCGGGCGGTAGAAATGTGTGGTAGAAAGGGACTTGGCAAAGGGTATCAGGAGGTGAAGTAGACACGCATACATATAGTGAAATCTATAGTGGAGGAAAGACCTTGCTCAAATAGTGCTGACATCAAAACACAGTAGTCTCTCTTTGCGTTGAAATGGGGCATAGTAGGAACTTAAACACTTATTTTTGGGGGAAATGCAATACTTCATATGAAGTTGTATTCAAATATTTATCATGTATTGGGGATGCACAGCGTTCAATTTGCTTTTAGGATCCATAATGTCTGCCATGAACTTGTAAAAATGAGGAGATTGTTAGTCAGTAAATGTTGTGGATGTTTTTGTTTTTTTTTTTGTTGTTTTTTAAATAAATGTGACAAGGGAGCATTTGGTGGTGGCATAATTATATCCTCCTGCACAATCTTATCACTCTTTGTATTTATAAGAGAAATATAAAGAGCCCAAATAGTATGTAGGCATTGTTTACATAGTATATTGTAATCTCTTTAGTTGCATGAAAGATTTTAATTACATTTTGGAACATTGATATTAATTCACTTTTTATTTTAGCTTTAATTTGAGTCTTTAAAAAAAGCCAAATGGGTTGTTATTGATAAAAATTTATTTATCTGCTGACAGGAATGAACAGGTAATATTTTGTATCTCATCAAACAAATTTGGCTGTTTTGACTATAAGAGGTGAAAGAGTAGCTGCCGGCACGGGTGCTGCTTGTGTGGGGTGGTCCTTGTGGATGAGTGGTATGTAGGCATGTGGTGGTTTCTGTGGACTTCTTCATTCCATGTAGCTTTCTGTTTGCCTGTTGTACATAATCAATAATGTTGACCAGTCATTACTGGATTACAGCGCTCGAAGAGGCAATACTGACAAAGATGCTACAAATGTTGGAGAGGAAGTACTGTAGCACTCTCGGTAAGATGATGGATCTTGAAGAACACTTGAGCTAATTTATGTAAAACAAACAAAAAACGAGATTAATGTGATAATGTAGATATACACGTCATATAATTTCACTCATGTCCATAATGTATGTTCAGTGATGGTCTTTTTTTCTTTTTCTACCTTGGCTGAACTTGTGAAACAACTGTTTTAGTACTCAAACATTTTTTTTCCCTTTCTCTACAGGTTTGCTGGGGGTTTTAGACTTTTCAAAAAAGTATATAATTACTCTTATTTTTTTACTGAATTTTATTTATTTTTTCAGTAAGCATGACAGCCTGGATATTCCACAACTACTTGCTGTGAAAACCGCTTCCTAAGAAGAATGCCAAAGGACCAGTCTTTGAATGTACATGCCCTCTGTGTACATGCATTTGCCCGAAGTTTCTGAGCACCTCTCTTAAAATTGGATTCCGAAGACCAAGAAACATCAGTGGATTGGGACATGTTATGCTTCGAGTGGCTTTTTGTTTTCTGATCATAACAAAGAAACTGATAAATATTTAGCGGAGAAGCTTCAATTCTATGTTGAATTTATCTGTTGCACTGAAGTAAAGGAACACAGCTTGACTATTGTAGCTCATTTACAGATGGTCTAAAATGAGCAAAATTGGCACACAATGTCTGTAACTACTCTTGTGAATTTCATAAATGTTAACCCAGTTGTTGGGTTTCCAAACCTGCCTGCAGTGTTTAGTCTTAAATAATGTCAGCACCTTGTTTTTTTTTTTAAATTTGCCAATGTAAGTTTGAGGATATGTGAAGACACTTCAATCATCCAGGAAAGGAAATCCCAAAAAGTTGTTTCGGTTCATCTGGACTCGTCTTTAGTCTCAACTGACTGCAGGTTTCCCAGATCTTACAAACCTAAAGTCAGCTGGGACTGAAGAAGTGAATGAAATGCTACGATGAACAGAAACAACTTTTTGGGATTGAGTTTCAAGGTTTCATTGACAAGGGGGAGGAAAAAAAAAAGTCATAAACTTGTATTTTATGTCTTTTTGTTTTGTTTTTTAAATTGTCTTTTGACTACTTGCTGTTCAGGACATGAAGATGAATATTTTGAGTATTAGCTCAATTGCCTTGCTTAATATTTATTATTAAAATAAAAGAATCTGATTTTTAAGTTGGAACAAAATTTATAATAAAATCAATGACAACATTGCTGTGTGCTAAGCTCCTCTTGATAATGTTAATGTACACACACACATGCTTTTACAGATTTATAAATGGATTAATAAATTCTAAATAAGTAGATTGTTGCTACTCAACGATACAAAAGTATTGAACCGCCACTAATTTTTTCATATGTTGCATTTTTAAAATAAATCTAAACATTCAAGTATGCTTGGAAATACAACATGTATTCAGTCTGTGCTTTTTGAAGAGCTTTTATTGCATGGTGGAACATAATGTGATGATACTTTGGGTTCAGAATTTTATCAGTTTTCCACACCACTCAATGAAATGCAGCTCCAAATTATGACAAAGCCTCCACCCTGTTTTATAAATGACTTGCAGTCACTCTACCTCTCTATTAACCACCTTTATACACATCAATAACAATATGAACCAAATATCTAAATTTGGATTCATCACTGTATTAGACCTTTTGTTAGTGATTTTCAGTTGAGTTCTTGTGTAATTTAGTGTTCCTCACACAGAATGGCTTCCTGACTGCCACCATTGCACTGAGACGATGGCTCGTCAATGAACAGCAGAGGCCTGATCCTTTTTTTGGTCCTCCAATTCTTCAGTTGTTTAAGGGTATATTGATATATCACGTTGTTGGGGCAGAAATGCTTTTTTTCACCAGTCAAACTGTGTTAGCTCTGGTATGTTCCACAGATTTTTTTCCTGTGACAGGCTGCCTATTGAAAGAAAAATACCAATTTTGTCTTATGTGTTGGTACTACACTGGTTTTGATCTCTTGAGTTTCACCTCAAGGTGCCTCTTGTATACTTTGGATAATACGTCAGTTTTAAGTGGTTTAACAAATGAGAAAAGTATTTTCTATTTAATTATAAACATCCTAATTATGTCCTGGATTTTAACTATTTAACAATAAAAAAAAGAAACATCACAAAAAACAGTTAAGGTCATGAAAATTAATTGAGATTTAGGAATTCAATGATGCATCCACTGCGTCCCCTGACCCTTGTTTACTTGGTATTGGATCGATACCAAAATATGCAGTATTGCACACCACTACTCTAGAGTTCCAATGTTGTACCTTAGTATTTTAAAAGACTAAAATCTTAGTGTGGTCATTCTGAGAAACAAATTTTAAGTGGGAACACGATAACAGGACAATGATGAGGCACAGCTACAGACTGCAAGAAAAATGTCGAAAAGAAGCTTTCAGCTGTTATTCTGTCATGAGAATATAATCCTGCTTAGCTGTTGTGGAAACATCTTGACAATAAGGTATGTAAGAAGTGCCCATTAAAAAATTCCAACTTGTGGCTCCTTGCTTCAAGTTGTGAAATTTCTCATCAATAAATACCACAGCGTTGTCTCAAAGCAAAACCATTTCTGGTTTGAACCTCCTTATCTAATACTTTTTTTGTGTGAGGCTTTTAATGTTCTCCAATGTTGCAACATCCCACCGTGCTGACATTCTTTTGGTGTTTCCAAAGAAACTGTAAATGTGAATGGTTAGTCAGGTGGTGCAATAGTGAACTATCCAGGTTGCACACTCCCTCTCGTTTCTCTGTGACTCTAAACCGGATAAGCAGTTAAGAAAGTGGGTGGATGGAAGTTAAAGGTTTCATTCAAAATCTGGGATCTTCTGGGTGACCCAAAACTTTTGAGTTGTATACCCCGAAAGACTCTTAAAAAAAATAAAATAAACATATCAATGTCTATAGATTCTACAAAGGCCATTTAAAAAAAAACCAAAAAGCGGACCACTTCGTTGCAAAATCCTCCTCAAGGTAAGATGAGATCTGTCCTTCACTGTAACCGATTTCAAATGGTGCTAGAAACAGAAGCAGACTCTGAACACCGAAAGAAATCGGTCAACCTTGGAAAGAGGACAAAAAGCAGAAGCTGGCAAACGTCAGTGTAGACCAGAAGTTTGTAGTTCTGCGAGTGGTACTCCATCTTCCAGTGGTGACATTTCCATGTTGTACCTTTATCACCGGGCACTTCTTTTGACACCTCACAGCTGGTCATTGAAACTTACTTCCCGCCCCAAGAACACTGATTTCAAATGGTGCTAGATAGATGACAATACTCTAAGCCACCATCTGAAACCAGCTTCCAAAGGGGGAACCTCTGATGAAAGGCCGTCTTCTTTGGTGTAAAATTCAGCAGAATCTAGAACAGCCAGAAACATAAATTCAGTTTTAGTAGAAAACAGTGGAAAATAATAATTTAACATGGAAAAAGTTTACCAACAGATGTTTTTTCTTTTCACTATGAATTGGATTTAATATGAGCAAGCACTATGCACAACTTTGATAAAGTGGATGTGAGGAATATTTCACTAGAGCTGAAATGAAAAGATGAATGAAAGAACAAAGAAGCGGCACTGAGGCTGCATCTGATACACACATAGCTTCATATCTGCGTGTTCTGTAATTAACACGGAGCATAGGACAGATACGCCAGATGTGAAGTTCTCGCTGATATGGGAGTAAGTTGGGAGACAGCCTAGATTTAGAAGTCTGCAACAATATTCTTATATTGCATTAAAAATTGTCATAAAGTTCAGACAAACTGGGATACTCAACACATCCTTTTAAGATGACTTATTTTCACTGACACTGGATTAATTACTCTAAGATGACATATTTTCATCTGGTACCTAAAATGTTATTTAATATAGAAACAGGAGTCACACTCAGGAGGCAATGCTCACAGAACAGTTGGTAGCTCTGTGAATATAATGCTCTGTTCGCAGAAGCGAATTATGCGTTAACTAAACACCCACAAGAAAATGACACAACATCCATGGCATTTAATCACAAAAGAGTCGCACACTGGATGTGGGAAAGTCTACTTCAGCAAGATCACGCTGAAAGGAGCATTCAGAGGCTGTGTCATGTTAAGTCTTGGATTTAGAGGCTTTAACTTTTGTAAATAGAACAGTTCATTTTTAAAACAATGCTACGTCGGTGTCTCATGCTAATTCATGCCAGTGAAACAGTAAAAGGCACCGTCTCATATCTTGTTTCTAAATGGAAGAAGATGACAGTCCAAGGCAAGCTGAGGGACGTTAAGCGTGATCAACTATATGATGGTTTTGCTCGGGTTTGTACACACAAAGTAAGTTCGATTTGCTGACCTTGTTCAGAAATCGGAGAGAAGGGAAGCAGATAAAGAGAGAGAGATGAAATGAAAAGCACTGAGAAAGCACCAGAACACCTCTCCGTCTCAATCTATTTCTCTCTAACACGCCCACGCGGCTGATCTGCTACTTGATCCAAGCTTCGTGGATGTGTGATGGGCCAAAAAAGAACAGATACACAGAAAATCCTGCCACTGTACTGTATGTCTTTAACATACGGGCTCACCTGCAGCTCTATGCAAACAGACCTTGACAAATCCTCTTCTCTCGGTTGCTCAAAAGAATAGAGAGGATGATTGTATGCTGCTCTCCAGCCACTAAAAGAGAAAAGCAGGGAAGTAGCAGTCAATCGCAGACAATGCGAGCTGTGACGCAGAAACACGGCTATGAGACACTGGGAGGGTGGGGCAGCGACAGGTAGTGGCCAGTTCACCGACTTTGTGCCTCAACAAAGTACATAACCACCCAATCCTTTCTACGATCCTTGTTCTTTTTCTATTTTTGCTCTCTGCATGCAAATGAAATGGATTTTGCTTTAAAACTGCGAAAACACTCTCTGCCCTAATTCCTCCATCTTTACAAAGACAACTCCCACAAATACTACTTAGTCTTTAAACTGATTAAAGACCAAATCAGGGAGCCCTAGCATGAGCCTCAAAATATCAACTTTGATTTTCACAATGGGAGGAAGGACAAAATCCCCACGGCATTTACGAGCCCTTATCAGGCTTCAGACTGACCAAGCAAAACCATTTTGTTTGTTTGTTGCGGTTGGTTGTGTGTGAGGAAGAATACGGCTATGTGTGCGAGTGTGTTTGCGTGGTAGCCACAGTGACGGCTCTGATCAGAGGGCCTGTCTGTCTGTAGGTGTCTGGTTCCTTCCCCTGGCTGCCTCGACCCAACCCTGTGAGCTTTCTTTTTCGGGTTGTTTGTTGCTTGTGTGCCACTGGACCTGTTGTGTAATGCTTATAAAAGATTTAAAGGGACAGGAGGCCTTCAGAGAGCAGTTATCGACAGATTCACAGTGGAACTGTGAAGCACCTCGCGAATAACGACGATAAATACCAGTCCTTACTTCTCTGGGATTAAAATGCTGGGAGAAAACTGCAGTGAAACATGCATGATAAGTAACATTATTGCTTAGAGCTGTACTTGTCAAAACAAGTATGATCGGTCAATTTTATGCAGTGAACAAATACACGGTATTTTTTGTATCTGACAGTGCTACATTATGCCTTGTGTGGATGGACAGGGGGCACGACACACCACGACCCTTCTCAATATTTTTAACATAGCTGGAACTGAACCTTTAGTGGTGATGCTAGAAATCATGTTCTTCATAATCATCTTTACAAGGGGAACATTTTTAAAAAGCCGTGAGAGTAAAAAGCTTTTTACAGCATCAGCAGGTTTAGAATAGAGAGCGAGGCACAGACGCGACACTGACTCCAGAGGCAGGAGCTGCAATGCAGACCACTGAACAGCCACACGCGCTCTTGCATCACTTCAGAAATGTAGCATAGTGTGGACACTGGACTTCCAGCACAAAGGACCAGAAAACCGCTTTCCTCTGAGGATTTATATAATTGCTGAAGTTGCCATCTGCAGCATATAAGTACTCAGGTATCTGAGCGCCAGGGAGAGCGCTATGCACAAAATACTGATCAGCTCAGTCCATAGTAAACGACAAGGCCTCGTTTAACATTTTATTTCACAGGTCCTACAGTTTCCTTTGATTTTCAAGAAAGTAAAATATATGTCATTCTAAATGAGCAAGGTCCTGTAAGTGAATATGTAATGTGGTTTGAATACCCGAGGAAAAAAAAAGACATAATTCCTTTGATGTACCTCTAGTTCATAAATTCTAATTAAATCTGGTACAGCCTAGAGACTCTGTGCAAAGCACCTCGGAGGCAAAAATACGAAAACATATCTAGAAGCAAGGATAAGGAGAACACAGAATAAATATAACAGCTATCAAATAAACATATTTAAATGGACCTCTGTCGTTTCACACATTAATAATGTTCATGCCTTAACAAAAGATATGAAAAGAATATTAATTTATATGAAATGAAATGAGAAACTTCTATGGATCCCAGTACCTTCTAATAAATGTGTACATGTTATAAGTTTTTAAAGATCTGAAATCCATATAACCTGTAAAACACGGTGCAAACAAGGCCCATAAGAGACAGGGACAGTCAGAAATGTCATTACTGTTTTGATCGTTACGTAACAAAAGAACTACTTGTAAAAACGCAGCTTTAAACAACTGATTTATCAACTGCCACTTTCCTAACTCTTTGGAACAATACAAAATCATATAAACATATAAGCTAAGGTTGTATCCATGGAAAAGTGTTTCTGCAACAGCAAAACAAAACAAAACAAAAAAAAAAAAGAGCCCTCCCCAATCAGTTAGGTATTGAACTCCAGCTACTTGCTTGCTAAAAACCAATAAAGTACTGCTGTGAAGCTCGTGGAGCCAGGGGAGCTCCTCCCATCCAATGAGAATTCAGCTTTGGCACGATGGCCTGTGATGCAGCAGCTTTAGGAAGTCCACTGCATGTGAACTGGAGAGAAGCCAAGGCAGAGTCACCAAGAGAACAAGGTAAACAACTTCCCTCTCGTCTCATCTATCCTTCTTTTATCAGTTTCTCTCTCTCTCTCTCTGAACCTGAGCCATGACATTTAGCTCTTTCCGCCTGTCCCTTTCTCCGAGAACAGGAGACGGATAAACAGACGGACAGAAATGGAGAGATACGAGCTGTGCACTGATTAAAGAGAAGTCCAGCCCATAAATGACTGCGTCATCATCCCGATCTCTCCTAACTACGCAGAAACAAATGTGTCCTGGGAAGGGTTTTGCCAGATCCCAGTAGCCCTTGAGGGTAAAAAAACAAAACAAATCACATGATAAAAGTGCCACTAGCCACATGCTGTTATCTGATACAGCTGGATCCTCAACAGTCTCTGCCATCACACATACATACTTCCTGGATGCTCACTCTTTGCTTCAGCTTCATCGTAAGCTAACCACAAAAAGTAGGCCTACAGTCAACAATGTGAATATGCGTATACGTACACATGTACTTCATATGCGTGGTGACAAAACAATAAAAAATAATGTCATTTGTGTGCCTAAATTTAACAACAAACTTATTCTGCAATTTCATTTCATTTTCTATGCTGTCCACGTTGCTGCATCTGTACACACAAGTAAATGCTGGTGTATTACACATGTAATACTCTGTTTCATAATAGGTCAGACAGCGCCACGCAACCACTATATTCACCTATTTCCACTAATGTAGCCATCCGGATTTCTTGAGGTGATGTTGACAAAAAGAAGAAGGAGGAAAAAAGAAGCGTTGTTCGAATGCCTCGATAATTCTCGGCAAAACATTCCTGACTGGGCTTCGGCGTGATATTAAGAACTCTCCAGAATATTCTTTTGTTAACCCTTTTGTCGCACCTCTGCCCACCCTACGCACACCTTACCCTGCTATCATAACAAGACCTAGTGAAACTATGTCACATCTTCAGCATCCATGTTGAAACTCCGGTATCAGCTCACAGGAACTACACAGCGCGCACACAAACACACACGCTCACACACACACACACACACACAGAAAGCAGCGACAGGCAGAGCAGATCAAAACTACCAAGGAGGAAGAGGAAGAGGAGGAGAAAGGCGAGGTTATCCGAAACCACTGTGTTCACTCCAGGTGGAAACCGACTGACGATGACTCTGGGCTTCTGTTATCTCAGCTTCTGTTTCTCCCGACATGAAAAAGTGACGTAGCAACTAATCCAAAATCTCTCTCTCTTTCTCACTCTCTGGCTTGCACTCCCTCCCTCTCTGTATCTCCCTCTGCTTGGCTCTTAAAACACACGCACTCTTTATTTTCATCTTGTTGCAACAGCAGAACTGCCATTAGATTGCTACTTCGAGCTAACACATATACACAGAAACAGAATAGACCCCACACAAATGCATATGTACGTGCGCGTTCACGCACACACACGCACAGCTGTGCACACGCGCGCTTAGCCACGCAATTCCTCTTCCTGAGTGTGACGCAGCACTTAATTCTCTGTGCTTTTGTACCACTGTTGTGGCTACACAACGCAGCCTCTTGATCAAGCTGAGCCAGAAACACACTTGCTAGGTGCCAGAGAAGGCAAGTGAGCATGAGCAGACTGCAGTTAAAGGGACCAAGGCTCCCTCTCCCCCACTCTGTGACGTTGCTGTGTCCCCATTTCCCCCTATGTCCCTTATAATTGGGTCTCTCTCATTCCGCTGCCCTTCTCTCTGGCACTCTCCTCTCTGCTCTCGGCTAGAGACACACTCTGGCTTCTCTGTCTGTGAGGCAGAACTGACTGAGCCTCCTCGATCACCTGACAAGCCACTGGTTTTAAAGGCACATCACCAGAGTGTGTATCTGTTGCATAAGCACTAAAATGGTCCTTTGGCTTTTTAAAGCTGTCTAAGGAAGAATCCGACTTATCTCTGAAACAAACAGGACCCTGTTTAACACTGTGTGGCTATGCTGTATGTACCTAATATGGTGATTTACTGTAGATTCATTGTACAGGTTGTAGAATGCATATGGTTCCGCATTCAGTCGCCAAGGTCCAGATTAGAGAAGGAAAAATATATGTAGTGCAAAGTGACTGACCATCACATCCTGACTCTGACACATCAAGACCGTGAATAGCCCTACAACATATACTTCCTCTTTCAGTGCTCTCAACCTCAGTGCTGCCCTAAAGGACACACAGGGCACTGTGCTGTTAACCGTTTCATGTATATTGTGAAAAAGAATGTAAGCTTATACTTTAAAGTGATTACACTTTAAAATATAAGATCTAAACATGGGTACTACGTTAGATGTCCTTAAAAGGACTGCGATTCCCGATTTATAAATAGTCTGCTTTGATTCAGTAAAACATTAGCTGAGTTTATTTTAAGAATTCGGGTTGCAGATTGTGTGATTGTTCACATACCTCGAACAGATGTTTCTTCATTTCTAATATAAATGAGACATTGGCACTGCAGGAGGATAAAAAGAGAAAGTTAAAAACAATAACCATTAAAATCATTCTGTTTACCTTATGAAACGACTCCAGACAATCTGTTAATATTCCATTAGACACGACACTTTACCTGAACTACAGTATGGTACCTTGTGAACACTACAACTGCTATTCCTACCGACTGCGGACGATACGACAAATTCTGTCTGTGGTCTGTGGAAAGAGATAAAAACAGACGGAGTATATTATTAGATACGAACTATAAATCTATATACAGACTAGGTGAATGTATTCACAGTGTCAATATACAAAATTAGTCTGAAGAAAGCTAAGCGTAACAAAAATGATATTTGAATCTATGCAAACAATACAGGAAGCAGCGTCCGGGCAGGGCGACAAGAGGAACAAGCCTGGTTCTGTCCCTTTTATGAGCTCATCTGTCCCTATTAGGTCTGTTCACATTTCAGAAGCATAAAGTGCCCTTTATAAACTAAACTGAAACAAAAGCTTTGTCTCAGCTACCGAAAGCCAAATAAAGTTTGCTTGTCATTTCACCACCACACCTATTTATATTAGAGATACACGGCAATGTTAACACTGAACTAGTGCTTTGATTAATAATTCATCATTTTTAAAAACACGGAGGAAAATGTTTAAGCCTAACATTATAACTGCAAGTTTGTACTCAAGTGCTGAAGTGGATGTCAACTATGTTTTGAGAATATTTTTTCTACTGCAGTCCGGTCACACTGATCTCCTAAACCTTTTAGTTTTACAGTGAGTTCAAAGGCTTCATTGAGCCTCTGAAGCACAAACTAAGCTCTCTATTTTTATGCCTTAAATTTTCCATTATTCTCCAGTTGCAAGTGTAGATTTCCAGCATTTCATGTGGCTGTAAATTTTCTTCCCTAAAGCACTTGTAGCTCGTGATGTCCTAATTCCCCACTGGAGCCCAAGAACACAGAGCCCACAGCTTCACCTTACAGGATTGAGAAAGAAGAGCATTGCTAAAAGAATCAGCTTTCACCCTCGAGCTATATGGGAAATGTAAGGGAGCCGAGGGATCAAAGCATGTTTGCTCCGTGCAGACCGGTAGAAGTAGAGGGTATTGATCAGAGGATTGAGGTCTATCTGCTCCTCTAGGATGAAGATGTCCTGTGCATCTCTTGCAAAATAACTAGAAAAAGACTAAGAAGTATATTTTTCACGTTGAGCTTTACGCTATTAAGTGCAACACTTTATGTTAAGTTAACCTACTACTTTAAGATGCAGTATTTTTTTTACTTTAAGTTGCAGGTATTTCTAAACTTGGCCATCTACAAAACATAAACTTTCTAAAATTGAATAAAATGAAATAATTTCATTCATTTCCAATCTTTCTAGATATTCCAGCATTTTTGATAACTTGGGAAATGCTAAAGGGTCCAATCTGTAGCCCTCTAACAGGAACAGGAAGTTTTAGTGTGACAATGGTTGTGCTGACAGTTATATTATGTGACTTTAAGGGTACATGCTTTTAAAGTGTTGGTCCTTCCTGTCAGCTATTTATTCTCCTCATCCAGTGGGTAGTGTGTTAATTTTAGCCATGTCATCTATCAGCCATGCCTGTTCCACTTCCTAAACCTTAATCTCTCCCTTGGAAAGGTGCCCAGTCAGCTCCATTGATATTGTTTTCTGGCTGCAATGGGAACAAAGAATAAAAATCCTGAATGCAGCTGCGCATATTTTTGATCTCAGGCTAAAAAAGAAAAAGTCTAAAATCTATGTTGTCTTAAGTAAAACAAAACAGTTGTTACCTTTTATTACCTGGTTTCAAGTTGCCTCTCAGAAGTGTTAAGCATCAGTCGCTGTATCATGAAGAGACATCTGGCAGAGCTTTGCCATCGGAAGAAGCTCCTAAAAAACCATGTCAGATGGATAGATAAAAATATGATATGATCTAGAACAAAAATATTATTTAAAGGTCCATAGTTTTATATATCTAAAAACGATAAAGTAGGGTAACAAAAAGTAACATATTACATGTTAAAATGTGACATGTTGTTTGTAGGTATAATCACCAACTACTGGCCACACCCTTGACTTAACAACCTTCAAAAATATTGCAAATATCACACAGATACTTGACTTTTGGATAACATTTGATAAAAACAATGGACTACTGCTCTGTTCTGCCATTTGTTCTACAAAAAACTTGGCTGACCTGGTTTTCTGAGAAGTGTGCTGGTTCTCACCTTTCAAGGGAAGTTGAGCGTGTCTCTACTTTTGCTCTGTGAAAAGATAAACAGCAATATCAGCTGAGAGGTTAAGCATTTTTTATTTCTACGTTGAACTATGTCGTCTATTTTAACTACGTTAAATTCCAGAAACATTCCTATAGCATTTCAATCTCAACCCTGAAAATGGTCTCTTAATGTGCATTTGAAGACGTCAGCAACTCGAGTTGTTAAAAGGATTGCAGTCATTTGGAGGTTTCTAACATTACCAGGCACAAAAATGAATGAAAAATACATTCGTTACCCCTCATTTAGATGCGCAAGCTGCTGTTTCACCCTCAATCTGTAGTGTTGCATCAATGCTTCCCAATATCTGACTCATTCCAAGAACAGTGTTTAGAGAACTTTCTTGCTTCAGAACAAACTGTTCTGTAACCCTGCATAAATACGCCATCTTTTGGTGATCGAAGGTATTGCCCTCTGACGGTTTGTTTACATCAGGAATAAAAAGTGCGTATGACAGAAACCTCTGGATGGATGGAGCTGAGTCAAGGCACTGGAACAACAGGGCACACAATAAACATCAACAAACAACAAAAAATGAGCCTTTAGAAATAAATCGGGAGCAAGTTTTGAAATTAGTAACTCAAGGATGTAATTTTGCTCATGAACAGCGGAAGAAAAAAAAACATCTTACATAATTTTAAGTTTTGTCATATTTTATTGTTTATTTTCTATTACTTTCAACATGACAGTTTAAACATGTTAAGAATAAATTGTGCTATATTAGCGTGACGCACTCTGACAGGTGCAATCATAACACAATTCAAAGTCAGTATATCACGCAAAGTGACTGGAGGAGTAGTAGCTTCTCTATGGTTTACCTATTATGAATTACAGTTTTCAAGGTAAACTAGTTTTACTCCGTGTTGTAACTTAATTTTAAACTTACTCAATCAAGACACTCATGCACATGACTACACGTCCTAAATTTCAATAATTTAAATTCTGCACCCGAAATGACAAACTAAAAGTCATAAACAAACACGTTATCAACATCTTTCTCGAAAACAAATTATTACGCAGTACCGCATGGATGCACGGACCACTCACTCCGGGGGTAAATTGAAGTGCGCAACATCCTCCTGCAGTAAGCATCCAGCACACCTTCCCACCCAACTCTGCCCCTCTCACTGTCTCCGAAGAAAATGAGCCACAAATGCGCACAGACATGTTTTATAAGGGAACAGTTTGTAACAAATACTTTTTCTTTTTTTTTTCTAAATTATTTCCGGGTAACGTTGGGAAGCAACCCTGGAAACTGCGCACTGCACTATAATAATCATATCACGTTCATGCGTAATTTTTAATCGGCCTTTAATAAAACGAAACATAGCAACTGTTTTACGATTAGCTGTAGTTTTAAATAAGCAAAGCTCAACGCTAGTACAATTATATAACACAGAAAAAAAACAACCCCCCCCCCCCCCCCAAACAAACGAAGAACGTTAGTAAACATCACTAAAACAGCTCATCACCCAGAGTAGGGGCACTATAGCCTATATACATACAGATTATGTTACATGACTCATAGGAGCAGCCGGTAGATGTAAATAAACAGTTTCTTCCTGAAGATCTGATGATGAGGCTGCTTACCGACAGCGACTCTTTCGCAACCTCTCCGGTTCACTATAACTGCTTCTTCGTCGCTGATATAACCTCCCATCAACCTCTTGGTTAACATTGGCTCCAGAGTGGTCCCTTGCCCTAATGAAAACCCGTAGTCCATCGACATTTTCACAGCAACAGAATTCAACCACGCCCACTCGCACACACCCCCGTTTTCTGATTGGACGGGGCTCTGAAATACGTCGACAGGATCACGTGGTCTTGACGCATGTTTACAAACAGGCACGGGGCGGAAGTCGATACGGGCGAAGGGAGAAGAGTCCTTTCGGGAAATTTCCGGTTTAAATACGAAGTAAGAGGACATTGATATGTTGAATATATGATTAATAAGAATTTCCAAGCTCACGCAGCTGTTTATTCTGGAAAAATTGGCCTAATATGCGACGCAACGTTATCTCACTGCGTAGTAAAAACACTGCATCAACAGTGCTTTGAAAAACTCTCCAGCCATCCATTGTTTCTTAATGTTGTTTTTAAGGAGTGAGACTTTCTTGTATTTTTAAGTGGGCTTGGGGAAAACTTCTACAGGCTTTCTGAGGATCTTCCAATTTTTTTTAAACCACTTAAAACGAATCTGTGAATGATTCAAGCAGGAGAAGACTGACGGAAGGGATGAATCAGTGATATGTCTACATGTAAAAGACAACTTCGTAAAGAAGCAACTTTAAATTGTATTTTTAAGGACTAGTGGTCTGCCAAAAAAAAAAGAAAAAGCCATTTTTTAGCTGAATCTATGAAAAATATCAAGATAACAATGGGGCAGGCATGGGTCTCCCACACTGTGGGGAAAGAACTGCCAGATTTTGACCCATCATGAAGCAGTCTGATTGAAAAGGGGCTCAGCTTTTAGCATGATAATGAACCAGAAAAATGCTGCTAATGCACAAAGGCATACATAGAAAACACACTAGAGAAAACTATCAGTCATCGACTGTACCTCAACATTATTGCAGTACTGTTGGATGATCTTTGACCTTTGAACATTCTTCAAGAAGCCTGGAGAACTACTACTTAAAAAAATGGCAAGAAAGCTTGTTCAAGACATTTGATGAAGTTTAATGAAGAAAAAAATGTGTTCAATACAAATGTTGACTTTCAAGCTCATTAGAATTATACAGATTCTGTTTTTGCCTTATATATTTTATTTCCATATGCGTTTTAACAAAGCCCCATATTTCTAGTTTCCCACCAAATTATAAAGAAATGAAAGACAGCCTAAGACTTTTGAACAGTACTGTATGTAAAAGCTATTCAAATACAGTGTAATGAAAAAGGAATTTGTCTTCTTACTGATTTTGTCAATTTCTCTATTTTAAACTAAACTGTTTCAGTTCAACAGAAAACAATAATTATAAAAGTCCTGGAACAAGCTTTTAATGATAGTTATATTTATTAAACTAAAAAAGGAAACTATTCTACCACTTAGTTTATCACATAGCTTAATGTTGGCTAAACAGTCTCACCGGTACCTTGCTGTCCCAAAATTAAATAGAAACAATAGAAGAAGATAAAAGGAAAGAAGCTGATTGAAATATATATCTGGAAAGGCCTACAAAACTTTGGATACATTGTCCACACACAGAAATGACTTGGAACAACATTTACCTTTCCCAGGAGTGGCAGCTTATCCAAAAATCCTTCTGTGACAGCTCATTGAGGAAGTTACAAGATATCTAATGAAAGCATACAAGGAGCAGGCTGTTTTCATATCAGTAAAGGTCAGACTTCACTGATCAAAAGACAGTGGAAAATCAGCTATGGAACAGTGGCAGTGCAAAAACAATTGCTAACCAATAAGAATACAAAAGGCTTTTGTGAATTTGCCAAAACACAAACTGAGGATCCTTAAATCTTTTTTGTAGATGGGAGAGTGCTCCGTCCACCCAGTGGTTGAAAATTCAACTGCTCAATAGAAAGTGGTCTCATTATATTTTGGGTAAATCAAACACAAAATTCTATAAACAGAACATAATATGTATTACGATGAAACATGGAGGTGGCAAACTAAAGTTATTGGGGTGTCTTTGCTTAGGTAGCATTATTAGAAGGCATAGCACACATTTACACTGCAGATGATAACCAGCCTCATCTATCCATGAAATCCGATGGCAAACACCAAAACCTTTAGTTAATCCGAAATGCTGCAGTGAGAGTACTGATAGGGGCTAGAAAGAGAGCATATTTCTCCCATATTGGCTTATCTTCATTCACTCTGTTAAATCCAAAATTGGTCTTGAACAACCCCATCTTATCTTAAAAATGCCATAGTACCATATCGCCCCAGTAGGGCACTTTGCTCTCAGACTGATGGGTATCAGTCTGAGAGTATTACACTGTACAATAGGAGGCAGAGCTTTAAGCTTTAGGCCCCTCTTCTGTGCAACGAGTTTAGATTTTGGGGAACAGGTGCTCTGTCTACTTTTAAGATTAGGCTTAAAAGTTTATGATAAAGCTTGTAGTTAAGGCTGGATCAGGTGACCCTGAAACCTCCCTGCTGCAATGAGCCTAGGCTGCTAAGGGCCTCACGTGATGGGAGTTTTTCCTCCCCACTGTTTCCAAGTGCTGCTCATAGGAGATCATCTGACTCATGGGTTGTTGGTTTTTTTTGTATTACTGTAGGGTCTTCACCTTACAATCACTTTGAGGCAAGTGCTGTTGTGATTTGGCGCTATATAAATAAAAATGAATTGGGTGAACTGCTATCAGTCCCTGAGCTGAAACTCAAGCAAAGTTGGGTAATGCACAGCCTCAATGATCCCAAGCATAAGACCCGATTCACCTTTAAATGTCTCAAAAGGAATACAATTTAAGCTTCTGGAGTTCACTCATCAAAGCCCAGGCCTAGACATAATCAGTGGACTATAAAAGCACAGTTCATCTACTAAAACCCTCCAGTGTCAGCTGAACCAAATAAAGGGTCAACTTCTGTGCCACTTGTCCAACGATTAGCACGTACATCCAATAAGTAAATAAATAAATAAAATCAGGAGCATGAAAAAATACACGTTTCATGTAAAACTAAATACCTAAATGAAGCAATAATGCTATTTTTGGTACACATTTGGGATGCGAAATGACTTTACACAGTCATCAGTGCGCCGTTTGATATTTCAAATGTACTTACTTGTTTCGGTGTGACCACAAGTGGACATGCGTGTTTTTCAAATGTCCTCACGTCCTGGGTCTCTACTTGTTCCCCATTCAGCCGTTGAATTAGCGATAGCAAGGCTATTTCCACACAACGCACTCGCTGCATCGAAGCCTCGTCTATATTTAAATTAAATGCGCAGCATTTCTGTGCTAATTGCTAGCCTTCTTCCACAGACACGAACGCATCCGTCTGACAGGTTGGTCTTAAAAAAACAACCCAAAGCTAATCTAGCTCAACTCCTAGCCTGGCAGTTTCCCAATTTCTATAAAAACTTCGAGCTTGGCCAAATAATGTCCGAAGGCTATTAAGAGTAATAAAATTATCTGTAGTGATTTCCTCCTTAAGATACATTTGACCACATATTATGAGAATTTACCAGTAATTTCTGGTGCACACTTTCTAGTGCTAAGGTCAATAACACGACACTGTATCATGTTAAAAAAAATTAAGCGTTTGAAGATGTTAAGCTTCTTAATTTCTCATCTGGTGCTGTATAATAGTGACACTGTGATGTCTCCTCTTCTTCCTGAGGTTGGTTAGGGTTGTACGTTATCAGTGGTGGTGGTATGATATAGTTTCACCAGCATTGAATCTAGTGGATCGACTCATATCAAAGGAGGAAAGAAGAAAAAATAGGGGCAGAAGAGAGAACCAAAAACTGAGTTTTAACACATTCACACATTATATAAACATAAAATTGGACTCACATGTTCAAAAGTAAGCATGCATTTTTTTTAATAGCCTGGAATCATCTCAGTGTGAAAGTAAAGTAAATGTGAAGTAAATGAGAGAATCCATTGTTGGATCTGCAGCACTTTTCCCCGGTCGGATTGACTTGCAGGTGTGCACTTGGCTGAAGTGTGCGAAGAAACTGTAGTCCATGTATCTCACATGGTATGGCCGTGGATTGGGCATAGCTCCCTGGATCACAGCGGGACACTCACCTGATACATGGATGTCTCTGTTCCTTTGGCTTCTCTCACTATGCAGCAAATTACCCTCTATTTGTGTGTGACATCTTTTAAGATACTACTGCGTAACTTGCTTCTTGTTTTCAGTAGCAAACTTGCGGAGGGTGTTGCATAAGAGGAGGTTTCGGTTCTGGTAGCCGCATCCATCTCTTCACAGGATGTATTCTTTATATGAGGAGTTTTCTTCAAGAAAACGTACAATGCATGAAGCAAACTTACTGGCAGAGAGGCCAATAACTCAAATGGCAAAGGTAAATTGTTGCATCACATGATGCCTTGTCATAGATGGTAAAGTTATGTGCGCTTAGTTTTGTTTTATAAAAAACAAAAGGCAAAAGCTTGAAGCTTGTGGCAGAGCAGGGAGACCCTGTAGGTCAATACATGTAACCACTTGGATTTTTTATTGTCAGTTTCCTTCATAGCCTACACAGTCTTTTTTCATGCGTCATTCGTCCCACATGGCAGCACTGTTGTTCCCTGCTTTAAATGCACAAAAAGTATACTAGGGACAGATTTAAGTCTTTTAATATTTTTTGAACACTTGCATTGACAGAGACTGGATTCCACACTGGATTTAATGGTTTGCAGAGGAGTGTGTGAAGGTACAGTGACCTACAGGGATGCTCCAGAAGAAAGGTCTTGAGGAAGTCCTGCTGTTCTGTCTAACTCCTCACCTTTGCTTTCTACGTCTTCTCTGGAATTTTCCCTCTTCTTCCTACCCACTTCAAAAAACACCACTGCTTAATGCCAAAGATCAACAGGAGTATTTGCTGGCAAACTGATTCTTCTACCGTCCACCACAAGGTGGCAAAAAAACTGATGTTGACCTCCTGGGTTCAGTTGCTTCTGTTCATCACTGGTTCACACTGCTCTCCTACACCAGCGGTTTAACAAAGTGTTTCCTTTCAGTCCAGTTTGTCCCCAAAATACTAGTATAAGACCGGCCTCTCATTCAGATTTTTTTCTGGACATTCATCCAGGTCCTTGGATTTGCCCTCTTTCTTGGCCTTCCCCGACAAGCCACACTGTGTTAACCTACATCAACATATTCACCTAGCACAATGGCAGCAGAAGATTCATATTCATTACTTTCAAGTAAATAAAAAAAGATTGCAGAACATAGGATTTGATTTAGTGTTTTACCCAACGTCAACATAGTTGAGCACTGCTTTAGTCTGCATAAATTAATTCTTCTTAAACTTTGTTAGTACTGTTTGTTCTTCGTGTTCTCTTTTCTGACATCACAACAAGATGAGTAATAAAAACACAGCTTCATGGTTTAACATAGATTATTGATTGGACCGAGACCTGTGAAGCACTTTGAATTGCATTTTTTTTTTTTTAAAGCAAAGGCTCTATAAATCTACTACATTTATTTTCATTAGTTATTTGAGTTCTTACACCTGAGAGTAGAATGAGCACATTACATTTATAAAAAGTCAAAAGTGGCGATACATGTTTTTTGATGGACAGCAATGCTATGTTGGCACATCCAGCTGGTAAGTTCAGTGAGTAGCTACTTTTCAATTTTAAGATGTTCCTGTAACTTTTTTCCGTACAGTTTCCCCGTGTTGGCTCTATGAAGATTAATTTGTTTTTAAATCATTTTATTATCAGGCACAAAGAGATAGATTAACTGGATCTTTTACCTCCAGTACCAAGGCATTAATGTATAATATTTCTGCAGATATTAGGCTTGAATGTTGCTGTCTCTTCATTGTTGGCCATTCCTCTGTGGAAAATTATGCTTGAAAAAACTGATCATCAAGTTGTAGAGTCAAGTGAAGAATGTCCATATGTTGAGCTGATGGTGAACAGCAGCAGTAGCTGTGTCTGTCGGCCTGCTTCCGGAGAGAACAAAAAAAAAAGAATAGGCTGTTTATTGCGTTTTTAACTTTGAGTTTGCAGTTTGGCCCTAAGGCCACAGCAGGGGGCATCCTAACCCAACAATATCACATTTACTTTCCAGTCCATTCTTAACTCTAGTTTGGAAAAGCACCTCATGCAAGTCACTTGAAGAATGTTGTGTTTCTGTATACACCTACTTTATAGTGGGTAGCTGAGAAGTGTTTTGAGGCTAAAATGAGGTATTTTTTATTAGCCTAATAAATTAGACCTAAAATGTGGGGTTATTGTGTAGTTTGTCTGGTGTAGTGATTTTGTAAACTCGTAACTGGTTTTGTAAATAATTGTTCTACTGCAATCAACTGTGCTCAGGCTTACTACAGTTTACTAAAGGGTGATATGTGCCTTCTGGATTGTTGCATCACTGGAAACAAGAGGCAATGTTTTCCAGATTCTTTCCTACAGCAGATGTTGGTAATAGACAACAATATCACAGAGAGATTTGCAGGAAACAGATGGAATATCAATTCAAGTTTCCGTTGTTACATGTTGTCTTGGTTTCTATGGAGACAAAATGTGAAATATCACCTTTTCAGTTTGAATTCGTTACTTTCAAAATGCACCACAGAAAAATCCTCAGAAAAATCTATTGCAAACTATTGTATGACCTGAAATGACTTAACAAGAGTTTAAATAAAGGAATAATCTAATCCCATTTATGAAAATAAGATGTAGTTTGAGATTTAAATAGTGTCCTAGTATTACTGACTTTTAAAAAAGAACCAATAAAAACTGCATTTAAAACCATAATGTACACAATGACAGTCTGGTCAATCCCTTATGTGTGCACATTAGTCAGGGAAACCCCATATTTGTCTTCAAAAGAACACCTACCTTTAATGTGGATCCCAGCTTTGAAACTGCAAATTACATTTCCCCAATGCATGTTTTTTTAAACTATGTTCAAGTATCTTAGGTTTCTCTCCGGTTGCTGTGGATTGCTGTGGCCCTTTCACCACTTCTAAAATGCCAGTAAAAAAGCGGCTCACATTTCTTTAACTTCCTCCTGTCATGTTTAGACACCCATTCACATCCTTCCTAACTGCATTTGGTACTTCAACAGTAAGTTGTTGTTTGACTGTCAGGCAACGGTTGGTACGCTCTGTATTTCAAACTGTCACAACTGTAACAGCTGTAATAATTACGGTGGTTAGCACGGTTGCCTCACAGCATAAAGGTTCTGAGTTCAATTCCATCATCAGTCATTCTATGTGGAGTTTACATGTTCTCCCTGTGTTTGCATGCTCTGGTACTCTGGCTTCCTCCCACAGTCCAAATACATGCTGTTCGTGCAGATAGGTTAACTGGAAACTCTAAATTGCGGGAATGTGAGTGCGAGTCTGTGTCTATGTGTTAGACTGGCAACCTGTCCAGGGTGTACCCTGCCTCTCGCCCTGAGACAGCTGGGATAGGCTACAGCCCCCCACCCTGAAAAAGGATAAGCAAAAGAGATGGATAATAGTTGTAATTGTATATGTAGAGAAGTAAAAATTGCATTTTTTTTCTCTCTTTGTCAGGTAAATCTGTTCAGTGACTTGTATACACAGATATCCAATCAACCAAGCTCATGTGAGCAACTCAAAGCATTTAGGCTTACTGACATGTTAAAGATTGTTGTTGCTTGAGGTTTCTCTGAGTATTTCATGAATTTGATCAGTGGTCTTTGATCAGTGGTCATGAGCATTTGCATAATCATGATGAAGGAACTGACCTCCCAGCCCATTGTTCATTCAATGAGCTGGTTTCAGTCATTATGCAAGTGTACTGTTTACAAGATTGGGGAAACCTGCAGTCAGCTGAGACTGAAGAAGTCACTTGGATGAGTGACGAAACGTTTCTCCCACTGAAAACGCTACGTCCAGATGAACAGAGTCAACTTTTGGAGATTTCATGAATTAATAATTTAGTGGGATTTTCCCCACATAATTTCTACACTTTACAGAGAATGATCTGAAAAATAGAAAATATCCACTGAGCAGTAGTTCAATGGATATTTTCACCTTAAGAACAGGAAACTTAGGCTAAAATTAACCTAAACTCACCAAAACTGGGCAATAGAAGACTGGAAAAACATTGCCTGGTAATGGTTAGAATTTGGAGTAAACAACACAAAGCATGGATCCATCCTGCCTTGTATCAACGGTTCAGACTGGTGATGGTGGAGTTTTGAGTATTTTCTTAGAACACATTGGGCCCCTTTGTACCATTTGATGCTCATTCAAATACCACAGCCACTCGAGTATTGTTGCTGACTATATCTATCTCTTTATGCCCACAATATACCCATCCATGCATGCATTTGCTTCCGCTTATCAGTGTCGTGGGGGGTGCTGGAACCTATCCCATCTGGGACAATATACCCATCTATGTTATAAAGCTAAACATAGCTTTATAACATAGATGGTTTTGCACCAAACTGGTTTCTTGAACATGACAGTGACTTCACTGGCCTATGCAGTCACCAGATTTCAATCCAGTTGAACACTTCTGGGATGTGGTTGAATGGAAAATTTGCTCTGAAAAATGTAGTTGTCAGTAATTGCAATTTGAACCACACTGGTGGATGAGAACAAAACCAATCATTGCAGTCTCTCTAACACCAGGCACCTTGTGCATAGTAACTTGGTCCGGTTAAATGCACCTCTTAAGAAGTATCATCATACATGAATCACAAGGAGGGGAACATGTTAATTTTAAAGTAAATTTTAAGTTAACCAGCCATGTTTGAAAAACCTTAGAAGGTTGTTTAAAAGCAGTGTGCACTTGCTCCAACGCTTACATACGTTGTGGAAGTTTTCCATTAAATAAACCCTGCAGACAAGCGGTGAGCAGTAGCTAACATTCTTTAGTCAAGACAAAGAACAGAAAACCAAGCTTGGTGGAGAGCATGCATGATCGTGGGGCAGACGGTCAGCAGATTCTCTCTCTGAGCCTAGCATGGCTCTTAGTTAAATACCTTGTCCAGGAACAAAAGGCAGTACACAGCTATTTCACACCTTAAGGTTCACACTCCCTTGCTACCTCCCAGAGTCTCTGAAGAGACAAAAGATTCTTCCTGTGGAGTTTTCTGCTTCCCCCAACTTCCTTACCAGACCCCCACCCTCTGTCTAACTGCATGAGTGTGAGACATGCTAAAATCCAGTTGCACCAAGGCATTATACAATAAAATAATGTGATTAATACATAAATAAAAGAAATTCTTATACACATATCACAAATGGGCATCAATGTGATTCCAAATTTGGTGAATGCGACATTAAAAAAAAACATTGTTTTTTATTAAAGGCTTTCTCTTTTTCAGATGTAATGAATGAATCCAAAAGAAAACAGAATATCTGTTTCACTGTATCCACATTGGGATTTAGAGCTCTCTGCCATAACTGAATAAACGGTAGGAATACTGTATATGACTAAAGAGAGTATGTTATCACGGTCAAAGCCTCAGAGAGTCACTTTCTTTTCTTTTTTTTTTCTTTTTTTTTTTTGGCCTGTCCCGTTTGGCTCTTTTGCCATCAGAATTGTTGTCTAAAGGCAAAGAAAGATGCCCAACGGATTTACTTTACCAAATTGACCATCCCAGCCTTGCCGTAATGGTCCATTTGATTCACCTTTTATTGTTTATTTTATTTTCACTTACTGAATACGGGACAGACTTGACTGGGGGAAAGAAGGGGAGAAAGAAAGAGGGAAAGAGAAACAGTTGAGAAGAGGGACGGGGGAGAAGGGCAAAAGACAAAAACCAACAGAACGGGCAGAGAAAAAAAAAATGCATATATCAATCACCTGGGTCACCTGCTGAGAAAGAAAAAAGAAAACAAGCAGAAGAGAACAAGAGTAATAGAATAAACAACATCACAATGATATATGGGAATATGACAGTAAATACTAAATGTTAAACATTATTGTGCAGCACATAAGATCAACAGAACACAGTGTGCTTTGAGGTAGGAGCCAAAAAGGGTGTAGTTTGTGGGTGTGATCACCCGTGTGTACACCTGTGAGCATGGACGCGCTTGTTTTTTGTTTTTTGTTTTTTAAAAGGTTCCTTCATGTAATAATCTGCTAGAGGGTGTGGGGGGGCCACAGCCCCGTCCTTCAGGGCATGAAGCAGGTATGGAGGAGATCAAAACTCCAGACATCCAGAGGCCCCCAGAACACAAGAGACCAAGGAAGACCAACAGAGGGGCAGCTGCGCCACTGTCCCAGAAAGAGCTGAGGAGAGTCCCAGATGAGGGCTCACTCAGCAGCCGCGGAGCAGAAGCCAGGGGGAGTTGCAGTGACGCGCCCGTGAGCTCCGCCGGCAGCCAGCCGCGCCTGAGTGACCGAGCCCCAGGCCGAGAGGCCGGGGGCACCCCACCTCCGAAGTGGCCCGAGCGAGCCCCGGGCTCCAGGCCCCGATAAGCGGCCGCCAAGGAGTGAGCCGGTGTGTACCTGGACGCCCACCCCCGGACACAAAGAACCACCAACGCACCGATGTCCAAGGGGGACCGCCACTGGCAGGGGAAGTGGTGGTAGGGGGAGATAGGCCTCCATACCTTGGAGGGCCTGAGATGTCCCCAGAGAGGTGGCGCCTGACACCCAACCTGACATATAGACACAGACATACAGGCACACACAGATACAACATCCATTCCCACCCTCATGCTCTCATATGCACTTACTCCACACTCAACCAACGTGGAGACAGACATAAAGAGACGTTGTACACACGATCACACTCCCCAAGCGTACTCTACAAACCGGGTCTAGGTGCTCTTGCCCCTGGAGGGGGGAACTGCACCCAGACCCAGGTGGTGTTACCCTTTTCCCTACGGTGGGGGGAGACAGACCGCCCCGACTCTGCAGCAGCAGGAAGGCCCCAAACTCCAGACCGCAGTCGGACGGCCAACTCCTCCTCCTAGCCCCCCCGCTCCAGCAGGTCGCAGAGAATGGGGGTGAGAGAAGACTCCAAACCTCCCTCCACCCGCTCATTGTAGTGTTGATGCATGTGTGTTCTAAGGTGCATTTAAAACCCAGGAGGGCTTGGAGCTACTTGCCAGAGAGCAGCAGGTAAGCGCATGGTCCCTCCTGCTAGCCCTCAATGTCTACGTGTATTTAAAATTGAGAGGTGGGCAACGACGTCAGGGGTGAGGTATACACCCTGATGGTGATTTGGACTCCGTGATTGTGCCCACCCCCAAGATCCTATATGTATGTGTAATGAGAGTGTGAGTAATGTGAATGTCTAAGTTGTGGGATAAAATTGAGGCAGAGGCAGCCAGAAGGGGACGGGGGGGGGGGGGGGGGGGGGGGGGGGGTAGCCTCCTCTGCACCCTGGTGACATACCCCTGCTCCAAGGTCCTGCATGTGTGGGTGGTTGTGGTGGAGCGGGAAGAGGGAGGCAGCTGGAGATGGGGAGGGAAGGAAGGGAGGGGCAAGTGACCCTTCCCTGGGGCCAGCTCCCCCGCTGACCCCAGTAGGCACCCCCATACTCCGCGACCCGCCAGGGAAAGGGGGCCCAGGCCCATCCAGACCGGGGCCCAGCGCAGCAGCGCCTCCCGGCCCCACAGAGCCCGGGACAGTCCTCCCAACCCCACCACAGAGAAAACTGCACCCACCCCACCATCCACTCATCTTCCAGACTACATAAGACAATAAACACCCAGGCTGAGATCTTCCTCCACCTCTCCTGTATCTCCCCCTCCTGCAGAGGGAGCTCCTGAAGAGAGGAAAGCTCCTGCAAGATGTGACAATCTCCCCCACCAGTTGAAGAGCCCCCCAGGTGGCTCGATGCACCGGCGGCACCCCGCTCCAGGGCTGGGCCCCCATGCACCCACCCGCCCACAACCCCGGCAACACACCAACCAGGACCCAAGCCCCCGAGGCCCGGTCCGGGTCCCAGCCCAGAGACGGAGCGCCCCCAGAACCTCACGCCCATCCCGGACCCACCCAGGGGCAGCCAGGCTACCAGGTCAGTAACCCACGTCCGTCAGCACAGACCCTCCCCTAGCCCCGCTGCACGCAGCCGCGAGGAAACAGTCACCTGAGAGCCAACAGAGCCCCTAACCGGACATGACCGCTACCCCGGGTTGAGCCCCCCAAGGAAGATGCCTCCGGGGAACCCCCCGACGCCCTAAGCCTGAGAGAGAGAGTCACTTTCTTATGCACAGTTGTTTTGTTAATACAGCTCACATAATAATCCAGATATTTGCAAGCTGCAGGCATTCTTTATTGTATTTTCTCCTTGAAGACACATTAACTTAGATATTCCAGGTTAAATGTATTGTGCAGTATGAAGTTGATTTTTCTGTTAGCAATGACCTTTTCACGAACCTTTACATTTATCAGTCTTTATATGCTCAGTGTGCAGGCCACACCTTCTGACCTCAGGGTCCCACAAAGTCTCTCGAGTGCTCTACTTTTCCTCCAGCCTCCCATTCCAACCAATATTATCTTACCATTAAGGAGTTTAGAAGGGCTGAGCTTTGGCGTGGAGAAAGAAAACATGACGTATTTGACAGCTGTAACTATGTTAAGGGGGGGATCATCCCCACAATAAAAACAACCAGCTGAGTTTAGTCCATCATTCCAGATTCCACGACACACATACACTACTCTTGGCCAAATCCAGGAGTATAGAGGGGTGGGGGGACTAAGATTTGGATGGGATAAAAGATGCGAAAGGAACAAGCTTGGAACTAGGGGACTTATGTGACTCTGAACAAAAGCTGAGAATTGGAAGGTTTGAACTGATACTCTGCAGGGGCATAGGGGTGGAAAATTCAAGGCTTAAACTACATTCTCATATGAGGTTCATGTTAATTCAGACAGTACTTCTTATTAATCTTTTCTTTCGAAACAGCTGATAGTGTTTTTTCTACAGCAATATGGAATCAGTGCTTTATTTGATTTCTTTTTTCAGTGCAGCATGCAGCTACAGTTAATTTACACTGCATCAGGACAAATGGAGGAAAACAAATGCAAAAAGTACATATCTTAAAACATGAACTAGAAACTTGGGAAATGAGTAAACATGTAAAAGCTGATGGAAACAACTTTAATTAGGCGTTTTCACATTGGTGGAGTGTGTTTCTTGAAAGTAGACGCTTAATAAATAATGTAATAGTAGCCTGTCAAGTAGGTTGTAAATAACAGAGATACATGTCTGAGAGCATAGATAAAGCAATTTTAACATTTTCTGGGATTTGCACCTTTTAATTTGATGCTGTCTGACAGATGGCCAGTCTTAGACTTGACTACATTTAGTATGGTATGCGCTTCTTGCTGGCTTTACATTGTGACTTCATGTGGCAACAGGGTTGTCCTACGGCATTGCTAAATGGCATTGAGGACATATTTTCCTTTAGGGTGTGGAGAGGGACAGGCCAGGGTAGGAATTCATATGGGACCTGATCTTGTGATGGAATAAAGGCATGAATGTATGGGAAAAAATAGCTAAACTGTCTGTGTGGCAGAGAGCAACACGTAATACAGGGTGGGCCATTTATATGGATACGCCGTAATAAAATGGGAATGGTTGGTGATATTAAGGTCCTGTTTGTGGCACATTAGTATATGTGAGGGGGCAAACTCCTCAAGATGGGTGGTGACCATGGTGGCCATTTAGAAGTCGGCCATCTTGGATACAACCTTTGTTTTTTCAATAGGAAGAGGGCCATGTGACACATCAAACTTATTGGTAATGTCACAAGAAAAACAATGGTGTGCTTGGTTTCAACATAACTTTATTCTTTCATGAGTTATTTACAAGTTTCTCTTTGTTCACAGCCATTGACATGTCGAAGAGGTTAACACGTGAGGAGCGGATCGAAATTGTGTTGATATCTGGTGAACGCAGTAACCGGGTCATTGCAGCAGATTTCAATGCAAGACACCCTACGAGACCACCCATCTCCCATGCTACAGTTAGCAAACTGCTTGCTAAGTTTCGTGGAACTGGTTCAGTGTTGGATTTGCCAAAATGTGGAAGCAAGAAAACTGTCATTAATGAAGAAACATCAGTGGCTGTCCTAGCTTCATTCAGCAAGAGCCCACAGCGTAGCACTCGCCGCATGTCACTGGAGAGTGGCATTAGTCGAACATCCTTTCTGCGGATATTAGCTACTCACAAATGGCACCCTTACAAACTCCAGCTACTGCAGCATCTCAACGAAGATGACCCAGATCGGCCCCAGAATTTGCAGAATGGGCAAAACAAAAATTGGAACAGGACCCTCAGTTCACGCAGAAGATTTTGTTCAGTGATGAGGCAAACTTTTATGTGAATGGTGAAGTTAACAAACAAAACCACCGCTATTGGTCTGACACTAACTGGTTTGGTGTGGTATATGGGGTACAACGATAGTGGGTCCAGTCTTCATCAATGGAAACCTCAAGGCCACTGGATATTTGAAATTGCTACATGATGATGTGTTTCCCTCTTTATGCACTGAAGCTGGCACGTTCCCTGAGTTTTTCCAGCAGGATGGTGCACCACCACATTATGGGTGCCAGGTCCGAGCATTCCTAGATGAACAGTTTCCTAGAAAGTGGATTGGTCGTCGTGGGCCAGTTGAATGGCCCCCAAGGTCTTCCGATCTGACCCCCTTAGACTTTTATCTTTGGGGTCATCTGAAGGCAATTGTGAAGATACGAGATGTGCAGCACCTGAAACTACGGATACTGGATGCCTGTGCTGGCATTTCTCCTGCGGTGTTGCTATCAGTGTGTGAAGAGTGGGAGAAGAGGGTTGCATTGACAATCCAACACATAGAACTCATTTTATAAGTGGTTAGAAACTTGTAAATAACTCATGAAAGAATAAAGTTACATTGAAACCAAGCACACCATTGTTTTTCTTGTGACATTACCAATAAGTTTGATGTGTCACATGGCCCTCTTCCTATTTAAAAAACAAAAGTTGTATCCAAGATGGCCGACTTCTAAATGGCCACCATGGTCACCACCCATCTTGAGGAGTTTGTCCCCTCACATATACTAATGTGCCACAAACAGGACTTTAATATCACCAACCATTCCCATTTTATTACGGTGTATCCATATAAATGGCCCACCCTGTACATCAATATAATATTATAAATACTATACTAACAATATAACATGAATGTTTAAAGTAAATGTGTATAACCATGATGATGGCCTTGACTTTTAACTGACGTTTGACTCTGAGCATGTCCTGATCCATTCAACAAGACAGCTGGGGGATGTTTTTACTGCCCCACCCAAACTGTGAAAGACAAAACAGTGTTAAGTGATGTCACTGCTACTGCTAATGTAAACCAGCTGTGGACCTTATGGGCTGTATGGGACTTAAATTCCATGTGTTTTAGACCACAGATGTGTGTAAGTATGTACGTGTCTGTGTACAATTTGTCAGTAGTTGTCTAAGGAGCTTGGCAGCAGTTAAAAATCCAACTTCTCTTTAAACTCAAGCAAAATTACTCGCTTTTTTTCTGGGAAAAAATAGGCTGAAAACAGGAAAACATATACAATGTTATTTATTTAGGTTTTTTTTTTCATGTTAAATCCCATTTTAACTACAGAGTGCTAGTGAAATTAAATAGTCACACTGAAATATTGATGTGATAATGGTACGATACAAGATGGATCAAAAGAACAATGAATGCAGGACATTCCAGTTTGATATCAAAGTTTTCAAAGTTATTATCATTATTGTTATTGTTATTAGGCATGTCAGGGAAAACTGATGTTACCTATATTTATAGGATTAAAAAAGGCATATTTGGACCATTAGATGCTGAACTTGATTCATTTCTAAATATATTTCTTTGTCATATAACCTAGATAAAATATCATGATGATGGGAGAAGTATATAAACACAATAAAAGTTATAAAATGAAGATCTTGGCACATAGAATGAACAATACTAGTATGGATACACAGAATAAAAACAAGTATATACAGTACTGGACAGAGAATAATACTAACAAATAGATGGGCAGAGGTGACATAAGGAGGCTCTGTGTCTAAAGTCCTTGTGAGTTTGTTGGTCAAACAGTGAGTAAAGAGGCCTTTTGGCTTCGTGATTAATGCCATGGTGTGACTTAAATGTCAATACTCGTTTTGCTTCACCATGGCGATTGTCCACAACTTGGTTAGCCATCATTTTACAAATTTCTACATTTTTCATGGCTGTCGCATGCGGTTAAGATTTATCGATCACTGACATGACTGATCAAAATGACCATGAAGCACACATATGTACATACAGTACAATAAGGAGGATAAGCGTAGATGCATGTATGGATATATACAGTCAATGCACAGTACAGATGCAAGTTAATACACTCATGCAAAATGTCATA
Organism: Copadichromis virginalis; assembly: GCF_057382275.1. Classification (NCBI taxonomy): domain Eukaryota; kingdom Metazoa; phylum Chordata; class Actinopteri; order Cichliformes; family Cichlidae; genus Copadichromis; species Copadichromis virginalis. The sequence continues at coordinate 29,626,940 of NC_140637.1, forward strand.
GTACACCCACACACACACACACACACACACACACACACACACACACACACACACACACACACACTTTCAACCACCTACGCACGTTAAGAATACAAGATGTATTCTTGTAAATAGATTTCAAGGCAGTGTAAGTTAGTTCCTGTCTGTCTGTTATGGTCTTACATTAATGTAAGGACACGTGTTGTTTAGGTGCTTTAGCTGTGTTTTCAGTTGGATGATTGGCTGGAGCATTAAACCAGATGACAGGCAGAGCCTCTGCTGAAGTGGACAGCACATTGCTGTGACTCCAGAGGCTGCAGTCATCATGGTAGCAAGCTGTGGTTAATACTAACATTATAGTCTTTTCACACCCAGAACTGCCCATCTCCTGTCTTTCTTCTCCTTCCTGACTGCCATCAAAACCCAGGAACCGAGTCTTCGTCGTGATTAATCAGCATCATTCATCTCTACCATTATTGTCATCATCAGACTAGTTTTCCTGATTTTTTTTTGAGGCACGTAGCTAAAAGAGCAGGTAACAGGACCATTTAACAACAGGAGTGTTTATGTAAGGGATTGCTGTAGTCCCTAAAGTCCACATTTCTGTGGCCTCTGTGTGATTAGGCAGGAGTGAATTCTGAAACAAAGATGTGTTTTCATCAGACGTGTCTGTGTGTATAGATGGGTAGTTCCTGGGATTCAATTCATTTTGGACTATTTCACAGCTCAGTGTCTGCTGTCTTGGTGGTGGAGTGGCCGTTGGTAGGTGGAGGAGGTTGGGTCTTTGCTGCCTCGGGGGACTCTCCATTTACGCTGGGTTTCTCCTGGGTCTCGGGAGTGGGGATGAGGGGGGCTACAGAAGCAAGAGTGCTCCCCTGGTTCTCCTGATCTGCTGGATAGGTCTCATCTGTCTGTAAATAGACCACAAGTAGGAGCTCATCAAACAAAGACTAGAAATTTTCAACTGACCATCACAATACACACATGAAATAATATAAAGTCGTCTTTCTGTTCAGAATTTACAATTGTTATAAAGATTTTTAATTAATCCAGGGTGCACGGTATGGTGTACTACAGCTTACAGTAACACCTGTGCCAGCATGAATATATAAATAAGTGAGTTCCACAATGGAAAGATACTCTACTGTATATTGTACAATATTCTTACCAGCTTCACTGCCTTGGTGTCAGTCCTGCGTTGGCAATAGCAATAACCCACAGTGATTCCAAGGGCAGCAAGCAGACCACTGACAAGTAGTCCCACAAACACAGAGGAATTTGATGATGACGACGACGACGATGATGATGATGATGATGATGATGATGATGATGATGGTGATAAATGTAATGATGGTGATGGACTTTTAGTACTTCCCACCTACAAAAAAAGTATAAAAGGACAATGTGTGATTAAAAAAAGTTATATGGGAACAGTTAAAAACACATTTCTGGTCAAAAAAGTCCAGAAGAAAATAAGAGGTGTTCTTATCTCAGTCATGAGATGCAAGTTGTGAGAGTGCAAGTTAAGTTCTCATAGCTGAGTTTTTGCTGTCTGTATCTGTGGTGGTGCATTACAATTAGAGAACTTTCACAGGGAGAGTAGGGTTCAAATTAAACGTGAAGCCAAATGTTGGCCTTTTATAATATGATTTGTAGCCGGTGTATAATGTCCATGCTGTCCTATTTCAATAAATAGAATAAAGAAGGAAGCGTGAGGATTGTCTATTTGCAAGTAGTTTAAAAAAGAAATTTGGAAACAATAAATAAATAAATATGATGATGATGATGGGCAAGCAGAAGAGAATGGATGGACAAATAACTTTTTTCTGAAATTCACCTTCTGTAGCTTTGAGAGAAACTCATATACAGTATATTAAAAAAAATATTATGAAGGGTTTTCACACAAAGTAAGAAAAACAAAAAAGTACATACTTGCTGTTATGTGGAAGGACGGTAGTTTCTGTAATAGTACACTTTTTCCATATGTCACTGTCTAGGCTGGAGCAATCTCCTACAAAATATATCCTATTTTGCAATTGCCTAATGCAATTTTCACTTTTCAGTACATAGTTTTATTCATACACATTGAGCACAGGGCCACCAATCAAATGTGTGTTTCAGACTACACACTGGCCTTGTGTGCCTTACAGACAAGATGCAGCTGAGTGAACTTGCTGACCACACCTTCGTTTTTTTTACCCACTTTAACCCTGAATAATGATATCATCATTGCACAACTTCAGGCTTTGTAACTTGGGAACACTTTTTATTCTTCTGTAATGTGATCCAGACTGCTTTCAGCATTCCCAGAAGACCACTGTGAGCTGTAACTTTGAATCCTCAGTTAGTTGGGAGTGGGCTCACAGCTGGACTCGTCTGTAATGCTCAGAGCTTTGAAAAGAAGAGGAAGAAACTCAGGAAGGCTGAAGTCAGATGACAAAATCAATCCCAGGGAATCTGTGCTGTTCTCCATCTGTTGCTTGTGACTGATCAAATCCTACATCTCATTCCTGCTTTGCTTGAACTTACATGACCATAGTTGGATGTTTAATTTGAATCGGCATATTTTAACATAAACAATTTATTTGATACTGAAGATAGAAGGAGAAAAACATGTGTTGGATTTACAGATTTTAGTGTTCTTATTTCCCATAACCTCCATTGTAATATTATAAAATGTGATCCACTGATACCGACTCTGTTATCAGTGTCATATCAAGCTATTTAGGAATTTCATGTTTAGTTTCAGGTTGAGTTGGACAGTTGATGGTCCTGGCTTGATGTTGCAGTAATGACCTATATAACGGACTTGTTGCGCTGTCTCTACACACCTGGAGTCACATATGGCACAATGTAGCGATGACTTCCGATGTAACATTTAACATCAAATTTCTTTTGTTGTTCGTCAAAAAATACATGTGCAATTACAGTTTAATAATGTGAGGATAAGTATATTGTATTACACAGTAAGATAAATCTGTAGTTCTTTCTGTAGGTCAGATATTTCTGTTTTGACAAACCTTAAAAAGAAATAAAAAATCTATAATATATTAAAGTTGTTGCAAAAAACAGTTGTGAAAAAAATGAGCCACACCTGTTCGAGTGCATGAGTGGAAACATTAGCTCTCCAGTTCATTTGTCTCCAGCATTGAGCACAGCTTCATGATTTACAACTGCTGAGGAATGTCTGAGAAAAGATCCACTTTTATGAGACCAATTTTTCCAACTGTAGGTCTTTAAACACATTCAGTTGATTCCTCCAAGCAGCACAAAACACTTCCTCGGGGCCCAAGGTGTAGGGAGCCAGATAAAGGGTCTTGGTTAGAGGGAATGCCACCAGGACGTGACTGGGATTAGCGCTGTCTCCTCTCATATCACTGTACTTATACTCCACATATATTGCACATATACATATAACTACAGCTTTTGTCATCCCTTGTAAATACATGTTTAAAAAATAAATGTCATCATTTATATAACATGCAGCATAACATATATAATTTTCATTTTTGCTGTTAGATTTATTGGTGATAGAGGTACTATTAGTTAATAAGTAGAAAATATGATGCTACAGGCCGGTATTTACCATTGTATTATCATTGCTGGAGTTTTCTTCATCCATTTGCGGTTTTGCCGTGAGAAACCAAAACGCACTGTCGTTACCGGAAGCCAAACTTTTGGTTATTGAAGTAATCAGGGAATCAATGGAGGTTTCGTTTGTCTCTGAAAATAAAGTTTAAATACAAAGTTTTGTCAGGCACCATGTCTTATGTCACAAAAGCATGTCTGTATATATTTTGAAGGAACTTGGCACTTTAAAATAATATCTCTAAAATATAGTGAAATTCTCTGGAATCCAGTGCTGTTCTCACATCCCATTATACATTTTTTGAAGGTTCTTACCGTTACTGACACTTGGTGTTTTGGTAGAGGCGGTGGTTTGGTCTTGACATATCACTACACCTGTAAGGAAGGGAGAGCAGGTGAATCACAGAAAGACAGAGACATCGAGAAAAAGGAATTGCAAATTAAACACTTTATAATTAAAATGGTAAAAAAAAAAAGCTTCTTGCATAAATACACAGTTTGTCCCATATGTTTTGTCATTTCATTTCTTGCAAGTGCTCATAAAGTTTGATGCCAATCAGACAAAGCAGGGTTTTTTTTCTCGGCATTGTAGGTCCAAAGTATAATGTCATTTCCTATGGCAACATTAGCTAGCTTTACATTACAGTTCAAGCCTTATTTTGAACCTATTCTGTTGGATTTGCTTCAAACTTGCAGTGCAGCCCAAATGTTATGATTCCTTGGGAAGAGGACATTTATTTATTTATTTATTATATAAAAGTGATAGTGAAGTCTCAAATGAGAGCAAGTACCAAATCTTAAACGATTAGCCTACAAATTCTGATGCAAACTAAATCAATCGGGTCCTACCTGAAGTACTATAATTAGTTCCATGATGTGTGCCACTGTCTCTGCTGCAGTTATGATTACATTAAATATACCAAATCCCACAAAATGAGTGTAGTTAACGTCTAGTTGTTTCAGTTCATTCATACAGGTTAAGGTTCCAAAGATAAAGTTTTTTCCATCTCCAGCATTGACTCTTGTCTTCACATCATCTGTAATTCTCAGATATCAAATATCAAAAACTTCTTACACTTGGTTTTCCACAGTTATGCCAGTGCAGTACTTCTTGCAGTTGCAACACACTGCTAATGTATATATAATCACCTTTAAGAAAAGATGTTTTATGTAAATATCTGTGAGTTTTTTTTTTTCCATTTTGTTTGTTTCTAATAGAGGTTAAAAAGGTGGTTTGAACATCTTCTCCTGGTGATTTAAGCCTCAAGCCCACCCAAAAACATTTAACAGTTTGGCATATTTTCTTAAGGGTACTTGCTAATTAGTACTCACGGTTGTCTTAATTTTTACTCTCTGCATCATATAAAAATGAGCAGCTAAGTTTCAAAGGGTCGTGACCTCACCACACATCCATCTCCTGGGAGAAATCTTGTTTATGTAATAACTTCTTTTGGAAATCTAATATCATAATCATATTATGACTGAAAATTAATCTTAACAAGTATTTTTATATATTGAAGACTAGACAGTGTTATTAAACGTAAATGCTCCGATAAAAAGCTCCTTTGACTTTTATTTTTTAAAAACAGCCGCAAAAAGATATAACTATGTAGCACAGCTTTGCCACAGTCATGAAGGGTAAATGAGACATAATCAGCATCAGGGATCATCCTGCCTACTGTATGATGGCGGTGTAATTCAATTCAGCCTGAACTTCTAAACACTCCCCTCCTCATGGAAGAAACCCAGTGTAGTGTGTAAACAATTTTACGTGTAACCAAAACTATTCTGCAATCAGAGCAAAATGTTTTCAGTGCACCACTATCATTATTTAGTGAAACACAACACACATTTATGGGACGTAGATTTAAGTGTTTAGCGTGTGTTTGTAATCCTATAAACATGGCTAATTTGAACATATTCTGGGGAAGTGCCAAGGTCACTTTGAAATGTTTTCATCCAAAACAAGAAGCTAGCGAATGGCCAATATGATGCATCTACCACTCTAGATTGGACCATGTAGGTTCTCTCCAGCAATGTGTCCTTTCTCACCAACAGCATCAAATGGCTGGATATTGACCAAAGTTGGTCATATGCTACAATTAAATTTGTAAATTGGGGTACAAATCTGGGCTATCAGATCATTCGATTAATTATGATTTAATCTGCTGTGTTTAATATGTCAAAAATAGCCAGCCTACCAAATTGACTTACCTTAGCTTATACCTCGTGACTCTAAATATTTCTTAGTGCAATCAGTATCAGTGAAAGATTTTAAAGCATTCCACTTACTAAGCAGTCTGTATGAATTGTAAGACACTGTAAATCCCTTTATTCTTATGTTTTATAAATGAAAAAAATCACAATTCAAGAAAAAGATGATTACATTAATCCTTACATGTTGAAACATTATGGAATATGTCAAACCGTTATAGGTAGTAGTGCCTCACTACTGTGGACAGAGACAGCTTATACAATTGTGTGAAAAGTCTTCCTATGTTTCCAACAAGGCCCCCCTGGCCTCAACAAGAAGCCTTAGGCGCTCCAGTCTCAACACAAACACAGGGAAACACAAAAAAATGCATAAACACATCCTTGGTCTCTCTCAGAAAGCATAAGGCCAAGACTGTGAGTAAATCTTGGGTGAAGATTGAGTAAATCTTGCTCATCACTGCTTGACTACATGAAGTGGACTTCCTGGCCTGGCTGTCCTCCTTTTAGCCTGGGTGATGTGGTGTGTAGCCAGATGTAAAGAACTAAATAATAAGTTAAATCAGATGTGCTGTACACTGTAGTTGTTGTTGGACAAATTAAAATTACAGACAGTGAGACAAAAGGTAAAACTTCTTTGAAAAAAAAAGAAATATGAGTCTCTTAAAGCACCTGCTTTGTCTGCTGCCATGATGTGCATGTATCTCCCAGGAAGTGCTTTGTTCTCTTTACATAGTTTATAGGACCACAAGAGTTTTTAACATGCTGCTGGAGTAATGAGATGCTGGTCTCAAGTTTAATCCAACTGTACTTCATGTACTTTAAATGGCAGGGGAATGTAAGCAACCCCTAAAGTCAGATACGCTGTAAACACTGTGGATGTCAGCCCCAGAAATAAAGCAAGATGATCCCTTGGGAGATTCTCAAGAATTTCACAAGTGACTGGATTTGTAGTAATGGATTACAGCATGAAAGGTCATTACAGAACTGGCAACCTGGATTGCACATCATCAATCACTACTTTTAGAAAAGCTTTGTGTATTCAGTCTATAGAAGATTCAAGTCTGTGCAGGGGTGCTATAGCTACATGTTGCAGGGAGGAGGCCGCGTATCATTATCATCAATTTATGCACTAAACTTGCTATGACAGCCAGACCTTTCATTTTTACATTTGGTTTTGTTTAATGCCAGACAACCTTCTTTCACCGCTCCTCCTCACTGGGGAAAAGTCTTCCCTTGCTGTATGCACTAACAGATGCAAAAACATAATTTCAAGAGCACGGTGCCAAAATCACAAGCTAGAGAATGTACAAAGCGTAATGTTCTCTGAAGATAGTTCAATCTGTCTAAAACGCAGTTGCTACCATGGTAAGGTAAGATTAAATACAGATTTTACTCCTGTGTGTTCATTTTAATGGTAGCTTCAGGTCTCTTCCTGAGAATGCAGCTTCTCTACTCATAAAAAAGTACGAAAATTAAACTTTTTATGTTATCCTGTGCTTGCTTCACTTTATTTACTTGATTTACTTTTAGCTATTTCCTACATTTAAAGGGCAGTTAAGATATTGAGTCCAATAGCAATAATGATGAGCATAACAATAATAAAAATGCACTTTTTTTTTAGCATCAGAGGTTGAGCACTTCCTTTGAATTTCTAATTCAACCATGATGAAATTGAAATCGTTGATCTAGTGCTCAAACTGCATGAGTGGATTCTGCTACATACAATACTTGGAATGCTTGTTCTGAATTCATCATCATCATCATCATCATCATCAATACTTTACTTGTACTGAATAAACAGACTCCTTTAATGCACAAGTCTACTGTATGTCTGCCTATATATGAGAATAAGAATAGTTTTATTTCCCATGTCGCTGTTATGGGAAATAACTAAATATGAAACAAAAATCTCTCAGCTGCCATTGTGATTGTCATCCCAGCTTTTGATTTTAGGGTGGGGAAGAAGCAGAAAATTGCAGTAAAAACAAATGTTGTCACACCTGATTAAGTGGTTGCAGTCAGACAGTATAAGCCGGGGACAGGAGTCCTTTACTTATGGTATTTGAGGATGAGGCCTGTTTCCTCTCTGGGGAGATTGGGGAGGAGGCCTGGAGAGGGGGATGAGTGGTGCAGCTGCAGCAAGTCTCCTTGGGGAGCTCTTTCCCTCCCTACATATGTGCTGTGCTGTGAAATCAGTAACATCATGCAAAAGGAGAAAAGTCTCAGCCCTAAACCTTGGGGCTTAGATTTGACCTCCACCCAGACTGTAGAGACAACACCTTGGATGTCATAATGAGCCACACCCTCCTTCCATTACTTCACCAGATGTCCAAAGCAGAGCCCAAAGTCTCCCATCACTCATCCCTTGCTACTCCTAGTTGTTCCTATTAAGAGGAATTCTATTTTATATTTCAAATTTAAGCAGAGATTCTTTTCAATCCTGCAGGCCTTCAAGAAAAATATAGATCTTTTCATAGCATAAACCAACTAAACACCAAAAAAACAAGAAAACAACAGCACACTAAATCACTACAGTTCCGTTTATTGCTATTTGGTGCAATGAAAACACTTGGAATATACCAGTTAATCAGTGAACATAAGAACTAATTTTGCTTCTGCACAGACGGTTGGCAAATGTTGACTTTTTCCACCCTGCACACGCCCCTGCTTTGAAACAAAACACAACCATAAAAAAACAACCCAAAAACAATAATAATTAACAGGCTTGGAATGTTATCCATGCACATCCTATTGTATGACAGGATGTGGATATCACAGCACACAGTGACCTCTTTGAACTACAGGGACAAACATGCTGGAAACTACAGATAACAGCCATCACCAGGAACATACTCTTGGAGTGGAACTATAATGCCTGTTGTTAAGAAATATAACCTGGGACTGTCTTTATTAGGAAGATTTTACTTACTGATATTCTACCCAAGCCTATTGTGTTTCAAAAGCTATAGTACTGAAAAAAATGTTTTTCAGCAATAAAGCAAAAAACAAAAAGGTAACATTATTACTGATAGCAGCCGCTCACTGTTGTTTTTATTCAACCTCTAATTTACTCATTAAAATCGTTTCAGCAGGGCAGTGAAACTCAAAACCTATGTTTCCAAAACAGTCTATCCATTTTCTTAGTGGATTAGAAACTGGACACACCAGCTGTTCCAAGAGGCGGCAAGCTGCTCTCCTTTTCTATCCATGGATTGATTTCAAGACATGTTTCATGATACTCTGTTGGGAAAGAAAAAAGAGACTGAAACATATCGCTCTAAACAATCTGGCTTTGATATTACTGAAACTAAGGAACCAAATTGGAAGAGGAAGCCAGAGAAGTAACTGTAATAACTCAAAAACCTTACGCATTTCTAAACAATGCAGTATCTCCTACAAATGAAAACACTTGCCCAGAAACATATACGCTACAAATGAATGTGGTGTTCCAACCAAGGGCTTTTAAGAACAGCAAGGGGTGCAGTCTTATGCTTTCAATTAGGATGTCTAAAGTATGCCTTCAACAGTGTGCCATTTAATGAACATTAATTACCAAGAGCTATTATTTTGGCAGTCAAAACCCCCCACTAATGCTCATTAAGAGCTTTTATCCCCCTGGGTAAACAATATAGCCCTCTTTAAGGAAATCCCAGCCTGGGTATCCACCGTAGATTATGTAGTTTATGCAGTGATTGCATTCTACTGGTGTTACGACATCCTCATAACTTTACATAAGTCAGTGAGGACAATCTGTTGCTTACGTTTTAGCAAGGGAAAAAGCAATGATGACATAATAAGTGAAACGATTTTTCCAAGTTCTTGTTTTAGAAATCACACTTATTTTCTGTTCATTAGCTGAATATAGAGCTGAGGTTCATCTGAGCAAAGGTGTTAAGAGCTTCTCATCCTTTGGACATCTCATACTGCCAATTTTCAATTAAATGAGAGACTACTTTTTTTTTTCTTTCAATCCTAGCAGCTGTAAAATTGCAGCAGGGGAACAAGGAACAATAAGCTCACCAGAACAGCAGTAATTGGAAGAAGGAAGATTTGAATGGTAGCACAGCTTCTGTTTTTCATTGTTGTGTGAATTTGAGATCCTGTTTCTCTTTCTTCTTTCTTCTACCTTATTATTCTAGTTGCTCCGTTCTTTGCTGGTTAACTACCCCTTCAGTTTTCATACAATTTCCACCATTCAAACTCTGCTAACGGTTGGTATATCTTTTGGTGCTCATAACTTTTATACTTTTTGAAATATGAAGGTTTTTATGCCATTTTTTGGCCCATTTTGATGAATGGAACCACATTACAAGTGTGTTTGCTGATTTAGCTCACAAGGGTGAGCTGTGTTTCAGCTCAGTGAGACGAGCAGCTGTTTTGTGACTCGGAGGACTGGGTTTGAATGTCAGCCATGGCTAAATTTCTTTTAAGCAAAATTTATTTTAAGTTCAACTTTTTCACCTCTTTTTAGCACAAATTTCAGCTTTTTAACTCTTTTCAGCACAAATTCCGCTTCTTCACCTCTTTTCAGCAGAAAGTTCTGCTTTTTTTTACCTGTTTTCAGCACAAATTCCGCTTCTACGCCTCTTTTCAGCAGAATTTTCATTTTTTTTCACCTCTTTTCAGCAGAAAGTTCAGCTTCTTCAGCTGTTTTTAGCAAATTCCACTACACAGAATTCACACTGCATTTTTGCAGGAAATGCAACTTTTTCTAGTTAAGATTGTTTCACAAGGTAAATATTGTTGCTAGACAATCTATTTATTGAAGTAATTTCCTTTTCATGGATGATCATTAGTTAGCGGCTTTGTTTTGCTTTTCATTAACATCATTTTTGGAAGGAAGTTGGCTCCAAATAAAGATAATTCAGAGAGAAATACATTTCAAAATGTGATTTTGCGCATGTGGGTTCAGAGATATGGTGTCAGAATGTACACTGATACAAGCTGTTTATTCACATCTAACCCGGTTTGCACATTTAGAAATCGCTAAAGCAAAATGGCTGGTTTTACAGAACACAGGCTTCAGGTTTAATTGCTTTGCAAGCTCACATGGCTCCTCAACCATGACTTTGGGCCCAAGTGAACACACACCCTAGGCTGACATAAGACCATGATCTGCCAAGGCTTACATAAAAGACCCACACCCTTCAGCAGATGACGTGACTCAAACTTCATCATCACAACTTGAGACTGAAAGAATGCTGGTCAATAGCCGAGGGCCATCAGTGGCAATATTCTGGCCATGTTTACATTGGCAAAGTTGTTTTCTGAGAAACAAAGTTTCAAAAATGTGTGTGCAGAGACATATCAGGGCTTATTTTCACTGAAGTCTGCTCTTTCACTTTAAAACATTAAGTCTTGACCCTTTCATCTTTTACTTGTTCTTGTTCAGAACGAATTAGTCTCATATTTTTACAGATCATCACAAAGTACTAACGGCTTTTTACTTCTACACATGTGCAAAAATGCACACAAGTAACTTAATAAGAAACTGGAATATTCCAACCATGAATGAAACTTTTTTCACTATGATATGTAGCAGCAATTGTTCTATCCTATTCTGCTCCGCCTGAGGCCCTGACTTAGCAACAGAAACAGTCATTGTAGATGACAAGCTGAAGTAAGTGAGACAAGATGTTTTTCCCCTTCCAGAGCAGATTTAAAGCTTGGGTTTTCCCCTGAAATCTTGAGAGAGAGAGAGAGGGAGAGAGACCGCTTATAACACACTCCAAAAGGCAATGAATGACATCATCTAAGATTTTAGTCCATGGCCATGTCAGCGCTGCATATTTGCACGCCTGCATAGATACTGAATTACAGCCATGGGAAGTGAGTGTATAAACGCAATCTGTTTGCAGTCAGGGTGAGAGACCTGTTTATATGTGACAAGGATGTTTGCTCTGATAAACCAAGTGAGTAATTCTGGGGTTAAAAGTGAAGGAAATTTGGTTCCAAAAAAACAGTTCTTTGAATGGCCACTTGAGACTGATTCTGCAAGTCAGTGCCCAAGATGCCCAAGTTAATGTCCCAGCAGTAGAAATAAACATGTTTACACCCTGATACAACAAAAAAGCAGTCTTTATCTCAATAGCAAATCTCCACCTTATGAAAACTGTGCAGAGGGGACACTTTTTTTTATAGTTCTTTGCACGTTTGCAGCAACATGACATTACTGCTAAGCCAAAACTTTTTGTTAAACATCCTCTATAATATGCTGCTGACATGCCACAGGCACATAAAAAACACTCTGACCAGTTGAGGGACTCTATCTCTAAGGGTGCCTTGTTGTATATAACATCTGGTGCTGGTGTGTCCTTTATTATCCTTTGTTTCAGTAGCTAGTCATCACTCCTGACTGAAAGCAGCCCATTGGCATTTTGGAAATGCTCCAACCAAAGGCCGTTTCAAGTCGTTTGGTTATAGCAGTTTTGTCTTTATAAAAAGTCTTTACAGCTGTCCATTCCTCCCACGTACAACAAGCTGAAAGTGAGAACCAACACTTCATTTACCTTCTAATACTCTGAGACTTTGAGATAAACTATTATTACAACACCGGTCACAATGCCAACATACCAAATTGCGAAAGGTTTTGTATGATGTGGGACTTTCCAAGACTTTGCAAAAATGTGTATTCAAGGTTCCCAGATATCAGAGAGTTCTGATACTACTGCAACCACAGAAGCTGGTATTGTCAAAAGAAATCAATGACAATTTGTCTCTTGTGACCTAGAGCTGGGACCCATGTAAACTAAATCAAAACAAGAAACAAAATAATCACACGCACACACAGAATGGCAGAGCTGCATGAAGACACAACAATCCATCACATATAATTAGGTGAGAAATGTTCAGTTTTTGTTTTTCTGAGCCGTCTGTGACCAGATTTGTGTAATCAAAGGACTGCTGTTGGATGTGGTGAGAAGCGTAGGACGGGTGAGCAGACAACACAACTGCGGAGTTCTTAAAGTAGAAATCAGAAGCTGTGTGCTTAAACCTAAAACAAAGGTGCAATGTTTATATCCTTTGTTTCTGAAATGCTAATTAAGACCACTGCTTAAACATTGATTTGCAAATAGAGCAAAAGGCGAGGCGATCATGGCTGAAATCATAATAAGAAGTGAGTGAAAACAAACTCAGTTAATTAAATTATACAAAATTCTTGACATAATAAAACTAGACTAGATTAGAACACAAATAACCAGGGTCACTGGGGCTCAGGTGCTTTAGCGCTTTAGTAATTACAGGTTTCATCCCTGGTCTGTTCACATGCCAATGTTCTTTGGCAAAATAGTGAGCCACAAGTTGTTCTTGAAGTCAAGTGAGTCCCTTTCATTGTAGGTCCATTACTGTATGAGTGCATATCATTCATTGCTTAACACAAATAAACATGGTTGGTTATTAGATCACTTGTCAGACATAATTTCTCACGTTTTTAAATATTAGAAAGACTGAAGGAGTAGCATGTTGCCTGAACAGTAACGCCTCTTGAGGTGACTTTGTGACTTGTATACTAGGCTATATACATCGAAAAAAGTAATCTGCGTTGACGGGGTGTGCCCAGAGTAATTAGATTTCTATGTAAATTTAATTACCATCTGTTAGGCTGCTGATGCAGGCAATATGGCTCTTTACTACACTACAAACATGTTCTGCCATCCCATGATTGTTTCCCCTTTAAAAGTTAAGCTTCAGTTATTTTCCATCAATCGTGAAAACTCCTCTTAGTGTTCCCAAGGTCACTCCAAACATTTACCTCCCCTGTGGCCTTAGCTCTGCAGAAGTCGTTACATTGGGCTGAACTAGAACTAGACCTGGTTTACAACAAGCGAGGAAGCTCTATCGTCCAAGCCATACATTACCCTGCAATTAACGTCAGGCCTCGGACTGATTTGGAGTGGACTGCCCAGTGTGTCCACACGCATCCGCATAATTGCACACTTGTGCACACAAAGGCACACACATTTACTATAAGGAACACAGATGAAAGAACTATTTTTGCTCAGTGATGAAATAATATGAAATGTGGTTACTTTTACACATGTAGTACATGTGCAGCTCTCTAAATACATTCCGCATAATATGTGTGTGTGTGTGTGTGTGTGTGTGTATTCTGAGACTATATTATGTGTGGTTTACTAGCTCCACGGAGATACACTGCAGGGTATAAAGTATAATGAGTATGTACAGCAGCTTCCACTTCTGAGCAAAGCCTTTGTGTCTGCTGCTACTCCACTGCTAACCATGCCTCTTTGCATTTGTGTGCAATCTCATGGTGGAGCACATCAAAGCAAATCCCCAGCAAGTTTGTAAGCTACTGTGACATAAACAAAATCTTGCTGATGGAGTAGAACGTTAGACACTTTTAGATAAAAAAATAAATGAACTTCACACAATATATAAAACTCTGTTTGGATAGAATAACTAACTAAGGATGAATGCCCGAAAATGCAAAATAACATACTTTAATAAATACTTATTACAGTACTCACTGCTAAGGACCAGAGTGCAGAGAAACAGAGGTTGAGTCATCTTTCTGTAGAGTCCATTCATTCTCCACGTTGATGTAGCCATCCTCTTTGGTCTCAGTTGGTGCTGGGACTGTGTTAGAGCAAAAAGTTTCTACACACTGAAGGTTAGTGTGAGGGAGGGGAAGCAAAGGGTCGTCGATGAGGTCTGATAGAGGAGAAAGATAGAGCCTGGTTTGTGTTCTCTTTCTCTTTATATGGCCCAACTCTTTGGCCTCTCACTCTGTGCTTTTTCCACACCCCCTTTCTAACTGCCTCCTGCCCATTTCCCCCAGAGCAACAGTCCCTCTTCCTCCCTTTACTGTGTTCCTGTGTGTGCTCGCATGATTAGCTGGCCAGAATGGGATAATGAGATGTTATTGGGAGATACTTGGCATCAGACTAAGCTTTATGTGTTGTAGGTTTGTTTCCTGGTGAAAATATTTGTCTTCTTTCACAAAAGTGTGCACATTTTATGCACTGTTTCGATTTTTCTGCAATTTGGTGGTTGTGCTTAGACTTAAGAAAGGCTTCAGGTGATGCTCAGCAGAAATATGAGCCATTTCTATTGACCGGTCTATGAAAAACAAGTGCAAAAGTACAGTACAAAGATGTAGGCAAAAGTGCAAATGTAAACAGAGTTTTGAGAGAAGACAAAGAATTGTCTGCAACACATTTGACTTCAATTTGGCTAAAGATTTGCAGAAAGGCAAAAAAAAGAAAGAAGAAGAAATGGAAAAGAAAAAAGGAGAAACAGAAGCACAATATGTTGCAGTTTTGCTTTTTCATAATTCATCCATTCATTTTCTTAACTTCACATCCAATTCAGGGCTGGAGCCTATCCTAGCTGTTGTGGGGTGGGGAAGTGGGGTCCAACCTGGACACCAGTCCATTACAGGAGTCTTCTTGCTGTGAAGTGCGCCACTTTGATGATGCACATGGTAAAGAGGAGGAAGTCTTCTCATATTCTACAAAGTGTGAACTTGCATTGCTAAAAAGGCCTGTGAAAACACATGACATCACACACAAGCTTGGCTGCAGTTTTTGTGTGTCCCTGGTGGACTAAATCACCAAAAGCCAAGAGTGAGTCATCTGAATGGCACAAAAACACATGCATGGTTTGATATACTGTACTCTGCATTTTTCAAATGTCGTAACACACACACACACACACACACACACACACACACACACACACACACACACACACACACACACACACTGAGATTATAGACAAAACGTGTTTTTTTCAAAGTCGCACCACATCAGCTAAACTGCTACACTTACATGTGGGTTGTTGTAGGAGTTTGATGTGTGTGTTGTTCCACATATCTGTGTCAGCCACATCTGGAATCACTGCAGTTCCACTGCTGGGTTTTTGAGGACTGCTAGGAGACGTGCTTGTCAAACAATGCAACCATATGAAGATCGATGCAGTCAAGATCAGGCTGATGTCTGGGAATAGGCGTCCCTGGTGGTGACCTTCCATGTTTTCATAACAGCTATTTTCTAAGAGGAACTTAAAAGTCAAAAGTAAATAAGAATTTTTAATCAGCATTTGTAAAGATTTGAAGTCTGAATTTAGGACTTATGTTACGTTAATTGTTGCTCTGTCATAATCTTTGCAGTTATTTGCCATATCATGAACTTATATGTATCCAAACATCTCACTGGAAAATAGTTCATTTTCTTAACTGACTCAAAACTGTGTTTTTAATCCATGTGTTGGGAAAGCCAGTTAACGGAATAATCTTAATTGAAAAAATAATTTTGCATATATTTGTTTGAAAATTATGTTGCATTATGATTTTATTAATTACATGTCTTTAATTATTAAAAACATTTGAAACAAACATAATTAAAGTCGGTATGACAATAAACAACTAGGTGTATTTTAAGGTCAAACCACTCATTTTCACATTATAACAGTACATAAAAATAATTGTGAATGGCTCCGACAGAAACTGATAAAAACTAAAATCAGCATAAGTAAGTAAATAAATGCAACCTGGTGGATCATGATGAGGTCAAATTTCCATTAAGAGCAGCAGACCAGTAACTTATGTCAAATAGAAATCTGATCTGATTTGTATCTGTGTTTGTGCTTTGCCCCACTGAACGTACAGCATGGGTCTGGCCTGTTTACAAATCCTGATATTTCTATGAGATTTTCTCTCTTCTTCGCCCTTGCTAACTTACCATTTGACTTATTTTTCTTGAAATAAACAAAGAATTCTCTGTGCAGTGAGGAAGGCATTGCCAGGACATCACGAGGATCAGCACATGTTAGCAGAAAATCTGACCCTCAGGGCCCTTTTTTTCCTTCTTTTTTAAAGGACATTTTGGAGTTGTTGGTTTTTTTGGTGTTCTAGATCAAGCTCTGAGGAGCCGTCAGTGGAGACATACATGACATGTGAGTGATCAAACATAATTTTAGAGCTGATATTGAAGTAATATTGTTAAAAATTAAAATATATATATATATATATATATATATATATATATTTCTAAAATATTAGAATTCAGGAAAGACTTTAGGGCCTTAGTGAATGTTATTTTCCCTTTTCAGTCTTTCTGCCCTGGGTCATATCCTTCTGTGTTATTCTGTTCCCGTCTTCTGTGCTGTGGAATATCATATGATGAATGCTGAACTTGGATTACTTAACTTTTCTTATGGGCAAAAGTAAATTTCAGAGTGTTTTTTATTTTAAAAATGGCCTTTAATTATATAATTTCATTCAAGTGTAATACCTGTTTACATTTAGTTAATTTTTAAATTTGTCAGTTCTTTTGAATAGTTAAAAAACAGTAACTTTTATGTCTCTTCTTTAACTAACTGATATAGAGCATCATGTCCAACTTTTTACACACCATGTGAAATTTGAACAGTAGTGGAAACAACTCTGAATTTTTTGTTTCTCTCTGTAAAGCACTTTGTGTAGAAATATATAAAAAATAAAAGTGAGTAGATTAATGAAACAGTGACATTTGAACAGCTCAGTTGAAGTATTATGGGACAACATAAGATGGGATCTGAAGTAAAGACGCTTCCCTGCTTTTCTTTTCATTTGTTGAACTGGGGTGTTGTTTAGGAGCTTACAGTAAGCACAGAGAGACTCTATTGGAGAGGTTTCCTAGGCATAGAAGTCAGTGATGATTTTAGCTAAAGTGTTTAAGGAAACAACAAAAGTCCTACTCTCTGTTTCCTGCCAGTATAGTTACCCTTCAGCCCCAGTTTAGTCTCCATCCATCATTTCTCCTGAACTGAAATTCCTTTTCTGTTTCCTGCCATTCTCCCTGCACATGGTATGTGCTAACAATAAAGCATACAACTTATCAGACAGACCCAGTGATGACCTCAAGCCCACGACAGACAAACGGAACAGATCTTTCCAAGTTTTTCTGCAGGGAGGAAGACAGCAGAGGCAGGAATAAAGTACGGTTTACACCAGCCAGACTTCTGACTGAATATTCTTGAATGACGGTAGAGTAAATTTCATATTTTTGCTACCAATAACTAAACCAAAATACAGAATCAGTGTAAGAAAAACTAACTGCACCCCGACTGCTTTCATCGGAAGAGGAAAAGTAGCAGCCAGGTGCTGATAATCAAATGCACTGGACTGACTGATCATCAGCAAGTGTGGCCACTTGTATGGAAAGTGTGGCTTGTTTGAAAAGGTTGCCAGGAGAAAACCCCTTCCATCTAGAATGGCAGCACAGTTTAGCTCTACATAATTGCATCTGAACAAGCCACAAGACTTCTGGAACAATGTCCTCTGAACAGAAAACCACAGTGGAGATGACTGGCCATGATGCACAGCGGCACGTTTGGAAACACAAACACAGCACATCAGCACAAATGGCTAAAAGCAACATGGTAGTGGAGCGATGATGATCGGGGCTTGTTTTGCAGCCACAGGACGCGGGCACCTGGTAACCTTGCAGTGACTGAGTTAACCATAAACTCCTTTCTATACCAAATTATTCTAGTTTTTAGACAAGTGTCCAACAGTTTAAGCTTTATGTAACAGTAGAATAAACACCAGCAAATTCATAACAGAATGGGTTAAAAAATAAAAGAATGAAGGTATTTCAACAACTCAGAGTCCAGAAGTCAACCTGATCGAAATGTTGTGGCAAGAACTTAAGAAAACTGCGTGTTATCATTACAAACTAGCTGCAAACTTCAATGAACTGAAGCAATGCTCTAAAGAGGAGTGGGCCAAAATTCCTCCACAGCGATGAGAGAGACTGATAGCCATACAGAAAACCATTACCTCAGAATACTTGAAGTTATGAAGGCTGAAACTATTTAACTATTCACCCACACTTCAAAAAACTACTGAAACATGGGTCTACTTGGCTTTTCACACAATAGATAATGTTAAATAAATAATGGCAAAGTGTAATATGTCTAATTTAACCTCCTAGGACCTGGCGTCCACATATGTGGACATCACATTTTGGGTTATTTAGACCAAAATACTCAGTTTTGCTCTACAAGGGCCTGATATCCACTTACGAGGACATTATACTGCTACTGTTCTATCAAAATTTTAAACGAATATCCTCAAATGTGGCTCTTATTTTTCTTAAAAACAAAAATATGTTTTAAAAAAAAAATCTGGTAATTCTTTGTTTTTACAGGCAAATGTGGACGTCACTGAGTTTATCATTGATACAGTCTGTGGATGCGCCCTCATGAGTAAAACAGATTGCAAGTTGCGACAGCGATACAAACAATAAACAGATGTAACAGGTTCTGGGAACCCCCCAAAATATTTCTGCATAAATATATTTCCCATACAACATACTGCTTAATATCTCCTTTGGGAAAAGTAAAGAAAATATCTGATAGTCAGTCTTGATAATAGAGTTGGAAAAAATGTTCCTCTCTTAGTCACTCATTTAGTTCTGATATGCATGACCCTCTTTATAGAAGAGGCCCGTACTTTGTGCTTTCCAAAACACAGTTTTGTTTTTTTGTCTGAATGCAGTGCCAAAATCCTTTCCTTCTTTCTCCTCCCACCTTTAACTTTCGCTCATTCTCTCCATTGCCTTGATCTCATACAGATGTTTTTTTAGCACTCCCCTTTGGAAGAAGTCTTCTCCTATTGTTCCATACAAGTCCCATGGTCCCTGCCGACCCCGCCCAATGCCTAAAGCACACATGTACCGAGTGCAAGTGTTTCTGGAGCATTCGAAGTCTTGAATACAATATTCCGAACTGGAAAGTTAGTCAACACAGCATATTTTTTATTCCTTTTTCCTTGCACTTTTCAAAAGATTCCACAATAAACTAGAGAATGTTAATAACAACAGCCATTGCCACACACATGCCCTCATACTGTATACTCCCCTTTTCCCTCTCTCTCTGCCTTTCTTTTAGTCTCTCCACAACCTCCTTTTCAGTCTCCTCTTCATCCCCAGCTTCCTTATGTCTTTCCTCTCTTTCTTTTTTGAAAAGGGCAAACTCTACAGTCCTGTAACTAGCCCTAATTGGCTCTTATTGAGTGGCTTGGTAGACATATTGAAGTGATTTATGCTCAAGGTTAAGGGGGTTGCAGAGGTTGGGAGTGCTTTGGGTCTCCGAGATTCTACATCAGAATCCCAGGAGATTTAAAATCCCCAATCCTTTTTATGTACAATATATGCATATTAATGCAGAGATAAGCACTTGCAGAGACCAAAGTATTTAGTACTTCAAAAAGCAGTTCAGAAGTCATACTTCACTTTGACATATTTTTGAAAATCCCAGTTTGTGGAGTTCCACTGAGCAATCATTTATTAGTCCAAGTTATATAACTAATCTGATTTATTTATTTGTTCTGTCACAACAGCAGGCGATGATGAAGAAAAACAGAGACAAGAAAGACAAGAACAGCATCATCTATTCATTTTATTATATTTGACTGTGCTTGTTTTTAAATCTCTTAAATTATTTGTTTGAAACTTTAGATCTATTGTTGCATTCATCCCAGTCACGATCCAGAAAAAGCAAACGCACTCATTTGCGTGACACCAGATGTCTATCATATTATTGGCATCCCAAGTTGTCCTGCTATATAGACTGTATGTTCTGGGAGCACACGGTCAGATAAGGTCTGTGGATTGAATTTATTAACGTACTGGCTGCTCAGATGGCTCTCATTATATGTATCTGTTTGATTAATCTCTGGAGTGTAATGTCATGAATCAGACTGTCAGCAGTTAAGAGGTCTTCTTGTGTAAAACCTGATAATTCAAACCAGATCTAATGTTTTTTGCCAAAGTTCAGTGACTGAATTTGTGGTCTATAGGGGCTCTATCAAGATCTACAAGAAAAATCTTATTGGAACAACATATTTAATATATTATTATTGATCTATTTTCTCACAATATTTGAGCTCAGACTCCAGATTAACATGTCTTTTGTTGAACAATTAATAGTTTTAATGGTTTGATTTCTGCTTCTTGTTTGCTTGACTTCACGAGGAAAATTTTCACAAGTTATCTCACACACAAACCATGAGATGGCACTCTAAGACCAGGCTTTTAAAAATGCCACCATCAAAGGGAAAAGATATTTCTGAACATCTCAACTCTGCACTCTTGTGGTAACAGGAAAAACTGGCGATAAGTGCATATAAAACATAAGGGCTTTGCTGTTGCCATACAATTCATGGTAATGTGGCATACACTTTGATGAAAACCTGAGGAGAAGAAAAGGCCTGAATAGTGAATACCAAACACGAAGAAGAAGAAGGAGAAATGGTTTATATTATGAAGAATCTTGAAAAAAGAAAGAAAGGTTAAAGGAAAAAGGCAAATAAAAGCCTCGGACAACATGCATCCAGGATCAGATTGGGCAGCCTCCAGACTTCACAATGAAGACCTTTTCATTCAATAATCTGCCATAAAATGTCTGGTATATTTTCTGGGTATGGTGATGAGCGGGTGATGTTTTGTGTGTGTGTGTGCACATGTGTGTGTGTGTTTTGAAGCATGGAGCTATACACCTCACCCCAGTCGTTCTCTGAAGTGTTGCTCTGGGCTCGTCAGGAGACGCTCAGGTCCTCCACATCAAATATTCATTTCACAGAAACTCCTAAACCTTAAATAATTCTCAAAGAAGTGTGCCGAAAGCTAGGCCTTGCTATCCAAGGCACGTTTCTATCCGGACAATGGATTCAAGGGAGCGCAAGGAGGGAGACAGAAAGAACGGGGGGGGGGGGGGGGGGGGGGGGGTTGGCAGAGGGGGAGAGAGAGAGAGAGACTGAGCGGGAATTGAATCTTTTGTACAGGCCCATAGCAGATGGCTTGCTTTAAGAGGTATCAACTGGATATACAGTGGTACAACGGGCCATGTTTAATGACAAGAGATTACGGTGAAAGAAGATTAAGTGTAGTGTAAAAATTTAAACATGTTGCTTTACACTGACAAATGCACCTCATGAAACTCAGAATTACCCAAGCACCTCATCACCTTTAACCATTTAAACTGCCACTGAGGTCAAAGAATAATTCAGTCTAAATTATCTGATCGATATCCTTTGATCTAATGCTCTTAATTTCAATCTTTTTGAAACCCTACTTTCTTTCAAACGGCACAGGCCAGGATCAGTCCTGTCAGTCTTTGTGTGATAACAGCCTTCACCAGATCTCATCTGATCTGACATTGCTCTCATCCAAGCTCTTATTCCAACCACAATTACACCATACCGGATGGATGATCTCGCACTCATTACCCCACCATATCTGAGACCCTGACTGAACAGATCTGTCCCCTCTGGTGAGTATGTGGCAGGTGGTTCATCGACTTGGCCCCCACCCCAGTCCTCGGCCCTGGCGCACTGATAAGAGCTCGGCGTGGAAAATCAGACAGCGGCGCTCTGGCCTTTCAGAAGCGAGTAGGAGAAAATGAGCCATGAAGGAAATCTGAGGTGATTATCTTTATTATCAGCCAGGGGAGTAACCGTGGAAACGGCGACCTGTGGGGAGAGAGAGAGAGATGCACAAGCTGTTCCAGCAGCCTGCCGATTGGCCCATACAAGCTCCAGTGGTAATTAACATCTGCATATGCAAACGAGTGCTCCAGCTAGGGAAATTTGGCAAGCGTTTCTCACCTGCACCCTGCGCCTGAAAGCAGCAGGGTAGTTGAGTTAGTGTCGCTGTGTGCACGTGTAGGTGTGTGTGTGTGGACACATGGTGCACAGACACACAAAATTATATTTGTTCCATGACTTCATATTCATAACACATCCCTGTTCCTGGGTGCACTTGTGTATTTTAATGTCCCTGTGTATTTGCATAGCTGAAAAATACTTACCCCTGCACTTTCTGGAAGCACAGTTGGTATGGGTGGACCGGGGGGCACTGGGTCGAATTGACGCCAGCCACCCACCTCTTTGTTTTTGCTGTGCACTGCTAAAAGAGATGAGGCCACACAACAGGAGGCTGTCAGCAGCCCTGCTGTGAGAGCCTCATTACCATCTCAGGGAGCTTGGACAAGTCGCAACCAGAGACTGATCATCAGTCTTACTTGCTAAAAGGGACAGCCACAGTCCTCGGAAAAGTCGAAGAACTTCTTGTCAGCAAATGTCATTGGGAAAGTTTCTAGATGCCCATGCATGAGAGAAACGTTCAATTAATACCTGTACAATTTCCTGTTTCTTATGAACATGTTTACACAATCCCCAGGCCTCATATTGCAGATTAAGCACTAGTTTGTTCACACGTGCTTTCAAACAACCTTGCCCACACTGACAATTACGTACACACATAAAAATAACACATCCGGTAAATAGTAGAACACGTGCTGGTGAATGAGTCTCTGACCTGTGAATCATGCAGTGCGCCAACAGACGTGGCGGCGTGTGTTTTGCTGTGGCGTTCTAATGAGAGAGAGGATCGTATGGGGCAGGTGAGATGGGCTGCAGAGCACAGCAAGAATGACAGCTCCAACAGCGGGAAGCCACACTATAAATAGAGCCTGTGCTGAGTCCCTATAAAAACTGGATTCATGTTAGTTCGAAATTTCTTTCAGAGCAACTTCAACAACCGCAACCCATATTTCTCTTTTGTGTTATATTAAGCATGAATAAGATTTCTTAAGGTTTCTTATTCTCTGTGTCAAAATGAGTCTTTCTTTACAGTCAATTACTTGGTTTGTATTTTTCCTTTATTTCAAAACCTGGTCTGCATTTTCTCTTCCTACCATTTTTCCTTTTTCTCATTTTACCCACACTCTCTGTGGGCTTCTATTTCATGAAATTAGAACACCACCCATTATCTTTTCTTCTAATGTATTTTCAAACATTACAGCCATTACAATCGCAATGACTGTAGCATTATGACAAGAAATTGATATAATCAGCGTGGTATCTTTTAAGAAGGAAATGTATCTGCTTTCCAAAATATTAGATTGCTTATTCGTCTTAGCCAGAGGTAATGCAATTAGTGGCAGCATGCACTTGCTGATGTGATCTATTTAAGTCTTATAAACAGCATATTTTTTATTGCTATTTGTATTTGTAAATGATTGTAAGAAATCCATATTGTACAAATACTTGATTCATTCCACCTTCCCTTCTAAAGTCTGTGGACATTACTGGAATGCAGGACTCAGGAGAAAGCGATAAAACTAAAAACCACAGCTTTATTGCTGGCACAAAAGCCAACAAAAAACAAAAGCAAAACTATAACAGAGCACAGAACAAACCAGCTGACTGACTACAAACAGACAAAAAGCCAAGTTTGACAGACGAACAGACAGACACAGCACCCACAATGAGGGCGAACATGACAACAAACAGCAGGAGACGCATACAACATATACACAAGAGGGTGATCAAGGGAAATGGAGACACATGGAGACACAGCTGAACTGAATCACTGCTAACGAGTCAAATCAAGCAAAACTTAACATGAGACACACACACACGTACTGAGACTCAGACCAAGACGTGAATTTGACACTGGTACTTGGGATAAACAGACATGGTGGCAAGACAGAAACATGGGGAGAAACACAAAGAGAGGGACATGGTTATAGGTAGGGAGATAATACAGAGACAGGACTACAAACAACTTAACTAGACAAGACAGAGAATGCAGACAGCCATGGAGACAGAACACATAGAGACTAGACAGACGTGGGGAAAAAAACCAAAACATGATGGCAAGTCAAAAACTTTCAACAAACATTTAAACAGCCATGAGAATTGGAAGCACAGAGGTCCAAAAAATGTATTAGGGATTGTTTTACTTAAAAATTAATATACACAGATTTCAACCCTATTTCTTAGAAATAGGGTTGAAATCACCCCTGGCACCCTCACATTAATTATTTCAGATTTTGCCTTGTAATCCAGGCTGAGAATCCTACCCAGAACGAATGGGATGTCAGCTTTATGCAACTACTTGTAAAGGCATTACAGGGCGTTAAGTCCCGCATGGATTTGAATTGGTCTCAGCAGTACAGGATTAGAAGCAGCAGGGATTAGACCTTCCCTAGAGCGAGAGAGACAGAAAAAAACTGAAGAGATGGCCAAAGGACTCAAGATATAGAACACATATTGCTCTATACACTGACTGCCCCAAGATGTTAAGCAGCACAAAGCAGGTTTATGACAACTCGGTGAGTTTTGTGAGACTACATCTTTCAAGTGTGTCATACAGAATGAATGATCATCTATAAAACAGATCAATAGATTCTGTTCAATCTACTTTTATATCAGGCATGACACCGTTAGATAGTCATATGATACAATAAGACTATCTAATAATGGTGCAGTTGTCGCACAATTTATTTTGTCATTGTTTTGGTTGAAAGGAGCCAGCAGCCACAATGTCAGTGTGACATTATTACACAATGAGCTGTTAAAGATGAAGAATCTTACTTAGACTTCACACTAGCATGGGCACCTAAACCTCCTTTCTGTTTCTCACTGTACCCATTTACTTATTCTGCAATCTTCTTTAATAAGTAGAGTGATCTGATGCCTTATTCTCAGTCATCCTTGGTGGAATGAATGACCTCAGGGCTATTTTAGACCAGCTGCACACACTGACCCACACCTTTATTACTAACCTAATGTAATTGGAGCCCTTATGTTGGTTTAGAGAAGCTGGGCCTAGCCTGACCAAACAGACCTGTGTGAAGACAAATGACTGCAATTCAGTACGTTGTAGCTGTTGGTTTTCCTGTTAAGCATTCAGCAGGAGGTGAGTGAGAGCATTAGGTCGATTTCATGATGAACCCAGAGCTACGGGAAGACGGACATGCATCACCCTGCAGCCCGCATACTGTTAGATTTGTGGAGACAATGGTCAGGCTTCAAAAGAGGAAGTGTAAAGGGAAAGACAGAAAGCAAATCAATTTCATTATTAAGTAAACTGATTTTGTTGCTTGTTAATCCAAATATAGCGAATGTAATCAGCTAAACGTGTCAGAAACCTGATTTATTTAGGCAGGTTAAAAGGAGCTGGTGAAGTTTGAACTAAATATCAGAATCTAGAAAAACAGGAAGTTTAGTTTAATTTAAACTTTTTCTCCTTCCACCAGAATTAAGAGGATAAGTAGTTGCCAGATTCTCCTAATCAAATGCACTTGGTTAATTAATCAGCAAGTGTGACCACCGCTATAAAAGACTCAGGTGTGTGTTACACAATGCCAAGGAGGAAAGACATCAGCAGCGATCTTAGAGAAGCGATTTTTGCCCATCAATCTGGGAAATGGCCTGTATTTGTAAAGCGCTTTACTAGTCCCTAAGGACCCCAAAGCGCTTTACACAACCAGTCATCCACCCATTCACACACACATTCACACACTGGTGATGGCAAGCTACATTGTAGCCACAGCCACCCTGGGGCGTACTGACAGAGGCGAGGCTGCCGGGATACTGGCGCCACCGAGCCCTCTGACCACCACCAGTAGGCAACGGGTGAAGTGTCTTGCCCAAGGACACAACAACCGAGACTGTCCAAGCCAGGGCTCGAACCGGCAACCTTCCGATTACAAGGCAAACGCCCAACACTTGAGCCACGATCGCCCCATGTAGGGTTGTAAGGCTATTTCCAATCAATATAAAGTTGCATCACTATACAGAGAAAAAGATTATTCACAAGTGGAGAACATTCAAGACAGCTGCCACTCTTCTCACAAGTGACCGTCTGACTAAATTCACCACTAGATCAGACTGTGGGATGCTCAGAGAAACAGCAAAAAACCCAGGAGCTCCACATCAGACTCTGTAGGCCTCATTCAGCATGATAAACATTAAAGTTCACGACAGTACAGTTAGAAGAAGATGGAGCAAGTATGGATTGTTTGAAATAGTTGCAAGAGGAAAGCCTCTTATTTCTTAAAAGAAGATGTCAGCTTAAGTTTGCAAAGTTGCATCTGAACCATAAGATTTCTGCAACAATATATTTTGGACGTTTGAGGCCAAAGTGAAAAATGTTTCACCATGATGCTCAGTAAACATGGTGGTAGGTGTTCATTTCAAATGCAAAATTCTCTCCTGGTAGTTTCACAGACATTTATCTACAAGATTAACAGAACTTGGTCTGAAACAAACAACTAACCAACCAAACCAGTGAAATTAATAGAAAAGTAACGGTAATGCAAATCTTACAACTAAAGTATACATTTCTTTGAAATTAATATTCAATTAAATTAAATTCAGTTTTACTTATGTAAAAGCTTCGTAAATTTGTAAGACATGTATACTTTATTTCAGATGAAAAAGTGTGGATTTTAGCAGCACTCTGCTGTTCATTAAAAAAGCTGTTTTCTTTTTTCAACAAGTCCCCCCAAAGTCCCCCCCAGCTCTGTGTACTAGTTGGTGCTACTGAGTCTGAGTTTCATCATGGTATATTATTGTGAGAGTGTGGTTTGCTCAAACTCAAGCTTGGAGCATGATGCGACTTTCAGCAGCAGCTCATTTTAGAGGTGCCAAGGGGAGCAAGGGTGATTGGTGATCGTTCAGAGATTCATCTTAATAAAACATGAGCTGTTCTGTAAATAGTGTTAGGGTGATTACTCAAAAGTTACTCAAAAGTAATGCTGTATGTAACTTAATTACTTGCTGGAAAAAGTAATTAGTTTCACTGATCACGTCACTACTTTCTGTTACTCTGTAAAATGGCCTGAAACCCATTGTCTCATAATTAGCAGTTAACAATATAAACCACAGGCTACAGTCCCAGACAACAACACAAGACACGCATACAATGTTTCTTTTAGCTCTTACATACAAACACAATGCTAAGTTGAAAACCACCTCAAAGAGACCTTAAAGCGATCTCCACAGTGATTTTAATTTAGAAACATAAACAGGCAGAAATGGAGATTTCAAGCCTGACTGCTCATCATCGTCTTTGTTGCCTGCTGAGGATCAGGGTGTGGGTGCTCAGATGGGGTCAGCATACACTCAGCTTTGCATTATTTGTCTTTACCGTCATGCTCTTGTCCTTTTGTGCAATAACAATAAAGATAATGTCAACACTTTACTTCTGAAATCTGGGGCCTGTTCTTCGTACCGCGCTAAGTGAGTTAGCTGGATGAGATTGTTGACGATTTCGCGTGATCCTGGATCGTTCGGTTCCCCGAAGCCCATCCGGGACTTGCTGTCATAGCAACAGAGCCGTAAGCGTAAACCTGCTGGGGAGCAGGTTTACTTTATGTAAACAGGATTAGATCGCGGCCACGCAGGTATGCCCGCGTCATTCATACGAAAGCAACAGCGATATTCCACCACTGTTTCACCATAAATAAATAACATCAATGTAACTAAAGATAATGCAGCACCTGATCCATTTATTGATTTCACACAGATACATACAGGTCATTTCCTAAAAAAGGGAAATGTACTATTAACATTCTATTACATGTATGTGATTATTACAGATTTAATTCATATTTCAGAGTAGTAATTGTAAATTACTTCGTGTAATCAAGATGAGAGACCACGGCTATAAAAGCGAAGGTGGATTTGGGAAGTCTGTCGCAGCCATGTCCTGTCCGTATACGCGAGCAACCCATTGCGGAAGGTGCAAGATTGATAAGGAGAGTCCTCAGAATCCAGCGTATATTGCGGGACAGACAGGATCCTTTAGCTCAGCGCGACAGTGTGCTCATAGAGAGATATCGATTTTCCCGTGAGGGTATTATTTACTTAACCAACTTGTTGACGAGGGGGTGCAGGACCACCACCTGTCTTTGTTTGCTCTGCCCTTTTCTTGGTTGCTGTTATGAACAAACAAACAGAGTATTCCAGGGTCTCTTTCCAAGAGACGAAAAGCAATATAAGTGATAAATATTACCATTCTGTAGAATATTCTTATATTTCACTTTTACCTGTTCCCATGTTCTAGTGGGTCCTGTCGTGGCTCTAATGTGAAAGAGGATAAAATATAACATATTATAATATAATGTAATATAATATTGGATAATATAGTGTAATATAATAAATCTACCCTACCGCCTACTGGTGTTGGCCAGAGGGGCCGATGGCGCGATATGGCAGCCTGGCTTCTGTCAGTCTGCCCCAGGGCAGCTGTGGCTACAACTGTAGCTGCCTCCACCAGTGTGTGAATGTGAGAGTGACTGAATAGTGGCATTGTAAAGCGCTTTGGGTGCCTTGAAAAGCGCTATATCAATCCACTCCATTATTATTGTTATTATTAAATTACTTACGAGTTTAATTTGTCAGCAACTTCCTGCCAGCCCTCGCTCCTTGCTTTTGCAGCCTTTGCAGTGTTCCCTTGCGTTCTGATTAAACTCTGAAACTCCTGAAATCCCTCACTCAAGAGTTCTTGCTCTGCTGCCGAAAAATACCGAGCCGAGCGCGCTCCGTCGACATTTTCGCCGACCAATCAGAGGGTTGCCGATCAATGTTTCTACTATCGATGCGTAGCCCCTTTTACGACACCCAGTGATGTCACATTACTGCATCCAGCTGTACTAATCGTCAACAGCAGGTGTGTTCGGGGAACCGGATTAGCGCGCTCACGGTTAGCGCGATGGTTTGGTCTTGGATGTTTCATTTGATCTTGGATGTAGTAAGCCACGTACGAAGCACAGGGCCCTGATGTGAAGGAAAAAAAAAACATGTTTGGTAACTTGGCTGAGGAAGAAGCCTTTTAATTTCTTTTGATTATTTGTATATTTTAGTATACTTTTGTTTTGTTTCAGAACTTATGAACAACTGTTTTTTTTTCCAGTCACCACAAATATATCATTTTCTAGAAAAAGATGCAGGAAATTAAATAGAATAAATAATTTAAAATGAATGGTTTGAAAAAGTCCTCCACCACTTCTCACTATCTATAGTAGATATGCATTTAACTATACAAGTAGTAATATTTTACAACTCTTTTACCAGTAAGAAGTGAGGAAAAATTAAGACTTCCATGCAGAGTGAAGACAGGCAACACAAATGGCATATTTTAATCTCATCTAATTTGTTTTGTTAAATTGTTAAATAGTGGAGGAGGAGGATGATTTGGGTGGGTGAGCGGAGGGAAGCATAGTCCCTGATTGCCTTTTAGTAAAAGTCTCCATACGACGCTGGTTTTTAGTATAGATGAGAATCATGACTTTATTTTTTACAAAGCTGTTTCTGTTTTGTCTTAAAGTATCAGCTAATGTTAAATTATTGTTTTGTAAAAGAAAAGGAAAGCAGCTCATGTTGGTCACTTATCACAGTTCTCCTCTGGTTCCCCTCACACCTGAAATTCATTTCTCACTGGTGTCTGTTACTTATTGAGTTAACGATGCTAAAGCTGTGACTGCCATATCCATACTGCTTCAAATTTGTAGTGTCTTCAGAGTCAGAACTACAGATAGCTTATAGCTGACATTTACACAGCTCACTCTGCTCCTCGTGCTCTGTTCTTTTTTTTTTTCTTTTTTTGGCAAAAGAAACAACTTTAAATGTTATTTTACTGCATATTTACTTTTTTATTCTGTGGAAATTAATAATGCCTAATTTCACAACACATTCAGTTTTTGCCAACTTGCAAGTCGCTGTCTTGCAGAGAAGCTACAGCAGACTACGACACATGGGACATCTCTCACCGAGTTGGACTATGGTGGAAAAATGTTGGTCTGAGTCTCCCTTTCTCTCAGATTGGCACAAATGTAAAAATCCTGTTTAAGATCAAGTTTTCAAGGCAACTGATGTCAGCAGGACTATGCTAATAAAGAAAGAAGTAAATAAATGATACCACTCTGACTTTTACTAAACTTAACAGAGTTGTGAAGCAAGGTCAAGGAGTAGCCATTAAACTTTTTGTTAACCTGTTTTCATGCTTTCTGGCTTCCTCAAGTACAGTAGCATCAAAATATAAATTATATTTTCTTGCAGAACCAAAGAAAAATGTATATTTATAATGTATATAAAAAGGTTTGCATAATAAGCTGAAAATGTGTAGCAGTGGCATAAACCTTTACAGTCAAAGCTGGAGTGGACTGCAATGTCTGAGTCAGTGAGCGTGGAGCACAGATTGGATGTAAAAGATGGTTGTAGTTTCACAAGTGAAAGTGCTTTGAAACAACCTTCTTTCATTAAGCCACTAGGGTGCATCTCCCCATGCTTATACAAAAGCAAAGCAGTTCAACAAATTTATCATCCTCTGCATCTTACAGTTTTTAAATTACAAAGCATAGCCTATGGTGCTGTAGACTAGAAGGAAAAGGAATGACAGCTGTGGTAAAACCTACATGTAGGTCATTCATATATATATATATATATATATATATATATATGAACAAACATAAAAATATATAACATACTATGCCCACTGCCCACCATGATTTAAAATCAAAACCAAATAGTTGCATACATTTTTGAGCCACTATGTAAACAAATGCTTACTGTGATAATAATGCATGTCTATTTGGGGAAAACAAAATACAAGCTTCCTATAGCCGTGTAGAAACCAATGCAGCACTGTTCTTGCTGTGCAACAGTTAGAAAAATGAGTGAGAATACTTCCTTGGAAATATAATTATACATTTATGAATTGAAAACAGCCCTCCGGCACAGTACTGGCGAACTTTAAGGTCTGTTGGAACTGTAGCTCTTGGGGAGAAGAAGGAGGGGGGCAACCCCTGCCTTCGGAGATACAAAACACCTGAGGACTCGCTTCAGAACCAGCTGCAAGTCGTCTCTCTTTCCATTGGCTTAAAACAAAGACAATAACGTGATAACTGATTTTTGGTTCTACGCAATTTTTAACCAGCAAAGTTTATTTATATATAACAACAGTACAAAGTGAATCCTTGGCTTGCAAAATAGGTGTGCTTCATATTTACATTAGGTACACAATAATATATTATCATAACAAAATCAAAGCAAATAAAAAACAAGAGAACAACCTTTTTAAATATTTTAAGTTTCTTACAATTTTTCACAACACTTTTATAAAACAAGAACAGACAGCCATTATTATTATTATTATAATCATCATCATCGCCAGTAATTACTATTTTACAGAACTCCAGTGTCTACAAAGGGTTTGTTTACAATGTGTTTATAATGGAAGGATACTCATTTAATACGTGGTGAGCAATACACTGATCTGGATTTTTCAGTTCCTGTCTGATGCCAAAAAGCAAACACAAGAAATGCTAATTTAATTCTTTGTTTTGTATAAGGAATGGCATACGCCAGTCGAAGCCACGACACCATC
Source organism: Copadichromis virginalis (assembly GCF_057382275.1). Lineage (NCBI taxonomy): Eukaryota > Metazoa > Chordata > Actinopteri > Cichliformes > Cichlidae > Copadichromis > Copadichromis virginalis. The sequence continues at coordinate 29,658,907 of NC_140637.1, forward strand.
TCTTCACCAGGAGCCAAAAAGAGCACAAAGCATCTTCAATTAGTAATCAACTTCATCTGAAAAGAGGTTGTGTTCATGAGCATCTCTCCATATCACACAACTGGCAGTCAAATGGGATTCTGCACTGCAGAAAGAGTAAACAAACTTCTTTTCTTCTCAGTTCAAACTGAATTAAAAAGGTTTCTAGAAATGAGCATACAGCATGGAAACAAGCTATTATTTAGTAACAAAAAAAAAACTCTTTCACAAAAAAAAGGTGCATTCAGCTGTGATTTAAGACATCTGCAAATGGAAGAATTGCCATTAGGCTGATGATGGTGCAGATCGATATGGAATACCAGGCATGACTAAAACATAAATTGTAATGCATGCAAAAAAATCACACACAAAGACAAAATAAAAAAAACAATCAAAGCCATTCTTCACCAACTTGTGTGCCTGATTTTGTTCATCACTATTCTGTATAGGGCGAGCTCATCTAAGAGTTGGAAGGACTGTAATAAACATACATTTTATTCCTTGGAGAAGGAAAAGGCATTTAGGTCCTGTTAAAATGATAAAAAGCATTACTTACATAAAAGCAATGTGAGGTATGAGGAGGATACAATTCTATTCGCTGAAATTGGGAAGACACCTTAATCAAAAGGAAGAAGATTTCTGCTTTGAGTCTGTACTGTGTGTGTAATTGTGTACCTGTAGATGTTGAGCAGAGGATTAAGTAGCAAGAAGGTACAGAAGTGTATTGCGTTCACAACACACAGAAAAAACTAAATAACTTATGGCAAAACTTTAACATTATCAATAGTTACTAGATCTGGGCATTACAATTTAAACGTTATGGATCTCCCAAGTTCAAGAATATGATCTTATGATCATGAACAGATTTCATTACTAAAAGATCAGTTCTCGTACTTTGTGAAATAAGTTATTGCAAACAACATACAAAGTTTTCGAATCAATGTCATGTTCACTGCAAAGAAAAAGAAACCAAAAAACTTAAGTTTAAGAATCAAACTTGGCTAAGGCAGTTATGTTATAAGTTATCTAATATCTTCTCTTTTGTGTTGGCAAAGCTCTTCTGTAAGAAGCTGCTTTTTCAGATGAATAAACAGATGAAATGGTCTTTCGTAGTTCTGCCCCCACTGGTCGGGTACAGTCATAGCACTCAGTCGTCACCTCAGCCTGCATTTCTCCTTGCCTGTTAGTTTGATGTTTTTTTTTTTTCTTTACATCTCCTGATCACACTGTGAACACAACTGACTCAGATCAAAGAGAAGCTTCAAAGCTGGAGTAGGAAACTAGAGCTAAAGGGGTTTTCACTCTTTCTATCTCTCCATTGCTCCTCATTTCTCAAGACTTCTCTTCAAACAGCTCAGGGTGCCGAGTACTGCACGAGGCAACGTCTACCTAAGCAAGGCCACAGCCTCTTCACCTTTCCTTTTACTGCATCTCACTAAGACAGTTCTCAGCCGAGTGCCAGGGCCAGGTAGCAGTACCAAAAAAAAAAGAAGAAAGAAAAAAAGAGAAGAGAGAGAAAACAAACCTAACGGGCTCTGAAGCACTGAAAGGACGGTGCCCTAGATGAGAAGTAATAGGTATGGGAACACTAAGCAGGTGGGTATCTAAGGCCACGGAGAAAAGAAGCACCTTTCACCCACCTTTATCATGCTCTCAACACACACAATTGCAGTACACTGTACAACTCTTTACTACTACCTTTTTTTCAAGTACTTGATGTAAACAACAAGCAAATATATATTTTGGAAGAAATGAAATAACCTATCCAGAGGATGAAATCTACAGTTTGTTGTCATCCAGCTAAAGTCTGGAGAGTTACATAAGCTTCTAAGCTTGTTAATGTTTGGTTCAAGTCAGGAGATGCATCACATGACACAAAACACACTTTAACTCTGTTTTTCTTCTTATTCTCAGTTCTCTCGCCCCCCGCTTATGTTTCGTACCTTTAGTGAGTTTGAAAACTCACCATTCCAGTTTTTAAGTCTTCTGTTTTAACTGAATATACACTCAAATATGCGAGTGTTGCTTCCTCTGTAAAGCATAAACCGATTGTGATACATTTGTGAACTACTTGAAATACCGGGATCTTTTGGCACTTTGTCAAACTAGGCCCACGCAGACTTCTTATTATCTGTGCGAAGACATGTGGTGGTTAGGTAAGATCTTCCATCAGCTAACATTTCAACTGGCCAACTAGAGTGTGACTCACTGGCACTTGAGAAAAATAAAAGACGGACCCTCAAACACTTTGATGTGTGACACCATGCATGCAAATTACACAAAAGGTTGATCGAGGTCCTGAAAAGATAAAAAAAAGTGGACATAAAATGTGAGCACAGAAACCAGCTGCTTTTACCTGCTCTTTTCAAACTGCCACTGTACCTCTGGATACTGCAGCCTACGCCACAGGCTTTACAGCATTAACAGACACTATAACGATGCACACTCTTCTTTAGAAGGAAAGCAATTTAGGCCAAAAGAAGCAGTTGGATGGAACAGGGCCGGGATGAACAAAATTGAGTTCTTCACACAACAAGCTACAGGAAATATCTATGAAGCTCAATTCAAATGAGCCAATTTTTGTAGTAAAACTTAAAACAGACAGACAAAGATACAAAATGAAAAAACAAAAATTTGTACATTCACATACAATGATTGGCAAGTATCAACTGGTACATACATAGATGAGCTAACTGCTGTAAAGAGCCTTTGATACCAGAGTGATCCTTATCTGAGGTCACCTCCTAATTACACTACAGATTTAATCATCTTCAGTTTAGGTGCAAGCATGCTGGCTTAACTTGTGATGACCACCACATGTAGAGTTCTGTTAACTTTTATGTGATGGCCACATGTTTTATGATTTCCTATACATATCTGATTAAATAAAGACCAGAGGCTTTGTCCATGTTGCGTGAAGCTTCAGTCCAAAGAGAGGAGTGAGAGAAGACACGAGTCATGGCCCATTTTATTATCACGCTAATCTAAAGTGGTGTTACGCGCTTTGCATCTTTACATAGCAACACTTTTGGGATCCGAGGTGGATATTTTGGAACCGCAACTGATAATATTCAAATGTACAAAGTACAAAAATAAAATCTGAGAACTCTGAATGCAATCTCAGCTGTCCAACATGAGATCTGCTCTTCTACTTCTCGCCTTTTTTCTCTCCGCCTCACACTTAGCCGCGAGTTGCTAGAGAATAAATCTGTTTCTCCATTTCTTGTAGGAGTCTTCCTCAGTATGACACAAACACACACTCATGCACACCCACACTTTTATGCACACACACACACTCACGGAACATACAATTCCCTGTCAAACAGAGAAGATGTCCTTTGTGGAAAATTAAAGGAAAAAAATAAATACAAGCCATGTGGTTCCCTTCTCTGGTATAGTCTCTCATGCCAAAAGCTCCAGTTGCAGGGAGGCCTCCGTTTCAGTCTTCGGGCCCTGCGTTGGCACCGTCATGGAAGGAGGTGGGAGAATTACAAACTCAAGCAGTTGTATGTTTGTCCAGCTGTAGATACAGAGGTCCCAGGTCTGGTTCATGGTTTCAGCTCCCATCATGAGAGGTAAGTAATGCAAGACCTTTTTTGGTAGGTCACGTAAAGACTGTGGTCCTCTCTCTCTCTCACTTTCTCTCAGTAGTAGTCACTCTCAGCTTTCAAAGGACATGGCAGAGATGAGCTGCTCCACTTTGTAGGCCAACCTCTGCTTCCTTGCCTGTTCATCCTGATCCAGGGCTGCTGTGATCTGTGCATGACAAACCCCGCCCAAAAAACATCATCAATAAAAATATACTGTGAAACACTTGCTTGTTAGGATTTGTTCACAAATTCAGATCTAGTTACATTTAAAAGAAAATAATACCAATGCGCTTTTTAAATTTATTTTCCTTTTCTTTTCCCAGATTTCTATATGGACATCAGATAAAAGAAAAAATAATAATTCCATCACTCCCTTTGACTTTGACAGCTTCGAGAAATATTTGTGCACGAGTCTTTCGCGTTTTATCTTCTGAGCCCCATCTTTTAAATTTGGCATTTGTCAAGTTGGGTTCAAAAGACATTCAGACAGGCTCTCCTTTTCATTCTCTCATCTAGTGTCAGCCTTGTCATAATAAATCTGTGTAAGAGTGATGCCAAAATACATAGCGAGAGCCCTTCATATGCATTACCTTTGATATGAATCCCTGTATCCAGATGCTGCAGCCATTTGAATACATGCTTTCTGGTGGCACTGTGCATCTATTTGCTACTCTTGGCTACACTTGAATGCTGTGCTTTACTTAATTATTAATATTTTAAACAAAATAATTCATCGACCCATCTTATGCAATATGCATTTTAAAAAGTTCTGAGGTAAGGGATGAATAAAAAATGAAAAAAGCAACAAAAAAAAGTGTCATCTTCAATGTACCATTTATCCCTGTCGAGTGACATTTCAGCTCACTCATTTATCGTCTTTGGTTTTATATGCAGGCTCAATGAGTTATTTTGTTCTAAAATACACCAAAATATCTGGTATTTTAGACACTGTGTTATTTAAAAATATTTTCTCAATGTCCAAAGAATGTAATTATCATAGCAAGAGCTTCTTTTTGATTGGCTTATTAACCCTTTCTGTAAATTTGACTTGGAAATCATATCAAGAACTGCTTTTTTTCCTTTTTTTAGCATACCATGGCAAACCTTTATTTGCTGCCTGTCTAGATGCATAACACAGAGTCTGACTTGCCCACTACCATCATCCACTCATCTGCGTAAGTGCTCTTAAAGGCTGGCAGCTACGTAACAGAACGTTTCCTCCTCCACTTTGGGCCCGACAGCAATCTATAATTAATCTGCAGCTCTGTACGCAGGTGTAGCTCCCACTGCAAACTCCCAAATCCATTTAAGCAAGCTGAAGCTCTGGTCTGGTTAGCCTGACACACAACCTTTGTGAAGGGCTGAGTAAGAATGAACAACTGTTAATGGTGCTAGATGAGGTTTTTACGCACTGCACTCTGCTAGATACTGCAGGAGCAATGGTGCACGTATGTGTGCGAAGTGAGTGCGTTTGCGTCCCTGTGCATGTGTGAATCAGACAATGGCAACTGCAGCAAAAGCGAGCATATGAGATTTATGGCGAGCAAAGGGGAAGCTGACTGGATAATGGGTAAAAAGAGAAGGAATGCACAGGGAGGAGGTAGAGAATAAGAGAAAAAGAGAGAGGTACTATGGTCCAACATAAAGGTCAAGTTAAAGCTTCCCAGAGGATGTGCTGACATTAGAAGCCGAATGTCTCTATAAATGCTCTCTCTTTCTTTCTCATCGTCTTCCCTCCTTTTTTATGCTTCCTGCGATCTGAGAGGATGTGTGTGTATTGCCCATGATTCTGCTCATGAGAACCCTATATGACAGATTGTCTACTCTAACTCGGCACCAGCAAAAGGACAGAGCAACATGCTGAGAGCTTGTAGACATTCACTTTCTTCTCTACAGATCAAGCGTGCTGCCTTGTTAAGCCCAGGTCTCGCTAGACCTCTGGGCTTTGGGGAAGTCTACTGAAGACTCTTAGCTGACCTCGCCAACCTTTTCCAGTTATGAATAGTCTGGAAGCACCAAGGGCAAAATATAAGAACATTAAAGTGCGGGGCAAATTTGTGGCACGCCTCTCGTTCAAATTACGCTCACAATCTGCCAATAATTAGCAGCTGATTGAGTAAGGCGGCAGCTCATTACGCAATCAGTGCCTGGGACTGCCCTCAAGGTAAATTCTGTAAATGAACGAGCTCAGAATGTAGTTCATAGGAAGGATTTATCACAGAGTAACAAAAGTTTAACAAGACTGAGATTCAACCTCACCTGAGAAACACGCCAGTATAATAGATCATATTGTATAAAACTTATTTTCAGGAATTTACGCAACACATGCAGTTTGACATATTACAAAAGAGAGTGAAAATTAGAGACAGTAGAGCAGGTTGAGGAATATGTTGTTAATATGGGCAGTGTTTAACTAGGACAGAGGTACTTTAATTAGCAAATACCCACATTCCTCATCCCTCTTTCTAAAATGCCAAAATAGTCATAACTAGCTGGAATTGATAAGTACGTTATTCATTATTTGTGCTTTTTTATTGTCTGCAATCAAACACACATCCCTTTACATTCCTTCTGTTATTCTCACACAAATCCCTGTATACTACAGATAGAGGTGCTATTCACTGCTGAAACACTGGCTGCTCTTCAGTTGTTATGCAAAATAAGTGTAATCAAAACAACAAAAACAAACACCTAAAACAAGAAAAAAAAAAGGAGCACAATGCCAGACACACAATGCATCTGAATGACAGGTTTGAGACCACTAATATCGCTTACCTCTTCACTGTATTTGCTGACGTAATAATAGATTTCGTTGAGAGCACTGAGCATGTTGAACTCTGTGGAGTGGAGTCTGGCTTGTTCTGCCAAATAGGCATTCATGTCCTGGTCACTAATGGCTGGCAGCCGGTTGATGTCGGCATAGTACCTGGGGATACAGACGAGGGGAAACGTCACAGACTCGCTGAGTCAATGCGATAGTTCAACTGAGGCTTAAATTCTTTTATACAGTATTTCAAATTTGGATCCATTATATCACTTTCACTAACAATGAATGCCTGCTAACAGTCACTGACAAAGCTTTTACTGAATCTGGCTGAAAAATGAATACATGAAAAAAGAGCATTATGAATCAGTTTCCCCAAAGATCCAACTCTCATTGTATGAGGATACAAAAAAAATAAAAAATAAAAAAAGATGTGGGGGGTGTTAGCATGGTGTATTAAGTGAATGTAACGGCCCCTACCTCTCTACCCAGCTCTTGTAATTGGGGATATCTTTAGCATAGAGCAGCTTATTTGATGGAGAGTCTTTGCCCAGGCGGTGCTCTGAGGTGGAGCAAGAATCCATGAAGGTTTGCGCTACTACAGACAGACAGGCGTCCGTGATGCTGCTCTTATGGATGTCAAAGACAAACTGCGGGTTCTTGATCACATTTACCCAGAAACGCAAAGGAAGGCTGGCAGACAGAAATAAAAATAAGGGAAATACAGAAAGGCGTTAATAGATAGTCACATGCAATCTTACTTTTACTGTCTTTAGTAGAAAACCCCTTACCAATTGCTTTTCCATGTGTGACGTACGTCTGTGTCGTGAATGCCGTGTTTGTCTGCCTGCTCATCCAGGAAGTCAAACATGTATTTGATGGCCAGGGGAAGGGTGCTCCCTCGGTGGACTGTACTGAACAACGTCTCAAACAAGTCATCAACAAATTTTTGTAGTGTACCCTAGTAGAAGAACGAGAGTAAAGAGATTAACAATGCATGAGCAACAAGAAACAACGATTATAACAGAAGAAAAATCCACTGTGAACGCAGCATTATCATAAAAAGTGACAAACTTTTCCGTGGCCACAGAAATGTATGAGAGAATACTGACGTACCTTGGTTGCTAGCAGTCGGGTCAGATAAATCTCAGAGACCATCTTGCTGCCACGATCTCCTTCCTTCTGATCTCCATGCTCGTGGTTTTTCACCAGATGCCAAACCTTTACACCACTTTCTAGATCGGGGGTAATCATGGGAGCACGTGATCGGAGGCTGTCTGGACTCCCGGTGTAGCGGAATGAAGAGTCTGTCCAGGACAGGAAAGAAAAAAGGAGAGGAGGAAAAAAAAAAGCGATAGAGAATTATTAGCAAGCCTAAATGACTGTGATTAAAAAAAGCTTCCCTTAGGTGTAGCATCATCATGTAAATTTAGCATGCACTCACACCTACTGTACATAGAACACCCACAAACAAACCCACACAAGAACACACATACACAGCCCCTTTCTCATTTCCATCTCTGCTTTGTAACTCATTACACAGCCGAATCCTCTGCGCTCCTCCTCCTCTAAGCCATGCTATAAAGGAAATTGCAATAATGGATAATTTCTAAGAACAACAAAGTAATGAAAGGGAGGAGGAGTTGTGGTGTCTAGCATTGCACGGATTAGTAATAGCCATCTTGAGACTTGAATCTTAAATGACACAGAAAATGGATGAAAACAAGACTTTGACCTCTGTCCTTCACATGCAAAACCAAATTATTATTGTGCAGGACTAAAAATACTAAATATGTATTACTCTGCTTATTGACTCTACTTTTTCTTCTCTCTGTATGCCATTATTTATCTGATGAGTATTTGCTTTTCATCTTATTCATTCTCTGTCTCTTATATAATCCCCGTCTCACCGACTGAGACACTGTTGTGCCGAGTTCCACTTAAAGCACTCATAATTGGTTCTTCCTCGCCACATTGTGCCAATGCCAAATGTCCCTGTCATCCTCTAATCAATACATCAAAAGATTCCTGCAGCAACTTGTTAAGCACTGTAGCCACCATCCTTCATCCATACATCCCTACCTTTGTGTACCTCTCCTTTTCATTCTCTCAGAATGATACTGCTTTCACTTTCTTTAATTAGTTGTCATCATGGCAGGTGGCTCTCTAGAGATTCAGGATCTGAGCATCCCAATGAGGATTTCTCTCACATATCTTCAAATGCCGAGCTGAACAACTAAGCTTTTGCTGCCAATAAAACCACATACCTTTCAAATAAGACCAAACTGCAGCTCTGGAACGGGCACTAGGGACACTAAGGGATGATGTATGCACTTGTGTGCAGGGTGGATTGAGGACCCAAATCCCATCCTAATCCAGTCACTGTTTTTTTTTTCTTTTGCTATTCTACTTTTTTGTGGGCAGGGCTATTCTTTTGCCTGCACCGCAGTCTTTTCCTAACTCCCCGAAACACTAAGCAGTGACCTGCAACCCTTTCCTGCTTGGCTGCAATTCGCAGCTCCCGGACAGAGCCAGTCAGTAGGGGAGTGTGTTCAAGCTGATTTTAAAGCTAATAGGGTGTTCTGGGGGTGTAAATTGAGTCAAGATGCTAAGCACCGAACGTGAAATTGGTATGAATCGATCAGCAGGTGTCGAGGTGCAGCTGTGCCCGCTGTGCCAACCCATGATTGATGAGAGCCAGGAGCATGCCAGCAGAGGCTTTGCTCTTTATGCCGTGCACAACCAGCTCCAATGCCTGAATAGAATATATGGGTATAAAACTCCAAAGAGAACAAATTAAGCTTGACAAGAAACAACCTACATAATGCAGAGAAAGTGACTTTCCTTTTGTAGTTGTACTCTTTTTTTTTTTACATTAGTTTGGTCATCCATCATCTTGCCATCTCTCCCAACAACCTTTACGGTGTTTTGTTCAAAAGAAAGTGATGACTCAGTACGCTGCAATCTTCTAAAGGTCATCATTGAAAATATCGTTACACTTTATTTGTCACAGCACATGAACTGAAGATGATGGCCCATTTTGGAGTGTCCATAGGTGTCCACTGTTAACATTTGTAAATAAGCATAATTGGTTGGAAAGATAAGGACGCTGTTAGCTCTTTTTCTGAGTTAGATAGTTTAAAGGCAGCGTTCACCTAGTGCCGATCCTGATAATTGGCTATGCTCACTTATCTTTTTCTGTTTGTGTGAAGTATCATTCACAGAGAATAATTAGCAATCACAAGTTGTGTGCTGCTGCTGTGTGTTTGGCATAGGACCAAATGTTGGCACCCGGCAGCACAAACAACAAGCACATCTAAAGCATGTGAGCGCCTGCGTGCATAGGCACTGCATGTACTGTGTGCATGCCCACGTGGGCACAAGTATGTGTGCAAATAGCAGCCCAAAATGTCCCGCAGAGAACGGATCTTCATTATAAAAAATATTATAGCCTCAAAACTAAACAATGGCTTTCTCTGTCATTCTCTCTCAGCGTTCTTTCCATACCATCCAACAGAGGTTGGGCCTGAACTGTGAGGCAAACTGCAGCATTCACACAGTTGGAAGGGGGGGGGGGGGGGGGGGGGGGGGGGGGGGGAGAAAGCAGCTAGAACCTCTCTAAAGAGAAAAAAAAGAGTAGACCATTGCTTTGGGGAGAGAAGATTTCCCTTTGTTCTTATCTGAAACAACTAATGTAAAAGTACTTTGATGTATCTATCAAAAGCAGCAATAGCACTACATCAACATGGATTTAACTGATGGCTAACCCTCACAATCCACCTGTAATTACCTAATATATATGCTACATCAATCAATACAATCAATGCCAGCCAAAACAAAGGCATATAAAGAGCAATCATGTCTAGTGACTCACCGTATCTGCTGATGGAGGTGCGCGATATGCTGGCTGAGGAAGGGATGTTGTATGATGAGGTCTGCTTTGGCACTAAAGCCACCACACAGCGGTCCGACACCTGTGTGATGAGACAGATTTCACAAAAATCAATCTTTTAAATAGAAAAGAAGCATTCCATGTTCATACATGTGTTAAATATCTCTCTATTCCTAAAATAAAGTCCCACTATTCCTTGTTTAAAACCCATTCTCCGGAGAGTTTTGTGGGCCACCATCACATACCGCGTGTGTGTAATTTATTTATGTATCACATGTTCTCACAAATGTTTCATACCAAAGAGAAGACTACAAATGGGAATGTAGGGGACTGAGTGAACAGTCCCATGAGCAAAACACATCTCAAACCCGTACATCCTTCCCTGTCATATCTGCACTCCCTGCTGTTCTCTACCACAGCCCTGTGGCTTTTTTCGGCAGAGCAGAGTGCTGTGACTGCATGATGGCTGTACTCAACATGACTGTCATTGTCATCACCCTTCACAAACCTTAGAAACATGATGTAAGCTTTGGAACTGGGATAAGATGCTGAGAGAAAGAGAGAGGAAAATGGAAAAAGAGAGTGTCAGATGGAGAGAGACAGAGACTAGAATGCTGAATGTCTCATCTTGTGTACACTTGACACCACTGGAGAAAAAAAAATGGGGTACGCAGGTATAATAATAGCAATAGAGGAGCAGCGAGTCAGAGTCAAAGAGAAAGACGAAGAAAAAAGGCTGTGTAAAAGATGTTGTGTCATGAATAAGACACAGACACTGGGGTTTATCCCCACCACCCCACCCCTGTGGTGTGGTAGCCTGAGAAAACCTGACATAACTTACATTTGAAAGGACATCCTCAAAACTCTTTTTAGAGATCTTTCATCAATCTAGTATTATAATTAATGGGTCAAAAAATGACAGTTTAGTTACAGTTATGTGCTACTAGTGCAGCTACAGCAAAGGAATTTAGTCTGGAAAATGCAAAACACAGCAAACAAAACCGGTGGTTCTTTTCTGAAAACCAAAACAACAAACAGCTTGTTGGCTGGCATTTACAGCTCACCCTAAGGAGGGATTTCTGCTTCAAACCCAGTGAAGAAAAACTGATGAGCCTCTAGTGGAGAAATAAACAAAAGGAAAATGCCAGGCTCCAAAAGGAATACCTCAAAGAATCTATAGAAAAACAGGAAATTAGGCTTTTCATTTTCTTTAGCGAGAATGGACCCTTTTGGGCTCTCGTTGGGAAATGAACCACTGGTTACTGGGATGGGCATTTATGGTGCTTTTCCCCGTTCTGGAAAGCCACCTTCTCTCGTTCATGTCTTCACCCGTTATTTCCACTTTCATAAACTAATCTCAGCTCTGCTGTTAGCTGGAGTTGCCATCTGGTCTCTACTGAACAGACACTCGAAAATGGGGATAAAGTCTGGAAGAATCCTCTTAAAGAAGCAGCTCAGGCACCAAGGCCTATTGAAGGGAAATGAAAAATCTGCTTCCTAACCCCCACTCGCGACTAGCATCTTCAACTGTCTCTCTCCCTTTTCACCTCTTGTGCATTTTGCTTTCCTAAGCTTAATTTCTATGGCCTCTCCGTTTTATAGCCACCTCTTGGCTGACAATCCACGGACCAACTCTAATATACTGACAGCGTGGACTTCCGTAAAGTTTGCACCGCTATTCCTGTGATACATTTTCTCCTGGGAGCATGAAATAGCTTCTCTGCACCCCCTCCTTCTACTCCCTCCATTTCTCTCTCTTTCTCTCTGCTTTTTATGGCTGACATAGAGGCTAGAGCAGAGATGGGTCCTTGTGATAGTAGTAAATGATTGAAGGCGTGCAGATTCGCCCTTCAGGGATAATCCAGTGTGGGGCTGATAGTGGGCAGGTGTGATAAGGGCTGTGGGCCCTGCCTGTGATAAGACCTTCCATTAGACAGTACAGAGTGGACCAGACAGCAGAGAGTGGTCATCCTAGATGTTTTTTTTCCCCTTTTCCCCCCCTTCAGCCCTCCCCACACAAACCCACTGTTCTGGTCCAAGCCTGTTACCCCTTGGTATCCCATCTCGTCTGGACTGATGCCCTCAGATCATGATGCTTATCACACCTACGGACTCTGCCCACTAGCTTGGAAACACATCATCTGTGCATGTTTGTTGTCAGAACTGAAAAAATATGAAAGGGGCTATTATACGCAAACATTTCTTTCTTGGATGGCAACAGGAAAAAAACTTTAATGCAAATTTCCATTACTTTATAATGGGATATTAGTTCTTACAAATATTTTGGCTATAAATAGACAATAGTTTTCCTCCTAACCAACTTTTATATTCCAACTTGACAGTCACAGCATTAGATTAATGAACAGACAGAAAAATGAGCAGTATCTGTTGTGTCTGGGGTTGTTGAAAATAGCCTAAATGCCCCAAGTCTGCAATCTGGGTAACCGGACTCTACTGGTGTGGTTATCAGTCTCTCCTCTTCCTACTCCTTCACCACAGAGGAGGAGGACACACAGAGGTCACCACTCAGGCTACAAAAACTTTTAAACAGCCCTTATTTTAGCATTTTGCATTTTTAGGAAGAAGTATGAAAAATACGTCCACTATATTCAAGGGAAAAAAACAGTCTATGCATTTGCCCCACAATTGGATGTGGAATAATATCATCTACTAAATAACCTTGTTGTCAAACATAATCAAAGTAATTGAGTGCACCGTGCACTGGGAACAACATGCTTGGCCTGTCTGCAATTTGAATCATGGGGAAAAACAACTCTGGCTACAGCTCACGATAATGCCCACTTTAGGAATTGTCAGTGCTGCCTTCAAGTGATCTCAGTAATTCTGTAACTCTGTAATTCTGTTTACTAACTATCCAGTAGCTCCCCCACCCCCATCTTTGTCTTAAAATGACAAAAAGGGAGGGTGGAGGAGGAGGAGAATGGAGAATGAGAAGAAAGTGCCAGAAGAGCTTGTCTCTGACAACGAGGAAGATTAAGTAGCAAAGCAAAACTGAAATCAACAATCAGTCAACCCCCCCCCCCCCCCCCCCAAAAAAAAAAAACAAAAACAAAAAACAAATTCAAACCCAAAAAAACAAAAACACATTATCCAAATTATTATTATCCAAAGGATAATATTTCATCTTCAGTTTGGATGAGTACAACCAAGTGAAATGAGAATATATACTGTTGTATATACAGTGTTACAGTGTGCTTCTATACTTTTTAAACCATGCAAGAAAGAGTAAATAAAATAAAATAAAATAAAATAAAATACAGAAATATTGGAAAGGTTGGAAGAAGGGGTTTGAGTTCCCTCCCTATGAATCCAAAGGTGATGAACAAGGAGTCTGAACTCCTTTTCAGTGTGTACATTTATGTTTTTAATTTTAGAGTGGTTGGGAAATGAGGGGGAGAGCAGGGAGGGTGCAATTCCACATTCTGGTTGTGTAAACCATTATTTCCCATGTGGCAGAGTAAATAGCCAATGGGGTTTCTTGGGTTGCTGTGAGCCCTATGAATTTTAATGCCTCTGTCTAGTCCCTGTGTCTCTACTATGAGAGAATTAGCAAATACTTGAGCTGATGTTCAGACTCACTTTGCATATTTCAGACCCCCTTTCACTATTTCCTGCTTACCTCTTCCCATTTTTTCTTCAAACATTTCCCGTCAGTCTGGGGCCTAATGAGCTGAGCTTCCTTCTTTTCATATGTAGCCAGATGTGTTGTCACAGCTGCCAATGCAGTGCCATGGTGTGTGACACAAACACACACAAACTCATACATAGGGGACTATTGCCAGCTCATCAAAACAGCAATGAAGTTTCAAAGTCGTTCCATCCTACTTTGATCCCTTCCACCACTGACTGCCTAATGTTGCAATGCCCCGTCTCCTCCTCTCCTTCCACGCTGTGTTGCCCTGCACTCTACATGGCGTACACTACTGGGCCTTCCATTCTAGGCACGTTCTTACATCCATAATCAATAGCAGTCAGAACTGCTATTGAGCGAGTAAATAAGTTAAATGGCCACACACATGTTGCTGTGTGTCCTGTTGCATCCCTTGGCTAACGATGGCAACCAAACTGTGACAGAAAGAACTTGGAAAAACAACAACAACCACAACACAGGCACATTTTTGGTGTGGAAGCAAACATACTGAACTGCTTTATCAAGGATGAAAGCACTGCAGTGACCAAGAGGTAGGCAGAGCTTGAGAGGAAGGCAGAACAAAAGTGAGTGGGGAAAAAAATCAAGGGAAGAGGAGATCTTATTGCTTGTTAGCGAACTAGAAAAAATAGAAAAGGGAAATGGCTAAGGGCAAAATGTACACAAAGCAAATATGTAAGTAAATAAATACATAAATAAAACGTGGCAAAGGGGAGATAAAGGTGAGAACAAAATGGAGGGTGACAAGCAAGGAAAGACAAAGGGGAAAGAAGCTGCATGGTGCCAAGTCCTGTGTGAAGGACACTGTGATGTGTCCCATCTTCTAATGACTCCTACATCTGTTAAATTATTCTGCTTGTTCTTCTGGGGCAAGAGTTCAGATTGACCCCCTACTGCGAGGGCTTGAGCTTCACCACCTCGTAGCCATTTTCTGCTTCTAGATGCACATGTGTCTCCTTTCCCCATGGTCCCAATTTTCAAATCCAGCCAAAGCTGCATCCCAGCTCTTAAGCAGGTAACCCAGAATCAAACTCCATGCAGCCTTTAAACAGACTGTCCCCCTTGACTGGCTAATGAGAGCTGACTTAGGATGCAAGATTCATGACCTGCGGAGATAGTTCTGAATTGCCTGTTTATTTCTTTATTCCTTTTGTTCTTGTTTTATTATCTTATCTGTGGCTTCCACTAACCCCGTCTTGTTCCCCCCCCCCCTCTTTGTTTACGATGTCAAAAGCCTTAAATTTCCCAGAAAAAAAAAATGCAGAACTCTCCTTATCAGAAAGCCACGTCTTTAGCGGCCTCCGTTTCTCTTTGTTAAACAGAGGGCAACAGGTTCGCCCATGGGCTCTCAAATTGTGGGGTGTGAAAGGAGGTTCCAGAACTGAAGAGACAGAAGCAGGCAGTCACAGCGGGACTAATTGTTGCCAGCATAGAAGTCAGAGAACGACAGAGAGAGGGGAAAGAAAGAGAGGGAAAATGAAAGAAGGAGAGCTGCTTTTCCTCCCCACTGGAGCAGCTTCATCTCTCCAGGGAGGGGGGAGAAGTGTCAACTGAGATGCTGAGAGTTCATCTCTCCTGCCACCTGTACAGTAATTGTCCTCTATTCGGAGTCACTTGGATTACACCAGGCATGGGCATGCAAATGAGGGGTGGAAAATTGGCTGCCTAAAAGTCAAGAGCAGGAAACATCAAAGTTTGCCAAAGTGTGCGGCACAATTTGAATGGTAAAATCCACATCAGGAACTAAAATGAGACGGGGGTGTTTTAAGATGTAAAAAGCAAAGTTTGAGAGTGATTAGGAGGAATGTTGCTCTAAAGCATTTGTGTGTGTTTACCTGGTAGTGCATGAGAGTGTTGAGTCTCTTCCAGTCATTTTCAATCTTAGTTGTGATGTCTTCATCTTGCAACACCACACGAGCCATTCGTCCCTGGCGCCATTCTGAAAGCGCAAAAACACAAATACTGAATTATGAACAACCGCATAGTGCAAATTATACATCATAGTGAGCCATAATTTAAAACCATATGTGGAGGATGCTGTGAAGTTACATAATATTGGTTTATGCAGTGTTTCCAGAGATGGCTCCCGTGCAGGGCAACTGTGAATTCCTATGACGCTAAACCAAACTCTCACCTTCCAGTTGGTGAAATGTAACCTGCTTAGAATAAAAGCACTCTACAACCACACACACACTCACACACAAAAGAGCAGATATAAGTAGCCTGTATTCTTGTACGGCTCTCGGCATGTGCGCTCCTCTCACAGACTTGGATTGACACGCATCTTAATTAAACATTACACACGAACAATTGCAAGATGTATATTCAGTCAGGCTGCACACTTTAATTGGTACTTGTGTCACTTACGCAGCAGTTGGCCCATCGGGGTCAGAAAAAAAAAAAGAAGAAGAGGAGAGCAGACAAGACAGGATGAAAAAAAAAGAGCAATGAGAAAATCACCTCCTTTCAAAGGAAAAAAATAGGAGGTAGGGGTAACAGGTAGAGATTATAAGCACTGTGGGAGGGCAGCAGCTCTGACAGGTCATTGTGGGGTAATGAAATGATAAGTATGCTAAAAGTGGAAAGCGGATAGCCACTGTGGGCCTCATACTGGTAGCGATCATCAAATTGCTTCTCATTCACTAAGTTCTATGACTTTGTGCATCCGCCAGATGACCATATGATATTCCTGTTTGACATAACACACTCCTCACACCCTCTAACCTACACTCAAATCTCCAGATAAAGCTGAAGAACAAAAGACGCTCTTATAGAGATGCAATTATTTTTGAGAAGGAGGCAATAGATGCACTGAGAGCGATACTGTGGAGTGATGGATGGTATGCAGCAAGCTGTGTTTTTTTCTCCTCTTCATGCATATGAAGAGAAAACGAGAGACAGAGAGAAGGCAAGGGATGGAAATGGCAGTGCCGCTGGTTTGCCATTCTGCCAGCTCTTACTTGTGTTGGCCACTCACACACCCACATCATAAACGCAAACACGCACACACAAAGACGAGCCCACTTCTCTATCTCGATCTACTTTGTCTTATTGGCGCTACCAAACAGTAAAAGCTGCCAGACGGAGGGATGCGCCGCATACTGTCAGTCAGTTTGATAGAAAGCCTGGCAGCAGTACACTGAAGCTGGTTACCTGGCTGGGCTGCTAGAACACAGCTTTTATCACACTAATGCACCAATAATCTGTACACATGGCTAGGTTTTCTCTGACTGATACATTAATCTGTGGGTGTGAAGGACTTTACACCTGCCAGCTGCATCTGTGAGTGTTGTGTGTGTTTGTGTATTTATTTGTGCTCGGGTGTGTGTGTTTGCGCCCTACCGAGGTCCATGTCGACAGCACGTGGCCGCTGAGAATAGGGCATGTTCTTGTAAACAGCATCCAGTATCTTCTCCTTCACTTGGGTGATGGTGTCACAGTTCAGCACCTTTACTGGAATCTCTGGACTGTTTTCATTGTCTGGGTTCACACAGTTTAGGATCTGGAGTGCAAATAAGGGAAAAGAGAAGAGTGGGTGAGGGGACGAAATATCAAAGAAAGGGAAAACGTGAGAGCAGAGCAAAAAGCTTGAGGTGTCCTGTTACTGGCTGGACTTTGGTCCAGCTTGAAGCTTTGCCCTCATTAGAGTCTCCTCGGAGCATGGCAGGAGCTTTGAAAAACCATTTCCGCTCTTGCTGGCATCCAGAAATCTAATTTCACACCTTCGGCGGGACACCAATTTCCAGCTCTGCCGGGGTGTTAGCACGTAATGAGCCAAATTCCCAGTCAGAGCAATCAGAGCATTGTCATGTCACATGCTGACTCTGTGAGTGCTTTTTTTCTCTGTGCATTTGTCTGTGTATATAGAGGGCTATGTTTGGTGTGTTCCAGTCTCCACAGCCACCCACTCTGATGTTGGGCCAACACTGGAGGTAGTGGGATAATTAGTTAATTTTCTTCCTGGACTAGAATGAAGAACTCCAACATAGCAAACATGGCTATGACATCTTAAAATCTGATTTATTGTTTGGTATATTGGAGTCTGTGTGTCTGTGCATCTTGTGAGCAGCATTTTAGCCACAATGTTACTTAGACGTTTCTTAGTGAAGCACAACCTGTACTTCAGTATGCCTTTGAGCCAGTGTGCACAGTTCCTGTGAGGCTGGTGAAGTAGGGCTGCTCAATTAATCGAATTTTAATCACGATTACGATCTGGGCTTTCAACGATCATTAAAAATGACGGAGCCGATTATTAGCCCCTCCCTCATTTATCCGCGACACCTTAAAGGCCGGTCCGTGAAAATATTGTCGGGCATAAACCGGTCTGTGGCGCAAAAAAGGTTGGAGACCGCTGATTAAGAGGACCCGAGGGAAGCTCGGAAAGCTCGGAAAGCTAAGCAGAAGTTATTTGGAGAGGAGAGTGACTGCTGTTGGTTGAAAAGAGAGGTAAAAAAAAAAAAAAAAAAAAACTTCAGTGGTGTTGCACACTATTTTATATTATTTTTTAAAGTCATTGTTAACCCTTTAAATCCGGTCAGAGCAGCATGCTCCGTTTTGTGTAACTATTTTTAAATCCCTGTAGAACCTGAACCACGTAAGCTAGCGCAATAATTTGTTTTGCATATGAAACCGGAGGAGTTGTACTTACATCTGATGCCATCAGCTTGTCCTCGGTCACAGTTTCCTTCCACATAAAGCTTTGCAATAATTGCATAAAAAGCGCTTGCAGGAACAAAAACATAATATTCCAGAAACACGCTTTGCCGATCCGATCAGCTGTTCGTAACACTTCCCACAGTGAAACAGACGTCAACACGAACTGTCGCATGTCCGCCATTTCCTGGCCGAAACCGGAAGTGACGTCATTTTCGCGGAAATGTAGTTTTTTTACTTGTAGGCCTTAAAAACATCTACTGGTCATGTTTGACTTTTCTGAATAGTTTCTGGGATGCTTGCACTGCTGGAAATAGTTTATTTTGATGCACATGCTGTTTTCTTTGCAAATTTGCATCATAGGATTGTTTTTTTTGTTTTTCCTGCAGTATATAAAAACTGTATCTCCAAAATAAAACTATGAAGACACTCAAAATAAATTTCCTGTTGTTGTAAACTATTTTTTGCAACTTTTTTGTATTTAAAGTTTTGAGGGATAAACCTCTTAAATTTCTCCAAGTAGAAATATATGTAAAAAAACAAAACAAAAACGATATAAATTTTTTTGTAGTTTATTGCACTTTTTTGCAATTTATGTAGTTACTATGGACTTAATGCATACATATTATTAAAATATGGGCTATAACAGTTATTTAGCAACTTGAAATGCTCCCACAAATGGCACTACAACATATAAAAAAATAATATAAGCTCTGGCGGACTTGGTTCTATAGTAGGTCTTAAAGGGTTAAATAAATATCGTCAAATAATCGCGATCTCAATTTCAGTGAAAATAATCGTGATTATCATTTTTGCCATAATCGAGCAGCCCTATGGTGAAGTGTGACTTACCAGGGTTTTGTACTCGATCTGTTGGCGGATGAGCTTGTCTTCACTTAGGGAGTAACGGGCCTCTCCAGTGATAGCGTCGATGGGCCCCTTTTCCATCTGCTGCTTGATGGCGCAATACAGCATGAACAGAGGCTCCCCAGCACACTCCTGCACACACACAAACAAATCCACAGATTCGCACATGAGAACAGCATGTAACATCAGATTTTTCAAGATATCAAAATAAACAAAACAAACTATCACTGTATTGGACTAACCTTGAGAAACTTGTGAAGGAGGAAAGCGAACCAGTTTGTCAGCATCTTCTCTGCAACCGATTCTGTCCTGAAAATGCATTAAAAAAGTCTAAATGTTACTTTTTAAAATCTTATTTCAAAACATTTAGTATGAAAGAGTTTAATATTTCAGGAGGTTATAAGGTTATAAACTACAGGGAGGGTATCTTGACATCACTGACCACAGACAGACATCATGGATGTCAGTCTGTGGTCACAGTGAGTGAACAGAGCAGATCAGAGAGCGGGCATTTGTGCATGTACGTGTATGGCCTGTGTGTATGTGTGCGTGATTGAGTATGCATGAGTGTGAGCCAATGTGTGCGAGCTTGATTATTCACGTGTGGTTCAACACAGTGGGACATCAGCAGCTGTGACAAGCCTCAGCTGTTGAGAGTGACGAGTGCTGTCACTGCCAGGTAACGCCTGATCACAGCCAAAACGATCTCCTCTCCTCTCATTTCCTCTCTTCTTCCTCCTCCGTACCTCCTCTCCCTTCCCAGTCAATCACACAGGGGGTACAGCGCACTGCCGGGCTTGATTGGGCATGAAAAAACACAAGTGTGCAATGACCCCTCGACTATTTCTATCACAGAGAACATGAGAGGACAGTGTATGACTCCTTTATAATTTCGACTCATGTCTTTCTCTGAATGCCAGACAAACATCCTCCCACTGCCTCATTAGCACCATTATGGGACACTAGAGAAGCAGAAGCTGCACTTAAATAAAAAACAGAATCCAGCCAGGTGGGAATGGTTAACAAGCATGAAGCATAGATGAAAGGGTTAGTTCTGGGTGGACAAGCACCTGAGATGAATAACAACAAGTAGCTTCCACCTCATCTAGTAAAAGCGCTTCTACCTTACTCTGTTGTTATTTGACGACTGCACAAGGCTTCCTGCAAAGAGATTTAAAAATGCTACCTGGAACACACCAATACCAAGCTGTTTTGGAACACAAACTGTTTTTTTAACAGCTAGCTTTGGCCTGTATTATCGTCAGTGTCATTCCTCCTGCTAGCTCTAACATAGCTACTATCAACACTAATCACAAGTTAACATGCCATGGTAAAGCGCCCCATAGGACTGCACTGCTGTTTGAAGCCTGCGATTGTCACCTGGCCGTGAATGATCACTGCCAGTCAGTCTGTCCATGAGCATTGCCAATTTAAATGACAGTGCAGTGGAAAAAATGACCCTCTTAATGTAGCAGGAAATTACTGTGATTACTCTGGTGGATATGATGGAAGGTCTTTATAGCATACTGTGCTGAACTGGGGATTAGCTGGAATCGGAGCAGCCAGGTATTAAAGACAAGTTAGAAGGCTTCCGTCTCCTCAATAGTGCTAGGCATGATTATACCTATTCAGGCTCTGAATGGACCTGAAGGGAGATTATGACTATTGTGGAGATAATCGCGTTAAGTCGTGTTTGAAGGCTATGAGCAAGAGTCTGGGACCAACGCAGAAGTCCCAGCAGGATTGTGTGAACCAGCGAGGTTACAAGAGCCAACAATTTAGTCAGTGAGACGAGATAAAGCGTCAGTCATTCTTTCTCTCTCATTAAATTGAGATTGAATGAGGTATTGGTCTATTTTTTACTTGCAAATACAAAACTTTCCTTCAGCTCCAGGACAGAAGAGCAGAGGTTATATTTTGTTTTGAATGATGTGCGGTCGAATTGTGATGTTGTCTTCCACGCCTGGAGGCTATTCCCCTGCCAACGAGAGTGCTGGCCAGTCTATTGGCAGCTTGTTGAGAGGATGGAGACTTGTGTGACAGCTTATTTGAAGTGCGATGTGCCAGCGGGGGGAGCGTGTACATTAGTTCACCCAGTTTCAGGTACAGGATGAGGGAGTAAACAATGCTGAGGAGCTGAAAGATTGCACGCTTCTGTGCATGTATGTCTGTGTGTGTGACAATGCATTCTCTTTGGGGGAAAACATACAAGCTCTATTGTTCTGTCCTCTTTGTCATTCCATATACGTACAGTACTGTGCAAAAGTCTTGCACCACTTATTTTATTTATGGAAAATAGGTCCACCGATTTACTGAAATATGTAGATATAAATGGAAATAAAATATATAAGGCAAAAATAGACATTGTACAACTCTACCAAGCTTGAAAGTGTTATGACCACTTTTATTCTTCAGCACAGCCTGAATTTTTACGCAACCTTTCTCATAATTTCTTTAAGTAGTTCTCTAGGCTTTTTGAGGACATTCCAAAGGACATGCATTGGACATAAACACATTCCTTTGAAAATGGAGAACTTTGAAAGACCTGCAGAAAGCCTGAGGAACTGTTGCTTAAGACCGTTTAAAACTATAAGAAAAATCTGGCTCTTTGGAAGCAAAATACCAAGAAATAAGGGGTGGCTCAAGACTTTTGCACAGCACTATATCTACACAACAGAGAGAATACATACATAGAGAAACACACAAAGTATTTCTCCAAGGTTTCAAAAAAGTAATTTGAAAACATAATAAGGATCCATAAGAGCCTGAGGCTGTGTTTTCATGCTGAATAAACTTGAAGGTATTGTGGAGTTTTTTGGACAATACTCCAAATCCCTGAGTAATTGCCCTCCTTCCTCTACAAGAATTCACCCCTCTTTATACCCCCCACCTCATGCTTACCATGTGCCCCTCCCTGCCTGTATGAGACTTGAGTGTGTTAGAAGTTAATGGAACCTATTAAGTATTTTAATAAGCTCAGCAAGTCTCGAAGAAGGAAGTCAAATAAAGCCTTTGTGAGGGGGCTGTGCTGACTCCCCTTTAATATCTCTTCACTTGGATGTCGGGCGGGGGGGAGCCCTTTGTTCTCCTCCTTCTCCTTCTCTTCTTGTCCTCCTTCTCATCTGCCTCCACTTCCTTCTTTCTATTAATTGAGTTTCATTAATGAACATCAGGATTTCATTATCCCACATAGTGCTTAAGACAGGCCCCATCTCTGGTCTCCTAATGGCAGCTAGGGTGGACTGGGGGGGCTATTTTAGCAGCCAGTTGAATGTCTTTCAGTGAAACTAATGCCAAACACAATACTCACTCTCTTAATAATGCTGTACTCCATTGCTCTGCATGGGCGGAAATCTCATTACAAAAACGCGTAGGAGAAAAATAATACAAGATTGAAAAGTCTCAAGGTGATAGAAGCAATGTTCAGTGATTCCATTAAAAGAGCATTATAAAGAAGAGAAAGTGAAACTGGGTAAATCAAGAGGCTTTGAGAAAACTTATAGATGGAGACAATGGAGAAGAGACTTTAATGCATAAAAAAGCATGTTTTGATAGGGGTCATTTAATCTGTAAAAGTCTGAGAAACTGGAGGGGCAGAAAGATGGCCAGAGGACAAGGTACATATAGAGAATGGGAGAACTGGAACGATAGGACACAGAGAGAACGTGAACACAAGAGCACTAATGGTGGTAAATACAATCCAAACAATATGGGGTGCTTCATCAACTCCACTTAGCGCACTGAAGAGTGTTAAAATCAAACACAAAGCTTAGATATCACTTTCAAAAAGCTTTTAGGAGAATGAAAGTGACTGTGAGCCAAAATCATTCCTTATCAAGGCAAAGACAACAGAAGGTATTTGAAATCTTTAAATACCAAACAGACAGGAGTTTCTCTGAAAAACAACCCTCAAAAGAGCACGAGTGCACCCTTCAAATATGATTCCAGGAACTTAACTGACTGGGGATGATATATGCTGCATAAATGCAAGATAATGTACAATGTGCTATAATTTGTTTTCACTAGTCTGATATGATTGATGGTAAAATGGGGCCTGGCACTCTGCTGAGCTTAAGAGTAAAAACTGCGTATATGTCGCATTGCAACTGGTGTATAAGATTTCCAAATTCCCCCCAGGCTTTCAGAGACATTCAACCTACCATCAAACTTTCTCAGTGACAAGAGCTGTGCTGTATTCCTTTCAGCTACAATGAGGTTAACTACTTCCTCAAATACTGCAGATGGCAATGGTTTACTTTTTATGCTTACTCTGCCAAGAGGCATGTCACACGGATTCATTTTAAGTCGGTGACATAATTCTTTAACCCGTTCAGTGTCAAAGATCAGAAATATTTTTTTTAAATTGCTAGCTGCATATTTATTAAAGTTATATACATATTAGTCCATATATCCTCACGTCTACAGTTAGTAAATGCACCATCAGATCTGTGCAGACACCTTACACGTTTTACGGAAGAGGGCTGTTTCTTTAACATGCTGTTCCATTTAACCCACCTTTAAACCTGCACACTTAGCAAGAAAGCTGCATACCTTGAAACTGCACAAGGATATTAATTAATTGACATTATCATTCCCAATGTAGTGTAGATAGTGCATCAGCAACTAAATACTCAAATATAGAAAACATGCTATCTGGAGATAATCTCCCCGTGTGAGAGACAGAATATTTGAGAGGACTAGAGAAATTAGCTGTAATGGAGGCAGAGGTGGTAAGAGGCGGTGCGGTGTCAATGCTAATCAGAGCCTGCTTTTACAATCAGCATCTTGAACGTGCTGCAAACTTAACTTGGAAATTTATCTGTGGAAAGACTTGCAAACCTCGGTATAATCTGCTCAATTAATAGGCTTATTAGTTGTTTAATTAGAATTCCACACCCGACACCCCTCCTCCCCTTTTTTCTGTGCAAAAGCTAGTAACAGCATGGTGCTCCAGCTTCCCACACAAACTTACTGCACAGATAACAGCTCAGTTCGATGACAAAGCTGTGCATATATATGTACCTGCTGTGTTTTGTAGTATAAATATACACTACAGTATATAGCGTTCATACTCTGAACACATCTCACTGTAAAGCTTTAAATGTTCCCTGTAGAATTTTCACAGACGTCTTTTATTAAAATACCTGTACATGCGCACATAAACACACATACACTTTTGATGTCAGAGATGTGCATATACGAGCAACTGCAATCTTTAATAAACAACAATTTGAGGTCATTGCATATTAAACTCTGGTTACCATTAAATTGTGGGATCGTGATGAGCCGCTTAAACCCATCACAGATGAAACCAGTTCTCAGTATTTGTAGCTCTTGTCTTTATTGTTTTCTCCTGTAGAGCCTGCTAGTTTGAAAACTTGGTTTGAATTGAACTGAATGAATAAAGTGATTTGGTTGCCTTGGATGTCCTTGATGTATGTTGCTGAACTATTGTAGTTGTGTGAATTTTGCATAAGTGTAAGCTCACTAATTATGCATTAGAAATTCATATCACCGGAATCCAATATAGTCAGCACAGATTTATATCTGTGTGTTCTAACAAGGATGATATCTACAGAAATACGCACTGTACCCCAAAAGATACATGGTACAAAAGCACAAGCATCTGTCCAAATACAGCTATTTTATTAAAGCAACAAAACAAAGGGCATCTTAGCTGGAATAATAGCAGGTGTTTCACTACCTTGTTATATGTAATAAAAAACAAACTGAGGAGACGTGACAGAAAAAACAGCTGAACGGGAAAATGGCAACAAAGCACAGCCCAGCAGCCTCACTCTACGGCCTGCACAAACACAATTACTGCTTAGAGAAATGTTCAATTTGACTATCATCACAGATGTGCGAGCGTGTTTGAACGTGTGTGTGAGTCAGCTGGCTGGCTTCACGTCGGCTTTTCTCCAAATAGGCAACGAGGAAGACAACAACAGCAAAGAGCCATGTCAAATCACTAATCCCTTAAATTTTTCATAAAAATGGGGACTGAAATGTAAAAACTATAGGACATTTAGCCCTCCAGGCTACAAAGGCGGGACCCGAGGATTATGTACCACTGTGTTCCTAATAAGAACATAATGAAACGGATAATGAAAACTTAGAGGTGACATGGAGCCCTATTGTCATGTAAAATAACAGCTTAATCCAGGTCCATTTGATGCTGTGATGCTTTAGTCAATTCCTCTGTCAATATGCAGGGTTTTTTCTATCTGGCAGTAATTTAAGCTCGACTATTAACGTGACTTAAAAAAAAAATAAAAAATAGAAACATTTCTTAAATGTATCTGAAATAAGGAGCATTAACAGCAGAAAAGGATGTTTGGAAACAAAGCAGCTGCCTGGTCTCACGGTCTCATCTTATTAAGTAAAGTAAACATAGTCAAAATCATGCACAGAGCAGCCAGGCTTTACGAAGGACTGTGACGGACTTTGCATATATTTTTTAAGCTACTTTGTTTGCCAAAAGCAGCTGCGGAAACCTGAGCAGGAACTTAGTAGGTGTTTAAATTTTTAACACGTCATTCTAACTTCCCAGAGAAACAATGTACATTTGATACACAGGGAAAAAAGTTCAGCTGAACCACTTAAATGTTTTATAAAGAGCCTGAGCTCGGAGGATAAGTTAGAGTGACACTGGTATTTAGAGAGAGCGGTGGGAAAGAGGGAAGCTAGAGGGAATGTGGAATTATGCAGAGAACTCAGATGTTGCTCCTCGTGCAAATATTGCATGTTGTTTATCTCATTGTGCTGCAGATGTACAAGTTCCATAACACTAATTACAAGTGTGATTCTGTGAAGTGTCTACATGGAAACATGGGGAAATAGGAATGCACAAGAAACATGAGAAAAAGGTTATAGAACATATGATTCTAAATCAAAAACTATCCATCTGTCTAAAAACGTTATATGATGCTGCACCTCTTCTTTTGCTAATGAACGTTCTGTTTTTGTTATCTACATAGCTATCAAAGAACAGCATCGCATATGAGGGGATAAACAGTAATGCTGTGTGTTTTTATCCTTTCTGGCTCAATATTATAAAGCTATGCCAAACAAACAGCATTACCGAGGATTAAGGCATTCTCATTCCAATTGTGCACAATAGAGAGGCCTTTGTTTATCTTATTTAGTGTTCATTCATTTCTTCGTTTAACTATTTGAAGCTTTATAATAAGATAGAACAAACAAGTAAGGTTTAAGTTCAGTTGGGCACGATTCAAGTCTTTAAATCATGAAGGAACATTATTGCCGTGTTACCTGCGCAGCAGCAGTTTGGGATGGTTCTTGCTCTCCAGGTTGCGGTCAATCAGGTCTGACAGCAGGTGTTTAAGGACATCGGTGGCATACTCCAGTCGTCCTTGAAGGGCAGTCATGATAAGTGAGGCCACATTGCCGCGATCCCTCATGGAGAAAGAGCGCTGCATTTCCAGTGTTCGGATGAAGGTGAGCAGGAACACTTTGTTGTTGATGAGCTGGCCAAACAGCTTCAGGGCCTTCTCCACGTTCTGCTGGCCATTACCTGACACCTGCACCGAAAAAAAGAGGCAACAACAGTGCATGAGTTAAGGCTAATGAGTATCAAGCAGGAATTTGTTTAGTAACACCTTTAATGATACATTGCTGAAATATTGGTTGAAAAGGTTTGTTGCTCTTTAACTTTCTTTGTGACCTTGCCTCACAAAAAATAAAGATTTTTTACAAAGGCACCAAAATCTTTACTCATGTTTCACCTCAGGCAGAAAGAAGCTCTGGCTCATGATGAGTAACTGAGAAGATCTTAATCAATTATTGACCGGGTCCCAGTAAAAAAAAAGCATTGTACACCGAGTTAGCTGTCACTTCACTTTCAAATTAAATGTTAAACAAGCTTTCAGGGTAAAACAATCTAAGTAATATTCGCTTTGTACTTGTTTGAGCACCCATGACTGTTTTTCTGAAGTTTGCATAAAAATATGGGTCCTCTGGCAGGCAATGCCAAATTTATGTGACTCACCAAATGCCACTGCTCTAAGATGTGACATTACATTTCCTTTGATCTCTTGCAAACACGGCTAGCCTTACCTGAGCAACTATCCACTTAACTAACTACACCTGGCTAGTTAGCCTGACTCACACTGCTGACTTTAATCTCTACTATGATTAATCTTCTTATCCCTGATAGTTTCATCCTCTGGACACCAGTCTCAACAACATAAAATAAAGTCATTTCCTAGCACTACTCTGGCCCCTCGAAGAGGAGGAAAAAGTGTTAACCAGCCAGTTTTTCCCCCCCTTGGAAGAACCCAAAGTTCTGCTTGAGGATTGGGAATTACTCACTTCATTACCCCTCATACTGCAGCCACTGGTGGATGAAATAGCCATGTGCTGAGACCCTGTTTTCCAAGAGGGAGCTTGCATGTGAGGTGTATATATATATATATATATATATATATATATATATATATATATATATATATATATATATATATATATATATATATGTGTGTGTATGTGTATGCTGCCCAGCCTGACTGACTGTGTGTGTGCGTGTGAGATCAGAGTGTAGAAAGGATAGATGGCACACTGGTATCCTTTCCCCCCTTCAGCAATTTCCCACTTACGGTTAGCCTATGGGAGAAGTGGTCAGGGCAGACATGCCGTTTGGCTCTCTCTCTTTTGTCCACTTTGTATATTTATGTATTTATTTCAGCTCAAACTGAAGTTCCCTCGTCCTTCCTCTCTTTTTTAAAAATGTATCTCTCTCTTGCACTCTGGTCATAGTTACCTCCAGTTCTCTGAGGACAGGATGATCCTCTATGCCGGGGAAGAGGACCCTCATGGCATAGGTTCTGTAATCCAGATAGGGGATACCAGCTCTGTCGAGATCGCTGGTGAGCTCATTGATGTCTGTCTGTAACTCGGCAAAGGCTAGAAGAGAAGGAAGGCAGAGAAACGAGACAAGTTGAAGGGAGTGCTTGGGAAAGGCATCCTGAAAATAAAACTGTTATTTAATCCCCAAGGACCATATATGTGAATCCTTCTTATCTTCATGGGGCTTACTGCTGCTATGATGAAGATGACAGAACGCTCAAGATAGTCTTCATGTCAGAGGAACTCAATATTTTACATCTCTCTTCTAAAAAAATAGATCTCTCTCCCTCCCTCTTTTACATTCACTTTTCACACACATATACACACAAACCTCCTTTTCTTACTCATTTTTATCTACCACCCAGTAAATTGGCTGAAGCAAAGGCCCCAAAGAGTGTGGCATCTCAGTGTGAAGCTGCAGGTGAGCACTAGTTAATTGGCTCCATCCTGACTGACTCTGGTTCAAGCCCACGGCTCTGTTGCCTTGCTTTGCCGCCCTTGGGGAGGCTCCCTGCCTGCAGCCTATCACAGGAGCAGCAGTCGTCTCCTAAAACCCTCCTCAAAACCCCACCATCTCTAACCAGTCTTAGCCCTCACCTCCTGGTACCAAAGTCCCCTGTGACACATTGGTTTACACACCAACACATGGACTCACAGTGTATATATACACTCATAAGGAGGAACTCTGGTAGCTATCTAAATCCACCCCGCGGGGAAGTACTCGCCAGGCCAATGCTAATGGTTAAAACATTAATCTTCTTCTGTCCTAAGGCTACCTGTGTATGATTCCCTCTGTTTGCCTACTCTATGTGCCCGTCTGTCTGTATCTGTCATTGGACCATTGTGTTCTATTACTACATAATAACATTGGGGCAGCTGATCAGGGGTAGCTGGAGGGGATAAGTAATAAGGTCCCCTCTGGCTGATGAAATCGCCTCAACACTGTCAGACCTAAACCTCACTTTTGCCACAGACTAGCTAAAATAACCCCAATGATAACAGTAGGAGTAATCAACGGTGTTTATTTCAATGTAGCGATGTGGAAATGATGTGACGCTCACATCTAAAATAAAACTAGAGCAATCAGTGCTCACTTTTGTTTTAACATATCATGGTTACAAAAATATATACAGACATACAAAGCGTGAACACAAACACCTGCTATGAAGACATGACTGTAGAATTACAGCAGAATTTAAAATACAGTTTGAACGTTTGTGCGTCTCATATCTAATGTGTGTTCGGTTCCTGTATGTTTAGAGTTCATGTTAGCTGTATGAAAAATCGCTTCCAGCATGCAAACTACTCCATGATGAAAAAGGTCACATAGAGGGCTAAATAAGTTAATCTTTTGTGATAAAAAACAAGGATGATCCAGATTTGACGTAATGTTGATAATTACTTAAAACATGCAGACAGCTCTGATTGATTTGAGTAACACATACACATATTTATGCTTTTTATTTGTTTTGAGTGATAAAGAAGCCTATTGGTTAAG
Source organism: Copadichromis virginalis (assembly GCF_057382275.1). Lineage (NCBI taxonomy): Eukaryota > Metazoa > Chordata > Actinopteri > Cichliformes > Cichlidae > Copadichromis > Copadichromis virginalis. The sequence continues at coordinate 29,688,727 of NC_140637.1, forward strand.
CAAAGCACTTAACAAACATTTAAGTCTGTATCTACTATTCTACACTAACACTAACCTTCTTTGCACTCTAGGGCAACTCGTGACTCCAGGTTGTCCATTTGCATCTGCAAGCGCTTAAGGGTCAGATCATTTTCACGCGATTTTCGTTTGTAGGCGATCAGGACGAGGATGACGATGATAAGGAGAAGACCGCCACCTGCAGCGATGCTAACAATGGCCGGTAGGGTCAGCAGGCTGTCAGACATGATGTGCACGGCACCTGGAGATACGTGAAGACCACCTACTTGAACCTGTCAAGAAAGGCAAGAGTCACAATGAGACTGTTAAAACTAAAAGAGCGATTGAAAACATGCAGTTGAGCTGTATGTTACATGATTGTTGTTTTACAGAAATGACTAAGCCAACCAAATATTGAAAATTAGACCAAAACCTTTTCAAATATTGTCTGCTGAAACTGCCTGCAAATACATGACCATTATCACGTTGAGAGGGAAATAGTACGAACATTGCATTCAATAAGCAAGTGGGTAAATAAGAATAATTGCGGTGGATTGTGGCAGAACCTTCTGACATGTAGAGCACAACCATGCTGCTCTCGCTTCGACCCCTTTTCTTCAGCTGAATTAACAATGATGAGAACACAAATAATAGAGCTTAGAGGTTGACTATTATAAAGAAGAAATTGCAAATACAGGGATAGATGGAAAGTAAGTTGGAAAGAAAGTTAGGTCCATAACAAAACACCAGAACAGACCAGTACTGACCATGACTTTGTATTGCCCAGTGAGGTTGGGAGGCTCGCACAGCAGCTGGCTCTCAGACACAGTGACAGAACAGGGAGTCTCTCCTATTAGTACTGTGTAGTTAAGCTTCACCCCTCCTGATGCTGGAGGAACCAGGTTTCTGCCCTGTGGGCATAGAGCAATGAACAGAGGGGTGTAAAATTTAAAGATAAACTCAGACACACACACACACATAAACAAAAATCAAACATTATTTTTAATGCACCACACTGATATGTCACCTGAATACAGTACAAATTAAATCCCTAGGTTTGGGCACAGCTGCCACTCAATAGGATTCCATACCAAGATCAGACAGGCTGATATATTTTACAGTGGGAGCAGCTGGTAATCAGGAAAAAGGATTGAAATATATATTTTGACAAATTCCTTGCTCTCCATCTATCAGGTAAAAAATACCAGTAAAAACCCCAAAACATACAACTAACTATAATTACTATACAAACACAATAATGACTGAGTGAAAAAGGAATTAAAATCTTTCCCAAGGATATTATTTCATCATATCTTTTATTTTTAATTGAGTTGAAAAATGTATTTTCCAACAGTGACCTGGCCAAGAATGGAGCAGAGATTGTACCAATTACAAATGCAGGCAAACAGGGAGATGCAACAAAAGGGTGAACACAATCTCCAGAGGGGTTCACTACAAGGGAAGTTCAACAAAGCTTCAAAGCATCTATGAAAGCGAATGCCATACAGATTTTGATTTTTTACACATGGAAGCATCCAGATAATAGGACTTGTATATAAAAATGAACTAGAGAAAAACGTATGAGTATATGGAAATGACCACTTAGCAGCAGAATACGAATGATAAATATTATGATAGGTCTATATTGGGGCTTTAATCCGCGAATTAAGTGAATCCATCCTGCATTTCCTTTACCTTGAGAATGATGGGTGAGCCTGGTTTTTGCTCAAGGATGCCTGTGGTGCTGAGCGGTTCAAAGTAGGGGTTGGGGTAGTAGAGTAGGTTAGTGTTGTTGTAGACCAGCAGCGCTTGGACGTTGTTGAAGATGAATCCAAACTCGTCCGCATGCTTCACGGTGTCCAAACCTGGATGGTATTCTGCCATCAAAGAAGGAGCAAAGCAGCTCATGCTGGTGGTGTTCAATACTTTACACACCTGGAGAGAGTGAACGAAGAGAAGAGAAAAAATGTTATGAAGAAACTTTCTGTGATGCTACTGGGATGTGTTGCACTGAAACAATCAACGCATCACGAAATGATAGCCTGTGGCCCTTTAAATGAAAGAAGAGTTGCAATTCAGTCATCCAGAATAAACTTGAACAGCTCAGAAAAGCTATGATTTCTCTTTTTCTTCTGGTTCTATAATCTGCTCCATCCTCTGTGTTCTGTAACCTAAAGTGCGATCCTAACTGAAACACATTGGTTTCAACATGAACCCTGCGGCGTGCTCACCAGCCTTATAATTGACCTATAAAGGCCAAATACTTTTCAGAAAAATAGGATTTATTTTCTGTCATTAAATCCATCTTTATTGTAGAGGAAGCCTCTATAAAATTGAAAATAAATTGCTCCAACAGCCTCACTAAAAAACACTGCAGGCCAACAACCACAAAAGGATGGAGGCATTTCTCCTCTGTCTCCTCTGGAAGAGGTTGAGCTATGGGTCTTTTATTACTTCTCTCAAGTTTGCCCAGATGAGAGGCCTGCTTTCCATCCATCCTCCCGGTCTCAGCTCTAGAGGGAAGGGGAGAGAGGATTGATTGCTGCACAGCACTCTGCTCCGAGAGGTTTTTATCTCCTTTCACTCCCTCCCAGCTCTCTCTCTGGGGAAGAAACTTAATTAGAGGTAAATATCATCAAAGGTGGTGAACGCTAGCGAGTACCACGCCTCCTACCTGTTGTCTCGTGCTCCAGAGAAAGCCAGAAAGATCGATGCAAACTCATTCTGTGTAGGGTACACCAATTGGATTTTGCCAGCATGGTGCAAGCTAAGTTGCAGGAGTGTGATCGCAGAGGTGGAAGAAGGGACTGGCATCTTTATTTAGTTTGCCCTCGGAAATAGACTGAAGATTGTGTTCACTATGTAGCCTTGAATCTCATTCTTAAAATAAATTCAGATACAACTTGGACACACCGTCCCTAAAAATGCAACTACGGATTCAAATAATTGATTATCTCTTTTTATCATTTAGCCTATCTAAAGTCAGAAAATGATACAAGTGACTGTCAGTAGTTGAGCGCATTGAAAAGGGACATTTTCTGGGGTCTGATGAATAGTTTAAACCAAATATCTTTGGTTTGCAGCAATAACGATACAATAATAGAAAGTGAAAGCGGCAAAAACTCTCACATTTTAAAAAGTTAATGTTTGCTGCTTTTAATTGAAAAGGGACTTGATATTTGGTGATGCATTTTAAATCAGTTATGCGAATGTATAATTGACTGACTAGCTGCCTGGAAATCTGCATTTGCTGCAAAACCTGGGTGATGATGCAATAGTCTTAGCAACATATCTGGAATATAGCTCTGTGTGCATGTGTGTGTGTGTGAAACTGTTCTTAAGTTTTGTCAATTTTCTTTTAATTTCTATATTTTACAAAGCACAGTAGCAGTGCATTAGCTTTGCAGAAAGATAAGCTCATGAAAATAGATAGCACATGACATACTTTCACATCTTTAGGTTCTGTGAAATCCCATTAACAACTAAAAAGTTACAGCATAAAAAAAGAAATCAGAATAAATTTTTTTTTTCAGATGTTTTATCATGCAGAAATGTCACTTCAAAGTGAGCTTGAATTAACTATTAAAATCTGCACAGCATAGTTCCACATCCACAAATACAAGCCAGCAGGAAGAAAACTGTGTGAATGGTACCACTCAGAGACTCAAAAGATTCTGCGTGATTACAGAGCAAATATAGTGCTATATGAATAGATCAAGTTAATTAATTTTATCCACTCATATTTGTACTGCTGAGCCATCGAGCTTTCAATGTGGTCATCCTGGCTGTTTAACGTGTAAGCCCATATGATCACAGAGTGAAATAGGTCAAATTAACCAATGAAAACAGTATGTTCTGTTTTTAAATCAGGGTTAAAGGTTGATTGGACAGAAGACTTCCAGTTTAGTTGATATAGACTGCTTTCTTAATGTTAGCATAATGACACATTACACAGTATAGACAGGTCCATATAGGCCAACACGATCCTTGTGACTCCTGGGATGGAACAGTAAGGCATTTGCAAGTCAACTAAAGCTCTGACTACCATCTGCTCTGCCGTGGATGGATACTGTGGGCTTTTTTTGCACTGTCCTCACTTTCCTATTATGCTCTCTCGCTCTCTTTCTTAAATCTTTTCTTTCACCAAATCCTGCCAGGAAACTGCTCCTATAATGTCAGATGTTTTTCAGTGAGCGTAACATCCAAATCCAAAGTGATGGGTGAGTACTGTAGCGATGGGTAAATGGGGCAATGCGAGATTATTTTAAAAAATGATACTTTGGTTCCCCTCTGCGTAGGGCAACATGACACCTTTGCAGTATTTCTTCCTTTTAGCAGATCTGGATATTAGATATGTCCCAAATTCTGAATTACAAGCTTGTTTTCCTACACTCCATCTACGTCTCATCAATGATTGCTTCAGTCATAACAGTAAAGCAGTAAAACTTTACAATTAATTGTCAAATACAAATGGTACATCTCTTCCTGTAGGCCATGTGGCAAAAGAAGCTACAAGATTTACAGCATTGATAAAGTGAATTGAGGTCAACAGAAAGAGAAAATAATTGGAATCTCGGTCTCATTTGTCTTCTTTCTCTACTGTTGGATAGAGCCAGGGTGTTTTAAGGCAGTAACACTCCAACCCCTCTGGCTGAATATATTACCATGATCTACTGTGTGGATACAGCCCACTCAATCATTCAAAGGTCTCTGGCCAGGGTAGTGGTAAGAGAGAGAGTCAGAGCCAGCGAAGATACGACTGGCTGACTGTAGAGATGGAAAAAATACGATGGCTTCACAGAGTCAAAGGTCATCTGAAGGTTATTCTGGTTATTCTGCTGTTCCTATACTTGCAAAATAATTCTAAAAATGTGAATCTAATTATGCAGTGATCTGCAGCCTCCTCTCGCAATCAGGCAGAGCAATCAGTACACTCATGCTGAACACCTTTTATGTTCAGTAGTAACCGTAAATGTACCTGACATGCCAAAGCCCGACACTCAGTCCAGGCATCTAAAGTATGGGACAGGGAAATATGCTAGAGCTGGGAAATAACCCTTTTAGCTTTAATCAAGATCATGATAAATGTTTCAATTGCGAATCCAGTGACAGATACAGAGCATTTCACAAAGAAAATTGTCTTTTTTCCTCTTTCCTGGTTTCTTTGTGAATCTATGCAGGTGACACAAGGGAGGGAGAGAAGAGAAGCAATTTAGTGGAAGACAGGTGATCATTTGAAGGCTGGCTGACAGACAGCAGCTCTTATTGCTATAGGCTTCTGTGCTGTTTGCCTTCCTCCCGTGACAAAAAGGGAAAGGGGTAGAAGGGCCTTGGAGGGTGGGATGAAGGATGGGTAATTGTAACCTTAGCATTTAATAGAAATTCATTCTCTGTGGCTGTGGGGGCAGTCAAGACGGTGACACAGTCGTCTTTTGCGAGGCACTAGGTGGGGAGTTGGATGAGACGAGGCAGGGTGGAGATGAACAACTCGCTTTCAAAGATTTGGAAACTGACATATCAGACACTACGGCACCCACACACAAGTCAAATTCCATTTCACCAGATTTTCTCTGTCTCACTCATCAAGTGTTTTTCTCTCCTCCAAATATAAAAACAGTGTCTTATGTGTCTTTTACTTCACATAAGGTCTGCATGTCAGTATCTCGCACGAGGATCCTGGAGCTCAGAAACCTCGGAACAGAATGATGGTTTTCATTCCAGAAATGTTCATTAAACAAGAGAGACACTTAAGGCCAATTTTAGACAGCTAATTTAGAGACAGTAAGTTGGAAATGCAATGAGAGTAAATCTATAGGGAATTGTGTATGTGAAGGATAGCTTTGAGGATGGTTTTGTGCATCCCTGCATCAATGTGAAATTCTATTTTATGATGTTTTTAAACATTGTATATATTGAAAATTTAAGGTGTGAGACTGAAATATTTCCAAACTAGTGTGTTTTTTCCATATATCAGAAAATGTATAGTGTGTATTTGTCAAGTCTTCTGATGTTGTCTTGCAAAGCAGAACTCACGCCACATATTCTGGCAATTATCCACAGTTAGATGTTAGTTTTTGAGAATCTTAGGCCATGTTGCATTAGCACAGAGTGAGTACAGATTGTGTTTTCACTGGCGGCATCAGGAAATGTCTTGAGATCAAGAAATCTTGTGCGGTGAAGCAAGCAAATGCTAACCACTGAGCTACCATGCTGCCACGGGATGATGCCAATCTAGAGGCAGGATACATGATGCCCACTCACTCACTGTGAATTCTCAAAAATTGACTGCTCTATTTTTACACCAGAATTAGCCATTACATGGACCTAATTACCCCAAATGATTTCAGCTTCAGTTCTTACTTACATCCCTGCTCGGTAATGTGCAGCGTGGGTCAGGGCCATAGTGCATGTGTGAAAATTGATTTTACAAAAGACGCACAGAAACTAAACAGATACACAATAATGGGCTCACCACTCTCTGTTCCTCAAACTCCCCTTTATCGTATTCATCTGCCCTCTCCACCTTATAGCAGACCACAGAGAGGAAATCCCATCCTCTTAATTAAACAAGGACCCCCAGGACAGGGGCTCAAATGCAATTTGTAACGATTTCCTTCAGACAAGTCTTTGATTATACAAGCGGTCTTTATGCTGACCAAAGACTTCTGACTGCAGTTAATCTTCCATTGAAAGTCATTATGAGCCTTCTTGCCTCCAACGATGCACACCTCTAACATTTTCCCCACTGAACCTTTTATAGTCTTGGTCAACTTCTACTGTCCTCCAGCTGCCTCTTTATCTTTTCTCAAACAAGTGAAAATGGTATTCGGGAGTCAGGAGAGCAGTGTAAATAAAACACCAAGTAGGTGGGAGGTGAGATGGTCAAAAAAAATTTAAGTAAACTCTATATTAAATAGTGCATGTGGATCACTCTCACCAACAGCTGCAATATTTATATGCTCTGGGGTCAAGAAGACTGGGATCAAGCATAAATCAGAGAGCGTAGAGGGCTAGAGGGCCTGTTAAGGACCATTTTACCTGAAGTAAATGTCACTTAGCTGCTTATATAGCATGGCAAGCTGGAAGTAGTACAGTAGAAGATTTCTACTACACATACAGGAGAGACTTTGTGGTTGAAAACAGATTAATAGTGAGTGATTCTTACATTGACAGACTCTCGGCCAGCATATTTCACTCTGATCCGGGGCTCTTGAACCACATCCAGATTAGTTCCCGTCACCATCAGGGGTGTGTGACCGCTGAATAAATGGAAGAAGTTAGACAAAATTTATTACAGGAGTTTTTATAATCATGTTTGTCAGATCCGAATTTCATTTTGTGCAGACTAAGAAAGAGAATATCTGAGAAAAAGACCCGCAGCAGTCCAAAGCCTATTGTAAACTTTCTAACTCTGATCTGTTTCTTCAAAGTGTTCCCCATCACTTGGGGAACAAAAAGCTTCATATCAAAAGCCATTTAAAGGTTAATTTGGGACAAAACAGCCCATGGAAGATGGTGATTAGAGATGCATTTTTTATGTTTTTACTATTCACAATCAAGTAGCGCAAAAAAAAAATAAAAAACAGACAGCTCAAATATATTAATATGCATAAACAGAGGAGGTGGAAAATTGCTGAATTCCCAGCCCTCCTGTAGCTGGTTGGATTTGTTAAAAATGGTTTTTCTGTTGCACTTGTCAATGTGGTTTGCTGAATAAAGGTTTAGGGTAAAGATCACTGTACCAGTAGTGAGTTACTGTGGACAGACTGTGTGCTGTCCGTGGCGTCCATAGATTATACACTCAGCAACTATGCAAAATAACTGCTCCGTGCTCGCTTTTCTTTCTGTCTTTCTACACAATTTGAGCTCCAATTTTTGAGACATTGAAAATCAGTTCACACTGTGTAATTTAAAATGGAATTAGATGGAAATTTAATTTATTTTCTCTTCCGAAACACAAAGAAAGCAAAACAGATATGTGGTTCCTATCAGTTTCTCCCTTCGTTATTCCTCCTATTCCCTTTGTGTTGTCACGATTTTGCTGCAGTGTGCCATACTCTCCATCTCTAAGCTCACGCCATCTGTTGTGGACTCACACCTCTGATAGCACATTGTTCTGTTATGCCATTGTTTCATCTTCATCCCTCTCCTCCTTTTAATTAGTAGTCTTCTATGTCTGTGTATCTATCTGCCAAAGACGTTCAACACATGGATCGACACTGCATTCAGTAGGAGAATCTCAGTCTCAAAAGTGCCCATCCTCTCCAATCAGTGAGCTTCACTTCTTCTATCAATTCCAGACTAATTGGAAAAGAACCGAACAGTAATTGAAAATGCAATATTGACTCGTCTGTTTATTGTTGCTGGCTTGGAGCTGAGGACACGAATAAAACTCTCATACATACAATCTGAGGAATGTGCATACCTTGCAATGCTCCAGTCTGGTTCAATGCGCTGTACAGTAGGGTCCTCTGTGTACTCAAAGGTGAGGCTCTCTCTGATTTGGGCACGATCCACGCTGACGCTGATCTGAACTGGGCCGACTCCAGACAGAGAAGGGGCAGAGTAGCACACTATCTCTGTCTTTGTCCTTCTACACAAAAAAATAAGAACACCTATATAAATCTGTAGCAAAACGAATGAATATGAGAAGACACAAACTTGATTTATATGAGCAAAAAAAACATACTATTTTTTTCTGTGAGACCCGTTCTGTAATTATCCCACTCAAAACATGACGAACAGGTGCACTCAGTGCACATTAACATGCAGTCAGTACTTTCAGCTCTCATACATCCTTCTAAAACATGCTTTCTCCTCCCTGTACAAGACTTTGTGATCTACACACAAACCCTCAGAATTTGTCCAAATTCATTAGTAGAGTGCTTGTAGTAGAACAGGCCCACATCTACCTCTTTCTCCCATGACAGGAATACAGTGAAGAAGCTGTAATTAGCCCCATATCTCATTAAAGTTTACTTGACTCCTCAACCTTACAACATTACAGTCAGAACACTGTGGCAGGGCTTAAAATAGGTGCCTCCAGGAGTGGAAATCAGAAAGAGGGCATGTATGAGTAACTAAAAGACGGCAGGAGGGATGGGTGTAGAGAAATGGAAGCAACTTGCGAGACTGAGAATTAAAAAATTTGAGGGATGGGGGAGAACAGATAAACTAATTAGGAAAGGGAGAATGAAGAGAATGAGAAGGATGGGGCTAGATAAAAAAAGGAAGATATTATTACAAGGTTTGATGCAGTAGGTCATCAAAACCTTATTAGAATTTACACAAGTTTTAACAAAGGTATAAAGAGGTTCCCCTTGGGGGGTATTCGCAGTATAATATCAAAGGAAAAAAAACCCCAAAACAAAAGAATAAAGACATAGAAATGCTGCTTATTTAATGTGAATAAATCACTATCTTGACAACACAAGCTGTTGTTTTATTTATTTATTTACTCTTAAAAATTGCTAATAGCATGCCATATAGCCAACATTTTCTGACAGTTATGCTGGAGGGCAAAAACTTAGCTAAACTAATTCAAATCATTTTTATACTATGAGAAACTGCTATTTGTGCTATGTATGGAAATTCATGGCATTTATGGTGACTGGATTAGTTTAACTCCACAATATCAACATAAACGTTTCGTGTTTCCACCATGATGTGCATTTCCTCATTCTGCAGACTCTGTAGCAGCACATATGCAGGACAATTATGTTGGAGATTAAGATCTCACCCAAAGAACTCGCATGTCTGGTTTCCAAACTTAACGTTGACACTGCTGCCGGCACCGAGGTTTTCTCCCATTATAGTTACTTTAGTGCCCCCAGACTCTGGACCTCTTCTAGGAGACAGGCCTGTGACAGTTGGAGTCTAAAAAAACAAAACAAAAAACCACAGATGCAGAAAGAGAGACATTAAGACAGACTGTCAGAGTCATTTAAAATGAGGGAAAGGAACAGGAAGAAATGACACGAGACCAGCAGACAGATTAAAAGATATATGCATTTTACAGTAAGCAGGGAAGCATCTCTGTTGTAACACTCAGTGTTATCACTAATTTCCAGCAAATTACAGTTATTCGTATTGTCAGAGTGATGGCAGTGAACTGCAGTACAATAAAGCCTCAGTGTCCTCTTATAGATTCCACTACTGGGTGCCCTGCATTGCTGGGTTGCATCTGAGTGGAGCTTTTTTAAAGACAATCTGAAAATAACGAATGCTTTCAGCGGCGTGCAGCCAGGATGCTGTCACACAGACAGATGGAGTAATATTCAAGTAGACAGCACACATACACAGGAACACACGTACACACATAAAAGCATCTGTGTGCACACACCTGTATCTGAACAAACATAAAACAACCATTTTAAAAGCGACTAAATGCACACTGTCATTTACAATGTCCCTTTGTCTACAAGGTCACGTAGGGAATATGTCTTGTCTGAAGAATGCTCCTGTGATGATGCAGTCTTTTTTAGGTGCACTGCAATAGAAGGGAATTGTAAGCGTTGCCAATTCTAAGCTCTGTGAAGTAATCTCAGAGGAATTCCACTGCTTCCCAGAGTAGCAGCCGTATCACTGGTGAGAAAAAGTGGCCAAGCCTGTGTTACAGAGCCAAGAGCATCATGCTGACAAAACTCAAAACTGACAGCGACGTGTGACATCCAGCATGCAGGATAGTGCAGGTACTCTGAAAACAACAGCAGTAATTACTGACTGCTGTTAATAGTTAAAAGAGTGCTAATTGTGAAGGTGTGAGAGAGTGCTAATGAGAAAGCAGATTAACTGTTAGGTGCAGGTCAGGTAGACAGCAGATATCTGAGAAAAGGAAATGTGTGCGAGTGTGTGAGGATGGCAAGTACACACAGACTGTACATAAAAGCTGGAAATAGCCATATACTAAGTATATGGCTATTTATATAATTATATAATATATAATTATATATATATAGTTATATAATATATTTAGTTAGTTGTACATAGATTCTTTTTAGCCATATACTGGCTAGATCACAAGTGTTATTTCAGAATACAATACAAATGGAGTTTAATTACACTCATACCACAAAGGAGTAGAGTTGTGAGGAACGAGCCCGGAGTTCTGGTTTGCACTCTCCGACACAGAGCTGTACTGGACCCGGCATACTGTCCGCATGGGCCATATCCATCTCACATACGATCCTGCAAAAGACAGTTAAAATGGGTTTCCAATTAAAATGACTTCAGGAACAGAAGTATACTCCCATACTTGAAGCGGGAATTCAATTTTTTTTTTAAAAAGTAACATTAAACTTAAACATGGTCTTCATGATTTAATGCTTAAGCAACGTTGTAGAAAAGAATATTCAAAGCACTTCGCTGCTTGATATTGATATATCTTCTGCTCTAATTACAATATCTTTTGTAGTTTCATTCATTTCATTACATGACACAGTCAGACATCGATGACAATCTTTAAATGAGACCATGTCTGCTCCTCTTTTGGCACTCCAGCATGCTGCACCTGAATGTAGTAAATTTCCCACTAACAGCTAGCCCTCCCCAACAGTGGTGGTGCTGTGCCAGTACAGCAAGACTAATGTTAATCATGCAGCAAGATCAATACCGTTCCATCATATCATGTGATCAGGTATCTCCCAGCACTGCAGGTGACTAGATCGAATGACATAATAAAATGAGAGCGTCTATTGATCGCTGGTGCCAGGGAGTAATAAAGTACAAGAAGCAATCACAGTGTGGAAAGAGAGATGGAATATGTGGGGGAGCAGATGGCAGGGGCAGGTAGGAGCGGAGCTGATGAAGCAGAGCAGATGTATTGTTTCTCCAGCACTGATCATCTGAATTACAACAAATGACTTTGAGAGCTTTGTTGGATGAGCTATGTGGACGAGTGTAGCTAAAGGAGGATTTACTTGCTGACAAACCTAATAATATCCTCTTACTGCACCTCACAAAAACAGAGACTCGCTTGCTTCCTACCTGAAAGCAAAACTGTACTGGCCATTTGCAAAGTTACAGATTTATGATAATAAGTTGGGTTTTTTGTGGGGTTTTTTTTTTTTTAAATTTATCATTCATTTTCTCTGTGGATCTTCGCAATTAAGTCTGCTAAAAAAAAACAAACAAACTTGCAGGTTACTTTTAAAATTCATTCATACAAATAAGGTTTCAGTTTGGAATCTACAACAAAAAAGTCTCAGTCCTTAAAAAAGTACTTTTTGACAGCTGGAAAAAAGGAACAAACAAAAGTTCAGACTTTTTCTTCAAAGCAGGAGTAGCTTTCACACACACCTCTGAAGTAGTAACATAAAAGACACATAAATATGTATGTTTTTTTGTACAGTCCAGTCCATCATAGGGTGGCTGATGACTGAATTAAGACTCAAAACAAACACCAACAGTCAGCTAAGGACATGCGCATAATGAACCTAGAGGCAAAATACAATCCAAAGGTGCTGAATAAAAGTCCAGCTCAGTATATCATCTGGACGACTTCATCTCCTTCAAAGTTGGACTTAAAAGGTTATAGGTTAGTTTTTTAATTTTGCACAGTCAATTTTTTTTTCTTTACCCGCCATATAAATGAATTCCCCAGCTTGTCCCCAATCGCATTAAAGTGCTGTCAGATCAGTGTGCTGCACACAAAGTGTCTCCTACAGCCAAGTGGATTTTAATTACAGCTATACAGCTACTCAATGCAGGGCAAGGAACCACAGAAATACTCTATGCCATGTGAGCTGTTATAGCTTTACTACTTTATTACCGCATCACAGTAAACAGTAGTAGCAAGTGTGCACATGTGACTGCGAGATATGTCTTTGTAACACCATGCAGAAGTTAAACTATGCGACTTATAGCAATGGCATCACGCTTCGCTGTTCTCTTTCTGAGGGCACAAGTAGGTCAAAGAAAAAATTAGGGTTAAAGGCTCCTCTGAGAACCATGCCAGTGATAGGCTGCATGGGTGTTGGTGTGTGGGTTCATTCACATGTGGGTTCATGCCTGTCATCTTTTTTAGTGAATTGCTATACATTTCATTCTTAACACCATTTTCTTACAGATTTAAAGTCAGTAGAGAGAGAATTTCACTTTAACTGAAAGAAAAGCCAATTATTTCTGAGTACTTGTCTCTCCTAAAGAAAACTATAAATATTATAATAAAATTTCTAGAGAGCTGTGGTGGCTGAAGGGTCCAATAATAAAGGTTACAATAGCAATGTTGTACTATTTTAATAGACTATTCCTCATATCCTATTGATTTTCCGTGGTACAATTATCTAACCTGTAATTGCTCCATAATGTGTATTTTTGTTCCTTCTGCATAAAATGCTTAAAAATCATAATAGAATAGTTTTTTTTATAATGAAGTATTGCCTTTCCCTCAACAATGAAGCTCAATTCCCAAAGGCAACTCAACCTAACCCTAGTCTAAATATGTACATATATATTTTTAGGGTAAACTAACACACTATCTATACATACATCTATCTTGGGAGGGCTAACACAACCTGAGATTAAACAACCATGAGGCGCTGGGTCTTTAAGTCTACACACGTTTGTGTGTCTAGCCAAGGGGGTGGTGGGCAAGTTGGGAAGCATGGGCCACGTTTCATTAGTTCAGGGTGAACGGGACAGACTTTACCATGATGTACACACAGCATGGGACAATTAAGGAGGTAAACACAAGTAAACACACACAGCTGTTATGGGATTGTTGCTGACTAGATGAGCTACACAGAGAGAACTGGGCTACTGTGCTGCAGGGAGGGAAAACAGCAATGTCAAGACCAGACTGTTTGGACCTGCTCCAGTCTTCATTAAAGCGGGAGATTGTGCAACACACATATATAGTTTAGAGCTTATTAGCTGTTACAGCACATAAATAATGTATCAAAACCTAAGGCTAGATGCATGCTATTATGAGAGTTAATAACGGATTGAATGCATCCCTATGTTCAATATTAATTAAATAAAAGAACATGAAATAAATTATAATTTTTTTTTTTTTTAAAGTTACTGAATAATTACTTAAAACCTCGGTCACTCTGTCATTTTGTTTTTTCCTACTTTTATACACTTGTAGGAACAGCAAATATAGTCCATTTAGAATATTTTGCTACTGTTAGCAAGTGAGAGGGCATATGGCCACACCGTGTGCAGCAATTCCTATAAATAACTGTTATTACATACAATGTACATATACACTTTCTGCAAATGAGATCTGCTTATAAACTGGGAGGGTTGGTTGGAAGAAACGTCATGTTTTCACTTAACTTGAAGGAATAATTGTGTTTGTAATTAAATGTTGTGTAGTTATCCATCAATAATAAGTATTAGCAATAGTTTTGAAATGATCATTCCTGTTTGGATCACTTACTGTTCAGCAATGATGTAGCCATCCTCTACAGGGGTACACCTCACTCCTGCCACCTCTACATTGCCGACCATATCTGAGAAAGCCAGACCAAGGTTTGTGCCATGGATGGTCACCCGGGTGCCTCCCTCTGGGGGTCCAGCCACTGGTGTTACCTATAATGTTGGAGAGAAACTAGACATCAAATGATGTTTTTGTCTTCAGGGATGCGGCGGGTTTATAGAAACACATAAATGCGTACAGGTTTCTGTATGTGCTCAAGGGTAAATATGCTCTTTTGGTCCAGGTGGCTGTAAAAGCAATTAAGTGTACTCCCCAGTCCTACATCCACAAAATGTCAGAACATGCCATGAGTCACTGTGCCAAGAGCAACTTCTAATCACAACAGCACCTAATGACACTTGTTTTGCAGCTCTTCTTGTTAAAATGTGGCATTATACCCATCCACACACCATGCATACATAATCACCAGTGAATACAAAGGTTTTTTTTCCTTTTGCAATTTCGTTCTCCTGCAACAGCAAATCTTTTTAAAAAAAGGAACTTTGGGATAAAGACGAAGCTGTTTTTAACACTCAGCAAAGCCACCTGCTCAGAATCTACCCTGCTTAACATGGATGTTAAATCTAACAAGGGGGGATACTAATGATTAGCGAAGACCACCTACTCATAAAATGCAATATGGCTGCCCAGCATGACCTTGGCACAGGGTGGCACAGTGCCTTCTGTGCTGCAGAGTCCTGTTGAGGCACCAACCTGGCCATCACACAGCCATTTAAACACAAGAGGACAAGATAAGGAGGAGGAGTAAAAACAAAAACGAGAACACAGAATGAAATGGAAAAAAGGTTAGAAAAAAAAGACCAAAAGAGTAGGCAATACTGTGCAGTCACCAAAGGAATACAGAAAAACCAAGAGAGGAGGGCAGCAGGGAGGATAGACTGTCACTTTGCTGTGTGGGGCTGCTATGCAAACAATCAATACGCTATTACTGACCATGCAAGCAGAAGGGAAAAAACAAGAGTCAGTTGTACCCGCTCACTGAACTGCAAACCCCCACGTGATGGCAACCCTTTAAGACTTGCTGTACACCCTCTATCCCCACCCCCAACACCCACTAGGGCATTGCGGCTTCCGTGTGGGATGCTGGCATTGTAATCTAGATTCAGTGGACATTAATTGCTCTGGATGTAAAGTAAGTGTGTCACTGCAACGCCTGAGGGGCCTGAATACATGAATCTTTTAGCACTGCTTGGGCATGCAGGGTATAGAAGGGGGGAACATAATGGCTAAATATATCCATGTCAGGCGATGGCAGCAGCTATTCAAGTAGACTTAGTGATGGTTACATAAGCAACGTGAGGGCCTGTGAGAAAACAAGGGAGGGGAAAAAAAGAAAGGAAAAGCACGAAGAGGAAGGGAATGGAAGAAAGAAGAGTGAAAATGGGGTGAGCAGCGGGGGGAAGTGGACGCAGTTTCGGTCCCATCAGACAAGACGGGTGACAGGACAGCAGTGCTGTATCACAGACGGGCATGCTAAAAGCTTGGGAGTCCTCCTCCTTCTACTTAGAGACTGAAATGGACACTTCCCATGGTGGACCAAGGACATGATGATAGTCCAGTTCACGCAGAAAACCCATTTTCCTGAGTTCCCCACTGACAGACAGAGCCTTGATTCATCTGGATCATGGAAAAAAACTATCACTTCAAAGATGCACCAGGCTGTGAGGCATAAGAGAACTTCTGCTCTTTGTCTTTGTGTCTGCATTTCTAACACATACAAAGGAACCAGATCTATAAAGAATTTTTTTTTGTTTACAAGACTGATTTGATTGCCAATCACATTAGTTCTAATGGTCCGGGGGTGGGCGTCCAGGTACACACCGGCTCACTCCTTGGCGGCCGCTTATCGGGGCCTGGAGCCTGGGGCTCGCTCGGGCCACTTCGGAGGTGGGGTGCCCCCGGCCTCTCGGCCTGGGGCTCGGTCACTCAGGCGCAGCTGGCTGCCGGCGGAGCTCACGGGCGCGTCACTGCAACTCCCCCTGGCTTCTGCTCCGCGGCTGCTGAGTGAGCCCTCATCTGGGACTCTCCTCAGCTCTTTCCGGGACAGTGGCGCAGCTGCCCCTCTGTTGGTCTTCCTTGGTCTCTTGTGTTCTGGGGGCCTCTGGATGTCTGGAGTTTTGATCTCCTCCACACCTGCTTCACGCCCTGGAGGACGGGGCTGTGGCCCCCCCACACCCTCTAGCAGATTATTACATGAAGGAACCTTTTAAAAAAACAAAAAACAAGCGCGTCCATGCTCACAGGTGTACACACGGGTGATCACACCCACAAACTACACCCTTTTTGGCTCCTACCTCAAAGCACACTGTGTTCTGTTGATCTTATGTGCTGCACAATAATGTTTAACATTTAGTATTTACTGTCATATTCCCATATATCATTGTGATGTTGTTTATTCTATTACTCTTGTTCTCTTCTGCTTGTTTTCTTTTTTCTTTCTCAGCAGGTGATCCAGGTGATTGATATATGCATTTTTTTTTTCTCTGCCCGTTCTGTTGGTTTTTGTCTTTTGCCCTTCTCCCCCGTCCCTCTTCTCAGCTGTTTCTCTTTCCCTCTTTCTTTCTCCCCTTCTTTCCCCCAGTCAAGTCTGTCCCGTATTCAGTAAGTGAAAATAAAATAAACAATAAAAGGTGAATCAAATGGACCATTACGGCAAGGCTGGGATGGTCAGTTTGGTAAAGTAAATCCGTTGGGCATCTTTCTTTGCCTTTAGACAACAATTCTGAGGGCAAAAGAGCCAAACGGGACAGGCCAAAAAAAAAAAAAAAAAAAAAAAAAAAAAAGTTCTAATGGTCTTTATAGACAAATAAAAGTAGTCATATATACTATCATCTGGTAGCATAGGTTTGTGTTTATATTTCACTGCAAAATTATCTTGTTTGCATCACTCTCTTTGTTTTCTTCCCATCCATCATCTTATCTCCCCAGGCCATGTGACACATCTTCCTCTTCCTCTAGTTTGCTTGTTTTGCTTTACCAAACTGTATTTCAGAAGGGAAAAGGAAGCGTTGCTGGTCATGCACACACACGCCCTTCTGCCCCAGCTCCCTTTTCCCACCCAGTGCTGCCATGCCATGCTCCCTATGTAATCCTTTTAGCAGCAGTGCTGCTGCCCGCCTGGCATTGTCACACTGTCAATAGAGGGTAATTCCCAGCAAACAGGCAGTCAGCTTGCAAGCCACTCTCCCTGCTCCTACTCATGCAGTCGCTCTGGCATAATGTATCTCTCTCTGGCCAAAAGACCATGAAAAGAATAAATGAAAAAACACTAGAATCATTAGAGATAAAAATGCATGGCTTAAGTAAAAAAAAAAAAAAAAAAAAAGACATTCTGATGTACAAGAAATCAATTTCCAGAAAAAAAAAAAAAAAAAAAAATGCTGGCTAGTTTTGAGAAGACACCTTGTTATTCTGAGAAATAACAAAAACTATGGCGACAGAGAGAAATGGGCTTCAATGTGAATAACCTGGGGCTGTCTGTCAGCGTGGTGCTGACATATTCAGCTGAAGTAATGGCGGGGAAAGATGTGCTGATGCAGCCAATGCTAAACTCAATACATAGAGCAGAGTGCAATACACCAACCGAGCTGCCTTCGGGCTATGCAAGCCAAGCATGTCACTGTAACTACGGCAGCTGACCGAGCCCGGTGGAATTCAGCAATAATAATATTCCTCATTTACTATTAAAATCTATAATACGAAAAAAATCTACTGTATGTTCATTATTATCTACTTTCAATAAAGCTTAGATATACAGGGAGTGCAGAATTATTAGGCAAATGAGTATTTTGTCCACGTCATCCTCCTCATGCATGTTGTCCTACTCCAAGCTGTATAGGCTCGAAAGCCTACTACCAATTAAGCATATTAGGTGATGTGCATCTCTGTAATGAGAAGGGGTGTGGTCTAATGACATCAACACCCTATATCAGGTGTGCATAATTATTAGGCAACTTCCTTTCCTTTGTTTTTTGTTAAGTTTCCTAATAATTATGCACAGTAATAGTCACCTGCACACACAGATATCCCCCTAAAATAGCTAAAACTAAAAACAAACTAAAAACTACTTCCAAAAACATTCAGCTTTGATATTAATGAGTTTTTTGGGTTCGTTGAGAACATGGTTGTTGTTCAATAATAAAATTATTCCTCAAAAATACAACTTGCCTAATAATTCTGCACTCCCTGTATAGGATACGATCTTTTTATGCCCTTAAAAACACCACAGTGGGAGATTTCTGTTTTTCCCAAAGCTCTATGTTTGGCTTTTGAAATTAAACAACCTTTGATATCATTTAGAAGCTTGCAGATAATCTCTTTGTCTTGCCACTCAGACTAATTCTTAGCTCAGACTAATTATAGCATGTCACATTTAATTGTGAGAAGCATTTAATGGGCTTCATAAAACCCCACTGATCGCTTGTTCCAGAACAAACTGCATCCTAAATACTTTATAGAGTCTTGAATGTCTTGTAATAGGCTAAGACATATTGGTCACAATGAAAATGAGCTGAAAACAAGTAAAAAACAAAAGAAGACTATGTAAAAAAAAAACAAAAAACAAGACCTGTGATTTGAATGGGGAATTGTAACCTATCATCTGGTTTGCATGTGAATCTGTGGGGTGCTGAGCAATATTTTATTCTTCAGCTGGCAGATTTAATAAAGGTCAGCATCCATACAGTACAGAAGCACTCTCGGGGTTACAGCAGTAAGCAGAGTTCAGTTGTAGTCTGATAACAGCTGACAGGCCTGCTATCCCCGTGGAGTTCAAAATATCAACAAAAAGCATGCATTCACTTGCATGTTTGAGGAAGAAAGAGAAAAAAGGAATCCCATATTTTTTCTTTCCTAAGGCTATAGCTAGATGTTTATATTTACTGTCACTAGAGGCAGGGGAGCTTCTTTGCTATACAGTTAACTCATACAGAAACCACGGCCGAAGCGTATTGAGGAAACGCCTTTCATATGCCCATCTAACTCCCAGCTTCATTTGATGTTGTTCCCTCTGCTGTTAGCAGGGGCTTACATCTCTTCAATATTAATGGCCCGTGGTGGGAGGCACCGTGGCACTTAACAGAAACATTAATTATTCAAAAGGCCTATCTTGTGGAAGGCACATCTACTAATGTGTTAGTATGTATACAAATCAGCTCTTGATGGGGGCTTTGGTGCATACAATCAAAACCAAATTTATTAATAAATTCAGCCCAACAGGGGGATGTCGGCTTCTTAAAGAAACTGTAATCACTGAGAGACGGGAGGGGGGTGGGGGCGGGGGGGTGCTAGGACGACGCACGAATGATGAGCGCCGGCTTCACTACCAATGATGAGTAGAAAATAGGTGTGTCTGTCTGAAGTACATGCTCACGCAGAGTTGATTTTGCCACCTACAGCCATAAACAGATCTGATTTTAGATTGGCCTCAGGAGCCCCCCACGCCCAAAATTCCCCCCTACTCCCCGGCTCCTTTGTTCTTCCCACCTTTGATGACTTTACATCTCCCCCTCAGTCTTTTGTTGTCTTGCTTGAATCGTTTCACCTCACCCAAACCATTCATACTTTCACAAGTGTAGTTTTTTATTTTTCTTCCACTTAAACGGAAAGACTGACCGTGTAGCTCTGCTTCTGTAATATATTGTCAATCACTGGTTTTTGATAGAAGTGCTAATTGAAGAATAATATAAAAATAATAATTATGCCAGTCATTTCCCCTGTGAGCTTTTTCCTTTGGCTTGCCATGTCATTTCAAAACCGGTTTGTTACATTCTGTAGTTTTCAGATTTGCTTTTGACATCATTGCTTAAACATTGGACAACTGATGGATGCAGTATAGATATAGTAATGCAAGGTTCTCAATGTTTAAGCTTACTTTTGGTTACATGTTTTATTTATTGCTTCTTTTGTGCTCTTCACTATTGCAAGTCCCATTGCATGATGTGTCAAAGTCTCAAACTCATCATAATGGATGTAATTTGGCAAAAAGAGTCAGAAACAGTTAAACACAGAGACACAAGAACAAAAAACATGGAGGTATAAGACAGCAGGGAAAAGAAAAAAGAAGATCGGTCGGAATTCATCAGGTTGCCTATTTTTCGTGATTATTTGCGTGTAGTATAGCAAATCAATTACCCAAGTTGTTAGCTTCAGTTTTTAATTGGCTAGAGTTACATGTGGGTATGTAGTGGAGGAAAAAGAAGCTAAATGAATAAATGTGGAGGCAGATAGGTCTGGTAGGTTAACCACAATACACTGGTGTGTTACCAAGCTAATTAAATAGTCGGCCCCTCCTGGCCTGACTCCTCTGTGACAGCAGACCGACAGTGGGGGCTTTGAGTAAGCAAAGGTCTGCTTGTGGAAAACAAATAAGCACTTCCAGGTCATGATCCCGATCTTGCTGATGTGGAGGACATCCAGCTATTGGGTTCTAGTCATGTCTGTGAAAATTCAGCATGACAGAAAAAACAAGAAGGAGCACCGCTCATTCACTTGGTTATGGATGCAAAGATAATTTTAAAAAAAACTACGATTACTTGCTTGTGAAATTCCCTTTTTAACAGTTATTGGTGCCAAAGAAACTTTCAAAGGGCTGGAATAACCTTGTGTGAGGACAAAAGACATTAAAATCTATGAGCAGGGAGCTGTGCCTATGCACAAAGAGAAAGCAGATGTCAAAGAGACAGCCCTTTAAAACTACAAATCTCAAGCTCTATTTCTGTGCGTGCATGTATTTGTGTGTCCTTGCCCTTGGATAAGTCCTGAAGATGAAAAGAACTCTCATAAGAATAAGCACCTGCGAGTATAACACATATAGCCGCACAGGTACATAAACAGCCATACATATAATTTTTGTTTTTAAGCAAATAAAGATAGATAAACACAGAAAAAGAAAAGGCAAGATAAAAGGACAGACAGAAAGGCAACAAACATTTAAGGATGTGCAGGCATTTGATGGGCCAAGCACAGTAGGGAGCCTATTGAAGGTTTATTCTCATTCTTTCTGAGTCCACACAAAACCAAAGTAGAGTAGAACAGCTGCTTCTCATGCAACACCTTGTTCTATCTTGTACAAGATAAAAATTTTAATTTATCAGAGGTCCTATCCATCTCTTTAAAGAATCCCGCTATTACCGCTTCAACTTAAATGTTAAAAAACAGCATGCCAGAGTCAAGTGTATTCTTATTCTGCTGCAATTTAGTGATCATGATGTGCTTTGGAGAATACCGAACAGGTTTTTCACTTTGTAACTGCCTTGCCACTGGCACAGATGACAATGTCTTATTAAGCCGTTTTAAGCTGTCTGAGCTGTTAACTTTGAATTTTAAGTATACTTCTACAGTCTCAGCTGAGCGCCTCATGACCCTCTGTGAAAGAACTGTGACAAGATGCAAGACACACCTTGCAACGGAAGCTGATAATTACATATCGATTGACCGCTGGATCTGTGTGGGCAGGTAGGAAGGACAGACGAGGGATTATAGGTACGGACCTCAGTGATGCGTGGGTTGGTACACTTCACATTCTTGCTGGACAGGTTCAGCCAGCGGGTTGTGTAAGGGTTGATGGGGGGGCAGTGGTGCCTCAGTGTACACCTTCCCTCACCACTGCACCAGCCACACTGGAATTTCCTCTCTGCCTTTAGACACATGCCGCAGCTGTCCCGCTGGGCTGCACACTTGTACAAGTGCACTGTGGGATGACATGGGCAATACAGTGAACATACCAATAAGTATTGCTGTTATTGTTAAAAGGAAAACTGGTAGATAGTCTGCTATGAGTAAAATATTTTTCAAATTTCTTAAATACTCTACAAATGATTTGACATGAATACATACAAATGCTTTTGTGACCTCTCACAAAAAAATGGAATATTTGCACCAACAAAAATATCCCAAAAATGACAGCGTCCATCCTATTTTCTAGCAGATATTGACATCAGCATCTTTTGTTCTTACCTTTAATATTTTCTGGGTTGTCAATAATAAAGTTGCCGTTCCACACCACTGAGAAATCCACAGGAAGCTCACTGATTTTCATTCCTTCATACAGATACTAGAGGCCACAGAGTGATGAAGAGGGAGAAAGAGATAGAGATTGGGATAGAAGCAGAAAAGAGAGGAGGATTTCAATGGGAAGTCTGGGAATTTGAATCCCCGTGAACCCAAGTGGAGACAGTACTGTGTCCTTCCAATATTACCCCATACTTACATCATCTCAGTATCTGAGGAGCAGACAAAGTGAAAAGCCACAAGATATGGGACAGCTGGGCAGGAGCTTGAGCTTCCCTCTGGCCTTTATTGATGCTGTGCTTAACTGCCTCCCATGCGCTTAACTCTAGCCTGACTTTCATTGCCCAAGTGTGTTTTTGTGTTTGTGTTTGTGTGTGTGCAGGAGAGAGCGAAAGACTGGAAAGTAAAACATGCATGCCTGTGGTACCTCTGGGAATATACTACAGAAGTCAGCAGTATATTGACTTCTGAAGGCAGACTCGTGCTACAGTCTTCTTCTGTATAATTATCTATGATGATGGCTACTATTTCTCCACTAACTAAATAACATACACACACACACAAGCATACACATGGTATGGGATTCAGGCCATTATCTGTTTTTGTATACAGTATTTAAAATGTGTGCGTAATTATATAATGGAGAATTACAGACAAATCAAATTACACATCATCAATTTCACTCATATTGTCTCAATGTGAAAAGGCACCGCACAACCTACCGAACTGTTCTGGCACTGTACACTGGAGCTGTTGAAGCGGAGGGCAGTGACTCGGTGGCTGACCCCCTGGATGTGCAGGACGCACTCATAGCCCCGCTGGCCAGACTGGGGTTGTGGCAGATTCTTGGCCTTCAGGGTTATAGGCTTCACCTCGCCTGCTGGGATCAGAATTTCCTCAGAGCGCACTAGCTGGGGACAGTCCTGGAAGGATAAAGCAGAGAGGGTCCACGAAAAAGAAAAACGTTCCACTTTCATGTTTAGCAAGACAAGGAGAACAAAAGAACTTTGCAATAATGGTGAAAAAGGAGGATGATTATAAGTAGGAAACACAATATGTGGAATTAATGTGGAAATTAATTCTAAGTTAGAATTTATAACTGATTTCTGTGACCTTGGAAAGCTATGAGCTGCGTTGAAATACACATTCTCAAGAGAGGAATTATGAAACTGCTCAATTCGTCAAAACTGAGAATGGTATCAGTAGTCAGTGGTTTAAAGTATTCAGTAATAATGGAGGTCGTTGCTATTTGAAATACTCTGAGAAAACTGCCTTTATGGCTTTACACAATGAAGCTTCACTCTTAATGGCCTTTAGCTTTGTGAATCTTTACATCTCAAGTCAATTAAAGTATAGATACAATATCATAAGGCGATATTCAAATATACCTTTAGATTGTAGGGTTGCTAAAATAAAATAGCTGTTCCTGATGTCATAGAGAAAGGCTGGTCTTAATTCATAATTGTGAGTACTGCATCTAATCTTACCACTGAAGCTCTGTGTGCCATGCACAGCAAATACATATGAACTGAGGCAATGCAAGCGGGCTACTCATATATGTACAGAAGAGGGATTATTAACAAGTTTTTTTTAATACAAGTGAATGGGTTTAAATGAATAAAGGCAAACACTTAAAATCCCAGTAGTGTAAATGTGCATAGCTAGTGACATAGTGATCATTATTGATGTGGTCAAAATGATCTTGTGTCATTGTTAAGACATGTTAAGCTCAGTAACTCCAAGGATAATAGACTGTTAATTGCTATTGCAGAGAACAAGAGCTCTGAATGAGTAGCACCACTTCAGAAATAGAAAAGCTTAGATGGCTGTCTTTCTGAAGACATGCCCCGAGGCTGACACAGAGCTGAAACGCAGTGCAGGAGGCAGGTAGAAAGAAACCAAGTGCAAATATGCAAAAGGAAGGGTGAAAGAGAGAGAGGAAAAGATGGATTAGGTTATAAGTCCGTGTGTCTGTGCATGTGTGTTCCACCAACCTCAGAAGCGTTGACCCGTCCCTCCTGGAAGGAACAGCTGGAGGGGTCATGGGTGCACAAGTTGCGGTATTTGCACCAGTGGCACCGGAAGGCACTGTTCACACATGACAGACACCTGCAGGAACACACAAACACACACATGCGCACACACTGAGTGAAAGGGGGGAAAAAAAAAAGAACAGTGCAGTCAAGGAGGGACAACGAGTTTGCCAAAGTAGGGGGAAGTGCCACATAGGAAATGAGTTCATGTCCCAAGTGGGCACCCGCTGTTGTTGTGCCCTTGTGGTTGGCACAGTACCTAATAGCTGCTAGGCCAAATTCTCCCTGCATACATTTTCCTCTACCATATATTAATACGTGTGACATGTGTGAATAGGACACCACAATCACAATAAGAAAGAGAGAGATGGAGAGGTGGAGTGTTATACTAGTAAGATAGCAGTAATGAGGATAAACGTGCACTTTCCAACACTGTATATAGAAACTATATAGATGAACAGAAGGTGAGATGAGTCAAAACAAGAATGGCCAAAGAAAACCAGTTGATGGGAAAATACTAGGTACAAGACATGCTATTCTGCATGTTACTAAAGCAAACCAAGGCAAGCACAGCACTCACTTTTAATAGACTGTGATGAGATTTTACTGTGCTATGTATTTTTGAGCAGTTGTTCAAAAGGGGTGGGCTGGGGGGGGGGGGTTGTCACAACTGGTTCTCTCTTTCGTTGTCTCCTTTTTGCACATATGCTCATTGTGAAATATTATCACTGAGGCAAAAATCATCAGAGTGATCTCTGTCAAGAAGCCTAATTTGAATGAATCGGGCTGATTCACTATCAGGAATATACAGGGAACGATATGTGCAATAAGAGGGAAGTAACAGGAGGTGGCATTACTGAAAGGATGGTGTATGCCCTTTTCAAATGTATGCATATTTCTTCGCGTGTGTGGCTGTGTGCACTCTGTTTGTCATCAGTGATTAACTGAGCTGATGTGAGAGTTGGTAATTGCATTCTGTGCTACTCAGGCAAGGTTCTCAAATAGCAATATGAAGAGAAAGGAGACAAAACACGAAGAGAGAGATGCAGAGTAACACTGCCTGCTTTTATCTAGCAAAGGAGACAATGGCTAAAACATTTTGTTTTAATGTCAAGGGGAGAGTCAAAGGATAATTTGACATGGTAGGATTCCTGAACCCCTGTGATACCCTTTCTCAACTACTCTCAATTCAGTGATACTCCCAAGTCAATGAGGCCTTTGAATCTCACACAAACAGAATCTGCCACACTGGAATGAAGCAAGCAATTGCAAAGGCACCGCAGACACTAAGATCTCCAATCCAGGGATTCAATTCAACATCACTCAATCAGGGACAGACATGGCATGAAAATGGGCATGAAATCCCCACAGAAGGCCTGTTAGGCAGAAAGCAGAGTGTTTTGTAGTTGAGCATGTTTGAAAAGAATGCTTCATTAACAACACAACACAGATTCTTCCTGTGTGGACCGCGGGGAACAGCAAGCGATCAGATTACATTAATTTTTACAGGGGATATTTTTAGGGGACTGGGGCAGGCTAACGTTAAAGACAAATAGTGATTAAAGTCCCACAGCACTGATTCGGTGGTTTCGGGCAGCAGCTCTGGGCATTGTTCTTGTCAAAAAAAGAAAATGAATGGACTCAGAGAGCGATACTCACAGTTGGTGGACACTGCAGTTGTAAAATTTGACCTCTGTGCTGATAAGCATCTGACCGGTCTCCTTAGAATTCAACCTCAGTTCAACGCCTGACCAATCTGAAAGAGAGGAGACACGACATCAACCTTTATTTAATCTTTTACTGTTACAGAGCAGTGAATATGTTCGCACTGTTTGCGTAGTTGTGAACAGCAGACTGATTTTAGTTTTAGGCTTATTAATATTTTTGAAACGAAGGTTGTTAGCACACATACACACATCACTTAGAAAGGTATTTCTTGTGTAGTATTGCATATATTTAAATATGTAACATGAAGGAATACTGCTTGCATTGAGCCTGTGAAATTAAATACCTGAATTTCAATCTCATACAGAACCATTTAATCAGATCCAAATTTATTTACCTTCACTTTGCTGAACAGAGCTCTGACTGTGTTTTGTGAAAAAAAAAAAAGCCACATTATCTCTCTCTGTCAGAACACCAGCTCCATAAATATGTGCAAGTGTCTGTTTGTATGTGTCGAGCAGCCTGAATTTCAGATGACATTCAGTGAGTAGGAGGGCTGACTGACCCTTAGTGCTCTGTTCTCTCCACAGCACCTGTTGGGAATCAGGATTTGTTTCACACAAGTCTCTATAGCAGGCACATAACAGACTTCTACTAGTACATATTTGTCTCACGGGATCTGATAAAGTCATATAGAGGTCATATCTGCACAAAACTTCATCTAAGACCATTTTATTTAGTGGACAAGGGTGCCAGCTATTTTCTTTAACGAGTTCAGTGTCTTCACAGTTTATCCTGACCTCTTCTCCTGCCCCTTCACATAATTGTATTTTAATTTGGCCTCTCTCCTGTATTTTCCATCAGTCTCCACCTTCCAAGTCTTGATCTCCCCTCCCCCTCTTCCTTTCTCCTTTCTTTCCTCTGTTCTCCTCAGATCAAGTCACCACGGCACAATCAGTGTTGATGTGCAACAGACAGAAGACTTGCTAGGGGGACAGGTGACGGAGGTCAGGAGGAGGTGGCCTCAGGGGAAAGCATGTGAAGTAAAAACAAAGGTATAAACAGCTGGATGGATAGCTTGATGGATGGAGGAAGGTCTTACAGGGGGGATTGGCTGACATTTACCTGGGGGAGAACATTCATATTAGTGCCTGATGCACTTGTCCCCATGGGAGTTCTGGGCAAACAGGTCTGTCATTTACTCACAGGAAAGAGGATTACCAACCCCCCAAAACACACATTGACTTCCATACACTGCATATTATATATTATTCAGGCAGTTTAGTTTTGTTATCCTGCAGCCATCTTTCCTTGCAAACAAGAGGCATTTATTGTCAAACAACAGATGTTAATATTCACAATGATATACACATTTGCAAATAAATGAATGCCTAAGCCAGAGTGATATATTTGTGCCCTGTATTTACAATAGAAGTTCATGAGATTTCCAACAATCATATAAGAGAGGTTATTGGCATACCTTTACACAAGATCTAAAAGCAGTCTTCCTTGTTTATTCCAAAGAAGGTGTCATGTGACATGCTTGTTTTGTGGAGTTCAATAAAATTAGCCAATTTCAAACTTTCAAATTCATCAGGTACCAGCGGAGGTAAAGAGCAAACACACTGTCTATGCCTTGGCTATGCAAAGACTGGAATCCATCAAATCAACTTACTCCCTCTAATTGATCCCTGACTGAAGAGTAGACCATAGGGAATGGTCTACGGTTAGACCATGGACTAGTGTTAGTCCATCCCCTATTAGGCAAATCTAAGGCCAGACATTAAGTGCAACGTAGCTGGACCACAGGCCAGGGGATCTAATTTGGATCCTCAAGCAGATTTAAAGTAGCCGGGGTCATGTGTTAGCACAGTTCACAGCAAAACAACCTGAATCCTGTGGGTGCTTGTTATTTAGACAGCCCCTGAATAAACTGGGAGTGCTGGATCACTAAATATGTTTCAGAGTTTGTACACGTGCAGCTGAACAGTTAGCCCAGAGATTTGTAAATGAGAGGGAGGGACATATCAGAATCCAGCAAAGGCTGTGTTTTGATGAGCGTATTGTTGACTGCACAGGAAAATAAGCATTTTCACAACTAAGCCATTCATCAGCTGGCATTGCATACATGGTAATATATGTGTGTCTGTTTTCTGTATCTACCTTGGTCAGTGGGGATGAGGGGGACATCTTTAGCAGCAGGAGATTTGCAGAGTATCTGGTTGCCATTGACCTGGCCCTCTACTTCTGTCAAGTTGCCAAACGAGCAGGTGATGCCGGCAGAAAGGTCTGGTACGTCGCTCACCTTCACTAGCAGCTGCAGATGGTGTGAGACATGACAATGTTCTTAGTAATGAAGTTTGTTGTACACATTTTTTTGAGAATGGATCAAAATGGACACTAACACTAATGAAAACAGATAAAAAATTGGTAAAAATTTCCTAAAACTTCCCCATACCTGGAGCTGATTTAGAAGACTAATGCGTGATACATCAGATAGGGGAAAACACATAACCAACATTAACAGTTGCATCTTTGATAAACAAGACATGAAAATCTGAGATGAAATTATAAAAGGAGACAGTGGCTTAAATTCAGCAGCTCTAGTCAGGATGAGAAAAGAAAACACTGCTGTTGGCAAAGCTGTCCGTCCACTTTGCCAAGAACTGTTTCTGCATCTTAAAAACAGCATAATAAGGGAAAAAAGGTTTATTTAGAAGCTAATCTTATTTGTTTCTAGAAGGCATCATTCCAGAGGTAAATATCATGACCCACTCAGAAGCAGTAGAAGCTACATGGAGGAAAAAATGGGGAAAAAATATCACATGGCAAATTCTACTTTTTCTTTTACCTTTCTTTAGTATTTAGAAGGTGAGACAGATACAGGAAAAAATACACACAGAGACACTCACATATGAGATGCACTACACAAGTGCCGATGCACATAAAGGCGATTGAAGTCATTCTCTGGAGAGCAGTGACACTGTGGCTGGAGCATTCAGCTGCTGTTCCTATAAATAAATGTATTCTGTGCAGGGTATGTGATCTGGCTCTCTAGCCAAGAGAGGCAGTCTGGATAATTATCACCATGGCATTTCACAGCCTTGTTCCATTAGCTGTTATTTTTGGGCCATACCGTTTGAAGTTTCTCTTTGTTTTATCTGCCTCTCACTAAACACCGCAGGGCTACTGGGACAGGCAAGGCAGCTGAGCAGCTTAACTGTAGGTCTTTTAAGAGATGCTGACTGTCTCAGTGGCTGACTACACTGCCTCCCTCGTTAGCTGGCTTGTTCTGTTACCCATCAAGAGGATGGATGATTTCTTTTATTTTTTTTCTGCTGAGGACCTCTTGTCTTTCCCTGTTTTACTTTCACCATGTTTGTGTTGCTTCACTCTGAGGTGTCAGAGAGATCCTTGATTACAGCAATCACAGCAATCAATGTCTTTTGTTCAATGCAGAATTCCCTGAGTAACCTCTCTACAATAATTAGCTCTCATCGTCCTCAGACACACATATACAGATAAACACTCAAAAATTGCTTATGCAGAAATTGTCTCACACACAAAAACACAGACACAGTAAGCTATTGCACAAAATAAGCTTGTTTCTGAGAGTTAAGATTTTGCTCTTTTCGTTTGCTGGCTTCCTTTCACCACGATGGTGGTGGGGGTTTTTGCTGCTTGGCAGTCACCATAATTGGTTGCAGATTTCAGCAAAGGTAATTTCATTGTTTTCACTGCCTTTTCCATCTGTCCTGGTGCCCACTTCAAGAAGCTGCGTTGTCATGGTGATAGCAGTCTACCCCTGTGGAATTTGTGAACTGTGTGAATTTGAGTGTTTTGTGGTTGGTCAGATGACCCCGTTTCTGATATGACAGCAAAACGGGGGGGTTGGTGAAACTGTTAAAATGTAATAAACTGCTGTTTGCAAAGTGGACAACGGGGGCCAGGTATGCTGAGCATTGGCTTGAGGGTGAGATATAATGTGGTGCAGGGTGAGTCAGTGCAAGAGCCAACTGCATGTTAACAAGATTTTTATTTTTTTTATGTTTAACCACATAAATTAAAAGGTCAGCTCACCAAAATACATGGAAGAAAATGTGTTGTCAATTAATCTATAAAGATGTCTGGAGAGGAGTGCTAAAGAGATCTTCTTGGTTCTTGGTTTTTTACTTGCAATAAAATCCCAAGAAATCATTTAAAAATCTGTAATGCAGCTACTCTCAGCTTAAAGATTCACATTTCAGTCCACTTAAATTGTTCTGAACAGCACAAAAGTATTTCATGTATCCTAATACATCTATAAGTCAGTGTCTTACATCTCATACCATTTCAAACCAAAGACATTTTTCTGAACAGGATGTGCATAAAATGACCCATTAATAGTGTGGATTGTGCATAGATGTACAACAATCTCCAGAATCTGGACAGGCAGATCCTTTCACTGTTGATCTTTGCGTGCTTTTACTGAATCCGTGTAGAAATACTGTACTGTACTCAACTGCACTCGGACAACTTTAACGCCTACACACCCACCCACACAAACATGTCTTGGCACACATATTGACTGCTCTGTAAAAAGTGAGCATATGTATGCTGAAACGCCCACGTAAAGCCCTTATGAACCTTCCCATCTAATGTTTATGCATCAACCAAACTCAAGACTAGATGAACAGCTATGTGGGATCGTTTAAAAACTTCTGCTTTTGTTGCGTGGGTTGGAAATACGTAGATAGCAGCTAATTTTTCATTTTTGACTTTGCAACCAGTGGTTGATATTGCAGGTATGTTGTATACTGTGTGTAGGATTATGCATATGTGTGAGCGAGTGCTTGTTTGTTTGTGTGCAGACTTACATGTACGCTAGGTTCTGAGACTGCAATGCTGTCTGGATACACGGTTGCCTTCACACACTGATTGAGCGAAGCAGCAAAACGGTACGGCTCATCTGCACGTTCACATCGATTCCTTTGAGAGCATCTGAACAGAGAGGAGAAAGGACCGAGATAGAAAGAAGTTACTGATATTTGCTTTTCAATGCTATCAGTGATATTATACAGCACTGAAAAAAATATGCGCGTTGGATATGATAGGAAATAGAGGAAAAACAACTTATTCCATGAATAAAAAGTTACAAGAAAAAAAAAGTGCCGCCAAAGGGATGTGCAATGAAAATATGTGAAAATGAAACTTACAATTATAATGTAACAATTATGACTGGAGGGCAAATGAGAAATTGTGACAATTTTAAACTCCTTCCAAAAACAGACGGAAGAAAGGAAGCATGAGGATTGTCAAAGATGGTGAAGACTGTGTAGGGAAAGGAATATTAAACAATGCTGTAACAGAAATAAAACAAATATCCCGCAGCAGTGCTGTAGGGAGATGTAACACTGTCACTGTCTCAACACATTAATAGCCAACTTTTGTCACCAGCCACTATATGGGCACTTACGAGTCCATAATCATCCACCTTTCGATGTTTCCCATGCTTGTTTTAGGACATCTGAACAGATCAGTAATAACCTACAAAAAAAATAAAAATCACACCAAACCCTTGGGGCTTCTTTGCTCACTTTTCCTTGTTTTGTGCTTTTCTGTGTTAGTCATCCAGATTTGTTTATTTTGTGATGATCAAGGCTGTAAATGTGACATGCTCTACATTCTGGCTACAAGTTATGTTGCTGTTAACAGACTGTGTTTCTCTCTTGTTCCGCTAAACAGATGGCAGGCTGAAAAATTATTTTAAACATTTTTGCTGTCTTATTGGATTGGTTAAAAAAACCAGTTACAAAATAGCTCATTCTCAAAGATATCTTATGAAACTCACATCATTAATAACAGCTGATCTCTATTATAAACATGTAGGTGACTGGCTATGCATTCCCAATAAACTGCAGCGACAAGTGGTGGCACAGAAGTGGATGCACAACACAGCTAGATTGCTTCCTTCAATCTCAGCATAACTCTGTAGATGTAACTAGTACAAATTACAAGGCGTTCTCTCATAAGAGATCTTAATGGTCAGACTGCGTATCAAGTATCACAAGAAACTGCCACATCTCTCATTAAAACTGTGCCACCTCCCACCACTTATTAAAACTGTGCGGTCTCTCCATCCCATTACACCAAAGCCTCTCTATCCTTATCCAACCCAGTTATAGTGTCTGGCTAACTGGCTGACTGGTCACAGTAGCTCTAATTGGACTCTAAAGGGTCAGCTGCTGTCCATGGTGCTGATGTGCCACTACAAGCTCTGCTATTCTCTCCTGGTTGCTCTGTGCGTGTGTGTGTTGTGTGTTGCACTGTGTGCTCCGCACCGTGTGCTCTGCGCCGTATCATGCTTCTTAACCACATACTCTCACATATACTGACTCCAAGCTACATCTTCATCCACAGCCTCTGTGTGCAATTATGTTGTCAGAAGTCCACACTACTAGGCACACCAAGACACACACACACACTAATATTCCAAGCACTCCCTAGGGAATTTAGAGAGCAGAAAAGTGTGGAATTATTATAGTAGTGAGAAATCTCCCACTGGGAAAGGAGGGTCACTGCAGCACTTTTTGATGATGATCACCTGCTTTTCCCCTTCACTACTTTGGTAACTATACTTTTTAATATTGATGGTTTTTTTCTTACTTTACCTTTTCATTTTACACATTTGACCGCACCGCTGGTTCATTTGCCTCGGTCTTTCTCTTCCCCTCCGTCTCTCTCGCTATTATCGGCCCAAGACACTCCTTTTTGTCTTATTCTAATACAAGTTGAAATTAGTACACCTTTCTTAGGCAAGGTATTACTCTGCCTGCAATTTGGTGATTCTTTTACATTCACAATGGCAGGAGAAAATGATACTTAATGTGCTTTCAGGTGTGGGCTGCGGCACGATGTTTTATGCATGTCTCCAAGCTGTATGGGTACAGATGCAAAAACCTGGGCAGTCATTAACTGACAAAAAGCTCTGCATTGATTTTCCTCAATGTGAATCTCTCTCTCTCTCTTTTTTTTTTTTTTTTTTTAATAAAATTCATTTCAGTGGGGTGAAGTAAGATGAGAGCGCAGCAAGGGGGTGAGGCAGCGGGGGTGGAAGGCGTGCAGGATGGCAGCTGTTGCCATGGTTTCAGGAGATGGCCATTATCTCTGTGTAGTTAGAAGCTGACCCCTTGCCTCTCTCATTAGCTGAAGTGCATGCCACTGAGTGTTGACTACAATCCTGCCTTCCTCATATTCCCCCTTCTGACCTCCTGCCTTGTAGATCTCCCTTTTTCTCCTGTCAGTCAGTAGTTTCACTCATGCTTAGTGTCCCATCACTTCATACAACAAGTGTTCTCTAATGCACATCTTCCATATGCAAAGATGGACAAATATGTTTATCTTTTTCAATTTCCTGTAATAAGCAACTGAAAACTATTTTATTCCAGCCAGAGCTAGCGGCGTCAGATTTTGGTTAGGCTCCTTAAGCCCTGTCCAGGGTGCTGAAGTAGCTGCATGCACCATCATTAGCTCTCTCTGGTATCAACAAGTCTTCTGCAGAATACAAAAGAAGTTGTGAGTGGCAGTCCCATTTTGTGCAACCATGGGAGGTGAGTTGCTAAAATGCACCCTAAAATTGAGTGGAGAATATTGTTTACTACTGTAGCAGTGTGTTCGGGCTACACCGTTGTTCAGGGTGTAAATCTGACATAGTATATGCAATCTAATTCACTTTTAGAAACTTATATCTAATGTACAGTGTAAGGTGTAGTGTTGGCCGAGGAAGCAATTTCTATAGTTGGTAGGGGTTAGGATAGCAGACGCCAGAAATTGGGGTCCATTCCACCAATGTCTGCATCTTATTCTGTTGCCTTGGAGAGGAAATTACACCGTCATCTCTTCTCCACCTTGTCTTGACAGACACACAGACGCATGACTGGTAGAGAGCATCATCCCTGCATACAAACTAAAACAGACACATACGAGGGCATGGCCACATACAAATCATGTATACTCAAACCCTCTGGAAATTACATGTGCATAATAGCATACAGTGCCTTGCACTTAATCTTTCACACATTTAATAGACAGCATCGAATAATAACATAAACACACGTATGCACACACACTATGGTCTTGACAGCAGAGAGGAGGAGAGCCAGGCCACCGGGAAAGATTGCCGTCCTTCCTTAAAAGCACAACAGGCATGCTTTGGTGGCAGGGCAGGGGGATTGGGGAAAGGAGTACAGCGGGAAGCTATAAAGGATGTACAGAGAGACTTAACTGGATGTATAATTGAATATTTGATGAGCTTAACAAAGCTTTACTAGTTTTAAGAGGCAACCCATAATGTTAGAGAATTGCTGGCAGGATTTGCTTTGAATGGGAACCTAGACTGGGGACTGTGTGCTTCATCAAATAAACTTGTTAATGTAAATGTGCATAAAGGCTGACTGCACTGGGTCTTTGGCTTCTTAATATGAAAAGCAGACTCAATAGGTGAGCAGGGATATGTCAGGCTGTGCTGTACTGTGCTGGGTTGCTCTCTGTGTGACACACACATAGCTGCACACCCCTTCTTCAGTGTTTTATCCTCACTTGAACTTATCCAGTCCATTTGTTTCTTACTGGTCCATTTTTAAAGTATAGGAATACATTTAAACTTCAAGAAGTACTAAAGGAAGTGAAAAGGGAAATAGTAAACTCCTCAGGGCTTTGGCTGACATGTACTTTGAAACCCAGAGTTCATGTCAGGGGTCAAACCAACCACTGTAGCTCTTAGCCTGTCTCCAGTGGTGACTGATAATGTCACAGCAGGGCACTGCCCAAAGGACCCAGAACACATCAAGACCACATCTCATTCAGTGTATCTTGAAGATCTTGAAACTACTGTGGTGTAAATTCAGTGTGTTTATACAAAACAAGAACAGTAGAGCACCCATGGTCAGATGAACAAACATGTCAAGGTTTATGCAAACCCAGAGAATTTATAAAGAGACCATTCCTGAGTGCTCAGCATCAAGCTATAGCTTTTCTTGTGTGGGCTGAGCAGAGAGCAAAAGAGAAAAAGGGAAAAAGTCAGTGGAAGCATTGCAGAGACGGAAGCATCTCAAAAAGAAAATCAATGAGCAAGCAAGAGATACACAGTAGGTTGTTAGGATCATTAACTGTATAATATGTTGCCTGCCTACATATACTGTACACACTGGTGCAGTATTTCTGCATGTTGCCAACCTGTATTAGCTCTAGTTGCTAGGAATCTATGGAAATATCGATAGATCTGCATGTTTGTGATCGATATCTCATTAGGCACAATTGGGAAGATGGATGCAGCTTCCCCCTGACTGCTAACTGAGGCTTTGGCTGATGAGTTGGCCATTAGACACACAATCTGACATTCACAATGGACTGAGGCAGCCATTTTCATTGCTAGTCTAATTGGTGTTGTCACTGTGAAATTAGAGGAAATTTTATGGTCGTTGGGTGACACAATTTGCAGCGAAGTAATAAACATGCCACATAAACTAGGGAACAATAATTTAAGAAATAAGTTTGTGGGGTTTTGTGTGTGTGTCTGTGTGTGTGTTTTAGCAAACATGCATGCAACGCCAAATATGACTATTTTCTAGGTTGATGTTTCCTGCTTCAATATATGCTGAACACCCACAACTTTAAAACCAATGACAGAAAAGTAAATAATACTAATCCTCTTGTTACACTGTACCGCCCAGCTGGAAAGCCTTTGGTATTGATATTTGCATGGGTGTTACCTACTGTTGCAGGCCATTCACAACCCCCCAAAGGCAATAATATTCCCAAGGAAGATTATATGGACTACTACATCATAAAAACAGCTTAAAAAGTCAAATTTGATTCCCGAGCATGACCGCCAACCAAACGTCCGAGGTCACGATTCAAATGAGCAACAACAGGATGCAAAGGAACAAGCCCAGTCCAGAGAGGTCCCATTCCCTGAGCCACAGGACCCAATAGATCCACTGCTAGACAGGTAGACAGGCAGGTACCTGACCCAAACTGTTTTGTGGTTTACTGAAACAGATTTGGGTGGATTAGCCACATACAGTCAGACACTAATGCCGTGTAGTAGTGACATATTATTCTACTCAGAATAAAATGCTGACTCATTCTCTGCTGGAGTCTACTATACTTCTACCCTTTAAGCTGTCACCCTCACAACAAACACTCATTTTGACACAGAGAACGGAATTCCTTATGCTTATAATACATTACCGCAACCAGTCACTGATTACAACATTAGTAATACTGCAAACATTATTTAATACTATAATGGTAAAAAATTTAACCTTGAACCTGGTACCCTTTTGGACATAACTCAAACTTGTTACTAATCCTGACAAATCTCAACAAAACCATTCAGCCTCTCCCGGAATGTTGGAGTGAGTTGAGAGGATGGAAAGAGACGGAGTGATATGGGACATTTTGAGATGGAAAAGCCTCTTTTGGGCATGATTAGAGAGCTAATCTAACAGCAGCGAGATGCAGGCTAAGGGAGGGAGAGGGAAGGGGGGCGGGAGGGGAGCATCACCATAACGCCATGTTTTTGGATTGTGGTCAGACGAAGGCTGAACTACCCATTCACAGGACAGCGACTGAAGAGCGCTCGAGATGATGAGCTCCCTTTGAGCAGCAATCAAAATGCTGCTCCGTTTTGTCGGCCGATGAGTGTACGAGAGCATCAAACACTCTCTCCCTCTTTCATTCTTCCCTGCTCATTCTTATCCTCACTCTTTTTTTCCCTTTTTGGTCTTCGTGCATTCAGTGAATGCCTAGCAGCTGCTGGTAATTAAAGGACTTTAGAGTCTCACACCACATTGGATCAGAGGTAGAAGAAAGAGAGTAGAAAGACAGGGAAGACAGAAATGCCACTTCTGGTCATCTCAGTGCCTCCCTCTCCCTCTGCAACATTCTCTCCTCCTCATCATTGCTAGCCAAACTAATGTCTCTCCGTGTTCCTAATTAGCCACCTTAGAATGCCGCACTTCAATGAGCATGCACATGCAAACATAAAGGAAATAGTAGTGGGTTGCGGGGCAGGAGTTGGAGAAGAAAAGAGGATGGATATCGTGGATGACAGCTGTAGAAGGAAGGAGGAGGGTGATCAAAGCAAGGGGTGTTTATATGTGGCAAGCCAACCATCTCTGGAGTGTGGAAGGGCTGATTCCAGAGGGGAGAGTGTCTAAATAGGAGACAGCAGTGAGCCACACTGGGCTGAGGAGATCAGTAGAGTTGAATAGTTTAGAGACTAGCTTTGCTATTTGGGTAGTGGGGAAGATGCAAACATGGAAAGAGGGAAAGATAATTTCACAAAATCAACAATGGCTTAGACATGGATGACAGAGAATTGGAAAAATTGAGGGAAACGGGGGATGATGGAAGAGGAATCACAGCTGAGGAAAGAAAGAAGGCTGGCAAGAAATTTAATTTCTGGGTGTCTGGGATGAGGGGGGTGCTTCACCAGAAGGGTGCAGCTGCTTTTCCTTAGTGGTATTTGACAAATATCTTCTTTAATTGTCAGTTATATTGTGCATTCATGTCACCACGCTAACTACACTAAAGCCACAAACTGGTTTATAGATAATTGTTATCCTTTTTATGCTGTGCAATTATGTATGTTTCATTTAAAATCCTGTACAAATTTCTTGGCTTTCAGTTAATAAGTGGGTGTTTTGATGAAGTAGTCGAAGTGGACAAGATTACATCATCTCCTAAGCACTCAAGCAACACTCATAATTCATTGCAGCTAACAACACGAGATGACATTTTTCTGCTTTTTCTGAGGTTTCCCTGTCTGATGACGTATATATATGAGCTGCTGTGTTGACAGAGGTGTGTAATTGTGAGTGGTGGCACGTCGGCTTTGTGCATGAAAGAACAGGCTGAATAAGGCAATGCTATGTCAAGACATATTCAAAAAATACTTGCTTCAGTGTTTGTTGCATCTTCTTTTTGTGCCACCTTTGCCAAAAGGTGGACAAATTGTAAACTTTGTAGAATCTTTTTTGTAACCGTCTGTCTTTTTTTTCACCAGGTATTTATGCTGTGTTTATCATGCAGAAGCTGGATATAAGCACCAAAACCGATATTTCACGTTAGAACTGTTGCAGAAATCGTAGCTCTTTCAATACATTTGTAGGCAGAACCATATGGAGGCCTGAAAATGCAACAGAGAGAAAAGCTAACCATTCTCCAAGTAACTTTTTTCCTCTCTGCGGCAGCATAGCTAAAGCTGACAGGGGTCCTGCGATACTCTTTGCAGGGTCAGGCTAGAGAAAGGGGGATTAGGATCAGAGACAGGTGGCAAAACCGTTCGCTGTATTGAGAGGACAGATGGCTGATCTTACGCAAATCAGGGTGCTGACCTTTTCTCCCAACAGTACAGTACAGTGATCCACATGAGTGTTTGTGCATGTACATAAAAATCGACCCCATGTGCACTGACACATGCATGAACCCACTCAAACGTAAGCCCTCACATATTTTCTCGAGAAGCAATTTAAACATCAAACAGCTGTTCCCTCATCACAGCTGGCTTCCAAAAGCCATTCACCTTTAAGGACCAACACCTTTTACATGCAGTGGACTCAGATTCCTATCAACGTGAATTATTCTATCCCCTACCACACCTACACAAAAGCATATGATTAGCAGTCTAGCATGGAGGCTTATGTTGTGTTAAATGATCCCTGTGTGAAGGCACGCAGACTGCACAGAATACAGAGCTTTCGTCAGCCCCTCCTGCTCTTTGCAAGCACATGCTGAATTACCTTGTCGCTAGGCAATTATTTGTCCTGTCCCAGCTTTGGAGTGATGTAAATTACTTTAAGTGCACTTTGCAGGGGCTGCCATCATGATAATGATGATTGCAGCAGTGCTTTGACACACACACAAATATTCAGCTATACCTTTACAGAGTGGGTCTGTATTTAGGGGGGCTTCAAATGGGGACACAGTAACTAAGAAAAAACTCCAATAAAATCTGTGTACTTAAGAAACAAAGCAGGAGAGGGAGTCAGAGCTGAACATCTTTCAGCTTTTTTTTACTGTTCAGTATTGTCTGTATTCCACTCTTTTACATTGTTTCATCTAAATATTCACATATCAGTTGCTTTTTCAGATGAATACATGCACACGCATATTTTTCCCGCATCCGTTTCTCCCTTCTTCCTGTCATTTTGAAGGTTAATTTTGTTGCAGTAATTATTGAGCTCCAGCAGGTGTCACTCATGCTTTCTATGCGTATTCTCTGATCTTTAAACTTTCTGATTGATCTCTTTGGTCTGTTGTTGCCTGTCTTTTTAAATTCCATTCAAACATATATAACATGAATGGCATCATTTCCTGTAAATATCAAGTCATGTCAGAATAAAGCTGCAATGACAATGGCAGCAACAAGAAGCTCTGAACCATCTCTGAGGCACAATTATCCATTTTCAGTCAGATGCTGTCTTCTTTCCTTAAACTGTATCTCATCAGAGACAAACATTAGGAAAATAACCTGTCTGCCTTTGCGTGGGCAAAGTGAGGGCCATTTTGAGAGACATCTAACAAAATCTGTCTGAACTGAAAAAAAAATGAACAAACACAACAAACCACTAAATATGGAGCGGTGCATGGTAAACAGCAGACAACTGCCCTCATGTTCTGGATACATATAACTGGTAGAAAATGGGCATATGGATGCAAATAGACATGACAGCTAATCAGGGATACTCACATATTATGAAGAACACACCAACCACAGTGTGGATCCCCAGAGCTCAGGCACTCTCCACATGTCCCGTACTGCTCACATGACTCGATGGGAACTTGGGTAACCTGCAAACACATTAAAACATCATTGTCTCAGTGCAGCCAGAAAAGCGTTACAAAATGTACAACAAAGATCTCTGAGTATGCATGTGTTTGTGTGTGAGCATGCTCAGTCCCACACAGACAGACGCCAGTGAAACTATTAATTAATGTGCAATGTTTTGACACAGTTAATCTATGTTATGAAATGTAATAATGTGACACGCACCATTACCCCTCCATCCCTATTAAACAGTGTTATTGTTTGTTGTGGACCTGTTGCAGAGAATGATGTGCCTCAAAATGTTTGGCTACACTACGCCTCTGTATACTGATGTGTGAGATGCCAACTGCCCAAGCAACTGTTGCCTTTATCTTAAAGCCATAAAAACTACTGAACAGCTGGGATCAGTTGGCAAGACAAATCTGTTTTTCTGCCATCAATGGGTTTTTGTCTGCACCAGGGCATCTGTCCACCTAGGTATGGCCTGTGCAAACACACCAACACATGGACGAGTGACAGACGTTTTTCTCAAGAGAGCGTTCAAAGTACAACTTGATGACACAAGTGTAAAATGTGTTAGGAAGAGAGTTAGAGTCAAGTGTATTGAAGAGTATAACTATAACTATATCTAAAATAAACAAAGAAAAGATAAACTTTTGAAATTATCAATGTTATTAAAAAAAAAGTAGAGGCCTGCGGCATGACTGTTAAAACTGGAAAGTAACAATTAAAGCTGTACTGTAAATGTTTTTTTTAAAAATATGACAAGGGAATAAAATTGGTATTTCAGTATTACATGTTGAAAGTGTCAGCAACAATAGATATGATTAAGCGCTTCCAGTGGAAACCAAACACACCTCCATACCACACTAACCCACACACACTAACCCACACAGTGCTATTTGAGTAGAGTCGCATAAAAAAATAAATAAAAAAATATCCTAGTGCTCACTGTACGAACTTGATTTGACTGATATTGTTTTACTCAGGGTTGAGATGTTCCATAACCTATGTAAACACAACACACTAGAGAAGAACAAACTTCACAGCTTGTTTGCCAAAGTGTGCACCACAATCTGGGCCTACGTAACACACACTTATCTCCAGGTAGGTTTTATATACACAAGAGCATGAGTGTTTATGCATCTGAATCTAGTTGTCTGTCTGATGTGGTGCTGCCGTCTCGAACGACCTTCCTTCTTTCTGTCTAGCTTGGAGGGCTTCAGAGTGAAAGGTTTTTGTGCGCGCGTGTGTGTGTGTGTGTGTGTGTGTGTGTGTGTGTGTGTCCGCCTGTAAATGTACATCTACTGTAACATGAAGCCAGAAAACCTCAATACTGCTCAGCAGATGAAAATGGCATAAGAAAAGCGGGGGCTGAATCAGTTCATTTTAGAGTCTGACACAGATTCATTTCCAGTTTTGTATGTCTTTCAGTCTCTTGGCAAGTGGCGTGTTGGATGATAAGTGCTAGCTCTGACAGTGTTTGCCCTGTTCAGATGCAAACCTCAGGATCACACCAATGCCTAATAAGTGACTCCTCTGTAAAATGTGATGGATCGAATTAAGGGTGCAAATAGCACCTTTTAAGTGTTTTTTGACCCTGTGCATATCACTCACAACTGGGTGATAATAATTGCTGTTAGCAACCATGGACTGGAATTAACTGTCAGTTAGAAATAACAGCTGGGTGTTCATCAAAATCCTGTCTTTTATGGTACACAGTGTTGAAAATTTACAAAGAGCTGACAGTAAAATTTGAAACATGCATCTGT
The DNA here is from genome assembly GCF_057382275.1 of Copadichromis virginalis. Taxonomy (NCBI): domain Eukaryota; kingdom Metazoa; phylum Chordata; class Actinopteri; order Cichliformes; family Cichlidae; genus Copadichromis; species Copadichromis virginalis. The sequence goes on from NC_140637.1 coordinate 29,730,460, forward strand.
TATTGCATGGATTCTGAAAAGTTATAGTCAGCAAACCTGTCAGATGCTGTAAAACCTGTGAGCTACACCTGTTCCAGTGTGTATTTTTCTTTCTTTGTTTAGTGCTTGCTACTCAGAAGCTCATCATAGTGTCTGCCTGGTCCTACAGAAAGACAAGCCCAGAGGACAAAGAAAGCCACTGACACGGTGGGAAGTTGACAGTTTGTGTGGCAGTTCCACCATGGACACTCCAGTTAGATTAACCCCCTGTCAATTCAACAAACTCTATTATTGTGTGTGTCTGTGTGTGTGTCTTTCTTAGCTTCGGGACAAACAGGTGGCATGCTGTAATGAGCTGCAGACGAGGTCACATCAGCAGCAGAAGCTGCAACCGATGACAAACAAGCCCACCAGGAACTAGACTTGGCTGAGGAAGCAGCAACTCAGTCTGTGTGTGTATATATCGCAAAGCCTCTGAATCTCTCTTAACCACAGAAAGTCGTCAGATCCTTCTCAAAACATGCATGAGGCTGCTGAAACTTTATACTATTACTTTCACAGAGGCCCAGACCCATGAAAGGGTTACACTGTAGAGACAGCTGTCAGTGGGGGAAAGTCAGAGAATAGTGAGGGGAGCTTAGGGTGTCCCTTATGGAGCAGTGTTTAAAGACTGACAGACACAGAAGGCTGTCAGCTGATACAGTACAGACTGAAGAACAAAAAGGCCAGAGAATAATAAGAAAAGAAGGGGAGGGAGGTAAAGAGAAAACAAAAAGATGAGAAGTGAAAAAAAAAAAAACGCACACAAAATAAGAGACTACTCATGTGCACTGTAAATGTGTGTTGTAAATAAATATTGCGCGTCTATGTCGCTGCGAGGGTATTGATGTTTTAGACCAGCATGGGCCAGTAGCACAGAGTGTAGGTGAGGGGAATGTGGTGTGGGAGGGTAGTGGGGGATCACAGCAGCTGTTGCCCAGCACACGCTACAGTCACTCAAAACAGCAGGGCTGCACAATGAAGCCCCTTCTCCAACTGTGAGTCTATGCGTGTGTGTGTGTGTGTGTGTGTGCGCGCGTATTTGAATGCACACGTGCACAACGCTGCAACGGATGTGCAGATTGTTGTTGTGTTTTCAAAGAAGACCAAGAGTCCTGCATGTGATCTAATAATGCCTTAAACTTTCTCTTCCTCTAGGTTCCCAGAACACATTCATAGCCACAGCTGACCCATAAGGTAAACTGAACATTGTCAGTAAAGATGCACTGTGCGCTACTCAAATGAATGCTAATAAAATTCCAGCTTAAGATGACCCTAGCAGGGGGTTATTCAACCAAAGCGGCTACAGCAGGGCTGCATACTGGAGCGACCTGGGTGACTGACAGTCACAGTCTAAGGTTAAAACAGCTTCTTCTCTTTCAAAGCCTCACGCTGAAAAAAAGACTTCAGCTTTCATTATTATAATAGAAGAGCGCTTTTGTTTACAGGAAAGTATAGCTACAGATTTGGCTAGCATTATTAATGGCCACCCTTAACATCAGGATATCCTTTTATGTATAAATACTAAATTTTTATTAACCCATCAAATTATACAACTGCAGCGGACTGAGAAGGGCATTATTTGTTAACGTCACCGAACATCTTTTTTGTGAACTGTACTGGGCAACTCTTGCTGCCATTAGAGGCCACTAACATTGTGAACTTTTGTTATGTATGATTATAAAATATAAAATTCAACTATTTTTGCTGCAGTGGCACTCAAGACAAAAAACCTCCTAAAAAACAGACAGTTGATAGTCTGGTGGCAGTGAAACAGAAGTAGTGGTATTCAGTAAAAGAGGCATTGCTTTTAGGATTACTAAAAAAAACCAAACCAATGTGTTTTGCCAGGCTGTTTGGAGTATAACAGGGGACAGAAACATTTGGATGTGGCACCCAAGTGGGGCTTACAGTGTTTGCTGATTAGAGAGCAGCAGGAACAGTCTCATCTGTTCCAAACAATCCGTGACTAAGAATGAATGGTGACTCCATTTCTGCTCTGCTGTCCTGGGAGCAAGTCATGCACTGCACTTCCGTGATGGATAGGGAGGCAGTACAGGAGCAGAGTTTGAAGAGAAGATGGAAAAGAAGAGTTTTTTGGGAGGGGGGGGGGGGGTTTAAGATAAACGAAGACAAAGTAAAGTAGAAACAGCCCATTGCCCTGTGCTCTGATGGGACCAAGTCTCTGTATTGCCAGATGTGCCTCACAAGGCTGAGCAAAAAAGAGAAAGCAACACAAAGAGAAAAATCCCACCATCACCAGTAATGGAGAGGAAGCTATTTTGCAATTGTTACCAAGGTAACAGCCCTGGCTCTGACCTCAGGACCCCCCCCTTCATCTACCACCACCAATAATCCCTCCAACCTTCGAAACCTTGAGCAGTGCACGGTAAACAGCTGGCACCTCTGGGACTTCCTGCCACCTACACCTCCTTTTAAACATGTAGACACACACACTGGCGGCTCCTCTACACCCTATCCATTTTTAATGAGAGTTAGCCAGGCTGCCACGTCACTGGAATGAGGCACATCGATCATGAACACAATACCCATTCCAGTAGAGCGAATGAGGGTAAGCATGGGAGGAGTGTATCTGAGAGTGTGTGTCTGCTTGTGTGTGTGTTTATGTGTGTAATTGTATGTGTGTGAGTGAGACAGAGAAACAGTTTGAGCCAGCTTAATGACTAAAGCTCAAAAGCAGAGCAAATACTTGTAGCTGAAATAGATGAAAACATATGAAAAATACAGGCTTATGGGTCTTTTACTCTCACAGTGACCCCGCAGCCAGTTTTTCTTGTATTCAGGCTACCTACAAGGACATCTCAGCCGTTTTTGCCTGACAGGCCACCCTTTAATCTGCTTTAGTAATCCTGCCGAGACTCTTCCTTAGGACAGCAGCTATATCTCCTTGCTTCTGTTTCACCCTGTCCTCCTCCCACTGGTCTTCTTGTCCTCAACTCAGGAAAATCTGCCCACTGTACTCTCTAGGCAGAGCCATCTCCTCTAGCTCACTGACATCCACCCACGAGGATTCACATTCTATCAAGTTTGCATATGAAAAAAAAAAAAAGGTTCACCCATCCCCTCTGACTTCAACTTGTTTTATAGAAGTTTTTAAGACTGAATATGAGAATAATTCACTTCTTCTGCAGTCTTACACCGAGGTCGGTCAATGGTTCATGTTAATCATCAACATCCATCCTATATATGGCTGGACCTGATAATGGAGGTGAGGGGTTATGCATTATGGCTGTTCCAAGGATAATCAGGCATCAAGACCCTCACCAATTACACCCAGCGTGATTAAGGACAAAATGAGGGCATGCTCTTGGATGCTGGGGGTGGACAAGATCTGATCCTTTGGTGGCCTTGAGCTGAGTTGTGCAACGATACCACAACAGCTGGAAGCTTTGATGACAGCTTAAACCCAGCATTCCAAGAGCAGATGTGTTAAAGCTATTAGTTACAGCTACAGCTACATATGAATATAATAACGATGCATAATAATACTCCACATCTTGTGCATTAAAAAACAAATGAAACAAAAAAAAACCACTAAGAAGATACACTGTAGCTACACACGTGCTGTTCAGTTCTGAAAGGAACTGCTTTTAGAATGCTTGTTTGTTGGTTTTATTGTTACAAATGCTAGAGGGCTTTGTTACAATTCATTTGAGAGACACACATTTTGTGTAGGAATCCAGAATATTGATTTTTTTCCCCACTGTATAACATCTATTAAAAAGCCATCTACAGGATTAATGCAGAGAAGGTTCTGGATACAGGCATAAAAACAGGAAGGATTCAGTGGAAGATGTGGTACTATTTTGTATTAGTGTTTTTATGAAGGTCAGACCCTTTTATACTGGGTGGCTTTCAAACTAACTGGTTTTGAAGTAAACGCAATAACATTCAGAGTAGGTATTAGTCATTGATTTTAAAAAGCTAACCACAGTAGAAAAGACTCCAACAAAATGAAATGATACAGCATGCCTCATCTACAAGCAGCCATCTTCCATACTCCAGAAATGATTGGGTGTGAAATTGGTAGCTTTGAACCTTTTTTGTCACAGCCAGCGCTCTCAGTGAATCCACTTCCTTATTTATGTGTGTGTATTCACCTACTCAGAAAGAAAATGCTTGCACATACACATGCACTTATTTAACTATTGGAATTTGCCCATGCTCAGAGATTTGAGTGAACTAAAAACTCAAGACATTGCAGCACTACAAAGCTGGATTTAATAATAATAAAAAGATGGATAAAAAAAAGAGGGACTGGAATCCATACACAACAACAAAGATGGCCATGCTAACTTATTCTGAACTTAAACTAAGCCAAGGTGGATATCAAGACAATACTGTTACCTTTTTATATCAAACAGCATCAATATCTACCCCACATTAGGTCTTTAGCCCTCTCATGCCCCTCGGTCCTGGGGAGGCGTGGCCCTTGGCAGCTCATAAGTAGTAACAGATTGGCAGGAGACAAACTGCCAGGCAGGAAAAAAGGGAAGGAGCAGGTCAAGCGTGTGCCTACTGACCGCAGTTTGAACTCTGATGCTGAACGTCTATTATGTGTCAATGCTAACCCAGGAACAATAAGTACATAAGTAAAGTGGTAATAATACAGTTTAATGCTTTCCACCTAGCATCTCTTAACTTAGAATAACTGTTTGGGTGTTTGTTGTTTAGGAATACATCCGGATAATTCTCTTACCCAATTTAAATGCCATAAAAAAGGGACCCTTTTGGGTCCCTTTTTTGACTTAGACCATCCGAGGGTTAAATGATTAAATCCCTTTGGGAGGCGACTTATGGGGCGATCGTGGCTCAAGAGTTGGGAGTTCGCCTTGTAATCGGAAGGTTGCCGGTTTGAGCCCCGGCTCCAACAGTCTCGGTCGTTGTGTCCTTGGGCAAGACACTTCACCCGTTGCCTACTAGTGGTGGTCAGATGGCCCGGTGGCGCCAGTGTCCGGCAGCCTCGCCTCTGTCAGTGCGCCCCAGGGTGGCTGTGGCTACAATGTAGCTTGCCATCCCCAGTGTGTGAATGTGTGTGTGAATGGGTGGATGACTGGTTGTGTAAAGTGCTTTGGGGTCCTTAGGGACTAGGAAAAGCGCTATACAAATACAGGCCATTTACCATTTAGTGACAATAAGCATATACAGGTTGGTCTAATTATTCTAAAAAACATAATCCACCCCCTAAAAAACATGGACTTAGTATTAATTCAGCATTCAACAGACCACATACATAATACAGCTGTGCACGCATTGCATTGGATTTCTGCAGGCATCCCCTGGACTGACCGACAACTGTGTGTCTCAAAAGCAAAATGGGGCATTGGGCAATCGGACAGTGGAGGAGGGAGATGGGACTGCCTCCTTATCTTTGTTTATGTGTGTTTGTGAGTGTGTGTTTAGGTATTACAGGCTGGAGGACTAGAGGGAGGAGTCATAGGGGCCTGTGAGGCAGCGGAGAGAGAGCAAGTGTAGAAATAATGGAGTGAGGGAATCGACCAGTGAGGAGGACGAAAAATACAACCAGTCAATACAGCTGGGAGTGTATCAATTATGTATGGCTTCAATTCTCTTTTGGGGTAAAAAGAGGTGGGGAATTGGCTCGTTCCAAAAGCCTGTGTATTTTTCTACTGTTTATTTGTACCTCAACTGTGGCTTTGCATATATTGTAGATCACTGAAGCTCTCAATGTTAACAGCTTTCATGCCCTCAGCACTGTTAACTTGCACTGAAAAACTAAAAGCATTGACAGAAATCTGATTTTGTGCCTGTTAATAATCTTAGCAAAACACTAGCAAGGGAAAAATATGTTTATTTACTTGTGCATGACTTAACAACTTCACTTGATCACTTGAATCTTAAGCATTGCAAATGATACCAGCATGGCTGTTACTTCTTTCCACGTATCATTTGCACCTTTTTACACAAGATAAAGATGTTAGGACTGATATTGGTGATATTATGTTAAAGTCCCTTGCTCTTTTCCTGACCCTTTACTGTCTTTTTTCACTTATCTTCTCATCTCCTCCCTTATGTTTTTCCCTGCCTTGAACACACTCTTCCACGCTCCAGTGTTCCCTCTCCTTTGCAGCTCCCAGTCGAGGTGGCCTCTTTGCTCAGTAATTCAGTCAGGAGGCTAAAAGGAGGAAATTACATCCATGCTGCCTGACCACTTTGAACTCTCAGCCCCCCTCTACTATGCTTGCTCACTGGCAACTAGTTTAAAGGCCCACACTGACATTTAAGAAATGGGCACAGGGAGCTGTGAAAGCGCCAAAGAATATTTTTGAGTGTGCATGTGTGAGCGTGTGTACTCATGCAAAGACAGATATGACACTGAGAGTGATGACATGAGGAATTAAGTTTTTCTGCATTATATTGTAAATGAAGCCTGTTAATTAGAGGGTTTGCACTTAGAAAGCACATTTTTGACAAACTGTATTCATAAATGGCAACACTAAGCCACTAACCACTAAGAAACAGTGAGTCTTCACTGATACTAACAGTATAGGTTATCTGGAACAGCAGTCAAGTGAAGTAATAATATGATATGAAATTACCAGTGTATTAGAAAAACTTTAGTTAATTCAGGTAAAAAGGTTGATGTGAAAGATTCAGATCAAGTGTACTTAACCTGCAGCTGAGAGGAAAGTAATGCATATATAATAAACGTCTTTCTATGAGTGATACTTACATCAACATTAACAAATGTTTTTTTGTGAATCCTACATTTAATCCTACACTTGCATCTTTCCAGGTCAGCCTTAATGATTAAAAGTCACAATGTCTTTTTGCAAAGCTTCAGCCATTATTAATGCAATTTCTTGCCTTTCACTCTACCTGCTTTGCGTTATTTTTACCCACCTGTCTGGACTGCTCATCTATGTCACATTTATTTTATATTGGTCGCTTCACTGTACCTCTTTGTCTTTCGATCCATCTCTGGCCTGTCTGTCCAAGTCCAACTTGTGTGAGTGCCTCTCAGTAGGGTGCCAGATTGTCAATGCAGCCAGTAATGAGGTGTATGCTTCAGTCAGCATGTGAGGAGTTAATAAGGAAGCAGCAGAGGCCATCACACATCAACAACCATGAGTGTGTCTGTGTATGTGTGTGTGTGTGCATGTGTGCGCATATGGGGAGGGTGTGAAGGCAACAGAGCCTCCTTGGCACACTTACGGCTGTCTGTCGACCGACGGGGGTATTGATTTGGAGGGGAAAAAGCAGACAGAAATGAATTCTGATCCACAGAGGTACTCCACAGTGCATGTCTGAGTGTGTTAGATTTTGTGTGCGTGTGTGCCTCTGTGTGCAAGAGTGTGTGTGTGTCTATGCGTGCATGCATGTGAGCATGTTTGTTCTCTTTGTCTCAGCATTTCTCCCAGTGTACATGATGTACATACAAATGAAGGGTTTGGTTACACCCCACTGCTCTCTGGGCTGTTGCTTGTGCACAAGGGTAAGCTTCTGTGCATGTGGGTCTGTGTGCGTTTGTACCCAAATTAGGGTGGGAGGCATTGATAACTAGGCTCAGGTGGTAAAGAATAGCAACCCCAGCCAATGTTTGTGTATGCGTGTGTGTGTATAGCTTTGTCGTATAGGTATCTTTATCTAGATGCATGCATGCACATATGGATTGTGTATTTATTTGCATTTGTAAAACGCACGCTAAAACACTCCTCAGCTGGAGTTCATATGTTGAAGTATTATTGAGGCTGGAAGACTTTCTTAGGACCTGTAATAGTGCTTGTGATTGAATTCAATTTGAGTCTATAAGGAAAATACAGACACAAAGGTTTCGGGCGAAAGACGCGTCTGCAGTTGAGTGAAAATCATCAGCTTTGCTTATAAAGAAACTCTGGTGCGAAGGAGAAAGAAAGCAGTGAGTGATCTTCGTTGGTGCGTCTGAAAGTGCCTGGGTGTTTTTGTTTGGCAGAAGAGGAAAGAAAGAAAAAAATCAACATAATGAGACCAAACTGCTTTTGTGTCTCACTCTCTTCGTCTTTCTTCTCTCTCTACCCTCTGTCTCCTTCTCCCTCCCATCCCTCGATTCTTAGACAGCTGCTTCTGTGCAACCAAAATTAACTGCTCCCCAGCTGCTTTTGGAAAGTGTGAAATAAATAAACGTTTTGCCTCCGAGGTATAGTGTTTTTGGTTACACATATAAAGTTTAAACAGCTCAGGGTGCCGCCTAAATTCAGTGTGTAAGTAACAAAATTTGCGATTCAATTTAGTTACCAATTTTAGTTGTAGTACTTTTTTTTCCCCTACTCAAAATCCCCTACGACTGCCACTATATGATCTTATCTTTTACCAATATGTGATCTTTGTGGCTACAAATATCCGATTTACAAGTCACCAAAAAGAGTAATATTTCAACAGGCTGTCAGCAGGCATACTGTTTAAATCACTAGTCTTATCTTGCCTGTTCTCTTTCTAATATTTCTCCTCAAATATTGCCTTACAGATAGGGAACCCTTCCCTGCACATTCATCTACTTTCTTTAACAAAATGTATGTCTGCACATGTCTGAGCAGTCAGAGAAATAGTCATCTGTTTTTGTGTATATTAAGATGTGCGTGTTACAGAAAGTTATTTCTTTAATATTTGCTACATAAGTTCTTCTGTGAGGGGTATAATTTACAATTCCCATTTCCAGGCCCACCCATCTAAAGTTCTTCAAGGTGGATTTAAAGATGAATACGAGTAAATAAAAATAGTACACATTTGTAAGTTTTATGTTATATTTACTGATTTTCATGCATATAATGCTGTTCTTCTGTCCAATAATAGTCTGAAATAGGGTACCAGTCTTCTTTTAACATCAAAAAACACCCTAACTGTCACACATAAATACACATATCCCAACGTAAACCCACACTGTACAATACTGCATCCATCACTGGTGCTCAGGCTGACAGTTTTGTCAAAGTGAGCCGCAGGGGTTAGGAGAATGGCAGTGCGGGATTGAGTTCTCCCATCGGACGCTGTTCTGACAGGAGAGGGGGAAAAAGGAGAAGAGAAAAGGATGAATGAAGGAGGAAAAATTTGAGAATGTGTTACACAACCTTAGCAAACAGAAGGAAAGAAAGAGAAGAAAGGGTTGAGCTGCCATGGCTAACCCATCAAAAAAAAAGACACTCTCCTGCTGTAGCCTGTTTACTAAGACTGGCCTTGTGAAGGACAGACAAAGAGCATATTGCAGGCCTGGCAGCATGGCCACATCACTCAGTAAAAGACACACACACAAAGGACCTCCTGAGCTACTATGCCAAACTGTGGTAAATTAACTTAACCCAAACAGCAACACATGTACTCATTGACAAATGAATGTAAATGCATTCACATGTGTGCACATACACACTTCTTCACCCCTTACAAAGCAGCTGGCAGTGTTGAAAAAAAAAAGGGAAAAAAAAAAAAAGAGTATCTCCCTTCCTCAAGTAATAAAGCTCAGTCTACAGAGTCAGCCGGAGACCTCTATATAAGCACCTTTAAAACAGTGCAGGGGACAGCCTGCTGTTATCCAGTCATGTGTGGGCTCACTTTCAAAAACCATGTACAATACACTACACTTTGAGAATACTAAGAAAAAAGGCAACCAAGAGATGTTAAAAAAAACCAAACAAAAAATGCGAAAAAGCGGGAGTACGCAAGACTTCCAGACATTGCCTTCCCCAATTATAGACCAAACAATGCAACCACATTCACTTTACTCTTTGCCTGGTTCCTGACAAACCCTGTTGTGATTCCTTCAACTGGCACTCCTGTTTCTCCCTGACACTCTCTAGGCTCTAATTAGGCTTGTAAATAATTATTGCAATTAAAGCCTACAATTAGGAGGACTGAAGCACTGCCATTAGTTTCACAATAAATGTCATGAGCATTCTGCATAGGCGCAGGGAGGAAACAGACAAATGCTGTGCCATTATAGAGGCAGTCAGACAGTGAGAGTGAAAGAGACAGAAAGGGTGGGGGGGGGGGTTGTATGAAGACAGTTGACATACTCACAGCTCTTAATTACAGAGCTGATTATTCTGGCAGGATTGGTGCTGGACTGTTACTTTAGCTCACATTCTCCAAAGTGACAAAGTGTGCAGGCACATATGCACTCATGAGTTAAAAAACAAAAATCCCCAGACACAAATTCAAAAAGGTGGATCCTCTGAAATGGAAGCACAGTGAGACAAAAATAAACAGAAACAACAAAGAAACAGAAGCAACTTAGGACTGAAATAGGAGGTTAATCAGAGATAAACAGTATTTTTATAAATGATAAGGGGCTTTCAACAAGCTCAAGAATAAGTGTGCTACTCAAGGTTACCTTTAGTGAGGACTTTCTGCCTTCGACTGGCCTCATCTTTTGAATGTTTATTTCTAAATATTTGTAATTAGCTTCCTTTGTAAAACACTAATTTACTCTCCTCCTCAAATATGTGTTTGTCTGTTTGAAAAATTTTGCAAGATTTCCTCACAATCAGCACCAAAGTGTAAGTACAGATTCTACACATAGAGAACAGGTTCAACTGATTTTTTAAAAAACGTTTTGGTCTGGGCTATTATGGAAGCAGCAGTTGACTGCAGAGAAGCAGAAGCAGAGATGTCAGAGTCTCTAAGGATGAGGTACCCTTATTACCTCATATTATGTTACAGGGCCAGTGAATGTCGCCAGCAGAGGAGTTGGGGTGGGAGACAGCCACGAGGTTTAAACTGGCACTGAGAGATGTGCAGACATGCATGATCACAAAGCAATACACAGCCCTGACATAGGTATGCACATGTGTCTAGAAATGTACTCATTTGCAGAGCATTTCGCCTATTTCACCTTAAACAGAGATCAAGCTACACGGTACTGTATATTTCTTTATACTGACCTCCACTGACACAGCAGGAGCTAAGATGTGAGGGTGGGAGAGGGGAAAATGAGAGGGAGTGCAGGCTGGGGTGCACTGGTGTGCTTCTATTAATTAACAGCTTGATGGGGGCTGACAGGACGTGTGCTGCTATCAAATAATGAGGTTAGGATTGGCCAATGGTTCCAGGGCACAAAACCTGATTAACACTAATCCTAGCTTAAGTCAATTAACAATGCCTGCTCAGGGACTAATGCAAATGAGGGGCCTTTGTTAGGTGAGCTAGTGCAAACGGAGAAAACATGGCTTGACATTCAGACGTGTAAAACATCTCTAGATCATAGTAAAAAGGGTGACAAACATAAAAAGTCATAATGAGAAAGAAATAGCTGACTTATGTAACGGTGTCTCTAGAGCAGGGTGATATGATCAAAAATATTTATCACGATATACATTAGAAAATTTGCGATAACGACATAACTGACTATATAACTGACACTAGACAAAATACTTTACAACTCCACAACTTTATTAGTGCAAAAAAACCCCCCAAAAACCATCAATGTATTTTCACTTAAACAAGCAGCTGTTTTTTATGTGCATTAAAGTTATATAAAAATTTTACGGTGCAAATGCAAATTCCTTGCTGACAGTTTAACCAAAAGGCATTTCCAGTGGAAATTGGCCGACATATCCTCAGCATAACCATGTATAATACCCACAAAACTTAAAAACAGGTTATACACACACAATGCGGAAATATTAATCAAGTGGTGCGGCTTCGTAGCTTAGTAAAGTCGTACTAAACCATTTGACAGATTTTCGAGCGCCGTGTACGACATAAAATCGTTTCGAGGTCAGTAAACACAACCAGAATTCATACATAAGGCGCACGGGATTATAAGGGGCACTGTCGATTTTCAGAAAAATCAGAGGACTGATTTTAAGTGTGCCTTATTCTCCAAAAAACACGATGATAATAACGACGGCCCGCTAGCATGCTCTACCAAAAATAGTGCTTTGTTGTGTAGCTGACGGACGAAAGCTAAACCAGTTCCACACCACTGAAGTTGCAGCATTTTTACAAACCAATTCTGGTTCATCCGTTTCATTCAACGATCCGCTTTCGCCCTTCTCATTCTCTGTCGCCGCCATGCTTTTTCCGCCATGTTTGCATGAAAACAAAGGCACTGCGCGTGCGCGTTTTACCCATATTCTATTGCTATATTTCATTTTCTTATCGTTGCCCAACATTATACCGGTATTACCGTGAACGGTGTGATATGGCCCAGCCCTAGACGTCTCTTCAGTCTGATGCAGTCAGTCAACCCTTAGACCTCATACAAGCTTTGACCAAAAAATTTAATAACATTGCATACAGATTAAACAATAAAAGAAACGTCTATTAAACCAAACATGTGAATGTGTGTCAACACGCATGCATGTAACGTTTAGAAAAGGGGAAATGAAATAAGGGAACATCAAATATTCTTTGAAAAGGTAGTTTAAGCCAAAACACTTTCTTTTTACTTGCAGTGTCATGAAGATAACAAATCATCACATGTACTTATCTATTTCAATAGTAGCTTAAATTAAAATTTCCACTTGACTCAGCACTGCCTGGTCAACCATCATGCCTGGTCTGTTCTATGTGCTGCAGGCACTGCTGAAACTATGTCTAAATTGGTCCCAAGTATCTTTTTCTCCATTAGGTTCTGTAATATTAAAGTTCACATCAGTCAACATATAGGCAGATCCCAATATAGAGCCCAATACAGCTATGTGCCAGTCAGGCTCCAATTAAATGACTTAATTGGTTTTTACAGTCTCGATCACAGGATAGCAGGTGAAAATCAGCCTGGTTTACAGTGACACTCAGTAATTATGATTAATGTGCAAACTAATACACATGATAAATAATAAACGTGCAAGAAAGGTAGCGAAAGTGCTAATTTAAGGCAGCTATAACTAAATCTAATAACTTGTGGTCAGATTATTTTAAAAGGAAACGAAATCAACACATGCATGCAACAGACACATATATGGATACACAACAAAGCTTCTGATCGAGGGAGTTTGACAAGTGGAGAGACAGTGTTGAAACTAGTTTCTTCAGAATGAAAAGCTAAATGGCATCATCAATAATATTGGATGTCTGTATTGACAGGGGAATTTATCCTAATTTGTCCAGGTGTCAATATCAAGTGAAGCTGTCAGGGAAGCAGCTAAGAATCTAAGCTCAAGCTTCTAAGCTACAGCTCCAGGCCCCTGTTCAAACCATGGAGCACCTGGGTAAGTAAGCAGTCATGCAATTAATTTGCTGGCCCTCACTCCAATGGCTGCCAAACTGACCCCGCTGTTGTGCTTACATCCCAGATAAAACATGGTGGCCAATCCATCAAGGCCAGTGTCTGTTGTCTAACTGACAGCACGACGTCCCAGAGATGTCTGGTGAAAAACAGACACCTGTAAGCTAAATCCTCCCTCATCATCCTTAAGGGTGTGATCAAATGTAGATATGTAGTCTATATGATGGCCCATGAGATGACAGTTTACAAACCATTTGTTCATGCCCATCTTCTTCATTGTTGTCAAACATATAAAGGACCTGTTGTTTTTTGTCAGTTGTTTATAGAAAACAGTCCTCATTTAATCTCAGTTGAAGTCAAGTTAGGTACAATAGATCCTAAAAAAACCAACTTATATTCATGCAGCTCAATAGCCAGTTACATACAACTTGGGAATTAGGCAACATTCAGGAACATTTGAGGGAAATCTATTCTTACAGTCTGTGGGATTTGGAAATGAGTTGCACATTCAGGGGTAGCAGAGGAAAATATTCAGCATTCTGCTTTCTGAAAGTGAACTGTGTTCAAATGGGACTGAGGAAAGACTCGGGGAGTGAGATGGCTGCAGAACTTTATAGCAATGATAACTGAATTCAGCATAACAGCAGATTTATATTCCCAAAAGCAACTTCATCATTGTCCTCTGTGCTGTAATGGTATACGGTTAAGTTATTGGGACTCTTTATCTGAAAGTCATAGATAGACAGATTGGTGAGGGGAAAAAAAAACAATTTAAGGTCAAGAGTCAAACGCCTGAATCATCTTCGTGCAGCTGTGTGCTAGCTAGACTGCCCTGGGGCAAACACGGGGTCAAGGGACCATGTGCAAGGCAGCACTTGCTGAGGTAGATGCCAGAATCCCTTTTTGTTACCCCCTCCTGACAAAATGAGAAGGGAGAAAGATGGTGTGGAAAGAAGCTCAGTAAAGTGCTAATATCTCATGTTGCTTTTGGTCTGTATTAATTTTTTGGTTTGAACTTTTGCTTCCTGACGAGAACATTTGGGGAAACATACAAACACACACCCACTCACTCTCACCAAGTCACGAAAAACAAAAAAACCCAACAGGAAAGTCCAGATATGTACCTAAATGATAATGCTGGTTTATTTCAAGATTTATTATCGAATGCGCTCTTTGTACTCACCACCTGTGTTGTAGAGACTTAGGGAAACAAAGAGCGTGTTGAGCTGGGCTAGAAGCATTCGCTGCCGTGTTTCATAATTTTTTTTTTCATGAATAATTTTTAATATATGTGTTTGAGTCTGCAAAAAGCGAGACACAACAAATCTAGGAAACAAAAGGCTTTCTGGCAAAATCGCTGCTAGTCGCTTTCTCTAAATTTGCAGAAGCTAGATCTATAGTAGAGCAAACGCGGATTGCTTGTTATTAGCTACAGTGTGTTCCATGTCACACGTGTGTGCTACATGCACCGAAGTCTTCTTTAATAATGAGCCAGTAGCATGTCAGCTAATCTCAGCTTGGATGAGAAGTGAATGAATCCTATTTACTCCTGTCGTTATAACCACTGAACCCATTTCCACCTAATCTAACCACACCAGCCAAACAAAGGTTCAAGGGAAGTAGGGGAAACAGAAAAATCTAGGGGGGAGGAAATGGGGGAGGTTGGTGTTAGAACAGGTTGCGAGCAGACCTCCTACAAAAAAAAAAGGTTTAAAAAAAGAAAGAATTCATGCATGGATTTCAAATTTCACAGCTGAGTACCTGGAGGAAATTGCCAGGCCTGGAAAAGAGGTCTTCTTTTCTTTTTGATAATCTGTGAGCTGTAATGTTGCTGTTCCATATATGAAGCTGGCTAAGGGAGGAAGGATGGAATACAAGGATTGGAGGCTGAGGGGGTTTAATGTTTGCTAAAGAGCCAAGAGTGTATTGGAGAGTGACAGCAGCACATGGCTGAACGCCTCTATAGGGGGAGGACTGTGTGTCTGTCCATGAAAGACGAGTCTGTTTTACAAGCCAGCTCAGTATCCCTCAGTTGGTCATGCTAGCAGGAATTTCACACTTATCCTTATAAAGAGCTAGCAATTAGAGGGACACTATTTCACTGGAAACACTAAGTCTTTTAAGGTCTATTATGCACCATTGTACACCATAGCCATAAAACATTACAAAAACCATTGAGCTCCATTACAAAGTCAACACCTGCCTCCTTTCTTGGGATTAATTACAGCAAGATAAAAAAGTAACCACTTCAGTTTTTTGTGTGAGGATTTCTCTGAGTTTCCTTTTTTTTAAAAAAAAAACGGTATTTTCAAAAACCTTTTTTCAGACAGAACTAAAGCCACGCCACAGGTATCACTTCAAAACCCTTTCAGATGATAAATCTTGATTATTCCCCATGAATAATACATTATAGCCTGGCTGCTGACCAAAGCAACTGAAATAATACAGTCACTGATTCTCAACCATGTGTGATGAGTGCTTGCCCCGAGTGCCAACAGACAGAGCAGCACAAAACACCACAAAAGACATGAAAGGGAGTCATACAAATGTTGATAATCTAGGCCCTATAAGACCCCATCAGTACTGGAGTAGCTGTCACCATTTATCCCAGTATGCTGCATTCTGTTGATAAACTAACAACAAAAAGAAACAAAGGCTGCTTTGGGTCTTCTGTGGGCCACAGTGGCATGTGTGCTTGAATGTTCTCCCATATGTCTAAACTCCTCAAAAGCAGCACACTACACAAAAACTACACACGTACATACTCAAACACAAACCTGCCCTCTGTGGTTAAAAAAAAAAGAAAAAAAAGAAAGGGGTGTGTTTGCATTCTCAAGAAAACAAAGCCTGATAAAAGAAACTCTGGAAGTATACTGGAAAAAAGGAGACGTTAGTAATGACAGAAAGACAGAAAAGCTCTTTCCACACATATACTGAAGCCTTGAACCTTTCTAGACATCACCCACAGGAGGTGCACGTTAGAATGCAAATGAATCAGTTGAATCAGGCATAAAAGGGTCTTTACCCTGTCGGCTCCCCAGTACAAAGTCCATATGATATCTGGCTGAACCATGTGAGAACTCCAGAGAGTATTTAACTTTCTGGAGATTCTCTCATGTGCCCTGCCACCTGCATGCTTTGCCCAGGTGCCACCCCTGATGAAAACCAGGCAGAATGTCTGCAGTAATGAAAATGCATCTGACATGAAGCGCTACATGCGATGCTGAATGGCAGCCAAATCTCTTGATAATGTCCACAGTTTGTCTATCATCAAAAATCCATAAGTAATTTTTTTTTTTTTACTTAAAAGCCAACAAAGTGACCACCTTACACATGTTTAAGTCTCTATACACTGGCTTCCAATATGTTTAATAATTCATTTAAGATTTTAATAAGCCACCATATATTGTACTGCATGCTAGCCATAGAATCCTAGGCAGAGGATCTTTTATCTGTTGTAAAGGTGAAAACAAGAGGGGACAGTGTTTCATGGTCTGAGCTCCATTGCAGCTCTTCTGGAATGAAGATATTAGGTCAGCTAAGCCATTGTGCTGCCTCATTAAATAATAATAAAAATATGAATAATAATAACAATAACAACAACTATGAGGATTAGCCAGATGGCAGATACTGAATTTCCAAAACCAGTGGCTTAGCTCTACTGCAGCTGCCATTCATACTGTACATGAATACTTTATCAATCTAATTGCAGAATCTGGAGAGACTGTTATAATACTGGAGTATTTTTTGATGCATGTAAAGTGGCTGCTAGTATTAATATTAAAGAATAACCTTTGAAGATAATACGTGGTGCATAACCATGTGTGCTTTGTAAATGTAGAGGAAGATGTGGTACTCACTTCGAAGCCTAACGCTTTTGATACAATTTATGCAGAGGTGCTGCAGGAATGTAAGACATATGACACATCGAGACAGAAAAGACTGTCTAGGCAGCAGCTCACTCGAATCTCCCAAAACAGCAATGACAGCAGAAACCCCAAATTTTTGGATTATTGGTATAAATATAGAAACAGTTGCGCAGACAATTCGCATAACATGACTCAAACATGTGATCTGGCAGAAATCCATACAACGGATCTGCCGAATCACGGGATACACAAGGACATTTGTAATGCACAAACTTCAAAGTCAGTCCTAATAAAATTAAACGATTTTATTTGATTAAACCAGCATGTCTTGTGATTATTCAAAAGAGGCACCATAGTGCATATACACAGATAAATCTTGAGATGAAAACCTGCTGTTATGTATTTCAGGACTGTCAGTAATGATACAATACCCCTACAGGAGGGCAAACACACACACACACACACACACACTGCTCAGGGAGTAGAGAAAGCCAGTGAGCCAGGTCTTTTCATCAGTTCCACTGCACTGCCTCGCATTGGGCCAATCTCACCACATCATTAATATGGTGAATGCTATTGTCATTGCATCTACAAAACAAAAGCACAGTTTAACATGGCAGGACGATGGATCAAATATGAAAAAGGGAGTTATTAAATATGTTTGGAGGTGAGTCAGTGATGGTGTCTTGTGTGAGAATGTGAGAAAGAAACAAATGAAACAAGAGAAAAGAAAAAGTTTGCTAAAATATTACACGAGGAAGGTTGTGTGCAAGTCAGACTGAAGATTCACATGCAATAGGCTATAGGTAATGAAGTCTCCATCAGCCTTATGGACTTGCCATTACAATATTGAGAGATTGGTGTTTTCATGTATGTGCAGTTCCAGTGTTTTTATAACAGTGTACACATGATAAGGAGAACCAGTGCATTGTGACTAAATGTATGTAAATGAATACTAAGGGAAGCATGTGTTTTGTTTGTGTGACTGTGTGTGCATCCCCGTGGGTGCCTGTCTGCATGTTTGTATTCACAGAGGCGTTGCACATCCCACAATTCTTAGCCACAACACAGAGTGTTGTGTGTGAGGGTGTGAGGACAGGAGAGAGAGAGAATTCTGGAGCATGGCCTTGCTGAGCAAATTTTACTCTTGCTCTCCCAATTTCTGTCTGTCTCCCCCTTAATGTCTGTCTCTCTCTTGCTCTCTCTGTTCCCTCTATTTCCCACTGTGCCAAACACAGAGGACTTCTTTGTTATTCAGAGTAGGAAATGCAACTGGAGCCAAATCTGCCTTGGTTTCCGTTTGATATCATCCCTCCTTTGTTCCTGCCGTCTCCCATCGCCATGTGCTTGGCCTTAGATGGCATTAGTCAGACACATGGGAACAAGTAGAGCTTAGACAAGATATAGCTCGTGATGTCCTGGATGTGTGACTACAAGTGTAGCTCGAGGTGATATTTAAGCTTATGATGAGATAAAGGTCAAACTGGGCAAGACAAAATACATGCAAATTTGAATTCCAGGCATACTCCGGAAAACTCAAAAATATATTTGGATCACAGCTTTGCAAGAAAGGTCTTCATACGAAAAAATATGAGGATAATTTTGAGCACAGTACACTGCTGTGAAAAATGAGCTCATGGCTAAGCTGATACCAGTCTATGCATTCAGCTGGTATTTCCCATATAAGACATGCCACTCAAGCTGCTTTAGCCTGTCCAGAGTTGCTGCACACCTGCAAGCTGCTTTGCAACCCACTTTCAAAAAAACTCCTTTACATGGTATATGACTTAATGGTCATATTTATTGTCATTGGTATCAGCTCTGTTCTTGTTGCTGATCTCAGTGTTTTTTTACTTTCCATATATGCACAAGGATGAGTGGGGATGTCCTAGAACAAGCAAATACCAAAATGCAACCAAATATATATTACTGCAGATGAACATAACGTTCCTTTGCCACTGATTGAACTGTTTCCAACTGAAAGGGCCATATGGGTCACATGCACAACCTCTCTACAGACACTGTCAGATATGGTAAATGGCCTGTATTTGTATAGCGCTTTACTAGTCCCTAAGGACCTCAAAGCGCTTTACACATCCAGTCATCCACACATTCACACACTGGTGATGGCAAGTTACATTGTAGCCACAGCCACCCTGGGGCGCACTGACAGAGGCGAGGCTGCCGGACACTGGCGCCACCGGGCCCGTGGGCCACCACCAGTGGGCAACGGGTGAAGTGTCTTACCCAAGGACACAATGACTGAGACTGTCCAAGCCGGAGCTCGGCAACCTTCTGATTACAAGGCGAACTCCCAACTCTTGAGCCACGATATGACTATCAGGAGGTGTCTTTCAACATGCATGCCAACATCCCTGAAGCAATTGAGCATGTTTCAGTATGTGTGTGCGTGTCTGTCTCCTTCGATCCTCCCTAACCCCTAGAGAGGAAGACAGAAGAATCCCTGCACTGAATACTAATAATATTCACCACGATCACCTCTCATTCAGATGACTAGCAGTTATGAGCTCAACATCAAAAGCTTCTTTCATCTGCAGAATAAGTGAGAATAAAGGATTTAGTAAATATGGGAAAGAGACTTTAGAATCAGTGCAAACTCTTCTTTACTTGCTCAGTCCATTGCTTCAGAGTCATCAGTTCATTGTCCAATACCTGCATCTTATGTTTATGCATGAAATTTTTATATTTCATTTAATATCAATATACATGTTTTGTTTATATATACATATCTATGCAAACCTCCTCCAAACATAGAGATGTACAGTTATATCTTTTGATTAATATACTATATAAATACTTATAAAGAGGCTTGATAAACTGTATTATTGTGGGGTCTTTACCTAAGAATATAAAGCGCTTTTGAGGCGACTGCTGCTGTGATGTAGCGCTATATAAATAAAACTGAATTGAACTGAACTTAAATAGTATAATTTGGCCTTCAATGTACATTTAGATCCATAATTATTTTGACAATAATTGTAATTTTCACTCTGGATTTTAAATCAAACTGCCAATATTGGACTGAACTGAAGACTTGAAGCTTTAATTCAAGGGGTTTAACATGAGGACTGCATTAACCTTTAGTAATTATCAAAAAATTTATATATGGTCCTAATTTTCAGAGGCCTGCATATAATTGGACATGATTGGCCGTTTCCCTTAATATATCATGAGAAATTAACCAGATAAAAGACCTGGAGTCCTAAACACTGAACTTGCATTTGGTAGCTCTTCACAAGAAATCTCAGCACAAGCTGTCAATTCAACTGTACAACATCACCATTAGTATGAAAAAACAAAAGAAACCCTAAAGAAATAGCACAAACTTTAGGAAGGGCCAAATCAACACACTGGTACATTCTGAAAAAGAGAGAAGGCAGAGCAACACCAAAAAAAGCATGTAAAATGACTAAAGTTTTCCCTTTAAATACATGAAATAAAGACAAACTTGTACCAGGATGATGGTAGGAGAGTATTTAAAAAAGGTTAAAATTAAAGAACAGCTCACGATCCATAACGTAGTCTGTCAAACATAGTGGAGGCAGTGTTATGGCATGGGCATGTACGGCTGCCAGTGGAACCAGGAGACTAGTGTTTACTGATGATGTGACTGCTGATAGAAGTAGCAGGATAAATCCTGAAGTGTACAGGGCTATATTCTGAGCTCATATTCAGCTTAATACCGCAAAACTGATCAGACAGTGCAAATGGATGATGAGCCAAAGCATATTGCAAAAGCTACCCAAGAGTTTATCAAGGGAAAGAAACTGGATATTCTTCAGTGAAGGCATAACAGCACAACATTTGATGATCTGCATGGCTTCTAGAATTTAGGCAGCCACTGATTGCAAAAGATTTTCATTCAAAATATTTCTATTTAAAATAATGTTAGCTGTCTAATTAAATTTGGGGCTCTTAAATTGAGGGACTATGTATTGTTGTAATTCCTAAATAGTTATTGCAGTACTTGTTAAACTCCTTAACTCCTTAAATTAAAGCTTAAAGCCGGCACTCCAGTCACATCTTGATTGCTTTTAGAATCCAGAATGGTAGTGTGCAGAGGCAAAATTGTGAAAACTGTGTAAATGTCTGAATATTTGTGGCGATGACTTTAGCAAGCTTTAGCAAAAAAAGATAAACTAGAATTATAATCTTGGAATATTTTTTGCTCAAAGTACTGAGCTGTTACTGGTGAAGTGATCCGACTTTGGCTTTATTGTTATTCTCACATCAGGTAGGCAGCTAGAACTGTGCAACTTTTCAAGTGTTTGTTTTTATATATATAAAAAAAAAAAGAAAGTGTAAGTCATGTGCTGAAGGATAAAAAAAATAACGTAGTACTACATTTACGGCTCCGTTTTCCCGTCTCTGAATTGGACATCATTTCAAAATTACTCTTTTACACGTTATCCATCCACCATGGATTCAACCCATAAGCTAAAGCTGGGTGTGTTAAAAGAAGAGATAAGAGGAGAGGATGGCAATCTATCACCTCACACTGACAGCCTTGCACGTTGTCTCTCTCTAGGGCTGCTACGCTGCCACGCTCCCCTGCAGCTGCTCCTCTCCTCTTCTCCTCCTGTTGTCATCTCTTTTCCAAGACACCATGTTTTCCCCTCCTTTGCATCTCCTCCCTTCTACTCTGCCCTTGTGTCCCCTTTTACCCTTGTGTCCTCGCACTTCTTCTACCTGTTTAGTATGTCAGTTGCATTGATGGTTATCAGCTGCTGCCCACCCAGACTGCAGTGCTGTGTCACTTCATTAGAAGTGTGAAAAGATGACCTTGCACTCTGTCTCCATTTTTTTTTCCTTTACTCCTAAGTCGTACACTCCTCCAGCTGTCCCTTTTCCATCATCACTTTTTCTCCCATGCTTCAAGCAGCCAGTCAACCTGCCAGTCTCTGCCCTTCTTCTCCTTCATCCACTCTCATTGTACCTTATCTTTTCCTCATCTGTCTATTTCGTTTTCCCTGCCCTCATTGTTCTCCTTCATTATCAAATGCTGTCACAATGTCCCCTGCTGTGCCACCCTGGTTATTTATAGCTAACAGTAGGTGGTGGATTGCTGATGTTGAGAGGTGGGCCATCTTGCGCCCTGCTGGAGCTCACACATTCGCACAATATTCCTGACATTTCGAACATATGCATACAGAGACAAAGGCACATTAAAACCATCTCTTCTTATGTATGGACACTTGCGTCACATATTTTCAAGCATGCAGCTTTCAAATACCTACCTGTCTCTCAGACATGACGTAGAGGTAGTTGCGGTCAAGAGAGAAGGCCATATCCCTGAGGACAGGGCTCCCATCCTTGATAACCGAGATCGTTTCATACTGAACACCACCGTGAGGAGGCCCATCAACACGAATCTGACAAAAAACAGAACACAAACAGGTCAGATTTAGCTATTTATACCTCAGTGACAGCAGGAATAGTAAAACCAGATAAAAATGATTGACAGGAATGACAAACATGATTCATTTTTTTTGTTTTTGTTTTGAAAAACACTGAAATTATTTAGCTACTTGAAGTTTCAGTTGGAGGTGGAGATTCTCCTTGAGGATCGCTTCCACTAGAAAGAATGAATATGAATATGACATAAAAGCTTTTTTATAATTGCCAACAACTGTGCAACAAACCATAATATTTTCATAGTATGAGGTAATGTAAGTCCTCTATAAGTTCCTTGTAAGACGGGGTTATAAAAACTGTGCGGAATTATTTGTGGATATTATTAGACCTTTGTGAAACTTGAGCTGTGTTTTGGTTTTCTCTTTCCCTCAGTGAATGATGTATTTGCTCAGGAAAGCTTTGAACTTGAAGCTAAGACCACCTTACTGCAAAAGCAATGGAAAAGAATTTAAACGACTTATATTAGGCATCTGACCCAAATGGGCCAGTGCTAGCCTTCGTCATTCATTAGATCCCCTTGGCCAGACATAAACAGAACAGCAAATCTTGAGGAGCAGCATGGGTTGTCTAAACTTGAGTGGGGGTTTTCTGACGTTTCTGTGATGTCACATGTCACTAGGCCCTCCTCCAACCATGAAAGCTGATGGCTTTATCATCTGTCCATCCTTGCATGCCTCCATCCACCCAAATATTCATCTGTTTATTCAAACAATGACAGCACCAAAGAGCTGTCAGGCTCACAGAGGGGAAAGTCAAGGTCATATGTCTGTCAAAACAAGATCTACAGCGAAAGTGGGGGGGGGGGGGGGGGGGGGGGGGGGGGGTGAGAAAACGAGTGCACGCACAAACTGTTGTGTACGAATGTGTGAGCAAGACCATGTGTCAAACTGCTGGATGATCAAGTAAGAGAAATGTGATTTAAGTTCACACAAAATCCCTGGAGCTCTGCCTTCAAAGCTTGAGGGTTAGTTGGGTACACGACAGCAGGCACCACAGTTAAGGAACAAAGCTCAAAGTGGTTAAGCCTTCCATGGCTGACCTACATCTGACCTTGGCAGACTAATCCAAACATTGACAACAGGACATATGTGAAAACCATATGTAGGAGGAGAAAGGCAGGATGTGGGGGCCGTGCCAGTCTTCATCTGGTTACTGACACTGCAGTGTGGAGGGAGACCTCAGCAAATATGCTCATCCATAAAGCATGTCGGCACTGTTCTGTTCACTACTGTGTCAGTGTGGGTGTTGTGAGTGCATTTTTGTGTGTGCACCCATAGGAGCAGTCTGTCATGCTGTGATATGTGTCCTAGCAGGCTGCCACTAGGGATCACAAGATAACCCGACCTTCCCACTGCAGGCCTGCAGTTCATCTGAATCAGATCGCTATCACACAGTCTCTCACCACTGTCCAGGGGCTTTTAAATTAACATTTGGCCAGAAAGAGACTCACATACAGAGATGTCTATGAGTGTGTGAGGAACAAAACCTCTACTCTCCAGACACTTTGTTAAAAGAAGAACAAACATACTAGGCCTACCAGCAACAAGACAGTAGAGCTGCTCTATTAAGGCAAAAATAGTTTTTTGTGTTTGCTTTTGTGTTTTTGTTCAATATAAAAACTACAACCATTTTACACGATCATTTTATAAGGTTGGGTGACTGGTCAAATATGTCAGGAAATGGATACATCTATTGTAGGTTGTTGTTTTCTATATTTTCTTTTCAATTGTATTTTGATTATTTAGCCTACATATTTAGTGCACTTTAAAATAAACTTGATTATTAGTGATTAGCGTATTAGGCTCAGTTGCTGAATGTGCACCTAGTCCCCCTGCTACATTCGGCACTGACAGAGAATGTGCAACTTTTTTATTTTTATTTATTTATTTAACATATTACACAGCATAATTAACACAAACAGAATGAGGTACACTGATTTTAATCAATAATAATTTTCAGCTTATCTTGTTTTTATTGTAGCTGTTGGAGCCAACATTAAAATTGAAAATAAAATTAGATTAGTTGCCCAGTCCTGTTTTAAAAAACAAAAATAATAATAATGCAAGTGCAAGACTGTTTACAGAGACATTGTATTAGTGACTGGGTACGAGGGAAGAAGATTCACTAATACTCTCTTTCTCACTCTTTGCTTCTATGTATGCTTTTCCCAAAGGCTTATAGCTCACAAAGAAAACCGAATAAACATTATTGACAAATGACACTCTCACCATCCCACTATGTAAACACAAACACATTCACATCCAGATTTTTTTTTCCCTTTTCTACAGCAACTGTAAATCTTGCAAAGACTATTATATTAACACATATGTAGACACGCTGTTAGAAAGTATAAAAAAATATGAACGTTTGTGTGAATTGGGTCAGTTAAATACAAGTACTTTCCAGAGCAGACTCACCTCTGGGTGGGCGAATGAGAGAAAAAAGAGAAAATGAAAACCCAGAGCAAGTAAATGGAGGCACCAGTGCTTAGTGGACCAAAAATAATTCTGTCAAAGACTCCCTCTCTTTACCACACTCCCACACTACTATTCCACCAGTCAACAAAATGTACCACCTGAGTAAGCGACTCTCATGCTCAAAACATCTTTTTCTCAGCATCGCTTTACTTCAACATTTAGCCCGCTCTCTCAGGTACTTAAATCTATCCCATCTTTGCGCTGTACGACCTTGCATTATTTATCAGGCCGGGTGAAAAAGCTGCAAACAAGTTGGTTTCATACCCTCAACTGCCTCACAATATTACTGCCCCTCTATTTTAAGACTGCCCATCCATGGAAACAACCCCTGATACCCCAGAGAGCTCTCCTTTGGTCTGTCCTGGCCTGACATGGTTCCCGTTTCAACACCACAGCCATTAGCTAGCCTCTCTCTCTCACCAGCATTGGAGAGCTGCAACTGAGTATAGTTGAGTAAGAGGGGAAAAAGTGAAGATGGATGAGATTGTTGAAAAACAGTCTACATTCTCCCCCGGGGCCACCACGGGCAGCTTTATGTTGAAGAGAAAAAACAGCGCTGTCATGAATGATGAAAAAAATATGATCACGGTGAAAAGATGAAAACAGGCATCATAAAAACTTGAAGCACACAGATAGCTGCGATACTTGGTTTTAAAAATCCAAGCCCCTTAAAACTATCATGAGGCAATAGTTTAATTATAAAGGTGGTGGTGTATTTGGCTTGAAAACTTCAATATGCACATCTGGACTCCGCAGGTAACCAGCATCTTTTGCCATGCTGCCAGAACCTAGCAAAAACAACAGATTAAAAAACAACAACTTTTGCTTTTATTTACAGGCTTTCTGTCACAGCACCTAGTCAGCATTAAATGGGTAGCTGTTGGGGGTGGAGAGTGGGGCTGGGGTGGTTGGCCAGCAGGGAAGCCATGGCAGAGGCATCAGAGGCCTCCCCTTGTGGCTACAAGGCCCTGTGCCAGTGGGGTGCTTTTGATCAGACCATGTAAGCACCCTGAAAAAACGTTTGAAGATTGACCAAACTCCAATTCAAATTGCCCTTCTCCTTTTTTCCCTGTCCTGTTCTCTCTCTCCCTCTCTTTCTCTTGCTCTCTTTCCCTTCCTGGTCTCTCTGGTTTTGAACACTGTGCCAGACACTGAATCCCCAACTGCGAGAGCCCGTGTGAAGCAATTTGCTTGAGTGCGGAATAAATCCTGCGTAAAAAGTGCATCAAATGTGTGTTTGCAGTGTGTTGTGGATGCTGCTGTTCTACAGTAAAAGGAATTGGAAAGAACATTAAAAACAAACAAACTGCAGTTTCATCAAAAAGAAAAAATCAATATTAAATGTAATATATGCAAAATGCCAAAATGGTTTTGATTTGGTCTCAAAATACAACCGTGAAGTAACATGAGATGTAACAGTATGTTCATGTCTATAGATTGATGTCTGTTTCACAGCTTGCCCTGTTCCAAGTGTTTGTTCAACAGTAGATGCTCAATTTCTAAAGAATTTTTCTTCTTTAATGGTCCAGCTGCTAACTATTACCTGAGAACTGTTTTCTTTTTAAATATGTGTGGAAATCTTATTTTCAAAACTTAGCCTTGAGGGAGGTTAGTGTTCTGAAACAAGACAAGCATGTGTACAGCTCGTTGCCAAGACCAATACAGATCCAGAGAGTGCACATTATTTTACCACCAGATTTCAGCTAGCAGAGCAGAATGTAACCCACATATGAGAACCTTTACCAAACCACAGAGTACAACACACTAACACCTTGCATTGGGATAGAATTAAGTCATACTGTAGGTCTTCCACCTACATGTTGTACCAAAATAGTAAAACAAGAGTTGATTTCTAGGAGATTATGCTCTTATGGCTGAATCTCAAAGAGAGAGAAAGAGAGTCCCTGAATAACCTATCTGGCAGCTATCTTCTGCATCTGCGCTAATCCAGTTCAGTAGTCTTGAGTGTTGAAGTGATAGGCATTGCCTTTATCTGCTTGATCCCACACACTGGATTAGATTCTGCTAAAGTACACCACCGCACACTTTCACACGCTGTCTCAATACACAGAGATACCACAGAGGCAGCTATGTTTAGGTAAATGGCACTTGTATTCAGTTAAGGTCAAATACAGTTTAAAGTCAACCAGGAGACCTGACATAGACCACGATGGACTTTCACTAATAAAGCCCAGTTTCTCTGATAGAACCATTCTCAGTCTTGCCAAATAGCCTTGAACGTGGTGTTGAGACTACCACCTCACACCTTGGATCATATGACAATTGATAAACTGCTGAAAGCATTTTAAGCGCCAGTGATGCTTCTCATGATTTCAAAAGCTTTTGTGATAGCCAAAGGTGCTCTTATGCCATCAGGTTTTGCATTGCAAGCACACCTTTAAGAAAGAAAAAGACCTTTTCCACAAGCTCAGAATTTGTCTTTTACCTTAAAACCCCTCCAATGCATGAGAATATCAAGGAAACAGCCTTGAACTAGAAACACCAGAAAGCTACACTAAGCTCACATAAATATTTTTAGATCTGTTACACAGAAGTGGGAAAAATGGTGAGGTGTGCTGATAAGACTAACCTTCTGGGGATGGCCCACCATCCACCAGTCCAGAGTATTGAATACGGCAGTATATTTTAAAGATGCTAGAGTCCAGAAAATTATAGACAAGCTGTCCTTTTGCATCTGTGGTGTGACACACTAGGTTTAACTAACAATGTGATTGATCTCAGTCTTCCAACTCCCAAAAGCATGCTTAATGTACAAACAGCCCCTTGCCATCAAATTGAATATCACTACATATTTATTTATTGTTTTTCAACATGCATGGTTACTTAAGGAGGCTTTTTTTTTTTAACCTAAACTACATTATTTTCCAAAACATAATCAATGTAGTTTGGTGCATAAACCTAACCAAGTATGTTTTAGTGCCTCAACTTAGCTACTGACTAGTAAAATGTTGGTGCAAATGAAACGAATCAGAAAGTGTAAGTCATGGAAACAAAGTGAACAATCAAAGCCAAACAAGACACGAACCATGGCTGACAAACGTCTGATTTACTACACCACCATCTCCCAACCTCCCAACGCAGACTTTTTCCACTCTTCAAAGGAAGACTGTTATCTCCAAATCCAATACTGCCAGGTCTGGTGGTATAGATCTGATATGCCAGTAGCTTCTGACAGAACGGCAGAGTTTGACGCCCTGGGATATGTTGATATGGACACATACTAGATGAAGTCAGATGCTTTAGCCGTGAGATTGGGAATGTATCACTAAGAGTGGACTGGTGGTATGAGTAACATTCGGGAAAAAATTAATTGCCAACACACTAGGAATAAAATACCAGTAAGACACCAATTCATTCTGATTTTAAGGACATCAGTAAAACAGAGCAGCATCTTCATGATTGCAACACCTTGAGTAGTCCTTCAAGGAACACAGTCAATGAGCCGTTTTACAGCCAGACAGACACACAGCTGGTTATGTTCCACACCTTGCAGAACCCTGTGTACCAACGAGGCTCACTATGTCTATTTTCATGTTTGTCCTGGAAACCCAGCTTGAAATGTAGCAGGCTGCTATTGTATTTCTCTACTTCAGGTGGAATAGGTTCAGGCTATTCAGCTGCCTGTGTGCGAGTCTCCCCCACCCCTTTTCATCCCTCTCCTTATTCTGCACACTGGGAGAAAACATGGAGCCTCTCTCCGCCTTGATAACGCATCTAATCCATCACCAGTGTCAGGCTGAAGAATTCTGGTGTCAGTAGCGAGCGGCGTGTAGAAATGTCCTGTGTATATGTGTGAGAAGACTCCCAACAGCCCAGTATGCCATCTCTTTTGTTCCTGTTGTACAATATAAGCTCCCATAAGGCTTATGTTAGCTTGTGTCAGTTCCCATCGGAAAGACTGAGGCTGGAGAGACTACATGTTGGTGAGGAGGAAAACACAAGAAAAGGCAGGAAGAGGGTGAAGAGGAAAAGGAAAGAAAAATTATAAACAATTACAGAGTTTGGAAAAAATGTAAGCAATAAAGCAATTTTTAAAGAGGTTACATATTAGTGGAGCGGGAAGAAAATGAAAATAGACATTGGAATTAGGATAATCACAAGAGACATCACTCTTTTTGTAAGTGGAATTCCTTTCCCCTCACCTGGCTCATACAGTGGCAGTATATCAGCTAAAGTGACCCGAGCCTACAAGGGGCAATTACTTCACATTTTTGGCAGGGCACCATAAAGCCTATTGATTTGGCTCTACGCCCCATGAACAAAGCAGTTAACCCTCTCCTCGACAGCACCTTTTCTCATCTGTTTGAAAAGGAAAACAAAAGCCTGCCCAGACGCCACAACAAATCACACATGCTGACCATTCAAATGGCCATTTTTTTGCTCCCACTAAATATCAGTGAGTATCACTAGCAAACATTCTATTAAACTGACTTCCAGAGACCAATGGTGCAATTTGCCGTCTGGATAATAGCTATATCCAACACTCGTTCAATAAAGTTTTAGCTCTGCAATATTACCATCTCTCTCGGTCACATAATTCACAACCCAAAACATGATTATATCAGCCCTTTCTTCTGTTTGCCCCCGAGTAAAAAAAGAAACCAGAGACCACGGCATGCATTAAGGGGTCTGTGGTGGGATGAGATCAGGCCTCAACTCTAATCAGCCCAAACACATATTAAGCACAGCAGCACAATGTCAGGCCTATATTTAGCTCCACATTAAAACACTGAACAGAGACCAGCATGCTGCTGCTGATGGACACAGTCCAGAAAGGTTCACAGAGAGCAAAAACAGAGGGATGTGGTGGGAGGGATTTTCTGCTTAGCCCTTAAAAATCTGGGTTTGCTAGTATGATGAAGCTATTGTTCCTATTTGCACATAGAAACTGTTTTTTCTAAAAACTGCATTCTGGCGATGCCAACAACTTTAAGTTGAATATATATGCAAAACATTACACGTTTACATAGCTACACATAAGCCCACACACAATTCCAAGTTACGAGCACAAAATAACAGCTACCTCTGCGCGAAACCTCATCTTCTAATAAGGAAACGTTCTCTCCAGAGATTTTTTTCTTTTAAAGATGGAGCATTGACTGATGCGATGTACGTGTCGAAAGAACAAAGAAAAGCTATACCTATTTTATGTGAGTAAATAAGCAAGGGACAAAACAATCACGAAACTATTAGATGCAGCAAACACAGCTGCTGATGGTTAGACAAAAGTTATTAGAGGAATGTCAAACATACTGAACCAGAAGAAAATATCACTCTACTGCTTTCTCCCTCGGTGTACTTCAAAGTAGATCACAAAGATATTTGAATCAAGAAGTAGCTCAGAAGAGGTTCAGGTGAGGGGCAAATTAGCTGAAATCATTCCAATTTCTCCCACCGGATTTGTGAGATTTAAATGTGGGACAAGACTGCCAGGTAGATGTGATACTAGGAAATTATAGCCAGTGGGATCCGTACAACAAATGAGAATATAAAAGCACTTCAACCAAGACTATATTTTATACTTGTAATGTGTTTGAACTTGAATAATCTCCCTACATGTTTCATGGGGTGGTTTATATTACTGAGATGTACTTGGTAGTGGTAAGTGAACATGCTTTTGACGAATGCATTGTGCTGTGATAAGGCCTTGACACTCAATGCCGTCTTCATTAAGGCCATAATATTACAGGCGTTCTTTGACACATGATAGAATATTATAGATAGGCATGTAAATGAGATGAGAAGAACAGAAAAGGAAAAAGGATAAGACATAAGATTACACCTACTAACTGGATGTTATAGAAATAGTAATCTGAAATAATCATAGTTTTTGTTTATTTCTGGCACCATCCTTGATCATTATTGCACTGTGATTGCACGCAGTGTGTACTGAGAGCATTTTCCCCTCAGGCAATCTATTAAAAAATGATGTGTTTTTCTACAAGTTATTGATGATATAGTTCTCATGCCACATAAATACAACATATGATCCACAGGTTTTTTTTCCCTACATTCCCAGTTGTATACTGCACAAAAAAATAATAAAATAAGAATTACCATCATTATATTGTTGTCTTGGTATTTTTTACTGCCACTGGCTTTAAATAATCAGACATAATTTCAAAGTTTCAAAGGTGACTGTGTGGCTAAACCAGAGGTCCATCACCTTCACAGCCCATTACACCCTTCCACCCTAAATTTCAAACCATACCGCATGTAACTCTATGGAGACAGACATCACAACCTTTAACCTCTCATCTACCAACTTCCCAGCAACTCTTGAATAATTAGAGCTCCCCCTGTAAGTGGAGAGGGTAAGGACAGGGGTAAGATGAACACCACTCTGGGGACCTTTGACCTCTGCTGGCCAACAGAAACAATGCAGAAGGGGGAAGGGATAAGAACATGGGGTGGACTATGAGGGGTAAGGGTTATCCAATCAGTCCTTTTCAGCAACACAGTGATGCTACTGATGGGTTGAGGAGGGGTTGGGTGTCTGACCCTATTCAAACTATTAACAAGAAAACCAGGCCAAAACCCCTGTGCTGGACAAGGGTTGCCATAGTAACCTCTCTCCCCTTGGGCACAAGATCAGCAGGGAATCAGCCAAAACTGTGGTCTGTCTACGTAAATACAGTGGGGCAAAAAAGTATTTAGTCAGCCACCGATTGTGCAAGTTCCCCCACCTAAAATGATGACAGAGGTCAGTAATTTGCACCAGAGGTACACTTCAACTGTGAGAGACAGAATGTGAAAAAAAAATCCATGAATCTACATGGTAGGATTTGTAAAGAATTTATTCGTAAATTAGGGTGGAAAATAAGTATTTGGTCAATAACAAAAATACAACTCAATACTTTGTAACATAACCTTCGTTGGCAATAACAGAGGTCAAACGTTTACTATAGGTCTCTACCAGGTTTGCACACACAGTAGCTGGTATTTTGGCCCATTCCTCCATGCAGATCTTCTCGAGAGCAGTGATGTTTTGGGGCTGTCGCCGAGCAACACGGACTTTCAACTCCCACCACAGATTTTCTATGGGGTTGAGGTCTGGAGACTGGCTAGGCCACTCCAGGACTTTCAAATGCTTCTTACGGAGCCACTCCTTTGTTGCCCGGGCGGTGTGTTTTGGATCATTGTCATGTTGGAAGACCCAGCCTCGTTTCATCTTCAAAGTTCTCACTGATGGAAGGAGGTTTTGGCTCAAAATCTCACGATACATGGCCCCATTCATTCTGTCCTTAACACGGATCAGTCGTCCTGTCCCCTTGGCAGAAAAACAGCCCCATAGCATGATGTTTCCACCCCCATGCTTCACAGTAGGTATGGTGTTCTTGGGATGCAACTCAGTATTCTTCGTCCTCCAAACACGACGAGTTGAGTTTATACCAAAACGTTCTACTTTGGTTTCATCTGACCACATGACATTCTCCCAATCCTCTGCTGTATCATCCATGCGCTCTCTGGCAAACTTCAGACGGGCCTGGACATGCACTGGCTTCAGCAGCGGAACACGTCTGGCACTGCGGGATTTGATTCCCTGCCGTTGTAGTGTGTTACTGATGGTGACCTTTGTTACTTTGGTCCCAGCTCTCTGCAGGTCATTCACCAGGTCCCCCCGTGTGGTTCTGGGATCTTTGCTCACCGTTCTCATGATCATTTTGACCCCACGGGATGAGATCTTGCGTGGAGCCCCAGATCGAGGGAGATTATCAGTGGCCTTGTATGTCTTCCATTTTCTGATGATTGCTCCCACAGTTGATTTTTTCACACCAAGCTGCTTGCCTATTGTAGATTCACTCTTCCCAGTCTGGTGCAGGTCTACAATACTTTTCCTGGTGTCCTTCGAAAGCTCTTTGGTCTTGGCCATGGCGGAGTTTGGAGTCTGACTGTTTGAGGCTGTGGACAGGTGTCTTTTATACAGATGATGAGTTCAAACAGGTGCCATTCATACAGGTAACGAGTGGGGACAGAAAAGCTTCTTACAGAAGACGTTACAGGTCTGTGAGAGCCAGAGATTTTCCTTGTTTGAGGTGACCAAATACTTATTTTCCACCCTAATTTACGAATAAATTCTTTACAAATCCTACCATGTGAATTCATGGATTTTTTTTTCACATTCTGTCTCTCACAGTTGAAGTGTACCTCTGGTGCAAATTACTGACCTCTGTCATCATTTTAAGTGGGGGAACTTGCACAATCGGTGGCTGACTAAATACTTTTTTGCCCCACTGTACATGTATATGTCCACAGATATTCTTGGATATTTTAAAAAAAAGCCGTTATGTCATTAATATTGTTTCAGTCATGAGGCTCAAGTTGAACTGATTAAGAGAGTGCGGTGCTCATTTTTAGTCTCCGTCCTTCAGAGGCCTTTTGATTGTTCCCCCGCTCCCAATTAGAACATGTGGTAAGATCAGCTTTCCAGGAAATTATAGCATTCCATCAGAAACAGCCTCGAGACTGAAAACAGGATACACTGGGCAATAATTGCAGTTAATGTTAATTAGTGTTAGTAACAACAACATACTTGGAACTGGTGACACAAACATACCTTTATAGTAAAAGAAAAAATGTACATGTCCCCTCTCTAAAATATATGTTCCAACAGGCATGTCTAATGCTATCTGCACATAAAACAAGATAAAGACTGTCAGGCATATTTCTTCTGTGTGAGAACAGCAGCAAACAGGGCCTTGATTCATTAGTCTGCTAATTAGAAAACACTGTAAAAAATGACTCATGGTACTGTGTTCTCAGCAATTCTATGCACATTTAAGAGATTTACAGGGAGGAACACAAACACAGCGTCAGACAGCCACAGGCTTAAAAAGACTACTGAATGCAGCTGTGTGTCTTTATTTGTATATTATACATGCAAAACAGCAACAGGCCTGAGTCTTCCTGTAGACCAAGAGATCAGAGATGCTCATCAGTAGAGACATGTGTCTGTGACAGAGGATTCCTCCTTTATCCCCCAAACACTCAGACTCAAACAAAACATCCACACACTCCTCAGTCCTCTCTTATTCCCTCGTAACTCATACACATGTTCTGAAGTGGCAGAAGAGGAAAACTGCTGTGTATGCAGAATAGGAAAGCAGCATATTCTCAGGTCAGAGTTTCTTTAAAAAAAATGACAGAGAAAGAGAAAATGTGTATATAAGCGTGAGTTTCTGTGTGATGCCAGCACATTTTGTAGTCTATGAATCTTCACTAAAGCTCTTTAAAAATGCCCACCAATCTTGCGTCGGGATTTAATGCCTGCTTCACTCCAGAAGGAATAGAGCAGCCAGTTAAAGTATGCTAATTCAGTGGCACTAACTATACTGCTTTAAATGTCAACCTTCAATTATTACACACACACACACACACACACACACACACACAGTGCCTCCCTTAAAACGACCACAGAATCATAAACATGCACACAAACAGCACACAAATCACTCTTGCACATGAACCTAGGGAATATAAATACTTGTACATCACAGCCACTTTATTTTATCAGTATCTGAATGAATAAAGGACATTTGTGAAAGAAGAGTATAAAAAGTAGCGGCATCAAAAAGGATTTCATTCATTTAACGGAAGATTTTGCAAGGATTAGACAGATGTACAGGAAAAGGGTGAGAAGAAAAAAGAGAGACAAAATTGCATAGTGGGAGAAGGCAGCAATGGAGCAACTCAGAGCACCAGTATAGCCACAAAAGCAGCTAGCAAACAGCCAGCACAAACCCTGACACTCCTCCGCAAACAAGGGTGACAGCACCATTAATTCTATTAACCCTATTAGTATTCCATCCTCATAGTTTCTCTGGGTCAATACACACCTCCATCACACTGCAAAGCTTTTGCTTTTCTTCAAAATGTAAAGGGAGTAGGGTTGGGTAATGGAGGGTTCAGGGATTGATGTATAAATGGGAAATGAGACAATGACACATCCTCTGCTTAGGGTGCAGTAACCACTGTGGTAACCATCCAACTCTGTTAGACCATCACTATATGGCACGATGAAGGATCTACATGTGACAGGTAAGGACTGAGGAAGAGTGAAAACTGGTACAAGGCTCTCAATTTGTCTACGTGTCACATTTTTAAAGAGTAAAGTGAAAAGGTTTTTTCAGTTGACTCAGAGGTCACCACATTACATTTAGATACAGTGCAGCATAGATTTTCTACACTAAAAGAGTGAAATCCAACCAGTACAGAGAGGAGGAATGATAACTGCCATTCATAACTATTTCACCGTGTAACAGAAACCTAAAAATATCTTTTCAAGTGTCTTTCTTGGTAAGCATGCCAGAGAAAATCAATACTGTACCGTAGCATAATTTGAAAAAATTGAACTGATTAAAACAGAAAAAAAAACCTGACAGTCAAGACAACTGTTTCCTTTTTAGTCTGACTGACTCTTATTTTTGAGTGATTTGGAAAAGGTGGCTCATTGCCTGCCCACATTCATATACCATACAAACGATGGCGGTTTGCTGCTGCAGCCGTTAGCAGGTTGATGAGTATAAAATTATATGAATCACATGCTATGGCAATTTGAATCATAAAATCACAACCCAGTTTAAACCTAGGAGAGATTTTGTTTGACAGC
Organism: Copadichromis virginalis; assembly: GCF_057382275.1. NCBI lineage: Eukaryota > Metazoa > Chordata > Actinopteri > Cichliformes > Cichlidae > Copadichromis > Copadichromis virginalis. Next base: position 29,766,070 of record NC_140637.1, read on the forward strand.
ACTCTCCGCCTCCAGCATCAAAACACTAAATGAGGAATTATCCTTTGAAAGAATGGTGTTTAACACCCCCTTCCCCTCCCCCTCTTCGTTACAGTTCAACAGATTTGTGAAAAATAATTCGTAACACAATGAAAGCTGTCCTGGCAGCATGTGGAGGCCAAACACCTAACTAAGACATATATAATGGTTTTTCACTTTTACCAACCCAACTTACGCCAGCTTTCTCTAGACCTTTATGATAAAAGAAAGATGAAATATAATTATATGAACCTATTCTTTTTGAAAACACAATAGCATTTAAGTAGCTTCTACTACAAATGCAACACAAGGTAAATGAGTTGAGGTGTTAAGAGCTTAAAAGCAAACCTCTCCTTCCATCTTATTCCCCTGTCCTCCCCATCTGCCTCCAGCCTAGGGTAGGTCATGAAGTTACCAACAGACACTAGTGTACCAAGTATGTAGGGCAGCACCATTAGGGCATTAGTGCCGGTCAGCAGCCAGCCAGTTTATGTGTGTGTGCATGTAAGAAATTAAGGATGTGCAATAACACCCTGAGGAAGGAGATACATTATGACTCTGTGCTGGATTGGTATATATGCTAACGATCTCAAAATTCCACAGAAATGAGCTAGGTGCCCACACAGTGTAAGGCTGTGGAGCACATGAATGTGCATATTCAAACAAACATGTGTACTTATTTTTAATCTATATTTTAAAACAGATTTTTTTTTTAAAGAAATTAAGCAAAACGCCCTAAAATAGCCCCCTGCTGAAACAACACTGCTACCATGCTCAAGCACATACACCAATATGTGCTCTAGCCTTAAGCTAGAGTAAGAGTTACAATATAAAGGGTTGTGACAGCTCTCTTGCTTTCCTCCACATACACTACACAGAATAGCTACAGCAGTACGGGGCTATCTCTGGTGTTTCTGGAGCTGAGTGAAGAAGCAAGCATGAGCTTCCCTGCTGTCTGGCTTGACTGATTCATGCCAATATTACCTGAGGGATTAGCCATTTCCTCTGTATAAATCCACTTTTGTGAGGTAATGTCTAGTATTAGCAGCAGGGGCCGCAGAGGGTTTTGTTACATTAAAAATCATCTGCCAAAAAGCATGCAACACTGGCGTGAAATCCAAAAAGGAAGCATGCTACAGTATATTAGCGTTTTTCTCGTACTCTCTCTCAGCTCAGTCAGATTAGGCATGAGATCGTTTTCTGATGAAAGGTTTCTCTAACAGTGACACTATTAAATTCAAATTCCAAGGCACAGTAATTGATATCTTGATTTGAATGTGCCTCTCAAATGTGAGCTAACCTGGCATATCAGGGAAAAATCTCCTTATTGTTTTTAGCAAGCTAGAGAGAGGGAGCTGGAAAAACTAGGTTTGAAAGCCCACATCAAACAATACCCTTCTCTTTTTTCTCTTTTTCATAAGTTGACCACAGACTCCGGCCAGACGGCTCTATGTTTGGCTACCTCAGTCCAGATCCCCCAAAACCCTGGCTTCATTTTATTCCATAACTGGGCTTTATGGAAAAATACATGTTTTCTGGTTCTCTTTCTCTCCATGTCCTTTTCCTTGTTCTTGCTGCAAAAACCACATAAATGTTTGGGTCAACACAAACCTAAAAGCTCGTTTTTCCAGGGGGGACAGGGGAAGAGTGGAGGCTGTGTGGGAAGGATTCATAGCACAATGATATAATGCGTCTGCAATTCTCCCGCCTGACCACTGCTCTTTGTTTCTCTAAAACAAGAGACTACATAACTGTGGCCTTAAAGAAGAGGAGGAAAGAGGAGGAGGAGGAGGAGGAGAAGGAGGAGGCGAAAAACTGGGTGTTTAGTTGGTTAACGGTTTTTGGCAGGCTGAGGGAGGTATTTTCTGTGTCACGGAGTGAGCAGACAGTGGATACTCCTTTAGACACACACACCCAGAAATATGCACGTATCTGCGCATGCATACAAACACACACATACACCCAAAGGAATTGTTAAAAGGTCATAGTTCATTCAAAGCCAGCCACAACGACAACTTGATTCACTTTCCATCCACACATACTGCTCGGAGAGAGAGAAAGAGAGTGGGAGAGAGCCAGAAAGAGAAACAGGAAAAGAAGCTGAAAGAAAGACATAAACTGGTATGGAATAGTGTACCTATCACTCAGTGTTTTTGTACGATATACAGGCTAGAACACAGAATTAGAATAACTTTCAACAGAGAATGTCCTACTGCACCTAGGGGAGTATGAAAACAACGACTGAACAAATTAACCAAAGAAAAAATGAAAATGTAGTCTTCCAGTTTGATGAATTTACACAAAAAACAAACAAAAATGATTAAAGCTTTGCTAATATAATTTGAAAAGTTAGGTGCTGCTCCAGCACAGCCATTTGTCTATATGGAAAGCGTTGGGTGTTCATGCAGTTCTACAGTTGTCGCATGTTATTTCATGCATGTTTAAATTCACCAGGGATGAAGCCTGTCACTCAAGGCCAAAGGTCACAAAATCTCTTTATAAGCCATCTCATGTGAAAAATGAATGTGTTTGTTGAGGGTCAAGAGGAAACATAATGGGGCATGCAGGGTATCATGAACCATTTCCTGGAGGATATAAAGCTAATCCCTCATCTTTAGCCGACAGCGCGTCTTTAACCAGATTACCCCAATAATCACCTAAACATCAGTGGAAAGAACTAATTTGGGTGTCTAGTCATAACAGTTTCATGACATCAACCAATCCTGTGATACTTTATAAATTACAATGTCTAATCTACCGCGCTGTATATACGTAGGTCCCAGACATCAGCAAAGCTAGGATCACCTAGTGTAATCCTATGGGTGTAGCACAATAGGGAGTCATAATATCCATTCCTTACATGGCATGGAGCTAGTGCTGAGCAGACAACAACTATGTGTGTGTGTGTGTGTGTGTGTGTGTGTGTGTGTGTGTGTGTGTGTGTGTGTGTGTATGTATGTATGTGCACTGACATGAGTCTAAGTCTGTGTGAGAGCAAGAGAGTGCATGCACACTCGTGTGTTAACGTTCATACATGCATAAATAGTTTTCTGTCTCTCGGGTGTCTTTTGGTCTGTGCCTCTCCACTGAACACACGTATGGGAGTTGAGGCTAAGGGGTGTTAAGGCCAGACAACAGCAGGGGGATGGGGTTAGGGATGGGTGTGAGGAATGCAGAGACCTAAGGGCAATGACAGGGATGGACTGGGGTGAACAGACAGGCAGCGATATGGAAACACAGGAACCCCCTACCCACAGCTCCTCTCAAATGATCTCCTCGATACACCTCATCTGTCTGCCTCACACTTTCCATTTATTTATAGTTCCATTCTCTTGATGCTTTGGTAATGCCAGCCAAAAGGCAAATGACTATAAATGGTGCATTCCTTTTGACATCTGAAGGTGTGCGCCTGCATGAGGCTGCACTTTTGACTGTGTATATGCATATGCACATGTAAGGGATCCAGATGGCGTGTATACTAAAAGGAGCTGGCTGAAGCTATGAGGCTACATTAGAATTGGAGGAAGAGGGCATAAGGAGTAAAGTGGGTGGGAAAGAGGGTCACACATCAGCAGTTGCATGAAAGCCTGGGGTTCCCACTTCCTGCCAGAGATTTGTCTAACGGGAGGCCCTCCATAATTCAATAACAATAATCCCCAATGAAGGCCCAATAAAGAAGGCTGCTGTGGGGTGGAACTAACTGGCTGCACGCCGCCTCCTTCTCCAAACCATCCGTCCATCACTTATTGGGAGAGAGAGACTGGAAAGGCAAAATGGGGTAGTAGGGTGGGGGTCTGGGGAACAAGCCCAGCTGACATGCTGCCCGTAGCCAGCAGCCAGTCGGACACACAGACAGATACAGATCCCGTCTATCCCTCCCTCCTCTCCAACCTGCACGCCCTCCCTGCAGTCGATCCCCAGGCTGCCTCATCCTAGTGGAACCCCCCTCCCCGCTGAGCAGGAGACAGAGCAAAGAAGTGCAGCTGCCTCCTATAGTTCCCTAGATGACTGAGCAGCCATGACGGCAAACAACACAAAGACAAAAAAAATTATGCAAATGTGAGACCTACACAACCAGTATCCCCAGCTGGGGTAATCTATTGATCATGTTTTGGTCTGATAAATCACCATTCTTTTAGTGTGTTGCGATAGCTGAATGACTGGAATCCATAACATAACATTATTGTTTATGATAACCATTTTCCAAACAACGCATGACCCTTCCCCGAGCCCTACAGTACATTGAACTCTGAGTGGAAAGAAGAAACAGGACACTTAGAATCATTGTAGAATAACTGTTATGAAACAAAATGTTATTGTGGTTAAAAAATGAAGTGCATTTTAGGCTACATGCATGGATATGTTTCGGTTACAGTAAATCTGTGTCTGTGCCTGTGAATCATAATGACTTCATTAAAAGCTTATCTTGCTTTATAGCTGCATTAAGATCATTAGAAGTATTTCAGTGTGTGATGCATTATATTGTTTGGCTACTTGGTCAACTAGTGTCTGTGCAAACCCATTACAGTTACTCAATTGTAATGACACAAACAATAAAGTAAATGGCTTGGTTAAGACCAAATTGCCTCCTATGCCTTTATTGGACCCAGAGATACAATATACCAGAGAACAAAAGGTAACTAAGGTGTAACTAATTAAAGTAGATTAAAGAATACTACTTTCTCATCTGCACTGTGACTCTCATTTTTCCACAGAAATGAAATTTGTTATTTCAATGTACAGTGTGTTTAGTTAACTTATCTGTGGAATCATAATGAAATGCTTTTCAGTAAAAAGTGCTGTTCTGCTGGAAATTACCAAAATCTCTTATACCCACTATTCAGGAAAAGGACTGTTTATGTGTTGCAAAAGTTTCAGAGGAAAAAAAATGGTCAGTTGAGTTTACCCAATGCCTTCACATGTGGATAAGGCATGCTGAATGAATTCATTAAATGCAAAAGTTTCTCACAAGTTTCTTGTTAGAATCAGTCTACAACCACGGACAGCTGTGTTTAATAAATTAAACAAGAACTTTGGTATTTCCATCTGACAGAGTGTGGTTTACTCTTAGCTAGTCATCAGAGGAAATGAGGCCATCCTTTTTAATGGCCCACATTTCAGAAAATCATGAGATACAAACAGAAAAGCTCAGCTACAATCACTGAAGCCACACTGACTAATGTGTATATACTGTATGAGAATAGTTGTAAGATTTTTATGTATTTGTGCATATAATGCCTGTGTTCTGCAGTGATATTGTACAGAGTTAATCTTAACTCAGCACATACAAATAAATTGTTCAGGACAACATTTAAATATTTTTTCAATAGCAGATTAATTTCACAGAACGCCAAATAAGTCCCTGAAATTCTGAAAGAAATGACATGAAGCATTCCTAAGGTGTAAGATTATTTAAAACTTTTTTTTTTTATTTAAACAAAAAGCATTAAGTTCTCATATCCTTAAGCATTTTACAGCCTAAACTCAAACTCTAACATCTGCAAAGTCTCGTCTTCTCAGTAGAAGTCCACTGACTTATGACAATTCCACCCCTCCAGACATCTGCTGGGGACGTTTGTTGTATAATGGTATTCTGGTGCAGTACACCTGCACATCAGGAAATAAATAGAATAAGTAGGAGATTCTGTGCATTAAAATGTGATAATGTGAGTGAGAATATTTTGTTGGACACAAGCAGATATGTCCGTTTGGAAATGCCAGTTGACTGATCAGACTGAGAAGGGCGTTCAAAATGCCTGACAAATTTGTAACAGAGGAGTAAGGCCTCCATGCTAATCCATTCTTAGAAAAGTTAACTACAGTAGAATAGTCCCATGCTGACCCTGCTTTAAACACACTGAAACACGAAACTTTCACAAAATCCCCAAAACAAGGTTGTAAGAGGAAAAACAGACACTGCCATTCCACAAAGCCATAAAATTTGCAAACACGTATGTGCATGCAAGCCAACAATACACACATCACAATTACTCACACAGTAGAAGTCAAAGCAAAGATGTCATTAAGCAGGAGACTGAAAATATAAGCACATAATATAAGCCAGCAAAGCATTTGGGAAAACGAAGACAGCTTATTTAGGCTGCCTGAAATAAACAGCTGCTTTAATAATGGGAAGGTCGGAAGTTAGTGCTATGAGGGGAAAGGAAAAAAAGAGTGCTGTCACTTTGTTTTTATTTTGACATAAAAGATTGCGAAAAGTACTACTGTTTGGGCTGGCACTGATCCAGAGACCAATGCCAGTTTGAGGAGAATATAGTTTCTGTAAATGGAGACAGCTATGGGGGGAGCTCTGTGACTGGTCACAGCTGGCATATTTGCTTGCCGAGGACACTTCCCCTCTTTTTGGGATAAAGTAGAGAATGGAGTCAAATGTTAGGTACCAGCCAAATAGGCAGCAGGTTTGGCACCAAAATCAACTCCATTTAAACGTCGAATTGTGCCAGAAGTTAAAAGGGAGTTAAAACATCTTCATTCAACCCAATACCTGAGCAGGTTTTTAATCCATCTTTATTACTTAAGTGTTGCTTCATAAATATTAAGAAGAGCTAAGCCAACAATAATTCAGCTGTGCAAAGTTAAAAGAGCAACACAGAATGAAATACTTCTAAAACAAAACTGACAGCACATGAGATGTTACAGCACAGCCACCTAAGGTGTTTCATATTCCCAGTGTTCCTCAACAAAGCCTGAACCCAAGCACACTGGACTAATGTTGACATGGATAGAAAAGAAAGGTGCGTTTACTTTGAGGAGCCAAGTATGTGCTGTCTAATCCATTTCTTGTGGGAACCTGTAATGCTGTCTGATACCTGTTAAGAGTGCAGACACATAGAGGCCTCTGTGCTTTGCCCGCGGTCATATCTCTGAATGGGTCTTATTGGAGTGTTGCAATAACTCATTATGAGTCACAGACAGTCCAACATCTACCCAACGACATTAATGCTGTAAACACAGGATATGGTAGTTGTGGTGAAGAAATACAAACACACAGACATGAATAAACGCTCACACACACACACTAAATTAGTGAAAGGTATATAAAGGGAGTTCAGACTTCATGAACAGGCCTTGGGCTGTTTTTAGTCAGGCAGGGAGTGCATACCTACACTAGAGACACGAGATAATTCACTGAATAAATAACTGCATGACCAAAAACAAGAGGGCAGTGCACAGATGGTCGTGCAATAAAAGCTGTGTGTGAGCTTTGTGTGTAGTTTTGAAATGTAGTCTAGTGTGGTTAAGAATGAGCCAATCACTTCTTGTAGGGTTTTTATTTTATTTTATTTTTTTATTGTCACTCCCACCAGACCTTATCAATAAGAAAACATCACCAGAACAAAAGCCTCACGATGCACCTGAGCCTGGGGCATTCCACAAGCCAAGGCAAAACTGTGCTCTTCCTTTGCACATGTGTGGTTACTGTTTTGAACAAGTGTGTATGCATGTGTGTGCATAGATCACTGTAAAGACACTGTACTCACACACCTACTAAACAAACTTATCTCTATGTGACATGCCAGTCATCAGGAGAGACTGACTAGAATGAGGTAACCAGACTAAAGGCGCCCAGACTTGTAGATTAGATGTTGTTATTATATCTTTGTTATTTGAATATCATTTCATTGCTATTACAAACTGGATTGCATTCAGTTTTTATTCACAATTTGTTTAGTGTCCCAACATTTTTGGAATCCGGTTTGGACTTTTGTGCCTCTCTCCTTCACCTTTTCTGTCCCTAATGAACAACAAAGCAATGTCAGGCAGCTAGAGAGGAGAGGAAGGATTATACTGAGCACACATTAACATCACACAACACTCCAATCAACCGAAAAAGTAGCATATTAAAGATGTGAGTTTGTGTAATGGTGTGCACAAGTGTGTGCACAGGTGAGTGCAAGGGCCTGTGCTGCTGTGTGTGAATACAAATGTGTATTTGTCTATTTAGGGGAAATAAAAGGAAGATTTCAATAGCCTATACACTGAACAATAGGGCCAATCAGTCTGCTGGATCACGACTGATTAACAGATGAGCTCACTCTAGGTGAGCATGTAACACTGATATCTCGGCAAGAGTGCAATAACAAAACCAATCATAAAAAGATTCAAAACTATCATCGGTTGTTTCTTCAAAGACACACTGAGTGAACCCTCGTGCTAAAACAGCATAGAAAGCAGGAGAACAAGAATCCATTTCCCAAAACAATCTGAGTGTTCCATCTCGATGGCCTTGAAGGGCATGAGCAGAATAACAACTGGCACTGTAAAACAGTGCTATTCTCATTACCCTCTGTGGAGTGAATAGAGAGACAGACTGTGAAGAAGGCTAATGAGCTAGTTAAGGTGGCAGTAAATGTCATTCCTCCTCTGGCAGGCCCCAGGCTGCAGTACTGCTACAGGCCATTACCTGGACAGGGATGCTTAAAGCTTGCATCAGCACTTACTGCACTGCCTAGAATTCTCTCACACACACACACACACACACACACACACACACACACACACGAGTAACGTGTATACACCATAACACTACAACCTTGCAATATAACATGCATTACATTAAAAGCCTAAGCGGATCACGTTGAAGAAAAGTGTGTGACATGAGGCGACACAGTCCTTAGTCGCTTTAATCTTCTTTCCATTGACAGAAACTGTAATGAGTAAAGAGCTTTTCTGGCTGCTTTCCACGCAGGTGTTGACTGTGGTCTGCTGGCTTGTTAGCTGCTTGGCCAGTTAGTTTGACCTTTAGTAATTTATTCTCATATCCAACTAGAAATATAAGATTTCCAAATTGGATCAGTCAGAGTTTATTCTGAAAAGAACAAGGACACAGTGTGACTGGTCTACATTTTGACATGAATGTGCAGGAGTATGCAGACTAAATCAAGGATCTGCAAACAACAACAACAACATAAACCAACAACTTTTAAAAAGACACAGAAATTTGAATTTAAACTAACAGCCAAGCAAACTAATGGACAAGGAACATAAAAGAATACTCTGCTCTAAACAAAAATGTATGCCTGATCAGATTTTTAAATGAAAAACTCTACCTGGTTGAGTCTGGTTCTTTCTGTTCATTCCTATTAGTCTCACAGTTAAAGCATAAACTGTATCTACTTCTGTATTTACTTGAGCCACATTCTCTTGAAGCACCTTGTCCAAACAGACAGCAGCTCTCAAACCTATAACACAGACGCTTTCCTTTTTGGGGCAGGATGGATGCGTGAATATAAACACAATGTTCAAAACTAAACCCTTGCAGGTTTCAATGTGACAACACTGTCAGTGTGTCAAATGCAGTGTTTATTTTCCTCTGTTGAAGTTTCAAATCAACAAAGTCCCCCTAACATGGATAACAGACAACCACGCTGGTGGTCTCAACGGTATTTTAAAAGACACAATCAGCAAGTTCCGTACAAATTTTTAATGACACTGAGTCACAAGAAAGTGTAAACTGGATTCACTAATGTACACGTTTAAACCTTGAAATTTACAGAACAATAAACAAGTTCTTGTAAAACCAAGAGAGCGACTACTCTCGCCGCACTCTCCGAGGTCCTCTAACAAATAAACTCTCTTTGGGTTTAAATAAAGCTCTGAGCTCCACTACATTTAAATACACTCTGGCTCAGCTTCCCCATCGGCTTCAATACGCCTCTGGGTCCAATGTATGGAGTCAGCCTGCTGCCCATATGGTCCCCACTGGATTAGGCTAAAAAGCCCAGTCACATAATAGTGAGGCCCAAGGAACCATTAAAAACCCATTAATTGTAAAGTTTGAAGCTTCTTATGGCAATGATATGCTAATATTTCTTAGCACTGGAGATGGGCTGAAGAATAAGAAGCAGCCAGATGCAATAGAAGAGAAATGTGCTGAGTGAAGGGAAAGGGTGTGTGTGTGTGTGTGTGTGTGTGTGTGTGTGTGTGTGTGGGGGGGGGGGGGGGGGGGGGGGGGGATAAAATGTTAAAATGGTGAAAAGAGATTCTACAAATAGTTCCAGGTCATGGTAACTCCTTAAGATCCACTTGTCTGCCAGAAACAAGCACGCTCCCTCTCCCTTTCTCTCTCACTCACCCACACACACTTTCTCACACTGGGTGAGAGGGAGTACTGGGGAATAAGAAGAAGAAATGAAGAGTAGACGACACTGAAACTGCAGGCAGCAGAAGACAAAGAGGTCAGTATTGCGGAAAACATGGAGTCTGACATTAAAGTGAGGCAGCTCAACTTCCATGCTCTATAGCGCCAGAAATGCATTGTCAAGAGATATGTAAGGGGAATAAAATATAAAGGAGTGACTGAGTAGGACAGATGGGTGGAGAAAGAAAAACAAAGAACAAAGTTACCGTATATCCTGAAAATTTAACAAAGATTGATAGCCTGCATCTCTGTCCATCTGTTTTCATAATAAGACAACTTACGGAATTTACTTTTTGGCCAGGTGTCATAGTGTGGGGAAATTTTCTGCTTATCTCAGCAATCCCCTGTGTTGTGGGGTGGATGGAAGGAACATTAGAAAGGCTAAGTCCCCACCAAGCAGATTAACCAGAGCCAGCCATGGGACAAGAACACAGATTTAGGAAGCATTGCCCAAATAAGATTTAGGCTTTTCACTGGCAATAACTTGGGAGTATACATTTCAATGCGTAACCCACAATGTAACTGATGCTTTCCTGGCTCTGAAAAGGACTTGGGTTAATCTGAGAACTGCCACTGTACCGAAAGCTTACAGCCTCTTCCAGCTGAATAGAGCTGCTGTGTGTAAGTGCTGGAGCTTTTCTCCTGTGTCGTTCAAATTCAACACTCAGATTTCCTTTAAAGCGAGAGGCAGTGCTACTTGTTATTTGTTTGTTGGAAAGCCTCTTGTATATAATGTGGATCTCATCATTTCAGTGTGGTATACAGATCCCATTACAGTGCAGCTGACATGACAATACATAAAATGTCAGAATCAATGACGGTTGTAGCCACAAAAGAGGAAGTGCTGCAGGAGTACAAAGGTCAGGGAGTCCTGAATGTGTCATTCTTCTGTGTAATGAGTCCTTTCCCTATGTGTGTTTAGGATGCCAATGAAGGTAAAGCACACTGGACTTGTCTTTTCCCTGTTCGGCTCTTGGGAGCCAGGTGTCTCTCTTTAATGGAGCCATGTGGAGACTAACGTAGGTTAATGAGCCATACAAGCCCCAGTGGAGATGAGCATCATAGGCTATATGAGATCCCCTCTCATCCCTATATCCCTCCATTTGTGTCAGACCCAGAGAGAGAACTGAGGAACAAAGGAATCTGTGGTGGAATGGAAGCAGAGATGCAAGAGAGAATGGAGAGCCAAAGAGAAAAGCGGGTCTGCCAGCCTTTTAAAACAATTAAGGTCTGGATGAGATTCACTAAAAGTTCCACTGCCAAGCAAGGCCCAAATGTGGCAGTAAAGGGAAGGCTTAGTGAGAGCCGGCCTAATCAGAAACAGACTCACTACGACAACAAACCAAACCACACACACACACAGGAAAGTCGACACTTTACATATTAAAGCTCGGCAGGGAGGGGAAGAAAGCCTGTGGTAACATCAAATTGTAATGAGGAACAGGCTCGGAGAGTGCATAAAGCATAGAAAGAGACATAAAAACAGAGAGTTGTAATGATGATTTTGAAGGAAAGAGCGCTTTTAACCACAGATGCTATGAGTCTGTTTTAAGAATGTTTGTTGTGGTGTTGTTCTGTTTGGCTTTACTGCATTCCTCTTTTTGTCTTGGTCTCAGATGTGGCTTAGTCTCTCGTTTAGCCGTCTGCGGCTCCATTTTAGCGTAAGCTATAAACTTAGAGCAAGCAAACATTTGAGCATGCTGTGTTTCTGTCCCCAAACGTGAATGTGTGCTTTGCTAAGATGCTGCCGAGACAAGAGAAGCATGAGTAAGCGTTTGGTGATAGCGTGGTTGGAAATGGAGGATACTGGCAGATGAGAGGTGTAGCTGGGAAGAAAAACAGACAGGAAAGAAGAAACACAAGGAAAAGCAGAAAGGAGAGATTTAGGAAGACGAGCTTGGTGAAATGTGGGTAAAATAGAGGCTAGAGAAGCTGCAAGAAGAGCAGAGGGAGCGAGGGAAGAAGAGGAGGCTTGACCAGGTTTGTGCTTCGGAGCAGAGAGCATAGCGGGGTTTGTGGCATAGCCGTCGGAGAGGCAGCCTCACATTCCAGGCTTGATCCTGTATAAATCCTGTCTGTTACTACAGATCTGATAGGGAAATAAGAGGCCAGATGGGGCTTCCCTTGGCCTTATAAGGGATTGTGACTTGGTCTGGATGGATAAAGGGTGAAAAGCCACGGAGAATGAAAAATACAGATAGAAGAGGGCAGAGACAGGAATGAGGACTGGACTTTGAGGAAAAAAATAAAAGTGGATAGCAGTACACAGCAGCAGAATATGAAAAAAATAAATCGAAAAGAAATGGAGAGTGAAACTAAGATGCTGCCTATTGTGTGATATTCTTTGTTTGCTGCTCCTCTGATGTTGTTTCAATGATTTTCAGTCTTTGAAGAGAGATGCATCAGGTCTCCAAAACAGAAACAATTTCCTCCTTGTAACAAGAGCACAGTTAACAATACAGCCCAGCACAAGTGGAACGGTAAAATTCATCCTACTACCATTGTTTCAGCCCGAGTCCCATAGATCATTGTAGAATTTTTCTCTAATGTCAGAAAGAGTATTTTTGCCCTTGAGAAAATTGCATGTGGAAAAAAAACAAAAAAACAAAAAAACCTTGAACAAATAGATGTTTACAATGTTAACCGCTAGAGCTCTACTGATCGCACACGAATTTGCAACACAACAGCAAAAATTCTTGCTATATCCCTTTAATCTACTCTCTTTGTTCTTCATTGTGTTTAGAATTAACAACATTTCTTACTCAAGATGTTCAGACAGTGGGAGCCAACAACCTGCTGAGAAGCCTGATCAGCCACACTAATCTGATCAGCTGTACTTTGTTCAAGTGTGTCTTATTCAAAGAGGACATCACTACCAGCATGGTGTAACCCAAACACCGTCCTATTCCCTTTCAGCTGATGATCCTGGGGAGAACGACACAGTCATCTGATCTAACACACCTTCCAACCCAACAGTCGCCTCCCTGCCTCCCTCCTCTCCCCTCTCCTCTAATCCAGCTTGCAGCCCAAACACAGCATACCTGCAACCAAATGTTCACCCAGCTGCAACAATCTGGACTTATTAGGGTGAAAACTCATGACACAAGTGTTTCTCGTTTCCTAATCAGTTAGAGGGCAACCCCCTCCTCTTTCCCCACTGTGTGTGTGTGTGTGTCTGCATTCGTTTTCATGTGATGAAACACTCTTGAAATAGAGTGAAACCAAGTGTCTTTGAATGTATGATCAAGGGAGTTTTCGCACACCTCCCACATACAAATAACTGCGTAAAACCTCTATGTGCACCTGACTAAATAATATTATCAACATGTGCACACCTTATAAAACACACAGTAAACAAACTTGGAACCACTTATGTTATGGCACGTATTAAAATTAAACAGTTTGTAGACTAAAAGGCACAATACCTCAGAGACGCAACATGCAAATGATGCTGACAAAATGCTTGCCCTACAACGCCCAAACATGACACAAACCGAACTGATTCATTGCCACAGCCAACTAATACAGCTCAAACGCACAAGCACACAAACACGAGACACACCACCTCTATCCACGCACCCCACTGAGCAAACAGCTGCTTGTGGCAGCACCACACTGTGGCTACCAATTACACCAAAACAGAAATATTTAACTGCCCTTTTAAACAGAGTGAAAATTAGGAACGTCAGTAGTTTGAGGCTGTGTTGTGATTCCATCAAATTATCATGTCTGTGCCTCGACCAATAATCCAGTCTGACACAGTGGGCCCATGTCACCACACATTGGGATGCCTCACCCCTGGCTCCGACCCTGACCCTTTGCATTAGTCAAGTTACCAGAGGCCCAGATAATGTTTTCCCAACCGCTAACCATTAGTGTTTAATGAATAACAGCAGTAGCTGAGCTGACCTATGGCTGGCTGAGGCCTCTAGCTCCTGCTAAGTTCTTTGATATCGTGACCTTGTTCATGCTCTCTCAGTGGCCTGCCATGGGTTTTCTGGAAGTACAGGTGCTTTTCAAAAACCACATATATGCCCTCGTATTCAGTTTTGTCTGGGTCACAGTTATTATGTGCAGCTCTGCACCTTTTCTCCATTCCTTCCATTGTACAATGAACCTGTCAAGCAATCTAACCACAGACGCATTCTGACATTTCACACATTTCACATAGCTTAGAGTTTCTCTTCATTTCTCTTCATTCTAAAGTACATTCTCAATTAATGTTTCTAGCATCTAATACTCTATATGATCTTTATGTGACTATAAAGCATTGTGCTCAAGTGGTCTGCTCTCTGAAATTAAAATATTAAAAGTGTTGTACATTGTACACTCATTAATATTTAGGGACATAAATTAGTAATTCATCTATGATTTTTGAGTGGAAAAATGTATGATATAATGGAGTAATATAAAAATAGATACATGGATAACAGGGTCTTTAAAACAGAAGAAAAAGACGTTTGAATGGACGCTCTGGTACAAAGTGTTACAAGCTATGCAGAAAGAAATGTCCGCTTGCATTAAGACTGTACTTTTCTTTGCTGGACAGCTGGACTATTAAGAGGGAGTCTCGGCTGACAGCTCTTTTTCATGACAGCATGAGGCCAAGATCTGACATACAGTTGTCAAGAAAAGAGATGCCCTGTGTGAGTGCGTGTATAGGTGTGAGTGTGTGTCTCAGAAGTGATGAGCAGGCTGAGTGAGCGGAGATTACCAGTGGCTTGAAATATTATCACATGCTATTAGTACTGTATCACTGTTCATTAGGCTGATGGCTAGGTGCAGTTACTTGACAGCCTTGTTGTAAGGAAGAGAGATGAAAAGTGTGAGGGCAAGAGTGAGTAAAGACAGAGAACTCTGGGAGTTACACCGTGCACAGAAAATAAAATGTAAAAAGGAAATCATTGCGAAAGGAAAATAAGGGTGAACGATAAGGGTCTGCTTGCCTCAATCCTTCACTGTCAGACATTTAACCAAGAGGCAAAACCTCAATGGGAAACCGGACAGCTGTGGTATTTAATGTCACAACAAGAAAGAATGAGGCACATTACTACAATCCCCAATTTTTATTGTCATAACATCCATAATGTATGATAAGCAGATGACTATTCAATGACTAAAAGCATGTATCAAAGAAATGATTTGTGTAGCGCCCATTAAAGCTTCCTGTAAACATTGTGTGATCACAGAAATGCATTAAACAATGCTGTCACCAGGACAAGCCTAACTCTAAAGGAACTGATAGCTGCTGCTGTCTTGTATGAAGTAGAAGCAGTAAAGCTGTCTCACTATCAGACAGAAACATTAGTAGCTGTCACACTCAGTTTGTCTCAGCATAGACAACGGTTTAGTATATCATCAAAACCCAAACAATTCTCATTTATAAGATCTATTGGCACTATAAGCTTATTGAAATGGAAGTACACATTTGCAAAATAGATGAGAGGAATGTTGTTTTCATTGCTTGTGTAATCTGGAATGATTATGCATGATATCAAACACATAAACAAGGCATGGCTTTCTTTTCTTTTTTAAATTTTCTAACTGCTTCTAATGAGGACGATCATTAAGATGCATGTAAAATATGGAAAATTCACCACGAACTTCAAAAAGATTCCCTCTATAGTGGGTCACTGCTGGAGTTTCTGTTCAAGTTTACAAAGTACAAGTTTGCTCTTATCCCCCTCTGTCCTTCCTATTCCTCCTTTTATCTAATTTTGGACCACTCTAATCACAGTTATCTGGCCCATTCAAGTGCTTTGTAAAGCAAATCAATAAAGCCTGGCACTGAGCCAGTCATCCACTTTGACAGATGTTGCTTGCTAATCTATTTTCTCTATTTTTTTTTCGCCATTCTGTCCTAAAGATGTTTACTCTTTAGCTAGCCGTCCTTTTCTGCCTGTCTATTTCAGCAAGGTCAGTGGAGAAAATGAAGAAGAAAACAGAACTGTGTTCCATTTCACACTTGCTGCAGAAGGGACACAAGTCAAGTGCTGAATACTTAAAGTTCATTCAGCTGAGAGAAATTTTTCCTCTTTGATTGGTGGATTGGAAGACATTTCATCTCAGAAATTCATACCTCAGGCAAAAAGAAAATAAATAAATAAGGCTTACACCCATACTATACCATTTCCAGAGTAACAGATCAATAGCAAAAACTGATAACTATTTCTATGAATTTCAAATGTTCTCCCTGTGGTGCCTACACTAGCAGCAGACTAAACAGCTAAAACTGATAGGCTGGGATAAGCTGCCTCCCAACGCGCCCTCATGTTCTGAACATACAGTATTTTTGTGCGTTTTATATTACAAATTCAATTGGCTGGAAATTTTGGAAAATACAATATTCATTAGAAATGAAGAGAACATTCAGCTTTTTCCCAACTTGTTTACCTTTCTGTGTATCCTGGAAGACACGGATCTGCGTTTGATGTGGCTTCTTAATCCTAACACCACAATGGCTTCACACATTAATAAAAGTCACACAAAGCAATGACACAGACTTCACTTACAGCTCTCCATGCAAACAAAAGTTTAAAAGTGAGAGTTTTTAAACATAACAAAAAGTTCAAGCTACATAACTCCGCCATTAACACAATTTGAAGCCTAATCAATAGGAAAACATGCTGAAGAAGCTAGATTACTGCAAGGCTTTTTCTTTAGACAATCTCCAGTGAAAAGTGGCTCTAATCAACAATGGGTTAATTAATCTCACTTGTGAAGTTAGTCCAATTATGGGACACACTCTACGGGGAATATTTGTCTCCTAAATAATAGTAATAAAATGCATTGCTAATGAAAGGTCTCACAAAAAAAAGTTCTGTTCAGACAAAGGTAAATGAATAAATAAGTAGTGCACAACACATTTAGGGACATGTGTGAAGCAGACTTTGTCTCTTTCGGGATTCGGATGACATTTTGGCATAGGTGAATGAATACCTTTAGGCTAAATAAAGCCTACATGTATAAAATTCATCTGTTGTAAAATGTATGCACTGCATGAGTATTTGTCTCCTGTTGTTAGATAATGAAAAACACTTCCTTCGAAACACTGGCAGAGAAAAGAGCAGGCAATTAGAGGAAGTGAAAGGAGAGGGAGACACATGGAAGGAGAGAAAGCAACATAGAGCTGTTTGAATGTGATTAATGAGATCACTGCAGGGTAGGCTGTGTCATTGTAAAAGTCTGAGCAGCAAAAAGGAGGAAAAATAGAGTGGCAGAAAGAGTTAGAGACTGAGACAGAGAATGGGGTAGAAAGCGAGACATGAGAGGGAAGAGAAAAAAACTGAGCAGAAACCAAGCTGACTGACCTGGCTACATTTAACTCACTGCTATGAAAAGACAGGGGGAATGAGACGGAACGACTGACAGAAAGTGAGTAAATCAGGCAGACAAAGAAAAAAAGAGATATAAAGCTCAGATGAATGGAACAGCAGGGGCTCTTGGTCTTCTGCTGGCCTTTTAACAGTGAAGTGTTTAGGGAAGCCTTGACCAGGTCTGGCAGATAGAGAAGCTTGTGCTCTAAAGAGAGCCATGAAAAGCACAGCCTGCTCCTGCTGGCTGGGGATGCCGCTGGCCACCTCTTTATCTGGCTCAGGGTAACAGACTGGGCAGGAGCAAGTAGAGGCCAGGATCGAAAAGGTCACACAGGCATCCTGCCAGTCCAAAAATCCATAAACAAGCTGGGGTTGAGCTGGACTAGAGAGATGGTTGTGGTAATTAAACATTTATGGCAACCATCTTTACACCCAAAGATACAAAGCCTCTACACAAATATATCATTTAAAATAAACAGAATACAAAAAATATGATTCTTCCAGATTTAACATGCCAATGAAAGTAGTTTTATAGTCTCAATAACCACCCAACAGAGGACTTCTTCAGTCCTGGCTGAAGTTCCTTCCCCCCCATATCCTGCTGTTGATCAGACAGTTTAATTCCACAAGACAGAGCTTTACTGTACTTTTTTTCTTTTTTTTGAAATTGTAAAAAAAGATAGTCTCTCAGGTACCACACACAAAAGCTACACAAATTAAATTTGCCTCTGTTCGCAGTTTTGGATATTGTGTTGGTTTGATCCAGCCTCTCTGTGGATGTGCTGGAAATTGTGCTGGGAGGAAAAAAATTATTTGACCAGCAACAGTGATTTCTAGAGGGTATGCCAAGCGCTCAGCTGTTTCTAGTAGGGAAACTGAGGCTGTATTGATAGTGATCAAAAAGATTGCCAGCAATCAAGGAGAGAGAGACCCACAAAGATGGTTGTAATAGGTACATAACACAGCTGTAATATCAGTTAAAGAATCGCTCATACATGCCACTTTTTATCTAAAATGTCAGTTGCTCCATAAATAGGTGTATTTCGTGTGATGTTTTTCCATTTAATTTTAACCACACAAGGCAAAACAAACAATAATTTAACAATGGAATGCAATTATTTGTTCAGTCTGGGATTAAGTAGAACACACTATTCAATCTAAGTGATGCAATTGTTATTATATAAAGCATTCAGTGAGAAATAGCAATTACTGACTATGATGACTGGAAATAAGTTCTACCTGGTTTGCGATTGTGACAGTTCTTTTCACTTGTAATTGTATTTCTTTGTATTGTATTGTATTGTGAGGTTAATTTATGTTGTGTAGGGACTACAAAGATCTTTAATAAAGCCGTTAAAAATATTAATTTTCTGTGTTTTTAGGTTTTTGGAATTCGTTTTTGCAATTATGAACAACAACTGAACATTTTCCATAAAAAGAGGTTAGGTTTCATATTTCCACATAGTCACTCTGTGTTAGCGCGTTTTAAGGGATGCAGGTGACAGGATGGCTCACTTCTGTTTTCAAAATAATTTGTACCCCTGGGGGAACAGGATGGGCCTCCTTTCAGCTGTTGCTATGGACATCATCCTCAATGATATTTAGTGCTTCTCTCCCTCTTTTACTCTAGATGTTCATCTTTGTGTCTATTATTATTTCACCGACTCAGTTTTTCCACCTGTTCTACTTTCTTTCTCTCCTTCATTACTGCCCCAGTATCCTTGTGCATTACTATTTAGACAACATAGCCGGGCTACAGTGAAAACAAAAGTCAAGGGTTGGAAAGCAGTGAGTAAATTTGCTGAGCTAATCCATCAATTTCACATAAAAATCCATGCCAGGCAAAGCCAGGCCACACAAAGACAGGTGAGCAACCTCTTGGCTGACAGGCCAGACACCCAAGTTGCTCTGATCGTATTCTTTCTCAGAGCAACAAATCCAAGAAATAATTCACAGAGGTTCATTGCAAAATCACCCTCTCTGTTCGGGGTAACCACAGCATAGAAGGGCGAGAGTGGGGTTGGAGGGAGGATGGTCACTTGTCCACCAGGACCCTGTAGTAGCAGCTGCTTGCATTTACAAGCCTTTTAAGTCTGGAATACTTTATGCCCTGTGATCAGCTGTTCCCCTCAGTGACCCCCCCCCCAACATCACTGTCTACACAACACACACAACCCTGCTGTTCTTCAGGCTACTGTGGGAGCCATGTGAGTAAGCTGCGCACACTCTGCTACGTTAACCAGATCTACAGGACATTTGTCCAGTTAAACACCTGAACCACCCTTTTAAGTTGCCTCTTTTAGCTACAAAACATATTATCCAAACCAATTACCCCATTATTCATCAGGGCATGACAGAAAAAAAACAACAACAAACTTTTCCATTTTTGGTTTTTGTTCGCCTAATCCAAACCAAAACACTGAAGGGTAAACTAGCCGACATTTACTAAGATAATTGCTGTTTGTAAAGTGTACAGTACAATAGCTATACAGATTATGCCAATCCTTCATGACTCAGTTACCTTTTCATAATGTAATCACAAAGCCTGTTTGGATCTTAATAGTTTTGCAGGATTTAGAATACATGGGAGCCTACCATTTGGGAATGTATCCCTATGGTCCCAGGTTCAACAACTCTGTTGAGCTTGTGAGAAAAACAGGGATAGAGGATGTTTCTTCTCATTGTCTGTGAACTGATTCCAATTAAGATGGGAATCGTGAATGCCCCTCTGCTGAACATGCTTTAACTTTCCCATTCATTTTTTGTTCTGGCTTCTTTCAACATCTAATTTTACATGTGCAGCAGTGCCCTCCATCCCCATCTATATCAAAGGCAATGCTTTCCGCAGCTCCTCTGCTCCACAATGCCATCGTTGATTCCCACCAATCCCAGTCCCCATATGGGATATGCCTCCTCCCCAGCAAAAAGTGAACCACACACAGTCAGTTTTAACTTGGATGATGCAATTCTTGGGTAATGTGTGTCCAATTGCATAGCAGATTGCCTATCTTTATAAAGTTCACCCACAGAGCCATCTTTGGTTTCTGTGTACATAAGCGTGATAACATAGATGATAGAGGCTGATGTGGATAATATGCAGACTGGACACAATTACTTTACATCTTGCTCTAGAATTTAAATAATACATTAACTTAAGAGCAGGACTACCACCTCACTAGAAGATCTGTAATGATAGCTTAGACTGGGATAAATAATGTTTTTCCAATCGCTAAAACACATTCATAAGGGTTGGTGTACTGGGCGTCTTCTACAGCTTTCTGCTGAGGTGAACACCTACTGGCCTCCACCATCAATCACTGCCTTCAAGAACACCACCCAGAAGTCCACACCCAATTTATGGAAGTCTCACAACACATTCAACCACACAGCTTATGCATGTGTTAGTCTATGCTTGCAGTGAAATTCTCTAAGTTCATAAAGTATATGAGATGCCCATTTGTTCCCACATCTCTCAGCAAAATGCAATGACTTCACACTCTGTTAACATCACGACAGAATATTTTTTGCTGCAGCACTGTATGAGACTCCTGTGTAGTGTTATTGTTTCCTGCAGTGTGCCACACTATGTATGCATTTTTCTTACTTTGGTGTCTGCTTACTCCCCCACCCTCTTAACCCCTCTTCCTCAATCAATCCCCTACAAAAGCCTGCCACGGGCAGCGATATCCACCAACATCATCCCTCATGCTTTGCCATGTTCCCGCAAAGCCAAGGAAACAGCAGCATATACGGGAGCTGATCTGCAGGGAAAGCAGGAGGGAAATGGAGGGAGGGAAGGAGGAGTGGGATTGAATGGGGAAGCATTGAGTGGAAGGATGGGGAGGGGGTATTCTTTGGGAAGGGAGCCAATCCAATTACAAGCAGTGGTGCAGCCCTGGTTTCTTTGGCGGCACAAAATTCACATTTCGACGGTCTCTTCCTTCCTCCCCTAGTACCTTCTTGCTTCTTCTTCTAAAGATGCCTATTCCTGCTACTCTGTTTCCTATTTTTTGCTCATCGTGGCTCACACTCACATCCTGTAATCGTGCATCCCTATGCACCACACCCCTCCCTTTCCCCATCTGTCTGTCTTTCTTGGATGCATGAAAGAGCTGGAGGTATAGCACTGTATCACCAGCAAAGCAACAAATCTTGTCACCCTAGCTGTGTCATGCTCAGATCTGCAGGAAGCCTCCAGCATCCTACTCCATGTAGGTGTCTCATGCAACTCTGTAGGAGCTTATCATCCCTCTGCAGAGGAAACTGTAGCTCATACTCTTTAGGTCACCCAATCCCTCTGCCCTCCCTGTGCCACGGCATGGCAGGGCAGGCTGGGAGAAGGGTGGGGTGGAGGGGATAGCCAGGGTGTTGAATAACATTCAGTGTAAACAATGCATACTTCGGACAGACTGATTATTCTTAATTACTAATTAGTCATTATACATGAAAACAGCTTTTTTTAAGCTGCTGCAAATTGCTACAGGGGAATCCCAATTCTCTGTCATTCTCCCAGCAGTCAGAGCTTGTACATTGTTGATCATTTGCGTTCATGCAAATCATCACGTTTCACTATCCAACAGCACATCTGCTTGCAAATTTCTGCACAGCCGAAGAGTGCATATATTCTCACGCGATCAAAAGCAAATTAGGTTCAATTAAAGTCCTCCAAACTTACTTTGACAGCAAGACCACACTAAAACACAACCTTTTATTTAGCAGTAAAAACCTGAGTTAACAACGCAAAATGCAATTTAAGTTTTGGGAATGTCACAGAAATATACAATTAATATTTCATTATGGCAGACATTTTGATTTCTACACTTAATATAATCTCGTGCTGAGTTCATTCACATTACTGAGAATATTTTAACAGAGTTAAACTTTTTCCACTATTTTCTCACTTCAGCCACCTCATAGTAAGAAGATTATTATAATCATAAATATTAAGACAACACATCATTTGAACTTTCTAATGTGCTCTGTTAGTGAAACCATATTCTGTGTGTCATGGGATCATTCTCTGTGGGTGACTGCTTGCTTTTTTTATATTCTGACCACTGGACCGTGGTACCTTTTGTCTAGGTGCGCTTCTCATATCCTGATTAATTCCTGCCCCACCTTAGCGTTACTGTGGTTACAGTCACGCCTCTGTATGTAGTCACACAGATGCACAGAAGGCTATTTTGCATGGATTTTGAAACAGACTAAGGACATAGCAGAGGGAAATGGGTGATTGCGAGCGGCAGGTACAGACAAGAGTGTGGAAAGAAACAGGCAAACACACACCATATGCAAGCAACAGTGGGGAAAACACTCCTCTGTTGCAAATAATTGAAACAGATGAAAAGGTTAAAAAAAAGTTGACATTATTTAAAGCTCAAACTGGTGGTTAAGTCAAATTAATATTCTCTACACAACAGCCTGATTAGTAAATTGATTTAATAATGGAAAAATGAAGACCAAAATAACCCACGACACTGACATTTATGTTCCACTCCTGACATTTGTGATCTCGGAATGACACTGAGACAGTCAGCCCAATGAGAGAAGCAAGGTCAATAAATCTATCAATATCCTTCAACTAGCTGTCTAATTGCAGTCTGGACACGAGACAAAGGACAACTATGATAGGCCTACCCGAAAACTCAAATTTCAACCAAAGCCATGCATACATATAGTAGGCTATATCACACAATATTACCAGACAGGTAACTACATTTTGGCGCCTGAGAATGGGGGACTGTGTATAGCAACACTTACAATTGTTTAGTGGTTAGTAGTACACTATTTATGTTTAAGTTAAAGCTGAGAGTCTGTATATTAAACCTATATGCATTACATTGGTGTAACATATACTTTTTATAAAAATATATATAGCTAATCAGCTGTTTGGGGGAATGTCAGTGTCACACAACAGTGCAAGAGCTGTTTGAAAACAATCAATAAATCATAGATGTGTCTGACTGACAATCAAACCCAGAGCGGCACTTAACAGCACTTCTCCTCTGCACTATTTATTCCAGCTAGTCAAAAGTTTAATCTCATGCCTGATTTAGACTTCTGAGCCGGTAATGTAACCTACATAAGTGGCCAACATCATTGCTGACATTTATACTAATGCATGTGACATTACACGTTAATTACCACGCAGTTGTCTCCCAGTGTTTTACATGTGGTGCCAACTAGCAGAAACAATTAAAATTTCTTTCTTCTGTTCCTGAATGTTTTTCACTTCTTTGCACATTCTCTCATGTCCATTCCAATAGTTTCCCCCATCCTCCTCTAGGAATTTGCCAACATGTGTAAATCCTTTTATTGATGCTATGATTATTATTTCTTATATTGAGATCATGATTCTTATTCTCTCACTGAAAATTCAACAACTGCAGCGAATAGTTATGAGTTGCATTGATGAGACTTGTAGACACATTTCTATGGAGATGCACCGTAAGTTACAATGTAAGGTCTCAGAGGGATTTGCCATTACGGTGTAGCTGTGGTGTAGATTTCCCAGTGAAATATAAATCCACAGGAATACCATGTTTCTTGCAGCTAGGGTGTGAAATCTATTATTATTAACTGGCCAGGAGCCCTTAACCCTCTGTAGCCTTTGTATTCTCTCACCAAGACTAGGAATTTCAGTGCATGGGCTGGCTCTTTCCCTTGGCTCTCAGTGGGCCAAAGCAGAAAGGTGCCTATTAAAATTAATGGTTCAGTGCAGGATACTTAACAGTGCAACACTAGAGCTCATTTAACAAGGAACTGGTAATGACCACTACAGTGAACTAGCTGTTGCCATTACACCTCCCTGACACTTTGACAGCTGGGATTAAATATTAAGCAGCTATGTTTCCTTGTGACCAACATCCATCTACACAGAAATAGGACCACTTCACAGTGTCAGTCCCCTCTGGACTATTGAGCAGTATAACTCCCTATGTATCACAGTAATAACACAAGCAGAGAACTTATACATGAGACCTTTAACTGCTGGATGAGAAGAGGAAGGGAGTTGGTACTCACCTTCTTCAGGCGTCCACTCTTGGTACCCACAAAAGCTACACAGTAGCCATTGTAGACATAAGAGGTCACAGAAGTCATACGGTCCCGAGTCTCAGTGTAGAGAGTGTGGCCAGTCACTAGTTGAGAGCCGCCAAGTGGCTGGTTGATGTCCAGACCACAGAAGGAGTCATCAATGGGCACGGGCTAAAGACAGAAGAAAAAAAGGTTATGAATTACAAATTAATAACAAGAATGTTTAAAAAATGGTGATCATGATTATCAGGGTAATATGTGACATTAAGCAAAGAATTCCTTAAAATTAAACATACTGTAAGTGCCTTGAGGCAACTATTGTTGTGATTTGGCCCTATATAAATAAAATGTAATTAAAGTGAATTGAATTGTAGGAATAGGAAGTGAAAAAAAATACACCAGAGAAAGACAGACTTACAGGATGAGGCAACAGCAGTAAAGAGAGGCTGAGATACAGAGCATTATAAAACAAGACAGCTCAGTAAGGACCAAAGATGAAGGTGACAGACTGAAACACGAGGGTGATGGCCAAAGTTGTGGAAATAGTGGCAGTGTTAGAGAGTGTTTGAGATGGGCAGATGAGAGAGGTGAGCCTGAGGGAAAGAGGAAGGTCAGAGTGAGGAGGAATTGCTCACGTGAGTCTCTTAGCCAGACAAACGTTTTTCTTTCGGGCACACCAGAAAGAATATGTATCAGCTCCACCCGACTGAGCTCCACCTTGCTCTCACTGTGGCTCATTACCCTGGCCTATCACAACATCACAGCAGAAATACACATATTGCACGATAACAGTGGGCATTAGCGAGCACAATGCGTGATAACTATGCAACATAGAAATGTGCATGTAACCAAAGAAGCACTAATAACATTTACTTATTCACTAGAAAACAACTGCTATAGTGAATTCTCAGTGAATTTAAATTCAGCTCTTAAGGAAAATTTGGGCCTTAAGACAGCTGCTTAGAATGAAAACTTCTTGTTCTTTCAAGATATGAAAATACAGGCAATGAGGAGGAGGTGAATAAGAAGTAAGACAGTGATCTGTCTGGTGTTGAATCAGGTCAGCTGACAGTCACCAAGTATCATTGGCCTCAATGTGCCATGCAGGCTAAAGTGAAATGGCCAGGCAAGCATTACATGTGTATATCCCATAGTCCCTTGCTCACAAACTCTATCTTATTCAAATTCTAAATATATATCCCCTTTTTACAGCCCCTACTCATTAGTTTTCTTACTCTCACATTTCTCATCCGTCTCCTTTCTATCCCTGCTTCTGTCTTTTTCACTGTCAGAATGGTCTAAGCAGACTGTGTTGAGAATGTGTGGAAGGCAGCTCTGTCTCTCACACAGTGGCTGTACAACCTTTCTACATATATTTTCATGAACAGAGCAATAACGCTGAAGGGGAATAATCGCCTCCGCTTGTATCCTCACGCCCCTCACTTTGTGGCATTTCCTTTTATTCCCTTTGCCCAAAATAGCACAGAGTGCTATGGAGTACTACTGCGGTATTTAAAAAGAAAAAAAACAATCTGGTGAGTTAACATTTTCATGTCTCATGTGGTGATAACATCAAATGTACTGTATGCAATTGTTCTAGGCTTCTCTTAAACACAAGTTGATGACACAGACGGTATGAATCAGATGGGAAAGCTAGCAGCTATCTTGAGGAACAGCCGTGAGTTCCAGACATCGGCTTATCAATATATACTCCCTGAAAATCATGCAGCTATTCCACATATGGTCTGTTGGGCTCCTAACCATTTGGTTCTGATTATATCTAGATTGTTCAGATGATGTATGCTTAGTAGACTTGGCAGACAGCTCAAATCCCCCTGGAGTCCATGTGGTTGAGCTTTCTTGTTCACCTTCTTGCAGATTTTTTTGTTTCATTGTGTTTTTATTGCTGACTTACAACAAATCTCACGAGTAGTGCAGAAATGTAGTTTTCTATACCACTGTTTCAAGAGACAAATTATATGAGACCTAAATTAAACATATGCGATTAATCCTTATTGAACATCTCACAACATGAAATCATATTAATTTTCTGCTGAGAAAATAGCTGCTACCCTGTTTAGATGTGACAGGATATGTGCTCTCAGAGATTTTTCCTCTCAGAGTATATCAAATTTATCAACTCCAGTCCCACTTCGCTTTCACAAGTGGTTAATTAGTTCTAAGGGCATGAGCAAAAAAAGCAAGACTGGAGGATAGTGTGACACATGGACACACAAACACACACACAGTGTGATACAGAAAGAATCCCATCATGGCTCTACTCCATGGGATTGACTACAGAGATGGTGTGAATCTCCAGATGGCAGAAGGCTGGATGGCTGGGTGATAAATCTTTGATTGGCTGCTGTATCTGAATCCCCTGGCTCAGCCTCAGTTCCATTCCCAGCCTCAGCCTTGGCCTGCATGTAACTGAACACAGTAAAATGTCTGCAAGAATGAGAGCTGGGGGTATAATTAAAGTTCTCTGCTTTGAGCTCGCTGGCTACCTGCTGTTTACAACAGACCAGACGAGAGGTACTGAAGCTGCATGTGTAATTTACTCAGAAACCAAGAAAGGTACAGTTAACAGTTAGCTAAAATACACTTGGGTTGGTCTAACCTTGAAGAACCTCACATTGTGATGGATGTCAAACACTAAAAAATACCACACAGAGTCACATAGGAACATACTTAAGAAAAAAAAAAAAGAAAGATGTGAAGCATACAGTATGTGTACTTGAAAGTAGTCACACTACTTAAGTTGAGGATTTAACATCAAGCACACAATGTCAGCATGTTTGACATATCTGGGTGTTAAATGTATTTGGGACAGGTTATATGAGTTCCACATGCACTGACATCTGTCTTTATAATCCACATTGTACTATGGATTTAGTAGCCAGTCTTGGTCTTAAGGACTGCGTTTTATATGTGACTGCGGCTAAATATACAATGCTTGGTGCAGTGTAATGCATTACTGGAAATAAATGCCTAAAGAATGAAGTGGGGGTGCAGCTTTGCAGATAAAAACTAGCAACTATAAACATGCACATACATGATTGGGCAATCTTCTGGGAAACTAGAAAAATATTCCAAATGGAGCTCCAACAGTTTAAAAGGCTCCCAGTGTCATCAGTTTATACCACTATTTCCCCTTCTTCTGCCAACTCTGCATCTTACAACATCTTATTCCGCCTTCTCAGCAGAGCTAATAAAGTCCAACAGCTAGTTTGAGATAATGTCTCCCTCCTCCTGACAATCACCTCTGACATTGTGCTAATGGGGAATTTACTGATTTTAATAGCAGTGGTCAACTGAGTTCCCCGGGGGGGTTAGCAACAAAAGAAGCTGATCAGTGCGGTTCTCATCATAGTGAAGGATAGGGATATCATTAAACCCCACACTTCACATACTGCTTGTACACCCAGTATTAAAAGTGTCTCCTATGCACACACAGATATACAGCACACATGCACACTTAGCCAGTCATTAATTCTTAATATTCTTAAAGTCCTATTTGCAATTAAAGAATGAAAGCACAGAGGACTGTGGCCTCCTGGGAACGAGCGAAACCTTAATTGTACGTGACAACATGTAACGGATACATGGCCTTGTATTATAGCATAATTGGGGATTTCAGAAGGAATAGTCTGCTGTGTGATCTACATTATGCCAACATCAGAAGCAGAGTAACTTGAGCGACACCCCCCACCACACACACACACACTTTATTTTTCTAGAAGGGGAGTGTGTTTACTTGTGTTGTGCTCGAGGAGAATGTTATCACTTTGATGGTTGCCAAGAAAAATAAATCCTCTCTAATTTATGAATATCTCTTATTGAAATGTACTTGAAAGTGGATATTTTCTGATATCAAAGCTACAAAACAATTTGAAATAATTGAGTGCAGTAGAAGAGTCATTTGTAAAATAGTATGCAATACTAGGCATTCAAAAGCATTTCTGGGTGATTGCCTTTAAAAATATATATATATATAAATAAATAAACCAGCATACGCTTGCACAACTTGCTGTGTTTTTCTGGTTCACTGAGAGGACTTAGTAATTCCCTTCACTGTTTACCAGCATATTTCAGA
Organism: Copadichromis virginalis; assembly: GCF_057382275.1. Taxonomy (NCBI): domain Eukaryota; kingdom Metazoa; phylum Chordata; class Actinopteri; order Cichliformes; family Cichlidae; genus Copadichromis; species Copadichromis virginalis. The sequence continues at coordinate 29,794,697 of NC_140637.1, forward strand.
AAGAATCTAAATGTAGAAGTTGCTCAATTTATAAAAATGTCAGACCTTATTATATAAATGAATAGCTCTTTTTTGGTTTTCAGCTACTTGAAGCTCAAAGAATTTAAAAGGAAAAAAAAGTATAAATTGATTCATCTAAACACGAATGTGCAAAACAGAAATGTGCAAGTAATTATTCGCCAATTTATCAGTGTCCTTACATTATTTCCTATACTATCCCAATAATATTTCCCAATGACAAGCGTTTCAAGTTTTTCAAATCCTCTTTCACATTGTTACCATATGGAAGAGGGTTATTTCAATTGTTCTCCCTTTCACACTCTGGATGATCTGGAGATCTGTGGATGGGTGCATGTAAAGTTTGTCATCCATTTAGTATAACTCACCGCTTTGGTGCACTGCACATCCTTCCCAAGCAGCCAATTAAGTTCCAGGTTTCCTTCTCCATGGTAGCAGGACTGCAGGCGCTCCTTAATTCGTGCATTGATGTCACGAATGGTGAAGACGCAGAGCGCTGAGTCATCTGGTGGGCGATGGAACTGCTTCTGGCCCTTAGAGAAGATGGTGAAGAGCACATCATCGTGGGCACTGATATTGAGTGATGCAGCGAGAACACGTCCTGGCTTGCCAAGGTAGGCAGCCTGCAGTAGCCGGTACTCAACACCGCTCTTCACACAGCCAATAGGCAGGGAAACATAGGAGTGGAACTTGGGGTCATCTTTGCAGAGGCGAACAATGCGAGAAGTGTAGAACAGGTCACTGCCGGATCCGCTTGACGACATGCTGTTTTCTGGTGTCTCGGGCTGAACAGTCAGGAAGTAAACAAAGCTGCCGCTGGCAAAGCCGTAAACATAGTAGATGTCAAAGTGAGAGACCAGTGCCAGTGTGTCTGATGGTATCTTTATGAGGGAGGACACAAAATCTGTGTGCAATTCATAGTCAAGCATAGCAGAGGATTCTGGGTCACGGGGCAACTTTCGACTGGAGATTGTAGGAAAGTAGTCCTGTTTGCCATCTACCGCCGTGCCAATAAACAGGGTCCCATCCTGGCCCTGCGAAGGCACAATGACCCCATACATAGTCCCAGTCTGGTTTACACTAGAGAGGTAGTGTTCTTTCTTGTGGGAAGGCTCCACTAAGATAAAGAGGTCATCCAATCTGAGGAGTTTACAAACTCCCTGGTACAGGCTGCCACAGGCCAGCAACCGGTTTTGGGAATAATCAATTAAGAGAAGCTTGTTGACATTGTTGGTTGAGACAAGGGGCTCAGAACAAGGCTGGACAATCAGAGGAGGGTAGCACGCCTTGTTGTCATCCTCTGGGCCTGTGTCATGGGAGACTAGAAGAGTCAGGTTGCCTGAGAGCTTGTACACACGGTTGACTGCTCCAATATACAAAGCGCCTGTGGTTTGGTGAACTGTCAGGTGGTTGAATACCCAGTCCCGACGTTCAGGGTGGAAACTAGTAAAAGTCTGCCCATTGGATAAAGCAGGTATTACTATGAGCCAGAAGCCTAGTAGAGCAGCCATTGGTCCCACTTTAGGGTTAAGTGATAAAGTTCTGCGAAATGCTTGCTGGCCCTCCATGTTTAACAGGCCTGGAAGGAAATCGCTAAGGGAGTTGAGAGAATGGATGTAATGAATACGTGGAGGAGACCTTTGCCTTTGTGTTGCTGAAGGCTATCTTGCAGGTCAAGCTTCACAAGGTTTTTCACATGTTTCTGTAAAAGAAAACAAGAAACAAAGAGAAAAGTTGTAAATTGTCACAGCTGAGTTACATGTCACACGAAGAAGATGCATTTAAGAGTGTTTCAAAGTGAAAAGGAATAAGAGGCTCAAATTTAATAAAGCAATGAGCTGTGGAGAATAGACAATTGGTGGAAACCATTATGGTGCACATTCCAAAGGACAGGGCAGGTTACAGCAACGGAAATTAGCCTGACCTGACTCATGCTAGCGCTGCTGCTGTCACCACACACTGAGTAAGAGGTTTCCAAGAACAGAAAAAAGGCCAAAACAGGCATTGCTCGCTAAAAGCAAGGTCACTGTGTTGTGAGACTGACTGTCTTTTTCTTCCAAAACAATGTGACACTTCAGTGAAGCTAACCTTTTACACATGTATTATATTCACTTATTTTATTAGAAAGGGTTTAGAATATTGTCATAATTAGAATCTGTATTTCTGAGTTATTGTCCATAACCCTTTGAGGATTTTAGTAGCTGAAACTTTGGCCATGGCAGATCTAGGCAGTTTATCTTTAAATCAAAGTGAATAATTGTGTCCAATTTGGACAAAATTCCAAATACCTTTCCAAAGATATTCCATTCACAAATGGGATGGGCATAACATCACAGTGGCCTTGACTACTGACCACCAAGATTTAATCAGTTCATCCCTGAGTGCAAGTGAATATTTGGGGCAGATTTAAGGAATATTTCATTCAGAAAATACATTAATCTGTAGCGACCTAATGTTTGATCTTTGACCATCAACGTCTAATGACGCCATCTCGATGATAGGGCTTACCTACAAAGGAAAACCTAAAACACATCTTCAATATTAGAGATCATGCCATACCAGAAACATTAGCACACAGCTTAACGTTGTGTGCTTCGTTATCCTTAAAACATCATTCTCTTCTTTTTATTATTATACTGACCCCATCCTCACGATTTCTTTAAACACATCCCCTATCAGTTGCCCATTTTGATATACTATATTAGTCAAAATGTATCACGCTACAATTAATGCAACCATGCTCTGCCTGGGCTGTAAAGATCTCTCTCCATGTGCTATAAAACCAAGCAGTCTGTCCCCAGGAGTTAATTATCTCATCCATTGGAAAAGACGGCCTGGATCTCATTACTGAAACAAACTGAGAACAAATTGGAAGCCACTTGCACACACCCCTACTCTTGCTCTTTAAGGGGCTCATTTTTATAGACTCTGAATCTATTAATTATTCTTTTATACAATTTATTTATTTATTCATTGTTTATAAATCAAGTTCCTCTAATACTGGTGTGCTCAGATCACAACTGATTAATTTAAAGGTGATTTTTGTGCTGCCTATAATTAATCCCTCCACTGTAATAGATATATACAAAACATCCTCATGCAAAGATTAACTAATAGAACATCTGATGTATGTATGAGTGTGTCTCATTCCCCAAGTATTATCGGTGTACTCTATCAGAACCAAGTAGTGTGAGGGGCTAACAAGTGGAGAGAATGGCAGTGCATCCTAAAATCAAGTACGATTAGGCGTAGCGATCCAACAAGGGTAATTACTATGGCGCTGGAGGTGGTAAGCTGGGGAGTGACATGGGGACGCCGGGGGCTTGAATGTGTCAGAGACGGCCCTACGTCGTTTGTCACGCTCCAGATTTGCATTTCCAGCAGCGAGGGCACAGAGAATCAAGGGTGAAAAGATGTGGCCTGAATAATCAGTAACTGCACCTTGAATTAACAAGCGACTGAAAAGGGGAGGGAACATTGTATGGGAAGATACTGAATAGCCAGCTTACATTGTGACGTGTTCAAGGCAGGTTTGATTTGCAGCAGTAATTTAGGGGTCCCTTTGAGCCGTGTCAGCCCTTTCATAGACCTCAATCCAAATCCGTTAATGGCCATCTTAGGGTCCCTCCCTACTCCTTGTGATCGAGTATACTACACAGCACCATCTTAAATATAACCCTAAGGAAGCATATTGATCTATGTGTCCAGAAACACAGGTCCTAAAGCCCAGTCAACCTGTTCTTGGTGTGTGTGCACAGGCAGAGGCGTGGGAGGTGCGCTGTCCCAAAAGCACTTTATTAGCATGGTCATAAAAGTGCCAGTGACTCTAAAAAACAGCAAGGGTCAGACCCCCACCCTCACTTTCAGTTGCCTGCATGCTGCCATGCTCCTTTGTTTGAGTTTGTACATGGTAGATTTGCAAAGTGGATCCCTTTGGTGGCATAATCAGTTTCCTGCTGAGCTAGCTTTTCGCTCAAGCCCCAAAGCCTTTTGCCCTTTAGATCTTACGCTCCACCTCCACGCTTTAATCGTATGTATATACAATGTTTTAAGGCCATCCATCTTTTCTCCTTCTACTTTTTATTTTTCCTACGTTTCCTCAGTTGTCAGGAGTAAAATTATGCATCAGTCTCTTATGTTGTGGCAACAGCTGCCCATGCAAAGAAAAAGAGTGACTGAATGGTGTAAATAAAAACCTCCACAAAAAGGTTATCCCCTCATATTGCTTTCAATAACACAGGGAATGAAGTCTTTGTTCAAGCTGATTGCATGACCACCTCTTTGTTGCACTTGACATAGCACTCCACAGTAGTATGCAGCTGAAGACTTTAAAAGAATACGAACAAAACTCGATCCCCCAGCGTGCTCTTTAGTTCAAAGCCATATCTTTCTTTTGTTTGTGAGAAGTCAGAATTAAGTAAAAGAAAATTAACATATAAATGCAACCAGAAATTATTCATACTTAAACATAGTTAACTAGTGACCTGGAAAAAGAAGAGGGCATGACTATGTTGACATTGAATTACAGGTAAACTAGAATATAGGCACATTTGCAGCTAGTAGTTCTGAATAAAAATTCAGACTTTCACTACATGAGATTTTTGCCATTAATGCTGAGGCACGGATGACAATCGACTTTTTATTTGTCTTTTAAACATAGGGTGAGCGGATGAACCAAAAAAGTCTTGTTCCTGAAATAAATTCAGTGTGCAGATGTTTCACAATTGTGGCCGTGGCACAGAAAGAATGATAGACTGCCATGATGACAAAACTGTCAGCGTCAAATAAGAATATAAAATGGAAAAAAATTATATAACAAAACAAAATTCTTTATGGTCATTCTCAGTAGATTTCCATTTTAAGACTCACACTCATATGACAGTCTCTTTGGCAGACGTAGAAGGCAAAGAAAGAAAATCTTCATGTCAAGAGAGACGGAAGAGAACTCACGTTCCCGCACAAACGCAAGCTGTGATCATGGCTTGGAGAAAAGACAGTTTTTGCAAAACTTCCCATTCATAATGAATAGTCAGGCACACAAAACACTGTGTTGGCACACTCAGCCAGGCTGCTTCAGAGTGCTTGTTAAACAAACTGGTCCCACTGGCTGCATGTGCACTGTCACTGTGACTGGTTGTGGGTCTCTTGCTGAAATGCTGGTGATTTCCCCAGCCACTGGGCATGATGCTGTGACAATGCCAACTGTGGCCAAAAGAGCTGGATTGTAGCACTTTAAAAAGATGCAAAAGAGCGACATTAGGTACAGGACAAGGATAAAGGAGTGGCGAAATGCAAAACGAGAGCTAAGTAAACCCTCAATGATGGTTGGGAAGAAACAGCCTGAGGGTAGTCCAGCAACTAGCAAAATGGCACAGGAGAGAAGGAATTTGTCTTTGAAGCAGGAGCAGCCCTAAAGCTCCATCACCCTCAAATAGGCAGCAGGTCTTCTGCTTTTGTGCTTTCCCCCAGTTTATTCTCTCCACATCCTAAGCTTCTTAACACTCTAGCCAAATTTGCTTCATCTGTTAAATTCATATTTACAGCAATTGTACTGCAGAAGATAAAGAATGTAAACCAAATCCATTTATGGTGCTGAATCCATTGTTGTTGAATTTAAAAAAAAAGAAAAAAAAAAGGAAATGGGAGATTGTAATTTCATGCCTTGGATTAATGTGTTATTCCCTCAACGATTAATGTAAAGCATGAAATTTGAAAGCTTAAGTGAAAGTGATATGCTTCGAATCAAAGAGACAATTTGGAACAAACCTTCCTCAACTTTCTAGTTAGGAAAAGTACAGTTAAGGGTTTAAAAATATGTTGGATTTTTTTATTCATTTCCTGGTAAACTTTTCAGTGGATGTGGCAATTTGGACAGTAAAAATAAAAAGTTTTATATTCCCCAAAGGGAGATCTCCTTCTATAGGAACCGATAAAAAGTATTAGCAGTAGAGGTTTGTCTATTAGTCTTCTCTCTTTTCTGCTATCAGGAAAAGAAATAATGAGAGGCCTCGTTAGTATCTTATGTTGTTGAGCTGGAGTTATATTCATACATTCTTCTGTGACAATAGGAAATGAATTTCTCTGTTCCAGTGCCATTACGATCTGTCAGCTTCCAGGAAAACTATTCTCCAGTCATCCATCCTTCCAGCCACTGCAAGGAAACATAGCATTTTCTCCTGCTACGACCCAATAGCAACAGAAAGGGAAAACACCCTCAGAAACCACAAGCCCTCCAGTAACTATCATTTAATTCTGTCTGGTTTCCTGTGCTGTGATGTTGGACGTGGTTGGTTATTCCCAATATTTTCTTGTGTAACGATTCAAAATTCCACCATAAAGATAAACCCTAATAACCAGGAGGAAATTACTGTCATTAAAGCCTTCCTCATAACATAAAAAATAGTCCAGAGCTGCTAAATTAAAACCATCACTGTGTAAATGTTTTAATTTGACCTTTTTATAAGCCATTTAGTTGTTGTTTGTCTTTTGACATGATATGTGTGAGGCTCTGAGCTATGGCTGAAAGAGCTGCAATTTAGCGATGCATAGTAAATTAATGCACAGTTGCTCACAATTAAGCATGAGCTCTCTGGGCACTCTGACAGAGCACTTTGCATCCAGTATTTAATAGCACTATCTTTGTTAGTGACCCATATCAGTGCACTTGCTCATGAGCATCTGAGTTTAGAGGCGTACAGAGAGGCCTTGAACTGCTTGTCAATGAGCTGCATTTGTTGAAAGCAGTCACAGTCGTGCCCCAGCTTTAGCATTATTTTAATGAAAACACATAAAAATGATTAGAACAACCCACCACAAACTTACATAAAAACATTTTTCATCAGGTATAGTCAAGACTTAGCATAGACGCTTATTCCCCAGTGCAAACAAGGGCATGTGTACCTAATCCTTCCCTTTAACCCTGTCTCTACACAGTTCCACTCCCACTTCACAAACTTAACACACTGGTATTGCAGCTAAAACCAGTAACATTTACTAAAGAGATTACAGTGTCACTGCTACTCTAATTATATTTTTCCGCTCCCACAGCCGCTACATTCTCCTAACACACAGGCATGCACACATTTAAACTTGTACTTTCATGCAAGCTTAGACACGTACGTATCCACAGCTACAATGAAAGATACACAAATACATAGTGGCAGCTTCAATGTAAATGAATTACTCCTTTTCCCTCTCAATTCTGCTCTGACTGACAAAACTAACAAAGCTCTACATGCTTTTGTTCATTTGAAGGATGAATCCTGAGGCATGATCTTCTCAATCAATCCCAGCATAGTCATATGTGGTGTACGTCTCATCATTGCTGTCTGTCATCCGATGAGAGCAGATTTCTATTAGGAGGCATTTCCATAAATCTAAATTGTAAAGGGCCTTAGTGAGAGCAGAGCAAATCCTCAGTGGGCAAAGAAAACAAACAAAGCAGGATGTCAGGGGAAACCACAGGATCAGATATCTACCTCAGCTCATACACAGATTGAAATTGAATCAGGCTTTTTTTGATTGACATCATACACATTTTATCAAACCGAAGGACCTTAACTACTTTTGACGCACGTGGTGGATGCTGCGCTGTCCTCGCACTTTGAAAGTCTGTATAATAGTATAATGGAAGCTAGATGTGGAGAGATCCATTTAAGTTAAAGTAGATGGGGTGTGTTTCAGTGGTTTGCGTATCTGAAATTGAATCACTTTCCTATGAATTACTGAAGAAAGGAAATTTGCAAACACACAGCTCACAATATTTTGAACACCTGTAAAAACAGTAGCATTTTGTCCTTTCAAGAGGTTATCGTGAACTGAGCAGAGAAAGAAGCATTTGAATAAAATCAATTCATCTGATCTCTTACATGACATTATGAATTTAGGCAGTTCAGCAAAGCGAATATTTTGAAACTCGTAACTACCAATAGCTCTTCTCATATCTAAGGCAACTTCATAGTGGCCAAATCTCAATGCAAATTTAAGAGTCGGTGAAGCAGACAAATGAACTTGGCAAAATGTAGAACTTGGCTGGTGTGCCAGGTAGCAGGTGCAAAGGACAGCTAAAGGGGCATTGGTCTGAGCGAGTGGGCAATTGCGCGTCTTGTGAGTAGAAATGAAATGCATGAAAGGCTCAGTTCGTCTTGCCTTGGTGAAATCAGATTGCATAAACTCTGTGCTGTAGCACCAAACATAAGAGAGGTAAAGGCAGCCGAACCAAAAAAGACACAGATGACATTAAACCAAGCAATACCACACTCCAGCGCAAACTGCGTGTGTGGATGCAAGCAGCTGCATCATCATAGCATGTGTCTATGTGTACTGGTTTGCGTTGATTTACTTAAAAAAGAAAAAAAGAAAAAAAAAAATCAGCAGACTTTCCCCGCAGAGGCGTTATCTGCCTGTAGCTGCAGTCTGCTAAACAAAGCATGGACTCTGACCTTTGGTGTGCAGCTGCCAAGTCAGAATAAGGCACCGATGGACTGAACCTTCTGTCAAAAAAATATCATGCCAAATCCACAGTAAAACACCAGCAAACTGATCTGCAAGTGGGGAGATGTGTGTGAATTTAAGTACTTCTTCCATACATGTTCCATATGTGTGTGAAACACTGCAGGAAGACCTTCCATATAATGTGTAGTAATATGAATTTTCTCCATCCACAGCTTCATCATTTGTTCAACTGGGATCATAGTCCTAAGGCATGGCTCAGTGGTCAAGGTGACTAATGCTGAAAGGGTCTAAGAAAGAAGGAGACAGAGGGAAACCGAAACCCAAAAGAGGGATAGAATCAATGATGGTGTATGAAAAAGAGAAAGAATGTCAAGTACTGCTGCTAGTTGACAAGGCTGTTAGAGACTACGGCAGCCATAACTCTAGAAGTTGGCATGGTCTCTCCATTATCTGGAGAACATTGGCACAACATGGCTGGCACACTCAGGCTACAGGAAGATCAATCAAAAAGTGAAAGGAATGAGGAGGTCAAAGACGGTCAAAGATGAGTGAAATCTACACAGGACTATTCTTTGGTCTAAATGTATAATAGATCTACTCATTACATGACGAGACCTGTTATTTCATTCAGGAAATGCAGAGGGGGAGAAGGAATGGTTATACAAGAGATTTTGGAGGAGAGGAAAAAATGATGTGCATCCTGTCAGTCAAAGTAATCCCTTCATTTTCTACTGCTACCGTTTCATCTAAGGACTGTATGATATAGCCTGGAGCTCTGTAATCACACGCTAGTTGAAAGGATGAGGCTACTCTGGGTTGGCTAACAACCAGGCACTATAAACTCAGCAGGAAACACACTTTTCTGTTGAACTGCTCTACAAACATGGTCACTATGGATCCCTGCATGGTTTACAGAGGATAGGCTATAGATAAGGTAGTATGTGGGTTTAATTTTGATTATAGCGACAAGTATTGCCCAACAACCAGGGCTGTGGTGTAACTTAGAACAGTGAGAATGTGATCTGTGATGTAAGAGAAATTTATACTGCTGTGCCAGATATAGCTCTATCAATGCTAAAAATCAATAATATCCCAGTGCAATTAAAATAACAGTTGAGCATGTGACCTCAGTTTCTGTGAATGCTCTGAATGCCAGAAGAGTTGGCTGGCAGGATGCACATTGAAGGACAAAAATGGGGGGGGAGGGAACTAACTACATTATGCAAAAAAATCATATAAACACTCATCGCTCTTCCATGAACTTTATGAGTCATGTTTTTTTTGTCTGATAATAAACACAAGAGTCACTCAGTTGCTCATTTCCGCAGTGTGTACATGCTGCGTTTATACGAGTTGTTGTTCTGTCTGTGTCAGTGCGCATGCGGCTGATTTAATTCCTTGTGCTTATCCAGGACAGCAGACAGCTTTCTTTGGGACTATTCTGTTTACAGCTAGCCACACTCCTCCATGGAAATTTTAACAAACACAGCAAGACTGTATAAACAAATGCTTCTTCTTACAAAAGTGAAATGTTTTTTGCTGTCACACTGAAAGCATGAACCTACAGCTGTCACACTGGGTCTATGATTTTTTTTTTCCTTCCATTCTAAGCTTCAGCACAGATCTCAGTTCTCTCAAACCCCAACTCTTAAAAGGGTCAGCCGCAGTTCTGTACAAACACACTGGACTGTCTTATCGCAAACGTAAGGCTGCTACCTTGCAATGGCAGCACTTGTGAGAAGTTAAACCGCCTAACCCTAATGACCCACTCTTCTTTCCTGCCACAGTGAGTGCAGAAGTATAACAGTCATGCTTTGTCCTCACAAAGTCCAATCCTTTTTGCAATAAAACCTGAATAAACACTGAAGTTTGACCAAAGGCAAACAGTGTCTCTGTTTACAGTGGCAAAGATAATGAGACTTTAAAACCTGTGACCTTAATATGGAAACATATGAAAAAACCTATAAACATATGTAACTCATTTTTTGTCTGGTAATCTAATTAACATTTGACCAGTAAAGTATCAAAGCAAACTTAAGTTAATGTTGTGGTATTTTTTGTGAACCCCTACAGGATGAAAAGAAACTTTTACCCATTGTATTCACAATCGGCTTTGACCACAAGCATAATGTTGTGTGCCTCTCGAATACACACTACTGTCTAAGGACCATTAAAGCCTATTTTCGAGAGCTCTTTGCTTGGACACATAAAACAGATGCATTATCACACAGCTGAGCAGGGTTCAACCTCTCTCCTGTTCTCTCAGTCTGTTTCTCTCTCTACCTCAGCCTGGTCAAGGCCCTTCTAATTTCATCAGGGGTGATAAAACACCACAAAATCAGTCTGTGGTTAGTTACTTAGCCCAATCTCCCTTTGGACGAGAGGCAATAACAGCATGTGGTGAGGAAATTGGGTGCTTATTCACACAGAAGGATACATGCCGAGCAAGCAGAATGGCCTGGTTACTGTCAAGACTGTGCACAACAGACCACAAACAAAAACAAAGGTAGTGACTGTCTGTCTGTACACTGAAAATAATCATCAGGTATAAAGCGAGCAGAAAGGAGATGAATTGGACCCAAATGTGCCACAGTTCCCACAACAAAACTGCAACCACCTGCAAACTTTGCTCCACTAGGAGATCTTTACTTTTAAATCAATTAAGAAATGCTTAATTTCAAAGGCTGATTTGAAAGCTTTCCAAACATTTCTCAAATGGGTAAAGTGCAGTACAAAGCAAAGCAAAGTTACACTGCTACTACAGACCACAGCTCGCAGGAAAGCTTACACTACATTTGCATGCAAGTCCAACTAGGGTTTGCAATGAATATGAATAATAAAGCAGTAGTGAGTGCTGCAGTAAGCATTAACTCAGTCTTGCGCATGGTGGGCGTATAACAATCCACCTGATCGTCCTCAGGGGTGCAGCAGCTGCTGCCAGGCTATGCCAGGACAGGACTGAATATGATGGGACAGAGCACAGAGAGCAAGCCAGATGACTGACTGAGTGAATTGCTGGATCAGTGCTGAAGCACACACGCATGCCTTCCGGCCTGTTCCATGTGAGCCCCGTACAGGATGCAGTTCTGGCTGGGATACGGTGGAAAATCAGCACTTGCTGGTTTCCTGTCAGATAGTGTCCTGAGAATCTAGCAGGCATATCACCAAGGCAAACACTTTTCAAATAAACACACACAGAACAAAGATTGTTATAAACTTTGCTAAACATATGAGATGTTTATTTAGAAAAACTCTAGTACACAAATAAAACATGATGCAGCTGAAGTACAAGCAAATCTGATAAGAATGCTGCCTGCACAACAATCAGCGTTGACTAACGATACTGGCTGATCACAGATGTATAATCTAACAGATATAAGCCAAAACACTTTTTTAGTAGAGCATACTGCAGATTTGTGCTGCAGTTTAGAAATGGTGAAAATATTGGTTTCTGGTATCTGCTGCTATTTGTCTTGTTAACTGCTATTGGCAATATTAACTAGTGGCTGTATGTTCCATTGATTCTGTAGTCCTTATACCTGCGATGCAGATACATAAACTTAGATTAATATTCTGCTCATTCAGCCCACTTTCATGGTGTCTGTCAAAACTGATGGCGAAACGTCCTTACACACAAGATGCCACTTACTGTATGTGATAACCTTGTCTGTCTACTTTGATGGACAAGGTATCACATACCTGATACTGAGGGGTCACTTCCAACTTGTCATTTATCAACAAGAAGGGTTACTTTCGAAGGAGTGTGTTTGAACCGGTACCATGAATGTTTCCTAATCCTAATGTTAGTAAGGTTTTCTTTTAAAAAGCAAGGCAAGGGAGAAAAAAAAAAATAGTGCAAAACAAAACGGACCAAATGTGAAATGAACCAGGGTCTCTTGAAAATATCCTGCCCCACCCATGCCAACCTCCTTATGAGGACTTTGCTTTAATATGGGAATGTTATCTTTTAGTGTCTCATACAGCCACAGCTGAAGCATACGAGTGGAGCTAAAAGACAATTTCCATATACTGGAGAGATAAAGGAAGAGTCCTACAAGCTGCGTTACACAGAGTGTTGGGATGTAAAAAGCTCCATTTACTCATGTGTTGACTGGCTGAAGCACTTTCAAACAATTATATTTTCTTTCAATAATTATTTTTTGTTTCGCTGCCACAAAAAGACTAATTAACCATTTTCTTTCAAAAGTCATCAGGCTATTGACCAAGTTCTTATTTTGATCACTGAAAAGCATTTCATAATCTGTGTATTAGGCATATAGTACACATCTTCCAGGCCGCTTAGATCAATTTTTCCAAGCATCAGCATACGCACTGTGATGAAGTACAGGGATCAGTAAAGAGATCCAATACTCGCCAGGTTGAAAGCGGTGCCACGGACACAAACGACCAGGGAATAGTAAAGATCTAGAGACTTCACTTGGCTAGCTTGCTTGTTGCTTGGTCCACTCTGCTGCTGCGTCAGCTCTGGGCTGGGTATTGCTCTTTTTGATGAACTACGGAAATGTAAACAGCCTAAATGTCAATATAATTGACTGATGTAACCACAATAACTACACACCAATATTATTTACAAGCAAAGCATGTGTGTGAAATGCCTATAATGTACACGATCTGTGACTACAGAGCTGCTCTGAGTGTGTCAGAGCTGTATGAAGAGCTACTATAGCCATTCTGGGAATAAGTGCTTCACACTCATTTTCACAGGCCAGAGACTCCCGAGTCTCTCTCCCTGCTCTTGCTGCAGATATAACATGTAGACAGGCAGGCCATCTGTATTCTTCAGGCAGACACCAGAGACCATATTTTATATGTGGCCACCCAGCCTTATATAACCGTCTGTCAGTAGTGTTCTTGTACGACATCTTGATATAGTCACCCAAAGAGCAAAGAGGCTTGGATCTCTGGAAGGCATAGCGTAGAAGTAATCGCATATACTTGCATGTACAGAAGTAGGTCTCAACGGGGTATTACAACAAACAAAAATACAAAAAAAAAAAAAAAAAAATCAGAGAACGAATTTCCCAAATCCAGCTGAAGTATTAACTAGACTGTAATTCTAACAACGCTTTGACTGCATGTAAAATGTTGGGCATGAGAAATACTTGGATAGAGGACTTATCTTGGAGTATTCTGCCTTTCCTTAGTCACCAAATCACTTTTACAAGCCCAGCCTCCCCCTTTCTCAAGCTAAATGTAGCGGTTGTATTCTGAGCATTAAAATTGATCAAAGACTAATCTCTGCTAGAACGATGATTAAAATTACCATCTGTCTCCTAGGAGACAGATGGAGAGACATAAAGAGACATAAAGACAGAAAGTCAAAAAAGAAAAGTGCAATAAACAGAGGAGAGCGTGAAAGGAAAGACCAAGAGAAACAAAGACACGACTCAAAAACAGACAGAGGAATAATAAATGAACATAAATCAAAGAAACGAGCTTTCCTAACTTGGTCACTATGACCAATGCCAAACCAAGACTCTGAATTCCTCTGTGGCAGCTTCTCCCTCAGTAACTCTTTCTTTAGGCCGCACACATAGATGATGAAGCTCAGGGAGAAATGCTGTGGCTTCACTACTTTAAATGTGATCATAGTCTGCAGGTTTAGTAGAGCAGTAAAATGAAGTTTCAACAAGTAGGCCAGCTCGCTGCATTCAACAGATAAATCTCACTGAACTCTTTCAATGATTAGTGTGCTATTGCAGAATATATGATGAAACTAAAGCCCACAATGGAGTCACCATAAACACAGCAGTGGGCAAACAGAGTATTTCTCTCTATCACCAGATTCTGTCATTTCTTAGTTGGGGGATATGGGGAGGCAAAACACTGGATTGAGTACTTAGCAGCCAACCTTTTTAGCCAAACAAAACAGCCCTGCTGGTGCTGCTTCCCATAAACTACATCAGCAGTAGAGAAAACATATAATCATACTCCAGCAAAAAACTGCAATAACAGGAAAGAGAAAAACGATAAAAATCGACTATTTGCTACCCTCGAGAAAATGTAACCAAGGGGGGGGGGGAAAAAGCCCCATTCAGCATTTCATCAGTAACATAAATAGGAGCAGCTGGGGCAGAATAACATGCTGAAGTGGGCTAATTAGGACACTTGGTGGTTGGTTCACTGCTGTTTCAGTCTGCCTAGGACCCACTAAGAAAGAGTGTGTTTTCCCATTAGTCTGGAGTATTACACTTCAACACACACCTACATCATCTACAAGGATGTAGATGCAGATCCGGTGAGATCACCAAAGCATGGTTAGTCAGCTGATCCCAGGTCTTCAGTTTTCCTTAACTAGCCCAGTGCAAATGTTCTCAGTGGGTTTGTTTTTTTTATACCTCTCTCTGGCAAATGGTGCCCTTCACTCCTACGAAAACAGCCTTGTCTTCCGGTTCCGTCACTCCCTTCCAGCTTCCTCTTCTCTTCCTGTCTGACTCGGTATCACAAGCAAAAATCCCAGACCTCCCCGTTTCTTCCTTTGTTTTATAAAAGAGGCTGGGAATGCTGCATTTCACTGGTACTGGGAACCCTTTGAGAATTAAGTGTGACCCTGTGACCTTGATGAGTCACGATCAAGGTGCTGACAAACAGGAGCAATACGCCAGTTTTTCAATTAAGAAGCTCTGATTCTGTGTTTATAGAGGTTGATCACATGCATCCAAGACACAAATCTAAAATCATGATCCGAGTCAGAAAATCTCAACAAGATGAAGTCTTAGTAACAGCATCAAGTGCAGAGCAAACTCATAAATGACATCTCACTGTTGGTTATGTTCAGTATAGCTGCATTTACATTCTGCAACCACTTTCTCTTCCTGGGAAACACCCTTTATTGTCAAACATTACAAGAAGACGCATGATGTTTGAAGCACTTTTTTTAGCTTGTGTTTTAAAGGCTTTGCACTAAATTAACGTAACAATATCTCCTGCAGCGAAATCATTCTGACTAGTCTTCAGCCTGCAGTTTCATTCTGCTTCCTTTGCTTTCCCTTTTCTAACTGGTTGTTTCAAGTAATAGTATGCAAACACAGGTGGAGTTGTTTACATTGACACAGAGCTACTGTACATTTTCTGCACCACAGGGAGCCAAGCAAGCAGAGACACCCCATTTTAGCTTTTTTTAGACTTTAAGCCATTGAAGCTACTAATGCTTTGTTGAACACAACCCCAAAACACTGTGCCTCAACAAAATAAACAAAGCAAAGGGGTCCTTTATCAGGCAAGTCCATGTCTGTGCACACTGCAGCGAAATAAGCGTGTCTGTGCGCCCTGAAATGATGGAAAGTATACGTATGCACATTCTCACTCTATTCAACAGTAACATAATGCCCAGTAGCCCGTTCCTGTTTTCCATTTTGTAATTTTCCTTTTGGTTTGACGATGCAAAGCAGAATGCAGGCCATGGTCCCAAAACACAGGTGAATGCAAAAATGCGCTACGATTTCCCAGCCATATGCCAGTACCCTCTGGCATGCCTCCACCCACCTTTGCAGCTTCTCCCTTTCACAGGAAAGGAAGGTGAAGAGAAGAGGCAGACAGATGAGTGGAGAGTGGACACAGAGGATATGATACTGCATTATGTAAATCCCCAGAACAAATAAAACATGGACACTTTCAGTGTGTAGCTAAAAAATAAATTACTCTACTTCTGTTTAAAAAAAAAAAAAAATGCTGAATAAGGACACTCTTTGGGGGACTTAAAGTCATGCAAAAGCAAATTATTTTTCATTCAACAGTATGTGCACAAAAATATGCCTGAAACATTGTGCATACTTTGTAAATAAATGCAAATCCACCTCACCTATTCACCCCTGTCAGGTTGAACATGTTTTCTGAGAAATGTGGGGGAGGACTTGCGGCAGCAAAGGCAACGCGGCTTGTGTAAAGTACTTAACAGTAAACATTGTACTTACACGCTCAGAGATGCCTTCTGCAGAGAGAAAAATATTTCTAATTCCCAGCTTTACTCTAGCTCTTACTGCAAGATGAATGAGGAAATAAAGATGTGTCTAGTAAAACTGGGCCTGTAGTGGCAATAACGTGTCAAATATCCTTTGAATGCACCTTCTGTGTGGATAATGTATTAACTTCTATAGCATAATTCCCTAACTGGAGCAGATTAAGACAAGAAAGGATGCTCATTCATTGCTTTCAAGTACAAACCTGCCCAGTCAATCCTCAGTTTTCTCACTCTCTCTGCTTACTCACCTCGCTTCTTCCACTTTGCCTCCCTTAGGCAGTAAGATGTTTCAGAGCAGTCATGTTTAATCAACATCTTCATGGACAACACAGGGATTTCAAACGGTCCACGGCAAAAGGTTTGGTTGTCACAATCTGAATAATTGTCTCATATCTTGTTTCATTCTCCTTAAACATTACATTCTTGCCCTGCACAAAAAAAAAAAAAAAAAGTAATGTATGCAAAATTACTGTTGAATTTTTGAAACATATGCACAGGTTTATTTTGTTGTTGCCACAATAAATATGCCAGTAACTTTTTCTATCCCAGCAGGCTTGGGCAATCTGCATACAGCTGAGCCCGCTTCACTCCAAGTGAAGCAGAGAAAGTGGTGATGATGTTGTAGGAGACAAGCCTGCACCACTAAGGCATGACAAACTCTGATGGAAACAATAGTGTCCGAGGAGGAAGCCAGAAAAGGCGCGCCTCTCCAAGTGTTTCCACCAGAGTGATGAAAATCTTGTTGAAAGTGAAATAAGTTTCAGAATATCCCCTGACACATTCACTGTGGCTCAAAACAAAGAAAACTATTTGGATGTCAAAATGAATATATATATATATTTTTTTTTAAACTATGAGGCTAAAAACAGTTCATCTACAAGGCTACGAGAAAAACAGGTGGAGGAAAAGGAATACGCGATCTGTCAGCTCGAAATGAGAAACTCTTGAGCTGAGAGACTTAACTTAAAAAAAATCCAGATACTTCAGTATCAGTGGAAACGTGCCAAGAATTTAGACTCAGTGATCGTATTAGAAAAGACAGAAGTCGTTTTTAATTAAAGATGAGATAGTTTAAGCTAAGATGAGACATAGAACACTGAAATATTTTTAAATAAAAAAGGTTAAAGCTAAACCTTTCCATGAAGTATTTTGTTTTCTTAACAGGCTATGTAAGGCCAGTTTGTGGCCTGTGTTGTTTTGGAAAACTGTAAATGTCCAAAAGGCAACAACAACAGCAATAGTAGCAGTAGTGGTAGAGGTAATTATAAACTGCTAGTAAATGAGGCCAAACGCCCACAACTTGTGTTGCAGCTGATGGTCGAAAATGTGATGAATTTTGATTATGTGTTTAGCATGGCATCACATCACATGATAATTTTCTTTGTAGGTAACAAGAAGATATTGCTGTCATCTTTCATATATCATTGGTTATGACAGAGGAAGAAAAACACGCCTGTCTGGGTGAGCTCCTGCTGAGTTCATGCAGCGTTCCTCTTTGATAGCAAAGGGCACTAGGAAGTAAGGGTGGTGGAACAACAACATCCAACATTCCCATTATAGATTCACCTTGTTAATATAAACACTGTACAGTGTGATTCACAGTGATAACTTTTGCTGATTCTTTTTGACACGACACATTCCCCTAAAAGTCACTGCTAAAAAAAAAAAAAAGAAAAAGGAAGAGGTTTTTGCTTCCTCAGTATCCCACACATTTCACAAAGCCCTATGCTTATGGTGTGCTGAGCTGTAATCTAAAAGGTTGGGCAGAGGTGAAAAATCAACAACAAAAGCAATTACATTCATAAAGTGTTATTAATGGTTTGGGTCACAGCAAGTTGGGAAAGTAACGACATGTCCTCACAGACTTTGTGTGGGCTTCATGACAAGCTGCCTCCCTTTTTTAAGTACCTTTCATCCCTTTTCTCCTGCTGGTTTCAGTGTGTGGATCAGAGTCACGGATTCATGCATAAACATAAATGTTATCCCAGAGGAGTATTCATTTCCTCTGGCGTGGACACTATAAATCACCTTGGGCCAAAGTAAAGAGTCTGCAGTCTACAGACTGGCGGCACAAACTCTAGTCCAGACTGTTTTTTTTTCATCATGCATCCAGGATCTTTCTTCCTGTACCTTCAGAAACTGATCAAGCATTCAAGTAAGAAAGAAAAGAAAAAAAAATTTAAATTACATGTGAAGTTTTGCAAGTAGAAGCCAACTCATTAATTGTTTTCCTTTTTGCCTCTATCAAAATTGCAAGGAAATAAGAAGCCACAGTGGGGCAGATTCTGTGTTTTGAAGTTGTGGGAGTTTCAAGGTCTTTCATCATCAATTTAGCACAATTTACTTTGGTCGACGACAGTGGAAAAAGCTAATCAGGAAGATGTGTGTGCACGCAACAGAAGGAACAAGATAGCAGAGGAAGGGGGAGGACTTTTCCAGACAGTTTCTGTTTGCGATCTAACTCAGGAACAACTTTAGAAGGCCTTATTTCCCCTTTTTTCTTCTGTTTTCTTTCTATTGAAGGATGAGGATGACTCAAAGATCCTGCCTCATACCGAGAGAAGATATCAACCCAGATAAGGCCACAGCTGAGTGCAAAATAGTAACAAGACAGCACAAGTGCAAGCACCAACATGTCACTGAGTGTTGGAGCCCAATGAGGGAATTTTAGCTTTTGTTCGATGCTAACATTTTTTCAGTCAATACACTAACTACAGAGAAAATTAAGTGCACGTAAATTCACAGATTTTCTTCATTTTACAATTCCAGAGCAAATACTTACATTGTTTGACAGTTGTAAGGGGTAATGGCCATAACAGCCCCTTTGAGTTGAAAGCGGTTCTAGTTGTAATTGGCCTCAGTTTATATGGGAGGGACAAAGCTGCCATTGGCCGGACTCCCCTATAGCACATGAGCAGACTAGACAAGTAATGTCTGCACCCCTTTTCCTGTAGTAACCATGGTAACAGTGGCAGGCAGGGGCATCCTCATCACCAGGGGGCAGTGTGGGCAGCGCAGCATGTTGTTACCCTTACTGCCTACCCTGGTATATCGTCTTGAACATGCACACAGACCCACACACACACACACACACACACACACACACACACACACACACACACCACACAAAGTGCCACACAGTCAAACTAAAATAAATTAAAATGGACACAAACACATGGATCTGTGAACATATGACACACACACACACACACACAGTCATCTGCTCCTGACAGCTGCCCCTTGGCGCCTAACAGAAGCCCCCTCCCACCCTGCCTCTCCTTTTGTTGCTCACTTATTGTTGAGTTTTCCACCAAACAAAAACGCACATCCTCCCTTGACACCAGCTAATTGATTATTGATGGTGCCAGGCTAAACTGACTTATATTCAAATACATGTGAAAGGAGAAAATGGTAGAGACAATGCATTCAGTGCCTTTCATGAAAATGAAGTCAGTCAAGGTATTTGGATGTAAAGCTTGAGGTCTCTCTTGTCTCTTGTTTTGTAGCTGCTGTAGCTTCATAGGCAACCTTGGAAGCAGTTTGAGGACTAAAGTGAACGAGGAGGAAGAATATAGTTAGTGATCTGGAAAACGGTGGTTGGAGAAATAAAAATCACAAAAGCCTTGATGGCTTGCTGGGGTGACAGTCTGACTTCCAGCCGGTGAAAAGATCAGTGACAAACAAACAGCCAGACTTGTTATTCTGCGGGTACCTATGCCATGATTCCTGCCCTTATCACTGGCATCGCGTAATTTTGTTACACGTGGTAAATATAGGATGGTTTGTGACAGCAGAGATCAGATAAAGTGAGAGTGCCTGGGCAGGGGAATGTGGAAATGGGGCTGAATGCCTAAACAGGCTGTTGTGTGAAGGAGAGAGACTGATGATTGTGGCAGGCAGATTGAGGCACTAAAGAATGGCAGAAGCAAGGGATCCTGTCCCATGGAAATGTGTCATGAAGTCAGTTCTATTAACATCTTAATAAAGGCTTCCCAGGCCCTGGAGAGCATTCGTGAGCAGACTGCCTTCTCCTCTCACATAGAGGCCCAAAGCTGCTGCTGCTGCAGCATATCAAGGAGAGAACAGTTAAGTTCTGCCAGTATTGCATTGTAAGAGTGTTAGGCTTCCCAAAGGAGCAGCCTAAATGCCTACCCACAAACATGCTCCACTAAATTCCTTTATTCCCCTTTCCCTCTACTTTCATTTACTGTCCATTTCTCCATCTGTTGGATTTAGTGGCCCTACAAAAGGCTTTGTTTCAGCAAGCTGGCAAGCTTTGGGACAGCAGAGTGTGCATTGGGGTTCACTGCTAAACTTGCCACCATCAATAGGGAGAGCAGGATCTGGACTGGCCACGGCTGCACGGCAGAGGGATGACTGTTAACCATTCCCTCTTGGTCCTCTGATGAGACCGGCTGGAGCCTGTCTGGAAGCTGGAGACACACACACACAGCCTATATCTTGTTGGGGGGAAAAAAGCCTACAGCTTGACAGATATGGGGAAACAAACTCTCTCAACAGGCTTATCACAGAGTTACAGAGAATAAAAGTCCCAGCACGGTAACTGCTACAGCAGAAAAGGTGGCTTTTTTCTTTCAAGTACTCACTGTATATGATGAAAAATGAAATGCAAAGTGGCATTGATTTTTGCACTCTGTGCTATGTGTTGTTCATACTGAGCAAGCTGCTACTTAACAATGTAGTGGCCTGTAGTCATCAATTTAAAATGGTTTCAACGATTCAATAAGTCACTGAAGGCAACAAGCACAACTACTCAAGATGATGAAAACGGCTACAGCAGCATGACTAGACCATTAAATGTAGCCCTGTGGTGTTTTCAAACATCTGCCATTGTGTGGAAATTATCAAAGAGTAATTCTGTCCTGTATCTTCCCTGGCATCTATAGGTTCAAAATATCAGGGGAACTTCTTTAAATGAGGATATAAAAACACAGAAAGCAGAACAACGGATTGAGTATTGGATAACAGGTTTTTTTTTTAATGGGTACAGAGTGTTGAATAGCTCTTTCTGCACTAAGAAATTGAAAAAACACTTCATAATGATGCCTCACCAATATCTGAGAATCAAAAGTTTCTTGTGGTGTAATCCACAAGCAGAGCTCCAGACTTTCACTCCTAATTTAACATATAAGCCGTTGTACAAACGTTTGATAGGATAATCATCACCTAAAGAAACTCTCTCTACTTGGAATCTGATGCAAGACTCATCAGAGATCAGTTTTAAAAAAAACTTTTTACAATCAGTATCCAGAGGGGAGAGAGCAAGCACGGAAGATATAAATTGAGCAGAGTAGTGGTTGTGATCTTCTGCTTTTCACTGAAGCCAACCAAACTCATCACAGACTAAATGTTCTCCCTGGCTCCACTTGATCATTATCACCAAAGATCCAGATCTCTCTTATGTCAATTCTGTTTCTCTCGCTCACAGACACAGACACACACACTCAACATAAATACAGATTCCAGACACAAGCATGTGCATAGCAAGGCTGAGTGAGCGGAGCGTGTGTGGGTCAAGTAGATTGAGATCTCTGTTGTGACAGCTGGACAGTTGAGAGGTTCAGATAAACAGCCCACAGTGAGGGAAGACAGGAGGCCAATTGCATTAAAACAAACACTCAGTATTTGTACACTCTATCAGATAGGAAAGAGAGGACCTATATCTATAAGAGAATGAGTCGGTGAACCCACAAAAGCACCGTTATCAGCATGTGTTCAAGTGTTTATGTATGTGTGAAACCAAAAGACAGTTGGGATAGTGGGGGTTGTTGTAAGCTTGGGGTGGGGGGGGTGTTCGGAATACACAGCCGCTGAGCACATTTGCAGTATTCACTCATTAAGAAATAGGTCAAGGATTCTGCCTGCATGTGTAGCGACTTGTCAAAATCTCTCAAGCTAAATTGTGGCGAGTCTGGCTGCCTTAAGGGGGGAATCCAAAGAGGAGCAAGCGGCATGCTGTGTGAATGCTGGTGGTGAGAAAAGCAGCAACAACTCATTCAGCAGCAAATTGTGCTTTTAAAAAACTGCTCTGAGTATCAGCACGGCTGCTAAAGAGTCCAAGTAAAAGGACTCGACCGGAGAGGGGTTGTGTGTTCACATTATAGCCAAATAATTAACTCAGCTCCTTGTTTAGACTCTTTGCTCTTCATCAACAGAGGACGCTCTTGAGCCAGCAAGAGTTTGTCGCAGATACTGATGGATGCTGATGGTGGCAGCGGTAGCTGTAGCGACAGGCAGCCTTGTCCAGGAGATTATGATGCCTTAGACTCTCTTCAAACAAGGCAGAGCACATTAGAGGACCAGCTTCTCTTAAGAAACTGATATAGGTCATTCATTTAAACAAAGCAAATGAAATTCCAAAATATGTTTGGCATGAAGACAATATCCAGAATAATTCAAACAAAAATGCATCTATGCTGTACGCTGCTCAGACTACACTATTAAAGAATGAGAGATTGAAACATTCCCTGGGGAAATCTAGAAGTAAAGTACAGACCTATGCAAATCATTCCAGAATGCACTGCTGATGACACAGCGACACTAAATATCTAATCAAAATAGCCCCTTATAAAGAGGTAAAGTGGGGAAGCAGCGGCAGAGGAGCATCAACAAAGCTTGATCTAACTTTGTCCAGTCAAAGCAATTTCTCTCCAGCTTGGTGAGGTTAACCTTATTGATTGGATGGATGTGTGATGTTTTGGTTCTCAAAAGGCGTTCTTGAACGGCATGAGTTCAAAGACTTCACTTGAAAGCAATTCATTGAGCAGAATTCTTAACATTTCTGCTTATATCCTCCATTATTTGAAAGGGGAACAAATGAACTGAAATTCTATGCTCTCAGAAATATTTCACATGATGAACAGCAGAAATGTTTTTAACTAACAGTAATACAGACATGGGTTACAGAAGATTCATAAATGATAAAAAATAAAGTTGAACTAAAATAGAAAATAGCATAGTCATATAGCAGCTGCTGGCTGGTCAATCGGATAATGAAAGCACCACAATATTACAGAATGTCTCCTTTTTCTTCATTAGATTGGAGTTAATTGGGTGAATATAATCAGAATGTGATAATCAAACCAATGCTGAGTGCTGGTTTGTTCTTCCAAAGGCAGCAATTTCCACCCTGGTGGTTGCTTTGGGGTCAAACTACTGTTTCATTTTGAGATGGATATTAAAATAATTATCTGAATGGGTCACGCTTCAGATGCAAAAAAAACCTGATTGCACCAAGAAGGAAGGGGTTTTGATTGCACAAGCCGAGGGATTAATATGCTACCCATCAGCCGTAGCAGATGTAAGTCATTTTCATGCAAATGTAAGGCAATTTTCTACTTAAGACAACATTTATTTTCTTTAGAGTCATTGTCATGGGTGCTTGCTGGTGAACTGGCAGTCAGACAGGGAAGGAAGATTTGTAGGTGCATCTGCTGATCTGGACAGACGAGGTCTGAAGTCAACCTGGAATACTAAATTGTTGCCAGCTGGCACTATTACATTACGTTGTTGTTGTTTTCAGTGTTATAGTTTAGGTTTTTGATTTTGCCACTTGAGAATGAGGCAACAAAAGTGGCAAAATTTGCATAATGTCACGTTGTGAGACCAAGTCATTTTGAAGTGAGATATTTAACAATCTCCAAGTCATTCTGACTTTAAATTCATAGATCACTTGTTGCAGAAAGGCAAGGATCCAGATCTGTAACCTGTTACCTGCCAGTATATCAAAAGTAATAACTATGTGTAGTCAAAAGCAAATTTTGATTCTTTGTTAACACACAAAGGCTATTTCCTGAGGATACTGTGTGGAAGACCATGCATGTGTAATTGTGAGACGCCAACAAGGTCAACAAATCAAAATTATTAGAAAGCCAAGCTCTGTGATGACTGCAAGCAACGCATTATAAGCACTCTAAAAATAACTCCTCTGGTCAAGTAAGTTCATTATATACTTACACAATCAGAAGAAACTAACAAGCAAGAATGATGCTAACCTTATGATGTATCACCTCAGTAAAACCTACTGTAATCCAGTAATTCTTATGTACTGTGAGGCAACCAAATTCTAATGAATAGGGGAAAGAAGGAGAGTAAATGGCATTAATGTAAAAGATTACAGACCAACGACTGTGCGTAAAGCCTTTTGTTGATCTAACTGCAGTGCTTTTAAATGCATAAACCCCGCACGGTATTTACAATGCCACCTTGTCATTCTAGTGGGAGCAGTGGCAACGATACAATGTACCCCAGCACTGCACACAGCCTGCAGCCTGAGATGAAAAATGCCTCTCCACAGTTGACTCTCCGCAGTGTCGGATATTAGCTCTTTGAGGAACAGAGTGGCTGACAGTCATAGGGGATTTACGCAAATATTTGTGCCCGGTAAGGCTGATTTAGCCTTAACGAGCGTGCTGATCATCACTCACCTCTTCATTTAAAGTGAATCTCCCGGTTATCCCTATCCTGTTCCCTCCAATGCTGCTGCTGTCTTCTGGGCTTTAACTGATGCGCTGGACTCGCTTCAGTTCCAAAGCGGGTAAGAAATGTTTCCAAATGCTCGAGCAGGTCAAACTGTCCCTTTCAGGATAGTTTTAATAGTCAGTAGCCTACTTCTTCCAATTTATAAATACTGCCTGTACGCATACGGAACCTGTGAAGGGACGGCGTCATTCATTGAAGTTGAAACCTTCGTCGTCGCCGGTAATTCCGAATTCAGCGCGTAAACTTCGTGGCAGAGCCTTCACCATCTGAACTGACCTGTTACTTTACCAGACCATGTCACAGAAACGGCACATTCCTTCAGTTTGGCATTCACCGTCCTCCGAGCTGCTCTGTAGGACATGAAGGTTATGTACAAGCCGTGGCCAGAGTTGCCATCATCTGGCGTTGTGATTTCGCAGCATCGGTTCAGACCCGCAGCGTGGCTTTCTCACAGGGCTCTGCCGGACTCATAGAAATCGGCTCCATCAATGTACAGTAGTCTGTGTATGCTGCCTGTAGCTGGCACACTGCGCTTTTAGACCCAGCCCCCTCACACTCCTCACGCTCATTATGGTGTTAACTGTTTCCGCCCAAACATTAATCATACATAAAAGAAATAAACATTTACGTCGGCTACCATTTAATAATTCACCAGTTTTAGTACAAAACGTGGAGTTATAAAAAGTAAAAGATTTTAAACGTTAATATTTAATCACACACACATACAAACACAAACACGGCGGGTTAGAGAAATGTGCAGAGCACCATCTACCCACCTGCCAAATTACATTTTTACCAAAAATAACAACAATAAAAATAATATGCTTCAGTAAATATACACTAAAGTTCTGTAGCGTATTAAGCATGATTAAGAGTTTGGAAAATTCTTTTAACAAATGTCTAGTTGTAGTTTTCTTTTTAGGAATCGCCTATATAACTATAAGATATTTGTATCACAATTATGAAAAAGAAAAAAATCTTACCTATGACAGCATTTTGTCCTTGCAGAGCACACTGAAGCCGGTGTCGGTGGCATGTGCTCGTCCAGCTCTGTTTCTGTTAGAGTACTGCCATCTATGGATTAAACTGTGAACATACTTCTCGCTCCATCTCTCTCGCTATCTCTCTCTCTCTCTCGCTCTCACTCGCTCTCACTATCTCTTATATTTTTGGCATTTTACATTTATGACATTTTACAAAAAGAATCATTATTTCTTTTTGGGTTTATTTTCTCTTCATCTGTGTATTTATTGCCCCACTCAACAGCTGATCTGAGCAGTTATGGAGTGTTCCAAGTTTGGAAATGATACTCACAAAAAACAAAGCGTTTTCTAATCCTTAAATCTTTTCCTAAAATGCGTGATATTAGTGACAAATCGCCTTGAAGTTATGGTATGTTGCCAGATGCCCATGCTTTGTCTCCTCTTTCTGCTGCAGTGTCTGTTTTGATTAGTTTGGTTGTGTGCGTGTGTGTGGTTTTTAGCTCTAGAAAAAATGTTTCTAGTGTTTTAGACTTCAGTATCAGCTATGTTCTATTTAGTTTGAAGACATTCAAGAATCTTTGACATGACATATTAGCATTTTCCCCTAAATGCTTTGATCAGTGATACTTTTAATGCTCTTTGCATGTGGCACTGAGTGGGTCACTGGGCAATGCTGTAGTTACCAGTAGAAAAGCTACTGTATTTGAGTTTATTAAGCTAAAAAACACAAAGCTAATGCCATTCAGCCCATGGATTTTGCACTTCAGACCTGTGATTGTTTGTCCACTTCCTGTCCAGCAGGGATTCTTGAGTCAGTAACCAAGCAGTGTTGGCTTTTAACACTGAACAGCCATTGCTTTCAGATACATAAACAGTAACATTGTTTAGTTATGAAGAAGTTCAATATATTTAATTTTGTTACTAGTATATTTTTCATTCATATCCTGCAATTTGATCAAACCTTTCTGCCTGGTACTTTTGTACCCATATGGTCCGTGGTAGGAGCTTCTTTTTTTTTGTACATGCAGAGAGCAAAGCGAGAGTCAAATTCTTTTTTTGTGTGCACAAACTTGGTTAAATAAAGATGATTCAGATTCAGATTTCTTCTATTTTTAACCTCACTTCAAGGTAACATCATGTGAAGTTGGCTGTAAATGTTTGCATTTTGAGGAGATTTTGACTTTTCCAACCAGAGACACTGATGTTTATCTGTGCATGAAACAGACATGAGGTACTAAAAAAAAAAATAAAGGTGGACTGCATGTATCCACACACATATCTGCAAGTGTACATAAAATAAAAACATAAAATAAAAATGAAACTGCTGCAACCGGTTTATATTTTGAAGATATGCTAAATTTCAGAGCAGCCTCAAAAAAGTTGAGCAGTTGGTATTGGTATCGCATTAACTGGATCAGCTTGTACAATGCAATGTGTATATTTATTATATATTTGTGTATCATATTGTGTTCTGTTGCAGTAACTCACAGTAATTACTTTGAACTAGTTATACCACAACCCCCTCACCTTCTCTTGCATTTGTACGCTCAGTGGCTTATGACAAAAAGTAGGCTATCCACATCTTCTGACGCATCAATAATGCAGTGTAGTGAAAAACTAGCCCGGATCTGCCATCAAAACTATTGCAAAACTGCCAGGAGGAAGAAGATGTGGAACAACCAGCGTAAGTACACTAAAAGCACAGCGCCCACTTAAAGACAGGGTCAATAGCTGGAGGGTGTCCATATTGGAATTCCACCGCACTGCCTCTCAAATGGATCTTAGTCAACCCTGGGCAGCAGGGGTAATCAAATACAGACTTTTTCAATCCATTACTCATGGCCCTGTTTGGAACAAGCTGTGATTTGTTTGATTGGAGCATAACTCAATTCATATTGAAAGAACAGGTTGCACAAAACTGTCTGGAAGACATTTTGCCTGTTTTATGTAGAGAAAGATGATAGATTAACCCATTTTGTACAGTGAAGCTTGGTTATTACATACAGTACAATTCTATCAGTCATGTTTCACTTTAGGACACATATTGACTGACTAAGCCTGGCTCCTGATTCTGTAACAGAAAAAAACAAAAAGAAAATAGAAAGAGTTTGTAGCTCCGATTATAAATATTTAGAAAGTAAATGAGAATTGCAAGGACTGTAAATATACGTAGCCCAATTCATCATGTATGATATTAATTTCTTGAACTTTGAAAACTTTGTAGAAAATTTAATTACTTTTTTATTGTCTGTCAAAAGCACAAATATGTGTAGTAGGAAAATATTGATACTTGCTTGGTTATGTTTCATACTTAGCTCAGTTCCTCCAAGCTGTTTAATTCAATAAAAAGATACAGTGCTTATCAAAATGCTCATAACTCAGAAATAGTCTAAGAACTAAAACTTAAAAATTAAAACAACAGAATTCAAATTCTGGATCTTATATAGCATAAAGCTGTGTGAAACTGCTCCAACTTTTCAGTGGTATCAGTCCGGGCACTTTTCCACCCCGTATGAGAAATCAAAGCACATATTCAATTCAGTTCAATTTTATTTACACGGCGCCAAATCACAACAATAGTTGCCTTGATGCACTTTATATTGTAAGGTAGACCTACAATAACACATAAAGAGAAAAACCCAACAATCATATGACCCCCTATGAGCAAGCACTTTGGTGACAGTGGGAAGGAAAAACTTGCTTTTAACAGGAAGAAACCTCCAGCAGAACCAGGCTCAGGGAGCGGCGGCCATCTGCCATGACCGATATCATTGGTATCAATGGTCTTTAGGGTGTGGCTACTAAAGGCAAACCACAAGTCAATTTACATTAATTTTTACATTTGGTTTGGTTTATAAATAAGAAACCAAGTAGATTCAAAGCCCAAAATGGATAAAGAAGTTAATAACTGAAACCATGATTGTGTGATATATAATGTCTGCTTTTAATCAATGCATCTACATGGAGGCTGGGTAGATACAAACATGCTTTAAAGCATGGCTGATTAGAAATAGAGGGCAGTAATTTGTGAAATAGCACAAAGCTTAACTGTTATAAGATCAGTTCAGTGAGCAAATCAAATAGTGGTCAGGTGGACGAGTGTTCACATTGCTGGGGAAGAGACGCCCAATGAGGGGGGATGGCTGACTGCAGGGCTGCTGCTTGACCGTTTGCTGATCAAAGTGCTCACATGCCACGATTTCATACCAAGTTGGAAGGTTTCAAAGGGCCCTCTTGTGATGCCTTTAATTCTTTCACCCTCTAGCAATATTTGAAATATCACGAGGGAACGTGGCATCATGTCAACTCTACTGAAACTGAAACATTCTGCCTTCTCTCTTGCTCGCACATGCAATCAGCTTAACTGGAGAGTCAAAAATGTAACAGGAAACAACCGGATTAAAAAATTTAACTGTCAGTCATATGCATGTGGTGCCAAATAATTCTGTTCCATGGTAAAGTCTTAGGTTTTTTGTTGCAGAATTTAATATTCATAACATAAAAAATAATTCTTCTATTGTCAAGAAGGCAATAGATCAGTGTGAAGGTGACATTAAAACTCATAATGGTCTAATTCAAGCTCAAATGATTGCATTCTGTGTTCCCATTTTAGCTTCCAGGTGTATATTTAGTTTTACTCTTAATTGCAGAGCGGCAAGAAGGAATCCTCAAACTTGGATTTGTGTGTCAGTTGAACTATGTCCATTATGTCCATCTATCCTGCTGCTTACTTTTCACCATCCACTTGTTACTGGGTACCAGATACATACTCAAAAGGCTCTGGGGAATATTGCAATGCAATCAGCAAATGCACACATTCACACTCTTACACACAGAAACCACATTCGCACAAGTGGCCGATTACATCAGTAATAGCTCACTGATGGAGCCTCAGCTACCATGTTGTGATGAAGGGCTCGCTTTTTTACTCTATGCTGAGGAGAAATATTTCACACAGGAAGTGAGCAGAAGAGAAAAAGAAGCAAAATGAAAATTAAATCTGACACTATCATGCCCTGTTTGGGTTTTAGCCAACAAATTGCAGCTATTTGGAGGCAGTGAGAGTGAGCTCTCAGTGAGTTTAGTTTGAAGAGGTTTCATATTTGTTATGTTTTCTGTCTCCTCTCCATGAAAAACAACCAATCCAGAGGTTCAGTAGAAGATAATGTGTCCGATCTTCGGCACAAACGTATGTCTGTCACTGGAGGACTTTTCTGAACTTGTCGGTATTTGTCAGCAGATATCAAAATGCAATTAATTTCCACAGATATGCACTCGCAGGAGACATGGTAATTGCAAGCTCCTCTAATATGCTTGCCGAGTGAAGCATTGTATGAAAATATTTAGCGTTATTGTCATTATTTTGTCCTTGCTTGGAGGCATTCCATGAGATTCAGCTTTGTGCTGTAATCTAAAGCATCACATGGCAACAAATCATGGACATGTCATCCATCAGTATGGAACACGGCTCTCCAAAAGGAGCATAAGCGAGAAAGTGACAAAAGTACAGATGGTCCATCTTTCAACACATCAGTGCCACAACTGAGCTGTCAGACAAGATGAATAATGATGATATGAAAAACAATTAAGTAATGTGTGCCTACAGCAGTAATTTACATTCCTGCTTAGCCGCAAGGTGAGCAAAATCCAAAACGCCTAACAAAATAGGCAGGCTTCCAATCTGTTGCAGTATGGTTTTCTCGTGTACACACCTAGCTGCCAACATGTACATGAATCCTCAAAGACACGCACATGCAACATGGAGGCTGGGTGAGAGAGAAAAAGAGCACAAGAGAGAGGAAGAATTATCCCCTTACAATAGAAAGCATTTCCATTAGATGGTGGACTGTTTTAATAAGATGCTTATCAGAATTTGAATCTCAGGAAATTGCTGGCTATTTATTTTACTGGGGCTGCTCACTTCGCCTCAGCTCTTGATAAACCATTTTGTTTTAATTAGACACATTTCCACACTCCACCAGGGATGACCTCTTATTATTGTGAAGTGGGTCTGCTTAGCAGTGTAAGCAGTCAGGAACAAGCTCCTCCATGCATCTCAATCATTCCTCATCCATGCTCATCTCAGGGGCCCGGGACCAAATCAAAGGAGTCACTATTAAGCAGAACCAAATTGTTTAATGCAGTAATCTCCTGCATATTTTTCAATCCTCCATTTGCAATTGGAAATGAGACATGGTGAAAAATATGATGCGTTGTTTTGCATACTAACGAGGGACCTTGAATATTCTTATCCTTCACGGTTATGGGGGATAGGATATGTTCTGCAACAACGAGAAACACATTTTCTGACTCATGAGTGTGAGACAATCTCTTTATCTGTTGTATCTCTAAAGGAGAGGAAGAAAATCCTGACAACTGGCTGCGCTGGGTTGGATTACTGTTCCACCTTAGCTCACTGTTTGATACTGCCGATTTCCAGTCCCGAGGAGCAAGCTTGCAGAAATGAAACACGAGTTGATGTTTTATAAGCCCTGTGAAACAGAGAAAGAACAACATATTCAGACAGCATGCAGTATCTGCTACTTCCTGCTTTGCACCAATATATAAAAGTTGACTTATACTAAGCTACCAGATGTATGTGGGTGAGAAGGAAAACACAGCCAGATATGCTATCAAAATATTGTCGAATAACAGGCAATCTGACATTTTCTTCTGGATTTGAGACAGAAATCACAAGGCTCTTTGACAGAAAGAGTCTGTGCTCTCCTTGTGTATCACCTAATTTCTTTTGGTTACTTCAAACATAACAGACAAGTAAAGGAAAATGGGAGATAGAGGACAAAGCAATTACTGTATATCCACCAGTACATGCCATCATGGCTGATCTCATGACAGGGTGAGAGCCGTGCGATAGAGGATGAGACTGATGAGAGCTTACTAGGGGCTTCAGACCTGCCCTGCTCCAGAAAGGGAATTAGGTCTGCCTGCCTGTCCGTAAGATATCATAGAATCACACAGACACCTTAATCCAACCTGGCCTTTTCACGTGGGACTCTAACCAGTCATCCAGATATGAAATGTAAATGGGGGATTGACGGTGTCAATAGGGAAATGCCAGCTTAAGATCTGACAGTCTTTTACACCTTCATTTTTATTCTGCGTCACACAAGTACAAAGAAAGAAAGAAAGTAAGCCAATAATAACATGTACCTCAGGCAGTTACATACAAATGCACAAGCAAATTTGTATGATGCTAATACTTTTTACTAAGTGGTCCATATGGTACATATTCATCACCAGTAATTACATGATATATTTGCATGAACAATCAATTGTATTTTTGCAGCACAACTTCTTCTGTTGTTGCAGTGTATCCTAAAATCTGTGATGGTGCTGCATTCAATTTCATGTTCACGTGGGCAGAGTAGGAAGACAAACATTAACAGGATGGCATTTAACTGCTTACAGCAGCTCCTGTAATCATTCTCTCCTTTGCTAAATTAAAAGTCATTTTAAATTAATTAATTCAAAGTTTTCATTTTTTTAATCATGAATTATTCACTAAATATGAAATAACTGTCAAAGACTAGTAAATTTATCCCGTGGGAGTTTTGAATTGTCATAAATACAAATGTACATTATTTGGCAACCTGTCCAGGGTGTACCCCATTTGTTGAACTATGGCACCAGGGATAGCTGACTCCCAAATATAAATATGAATCGAGTTCAGAGATACAGTGAGTAAACACATTGCCATGACTCAAATAACTGAAAATTATTTCATTTACAGAAAAAATCATTTTTAAATCAATGTTTTCAAAAATGTAATGTGACACACAAGGGACATATTCAAGTTGAAGATCTTCGCTGACATCCCCTATGTAATTTGTTGTGAACAAAATGTAACAGCGAGATTCAAAAATCACACCAAAAATCAAAGCTTGTTCAAGAATGAAAATTAATCTTTAAAAGGATTGAGTCTCTATATTTGGTTCCTTCAATCTTTATTAGACAATCAAAGATGAAGTCACTGAAATGTCACTTCTAACCCCGGAAATGCAATGCGTGCTGGTTTGTCTGTGAAACCGCATCTCTGATGTGCTTTTGTTCCATCCTTTGCATGGCTTCTGATCGCACCAGGATTGTTTCAGAGGTAGAGTGCTTAGTGTGCAAAAGGTCTTTTATTTTGAAAATTGATTCACTGTGCTATTCCTGTCTGAATTTAGCCTTTTTCATCTTCTTTGTGCAGCTTGACAGCACTGATCTGGCACTATTTTAGCAATGCGGAGTAGAGAGAAGGTGTATTTCTGGGTTGATACAAGCAAATGAAAAATTAAGCCATAAAGGAAGTACCAGAGACTAGAGTTTCCAGAAAAGCCATTTGAGGCTGGTTCCAAACTTCAGACCATATAGTTCTCTATGTGGAAACAGTGTTGCCCAGTTTTCCTGCAGGCATATCACAGCTTGGTATAAAAGGTTTCTGCTTCAGGACAGCTGCAGTAGGGTTGGATTTTAGGATACGTCACTCTCTGAAGGCTTTGTTAAGTCTTATAATTTTGTGTGTTATTAAAGACGTGACTTTTAATGCCAGTAGTCAGTTTCCAGGCAGTTTGTTGTTCATTTTAGCAGGAAGTATATTTTGTTTCAAGTATGTTTTTTTTTTTCATAAAAATACAGTAAGGGTCCCATTTAAAATGACTATTATGAATTATACAGTCTTATCATTCTGTTTCCTTTTCTTCCTCGTCTATGCCATGTCCTTTGTTTTTTTTTTCTTTCTGCTTGTGTATGTGTGTGTGCATGTGTGGACGTGTATGATAGTCAGAGAGTGCATCAGGATTTCCTCCCCAGGGACCTGTGACCAGCCAAACCCTCCTAAGATCCTTAGTAATGCTACTATTTTTGTGCAGCCTGCCCAGCATGTGCCCTGTGTTGCACACCAAACATCGCTGATGGCAGAGACTCTAAAGCTTGATTTCCAAAGACAACTCCAGCAGCACAGCTCGCTACTCTTGTTTTGAGGCTTTTCTGTTCTTTTTTTATGAGGAAAATGTGTTGCAAATTGGTATGGTTACAGGAAATGGCAAATGGAAACAAAAGGTAGCTGTCTTACCTACCAAACCACCTAAGAAAGCTTTCTTTTGTGTGTCTTATCTCTAAAGATACAACCAATAGGTTTTTTTTTTTAATCTAAATGATACTTTTTTGTTATCTTACAGTAATTTTTTGTTTTGGCAGTCACAGTTTTTTCTACTTGTCTTATTATGTGAGCACATCAAATATAGTGCTCAAAAAATTAGGTGAGTGCTTAAATCAAATATAAGATATTGATCAATGAAAAGTTGAAAATCTAGACTACATACACTGTGCAATTTATTGAGGATAAAATTATATTATATATATCAAATATATATAATTATATATTTGGCAGAAACCAAAATCATCAACCATTTGAGGGCTAGAGTCAAAGTCAAATCGAAAAGCTTGTTCAAGTGTTCCTTTAATTTTTTTTAGGTGTTTATGATCAACACAAAATATAGAGGGGACAGCTTGCTTCAGTTCATTACTTGGAACACAAAGGGAATGAATGATGCTGTAAAAAAGAGGTAACTGTCCAAAAATTAAGGGCAGTCGTAGCATTTATTGAAGTATATCATTTTACTTCAATATAAGCCTTTTGTTTGAGCCCAAATCTTGTCTGACTGCCAGGTTAGGTATGTGCTTATGGAGGTTAAATTTGAAATATTAAAGTGTCCTACTTATGTTAAAAGCTAAATAGGCCCCTAAAGAAAGGATGGTCAGTTTTGAGCTTTAGGATCATCATTTCCTAATTTAAATTCAAAATCACTTGACTGTGAGACCTGCAGAGACCTTAATTGTGTCCTAAATAGCAGACTGGATAAGCAGTACATCAAGAAAAATGAATCTTCTCATAACTCCACTTTTTCATCAGTTGTACTCAAAGATTGATTATTTTCTAAAAGACTAAATAATTTTGCCACATATGTGCTACTGTGGTTATAAAGCAATTGTCTTTTGTGGTCTTTTTGCCCATGGTTTGCATTTATTGCAGTTAGTCTTTTAACAGAAATCATTGGCTGCCTCTCAGTGTTTTATTGATCTCTGGACCCGAATTTACGTCCCAGGTCTTTCACCTCTACCTAGAGAGGGCTTCCCACGACGTCAGGATACAGCAGTCAGACCTTGAATTGGAGTCACAGAAACGTGTCTGTTGTTTCCATCGCTAAGCTCGAAGGACCAATTTAAATGACAGGGGATTTCTAAAAATCCCCCCGTAGTTCTTCAGCTAAGACACCTGAGTAAAAAACACAAACACTGCAGTCGTCTTTACACGTGTGGGCAGTCACTCTGAGATCTGCGATCTGCCTGCGTACTTTATTTATACATGTCTTATGTCTGTGTGTGTGTACAAAAATAACAACGTCACTCAGAGCAACAGGTTCTTCCCCTTTTCTACATCTGCATGTTCTCGGAAAGAGCTGCGGTTTTTCTTCTTTACATCTAACTGTTCTCTGAAAACAGGAAGTTGTTTAGTAGCTGATTACAGAGTTATTAGGTGAAAAGTCACATAGACATGTAGATTGCTTAGTAAACAGCAAAAGCACATTTTATGAAGCTGATCAAATTATATAAAAACAAAAACCCCTTGACACTCACAGATAGCTATTAGAATCATCTCTGCTCAAACTGAAATTGGAAAAATATTAGAAGCAACATTTGGGAAGATTTTTAATTGCTTATAAATAATTACCCACAGTCAAAGTGTCCTCTGCTTTCTTTTCAGTTGCTTGTCTACTGTGCTTGGTATTGTGTTTGTGTCCATTTGCATAGGTTTGGTATGCAACCAATGCAGATGTGCTTCTGTGTAATCCCCCAAAAGCTACCAGCTCATCAGACTTAACATACGTCAGAAATCTGCGACTTCAGGAAATTCTCACTGACTAAGAGATAAATAATAATAACATAAAGAATTTAAATATTTGTACACATCTACTTTTAAGACTTAATGTAAAAACGCCAGAATCTACAGGGCCAGTACATATGAGCCTCTTGCCTTTGAAGAGCCAACACATCCAATGAAAAGAATGCAAAACTCTGAAACTCATAATTTTGAAACAGTTTTTTTTTTTAATGAATGTCTACAGGGCCATTTAGTATATTCAGAGAAGCCCTTGCTGCAGAAGGTGCCCACCTTACTTCCCAATCTTCCAATCTTTCTGAAAGACTTGGTTTCCACCTACTCGGCTCGACTCAACTCTTCTCTACTTGGTTACATTTGTCTTCTATTACACTTGGGTATCACTTCAATGTGGGGTGGATCATTACAACAAAGCTGCTCTAAAGTCCAGAGTCCTTATTTGTTTGAAACACTAGCACAAATAACGTAAGATGTTGAGGCGATGGAATACCTGTTGCTTCTTTTACCATGACTCAGGGTAGAAGAAGTGAGCCACAAAAGGTGGCAGGCGTTGTATGTAGACACCTGGCAACAGCTCCGTCTTTGCCAGGTTTCAAAAATGGCAGATTTGATTCTTGTGAAGGAGTTACTCTCATGACTCATTCGGTGATGTCAGTCCCTGGCCAATCAGTGGCATGCAATCTGAGTTCAGCATTTCAGCTCAACTCAGCTTTCTTGGAGCCCCGGCTGAAAAGGTACTAAGAAAGCACCTGGTACCAGGCACCACTACTTAATTGGAAAATCCTAAAACCTGAGTCAACTCAAGCCAAGTACAGTAGGTGATAGTAGGAAAGAGACATAAAGACCCAAGGCACTAAGGGCTCTATCAGCCTCTCGGTCTTTGAATACCAAAGTGCTCGCCAAGATTTCTGCCACCAAGGTGAATAAATCTGGGTTTGTTTTCATTCACTAATTGTAATCAGCTTCATACTCTCAACCACTAAGCACCCTCATCCCTTACTTTGTCGGAATGCCTTTGGGTTGAGTTAGGTGGGATTTCCTTTTTGTTGCTCTTTTGAGGAAAGAAGGAGATTCCAATAGAATCTCCTTATTTCCTCCAGCAATGACTGACAAGACTGGGCCGACCTCGTTCCTCACTTATGTTCTTGGCTGTTAATTCTCTAGCTATTGTTCTGCTCCTTCTTGAAGGATATTAGGAAATTCATACTGGAGCACGTCTTTCTCTTCCAATTGGCATTTGCATTTGCCATTCGACTTGTAGCGTACTTGATAATGATAAGGGACACTGCAGTTATTTAGAGCAAATCTTAAACTACTGGAACTACTACTAAATTACTGATTTGACAGATGTCAACATTTCTTTGAGTAAAAAAAAATGAAATATTTTTTCTTTAAAAATGAATGTCCTTCCCAAAGAACACTGTTCTGCAGAAAATAGTTTTTGACATCTAGTGACAAAATATCAGCTTACAAATTTTAACTTACTACAATTTCATCTTTTTGAGATTTCTTCAGGTTTGTAGTTTTATTAAAACTAACGCATCATCCGATCCGAATTTACATAAGGAGTCTGTTATGGAAATTATTCTTCTTGTTAAGAAGGGATGCAATATCCTCTGTCTATAACTACTTATCCAATTTACAAGATCCATCAGTGGGGGTCCTACAGTCTGCAAGGGAATAGGATTTGAGAATGGTTGTGATCACAAAGCAAAATTTCCTAGAAGGCTTCCAAAATACATGTATCTCAATTTGTGCACAGCTTAATTCAATTCAAAGCACTGCATTGCCTTTACAAATCTCTAAAATGTTCCAAGATGTAGATATACGATAAAGCCACTGGCCCCTTTGGCATCGATCACATGTGCTCAGCTATTGGTGATCAGTCTGTCATCTGTACTTTGTACTCCTTACATTTTCAAAACAGGCTCATTACTTTAGCTTTAAGACATTGGAGTGGCATTACTATTTCACATTACTGCATCCCTTCAAAACAACAAATGGATTTGAGCCTAAATGGACGGTGCGTCCTCTGTCACTGGGGCTTATTGCATACAAATAATGGATGATGTGGTTAAATGATTTGATTTGATTTGATATACCTTTATTAGTCCCACAAGGGGAAATTTCATAAGGCTGCCGACCTATTGCACGCAATGGCGGTGCGATCTTACCCTCCGACCATACATACATTACACAAAACATCACATGGGGAAGACAGGTCAGAGAGGTTTAACAATGGAAAATGCACCACATGAGGAAAGATAAGGAGAAAAAAAATAACTCCACTCAGACTGAGCTCCAACAGGGAGATCAGTTTGAGAACAGAAAAAAACACCTCTGCACATAGCACATGAAAAAAAAACTCTTAAAACACCAAAGAAACACATGACAAGCAACAGGGGTGGGTAAAGGCCGATTTAGACAGTACATCCGGGCCTGCAGCCTGTGCGCTGGTCTCCTTGATCCACCGTCAGCATCGGAAGGGAACAAGCGTCGAAGGCGTTTGGAAAGGGAGAGGGGATGAGTGTGTGCACATCAGTGTATATGTATGTGTGTGTGTGTCCAGAGTTCAGCTGAGACAGTTTCCTTCGCCCTGCTAGGCTAAGTAAACAGTCTTCCAGCCAACCCAGGTGGCCTTGCATGGAATGGGAAGGAACAGTCTAAACACAGTCGTTATCAGGGTGTTTTTGTTAGGCTCCAGCTTGCGACCGCAGCTTGCGACCGCAGCTTGCGACTGCAGCTGGCGCCGAGAGGGTATCCGCATGAAATGATGGTGCTTTTTACTTTAGTGGGAACAGCTCATGTGAATTTCAAAGCAGTTCTACAGTCCAACACTGGTCTCTCAATCTCCTGTTGGAGAGCCGCGAGCTTCGCCATACTTGCGTTCTGTGATGTTGTCATTCTTGTGCTCAAGGAGCCTATTCTGAGAACTCACAACAGTGAGCCTCCCCAAGATGTCATCCAATTTGCGCTCAGAGATGTTATTCTGAGCTAGCCCTTCCGAGATGTAATCCAGTCTGCACTCAGAGATCTTATTCTGAGTATTCACAGCAGCCGTAGCCTTTCCAAGATCTTATCCGTGCTGCACTCAATGAGCCCATTTTGAGAAACTCATGCCTCTTCCCATCGTTTCAATCCCAGCGGGCAGCCTTGTGGAGGTTTGAACAGCCGATTCCGCTTTCTTAATTCTTCAATAAGTCAGGGCCAAGCCAGCTCCGATCAGCCAGAACCCTGTTACCATGGTTCCAAATAGGTAGATATCTTCAGCACTCAGGCTCACCCAAGCCCAAACTTCTCGTTGAGAAAGGGGTGTCAATTGCGTTTAGGGACCAGTTGATCCAATTCATAATTCCTCTTTTAGGTTTTAGAGAACAGACTGTGAAAGAGTGTTCCAGGGA
This sequence comes from Copadichromis virginalis, assembly GCF_057382275.1. Classification (NCBI taxonomy): domain Eukaryota; kingdom Metazoa; phylum Chordata; class Actinopteri; order Cichliformes; family Cichlidae; genus Copadichromis; species Copadichromis virginalis. The sequence continues at coordinate 29,833,937 of NC_140637.1, forward strand.
AAAATAATACAAAAAACACGAGACTAGACAAAGACATAAGACGCTAAGCAGGGAAGCTAAGGGAGAGGAGAAGAGGAGGAGAGGAGAAAAGTGCGACCGCCTTCGTCAAGAGCAAGAGCAGTATGATAAATGATAAATGGTTATTTATCATTTTAGTGCTATATTCAGGGGTTAGAGTAGCCCAGAAAGAGTCCAGATGTCGGTAAATTGTGGTCGAAAAAGGCATAAAGGGAGGAACGTGCTGTGGTAATTTAAAATGCAAAGTTTCTAACAGCAAACAAAAAACTGTTTCTATGCACTTGCCATACAGTGTGTCTGCTAGCTAAAGGTATAGATGCTGTATTTCCCAGAATGACAGATAACTTCACTCAGAGATGGAAAATGATATAAGAAAGAGGGGACAGGAGATGATGGAGAGAGGCTATATTTAAAGGCAAGGTCTGCTCAGTGGCATTTGATAAAATGGAAATTTAAGGCTTACATGTAATGTACTCAATTTTCAATCAAATATTGGATCTCTATGTGATGTATTTTGGTAAATTATGTATTTTTACGTTGCAAAATTTCCTGCAAAATAGGATGGAATACTAAGCAGTTTATTGCAGGATAAACAGTTTTTCATACTGTGGTGAATTTACACTAATGCACTATGCTGGACTGACGCAGAGAGCGCCAGTGTTCTTGGTTAATGTTAGGCTAAATCAACGGTAGCAGAGATGAATCTGAATTTAAACTAATGATGCTTAGATTCATTCTCTCAATGCAACAGTATAAACAGGCAACAGACAATGGAGCTGTAGTTTTTAATAATTTTCACAGCTTATTTCTGCATAACATATTCAACCTGAGTACATTTATTAGAACTAGAATTTAAATTGAACACTTGTATTCTCATGTACTTATATTATTTTATTATTGTATTAATATAGCACAAGGTTCAAGGAATTTCTGGATTGCATGACAGTACGTGAGTTTTATTCCAGGATTGACCATTTAGCATTTAATTTATTGTTACATATTAATTAATGCTATTTTTTAGTGTGGTGTACACTAACCTAATCAGACTTTATTCAATCATCAACAACGCAGTGCTATATATTGCTATAAGGCAGATAGAGCAAAACCTCACTGCATGCATTTATGCCATATATGCTGTAATGATGAATTTTCAACATTCGTGAGTGATGAAAGCTTGCGTCCTATTGCTAGTCAACGCCCCCTCTTCCAGCCATGTGTTCATGTGAATGATGGCTGAACCCTGCTATGTTAAATCATAACTGGATTCTGCTACTGCCGTCACCCACCTCTGTGCCCAGAAGGCTAATGAAGTTTGAATAAGTTGTGTGACAGGAGAATTAAATATAATTCCTATTGGTTTGAATGATGTGTACAAAGGTAGTCATGCATGGATCAGAGGACGAAGATTAAGCTACAATCTCAAACATATATGCTAGTGTGAAATTGAACAGCTTTTTCATTTTGTAGCACTGCTGCTTTAGTGTCTTTTTTTTGTAGTGTTTTTTTTTTGTTGTTGGTGGTTGTGGCTAATTACCAATTCCATTCACAGTGGTAAATTAGAATGTCAGTAATTTTTTTAAAAAGCGGTTGTTAGAGACACCTGGTGTGTCTCTTTGTGACTTGTTACAGCTCTGTAAAATGGCAGTTAAATTTTTATGGGGCATGTCAACACATGGGCTGGATTGGCAGCAGAGTATGAGACAATGACCAAGTTCAGCTGGATACCAGCTGAAGTCTTCTCAGCCAAACAGCGCCATTACATAAGAGAAACTAAGAGAATGGGCATTTAATTGGTCCTTTTATTGCAGTGTAAATCCGAGCAGTGAACTATGGTTCATCTGATGCACTAGTTAGCTGAAATAATTTTATGTGGAGCAGATGGAGACGCATGTTAGAAGAGATTCTGTGCACTTATTATTTTTTTCAAAAAAAAAACTCGTGTTCAGGTTTCAACAAGATATTGACGGAGACTGTTTTGAATCATACGAGGATCAGTAAAATTGGGATTCATGCATCTGCTCGCCATCATTTCCTTTCACGCTAGCTATAGGGGTGGGTGATGATTCTCTCTCTCTGTCTTTTCAATGGTTAAAACAGCTTTCAAATCATGTTTCCAGCATACTAAGATTTATGTGACTGTTTTTCTGCTATGACAGATACAGGATGAGCTCAAGTTTTCTCAGTGTGGAAACTGATAAATGTGTGCAAATGTGTATTTTTGGTGATGGGGGGGGGGGGATCATTCTGAAAAGTCTTCCGGATAGTTTTTACAGCAGGGCAGTGTTCGATTTCTCTGCAATTCTTTGCTGACAGACAGAATAAGCTGCCAGTCAGCCAGTCCATCCTGTCCACTTGCAGAAGTGTTGATTTGCCTGTAAGCCGCCCAAGGCTGATTGATTCCTGAATGAAAGCTTCAGGTGCATGATTGACACCACATGATTACTGTTCACACATGGCTGATTTTTGCCAGACCTTGCAGGCCTCATCATGTTATGACCATAGATAGGAAAGCAGGATTCATTAAGATAGTGTACACACCTTCCGGATGGGACACAACTACATTTTTTACGTACATTTTCAAGAGCCAGAGCAGATGTTTCTTTGTTTGTTACTTTTAGATTCACTAAAGAAAGTCATTGTGAAATCCATAAAACGACATTCCTAATGTAGCATGTAGAGTTAATGGAGCCACGATCCAATGAGACATTTCTGAAAAAAAAAGAAGAAAACACATTTCTCTACAGCTTGAGATCTAAAGTTGAACCCATATGTTTAGCGTTTTTGTAGTGCACATAAAATCATGTGTGTTTTGTCATGGATAAAAGACTAAGCACTACACATCTCTTGACAGTGAAGTAAATTATCCATTTCTAATGTCCCATTGCACCTTCTGCCCCCTGTGGAGTAGGTAGAACTAGATAATAATTGAATCACTCACAGCAATTACGATGGCATGCCCTTGGCTATGCAGTAGGACAGCATCATGATTATATAGTGTATCACACACTCCCACACGAGTACACTCTATAAGCCACACACACGTGTGCAAAATGCTCTACTTGCTAACACCTCTGTGTCTTGGCTCTAACACACAAGGACACTCTTCACTTTCAAAGTCTAACCTTTAAACCGGTAACAGTATGATTTCAAGATGACTGCTCTTTGCAAGAGCTTTGAGTAAAGCGCTTTTGATGCTTGTTGTTCTTGCCTTTTAGGTTTTGAATTTCATCCCCAAATACAGTAGGTATCTATGGCTCAAAAATGTTGTACCCAACACAGATATCAGGGCAGAAACATGAAAGTCAAAGCTAGTTTTGTCTCAGACTAGTGCAGCCATATTGGCTAAAACTCTCCGTCTCTTCATTCAACCCTACCCGTCAGCCAGTCAGCTAGACTTCCCCAATCACCTAGAGTTTTAAGGTTGCCAAGCAACAACTGCTCATGAATGCTGTACACAGGCCGAATGGCTGTCCCTGTTCTGCTTGTTCACACAGATGTGACCAGCTGGGAAGAGCAGAGGCTGGAGGCAAACACATTTCTAATAGAAGTGAAAGACTGTGTGTGGCCCTAGTCTCACTATGCTCAGAAGAGATGCACAGGGAGAAAAGCTATGATATTTGTAGTTAAAGTAATTTTCTGGTTTAAAATGACCTTTATAGCCCAAGTAGCATAGTGGACAAAATATGTTCTTGCTACAACTATTCTAAAGCACTTCTAGTGCACAAATACTTGAAAGCACTTTTAAAAAGGACCGTCCAATTTATCTGAGCCTTTTATCTTTAATGAAGAAACCGTTCCCTTTAAATTACCATACGGTTTTATCCATAACAAACACATAATGCATTAAGTAAAGTAAATTAGCATAATTGTTTGGGCAATTACACTAAAAGTGTAGCGTGAGTGTTTTTTCAAGAGCACACGATCTTGTTTTAGAAGATTGAATTTACTAATTCAGTTATGGCCCACTATACTTAGTAGTGGCTTTGACCATCGCTGAAGAACAAGGGGCAGGACAGGGTGTCACAAACACTCAACCATTATATACCACATTTCCTGACATTCAGAGGACATTAGGCACTGACATGTACCATGCAATAAATAGTATCTTGAGTTAAAAAGCCACTGAATAACCTTTGTTTGAACTGTGCATGGAACACTTAAGACAGTGCTCAGACTGCATGTGGTTTTTTATTTCCTTTTAACAAGGAAGTAGAGGAAGTTTCATAAACACTTTTGTGACACGGTGAGATAGGATTTCTTTGGTTGTTCAGTAATAAATTTGTCGTAAAGTGGTTGCAGCCCTGTGAGAGTCTTCTGGAGTTAAGACACAAAGAGCTGTGAGATGACTTCAGGTTTCTTTTGTTTCCTTGAGTGTGTATGTGTGAGTGGAAATGTGCATGGGTAGGAGAGCAAGCTAATTGTTTGTCTTGGCCTCTAGCGGCAAACTTGGCTTCATCTTTGCTTTATTCAGTGTGAATCCCAAATCCCTTAATCAATCCTTTAGATTGCCCTCGCCTTTTAGACAATTAAAGTGCTTACACGTTCATATTCATCAGACTTTCAAAGTTAAAACTTCATTTATGCTACAGACTTACACTGTTGTTTCAGGCCAAACATATGAAACCAATAATAAAGGAATTAGTCAGAATATACGACACCCCTCCAACTAGAATTGACGACAGTCCCTGTGTAAAGTGAAAATTGCCAAAAAGCTAAAGATCATGTTTGACTTCCAGCCATCCATATTTGATTTCCTTGCAGTAAAATACAGAAGCAGAGGTACTATTAGTTATAACTGAGGCTGGTGTTGAAAAAGCAGACAGTTGGTGCATCCTGAAAATCCATAACAGCAAAAGTATCACAGACTATAAGAAAATCTTTGGCATTTGGCTTTTTAAAGCAATCAATCACAACACAAGTAGCATGCATTTCCCCAGTGTCCTCTTTATTCTTTTCTGATCACATAATATGTTTTATGTTATATGTTTGACTACCGATACTAAATTGGCTGTACCAAAATAACACATGTAGATTGGTCTTTGCTCCAAACATTTTCACATCACTAGTCACAGATACTGTTTCCCATTTAGCATCTTGCTCTTCTGCATAGGTGGTGTGCAAGTGTGTGACTAACCTCTTCTGACCTCTGCCCTTCACGGTTCATGTGACTTATATCGACTCCGAGGATGACTGCCCCTGCTAACTGCACATCAGTATGTCTGCTCGCACAAAGGCCGGCTTGCTGTTATCAAAAGTCAGATCTAGCTCTGACTACAATCTATTTCCATCCACACTCCGCGTCTCCTTTGCCACCTCATGACAGCAGGTTTTCCAGCTCATTTCACTTGAGATAGCCATATCACGCCAAAGACGGGGACATCTCTGCAGTGACCCGCCCTCAGTCAGCAATGCTTCATTTGATTGAGTTCTGTAGCACCGCAAACAAGGAAGAGCAGGTGACATGATGTATCCTTACAAACATAAGCCGGGGAGATGCTACTTTAAGGCACTGAGGTCTAAAGGGCATGTCAGGGATAAGTGTTTTGCTTGATGAGCTTTTAAAAGTCAGTCTGGGTCCAAATCTCTTGAAAGCCTCATTTAGCTCTGGTCCTCCCTCTAAAATGACAATTTGATTTGTCCGCTGGTAAATGTGCTATAGAGCGTCCTTAATGTAATTTGAAGGCAGGTGGGGTGTTATTGGAGACACAGGGGTAGAAATGATTTTAAGTAGAACTTCACAACTGATTCAAAAGCTGGAGTAATTCATTGTTCACTCCTTGCTGGCAAAGGAAGAATTGAGGGCATCTTGAGCTGATCAGCGTCACCTCTGATGGGACCAACAAAAAGCAGCAGCCTTTGGCTATATCTGGTCAAACAGAAGGACTTTGTTAGCAGCACCATAATAAACTGAATGCAGTCAGGCTCTGGGCTCTAAATAAATTTCCTGGCTTGGTAACTCAGTTGCTCAACTGCTACTACACCAGAGTCACAGGGGCTGAAAACAAAGAGATCCAAACAAGTGTGATGATGTTTTAAGCCTGCCGGGGCTCAACTTTACATTTTTAGATGCTGTAGTGCCATTTTTTGGAGCATTTCAAGTTGTGTCATTACATCCGTTATATCCCAAATTTTAATAATATATATGTATAAAGTCCATAGTTACTACATAAATTTCTAATAAGTGCAGTAATCTACAAAGAAATTGCACTGTTTTTGTTTATTTTGACGCATTTTTCTAGGGGGAGCTAAGCTGCACACACTAACAAAAGACAAAGACTTTCACAATAAGACAGGAAACAAGAATTACTAAACCAGATGCAGACATGACACTGAACAGAAACTGCAACACACATGAGAACCCAAAACCTAACTGATCCCTCACCAAGAATAACAGAGACAGATCTATAATGATAATAATAAACAAAGCACCAGAACATCAGAAAACAATCCATAATGCAAAAATAAACCAAAACATAATAAACTCAAAATACTGGGTCCAATGGACCCAGAACCGTGACACAACTGCTTCTAACTGTTTCTAACTGCAGGAAATTTATTTTGAGTGTCTTCATAATTTCATTTTTGAGATCTGCTAATTTTTCTAAACTGCAGCAAAAACAAAGATAGATATTATTGTGCACAATTTGCAAAAAAAAGAAAAAAAAAGAAAAAAGCATGTGCATGAAAATAAACTATTTCCAACTGTGCAGTCAAAGTTCTAAATATCCCAGAAACCCTACAAATTACAAATGTAGCAGAGTTGGAAAAAGTACAGACATTCTGTACTTTATCGGAAGTACAAATACTGCTACTAAAAAATACTTTAGTAAAAGTTGATGTACTGATTCAACTTCTTTACTCAAGTAAAAGCTAAAAAGAACACGCTCTGAAATGTACTCAAAGTAAAAAAAAAAAAAAAGTAGCTCTTTGGAGGGGGTTTCTATTTTTATGCAAAGCTAACTGAACTGTGTGCTATATTAATGTAATGATAAAATAATATCAGTAGATGGGAATACAAACTCTACTTTTTTAACATTCTAATTTTATTCTGCTTGAATCTAAAGAAAAAGAAGGAAAAAAAACACTCTTTATTTTCTGTTGCCTACATTGTAGAGGGGGGCTCTCAGGAAAATATGTACAGTCAAAGGTGTTAATTTGGGATTCAGAATGTGGGGAAACCTTAAAATTGGTTGTAAATGTTCAGTGTGGGGAAAAGAATCAGAATAATTTCTTTTGAGAGCTCCAGTAAACTTTCTTAGTATGCAGGTTCTGATCAGCTGACCTGCAGCTCTTTGTGGATGTGCACAACTTGATTCAACCAGATGTCAGCAGATGTTTCATGAGTTTCCACTACACTGACAGTACACTGTTTATGCTATCTTTTTTCTAACTGGTATAAAGTTGGTATGAAGGTGGAATTCACTCAATGAATCTCAGCATCATCAACTAAAATTCACATGAATCTCTGGTACATTAGATGTAACCTAACTGACCATGAAACCACAGCCACTGTTTACTTTAAATTCATCACACTACAGCAAACTAACCTGTTTATCCTGCACTAACCTGCAGAGGATTTTTATGCAGACTTTAAATAGCAGCGTTAGTCTGCCTCAGTATGATTTGCATGTTTCACAATATGAACAAAAACATGATGTCACATGTACAGCTCCACTATCTCACTTAAAAACATGAGGACTTACATGTAAGCTTTAAATAAGGAGTCCTTACCTTTTAATCCAACTTCTCTTCTTCCTCTCCTGTCCTCTTTCTTATCTTTCTCCATCTCTCTAACACACTTCTAGTCTTCACTGACCAGATTTCTGGTTTGCTCAAGTAGAGATCTCCATAGACCACAAGTGGAAGTTCATCAGATGTAGTTGAGTGTGTGTTCCTCAACGGTTAAACATGGCTTAGAGATACTTGCACTAACCTTAGCCAGCCATTTTTAAAGACTGGGAAACAACAACTGGTGGAGTAATGACCACATTGATTGAGAAACAACCTAGTGCTTCTTGGTGTCATTATCTTAATGATTCACATGCATTTTGCCAATCTAGTGTATTATTCGTATATTTAGTGTGATGCAGTGAAGAAAGAAGGAACCTAATACTAACACTAACACTAATTACATAGTGTTTAACATTTCTGGTTCTTCTTTAAAGCTTTTATAATGACTTTAAAAAGATACATAGATACTTAGAAATTACTGGGGACATTGAAGGCCATCATTTCGGACAGTTAAAATAAAAAAGCTTAGTGATAAAAAAAAGGCTTAGTGATAGTGATGTTTAAGTGATGTAATAATGGTGTGGCTTGTTAATAGCTTACTGTACAATTACAGTAAGAATTACATTAGATGCTTTAGATTTGAGTAAATTAGATTTAGGCTTCAGGCATGAAGTAAGTCATTTTGTGGAGATCATGTTGCAGAATGCAAAACATGCCAGAACCATAGATAGATCTATCTCTCTATCTCTCTATCTCTCTATCCATCCATCCTTCCATAAGTAAAAACTCTTGTGAAGAACACTTGACCTTCAAGGAACCAAGGTTATAATCCAGAGCACAGCTGGTGAAAGAGGCTGACAGTTTATTCACTGAATTAATGACACAAGTCAAGGTCAAGTGCCAACTGATTATGTGCTCCATATGCAGCCAGGGAGAAAAAACAGGCACAAATTCCTTTACACCTGGAGATGCGATTATGCACAAATTCTTAAGTCACATTTGGTTGTCTTTCCTCCTGCAGACTAAAAGAGCAACAGTGGGAACGGTGCAAAAGGTATAGGCACGTGTGCTGCCACTGCATGGTCCTCTAACCTTAGCTTTCCGTTGGCAGTTTGGAGCCCAGCAGAGTGTGATTGGTCACAGAGGCAAAGCAACATCCTGAAAACATGTAATCAGTATCTGGCTGCTGTTAATTGAGGATGTTAGTGCAGTGGAGTGGGAAATGACACAGTAACCTTCTTGCTCTGCCACAGATGGACTCGAGCACTCTAACCACAACCATCTCGCTTTCATTCTTTTCTCCAGCTTTCACCAAAAGATACCATAGCAAGGGTGCACTACTTCAGAGTGCCGCAATCTCAAAATGCTGCGATGTGCTAATGAGTATTCATACCAACAGAGACAAAGGCAATATGTCTAATTAACATTTTAAAGACAAACTTGTCGTTTGAAAATATCCTTATCACAAACAAATTTATTAAAGTTTTTGAAATCTACCCATGCAGGATCTGTTCTTCCATTGTCTTAAGCTAGATGAAAGGGTGTATTTCATGCAGTTACAAAATTAGCAATCCTATCTGTCAAACACCTCTAAAAAATCAGACTCCCACACTGCCACCTACAGACATGTATAAGTATTTGGAGCATGAGAGGTGAAGACACAAGAGGCTCTGCAACAATAATCAGGTCCTGTTTAAATGAATAAATAAAGGTTTTCAGCTACCTGAACTTGTATATATCAAGTAGTACCTTTTTTGATTTTTAGAAATGGTATCCTTGTACTTTATCCCCTTTGACAATTTTCCCAAAATATATTCCTGCTGTTCAAATCTCCAACATTGGTATGTCAGTTATAAATTATCTTGCAAAGAGCCTCAGTAGCCTTCACTCAGAACTAGTGACTTGTCAAAGACTCTTCTGAACTACTCTGCTCTGTGAAAAAGTTAATTCTGATGATGAAAACTTTTCAAAAGGAGAATATGAAGCAACTATGACTCATACGGTAACTCAAAAGAAAATCACTTGATGAAAGCTGTAATTCAATCAGCAGCTATGCTTCATCTCTGTTACCTCTGGCGGCAGCAACAGCCTCCCGCCACGCATGGCGTGCATGGTGTTTATATGGCAGGGATACGGTGCTAAGGATTCCAGCAAACAAACCTGCCTGATCCTCATCTGAATAGAGGCTGATTATCTCTACATGCAGACGCAGCATGTCATCAATACACAGCCAGTGGAAGTCTACCAGTGCCCCGAAGCTTTACAGCAAAACAGACATCACCACAACTCCACCACTGCCACCAAATTCACCATGGGCTCTAATTAGAAACATCCCTCATTCTCTCTCCTGCTCCTCCTCTTGGCTGATTTTCTTGGATCTCTTACAGGCAGGTGACTTTTATTTCCACTGATAACAGCTCAGAGATTCTTGTGAGAGCACTGAAATAGCTCCATCTCCCAAATAAGAGACACAAAAACATGCGCATGCCACATGACACCATCTTGTCTGCTTTGCTGCGCTGGGTGTCCTCTCACAGGAGTGGGGGGAGGAGAGAGAGGGGAAATACTAATGTGCAGCCGTCAATGGTGATGACAGCCCATCTTTAGGCTGTAATGAAGCGAGAAAGAGAGTAATGAACTCTGCACATAGGCCAAAACTACAACAGATGCAAATAGGATGCACAGACACACAAAGACAACGAAACAGAGATAGAAAGAGAGGGAGGTAGTAGATAACAAGGTTGAGGTGTGTTAACCATGAGGCTGATGGCGGAGACTTTTTCCAAAGAGTGACAGACAGAGTAGCACACCTCTTGTTAATGCACTCTCAACAATAGCCTCTTTCCTATTTCAGGCCATTCTGCTTACTTTCCTCTGAGACACGGATTTATAATGTTTGAGTGCAAGCCTAAGTGAAGCTGACTGAAGTAAGCTCTAATATGAGCGTTTGAAGGATAAATAGCTGCCACCAAGCCATCTCATTAAAAAACAAAAGCAAAAAAAACCAAAAAAAACCCCCAATGTACAGAGATGCATGAATGTCAAACACAAGTGCTTGTTTCTGGCTTACTTAGAAAACAGGAAATACTTTGCATCAATAGGTAACTTCACATCTGCGCAGACAAGTATCACATGTGGAGTTCCCCAAGGTTCCATCTTGGGACCCCCTCTGTTTAACATTTACATGCTCCCACTGACACAGATTATAAAGAACAACAAAATAAACTATCATAGCTATGCAGATGACACACAAGTATATATCACAATGTTACCAGGAGACCGAGGCCCTGTACAGGCTGTTGGTAAATGCATTGAGGAAATTAATGACTGGTTGTGCCACAATTTTCTCCAGCTAAACAAAAACAAAACTGAGGTAATAGTCTTTGGCGCCAAAGAAAAATGATTACAGGTCACCAGAGAACTTCAATCTATACACCTAAAAACCACAAACCAGGAGAGAAATTTGGGTGTAGTGATGGATGCAGACCTAAACTTAGAAAAACACATTAAGACAATAACAAAATCAGCTTACTATCGCCTCAAGAATATATCAAGGATAAAAGATCTGATGTCTCAACAGGACCTGGAAAAACTAGTCCATGCATTCATCTTTAGTAGGCTTGATTACTGTAACAGCATCTTTACAGGTCTACCTAAAAAATCAGTCAGACAACTACAGCTCATTCAGAACTCTGCTGCTCGAGTCCTCACTAAGACCAAAAAAGTGGACCACATCAGTCCAGCTCTGAGGTCTTTACACTGGCTGCCTGTCCGTCAGAGGATAGACTTTAAAGTTCTGATGCTGGTCTATAAAGCTCTGAATGGTTTAGGACCAAAATACATCAGTGACCTCCTGACCCAGTATGAACCTTCCAGATCCCTCAGGTCATCTGGATCCGGTCTTTTATCAGTTCCCAGAGCCAGAACCAGACACGGTGAAGCTGCATTCAGCTTTTATGCTCCTTATATCTGGAACAAACTCCCAGAAAGCCTCAGATCAGCTGAAACACTCAGTTTATTTAAATCCAGGTCGAAGACTCACCTGTTCTCAGCTGCATTTGAATAAAGCACCAAATCCACACTTTTAAGCTTAAATTTCAAAACTAACATTTTAACTACGGATTTTATCTATTGTTCTGATTTTATCTGTTTTGATTTTATATACTGTTTTGTTTGTTTGTTTGTTTGTTTGTTAATTAGTTAACAAACAAACAAACAAAACAATTTTAATCAATTTTAATCCATTTTAATCAATTTTAATCAATTTTAATCAATTTTAAATCATGCTTTTTATTTGTTTTTGTTTCTAATGTCTCTGTAAAGCACTTTGAATCACCTTGTTGTTGAATTGTGCTATACAAATAAACTTGCCTTGCCTTGCCTTACTGGTTGGGCAGACTGCATGGAAAGCAGGAGGATGTGAACGTGCGGCTACAGCAGCAGCTTAATGTTCTCGGTGTACGCAGGCAGGCACATAGTGGCACGAGAGGAAATTACTCTATCACAAGACTTTTTCCCCCCCCTCCAGCGGATTTTCATTCTTAATCAAAAAGCTCATTACAGCACACACAGGTTGACTTGTCCTTTATATCCTGCAGAAATGTGATATGGCCACATCCAGAAGCTGATGCAATTATTGACAAGCAAGACAAAAAATAAAAAAATGGCTTCAACACATTTCCATCAGTTGTATAACCTTGAACATTTACTTCCGTTTTGTGTAGTTTTCTCTTCTATTTGATTTCCTCATCACTCCAAGAGTAACGGAATGAGAGCCACAGATGATAATGAAGCCTCTTTGTTCTGGCCTGCAGCTCTGATGGCCATTGTCTGCAGCTCCTAAAGAAAGTCATTCCATATTGGGTTCCATTTGGCAAAATGGCCCATCATCTTGATGCAATGCATAACCCTGCCCCAAATTTCTCTTTTAGTCCCCTAGAAACCTGGATGCTATGTTTTGTGATCAAAAAGCCCCTGGAGGCAGCGATAATGCACCTAATGTATAGCATTGTTGCAGCTGAACCACTGTGGAAAGCGGGAAAAATAGACCGGGAAGCTGAACAATGATGTATGTAGAAAATTACTTTCTAATTGAGGCATATGCCACGGACATGACAGATAAATTAGCCATTGTCAAGGCATTCAGCTGTGGCGCGTCACTTTTGGGTTGTGTGTCTCAGCATTCCAGCTTAACGTTTTGTTTGTGGTTGGTCTGTCTTTTTTGTTGATGCTTATCCTGCATTCACTTCAGACTCACAAACAATGACTAATAGTAACAGATTATTTTTTTCAGTATACAACTTGTAGAAAAGGTCACTTGCATTTATTTTAGCATTTCTGTTGACAAGATATCTTCTAACTGCTGGGTTTTGGCAACAAATGTGACTGTGGTTTGTTTTTGTTCTTTTATTCTTACAAATCACCTTTAAAATAATTACTGAAGAAGAATATACAGAGTTTGGCATCTAGGCTCCAAACTCACAAAAATGATACAAATAAATTTGGAAAGTGACAAGTAAACATCTCCTCAGAGCCTATAAGCTGATGCCTTGGTGGTACAGTGGTTGAAAGAGCAGACAACAATGCAGGGCAACAATGGTCATGAGGGAAAGATGGCTTAAACAGAACACCAAATTGAAACAGGATGCTCGGTCTATGGCATATGAGGATAATGGTAATTATTTTCCTTTAATATAAGCACCAAAAAACATAGAAGATCCCATTCAAATACACAGTTCTTTTTGTAGCATCTTTTCTAAAGTAACTATTTAAAAATGTAGTAAGGAAAAGATAACATCCCCAGAACCATCTGTAGCATCTAGAAACAGCTGGAAAACAAGCGATATTATACCATTATGCTGATGTGTACAGTTTTTTGTTCCACTCATTAAGGAAAGAGAAAACAAACTTGTGTACAGGAGTGTTTAATGTTTCCTTCTCTAAACAGATGGCGACACAGCTTATTGTGTCATGACTCTACCCAGCTAACTTCTAAACAACTAGGCTCGGTTTAGACAAAAAGCACAAAAATCCTTTGGCGGAACTTACACAACAAACAAAACTGTGCACAACAGACGCTTTGTGAAATTAAGCCAAACTTGTGAACTATTGCAGTTGTTAGGATGGACCCACTGTGGTCTCTCGGGGCGTTGTTTGAAAAATGTGAGCATTATTATCGTGTGTGCTGGAGGTGCTGTTGTTTTGCTGGATCCTGTTGGGCAGTTTTGGATTTATGTTTAAAAGAATCTCAAAGCTGTAGTCCTACATAGATAGACAGTACTGTTTGAATGATTCTGGAACAGAAATGCACAATGTGAAGATTTAACTTGGCATAAGAAGACAAATGTGTTAACAAGATATTGTGATTGTGATTACTATAGAATCAGTCGTTTATCCTTAAATAAAAACAGAGGCAGCACAAGAAGACCTCATCTGGTACCTCATCTACTAGCTGTGTCCTTTATGATACCCAGCCCATAGTCTTTCAGTGGGAGCTGTCAGGTTCCAGTCAGAGCTGCTAGGCATGTGTTTCTAAATGGAAGTAAGTATAATTACAGGATGATGCAGGCAGGTAGCAGCCAGGCAGGCAATCATTTTCCCTGATTGAGACAGAAAGTTAAGGTCTGAAAGGCCATCGGTGTGTATGCCCACAGCAGGTGCAATCTGACGCCTCAATAAACCTGGCTGAAATGAGAAACTTCTCAATCTGTTCTGCATAGGTGTTGGACGTGGGAGTGACGCCAGCATTGATAGGCTGAGTCTGAGTTTGTATGATGATATCTGCTTTAATGTCAGGAACGCTCTCCCATGTTTCTGTTACTGCTCCCCATTGTAACATTAGTCACTTTGAAACAGGCACAGCTGAGCCAAGTTATTCGATGCATAGGACATAATTGAATTTATTTATTTATCCAAAGCAATAACAGAATGTATTTCCCAGGTGAGTTGTGAGGGTTGCGTTTCACCGAACAGAATGGGAGATTTACTGTGCAAGAGCACAATTACAAGCGCACCAGAAAAATTCATACATCAGACGGAACAGATATTCCAAATTAAATTTGTTTTTTCTTCACCTTATGCGTCACTGCAATATTGCAATGTTTTGCAACTAATTAATCATGACTTGTCTTTGTCTCAAAAGAACAAGTACACCCTAGGCATTATAAATCATTTCTGCCGGAGATTGACGCTGATCGTACTAATCCCTTTATGTATTCTGTATCTAATCCAATCCATACACCACAGATATGGTGGAATACATTGCAGTAATGTTATAATAACAAAAACATACATTATACATTACAAAGATGGGGTTAAATCGAATGCTTTTCACTGTAGGAGGAATTTATTAAGCATAAAAAGTGTTTTAGTCTATCTAATCTACTCCAGTAGGAAACAACATGAAGCATTTTCACAGAGATTGAACAACTGCACAGACATATCTCACATGCTTGACTTTAGAAGGGTCAGCTCTCCACTGTCAGTTCCAAATCCACATAATCTGGAGCCCTAAAGACAAAGGCTGAAAGCTTCTATCATTTTAAAAATCTCCAGACCTTTAGGCCTGATCCACACAAAATAAGATACATGAGCCACAAACCTGACCAGGGTTTATTCCAGAAAAAAGGCCAAATGTTCTGTAAGTAGATTAGGCATTATAGACAGCAGGTTCCCTAGGCGAAGTTAACCTTGTGCTGTGAAAAGCGCTACTGATGCCGAGTGTGAAATGAATAAAGAGTAATCCACAACTTATATGTTATGTTGCAAAAACTCTGAGCTTCTGTCAGAATAATGATTATTTGTTAGACTGAATGTAATCTGATCTAACATGTTCTTAATAATTTCAATTTGAAATGGGTGCAAACTTTCATATAAAGGAATCTGTTCATGTATGTAATTTTCACAATCTGCTAAACTATATGACTATAACCCCATATTTGTTTAGAAGGGTGGTCATTTTTTTCAAAAATTTGACTTGCTTGATTAATAATTTTAAAATTGGACATTGTTTCCTTGTTTGAATAATAACTTGTTATGAGTAAATAAAGTTCAAATAATTAGGAATCATTTTTCAAAGCATTTAAAGAATGGTATATTGTTCTTCAAGGCTTACAACCTCCCAGTATGAGCAGACAAGTTACTGTTTTACTAATAGTTATCTTTCCAAATCATGCGAATCTTTTCTTGTTATAGTGACTTCTTGAGTTTGCCAAACAGCTCCAGGTCTCACACAAATATTATTTCAGAACTACAATCACTGGGCCTTAATCTGCTGAGAAACAGACAGCTTGTCCACTTGCATCTTATTGCAGTTTCAGGTTCTCGTGTGGGAGCAGCAGTCACCCAATATCAGTATATAATATAGAGTGTCGATATAATATGACATAAAGTGATGCAGTGAGTTAATATTCGCAAGCTGTAAAGAAAAAAAAAAACATCAAACCTCTTTGACACGGAAAATTACAAATTAAGAGGATGAAAGCAATGGAGTTTTTAAAAACATAGATGAAATGGGAATAAGGCAAACCTCCTGGCAAGATTCTCCAAAATAGCTGTCATTCCAAATGGCAGAAAGGCCTCATGAGCCATGATGATAATGGGCTATAGAGGACTATGATGTTTTAAAGTACCGACTAGATTTAGAAGAGCCCCTCTTTCATAAAATCAATGTAGCCTGAGGAGGAGAGAGGAAATGGGTGCCAAGCGCTGGAATGTCTTGATTGCTGTCTGGAGAGTAGAACACATCCGTTGATTCTACAGATCAATACTGCTGATTTATCAAGAAAGAGCAGTCAAATGCATTTCATCCTATTTTGTAATAAAGAAAAATAGCCATGGAAAGAGATCAATTAATTGGGAGAATTACATGTCCTTTTTCTATGTCTGTATGATTTACCACCATTAGTGCATTCAGTACACTAAAGTAGGTCCTAACCTCTAGAATATTAATTCTCTAGATGAATAAATGAATGCATTTCTCCAAATGATCACCTGTTATTACACACCTCATTTTGAAATTGACAAGCTTTATCTTCTTTGAAACCAACACCACCAGTATTTTACTGGTGGTTTCCCAGGGGACAGCACTAGCACTAGGAATTGCTGCATGTTAAAGATTGGTCAAGCTGTATATGAGTCAAGGTTAAAAGGGCTAAAAAAAAAGCATCATTATTCACAGCTTAAGTTGCAGAGGCATGCTATCAAAGAGCAATGGGTTGAGTGCAGCCATGTGAAAAGTAAGGACTTGGTGGTCTTTCATTTTTACCTCCCTCTTTTCCAGCGCCAAAGAGAAATTCATGCCCTGTAAGCAATTGAACATATCTATACAAATGTGAAGAGACAGATTTGCTATGCACTACTAGCAAGGTTATGTTAAAAAAAAAAATGGAGGGTGGGCGATGCCGACACAATTTGTCACTGGTGTGCCACATTTCTGAGCAAAACACTTTTCAAGTCAAGATAATGAAGAAGGCCCCCACCCGCACCCCCAACTACATGCACACTTTGTCTAATACAGTACATCAACTTTCCTCGAGCTGTCACGATTGTAGACACCCAGGCAGTGGCATCTATTCAAAATCAATTCAAAATGGTCCCTGCCACGTTTATTGAATTTCACATCAACAGAAGGGACAATTAAGATGATGAGTTTTGGTGGGCGGACAGTTGAAGAAAACAATGCCCACCAAGCAAACTGTCCCTCCACAGCTTACTTTTCCTGATGGGAACAATTGTGTGGGGTTGGAAATGTTGGTGGGTTATACAGCTGGAATGCTCTTATTGTGGGTAGGTACTAGGTCATGGTCTGTCAAAGCCTGCAGTGATTATTTTGAAATTGATTGTCCCTGTGTGATAAAGACATTACACTCAGTTTGGGGAACAATTTTTTAGAAGGAAACAGAGTGTAAATGCTCTCTTTTTTCTTTTACACCATCCTGCAAATAATGAAAAGTGAGAGGTAAATTCACCAGTGAGTTTGGAAACTGACACATCTGTGAATGAAATTCCATCAGAAGGACTAACACTGCTCAAAGAAACTAGAAAAAAATTATATTGTTATGTAAGCTGAAGAGAAATTCTTAACATACTGTACATGTAAGAGACAATTAACAGTACAGAGAGCAAATTTAAAAAAGTGAACTTAAGTGATTATTTTGCGTAAACACAGCATAACTACACCTAGCTGAAAATGAGTTACTATCATCTAAGTCCACAAAATGCTCCAAATTCTCACTGCGTAGGAGATCCATTAAAGTTTTGAAAATATAAAAAGGTGGCTACAAAATGAATAATAACATATTGTATTTATGACTTACAGTATGGGGCATTTCTATTGCAGCATCACAGTGGTATCATGTTAAAAAGGATTCTTATGTGAATGACAGAAATGCAGGACAGCCATAAATGCAGTGACACAGATGTAGAGAGGGCCTTGCTTTAATGGTATGCCCATGAATGGCCAGAGAAAAAGGCAATGCAAAAGGCATTTAAGTGACATCTCTCATTGCAAGCCTGGAGCAGAGGCACAGTTTTTGTCCCGAAACATGGGTGTTTGTGTCCACGGGACAACTCCTGGCCTTGGGGTCTCCATTTTACTCCATTGGGTGAAGTGACCTAGACGAGATCAGGGCAAACATGGTGAAAGAATGCACTGAGAAATATAATGATGAAAAAAGAATCGCTGTGCAGAGAACATCAGTCCCTACATAATGGCTGCTGTCTGATGGGCTCGACTTAGGGGAAAACTTTTGTATGTGTGTATTATGCACAAGTGTCTGTGATTATTTCTTCTCTTTATGTCTGCGTGCATGTCTGAGTATGTGCATGTTGTTGTTTTACAGCATCATTCTCTGGAGGGTAGCTCTTTGAGATGTGAGACACAGCTTTCATTGTCACCCAGAAGCAAAAGCAATGTTAAACATGACAAACAGAGATGAAAAACTCCCAGAGGAACAACAACCTCAGCACTCCTGCACATATCAGTGATCAATGTTATTGTTCACATACCACACTTAATATTGCTGTGTTGCTGTGTTATTATGCCATGGATTGCATGCCTGTGTGTGAGTCTAAATAAATTCAAATTATTTTTGCATTGTTTTGCGCTCTGTGGTTGAGTAACTCAGAGTGACAGACACAGCTGCAAGGGTGTCAGTGGGTGTCTGAGATTGTGGGAGGCAGGAGGAGAAGGCTGCTAAAGGGCCCTGCTTGAAATACAGCACTGGTCTGATACTCACCAGCCCCCTCCACTTCTCTCTTGGTATCCAAGCCTCTAGTCTTTTCAACCCATCCTGATTAATGGGTCTCGTCAGGTACCGTCCGTTGCCACTCACACCAATTAAGACATTAGGCCTTTCCACACGGCTTCCTGCTCTTAAACAAACAGCAGGACCACTGAGTCCTTCCTCTCTCTCTCTCACTCTTGCCAGGCGCTGAATCTCTCACCCAATCAGTGTCCTGCTGTGGGAGCGCTATGCTTGGTGTCATTGCGGAGGACAGACAGAAAGACGGTCTTGAACTGAGCCCGTTAGCCTCCTACAGTGAAACCCAGCGCAGAAAAATAGAGCAATCAAAGTAGAGTGTCAAACAATCCCCGTGCAACAGACAGCTCTCCGCAGAGATCTTTTCCTGCTCTGTGCGTCTCTACCTGCAGGGTGTCACTGCAAGGGGAAACGGGGCCAGTTTTGAACCAAAGTCTTAATTGTATCGACCACTAACTGGCTTTAGCAGTGCAACAAGGGAGACAGCAAATTACTTGCCTGACTTGATTGGATGCTTTTAACCCTGATTCACCAGACCCTTGAAAGTTAATTGTCTTTGACCCTCTGCTACCCATGTCAAGAAACTCTCCAAACCCAGATTGAATATATTATCCTACCTCTGAAGTGGACAATAAAACATCCTCAACCATGATGGAGAGTCTTGTGTTTGTGTAATCAGCAGTAATACCCAATTCGTGCAGCTTCAATAGCAACCTGTCCCCTCCTCTGTGACATACCCAAATGAGATTAACCATGGATATAAGCTACTCACACTATTCAGTCCAGGAGAGCGAGTGAAAGATGAGCTCTTAATGTGCAGTGATTTGTTCTGTGTGTCCAAGCATGTTTCTGTGTATCAAGGATGTGGCTTGTTGCCTGTGGTCTTTATGTTTCCGTGCCTGTGGTGTTTGTAGCCTTCGCGTCATGTTAGTATGCCAGTCAATCAAGTGGCAGGGGCCTGTCTCTCATCAAGGTGCTGTGCGTGATTGCCAATGCTTCGATGCGCAGAAATTTGCACCTCCCCGGAGAGAGTGCCTGCTGAGGGGGAAGGACTCATCTGTCATACAGACCACTGTACCGATGCACAATGACAGATGCGCAGTCTGACTCAAATGGATGACAGCCCTGTACAAGGGGCTGAACAGTAAATACATGCGGGGACCCTGACATACATCTTAATTAAACTATTGGTCTACATTTATGGCGATGATCTATAATGAGCATTGAGGTATTACTTTCTATATTTGTACACTAAATAACCTAAGGTGAACTCTTAATTTAGGTTAAAAAACATAAAAAGGAATAGTAATTTAAAACGTGAGGTGCAAAGAACATAAACAAAACTCTGACAAATGATAATGGAAAGACAAGACTATTTATACTGTTTTGTATACTATTTGTTAACAGTATAAAAAGTAGTGTAAAAAGCCAATGTCTTTCCATTGTACTATTTATAGTATACTATTTATACACTGAGGGTGGACAGGAATCTAAAACTCTTTAAAATTAAACAGGAACAACAAATCAAATATAATCAAACATTACTAGTTGAAGTCATTAGAGGATGAATCCAAAACTCAACCTGCTGAATATTAAGATAATAACTTTGAACATTAGAGTAAAGAAAATTAAAAACTTACTTACTTAGACAGGGCCAAACAAACCAAAAAAACCCTAAAAAATATCCTAAAATATACTCAACATCTCTCAAATTGGTGACTAGTAATGTGTTTTTTAAAACTTTATTTTAGAAACTTTGATATTTATGACTGAGTTTTACATACAGAATTTTCTGAAAACATCGTACTGTTCTGGCATTGTGTGTCTTTTCTGTCAGTAATCATTTTTCTTTGTTGAACCCAGTCACATTTTCATCCATTTTGCTCCCTGGTGCAGTGCCACCAGGCTTTTGGAACTTAGTCAAGTCTTCTGACCTGTAACAGAATGAAAAGGCGGAAGGCAGTTACTGCAGCACTCAGGATCAGGGAAATTAGCAGAGAAAGGAAAGCAAAGAGAAAAGTAGGAAAGGATAGAGAGATGGAAAAAAGAAGAGGGGCCATAGAAATGCAGTGTAGAGGAGGAGGGGGGTGTTTTCTATGTCACTGCAGTCCCATATTGTCCCCAGAAAATGTCACTCTGCCCTTGGGAGGCAGCGCTCCGAGGCGAGACTCATCTGTCTGACCGCATTTACCGAGATGTTCTGTGGCCAGATCCCGAGGAGCCTGGGAGGTGTCCCACGGCACTTTGTCTGCTCACCAACACCCCTCACACTCATTGTTTCCCACATAAGCTACAATGGACTTGATCTTTCATCCACACAATAATACCTCTATTGAAAAGTCAGTATTTCATTCATATTCATATTCCATATAGAAACCCGCACATACAATAGTTGCAGAAGTCTAAAAAGTGAAGTTAAAAGCCAATCAGTATTAATCAACCTGTGACGATAATAACACTGAAAAATTTGAAACAAGTGATTGAACAGAAAAATCACTTGTTTAAAATCTTAATATTTTTGAATAAATATCTAAACTGATCACATTCATTTTCTGTATCTATATCAAGATCTATGCCAGTATCCAAAATTACCTGAAATATGCAACATTAATTGTCCATTTCATAAAATTTTATGGAGGGAAAAGTGTTATAGCCTACTTCCTAACATCTAATCAAACAAAAATATGTATTTTTTTTTACATTAGGCTCTATACTTAGCTAATTATAGTACAATAATGTTGTTAGAGAGAAATTAGATGGCATCTTAACTTTTTATTATAAAATGCAATATTTTGGTTGTTTGTAGTAGCCACTGAAAAATGACACTATTAAATGTTGGGCCAATGGCAAGAACTAGTTTCAGAAGCCAATACCACAGCAAGTTTTGGCAGTTTCTTGCTATACAAGAATACAGTTTGACATTTTTGTCCCCAACCTTTTTTGCGCCACGGACCGGTTTGAGCGTGCAGCTCGGATCTCAGCTGACCCTTCTCACCCTGGACACAGTCTGTTTGACCTGCTCCCCTCAGGCAGGAGGCTCCGGTCCATTCGCACCAGAACCTCTCGCCATAAGAACAGTTTCTTCCCCTCTGCTGTTGGACACATGAACAATAACCATATGACTGTACCCGCCACTAACACATGACCCTACGCTGTGTCACTGCATCATTCTATGTTTGGCACTGATCACCACCTGCACTCATGTATATATCTTTCTACGTAGCACTCTTAATTCTTATTCTCATGTATATATCTCATGTATATCTCATGCACATATCTTTCCACGTAGCACTTTTAATTCTTATCCCTACTTTTATTTTTTTCCATGTCTATTTAAGTGCTATTTATGACAGCATGTTTGCACTGAAGCACCGCAGCAATTTCCTAATGTTGTAAACCTGCTCAACATTTGGCAATAAACCCCATTCTGATTCTGATTCTGATTCTGATTAGATTTTTATCTTGAGATATCTTTAGTTAGCTGGTATTGTGGAAATATAAGCACTTTTGGAAATGCAAGCAAAGAAGGCAAAGAGGGAAATTGATAGAGTTGGTTAACAGTTAGCCTGGGACAATCATTTACATGACAGCGACAGCTTCAGGACTTAAAAGGCTTCAAAACAAATACTCCAGCTAGCATTTTTTCTACTTGTCATTAAGCTATGTTTGACTGCTCCCTTAGTCACAAAGGGTCACCATAGTTGGTAACTCTGCGTGTTAGCATTTTTTATACTAGACACCCATCCTAGTGCAAGAGTGTGAGGAATTTCTGTCTCCAAGAATGTCTGTCTCCAGCTGGAATTCAACCAGGAGCTTTGCACTTACGAGGTAACTGTGTAAACCACTACACCATGGAGCGACTAATTATTATCATCAGTAAGTAACAGATCCAACTCAGTATTTTCATGTGACCTTTGCCTGTTGTGGCTACCACTTTTTTCATGCTACTGAAATGTGTCATTAGACACAAATAAACACTGGCCTGTGAATTTGGTTTATGCAAAAAAAACCAAAAACATTTGTCTGTTATTATGCATGTCAATGAATGGAAATATAAGATTAGCTTGCAAAACATGTAGGGACTCTTGAGAGATTGCTAATACAAACAAAGAACTCATTCCTTCTGTTTTCTTTGTAAAAACAGGAGCGTCAGAATGCAGTATGTTAAAAAAAGGAGTACATACGGCAACAAAATATTGACATTTTTATGCCTCTGAGCAGTGAACATAGGTTTTCATCTCTATTCTTCGTTCCATGAGCTGTGTTGATGGCAGTTGCTAGATCACAAGTAAAAAAGAAACAGCGTGGGTAATATTTGTGTCTTTCCAACTGTTCCTATTAACTGATTTCAAAGCAGTAATCCTCCTCTTCAATAACTATAACAGTTTTTTTTTTCAAACTAATACGACAAACATGAAAACCTATCTATGTAGGTAAATGAAAAAAAAATAACCTAACCCATATCAGTAAGGCCAGTTTGTGCAACACAAGCTTTTCAGATGAACACTGATACAGACCTACTCTCATTATAGTTATTAATTTGCAAGGGATTCCTAGAATTGCTTGTGTTCATAAATTAGCACATGGCTTCAAAAATGTGAGTAATCCTCTAATCTTGTACATTTTTGTCATGCTGGCTAGGCATGCTGCGTTCACTGCTAAGGATTAAAGTAGCTCATTAAAGGGAGGCACCCATGATTGAAATAGGCCAAGAGCTCTTTTCTCTGAAACAAATGGAAAACAAAGGAGCTCAAGGAAATGAATGGTTTATCAGGCCCGGGCAGAACCCTCATCTTGTCTACTATAAGCCCTGGACACGACATCGGCTGCATCGACTCGGCTCAGCACCAAGATTAAATGGCTTATTGACTGCGACAGGACAGAGGCATCAAAAATGTAGACTTGTAGAGGAAGTCACCTTCAGATGTCATTCAACCAGTGAACTCTTGGAGACACAAAAAGGATGCATCAGAGGCAATTGTGTGCCAACATTTGATTTTGTTTAGTGAGACAGAGAGTTCAAATGGAGCTGCCACAAGTCTCATTATGCGCTTTGATTTGCCATCTTCTTCATCATATTCAGAAAGCAAAAGAGGCCTTATTTAAACTGTCAGTCTACATCATAACATATAGAACCATCGTTACACACAAGGAAGGACACTTTATTAAATGTTGAAATGCCATCTTTTCCTTCGTCTCCCCTGAAACATTCATAAAGGCCAGTTAGACTGTGTCACCTTTCAGAACAGATGGTTTTAGCTAAAAATGTGACGCGGGAATAGCAGTTTGTCTGTGTAACAACAGATCACTCATGCCACCTATGAAATGACTGACATTAGCTCCTTAACTATAAGTTTTTTTCCATACTTTTTTGGTGGACAAGCTTTAATAATTTATAGGGACTCAGGGGCATCCATGAACGCAAGATTGAATTTTTCAAATGCAGTTTATCTGGCACTTGCAGCTGGGGGCCTCTTGAAGCTGCATTCGGCAGCTTGTCAATATGCTTTGCTCGTATAGGCTGTGACATTAAATTAAATAGGATATTGACTGGCAGGTGAGTTGGCAATGGGGCTGCTCACTAGCTCACTGACCCAGGCCTCTATGAACCACAGGTCCAAAAATCAGAGCATAATAGATCCAGTTTGTTTTTTTTGTTTTTTTTTGTCTTCTGTTTCTCTAATCATCCTTTATTCACTTTAATTTGAACAGATAGTAATCCCAAATCTCTGCTCAGATTTAAAGAAGCAATAACAACGGAAATACCAGTACATCTCCCAGGATGGTTGTCATCTGTTTTTACAATTATTGTGAAGTGGACCCTTTAGTGGTCAACGCCTTAGCTTGTAATACATTTTTTCTTCATAAACTCTGCCCGATATATGACTTCATTGTCAACTCCTTTTCCAGTTAAGAGACATGTTGCCTCCAAATTCCTCCAGATTCGATTTTCTCTTTGCAATACATAAGCCTGAATCTACTGTAATTTTAAGTCCACACTTTTGCATAGCTGTTCTAACATACTTATTCTGCTGGATTTCTAAGAGTTAGTGGTTTAATGTCTCTTAGTGGTTTAATGACCATGCATTAGGATTGCTGAAAACAAGTCAGCACTGGCCATTTAAAATAATGTGAGGGCACACAGCTGGATAGTATTTGATAAAATTTGCCAATGGTGTTAATCCACCCAGGGCAATAACTGGCTAATTTTTAGTGTTCCTGCAGCACTGATTGTGGAACCAGTGGAATCATTTTCTTTTATATCCTGATGCTAGATGTCACGATGATCAGTCAGCTCAACTGAGAGTGCAGATTAATTCTGGCCCCAAGATAATTTATTAAACCAATCACATATAGAGATAAGATACACAACCACAAATGAATAAGTCTTCATGAATCTTTGAGAATGTCTATTGGTGGTAAAAAATTCTTTATTGTTATTGTTGACCTACTGGCATTTATCAAGGATTTTTTAGGGCTGGAAACTGAAACACTAAATCGGGGAACTCTATTTTAAGAGACTGCCCTTAAAATTAATTAACCTTAATTAATTAACCTAACTCTTTCATAGCTATTTTCTTTGAAGTCAGAGCACAATTTAACAACTCCTCATAATTTTGTCATACTCATACTCAATACACTAGTACTGATGTGAAGTCAGACTGTATGAGTTACACCATATACTTTATACAGCAAGTAGTGCTGAAGTCGAGTCAGAGATTATATAGAATATTATGGGATTTTGTGAAATACCAGTTTGTAGTCAGGCGTTATTTGTCTTATTCTTTTTTCTGTTATTCTTATATAACAGCCAGTAGATATTTCCCATTTTTCTAGCCAAATAAAAAGATATGACTGGTGGCTCACAACTTTTGTGCAGTGATGTATATATATCTGAAAATATATTCTTCTAAATGCTAGTTTTTGTTTAACTTTAATCCAGAGGGGATGGTACTTTTTTTTATATTTGCATAAACAGAATATGCAGTTACTCCAGGGTATGTGCCGATTTAGCATTTTTATGTCCATTTTCTGTGTTTTACTGCTGTATCTCTACATTTACACCTGCCCAAGCCATAACTGTAGTGTAGGTGTAAAAATAAACAGTGCATCTTCATTTTTTCAATGCTCCCGACTCCTGTGGATATGTTCAATATCATCAGGCCATTCCTATGGAAATGGAGAACCTTTTGTGAAACAGAATAGTAGGAAGACAAACACAATTACTGTGAGCTGCCATTTTCCTCATTCTGCCGACCAATCTTGGCAGTGTTGTGTCTGATCGATGTAAGGCCACCTGCCATGCCGTGAGGTGTGCTTAGGCACTGGAACATGTTTCCACCCAGATGTAATCTGCTTAATGTTGTGTAGATATTGCTTCTATAATAACAAAATATCATATTGCAGTTTTTCTGTAACACAGCAGAGGAGTTGGGAAAAGATGACAGGAGTGTATATGGTGAAATGGTTAATGTGAAATGTCCAGTTGGAACAAGAAGGACAATTGTTGCAATAAATCAAGACGAAAAGCTAAAAGCGCAGCATCGTGGCTCATTGCACAGAGGCAAAACATGAAAGCAAAGCGTGTAAAAACACACTGTTTCTCCACCACATTGACCACACAGCTGGGACCCCAGTTAAACCAGTCCAGATGACATCACAGTTTTGTGATGACACCAGCTGCTGCATAATAGTAGAAGTAAGTCTGGATTTTTGAAAACAACCTACAGGGAAAATTGTTTTTTTTTTAAACTGTACACATTAAATTCACATTCACATTCAATAATTACAAGTATTTCAATTAAAAACCAATGATTGTAAAAAATATTAATGAATAGCCTTTTTTCAGATTTTCTCTTTCTCTCCTCCTCATCTGCTCACACCACTTTAATAAACAATAAATTTTCTTTAAAACCCAGACAAAGCAAATGGACTTTCAAACATGTATCGCCTCCTTTTCATTGCCTCTTTTGTATTTACTTTTAATTTGTATTGATCTTTCACCTGTACCTCAATTTTGCTGATGTCAGAAAGGTGAGAGAGCATTACAATGTACAATGCTTTTCTCTTTTCTCTTATCATAGAGGAAATGAAAAGCAAATGGCACCTTTGTCCATGACGTGAGATCGTCCAGGCATAAGGGCTTTGAAGCGTAGGGTGAAATTGAAAAGGTTGCAGGTTCACATCCCTGGACAATGACAACCCCTCTGCCTGCACTCCTGCAGCTCACGGGAGATTAGAGAGCGAGAAAGATAAGGAGCAGCATTGGCTAAATGTTTTTTTTTTCTTCCTGGGTTGGACTGATCGAAAAAGCTGAAGTGCTCCAGTTAGCCAGAAGACAGACAAATACACAGAGACAGACTGGCAGGGATAGGACACAAAGTGAATCATTCAGAACTGACCTTGACTTGATTGTGTGTAAACTGGTCTGCTGGTTCAATGATAAAAAGCTGAGTACACAAGATCAATAAGTAAACAACATAGTTTCAAAAAGTTGATTTGAAAATCTGGAACTATGTGGTTTGACGTAACAAAAGCAAAGATGTTTCATGTTGTTACAACATTTCATTTGGAGACCAAATGCTCAAGATTTAACTTTGCGGTGCATTCCTAAGGCATTGTGTACATACAACTTAAACCGCATCATGCACATCGACACACACACACACACGCACACAATGCATACTTGCACACAAACTCTCCTGAGCAATGCTACTCCTTTGTGCTTTTCATGACCCATATAAAATATGATAATGTATGCAGTCAGTCTAGAAAATAGGTGAGGCTTTAGGGAAATGATGAAGGACCGCAGTGCAGCGAAGGCCACCACGCACACTGCTGCTTAGCAGACATCCTGCTGTTCCCATGAGATACACACTGTCCCCCTCACTAACTCTGCGGGCCACTCAGACTCCAAATTAAAAACTAAATGAGCCCTCCATCTATTATTTGGTGTATATCCATAGTGTGTCCTTAAGGTTTACTTTTTATTTTCTTTTTGTCTTCCAAAACAGTGCTCAATTCATCAAGACTGAAGACAAGTAAAAAAACAGTAAAAACATAATTAATACTCAAAATATTCTTGAGTTACTTTTTTGATTAAAGAGAAATTCAGCTTTTGGTAGTAGTGTGTTCTATCCACGGGGCATTATTATCGCATGTCCAGTCTCTTCTGTGGGTTTAGACCCACCTGATGTTTGAATTAGTGGGTTTTAAATGACAGGGCCGCCTCAGAGAGATGCCCACAGGCCCTCCTCTCCCCAGGTTTCAAAGGCCCAGCGACCTGGTTGCTGTCGGCTGTCAGGTAGTAGATGGGAATGTGTGCCGGTGAGATAACCTGTATGGGACAGAGCCCAGTGTCGTGTGCCTCTTTGACAGGCTTATTAACGGGAAACCGTCAAGGAAAAAGCCCCTATCGGCAGGGGGATCAGGGGAGAAGAAACCTTCCCTTATCACCAGGACACCAGGGATTAAAGCCTGGCCTGCTGTGATAAATTAATTATTCTCTCTTATCTGTCATGTTTAAAGACTGTCAGACAAACCCACCCAGAGCCACAGTCCTGGACGATGTATGCTAAAATGTAAGAAAAGAACAAGGAGCCCATGTTAGATTTGCTCATTCTGTGTGAATGCAAAGGTGCTGCCAAGACTTCTGTTTTATTAGATGCATTCAACTACTATGTTGAATAACCAATATATAAATAATTTATTGGACTGGATGTCAGAAATTTGAGCATCCTTTGGCTAGTCTGTTGAGTAAGCCATTTGGAAATGTCAGTATTTTGGGACTTCTGGTAAAACCAGTAAAGATCGAGACTTCCTGTTCTGTAGGATATTATTTACAAATGCAGCTTCATTTCAAACGTAATAATAATCAGACAATAGTTAATGGTTTCCAGATTGCATTTCAATGCTCTTTTGCTCTGTAGATGGATTATTTGCAGGAAAGCCTGCTTAGATAGTAAAAAGTAGCCTGTTCTGATTAAAGGTGGACTGTAAACTAAAAACAGAAATTGTCTGGTACCAAAGATTTTGTCTCTTGATTACAGATTCTGTATATCTCCATATGTGATATCTCTTTGCTATCATTGCATTTTGTGATTTAAGACTAAAAATGACTAATGTTGTTCTATTTTCACTGCTGAATGTGGAAATTTGTAACTATTTATCTACAGGTTTGCCAGAAGAAATGTTGTTGTTTTTTACAAATGGTGAATATATGACAATAGAATTAATGCAACAATAAAAAATAGATGTGTTTTTAGGTGGTACAGCTACTCCCAATAGCCACAGCCAATAGATTAAAAAGAGACACTAACAGCATACTGTCACATTTCAAAGAATTTTCCATTTATTTTAAAGATCTTTACTGGTTTTCACACTAGGGAAAATTTATATTATTGTTTGTCAAAAATGAAAACCTTATTGATCTGCGTTGTGACATTTGAAATACACACAAAGAGTAAACATCAAAGCCAAACAATAATTCTCATTTAGAACACGGTTTACATCAACACTGAGGAGATCTCAAATGCATGCGCCTCCTC
The DNA here is from genome assembly GCF_057382275.1 of Copadichromis virginalis. NCBI lineage: Eukaryota > Metazoa > Chordata > Actinopteri > Cichliformes > Cichlidae > Copadichromis > Copadichromis virginalis. The sequence goes on from NC_140637.1 coordinate 29,863,494, forward strand.
TGCAACATTACATGCCCTTTAATGTCCTAGCAGGAGCTGCTTGAAGTCTGTCACTGGTGTTCACCTTCAGCCTGACTGGGTCAGAGCAGCAACAGCATACCTGCAGGTTGATTGACAGCTGTGTGAGGCAGGGGCTTCAATAGCCCCTCTGCAATAATAGCAAAATACGAATGCTGGGAATATTAATGTCCTTCATATTTTATTAATTCTAAATCCATGGGATATCAACTTGGTGCTTTATGAAAAGAAAACATCAATCCTGCTGAAGTAATGAGTGCAGGAGCAATTTGGGGGTAGAGTAGAGGGGGTGGAGTAAACCCCTCTAGTTACATTGGATACAGAGGGAGAACGGGAAAACTAATATTTGGCTGTCCGCTGTTGGGTATTGTTCGTTAAATGACTGCGCTGCAGGAATGAAACACTGCACAGTGGCTACTGCTGATGTGCTTCATCACGATTTTTATTACATACGTTTTGTGTCTGCTAATGACTGCAAGCTATCACATATGGCCGTGTGTGGATTTTGTCCTTGTCTTTGTGTGCATGTCTCCTACGTGCGTATTTTATTCCCCTGATTGAAGTGTGGGGGCTTTGTTGTTCTCAAAGCGTGTCACATATTTTAGTGCATCAAACTGACACAGCACGGCACCAACTGCATTAAGAGTGACATGTGGTTTCATAAAAGCATGCATATGGAACAGTAGGAAAATGTCAAGGTCAAGACAAATAAAACAGGGATGCAGCCTGTTAGAGTTTTACAAAGTCACAGACTGGTGCCAAGACATTTCAGACCAGCTGGCTGAAAATATCACATAAGTCAAAGCAAAGGTTCAGTGAAGTACAATGAACCTGTCATTAGTTATTTTCATCTCAATGGAGTCTAATAAAAATGGTTTGGCCCTGTGGAATTAATCATTCGGTAGATTCAAGAAAATAATGGAATGTCTTTCTTCAAGGCAAAATGATAAAACTTTACTTTTGTGTCTCGGCCAACAGATGTCTATAGCATTAGCATGTGAGCAGGTGGTTGTCTGTGCCAAATTGTTAAAGTACCATGTGATTCATGTGATATGTGACGAGAACAGATGGAATAATGACAACTGCCATTTACCACTACCATTTACTGTCATTTTCATGATTTCTGGAAGACTTGATTTTACATATGGTGTGCAGTCCCTCTAATTACGTAATAGATGTTTAGTATTCTCTGGGGCAGTACATTGTTCTCAGAGGGCTGAAAATAGACAGTTTAATTGCTCTGGCTGCAGCCGTGGTTGCCTTTTCAAAAAGGACATTATGTCTAATCATAAAACATCTGGAACATATCTGAATCAGTCCCTTTGCTGCTGCCATTAGGTGTTGAATCTATCTGACTTCCTCCTCCGTGCTTATTTGGATGGCTGTAGGCTGAATGGCAAAGGGAATACTTGAGACTAATAAAAGTGATAAATGATTTCTTGGCGATTCAATGAAAGTTTCAGTGCTTTTCCATTGCAATAATAAATCACATTCTGTGATGATGCCACGAGCCCACTCACTGCCTACAGTCTCTACCTCACAATGACATTTTATCCCAGTCAAACACCACACACTTTTCTGACTGTATTTTCATTGTTATATATATATATATATATATATATATATATATATATAACCACTGCCTACACATGTGATACATTCAGATGCACTGAGAAAACAACTTTACTTTCTTGTAAGTTCTTCTAAGTTAAGGGTGACAGCATCACAGGCTTATACAGGGCTGCAGTGACTGTGATCCTTCATAAGCATCACTTTGATACTAAGGTTTATTGTCCAAATGAAGATTTTAACAGCAGAATGCAGATGTAATACTCTGCCATAATATTGTAAGTGTAAGGAAGTAATACATTTCATTTTAAATAATCTGTATGTTATTAAAAATTACCAAAGAAATGTACTTTGCTACTTTGAAGGAAAAGTTATAGACTGAACTTGGCAGTTCACAACTGGTAGGCCTGATGATGTGTAGGTCCGTTTTGTGTTGCAGACTTTGTTTTTTGACTGGAAACAGTCTGGGACTGGACTGAACTTGACACCGGAGATAAGGCAGAGGTTCACTGCAAGTGCCAGGCTAATTTCCAGCCTAAAACCATGAAATCTTGAAATATTATGGGTCAAGTAGATTTACAGTACAGGCAAATGGTATCTGGGAATTGGCAGGGAGTAGCTGAACAACTGGAAATTTCCATATCTTCAATATATATGAAATAATATGTGTAAAGTGTTTAATATAGACTAATAAATGTTCTGAGTTATCTCATAGTATAACTAATAATTTCTGTCAGCTTAATTACAAAAAAAGTAAAACTAAGGATGTGAAAAATCTTAATAGTGATAGTAAAAAATCAAAAAACACAACAACAATAATAATTCCTATTTCCCCACCTTGAGATCCCTTGGACTTGGCCAGATCCATAATTCTCCATCATATATTTATATGGGAGAGGTATTTCGAGCAGGGACTGGGTCAAATGGGCTAAACTAGATGGTGAATAATTTAGGATTCTATTAACATTTAAATTTGACATTGATTTGTCAAGCCTCTGCTAAGTGACAAGAAATAGCAAGGTTGTGGAGGAAAAAGAAGCTGTGTTTTAATAATTGTCCAGATGGCTTTTTTATCATGCGGTATGTAATTATCCATCTTCCTTTTGTTGAGCAGTGAAATGTGAAGGGTAAAAAAGAATTTTTCTGATGTGGCCATAAGTTTGTTAGACCTTTGTTTTTAATGTTTGCCTGCAACCCATACGAGCTGGCCAGAAATAACATTTTAAAAGGCCAAAGCAAGAGTGACACTAAGCCAAACAGAGTAGGTGTGTGTGTTTATATGAGGGATCACAAATCAATAGCTTGGGGCTTCTTCTCTTGATGATTCTAACTTCGCAGATGAAGCAGCACAGGCCAGGCAAAGTCATCGCCTTTTAAAGATCTGTTTACAAAGAGACAAAGACAGGGAGGAAAGACCTTTTAATAGGACAGGCCTGCCACTTGCATTGGGGTCACTGAATTTAAAACTTGTATTTACTGGACAGATGCCTAGATAGTTCAAGGCTGTTCCATTTTTGTTCTTATATGAATCAGCTCAGTTATGTATTGGAATTGTAATGGAAAAAGTAATATTATATGCAAAGTCTTAGTGCCACTTTAGATTGTATACTTGAGGTGTATCACAAACTATTTCAGAAGTTGGGAATGAAATGGTATTTGTCAGGTCACGAGTTGTTACCCATAAAGATTAAGTATTATTTTGCTTATTTTACCACGATACAAAGTAAAGGAACTTACTTGCTACACTGCTTGTAGGGTCTACGGCTCTTAGTTAGAGTAGGTCATCGACTAATAAGTAGGTTGGTTGTTTGATCCCTGGCTTCTCTAGCCTGCATATCAGTATGTCCTTGAGCAAGAAAATGATCTGAAAAATCTCCCCCCAATGGGTTAGCAGTACATGTTTCTATGTGTAATATTGAACCAAACCAAGAGTGACAATGAGCCAATAAAAGAACTGTTGAATGTGTGTCTAAATGAGTGAATGTATCTCATAATGTGCTTTGAGTAGTCTATAAAACTAGAAAATGCACTAATAATTATTAGCAGTACTTTGTGTTACTCCACAACATCTGCTTGCTTGTTAGATATAAGATTAACCAAATATATGCCCATGTATTATCTTTCCTGCTCCACACAAACTGATAAGGCAGTTATGGAACATAAATGAATCAAAAGGCATTTCTGTTGGAAATCATCAGTTAATTTAACTAAATAAGTATGTCTTAGGAAATGTCCAAAATCAGTAATAACAACTAAAATCACTGTAGCAAAAAACCTAGTTGGATACCTTTTAAGAGTTGGAAGCGCTGTCAAAACCAGATAAAAATTACTTGAATTATGGACAATAAGCAATGTTTGTGTCCTTTGGTTTCCTTTCGGAGCATGGGGACTTCACTAGGATGTCCTCAAGTCAAGTCACCATTTAGAAAAATGAGCAAAAATTATAGAAATTAGTGCTGGCAACAGTATGGCAATCATACGTCTATCTGGAAATATAATCTCATTAATAAAACCTTTGTGGAAAACCAGGATTGAATTTGAATATTCTGATAAATATTTGACTGACCGTGACTGTGGAAAATGAAACCAAAGCGCTTATCCATAGTCACTACAGTTGTAGTATCTCATTCTAACCAGAACATAACACAACACAGTTTTTGAACCGTGCTCCAAATACCGAGCTGCACTTACAGATCTTGAATCCGCCAATGAAAGAATTTAGATCCTACAAGCAAAAGTCTTATCAGCTATAGATCATATCAAAGCTCTCTTTTAAACAGGATTATGATATAATTTATGTATTGAATAATTCTGTGAAATTGCCCAAGCAAAGGCATGAAAGCAGTTGCTGCTGTAAAAAAACACTTTGTTTTCCTCCATCTCGATCTCAGACTATTTGGCTTTATTAAGCTGTTTGACCAAATCAGGTCAAAATGAAGCTCCACTTCACTCTTTGACAGTAAATTTTAACAGTGCATTGCAGAGGGATGGGTATTGGCACTGGATAACAATAGCTTAGGGCTTAGGCAGCCCCGAGGGTTATTACCTCTTGTTGTGAGCGGGCAACACTTAGATTTACGTCTGTAGAGAAGCACCTAAGAGGCAAATGAAACACTAAACCTTATTTATTGTTTATCTCATGTCACATATATTACTAACAACATATACCTTCTCCATCTCTTTCCTAATTATTCCCTCTTTTATGCTATTACAAGTTGTAGTTCACTTGAAAGTCATCTTAAAGTACCATTAACTGCAGCCATTCACTGTCTATAGAGAAAAATGACACCCACAGCCTTTGTTACTCTTCTTTTGTATATTCCAGAACATATAATGGCTAAAAGAGTAATTGACAAAGAAAATCATTATTAGATGTAAGACCCCGATTCTCTACTGCAGATGGCGCTGACATGTTCCTGTAATTATATTTGATTCTGCAGTAATATCTTGTCAACGTGGTGAGGAGAGTCAACAGACGATCACCTGTCTCTCTGAGGACTTGAGTGGCTAGGCAAACCTCATTACTGTGAATCACAGAGGCTGAAGAAAGACCAAGCAGAAATACCTTTATCCTGCTAAGGTGGATCCCAAGTGAGAGTCAGCAGCTGTCATTTACCATCAACTCCAGCCATGTTAATTCCATATAAATCTCTGACTGCTGCAGACCACAGTGTCTCCTGAGAACCTGGGAAGTGACAACCATCAGTCAGGCCCTAAAATAGAGCATATTACAGGATAGGGTTAATCCACCATAGCCAGAGGAAGTGCCAAAATCCCTTTTGTTACAGATACTGCTGGTCCCTGCAGCACATGTGCTAGTTTCCTCACAATATTAAACCGCACAATAAAAGCCCATTTTAAGAATTCCAATAATCCGGCTTGTTGTAACCCAATTGGTGCAAGCCTCAAAGTCCTTGCATATTCAATCTAATTTCAGGTCGAGGAACAGCTTAGCTGGCTTATCTATATAATGCAATTGTGCTGCAGCAAAAAAAAAGTGATTCTTTTCATGCATCCATGATCTGCTTTAATGATACAAGATAAATCAATGACAATTCATATAACAGTCCTATAACTGAAGTTGGAGGCTCTTTAAAGTTACCACAGAATGTTTTACAACGGGAAAGCGCTGTGCAACGGTTTCATGCAATGACCTCTTTTGCGGCGGAGTGATAAAATGTCACGGCATCTGTGCATTTAATCCATCAAACGCTCGCCTTTCTTGAAAGGCCTCAATCATGCATTGGCCACCTTAATCATAATTTTTCCTAAAATGAAAATGAGAGTACAAAAGAAATTGCAGATTGAGCCGTCTATATGCATCAGAATGAGATGAAAGTGTTGCCTAGCCAAACATATGTTAACAAGAAAATATGAGCTGCACTGTCAAACTAAACTATGAACACATTATGAGCTGACGGCCAAATAAAATCACACTTTGCCCCTTGTCACATTTATGAGTCATCCAGCAGATGAAAGTAGTTTTATGCATTTATGTCCAGAAATGATGCTGCTTGCAGGTTTCTACTCAAGGCTAAAAATAGTTAGATATACAACATCTTGGGATGCTGTTATGGGCATAGGGAGCACAAGAAGCAAATATAACAGTAAATTTTTATTTTGCCAGCATGGGAGAATACTGTCTCCTGAATTAGATTTGTCAATTCACATATTACAATCACTTAGTCAGAGCAAGCAAGCTGGAGCAAAATAAATAAAAAGATGGATGGCCTGACGCATCGTATAGCTAAGTCTATATAGTAAAAATATCACCGGTGTTATTTAGCTTTTCTGTCTAAGTGAAACTTGGTGTGTTCTTTCACAGTGTCAATGTGTTGTGCATGCTTAGCTACAATGGTACATGTGTGTCAGAATCCTGGTCTAACCACAGTTGACTATTAGACGGGTGACAGGATATCTGTAATCACCACGTCAGCAAAGTTCAGTCCCTACACACACACACACACACACACACACACACAAAATAGATCTTTTAATAATCAGTGTAGCTGGCCGAGCTATGCTCATCATTACCCAGAGAGACAGGATATAGAAAAATCTCACCAACATCATATTTTTCTGCACTAGTGGATGGTGAACATTTTTTCCATTTTGCACAAGGTTAGTAACCTACATTGCACTCCATCACTGTTAGTTATCCCAGTCACCCCCAACAACCCACCCTGAGGATGAATAATTTTGCATGTGAGGTAGTGGAAATAATCACTGAATGAATCATTTTAAAGTGAATGTCATTTGTCACTGTACAGATACCTGGACTACCCAGTGTGATGAATTAAACACGGGGTCAAGACTGAGATAGAAAATAAAGCAAGAGCAAAATGGAAGGGCATGGAAGGATGGGAGCGTAGAGAAGGGATGGAAGTCTGTGTTAATGATATGGTCATATGTACACAGTTGAGCTCAGATGTGATTAAGGCAATGATATGATGGGTGGTGTCAGTGCCGAGCTTAATGACTAATGCAATGAGATGGAATTTGAAGAGACACTGGTGTCAGGCTGAAGTGGAATAATGCCTGGAGCGTCTGCAGCAGCAGACACATGGAACTGCCACAATGAGCAGCCTCATAAGCACAAATTGTTACGGTAGCTGGAGACTTAGACATGCATAATTAGCCTTACTGCAGAACAATACAAAATTGAAATTCAGTGCTTTTGACATTCTGTCAGGCAAATGATAAATAACCAGAAAAAAATAATGATGATGATTATTTCACTTACTGTATTTGTCACAAATCAGTTTCCAGCGCTCTAAATGGAAGGGGGGGACGTAAAACGTCTCACCAAAAGGACAGTGACTCCATGGAATAATGAGGACCTCAACCACCACATACAAAAATATTCTTAACATTGTGAACTCAAGCCTCTGGTGATGATGAGTAGTCTTAGTTTTAAAAATGTTGGTCTTGCAGATTATGATGGCACTGAGAAACCTGTTAGACTCGAATAAAAAGTGTATATATATCTTTAGATAGCTGCTTCAACTTGTAAGGTGGAGAATATGAACAAGGTGAAAAGAGTACAAAAATTATGTAAAGAGGGAACATCCACCTCCATCAGGATGACCAGGGACACGGCCTCTTTCCACCTTATTGCTGCTTGGCCTTTCAGGCAACAGAACTGCTTGCTATTGCACATCTCCAACAATATCTCGCTGCATACATAAAAAAGGAAGATGGTGAGGCTCACAGGAAAGCCTGGATTGTTTATGGTTGCAATATAGATTTTATACAGCTCCCAGGAAAAGAGAATTACATCTTAAATTACAAAGATGTCTCAGTGAGTTGTCAGCAGCAGGAATTATATGGGCCTGGCAGCTAGTGTGGATGTTTGGCTGCAGGGGACACTGGGGAGCTGATGGTTCCAGAATTGGGACTCAACAGAGACGCCTGACCTACAGTTAGCACAGTCAGCACAAAATAACAAACTTACACAAACCCCTTGATAAAATAATGGCCCAGATGTGGCTAATCCGTAAGTACAACAAAACAGAAGAACAGAACTGTACAAAAACACTAGACACACGCACGATATAAACACACACGCATATCTTCAAACAAAAAACTGAGGCAAAAAGAATATAATTAACAGTTTGGTGATCATTACGGGATTGTGACATAGAAAAGATCTGCTGCAGTTTTTAAAGAGTAAATAAAATGAAAGAAAGATTTTTATTTCAGATACTGAACAATAAGACTGCCAGAATTTTAAAAAGTACACGAGCTGTTAATCCAAAATATAATTAAGAAAATATCTAAAATGCAAGTCAGCAGAATTTAATCCCTTATATTAAAAATTCATGTCGTGAAATTACCTCATTCGTTCTTTCCAATGAAATATTAGTGTTCTGTAATCACTGTGTTATTACACCATCATTAATTAATCACCTTTAATTTAGCTAATAATGTTCAGTTAATCTTGCAAAAAGAACTTAAGCTACGGGTTGTGGTAGCTAATCTTGTCATTTGGGAAGAAGCAGCCATTGGGCAGAAATGGTTTGATTGCAGATTGTTCAGTCTGAACACAGTCCCAGGGTTATTGTGCAGGTTACTACTAAATGCTCCAGCACTCATACATTTGGATGAGTTGCATCAATATTTGCAGAATTAAATCTTAAATGGAACTGTTGCCTTTTCTCATTTAAGGAATCACTGGGATAAACCTTCGGGAACTCATGTCTCCAGTCCCTAGACATACTGAAGTAATATTTATGTGCACACACACAGGAGACTGGACTGGAGACACACACAAACACACACTCTCGCACTCTCTCTCTCTCACACACACACACACACACACACACACACACACACACACACACACACACACACATAAATGGAGATGGCATGTTCCATATTAAAATGGCATTTATAGAAAAATGTGCGTACCTCATGCATTCCTTCCATCCTGGCATGCACACAGCATTCTAGAGCCAGATGCAGGTGAAATGATAAGGAGATTAGATACAGGATTAGAGATGTGATTTTATTAAAACTTTCCCTACACTTCAACTGCTTTTTTTTTCTTTTTTTAAAATTGCTGTTTTCCTCATTGGCAGGTCTATGAAAGGTGGAGATAGAATACAAATCTCCACTATGTCCACTGATAGCTGGAATAGCAAATAAGTCTCCATAAATATTAGGACTGTGCATGTATATCCAGTTCTGTGAAAACAGAGGTTTATTTGTAATAACATAGAGGGTTTTTTTTTAACATCTCGACATTTATTTTTGATAAGACTTTAAAAAGACTTGAACAGACGTGAATCTGCACACAGATGGTAAATGGACTGGATTTTATATATAGCACTTTTTTACTCTACCGGAGCACTCAAAGCACTGCATACGACTTGCTTCATTTACCCATTCATACAAGAGCTTTTTTCCATGCTTCCTTCCTACACGTTCATACTCTAAAGCAGCGGTCCCCAACCCCCGGGCCTCGGACCGGTACCGGGCCGCGAGAGTTGAGGCTCAGGTGTGAAATGTATGGTTTTCAGGGTTTTTATCGGTTTTCAGCGTTATTTTGTTATCGCTTTGATCGTTAACTCGGTTTTCCTGGGTCTTTTCATGTGTGTTATGAATAAATCTTCTTTTTTTCGATACCGGTACTAGTTTTATTTTGTTGTATTTATCCGCGACACATTAAAGGCCGGTCTCTGAAAATATTGTCAGGCATAAACTGGTCCGTGGCGCAAAAAAGGTTGGAGACCGCTGCTCTAAGGGATGCATCACAGAGCAACTTGAGGTTAATACCTTAGATATTTGGCATGCAGACTGTAGTAGCCCGGAATCGAACTACCAACCTTCCAATTAGTAGATTACCTGGTCTTTCTGAGCTACAGCCACCTCCAAATAGATTTAAGCATAAGAAGTAAATATCCTTCTGTAAAAGATGCATGAGTAGAAAGTTTCCTCATTGCTAATGTACTTGTCTCTTTGGGTTTCTCTATGAATAGCCTTATCTCATTGCTTTACAGTGTCAGGGTCATGATCCTAAGACAGGAGAACATTCATCACAGTGGTGGCCCATTTGTAAAATGGCATTTATAACTGGCTTGCTTCCAGCTAGAGGAACCAAACACTGGTGTTACTGAACACTGTGAATAAGGAGGTCTAAGCTGAAATAGAAAGCAGAGGGACAAAAGGTGAGACACATCAGTCTATATCCTTGGGATCCTTGCTTAGAGGTTACAAGAGATTCCACCAGCCTAGTGCACCCTGGGACAAGAGAAAAAAATTCACCAAGCATAATGTCAATAGCATCAAACAACATTGAATTTCCTCCATTCTTCAGTATACAGTAATCGCTCTCTTTTATATTCTTCCTGCAAACGAAGCTGCATCCAAATCAAATGTATAAGTCATTCAAATGTACAAAGTGTGACATTTACAATGTCAATTACAGAGAGAGTAGAAAATCATTATTAATTTAAAACATGTTGAATTATTCAACATAGAGAATGTTATGAGTTTTGAGCGCTGGAAATTGTGAACATTTATGCTTGAATCAGCAAATAAATTAAATCTTTTTCAGCACTTAGAATAGCAAAAAAGGTAGGAAACACTGGTAGGAAGAATGTATATTTATGCAGTGCTTCTTGTTCTCCGGGTGTACTTTTGAACATAAGGAATGAGGAAACCAGATTAGAGTTAAGACTCAAAATATAAGAACTAATTATAGCATCATATTAAATGCATGAATTTGGACTAAGCCTAGTTTAAGCATCTGCTGTCGGCGAGAGAATTAATAACACAAACCCATTTCTGAAAAAGTTATAAACCTGTGTAAAATGTATATAACAGAATGCAATGATTTGCAAATCTCATACACCCAGATTTTATTCATAATAGGACACAGAAAACATGTAAAATATTTGAAATTAGAATATGTATAATTTTAAGAAAACTATTTGTTCATTTTGAATTTGATGGTAGTGACATCTGTCAAAAAAAATTGAGGAGAGCAACAATGGGCTGGATACCTGTGATCTTTGGGTTCTCAGGTATTAAAAAACAATAATTTTATATCTTCTTTTGCTGTGGAGAGACTCACCTAGCAGTTCCGGTAACATCAGAGCATCATGACCTTCATTACGGTTAATAATTAACACGGCAGTTACGGTGCATGTTAAATATGCTCTGGTTTGTCAGATTGGGTTGCAGGATTTATGTTAAGATAGAAGAGCGCCCACCATTATGATTACCTTCCATGTTCCTCATCCTGGAGGTTGTTAACATGGCAGTGATGTTAGCAAGCGTCGACTGAGGTGGACATGTTGGTGGCCCTTACCAGCTTCTTGTTAAAAGCATTATAGGACATATGGTTCAGATCATAGTTCCAAGAGCCTAATTTTGTATTTGATTTTTGGTAACAGATCTAAACAAGATTCAGGACTAAATACTTTTAATATAGCACAGAAATATATGTGTTTCTAAAACTATGAAATTCACAGATTAAGTTGAGACAACCTGAGACTGACTACACGGGTCATTTACTGAACTGAGATAAAGTGAAAAGTTTTGCTCATTTGGTTAAAACTGCAAAGCAGACAGTTGATGGGATTTTCATTTCTCTCCTTTCTTGTTCTTTCATCTGCAGATATTGATCTCAAAATAGCCTCTCCCTTGAATTGCTACTGGAGCTGTCATCAAGTAATCTGTTCGCACCTCTGGAAATACAGTCTACACTTTCTGCGGCTGCTCTGCGTTGAAAACCTAGCGAGTCTTCGGTTCCTTTGAAAGATAAACTTCTTATAAGAAGATTTGGAGTCTATAGTAATACTAGCAACTCTGTGCATGGGCACAGAGGTGGTTTGACCTAAATGCAAAAATCAACCTTGCATACTGACAGAGATAATGATAAAGCCGACATGCTAATATTTAGACAGTACCATGTTTAGAGAAGTATTCACTGAACTAAAATTCACAAAAAAGAAGTGTAATATCAAATCATCAGTTATTATGCAAGCATTAGCTTTTTATATTCACTTAGTTAAGTTATTTTTGCAATTATTAATTATTTCAGAACACATTTAAAAATATGAATACAATCCCACACGATACTTCTAGTCAAAAATAATACATTCTAGTTAAATAAAGTAATATTTAAATTACTTTTAAAACTAAATTCACAAGATAAGTGCAGAAAAAATATTGCAGTTGTCTTAAAAGTGTCCAGTTCAAGTTCAGGAACAAAATGCTTTGTAATATAGCTTTAAAGGTACTTTTATTAAAATATCACACACTCTTGCACTTAGGCACACCTTGCAACTAAAAATTAAGTAATTTAAAATAAATTAATGAATAAATAAAACATTGCATGCCCTTTCTGTGGGTACCGATCAAATGCCTAAAGGTGAAAATAAGACCTTTTGTAATTTTTAAAAATATTTTCTGATGGTTGAGTACGACAATGTCCCGTCCTCACCGCTACAGTTAAAAGCACAATTTAGAGCAGAAATAATTCTGGCTTAAACAGGCCTGCAACAATAGTATTTTAATACATATGGTGACTTAAAGAGAATGGAGAAATGATTATAGAGCTGAAGAGGCCAGAACAGCTCAGTCATCACATCTGTCTTCACCGGTTCCAAATAAAATTACCGTTAACTAGATGGCGTTCTTGGCCCCAGAGTTGCTGCGTTTCGAGCACTCTGAGGGTGGACGGCACACACGAGTGTGTAACTCATATAAACCACTTTACCAAAGTTTGAAAGAAGTATGAAGCACAATCCCACTTAAGCCTTGTGGGTTTTAATCTATTTTCACATTAACCCTTTGCTCTGATACTTGACCTGCAAGGTTTCCAACATAACACCACGTTGTCAACAGACAGATTCATGTGTCAGCTGGCATCAGCGAAGCGAAGCAGGGCAATATTGTGCTGTTTGCCGATGTGATGTAGCTGCATACCGTGACTCCTGTGGCCTGAGGAGATGGCCACGGCCAGGCCACAGAGCCTCTAGTCGGGTAATAAATCACTGAGATGACAGGAATAGTTGCCGTTGCATTATGACACACACTTACACAACACATACAGTGCATGTGCAACAACTCAGTCATACAGTATATTATAAGAACCCAAGTTCTCCTCTAGGACTGCAAGTTATTGTATTGATATTTACATTTTCTTATTGTATATCATATGAGTTCATTTGTTTTGCCAATTAAAAGATAATAGCCTGGAGGTTCATAAGAATTCCATCACCTGGAATGTGGCTGTTGTCACGATTGATATCACACACAAAACAAATCAATAAGTCTAAGCACTGCATTCGTTAAGATACACTATCTAATTTAAACTATCAATCCTACATGTCTAGCCTGGTGTGTAGTCATTACCAGCCTCCAGAGCCCAGAGCTATTAGTGCTGCAGCAAGCTAGTGAGCTGAACAGAGTACCTTGAACATTAGTGTGGTCAAACACTCTCAGCGTAGAAGGATGAATGAATGGCAGTGCTGTGTAGCCAGCAGAGTATGATCTTACTAATGGGCCATGGTAAATGGACCAGCTATGAGTAGTATGGGCTCACTGGCCTGTTCTGTGATCCAGAGCAGTGCCCATTTCACGGTGTCTGCCTGGGACCTAACTATACTTACTCACTGAGATGGAGAGCTCCATGTAGGTTCCAAATTTCAAGAAGGGGTTTGTCTGAGGTCTCCGAACAATCATTGGAGGCAAAAAGGGAGCTGTCTGTTCTTGTTAAGTTGTGAGACAATCTGTCTGAAAATCTGTCTTTGAACACTTTGGCCCATCCCATAGCTTCAGATTTATAGAAAGCTACGTCAATGAAGAGCATAAAGGTAACGTTCAGTTTGTCTGTTTGTTGTTTTACAAATGGATGTGCGATACATTTTTTTATTTATTTATTTTTGTAGAATGCATTAAGTATACAATAAAGTAATGTACTAAATACTGTTGATTTTTCCACTATTTACTTCATTTTGATTCCTGTGTCACCTACCGCCTACTGGTGATGGCCAGAGGGGCCGATGGCGCGATATGGCAGCCTCGCTTCTGTCAGTCTGCCACAGGGCAGCTGTGGCTACAACTGTAGCTGCCTCCACCAGTGTATGAATGTGAGAGTGAATGAATAGTGGAATTGTACAGTGCTTTGAGGGCCCCAAAAAGCGCTATATAAATGCAATCCATTATTATTCATTATTATTAAATTCTAATCTTAAATTTGATATCTAGTCGTGATGAAATTATGTTGTTTGATGTCAGTGAAAGATGCTATACAGATAAATTATTCTTACAATGCCTTTTAATGCACTGAAAATGCCAAGCTGTGTACTTAGCAACACATATTAGTGGGATAATTTAATTGTTGAGCTTTATCATTGGAAAGTAAATGACAAAAATGTGAAGAAAGGATTTCATCTGTCAGAAAGAGAATAAAAGAAATGTTCACAAATAGGCTGTAAGCAAGTGACTGAAATGACCTGCACTGTGGTTGTCGATGTAATAAACCCACAAGTTTTGTTTGAACAGCACGCCACTCTCATGACATTTACTCTCCCGTTGTTGTTTTCTTTCTTTTTTTTTTTTTTATAAAGTTATACTGCAAAATGTGAGAAAAATAATGGGTGTGCTGTGTATCAAGCACTGTCTCTCTGCTGCCTCCAGCAGTGCCCGGTTCTAACAAACTCATAACACTAACCTTAACTGATGTGAAAAGAAAGCTGAGTGAGCCGTCTTCTACCGTTAATGACCAATAGAACCATTCAGCTAAAAGGGGTAGAGGTCAGACATTAGTAGCTGACAAGAAAAGAGTGGTTTGCAGCAACAGCTCTTTGGTATTTAAAAAAACGGATCATACATCATCTACTTACACAGTAGAGAAAATAGCTGTTTATTATACTAACGACTTCCTTGTGCTAGTGTCAATCCAAGATAAATAAAATCTAATTTGTAACTTATGTACCAAAAAGAAATAAATGAATGAGCTGCATATTAATAAGTAATTGGCTCACTATGTTTTTAATAAAATATTTTTAATGACAACATTTTGTATGATGACTCTTAAATGTGTGTTATACCCGTATGAATTACATGCAATCTTCAGACAATATTAAAAGCAGACCGATAATTTAATCTTAACTGCTCTAATAGAGTTTAGTCTTCATATCTTATCTTGATATTATGAAACAGATTAATAGCATTCTAAGAACATGTGAAACTCTCCTCTGAGCTGATGCCCACTCAGCTTAAAAAACTAAATCTGCATCTTGGAGAAAAATTCTGAAAGTAAAAATTGAAACCATACTCAAATTGTGTGCAAGGACAAATAAAACTTGAATAATACTGTTGCTTAGGCTTGTACCAATTGGTAAACACAATGACTATCACTGTGAAAGAAACAACCACACACTGATTATTTTTTTCCTGCTTTTATTAATGAATGGTGATGATGATAACCGTAAATCAGCAAAAGTGGCTCTGCTCCTTAATCTAAAACAACTGTTATTAATTAACCTTTTCCATCTGCCAGTCCTGACAAGGGCACTGCGCACTCTGCATATCTCCATATGCCCACACAATCATGTTTCGCTCTGCACACCAACATCAGTAATATTCAGCTGAATCGCATTCATGGTTCGGCACAGCTACCACAGATAACCAGCTGTCATGTGGGTCCTTGTAGGTCTACCTGTCCCTCAGGACAAATCACTACCATTACTGTTATTGACATAATTTATTTTGTTGAGTTGTTATTTTTGTAACTCCAGGACTGTCAGGGTTTTTATATTCATAATGTACAACCCCTGGCACCAATGGCATTTTTAAACTTTGCTTTCAGTCAGTGTTCAATTCAAATTTCAGACACTGAAATTTAATTTTTTCAGAACTCTATCGTGAATTCACTTAATATTTTAATATTTTGTTTTTGTTTCAGTTCATTCTTGATTAGTTTAGTTGGAAAAAGTAGTTGGAGTTAAAGGAAAAAATCTTTAGCTAATGAGTCCAGCCAACTATAATATGAATAAAAACAGAAAAACAGACAAAACAAGCATACTGAAAACACAGCAAAATAACTATTTATGTTGCAAAGCACTGTAACCACATTTTGCTGTGAACTTGGCTCAGTATGGAGTCCTATGTTGCTGCAAAAAATATAAGATGAATTGAATTATCGGATTTAAAATTAATTCACTTAAAATTCATTTTTCACAAATCTCACATCTCAAACACGAGAGAATAGAAAAAACACTGAATAGTACACACATATTTATCAGTGAAACCAAAAAAACCCCAGAACATTTGACTTGGTTCACTTATCAATAATTAACCTTTTATCCACTACAGATGTCAGAACGAACCCAACCTATGAGTTGAAACAAAAAGATAGACGGTAAACAATTCAGAAGCTTTTAAATAAGCAGAGCCTAAATCCACGGTCTGTGTAAAAATATATGACATCTGACACTGAAATTCTTAGGGTCTAACCTATTGATTTTTTTAAAGACTTCACCTTAATCTAGCCAATGCAAAACACAAGGCTGAAATCTACTGACTGGCAGATTTTTTTCATATGGGACAGGGAAACCTTTCTATTGATTTGTTGCCTTATGTCTTATTAAAGTGTGTTTACAGCACATGTTGTAGACTCAGCAGTAAAATGTGTGAGAAAGAGGTCTGTAATTCAAGCTGTTATTCAGTTATATTCCAAACATTGATCTACTAACTCTCATGACTTGTCCTTAATATCACATATATATGCTGTTAGATCCAAGACTGTTTTGGAGATAGACACTGGTAGGTCCACATTTCCAGCATCATGGCCCCCGAGAGCTACAATAAAATTGCTAATATAAGGCAATATGTTTACCCTACAGCCCCAACCCTCCTTTTAAACAACAAAACCCTGTTTACCATCTTCACCTAGACCATGCTGGATAACATCTATAACCTCAACCAATGTGCTGCCCTTGCATTCACAGGAGAATGGGCTGAGTGGTTGCTATAAGACATCAATACTACTTTGTACTGCTACCCTTTCACGATTTCTAAATAATAAATAAACATTGAGTGGGCCAATCACTAGCTACAAACCAGGTATGAGAGGAAAGTTTGTTGTCTGGTAATCGGATAATGTAAAAATAATATGGTGAGAACGCATGCTAAAAAGAAATAGCCTCTTCATTTCCAGACACAGAGCAGTATGTCCATGGGCCAGTTGAATACCTCCAAATATGAACAAAAGTAGTATATCAACTAACAGTGACGCTGCTGTATTTTAGCAATATGGCTAAAATGCACCATAAATGTACAACAAACAACAGGTGCCGTTTTTCCTAGCTCCTTTTTCTTGTTCCATGATGGTTTATTGATTGTGGGTGGATTATTTTAGCAGGCTGGGTTTATTTTAACAGTTCCCTGTGTTTTAGATTTTGATTTTAGTCCTTAAAGTAATGTGAGTATTATGACTATTAAACATATATCCACTATCTAATTCTAATGTGTTTGCCATGGTCTGGATGAGTGGCAGTCATTTTCCACAATGCTATGGTATCTTCCTCTGGGCGGAGCCATCTTCATTCCAACCAGGATCCTCATGTGGGTTAATTAGGCCGGCTGTATGTAAGATCAGTGCACACAACTAGTGTTCGCCAGGTTGTCTGCTAACCTTACGTTAGTTCTCAGCCTCTCATGTCCTTAGCTAATCATTGTTCTCGTTTACTTAGCTAGTTATCTTGGGCTTCTAGTTGTTCCAAAGAAACCCTAGTCCTCCAGTTTATAATAACCACACTCACCTGTATGGGGAGGCAGGCAGGTGAAGCTTGAGAGCATATAGTAAATGGGTCTTCTTCATTCAATCTCAGTCGCGACCCATTCACTATATGCTCTTGAGCTTCGCCTGCCTGCCTCACCATCTGGAATTCCTGTATCACTCCATACTCACGCAGACCTCATCGACCACACTTATCCATCCCTTGTATCTCCACCTGCAAACAGTGCCTCTGACTACCGGATCTCGAAGCACTATTTCCTCGTTGAGCTCACGGTCATTCACGACCCATGTTCACAGCCCATAGCCTCGGAAACCCGTAGCTTATGTTTCATGTTCACCGTTCCTAATAAGTGTTCGTGTTTGTAAATAAAGTTGTTCACGCCTACTCCGAGCCTCTGCTCTTGGGTCCACCTCACGCTTTGGCTTCCCCGCCATAACAATGTTTCTAAAAAGACAAAAAAAAATAATGAATATGTAAGCAATTCTTACATCGAGCCACTTTAATTTGCTGAAAATAACTGACATTTTTATGACAGTATTCTACAAATTATTAATTGATTTATGTATTTTCACCTATTTATGTCTACAAATGTTGTTTTTGGTGTACTAACATGGAACAGATATAAACCTATGACAAAGTAAATACCAAGAATATAAAAAACATCTGCTGTCTTCATTACATGGGCCAGAAATTGTGCTGTGGTCTGATCCCTTTTTACGTGCAGTTCAAATGTAAATATGCGTATTTTCAGCGTAAAAATACGCATAATATATAAAATGGTACTACATAGCAAATGATACAGATGTAAGTGTTGGATTTACATATGATGTGAGCTAAATATCACAAAATGTTGCCTGTAAAATAGGGTTAGAGGCTACAGAGTTGAATTATACACATCACCTTTTTACACTATAAAACTGATAAGGCCAATTGGACATCAGCATTGGTTAACTGAAAAAGGAGCTTCCCAGTTACAAACATATACTTTGCAAGTTAATTATGCTGTACCCATGGAGATGACACCAGAGCACTTACACCACTCACAAGCTTGAGGGACCAGGAGACAGTCAACCTGGATGCAACAATTTATGCAGGAGGGAAAAGGCCAGAATTTGAACCCTGCAAAGGATAAATATCAGTGCAGGGGAAATTAATGCACAAGGAAACTCTAAGTTATTGTAAAATGAACTCCATGAATCAATCGGAAAGGTTAGAGGAGCTTTTAGGTGGCATTAATCCCACCAAGAGGCAGATAAGAGTGTAAGACATAGGACGACAGCAAAAAAAAAAAAAAGCTTTCTCTTCACTTTCCATCTCTATCTCCTGACTGTGGCTTTGAAATGGCACACATGTGTCCTTGTTACTGTTCAAGAACTACTTTTCAGAGGAGTTTCTTTCGCCGGGATGTAACTCTTGCTCTCAGTAAATCAAGGTGTTATTTTTCCATTTTCAGTGTGGGAGCTTTGATTACTTCTGCTCAGTGACTATGTTTCTTGTTTGTGGCTATTTTTGTTGTTTGCCTCCATTTGGATCATAAAAAGTGAAATTTAACTTTTTTTTGTTCTCCATCATATGAAAAAAAATTATCTGGTTTACTGTAGTCCCTTAAATAATTCTATATTACATAGATTCTTGATTAGACACTTGTTGGATCTGAAGATTTTTAGATTTTTTAGATCTACACCTTTTGGTTTTTCAAAAAAAAGTGCAAAGTTGTGCTCTTATATAGACGTGTTAAAAGTCACGGTGATAACAGGAACAAAAGTGTTGAAAATTAAGAACTGGACTGGATTAATGGCAGATATCAAAACAGTACACTACATAAGTCTCATTTGGAAACCTGCTTCCAGTGCCTTTCTTTAACTTTATTTCATCTCTTTCAAAGAAAAACAAAACTCATAACATGCTGTTTCCTTGGCATATGGCATCTATAATTTCTCAGCTAAACAAATGATACATTGCTTTAGCATTGCTCTTGTTACCTTATGTTTTCCTGGAAGTACTGAGGGGAAAAGGGAGAGCACACGAGCAGCAGACACAACACAAGCAGACACAGAGGCCTAAGCAAAGTCATTGGGTTTCTTCTCGTTTTATAGCATTACAAGCACATTTTGGATTATTGAGTGAACTTAACTATTATGCCATGCTTAATCTTCTTCTACACTGTGTCTTTTATCCTGTCTTCCTCCCCTGATCCCTAACCAGATTGGTGCCCCTCCCAGAGCCTGATTCTGTTTTTAGTGTCTTCCTATTAAAAAGGAGTTTTTCTTTCCCATTGTTGCCAAGTGCTTGTTTATAGTCTGATTGCTGGGATTTTCTCTCTATTATCGTAGGGTCTTCGGCTTACAATACAAAGTGCCTTGAGGCTACTGTTGTAACTTGGTGCTATATAATTTAAATTGAATTGAATTAAATTGAGTTGAATTTTCAGCTGCCACATCCGAAATTACCAATACATGTTGTCACGTTAAAAGTAAAAAAAAAAAAAAAGCTTCTTTCTAGAGGCTGTGAAAGCATATATCTACTAATAACTACACAATGCTACACAATAATTTATGAACTAAGCCTTCATTTTACTTTAGGCGCACAACAGCAATGGCTACTCAGATGTCACGTCTACGGTTGTTCAGTTTCATGTCCACAATCAAGGCATTAATCTCACTAAAGCAACAACAAAAGATCAATAGTTATTTTATTTATTAATTATTTTTTATTAAACCTTACAGATAGTCCCATTGAGACTCAATGTCTCATATACAAAAGACACCTGTTCCGATAAACATATTAAAAATTACATCTTAACAAACATATTACCACAAAAACAGATGTGTTAATATTCTGTTTCTTAGTTTCTAGTTTCGTATAACTTGTAAATGTCTTATTACCCATTAATCACTTCCTTTTCTGAATTGAAAACATTACTAAGATGTTAAACCACTAAGCAGCAAAATGATAAATACATATGATAAATACATTGAACTTGCAAGAGTGCAACCACATTCAAACTTATCACAAGTTTTTTTTTTTTTTTTTTTTTCTTCTTTCTTCTTTTTTTTTTTTCTTATTACCGCTAATCATTTATTTAAGCTCAGTTTTTAAAACCTTAGGATGTAACTACAGCCCAGCCCATGCAGCAGTATATGAATGACTAACCTCGTATTGTGGATGGATTATCTCAGTTGTTCTCCTGGCTGAAGTTTGGTCCTTTTACAGCATCCTGCCATGCGATTACATTTGTTTCTGACCACCGAGAACACTCACGTTAACTTTTATCGAGTGGAAAAAAAGTTAGCTTGTTTATATTATGCTAACACGGCTGTGTCGCTAGCGGTCACGTAGCACATCATTATATACCAGCTAGCCCAACTTCAGTAACCCTACAAACGTCACTGCTGTTTAGTTTTCTGTCTTCATTTATGCTGGAAGTGATAACAGAGATGTACGTTTTAATTTGTTTTCAAAACCCTGCAGTCAGGACATGCTATATTGTATTTAGATAGAAGCTAGCGAGCTAACTCCCTGCTAACTTCTAACTCCGTTAAATGTCATAAATTCCGTTTTCATGGATGCCTGGATGTTAAACTCAATTGTTACACCTGGTAGAGCAGAACGCTGATCATTTTATTAAAGATGAAAGACTTTAGACAGTTTTTCAACTCTCAATAATGCCATAGTGATCGTTTGATATATGGACCTGCAGCGGAGTTTAGACCCAGACACGGCTAGTGACGTCAGACTGAACAACCGGATATCATGCTTAGGTAACTAGCGAAACTAGCGAGCTAACTTCTGCTAGCTTCCTGCTAAAATCTAACTCCGTTAAATGTAATAAATTTTGTTTTCATGGATGCCTGGAAGTTAAACTTCATAGTTACACCTGGTAAAGCAGCAATGCTGATCGTTTTATTAAAGATGAAAGAATTTAGACAGTTTTTAAACTCTCAGTGATGCTGCAGTGTTCGTTTGACCTGAAGAATACGGAGTTTAGGACCCAGATTACTCACAGATTTAAGAGCATCTTAGTCCGACAGTAACGACGGCCACTTGCATGTTCTGCAAAAAAATGTGCTTTGTCGTGTATCTGACGGACAAACACCAAATCAGTTCCACATCACTGAAATTGCACCATTTTTACAAACCAAATCTGGTTCATCTGTTTCACTCAACAATCGACCATGTGCGTATTTCTTCACAGAATAATTGGACACACCGAAGATGGCAGACTTCCTTTATAATGCCAGCATAAATCAAGCTCATGATAATGCCACATTGTTTGCAGTTAAGTGAGAACTGTCATGAATGAAACCTTTGTTGTTTTTTAAATTATGCTAGTGATGCCTTCCTTATTTGATTCACAAATTCAAAACAAACATCATCTAAAGTTAAAGTAACAATAAAGCCTTAGGCCTGCAAAAATTGCTTAAATAAAAGTTACCAACATGTGTCTATTTTGATTTCAAGGGTATAGCAGTAATGAAATAAAATACTGAAATATAACTGTGAAAACTATATACAGTTTTTATCTCTGCACAGCACTGATTGTTATTAGATTAGTTGCTATTAGTCTGAAGGTGATGAAACAACTTACTTGTGTCTTAACAGATTTTTAGATGCAAGGATCTTTGGCTTGTATAGTAGGTGTTTGTAGAAGACCCCAGAATAAAACTAATATGAGAAAATATATGAACTGACAGGATATTTACATTACAATGACACTGCTGTCATAAAATGACATCAATATGAAAATTGTGTGAGTTTGATGTAAATAAACATTTCAAACAGCATCGTGACGTGAATTTTTAATGTGACCTGCAAGTCACTTTGACCTGAAAATAATAATAAAAATGTACCGGACAGATTTTTGTTACTATAGACTATTGTGGCCCTGGGTCAAGCCTCAGCATAGCAGACAAGTATTGAAATCCATGTGTGTTGTTCACATTCATGAAACTTTCTGAATAATAACTTATGTCCAGTGTTTCTTATATTACATTTTTAAGCATATTTTGAAAGGCTCAGCCATCATTCCAAGTTTAGAGTCAATAAGAACTAGAGGCTTAGGTAAACCCTGAGCCATACATAAATTCTGAATGCAGGGTGACACAGCTCAGTTTCAAATACTGAAATTAATATAAATGCTAAATCTGCTCATATTCATGCTCAGCCTAAACCTGCAATAAAATAACTGTCGCTCATTGGTACCCTAATTTTAGAATGAGGTTTATCTTGCTTTGTTTTGATGAACAAATAAAAATGTATTCCTTTTCTTATATGTTCAGATACATATCAGATAGCATACATGTAAGATCAGACAATGCCAAGGCGGCTCCACCAGTGGCACTACAACCCTCTGTATCAGATCCTATAAGACAGCACAGAAGCACCCTGCTGCCATTCTAAAGTTGACTTTCCAGTTTTGAGGATTATATTAGTGAGCCTTAATGCTGCAATTTATCTGCTGTCACCTTTTCAAGAACTTATAGGAATCCAATACCAGGGCTTAAGTCAGTAACCTCCAAGAACTATGGTAACAAACAAAAGTAAAAAACAGTGGTTAAAGGTTGTTCTGAGGGTCTTTGAAAGGCTTTACTGCATCTCAAAAAGAAAGCCCAGACTCAAGAATCATCTGAAACCTAGCTGACAACAGACAATGGAAATTGAAAATACGGTAAGTAAAATGACCAAGAACACTGTGATGATCGTGTCCACAAACACACAATTGAAAAACTCTAGTATTACTAATTATATTTCACAACCATATAAATCAGATACAGAATAAACCATATAAATCAGATACAGAAGAAACTTATCACAAGTTTTGCATGCATTGGCCCAGTCCTTTCTCATGGGTTTGACATGAAAAATGCATTAATCAGAAGGCCACAATCTCTGTTTAGCCTGGAGCAAATCCATATCAAAGCCTGCATTTCTATTAATATATATGGGGCCTTACTTGTTACAAAGAGTAGCCTGTCTCATTTATAAATATAAAGTCTGTGTGATGTGTGTTTGCTCTTTATTCCTGCTTTTTAATATTCTTATCAAATTGCTGTTGTGAATAGAACACCTGTTTTGCTGCCACATCTCCTTTTGATACATGAAGACATTAATTAGTTTTTTGATTAAAACACACACGCACACAAACGCACATACATGCGTGTTATGCCAAGACAGGAAACTCAGTTATATTTAGCATTGTTTGTGGACATTCATAGAGCCAAACAAAAACCTAATATATACAGGTCTAACCTTTAAAAAAAAAAAAAAGCTTTCTACTTATCTATTATTTATGCACCTCCTTCACAATCCAGTAGAGAAAAAAAAAGTGAACAGGACAGTCTATAACTAGAATGTTGTTTCTCCTCAGTGTCTAACAGTTATTTGCTGTACCATAGCTAAGTAAGATAAATAATTTAGCATCATTGTGCTGGACATTATAATATAGCTGATCTCTTTATACAGAAGGGATCTGGCTAGCTGTGCAGTTTCTAAGTGAGATGGATGAGGCAAAGCCTAAACTGCTGAGGGGTGAAGTGAATTAGGTTCACATTAGCGCTTACACTTTACCATAACAATCAAAATGGAAGAGAGTAGGCAAGCTATATTCATCTGCTAAAAGAGCCCACACCTTATAGCACAGACTCAACGTAATGAAATGGATTAAAATGGGATGAAACTAAGAGCAATTAAAAATTTAGATAAGACTGTCAAGGGTTATCTAATATATATATATATGCTACCTGAAATGTATGTGTGCGCCTTTGTATGCTCATATTCTGTAGCATCTCTGTGTAATCTTGCATATAACGTAGAAATGACTAATTATAATACGTAATGTGCTTATAGCACATATTTGAAAATTGAGTTATCAACCTTTAGATAAATTAAACATCTGGTGAATATGGGAATTAATTTTCTAGCTTGCTGAAAATTGTATTGTCTGTCCAGGTATGATTATCTCTACAGTCACACAGTCATTTAGATTCATATCTATTAAAAACTTCCCCAATTATGGAAATTAATATATATATACATTTAGAGCAGCAAAAGACAAATAAAGCCTGAATCAACTTTAAAAATCATCTTTCTGTTTATTTAATTAATCTCATACATTTCTCATATTGAAATACTCCAAAATGCTCTGTTGCTTGCAAAATTACTTTTAATTGATTAAACAGCAGGGATCACACTAAGAGACAAATGACAGAAAGCGAGAGAAAGTCTTCTGACAGGCTTTCACCTTGGTATAAAATGTCACAATGTCAAGGCTTTCTACTTGGCACTACTTGCAGGCGCCTCATTTGATACCCAATAAATGTATGACAACATTTCAGTGAAGCAGTCAGGCAAAGACCTGGGTTGCATTTTAAAAACATCTCCTGACCTTTCCACGGTGGCAGTAATTGCTAATGCCAGACAAGGAAAGAATCTAAGTCTCTTATGAGCCGCACTATCATGAACGGACCCGGTGACTTTGAGAGGGGAACGTATAGCAAGACACAATTTCCAGGGGAAAAAGTAACAGCAGCCTTCACCACTCAAGTGCAACCTAATCACCCCCCAACTCTCTCAGTTGATAATAAAAATAAACTCCACATCATATCCTTTTTGAAAAGACACAGTGCTTTCAGGTCTCAGACAGAGCCAGGTTTCATTTTCTTTACCTTACGCTCAGTGTCAAGGGGCTTAAACTTGATGGCACTATGACAACAAATCCACTCCCCCCATTTCATTTCCCCATTACTTGAACCCGTCGCTGCAACGCTGTGGCAGAAGCAGATCAGAGAAGAAATTAGAGAGACATAAAGATGTCTAAAGGAGAACAGAAGAAGCGGCTACACTCCAGAGCACTGTCAAGAAACTTCTTCCACTAGTGAGTGTGTCAGGAGGAATTCATCACTGGGAATAAAAGTAAATCTCCCTTCATATCAAGTTAGTAAGTCAAAGTCTTCCTCCCAGCAGTTATCCATGCTGATAAAATGCAGTGTCTAGTTCATATTATATCTAAATAAGTAAACGTCTAAAACTCTTTTTAAAATAAATCTGTTTTTGTCATAAAACCTCTCAGGCACAGATACACTCTCCCATGCATTCAGTTAAGTGCATTCAGTCAGAGTTTCACCAGCTGTGTCAATAAATTAGTCAGTAACAGATAAATCAGAGGTAAATAATAAATAGCAGTAGGTTTAAATTGAACAAAGAGTACCATGTACTTGCTGAAAGTATAATGGCATTTCCAATTAAGATCCCATCCATGAGTGCATCCAGTCATGGGTTCTCAATATCCCCTTTGGCCAACAAAGCGGGGACTTTAATCTCATCACCTGGGTCCATTGTTGATCACACTAATCACAACCGGAGGAGACATTGGATAGATGAAAATATAGTGTTTATGGGGACTGGAACAGGACTTAGGCAGGTGTTTGGTTTTTGTGCTATCACTAGTGCCAGTGCTCACTCACTGCCCATTCGTATTACAGCCAAAGAGACAGCTTGCGAGGCGCTGGCCCCTGATCCCAGCACATTAGTTTAATGCCTAGATCTGTGGACTGTTCCTGACTCCCTCTCTACCCAGGCATAGTAGCCTGCCAGATAGACAGACAGACAGACTTACAAGCGCACACACACGCACTTACACACACAGAGCCTGTTGTCATTATACTGTAGTTCGCAAATTAAAGTAGCATCTTCAGAAAGCTGTTTGCTTCCATTTTCTGTAGCTGCTAACTGGCATCAAATGTGAACAACTGTGTCATGTGGCAAAGATGTAATCTTTCCAGCATGTTGTTAAAATAGCCAAAAATTGCTGTCGTGTGTTTGCACAGCACACTTTTTCTCCCCTGATACATAGTGAGCTATGGACTATCAGGATTTAATCATTTGGCTCTTGTTTAAAGCACAGCATGTGGCCATAATTACTGCTGTTTACAAAGAGTAAACAAGATCTATGCAAGTAGATCATTGAGTAAATACACAGCAGTGTTTGAGATGACCAATTGTACCTTAAAAATAATCCCATCCATCCTCATAGACGCCATCAGAAGGAGACCAAGGGGGCAACTAGCAGGCCATCTGTCTATCTGTCAGCACCTAAGTGTCAGTGCTAAGGAGCCACAATCTGTTCAAGATAACCTGCCAGAGGAAGAGATCAAATAAACATCTGCATGTATATTTATACAGTATATCCAAGCCTCCACCCTAATGAGTGTTAGGCACACTGGTTGAGGATCTGGATTTGATTTCTTGCCAACATTAAAGCTTATCATCTGCTGATATCTTCTCATCTGTCTTTTTCCTGGTTTCACCTGGACTTCAAGACATGCCAACAGCTGCATAAGCTCCTGGAGTAGAGATCTAGTGGTGAACATATGGGCTGTCGGTAGAATGGAGAGCCTCTTGTCAGAGATTTTTTCAATTTTCCCGACAGCTGGTGAGGCTTTTTTTCAGAAGGTTGGCTGAAGTGTCTGTCTGTGGCAAAAAGATTAATGTAGTGGGGGGAAAGGAAATATTTATGCAGCATTTTAATAAGCAGGCTTTAAAGAGAACCAAATTGTTGCAAAGTGGCATAGTTGCTTAAAAATGTACTGTTTCATTAAGTGAAAATACACTTTTCATGTGATTACAACGAAATTATTTTGGCAAGGGAAATAAAATCTATGGTGTCTGCATACTTGCAGGAAAATATCCTCATTGAGAAATACATTTTGTGCACTCAGTAGCATTCAGCAGTCAAAGAGACTGCAATCTTAATGAGACTGCCAATTAAAGACTTTGAAAAAATTAAACACTAAGGCAGGTTCACATACGATAGATTTTTGCACCCACCCACACACGAGCACTTGTAAACTAAACCTCGTCAACTCTGGCCTCTACTAGAGCCCCCGTCTGTGAGGTCCAGTGTGGCAAGAACAACAGTGCATTCCCATAAATTAAAAGCTTTAAATGTTTGCACGGTTTAACCTTGTGTGGGTGAGGGCTCACAGAAGAATGCAGAAACATTGAGTGTACTTGTGCACAAGAGGTAAAGATAGCCTCTAAAACACTTCAGCCCTGCAGGTTTTGTCTCTCTTCAATACATTTTTTTTTTCCAGTAGTTTCAGTTCTTGCGCGCTTCCTTCAGTCATCCCAGTCTCTCACCTTTTGATTACTTTGTTTTTGAAAGGAAAGTGAATGAGACTGTCTCGAATCACAGGCTTCTTACCAAAGCCATCATTTACAGAGCTTATATTTACTGGTTGTAAACATATGACAATTTAAACAATGTGCACCGAGTGTGATGTCAAAACATCTTTTTTTTTACTTTAATTTTTACATTTTATTCTGTTTTATGTTTTGTATTGTTGTGTTGTGCATGTAGTGTTGTAACAGCAGCAAAAAAATAAAGAAAAAAAAAATCACACAGTGTACCATCTGCTGTTGTGTCAGTTGAGTGATGTTAATACGCTGTCCTGGGAAAACCATCCATGTGTTGAACATATTTAAATTCGTTTTTATATCATGTGTTCACACTAACACTTCATCTATTAGCAGATAGTTAAATCAGCGACTCTCTGAGGAGACGTAACATTCTTAAATACAAAAACATTTTTTTAAAACAATAAAACGCTGGCAATAGAAGTATTGATATCTCTCTTCAGAGTATGAAGTTCAGTTTTCTGCAGCATTTTATGTGTCTGGTTTATTTTTTACAGCTAAACCAAGAATGCTTCTTCCCCTGATCCATCAAGGCACCGATGCTTGTGGTTGAAAAGTTTACAAGACTTCGAGGCTTTTAGTTTTGTTTGAGAAGTTGCCTTTAGGGTCCTCACAAGGACAACTGGCTTCACGCACCACCTGCCAATAATGTTAACAAGGACCCACAGCCCCACACTAATGTGGCCTGTTCCAGTACTAGAGGGATTGCTAGCAGTAATGGCCATATCTTTCCCACATGGTGTCCAGCTCTCAGGAATTTTCCCTGCAGGTTGCAGTGCGGCACGGTCTTCATAAAGCCGCAGGAAACTACACTTAGCAGCAGCAAGTCTCCAGTATTACCCAAGCACCTGCACCTCCACTGAAAACATCTTTCGCATGAACTAATACTGCACAATGCTTTTATACTGCCATGTTCACAGAATACTGAGTTGATTCAGAAAGTCAGCAAAATTAGAGTTTTAAAAAAACTTTTTTTTAAAAATATGAGCCATCTGTGTGTCTGTGACCTTTCTGCCCGATTATACACATTTAGAGATAGATGACAAGAAAAAGACAGAACATGCAATGTGGCTGTACGTAACATTTTTGAACCACAACAACTGACTTCTGCATTAGTTGTATCATTTCATGGTGCTCAGGCGATTCAAGCACAGTCATTTCTCTTCCCAAGCTGGTATGGCATGCATAATAAAGAGGTGGCGAAATCATTTGTCAGGCTTTGATGGAAGTTGTTTAGTACCCCGGGGATGTGTTTTTCACTTTCACAGGCTGTGATGAGGCAAAGGTTTTGTTTGTTCACTTGACTCAAAAGGCCCCAACATTTAATGCTTTGAATAAAATTATTATCAAACTGTTCTCTGGACATAGGCTTCCTTCACATCAGAGCTTATCGGTTTTAATAGCTATGTGTGCTGTAATCATGGTGCCAACATGGTCCCTAGGCTCAGGGCCTATTACACTCTGTAAAATATTAATGACTCTCCAGTAAAAACCATTTAAAGCAACTCCCATAAGACATGGGAACCCAAAACATCTCCCCCCCCCCAGCTGAGCACACTTAGAGAGCTCAGCTATCTAAATGTGCCATACGCTTTAAACAATAACCTTGGAAAGAGCATGCCATGGTGTTCTAAAAGCACAGGTATTGACAAAAAGCAAAGTTCCTGTGATCATTTTAAGAGGAAGATGCCTACAAAAGATTGGAAAATGTTATGAGTTCTCTTATTTCCAGACTTCTGAATCAGGAGTATTCTGCCCATACTTAAAATGGCATCATTAGGGGATGAATTGGCTTTCACATTGTCTTTGCTGATTTATTCAGTTTGTTTATGCTCCAGCCAACTGTAATGGGTTCTTTGCATGGACAGCTGAGAGAAGCTAGACAGCTCTTCTAGGGCTGGTGCAGAACATTTAGCTCGGGCTATAGTCCAGACATCATGTCAAGATTCTCCTTTTACTAAGGAACTGAGTGTGATATCTTTCCACTGGTGCTGATTATAGATCATCACGGCACAGCAGTCAATCCATTAGCACATTTACAGACTTCCGTCTTATGAAAAACAGCCAGACTGAATGAACAAATAATATATATAATAATATATAATAGATTTGAGAATAATAATAACTCAAAAGCTAAAGGTTGGAATGAATGAGTCTGAGGGAGATGAGCTGCCGAAAGCTCATTCATAGTGAAAAATAAAACATAGTTAAAAAATCAGAAAACATCTTGTCCTGATTACTTTTACATTGGTTGTAAATGTAAATCCTAAGTCTGCATTAATCAAAATGAGCACAAAACAAGCAGATGATGCTAGCGGAAGCAGATGGCTTGATGTTCTGCAGCCACTTAAATCATAAACCAGTTTCTACCTCGTTTTATCATTAAGAACACTGTAGGCTAGACAGTTATTATACAGACAAGTGTACGTGTGCTGTAATGTGCCATAAACATGTCAGAAGGGTGCAATCTTCAATATGGCAGTGGTAATAACCCATAACATAGGCTAGGTAGCAGGAAAAGAGGACCTGCTAATGGGACTATTATCTGAGAAACATCAGGCTCCTGTAAAGTCCTGCATGGTACAGGGAAACCATACCCGCACACTGTATTCACACAAAGCTGACTACAGAGAATTAGGCCAAACTCTCTGTGCAATCATTCAACTTAGGACCTGTGAGAGCCTTTAAACTGTGTTGTAATTACAAATTATTTGTTCTCATTAATTTGGGCTTTCGTGTTCCATTAGCTTGTTGTTATGCTGGTTGCCGTGAACTGAAAATGTTATTAAGCTAATAATGTTTGCTTTGTCTTGTGTGGGCTGAACTGGGTGCTGCTAGAGTGCATATCATCCCTTCTCTTCCTTTCATTCCCAGGAGCTGTTTGCTTATTGTAATTGGAGATGGGAGAGTTTTTTTCCCCTTCATGGCTACTTCAGTTCCCTAATCCATACTGACGTGTTGTCTTCAGGAGATGGACAGAATGTTAACCTGCAAAGCTGCTGTGCCCCTTCATTACATAGTGGCAGGGACCAAAAGACAGAGGCAGGCGTAGTGACTTCCTCCTCCCACGTAAATAGTCATGTCTTTAAATCATTGTAGCACTCCAGATGAACTAAACCTCATGACACGTTTAGGTGCTGACTGTACTTGCTGAGATATAATGTTTCTGTTATCTTCTTTCAGTGGTATTTACTGACACAAAGTAAACACCAGTCTAGATGTTTTGGTCTAGATCACTTTTTTTGCATTTATTGTTTCAAAGCGACATGATGGTGAGAAATGAATCCTCAAACAAAGTGCAGGATTTTCTTTTGCTTCTGTGTGTCACGCTTTACTGTAATATTGCCATGAAACCATGAACAACATGCCCTCAATCTAATTTTCTACCAATATGACTGTCTAACTTCATCAGATTTCAGCCTGTCGCATGGCAATAATCACTGAGGGTAGGTGTAACCATTAAACTAATCATTTGCACAGCCAGATATTTTTAAATGGTTTGTAATTAAGAAATTGCAAGGTCCAAAATAAAGTATTTGGAGTAAGAGAAAGTCTCACTCTGTGCTACAGTAGAAGCACTTGGTTATAATGTGAAAGCAGTTATTATTAGTTATTATATATTTTTGCACTGTTCTGATTCACCTTTACCAGACCATTTAAAAATCAAAACACGTGCAATGAATCACTTGTTTTCCTGTTCTTTGCTTAGAAAAATATTATTTTATCATTTTTAACTTTGTTTTTTTGAGCTTTTTTTGAGCAGTACATTTGAGTTTCTTTGTGAAAACAGACAAAATAAACACGGACTTGTTTGAACTGAATTCTCCTCATTATAAAATACTCAAGCTAATGTCAAAACTTTTGGGCCATGTCAATTTAATTGGTGCTACTAAGCGTCATCTGATTTGCATGACAGAACAATCTCCAAGAACCTTGAAGTGGCAAGAAGAAAAACAACAACCACGGTGACTAACATTTGCTAATTTTAGCGGTATAGGAACTCTTGGCATTCTTGCCTTTGTTAGAATGATTATTTTCTCCATTTGACTCCACACAAGACTGCAGCGCCAGCGTCTTGTGAGCAGTGACATGTTAACCGCTTGGTTTGGCTTCACTCTCCTTCACATTGCGATTCTGGAATAATGATTTATTCTCCAACCTTTCCCATCAATGCAAGCGATGCTGCTTTCAGACAGTGAGCATTTGCTATCGTGGATGCTGCCTGGAAGCTTTTCTTTCTGTCTTGAACAGCGGCAGCAGCAGGATGCCGTGCCACAGCAGTGGCATGCAACTAACTTCATCTTAACAGCATGTACACCCCAGGCTGCTGCTTGTCACTGTTCAGACACAGTGAGTTGCTGCTTAAAATCAGGGATATGGTTAGCCATATGACACAATAAACTTATATGGAGCGCCCTATTAACAAATATTATAGAATTTGTTTACTACCCCATATTATAAGCAGATGTTCATTCCATTATGGGCTTTTTCATTGTTCTGTTCATTCTCTGCTGTTGAATAACCTCTTCCTGTATCCTTTCCCACACTGTATTTTCAGTGGATCCTTTGTAAAAAAATATCATGACTTTCTAATGCAGTAGCAACAGTTTTTGCAACTGACAACAGTAGACAGTGGCAGACACTGCAAGTGCAAAAGCACTTAACTGCTTGAAAAATCTACTTTTCTAGACCATATTTCTCATTTCAGGCTTTTGTGGTTTTGGTATCTATGTCCACACCAGTTGATTGATGCAAACCTTTGCTTTTAAATCCCATGTCCGGGCTACTTAACCCATCTCTGTTCTCACCTTGTTCCTGCCTTTTCTACAGTCTCACAGTGGAGTGGAGGGAGCCAATTTCCCATCAGTCTGTTAAAGCTAGATTTGCATTAATGAGGCCTGCAGTGTTAAGCCTGAGGGGTGGCTTTTGGTCAATTCACCAGCTGCTGCAAAGTAAGCCACAAACGTTTACTGACACAAGCATTTAGCCAGACCAAGCACTCAGAAGGAGGATATGAAGTAAAGGGCACAAGAAGGAAAAAATCCTAATGTAAGTAAGTAAGTAAGTAAAACTTTATTTATATAGCACCTTTCAAGATAAAAATCACAAAGTGCTTCACAGAAGCTAAAACCTAAAAATAAAAATCAACTAAAAACAAGTTTAAAAAGATGGGTTTTTAGCTGTTTTTTAAAAGTGACCACTGAGTCCACAGATCTCAGGCTCAAAGGGAGAGAGTTCCACAATCTGGGGGCCACAGTTCCAAAAGCTTTGTCGCCTTTTGTTTTCAGCCTCGTGTGCTGGACAGCAAGCAAGCCCTGGTCACATGACCTCAGGGACCTGCTGGGAATGTATGGATGCAAAAGTTCACTTATATATGTTGGTGCTTGTCCATGCAGGGCCCTGAAAGTCAAGGTCAAAACCTTAAACTGGATCCTGAATTTAACGGGGAGCCAGTGCAGCTGAATCAGCAGGGGTGTGACATGGGAAAACTTGGAGGACTTGGTCAGAAGCTTTGCAGCAGCATTCTGAACAACTTGCAGACGATCCAAAGAGGCTTTACATAAACAAGTAAACAAAGAATTACAGTAGTCCAGACGAGATGAAACAAATGCATGAATGACAATTTCTAATTCGGAGCGCGATACAATGGGACTCAGCTTAGCAATGTTTCTCAAATGATAAAAACAGGAGCGAACCAAAGATTTTACATGGGCATCCAAAGTCAGAGCTGAGTCAATACTAACACCAAGGCTCCTGATAGACGGTTTTGCAAATGTAGCAAGTGGACCCAAGTTTTCCATAACACTAGGTACAAAAGTTTTAGGAGCACAAACAAGAACTTCAGTCTTCTCCTCATTTAGTTGAAGAAAGTTTCCAGCCATCCAACATCTAATGGAGTCTATGCACTTGTGCAAAATTTGTAGCTTGGAAACATCATGGGGCTTAAAGGAGATATATACCTGAATATCATCTGCATAGCAGTGATATGAAATGTCCTTAAAAGTGCTCAATAAGTGTTGAAGAGGAAGTAAATACAGTAAGAACAATAAAGGCCCCAAAACTGAACCTTGTGGCACACCATAGGCAAGAAAAGTAGAAGAGGAACTGTACTTAGAGGTAGCCACAGAAAAGGATCGTTCATGCAAATAGGATTCAAACCAGTCCAAAGCAGCCCCTGATATACCCATCCAGTCTCTCAGCCTATCTAGCAGAATATGATGGTCCACAGTATCAATGTCAGACATTTATACTTTGCAATTTCACTATGAGAAGGAAAGCATGTAGCACATTTTAATTTTTGTGTTGCTTAAGTAAATGCTGTAAGATTTAACTTTTTATATACCCTATATACCTAATTGGTTGGTCAAAATTTCTTTTTGTCAGCTGGACAGCAATAACAGCAAGGTCACATGTTATGCCACACTTGTGATGTGCCACTAGTAGTGAAAATGCAAGCTTGTTCCTCTATTATTGCCCTAAAATGCAATCAACATGACATTCACTGACCTATTCTGTAGAATGATGTAACACCTGCTTAGTATAGTAGGATTAAACTTATAGACTAGATTCGAGAGGAGTAAAATAAATTTGAGAGAATTGAGTGTTGAACAGCCGGCAGATTTATTACAATGTTACAGTGGTGCAATAACCCAATGTAAACAGCATAGAAAATTAACAGAAAATCAACAGAGAAGAGCGCTCTTTTGAAAATAACAACAAAATAAAATAAAATAAGTAGTCTCTTTAGACCTGACTCCTGATGAGCAGGATATTGGGAGTTCAACTGTTTCCCAGAGAAACAATCCGTATCAAGTAAGCAGTTTTTGTTCTTGCTTATCTGAAATCCTGCGATTCGAAGTAATTCAGACTGTAACTCTACTCCTGCATCCAGAACAGCTGGCCACACTGCTTTTGGATTCGCCAAGAGTTTTCACAGGGTCTGGCTCGCCATCCATATCCAGAACCACTTCAGAGCCAGGATCACAAAAAACCAGTCTGCACATACAGTACAGAGCAATAAACAAAATAGTTCTTAACAGTTTTTCTAAATAAAATGAGATCTCATAAAGTTTTCAAAATCAAGTACACTGTTGTTTTAACATTGTTCTGTCTCTATGAATTCCATTTGTATTGCTTTACAGCATTACAATCAATTGTATTTATATACCCCTTTTTAAGGCATATGTAATCACATCATGAAATGTTTGTAACGTAACTAGTTTTAAATAACTTATTTACATGTATTAACCTATAACTGAAATTACAAAGTGCAGGAAAGGCACTGGACAACATTTATGGCTAAAAGAAAAGTGCATCCTGCATTAGTTTTGCGCATTTGTGAAGATGCCCAATCAAATAGACAATAAAATAAAATACGACATTCCATTTCACACACAATTCAAGTACTCCGACTGGTTTTAGCTTTTTTTAGACAATACAGAATTCGCACTGTTGCAGTGTTTACCACATGTACAATTAGCATAAGTTTTCCTGCTAACTTATCATCTCTAGTAACTCACCGGAATTCCCAAGAAACAAATACACGCTCTGCCTGGTTTTGGTCGAGAGTAAAACACATAAAAGCCTCTGAAAAGTACATAACTTTAAGTTAGAGACTGTTGAAAATACTTTATAACACTTATTTTATACCAAAAGACTCACTGTGTAGCTTGTTAATTGCTCTCGGTGTCTTGCTCCGTTTTGCCTAGTTTAATGCAGCAACGTGCTTTTGTTGCATTCACTGAACTACAGAAAATCAAAGTGTGTTCAAGGGGTGTCGGAAATAATATTACCAGGTAAAAACAAGAAAATACTAGTAACCATGTCTATAGGGGTTACAATGAGCTTGAACAACAGATTGAACTCCTCCTGCAGACTATTGTAGTTCACAAATATGGTGCTTTACTTGAACTGGAAAAAACAGTTGCCTCTTAACATAATCAAGCTACTGACTGCATTCCACCTAATCTGAAAAATCATTGCCATGAGACAGGGATTAATTGAAAGCTTGTTGGATATATTTAAACGGTAAGTATTCAACTATCTATTTTACATTTATGTACATGTTAGGACATCCCTCTCAGGTTGTACCGGGGTGATTTGAAGACTGCTGCATTTTGAACAAATTCAGTCATCGAAACCAGGTCTTTGGACTCTGATATCGAGACGGGACTAAATGGCTTGTATCTTGTTTATTTATAACAGACAGCTCCCAAGCCAAATAGGCTATTGGATAACAAGAGTTCATACTTAATGATGAAGGCCCAGATAGCTACCTGCGGTAGTTTCTACTTCTAACAAAAAAATGAGACAAAATAAGTAACTGTGGCTGTCATTTTGCTGTTTCACATTGATGGAAAAACATAATTGATTTTGTACAATTTCAAAAACGATTCTGGATCTTGAATTTGTAGAAAATGCTTTTGTTGAGGGCTATCTGCACGGGGCATCATTATTCCTCACCACATGCATTTCCCTCCAAAACCTTCTAGTGATCAATCCGCAATCATGTTATTATTATGGACCTATTTTCAACAATGGAACTAAGATTGAAGCTCCAGTGACTTGTTGAATGAAACCCTAATGGATAGCTGTGGGAAACTGCCACATAGACTGATTAATTAGTCCATCACTATGAGCTCTAAAGCCTCTCTTTCCATCTCATTAGAACAAAAGCCCCCACATCTTGGCTACAATACTTATTATCCTTTCAGAGTAGTGAAAAGTGATATTCTCTGCATGTACAATTACCTGATGATAAGGTTTAGTGTAGTATGTTGCTGCTATGGATGAAGATGACATTTTGCTCTTCTTCCTGCTGCACATCCCACAGTTATATTTTCACTCAATTTCAGTCCCTCCTGATTATTTGTCATCTCTTATTGTACCAGTGAGAGGGCTGGAAGCTGACCGGGTGTGAAAGGGCAATGGGTCTCAACAGCATGAGGCTATGATGGACTTTCATTTGTGTGAAGTGACCACATAAATGGCCAAACAAAAACAAACACCCTCATATGCTTATAACAGAAGAACTCTCGTGTGCAATTTGTAACATGATAAGAATCCCAATAAGTGCCTTTTATTATCACAGTCTAGCCAATCAAATGACCGTTTTCATTGTGCAAACACAATGTAGTGTAAATGGGTGTTATGTAAAATTTGTTCAATTCACAGAAGCAGAGTTTGAATATATATATAAAGGCATATAAAGAAATGAACGCTTGATTAATAATTTGGCACTGGAGGTTCAAAATCTCCAGTTATGTCTCCAAGTTCACAGTTAAATTGACCCTTTCAGAGAGTACTGGTGGAGCACTCATCTCACTGACATGCTCATGCATAAATAGTACAATTTATCTAACCTATGTGTATGTGTAATTTCTTTCCTTCCACTCTCTTGAGGATCAAAAATAAATAACCTTCTTCCTTTCTGTGTCAATGAGCATTTAATGGGATGCAGATAGGCAGGCTGTGACAGTAAAATACTATGCTGGAGAGCCGGAATGATGCCAGACTGGACCAGAAACATCTGTTCACATTATTAATGAATCAATTATATGTCACACATGTGCCAGGCCTGCAGGGGTAGAGGGGGAGGTGAGAGAAACTGAGTCTGAATATGCAGAGGATTTGGGCTCCCCACAGGGGCATGGGCTTCAGTTAGAGCCTTTACTCATGTTTCTCTCAATGATTCAACTAGTCAGGGCTAAAAGACAGTAAAAATAAAACTAAAGAACTCTTAAGCATACAATGGAAACTGTGCAGAAATTACCATGACTAGAGAGGAAAGATTAAAAACAACAACAACATAAGCACATGCCTAATTTCATTTCAGTACTCAGAGAAGAGTAAAAGAAAAAGTTCCTGAAGTTCTCAGAAAAATAATACATCTGGCCTCACTGTATTACCTGTGTTATCTTCATGTTTGAAAAATATGAGCTGTTACCTCCCCAGTCTGTCATGTCTGCAGGCGCCCACACACATAATTGTACATCAACAGTGAGACAGGTAATACTTACTGTTTACCCACTCCATGTGATTCATCATGCAAGCTACATGCGGGGATGCTGTCAGTGAGTATTTACATCATTAGAAAAGAGGCGAGGCCACATCCTCAATACTAAACATGGTGGCCACTGACTCTTAATGGGCTCCAGCATGTTTCATACCCCCCTAGAGAAAGAGGCTTGCCAGGGCAAATGAACTGTACATCGCAGTGCTCTCTAGGGCAGCAGCCGGTGAGGTAGATGGAGGGGGAAAAATGTAAGCAAGGACCGCATGTTTCTACTTTTGTGAAAATAGCTGTATTTTTTTTTTCATTTATTGTATGAATATGCATTTTTGAACAATGCAATTATGCATTTATATTGTTCATGATAATTGTGGGAGTGTTTTTTTGTTTGTTTAGATATTGTGTGTATTCAGTTGACTCTGGGTTTGTTTGTCTGCTTGCAGCAGATGTGTTTCTGGGGCAGCTGCGCAAAACTGTCATAAGTGTTAAATAAACTCTGATGGGATTTAGCTTACATCAATGAGATGATGATTTTACACTCTCATATCAACATTTAAGAAACAATCCAAAAAAATAGATACAAATCATAGTGAAAAAATATAAAATGTAGAAAGTAAAGAGCCATTTAAAATTCTGATGAGTAGGTGGAAGGCTGCAACGTCACCAGCAAGTAAGGGACAACCCTGTCACGGACTTTGGCTGTCTCCCTGGATTCAGTTTCTATGATTTTGTTCCATTTTAAAATGCTGCTCTTTCACAACTGTCACAAGTAGTTAGGTTCATCGGTGGAAACCCTGGACTGGCCTCATGCTTGTTTGAAAGTGTTCTCAAAAAAAGGAGCTTTTATTTAAATCTAGTGAGTATTTTATATTCATCATAATTAGTATTCCTGTGTTTTTTACATTATCAGGATCATATTGATGGATGGATGGTTTCCTGTCTCTCTATATAATTTATTTCAGGGAATCAGGAGTCTTGACACATGGAACCCATTATACTATCACTTTTATTACATCATTTTAATAAATGGAATTCTACTTACGTGGTATTTGTTGGATTAAATTTAGCAACTTTTACACGTCCCTCCACTTTCAGCAGATTAATGTGGGAACTACTGAGTTTTCTAACTTCTACAATACCTTTGACACTGCAGAACAGAAAAGAAATCAAATCGAACAAAGGTCAGGTCTTTCAAACCGCTTTTACCTCGCCCGAGTTCTGGATCGCTCAGCGCTTTTTCACAAAAGAACTGTCTTTTTACATTAAAATGAGTGACCCTCCTCTGTCATGCAAAGTTCCACACAGACCTATATTTTTGTTGATGCGGTTAGCGGTGCTTTAGGCAAAATGACAACTTGCTTTTTGACCAGAGCTGATGGCTTTTTTTCCCATTTTTGTTGAGACACAGGGGGGAAAAATTACTTCCAATTCAGTACCCATTTGTTGCCCTTCCAGTGATGTGTGACCCTGTTTTATTTGATTTGTTCACTTTCATCACTGTTATTCATTTTGATTTACTGGAATGGCCATGCAGAGAAGTTAGACATCAATTTGAGATGGCATTGAGAAACCCCAGTCATCATCTACTTATCTAGTTACTTCCTTTTATTCAGAGAAATAAAGACTTAGAGAATCTCTCAGTATTATGGAGAAAAACATGGTTTTGAGTATATTGTTTCGAATTGTTTTTAATCTGAATTGACTATAATTATCTGTTTTGTGGCACTTATGAAGCAATTTTATACACGTGGCTAATAAAGATTGTATTAAAGGGGTCATTATTCCATATATCCATCCCGCTTTAGAATGACTGAAGTGCTGCCAAGTAATCAGTCACTGTGACATTGTGATTAACAGCTGAGGCAGTTTGGGGGCAGAGGGCAGGACAGCTGGCATGGTCCACTGACCATCCAGCTAACAAGCACAGGGAATAATTTGTAATTTAACTTACCTTATAGGTTCTCTCTCTGCCCTTCACACTGCGAGCCCTCTGAAAACAAGGTGGAATTGTAGCTCATGTACTCTTACTCCTCATCAAGCAATTACTGACTGGCTCATCACCAAAGGAAAGGGGATTAGGCATGGAGGTAAAGCAAACCAGAGGGGAAGGGCAAATAGAAACAGTGAATCTCAGTGAATATCAGTGCATCTAATTTCTGCCTTTGAGAAAACGTGGTTCTCTCACTGCAGTCTAATTTCTCATCCCCCCAAATTAATCCTCAGAGAGCTGTCATATAATAATTACAAATCCCACCGATAATTATAATAGCCACACTAATCCCATTAGTTTAAAGAAAGCTGATGTAATGTGGAAGTATTTTGACGATTCTCCACTTGCACATGATCAACCAGTAACCAAAGAGAGCTGCCACTCTTTTCAGCTGCTTTAAGTTTGTTGGAAATGTACTTCTTCTCTCCGCTCCTCTTTTTAGGGTTTGCCATACCAGATCATCTAGCTCAATCTCATCCTATACACCAGTGACCATAAACATACATCAAAGCTTTATCAGGACTGTTTGAAGTCCAGAAAGAAGCAAGGAGCACTGACCTGTGTGGTTTCTACCTACACAATCATGAGACTCTAAATAACTTTGAAAATAGACAAGAAAGTGCCATAAAAGAGTACTGGAACATCTATAAAGTTTTCTTATTTGTAGTCATTATGAACACACACACAAAAAGATTGATTTTCAATAAATACAGTAAATTCTACAACCTTTAGTTAATGAGCAACTAAATCTTATAGGGAGACTGACGCATATTACTACTGAATGTGTTAATGTTTCATGTCCTCCAGCGTGGTGTTGCTTCCAGTGACAGCATAAATAATGAGATCTCACAGGCACTTACAGCCTCGACACATCCTTTTTTTCTTCTCATCCATGTCATACATTCATGGTGTAGACATAAAGTGGTGGTTGTGGTACTTCAACATCTTAGCTAGTTACAGAAGAGGAAGTATAACCACCTTTTCAAACAGCTCAGCAAATATCACACAAACTATTCCAGTGTATTTTGTTACAAAATGTGTCTGTGAGATGAATATACAGTCGCTGGTTTTTCCTGGGAATGAAAATAGCATTAATGTGTGACCCTGATAAATAAATTTAAAAAAATGTAAGAATGAGATGACAGCAGAGGTAGATGGGATGTTATTTTTACATGTAAGGACTGCTCAGCAAATGGAATTTTATAGACTGGAAATTTAAACTGTACATGCAGTACACATACACATCTATACTATCTATGTCTTAATGCATGCACAGCAGTCCAGGTAAGGAAATTCCAAAAAGCTTACACTGTTCACTCATGAAATTGAGCTCACAGCCTATTGTTAGTCAGTGATACTTGTTTCATTCATTATTCAACTGTGCCGTTTATAAAACTGGGGAAACCTGCAGTCAGCTGAGACTAAAGACGTCATTGGATGAAAAAGTTCACTGAAAAAAACTTGCATTGAAAATGCTGCATCCAAATGAACAGAATATACTTCTTGGGATTTATACAAGATGTTTTGCTGAATTATGTTTTTGTGGAATAAACTGGAGTATACTAACTTTGTGCTATGTAAAGGATTACTTTGCAGTGTTGCGACGGTTTAAAGTTTATAGTGATATACCATGCTGGACTGATCACATCTATGGTTCATTACATCAAGGATGGCAAGCATCAACTTATATTTTAGGGGTTGATGCCAAGTTTCTTCCATTGAATTCTACTTTTAATTCTTTCTTTAGTGTCTAGGAGTTGGAAATCAGCCACAGACCTCATGTAATATCTGCTTGTATCCTGCTGAATTTGAGTGGCTAAATCAACAAAGAGCAGTGAATATCGCCACATCGATATCTCTTCAAACTACTAACCCCCTCTTAGAGTTCCACCATTCACTACTATTTAGTGAGGGATGATGAATAAAACGTATTTGTAATGGATCTAGAAAGGAAAGAAATGAAAAACAAGCATCCAATCATTTATCCCCAAAAGTGGAATAATGTTTGTGGTTGTGCAAATGCTTAAAAGATGAAAGATAACACATTAAGATAGATCATTAGCTTTATCTAAAAGTACTCCCACTGTAAGCTGTATAATTTAGATCGCAATGAGAACAATTCATACCAGTGCAGGGAACCTTAATGTTTAGTACTTTAAAAGGCAGGGGGCTCAAATGCATTTTAAAGTTATTAAAGAGTTGCTGTGCTGGGATCCATGAGAGTAGAAAACCTAGAACTTTTTCTTCCAGACTCAGTGATAAAATTCAGAATTGAAGTCCCTAAAGTTAGTGGAAAATGTAACTACAGGGAGTGCGGAATTATTAGGCAAATGAGTATTTTGTCCACATCATCCTCTTCATGCATGTTGTCTTACTCCAAGCTGTATAGGCTCGAAAGCCTACTACCAATTAAACATATTATAGGTGATGTGCATCTCTGTAATGAGAAGGGGTGTGGTCTAATGACATCAACACCCTATATCAGGTGTGCATAATTATTAGGCAACTTCCTTTCCTTTGGCAAAATGGGTCAAAAGAAGGACTTGACAGGCTCAGAAAAGTCAAAAATAGTGAGATATCTTGCAGAGGGATGCAGCAGTCTCAAAATTGCAAAGCTTCTGAAGCGTGATCATCGAACAATCAAGCGTTTCATTCAAAATAGTCAACAGGGTCGCAAGAAGCGTGTGGAAAAACCAAGGCGCAAAATAACTGCCCATGAACTGAGAAAAGTCAAGCGTGCAGCTGCCAAGATGCCACTTGCCACCAGTTTGGCCATATTTCAGAGCTGCAACATCACTGGAGTGCCCAAAAGCACAAGGTGTGCAATACTCAGAGACATGGCCAAGGTAAGAAAGGCTGAAAGATGACCACCACTGAACAAGACACACAAGCTGAAACGTCAAGACTGGGCCAAGAAATATCTCAAGACTGATTTTTCTAAGGTTTTATGGACTGATGAAATGAGAGTGAGTCTTGATGGGCCAGATGGATGGGCCCGTGGCTGGATTGGTAAAGGGCAGAGAGCTCCAGTCCGACTCAGACGCCAGCAAGGTGGAGGTGGAGTACTGGTTTGGGCTGGTATCATCAAAGATGAGCTTGTGGGGCCTTTTCGGGTTGAGGATGGAGTCAAGCTCAACTCCCAGTCCTACTGCCAGTTTCTGGAAGACACCTTCTTCAAGCAGTGGTACAGGAAGAAGTCTGCATCCTTCAAGAAAAACATGATTTTCATGCAGGACAATGCTCCATCACACGCGTCCAAGTACTCCACAGCGTGGCTGGCAAGAAAGGGTATAAAAGAAGAAAAACTAATGACATGGCCTCCTTGTTCACCTGATCTGAACCCCATTGAGAACCTGTGGTCCATCATCAAATGTGAGCTTTACAAGGAGGGAAAACAGTACACCTCTCTGAACAGTGTCTGGGTGTCATGATCTGCGGAGGCAGACCGTGCGGTGGTGTGTGTGGTGGACCCAGGTGCGAACACACGAGAGTAGACTGGAGTAAACTTAACTGAAAGTGAGCCTTTATTGTGGCTGGTGACAGGGAGTGCAGACAAGGCAGAAACGCAGTGACAAACTAAACTATGACTAAACTGGGAAAGTAAAACTAGGAAAAACTATGAAGACACAGGAAACCATAACTATGAATACTAAGACTGGCTGTGACAACATGGAGGGTGGGAACACAGACGACGCAACACAGACTACATGAAACAGAGAGACTAAATACACATGAGGGATGATCAGGGGAAGTG
This sequence comes from Copadichromis virginalis, assembly GCF_057382275.1. NCBI lineage: Eukaryota > Metazoa > Chordata > Actinopteri > Cichliformes > Cichlidae > Copadichromis > Copadichromis virginalis. The sequence goes on from NC_140637.1 coordinate 29,907,290, forward strand.
GCCACACATGGGAGCACAGCTGACACACATGAACCTAACGACAGGACAGGAGAAGTGAAACTAAATACACTGACATTGAATACAGACTTTCAAAGTAAAACAGGAAACATGGAGATTAGGACATGACATGAACTAAACATAACCACGCAGACATGACGCATGAACCAGGGAGATTTAGTACAGGGGGAGATGACATAAACAACTAAGGAACAAGACTAAACAGCAATCTAGAAATTAACTAGGTGAGCTAAACTAGGGCACAAATGAATACAAAAGATACATATAAGAACTCAAACACTGGGTCACAGACCCAGCCCATGACACTGGGAGGCTGTGGTTGCTGCTGCATGCAATGTTGATGGTGAACAGATCAAAACACTGACAGAATCCATGGATGGCAGGCTTTTGAGTGTCCTTGCAAAGAAAGGTGGCTATATTGGTCGCTGATTTGTTTTTGTTTTGTTTTTGAATGTCAGAAATGTATATTTGTGAATGTGGAGATGTTATATTGGTTTCACTGGTAAAAATAAGTAATTGAAATGGGTATACATTTGTTTTTTGTTAAGTTGCCTAATAATTATGCACAGTAATAGTTACCTGCACACACAGATATCCCCCTAAAATAGCTAAAACTAAAAACAAACTAAGAACTACTTCCAAAAACATTCAGCTTTGATATTAATGAGTTTTTTGGGTTCATTGAGAACATGGTTGTTGTTCAATAATAAAATTATTCCTCAAAAATACAACTTGCCTAATAATTTTGCACTCCCTGTATTTAACCTGATAAGGAATTTCTTTATTGTGTTAAAAAAAATACTCACAAAAAAGTAACGCAATTGTCCTATTTCTTTCAAGCGAAGAAAACATTCTTCCCCAGTGGATAGAGTGTCATCACTAGCAGAACAGTCTTGTCACTGATGCAGAGGGACACATGACCCCCACACCCGCATCTCAGACCAAGCTGATCCGACTGTACCAGATGGGAGTGACTTTGCCCCGCCCTTCTCTCTAGGCCTTGTCACACACAGCTGCTGGACAAAGCATCAGAAAGAGCGGGGGCAAGCCGGTGATCCCACAGGATAATCAGACATAGGGAGATAGGCCACCAGAGAGTGAAGTAAGACTCTGACCCCTACTGTTTATCTCCGTCACCCTTCTCTTCCTTGGTCCTTACTCCACGCTCTATAAATGATTTTAATTCTTAGGCACCAGAACTCTGCTGGGAGTGCTGAGGTGTCTGACATCCCTCAGGCTGTTCAAAGGTCGCTTGTGTAGCCTCCTACCCAGCAGCAAGGCTGTGAAAATAATATGTACAAACTTGGAGAAATTTTTATTCTGTTTCACTTTTTTGGTCTCATTTTCTCTCCAAGGTTCAGACTAGCACATGTAGAGTACTAGACAGTGGATAAGGTTGAACTCCTCCTAACTCTAAAGCGAGGGAGTTCATTTGAAGACTCAAGAGTCCTGTGCCCTGCAAGGCAGCAAAAGTAATTTCAGCTCCGAGCTTAATAACATTTCGGCTCCTCAAAGTCATTTTTTATACACCCCCCAATTCTGATAAATATTAACAAATGAATGAGAGTTAATGCTTCAAATTAAGTGTCTGTGACCAGTCATCATTAATAAGTTCTATGAGGTTTCTATCTTGGAAGCTCATTACAGTATTGTTCATAATTTATTACTGTTGACTCCCTAATGGCTTCTTAAAGGACTATTACACAAGCAATTTCTTTTTCTATAATAGCCACAAGTCAATCCACTTAAGAGGCTGGAGTGCCAAGAAAATTTTTAGAAATCCATTCAAGACTCGGTACTATAGAAAAAAAATAAAACAATAAATTATTTTAAAAATTACAGTAATTGAAGTAGACACTATATGCAGCCAGCAAAGAAGAGAAAAGGAAAAATAGGCAGGGAAAGAACACAGAGATTGCTCGTATATCTTGAAAATTAATAGAATTTAGAGATGCCTTGATAAAGCTCATTTTACTTAATATGAGATGGGTTTTTTTTAAAGTAGTACTTTTAAATGAATTGTAAATCCTTAGTGCTGTATTCTGCCCTTCCATAGCCAAGCCCTGGTTTGATCCCAGGAAGAGATTCAGATTTCTTGAAGGCTGCATCAGGTCAGGAAGGGCACCTGGTGTAAAAATGTGCCAAGTCAGACAAGGGCACAGCCAAGGTAGCTTGGACTACTCTGAGTACTGTATAATATCACCAGAAGCACAATGTTTGCCATTTCTGCTGATAGCAATTTAAAAGTTTTTTCTACAAACTAGTACGTCTGGACAGCACAAGTATAATTTATGTCTAAGTGTATTTGAAGAAAAAAGCTGAAAAAGCTTAACAATCCACCAATCAAAACCTGAATTGCAGGTTGGTTCTGAAAACTAACGTCACTCAAATCAGATTGTGATTTAAATATATATTTTTCTATGAACCTGCAGTCTTGTTTTCAAAGAGACAGATCATCCTGGATGTTTCAAAGTAGGATTATAAAGACATGCTGCAGAGAAAATCCAGTCTGTCCTGCTTTAGCCTTTGTCTGTCAACCTAGGAGAACTAGATCAAGTAGGGATGCGAAGGTGAACGTTTGCCCTTGCCTTCCCCATCAGGGAAAGAGAACGCCTTAGATAATGAGAGGGGATAAATGGCTTAGTGGAGCCAACTCCAAACTGAACAAATGACTGTTCAGTTTGTTTGCAGAGAGCTTTTTACATAATAAAGCACAGAGAGGAGCTCTATGCTCCTTTTGTGAAATAGATAGCATTTAAATGATATCATTCATCTGGGGATATCTTTTCAGAATACCCTCAAACTTTATTGAATATTTTTATTTTTATTTTGTTTAATTCTATTCATTATGAAACAGTACATCTCCACATGCTAATTTTCATGTTTTTCATATGAGTGACGTCCAGTGTTGGGGAGTAACGGAATACATGTACCGCCGTTACCTGTTTAAAATACAAAATATGAGTAACTGTATTCCGTTACAGTTACCGTTTAAAAAGGTGATATTCAGAATACAGTTACTTTGCTGAAATAAAGGGATTACACGGCGGTATTCTCCTGTTTCATATGTTCGGCTACACCCTCTCTATTTTTGGTTTCCACACCCCAAACAAAACACGTATTAAGAGGCTCTAATGCCTGTGTCTCAATCTCGCGGCCTATGTCACCCCTACTTGTGACCCGCATAACGACATGAAGAAATATTAAAAAAATTATTCACAAAAATGATTTAATATGAAGGCAATAGGCAGAGTTTTACAGGCATAGCCCTAAAGAATGTAGCCCCATGGGCGGTGTAGTCCGTGCTGCAGGGAGAATGGACTGCCATACTTGTTATGTGTTTGTGAGCGCCAGGGAGGGAAAAAAAGGATAGTTGAAAAGTACAAGTTGTCACCGACCAGAAACGGGAGCATGCAAACATAATAATAACCACTGCAGCCAAAAAGAGTGCCTGAAGTAAGCTATTAAGACTCGCCTGTACACTTTTTTCGTCGGTATTGGTATGGCGAGTAACCTTCAGTAAAAGTAATAATTCACACAGCAATAGAACATTCATGTAGTTGTAAAAAGTATGATAATATAATAGGTAATCCAAAGTATTCAGACTACGTAACGGAATACGTTACAAAATACATTTTGGGGTAATCTGTAATGGAATACATTTTAAAAGTAACCTTACCAACACTGGTGACGCCATCACGATCAGTAGCCATAAAAGCAGTGTGCAGCCATATTACTGGCTTTGTGAGACAGTACTTCTTAGTGCTTTTAGCTAGTTGCCCTATTTGAAATGGCAATGCTCATGCTGGTATTTAGCAAAGACATTTTTATTGTTGCAGCTGTAGAATTAGGATTTTTTTTTTTGCCAAATTAAATTCAAAGTCGGATGGTGAATATTTTTGTGGCATGGGTTTGATTATTGACAATTCACATATTCAACAACCCTCAATCAGTCATTTCCATGGATCTCTGTAATGATCACCGGGAGGCAGAAAGAAAAATGTTTGGGCAGAAATAAAAATTGCTGCAGTCAGCACCCATGAAATCCCATAACATATTAGAGACAGCCAATATAGATTACATGTGGCTAAGAGAATTTTCATTTTCACGTGTTTGTCAAAGAACTCCCCCACAGACACAGCGTTGCTGGGTTTCAGAATCTCTTTACATTATCTGGCTCTTGTTATTTATAATTAACAAGGTTTGCCCGTCCCTTTCCACAAGAAACACTAACTGTAAGGTAAACAATGATGTGAGTGGAGGCAACAGTCTTCATAGGTTGCAAGAGATTTCAGGCACAGCTACCTCAGATTCTGACAACATAACTGATGAGCAGCAACCCAGTGCACTCAGACTAGTTTGTCATAAGTGACATCTTCATTTTGCCATCAGTTCCTTAAAGAATAATGTGCTGTCCTTAACTAAGACATTTGAGGCATTGCTCAAGCATGCCAGCTCAGAGCAGACTCCACTGCTTACTCTATCCTGTAAGCTTCGGGCCTGAATTAGAAAATGACTCCACATGGGCTTCTCAGGGGAGAAGCAGATACTCAGGTCTGTCCTTGTTTAGAGACTTCCCATCCGCATAATGACTTTAGATTATTATTTTCATCTTTTTCACAGCCAGAGAAGGGACTGTGACTGAATCCAAATCAGCCTGTCAGATGGCTAAGCTAGAAAAGCCAATTGTATTTTAGCATCACACAGAGGAGAGCTGCATTCACTTACCAGGCAAATCAGAACCTTCAGGAGATTATAAATTGGAGAGAGCAATTGAGTCTGTAGCAGGATTTCCATTCCAGTTTAATTAGATCTCTAGCCTCTGATTGACTTTCTAATTTTTCAATTAACAATCAACATTAGGTTTTTTTTTTTTTCTCCAGGACCACATTGCTTGCATTGTTTGCTAATCTGCTGAAATGAGAAAGGATACAGCCATAGCTGCAATGAGTAAAACAGGAAAACATCTGATAATCTTTCAGTGTCTTTAGGGTAATTATCAGTCACTCTGACAGAATGACATGATTTATTAAATATATATTTTGGAGAGTCATGTGGGCCATGCACCACTAGCCAGCCATACATCAGTCATGAGCTCTTTTCGGCCGCCTGAATGCATTGTTTATTGTGGTGTAAACACTGTCTCTCAATTAGCATCTCAGAAGTCATTAACTCATGACTATGGAACAGAAAGATTTTGATCATTAGTTTTCTGAAACTATAAATATGGGCAATTCTAAAGCATCTGTTGAAGACCCATTAAATTTCATCTTCGAACAACTCCAGTAAGAATCTGTTGGAAATTCTGACACAAAGACAAATTGATCTACTGAGATAAAGTTCGACCTCAGCTGTACAAAAGCCTCCACCTGGGCCAGAAGAGCCTCCTCCAGTTGAGTCAGCTGGAGCAGGGCACCTCCTATGGGACTGGAGGGCCAATTACACCACATAATAATTCATTGCAAGCCGGTAATGAAGTCCCCATCCTCATCAGATCCAATTAGAAAGAATGGATATTTGAAAGGGGAACAAAATGAAGAGGGAGGGGAAGAGAAACAGAGGAAATGGAAGTGGATAAAGAGTGCAAAGATATTTAGGATGACTGTGGAGAGAATTCCTCATCCCTGTCTCAGGATGCTCACATGAGTTTCCTATTAAAAAGACTGTAATTGATGTTTTCTTGAAACATGAACTTCTACTTCAAATTGCTTTGAGTTTGTGACAAAAAATATAGCACGTTAATTACATGAAATACATGTCATCTGTCCAAATGCCACCAAAAAGGAAAAAAATAGAAAGACAGAAAAGAAAGAAACACTGTTTAAGCTAAACCAAAAGTATTTCTTATACTACTTATTAGCTGTGGGAAATGTTGCTGGTTCACAGGGTAATGAAGGCACTGTATAATATTTCTTCTGATGGGGTGTTGCCGTCTCTTTGTGGCAAGCCACCCACAGGGAGTAATACATGCTTAACAACCCCCCACAAAGCTGGTCGGATGGCACTGCGAGGGAAAGGAAGAATAATTCTAATTAGATTGCTGAGCACTTGGGGTGATTTCAGGGCTGTTGACAGAAAAGACTTTACTGTGCTACATTCAAGGACATACAAATGGATTATGATCTCAGTGTGGACAAAACCATGCTAATACAGGGCAGAAGTGGAGCTGGGATGTATGAGTTAAAAGGAGGGAAGAAGATAAATCCCTCATTAGTCTGTTTGCATTTTGCTGGCCTGTGTTTGGTGAAGGTTTCAGCCCCACAGGGATTGAGGCGTTGAGGAGCAGACACAGGTGGTGTGATATCCCCAGGGAGCAGCAAATTCTGAAATAGCCCAATTTAAATATTTTGGCTATAATAGTTATGCCAATAATCATCCCGAAGTCACTAGGTCAGTCTAATCAACCCTTGGGGATAATATGCCTGTGCTCACAAGAAGCTAAAGGCAGTTTTCTCCACACAGATAATGTGCAGAGGCTTTCACATCATTTCGAGATAAGATAAGTTACCTTCATGTATTAAGTTAATAACTAGGAGGAACAGAACAAGGTCTATCTGATGTAAGCTTGGCCCCTGACGACACAAACTTTTTCTAAAACTTAGTTTGACTTCTTTCAGCTTCAGCCAAGTTATTAGTGCATCTCATTTTTCGTATTCTATTTTTTTCTTTGTCCTCCATTCTCCGCTTGACCTGGAAATCAATCTAGACCACCATCATTGAGGACATCCAAGTTTTCTTAATGCTATTCAGAGGAATAAGTAAAGGATGCAAGCAAGGTGTCTGTGAAGGTTCTCAGTCATCCAGGTCATCGTAGTCAAAGGAGCTTGCAAAGAAAAGCGTCTGGACTTCTTTAAGTTGCTTGAAGACGTTTCACCTCTCATCCGAGAAGCTTCTTCAGTTCTAAGGTCAAATGGTGGAGAGTCCCAGATATAAACCTAGTGGGAGTTTCCCCCCACAGAGGGACAAAAGGACCCCCTGATGATCCTCTAATCGCCTGAGCCAAGGTGTGAAACTGGGCGTGGGTCCCAATCAGCCAGAGTTTCAGGTGAGCTCATTGTGAAACCTGGCCCCACCTTATCATGCGAATTCCTGAGGTCAGCTGGCCCAGGATGTGAGTGGGCGTTAAGGCGTCTGGGAAGGGATCTGCAAGCAAGGGTACTGTGACGACACTGGCGAAATTAAATACAAAGCAACTATTTTCTCCGAGAGTGAATCATAAACATGACTTGAATAAAAAATGTACTATTTTGTATCTAATGCATTGTATGTTGAACCTTAATCTTAAAAGAAAAATACGCATCATATTATTGATTACTTTAAGTCCTATTTTGTTATTTTACAGTGTTCCCAAGCAGCTTCCAATAGATTACCACACTTGGCCTAGGTTGGTTTGTTGTCAAGTAGTATATACAGAGGAAAACTGGATTTGCAAGTCGAAACAATATAAAACTTAGACCAGTTCATCAAATACTTTCTCAATTTCAACGACTTAGACTTCCTTCAGGGGCCAATTTAAGGCCTGCTTCATTTAGAAAGCGATATTGCACAGCATTATTCATATACAGTAATTATATTGGAGCACTATAACATGACAGTAATTTGGGGAGGAGTGATGGTGATGTGTCCCAGTCATATCATTCTCAACAAACATATTCCCAGTTGGTCTAGTTAGAAGCTGGAAAACTGCCTTGAAGTAGTTACCTCATTGCAAATAACAGTAATAAGGTGGTGGAGATAAATAACTGTAGTGGCACAAAGGGTTCTAACTGTAAACAAAGCTATATATTACAGTAATGTTTCTATGTGGGATTGCCACACAAGCAGTGGGAATGCCCAAGTTGAGGTTATTAAAGGGTGAATATTGATCCTCCACCATGGTCGGTAATCAATGAAAAATTATTTGCAGCATTTGGTTTACATACTGGGCATTATGTGTAATTTTTAACCTTTTGCAGATTATGGGTTAGATGTTTAATACATTCAATCATTTCTCCTTGAGCTCTCTGTTTAAATAAATTATTGCATCACGACTGCTGAAACATGTAGGGAATCTTTGCATAAATCTTACTCATTTCATCTATTTTTCATATGAGTTAATTGGTTGTTATGGATGTGATTTTTTTAGGTGATGCCTTATAAAAGTATGACAGTAATCCTCTCTGTACTCTTGAGAATCCTGTGATTACTTTCCTGAATTCATGGTTTCAAGGAGTTTTACATTCACTATGAATTTAGTATTTACTACTATTACTTTTGTTTGTAATGTGTCTTGGGAAACTGTGGGGTCATAGGAAGTGCAACAAACGTAACTACTTCTGCAGTGTCCAACTACAGCAGCTTAACTCTTTTGTTGCCTATACGAACTGTTGATGTGCCAAACTGCAACTATCAAACACAAACACTTATGTATCTGTATATCTCTTCTTCTTTGATGACACTTCTGAATTAAATTTAAATGGAAATTATCACCCATTTAGCTATTGTTTTGAACTGAAATTATTTTTTTAAAGTAGAAAATAAGATTAATTCATGTATTTTCATGGAAGAACAACACAAATTAAGAACAATGAAGCATGGATTTGTTATGTAATAAGAAATGTAAAAACGAGAGAGCAAACTAGATCTTAAATCAGGTAACCGCGGTTTTGTTTATATTAACAATATGTGTTCTCTTTTTACAGGAAAAATTTGCCTTGTATAAATCAATCCTACAAAGACTAAAACCTGTGTTAATTTTAATGTGAAAGATTTTGTACATAATTAAGAATAAAAGTGGTGGCTGGAGTCTAAAACATAAGCAAAGCTCTTTGTGTGCTTGTTATGTAAGTGTAGGTAACAACACAGCAGCATGTTGATGGTTCCCCAACAGGAACGTAAAATCCTTCTTTTTTTTTTAATCCATGTTTAAACTGAAATAGACCCAGAAACAGTTTTGAGGTGCAATTAGGAGGTCAGGGGTCAGTTCAGGTAAGACTCAAGTAATGTGTGTGGGTAAGCAATAGTATGTGCATGTAAAGGAGGGCATGTGCACATCTGTGTTGGTGTGTGTGTGTGTTAGGAACATAGATAGGACTACAAAGGGGTGCAGAAAGTACAGGAATTCAATGGTACTCCAAAAGTCAGAAATGTGATGTCCACCTCACATTTACCAGCAACTGCTTCCTGAAGTTCCACACAGAAAGGTTATTAATGACACACCTACGCACGCACGCACGCACGCGCGCGCACACACACACACACACACAGGTATAAAAGCACTGCTTGTATAAATATGAATATATGAAGTTAATGATTGTTAAAATAAAACAGAACATTTTAATCGATTTCTTGTTTGCTCCCAAATCTACAACATGACCATATACAGAAAAGCTAGACATGGTATGCAAAAGAAAAAAGAAATAAATACACTAACAAAATGTTTCATAATTGTCAGTTTCATCATTTCAAAATTCTCCAAAACAAAATTTTCTTTGATTGATTCATATTAAGTTGATTAGGGTCAGATTTAGTGTGAACCCATCCTTCAACTCAAATGAGCCCGAAATATTTGAAGGGAGCATTTTGGGAAAGCACCACGAGGTAGAGGCTTTCCTTGGAGAAGGGGGCTTTGGTTTGTAACCAAATGTCGTAACACAGAAACCAACCAAGCCGTGGCGATTAAAGTCAACAAGAGCCACCCTGAAATTCTGCAACAGCCAAACTGGAAATTTTCATCCTGGAGCAGCTGCGAAGTTTGGATCCAGATACCTGCAACATTGGTAAATGGAACGGCTTTTTCCTCGACGGGAAAAAATAGAAAAGAGCAAAAAATAGAACAATAGAATAGATGAATGATTGAGGTCAATCCATCAATCGATGCCCACATGGATATAAAACAGAAAACATTATATTCAAATATATTTGGACACCTTGTCAATGGATTAGATTGGAATTATTTTAATGTTCTATGTTTGATCAGTTGTCATGACCTCTGGAATTAAAAATGTACAATTAACGTTATTCTAAATTAATTCAGGAATATATGTATTTGGTTAATTAGCAACCATGGCTAATTGTCTATTTGGTACAATTTTAGCAAGTACTTGGAAAGAGAGCTTTTCATCTACTGTATATCTGGCATTTTGAACAGGTATGTTCTAAATATTATTTGTTAAATATCCTAAATCCTAAATGATGTGGGGTGATTAGCTAACTCTGATATACACACAAATCATACAGGAAGTGTGGCAGTGTGCTTAATTGAAATCAGACCTAGTTTTATTCTTGAGATCATTTTCCTTCAGGTATATGTTACACACTGAAGGACGACAGGGTTCATTCAGGTGCACATGAAGATTTATTGCGCTGAAACACAGCAAAACAATTCAGTGTTACTGGCGGCTTCCATTGTAATAACTGGCCTGCGTTACTTTTGTGAAGGATTATTTTGCCCTTAACACACAGAGAAAATGACCAGTACACAATAGACAACATAACATGTACTGGCTGGTCTATTTCCTATAACTTTAACTGAAACCCGCTAACAGTTTCCTTTCACCTTACTGATGGAACAACACGGTTACAGAGATTAATGCAGGAGGCTAACATGACTTAGCTAGCGCACAAATGTTACTAGGATTACCCACAGATAACGTGAAACAACTCCCTTATTCGCTCACATTAAACACCATATAAACAAGAATTACACTCCAAACATGTTAAATAAGCATCAACTTTACATAAATGTATGTAGTTCTCGTATATTGCTCTCACCTGAAACACAGCAAAACAATTCAGTGTTACTGGCGGCTTCCATTGTAATAACTGGCCTGCGTTACTTTTGTGAAGGATTATTTTGCCAGTTACCCGTTTGGCTGAGCCGCCACTGCCACCTACTGGCGAAACTAAATACCGCCCTCACATCACATCAGGTGGGAGCAAATGAGCTTTTCGCTCTGTGTTATGATGCAAACTATTGTCACAACAAATAGCAAAAAAATGATGATGGGGGGTGGGCACGAACACATAAGGAACACATCTGAGACTTGTTCTTAATGCTCAAAATACTCAGGGCGCCACACCCTCCCCTGCTTAATAAAAAAAGAAAGAAAGAAAGAAATTTTTTCCTAAACTCTTTGAACATGTTTGCTGTTGTCAGTACATTTCTTGTGTACTATTAGTATACCTATCCCTGGGTAACAATTATGGTTACACATGCTTCTGACATCTGTTCAATGAAACATTGCAATTCAACAATTTGCATTCAGCAAATTAAAAGTCATGGTAGAAGCTAATCATGAATCATGTTGTGCCAAGTAACCATTTTTCTCCCTCAAGGTTAGTAAACAAGTTCATCATGTTACTCTGAATTTCTGACTGTAACCAGACTCAATATTCGGCCAACAATACACTAGTCTGTTACCACACTTAACTTTGTTTACATATCAAGGCATCTTTTACAGATGGTCATCATCATCATACGTTCAGCATGTGACAAGTTAGCACACACCATAAGAATGAATGTTAGATTCTGTCCATTGTCTGTTGGTGCTACATTTGCTCTATTCTGCTTGTCACAATGTTCATGTAAATGTCTTCATTTTGGATCAGTTTCTTATTACTGTCTCTCACACCTTGCTGGTATATCTTCAGGCCACCAAGGCCTCCACAGTCTCTGGGTGCAAATAGCTCCCATCTTAACACTGTCCATATCAGCTTGTCTGACTGTGGGTTGTCCTAATATATCATATGTCAGCATTTTGGGCTGACGTCGCTCTCTCTTGGGGTGTCTGAGGACAGGTGACAACCCTTGTTCACTGTTGGAGTCACTGTCTCCTTGCTCATCTTGTTGTTCATCCTGTGACTCCTGGTGGTTGTAATGTTGCTCTGCTGTCTGCAACTCAGGTTCGTGTATCTCTCTGTGGTCCTGTAAGAAAGGGTCGAAGTCAGCTGTTTGAGGCTCCCCCAGTTGTTGTTCACCCACCAGAGATCCCAGGGTTAGAGGGATAATGGTGGTGGTACTGTTTTGCTGTGGAAACCTCCACACAAGCTCACCCTCATCCTCACTCTCTACGTCTGTGTCTTGTTGTAGTAGCTGTTGTTGAGCTTCTACCGTTTTTTGTCTCAGGCTTTTTCTTCTTTCGTTTTGCTCCTGTCTGTGTGGATTTTCCACAGGTAGACTGTCACATGGAAGCAACAGGTTCCTGTGTACTGTGCGGCTTTTTCCTCCCCTCTCTGGCTTGATCTCGTAAACTGGGATGTCAGGGCTTTTTTGACTCACCACCACATACACTGTATCCTCCCAGTATGACCGAAGCTTGCCTGGGCCTCCTCTCTCCTTGAGGTTGCGGAGCAGGACTCTGTTCCCCGGATGAAGTTGAGCTCCGTAGATCTTACGGTTGTAATACTGTTTACCTCTTGAAGCTTCTTTCTGGGCTGCCATAGATGCAATCTCATAGGCCTCCTTCATTCGGGATTGCCATTTTGTCACATACTCCTCGTAGCTTAATTGCTGTTCCTGTGAAGGCAAGTTGAACAAGATGTCTATAGGGAGTCTTGGAGTACGGCCAAACAACAAATAGTACGGGGAAAACCCAGTAGCCTCATTCCGAGTGCAGTTGTAGGCGTGCACCACTTTTGTCAATGATTCCTTCCAGTCTGCTTTTTCAAGGTCAGTTAGTGTTCTCAACATGGACAACAAAGTTCTGTTGAAACGCTCCACTTGGCCATTTCCTTGTGGATGGTATGGGGTAGTGTGAGAGCCACGTAAACCACAGACTCTTTGCAACTGGGAAAACATCTGATTCTCAAATTCCCTGCCCATGTCATGGTGGATTCGTGCTGGGAAACCAAAGTTCAGAGCAAAGTGATTGAAGACCTTATCCACCACTGTTTTTGCAGATTTGTTTTTTGTTGCATAAGCTTGTGCAAAACGTGTGAAGTGGTCCATCACTACCAGTATGTACTCATATCCCTGTTTACAAGTCTCAAGGTGCAAAAAGTCTATGGACACAAGCTCAAATGGGAATGTCGTTGTAATGGTGGTCAGTGGGGCCCTGGTAATCTTACTTGGCCGCTTTCTCTTGAGGCATTCGCAGGCATGCATTACAAAATGCTCCACATCGTTTTGCATTCGAGGCCAGTAGAACCTGTCCCTTATTAAACACAGAGTTCTTTCTGCCCCCAAATGTCCCATCTCTTTGTGCAGTTCCCTGAACACAGTGTCACGATGCTCTTTAGGGAGAAGAAGCTGGTCTCTGCCTCTCACTCTCCTATAGAGGACCCCATCATCATTTATGTGCACTCTGCTCCACTGCCTCAGCAAGATTCTGACATCAGGGGGTTCTGCTGTTAGGGCACGACCTTTTGGTAAGTAGTTGTTGATTTTGTGTTGTAAAAAGCGACTGATGATGGGATCTTTCTCCTGACTCACTCGGATTTCCTCGGGTGACAGAGACTTTCCAGCAGACAGTGTGACCGCGTCTTGCACTAAACTGACGGCACTCAGGCTGACAACAACAGTTTCATGCAGCAGATTCTCCCTCTGCAATACTGCACTTTCAACAGCAGCTCTAGCGACACCCTGTTTGACTTCTGATGTGCACTGTGCCATATACTGCTCAATGTTTAGTGGTAAGCGGGATAGGCCATCTGCATCAGCATTTTTCTTCCCTGGCCGGTATTTGATAGTAAAGTTGAAGTCAGCCAGTTCACTCACCCAGCGGTGGCCTGTGGCGTTCAGCTTTGCTGTCGTAAGGACATATGTCAAAGGGTTATTGTCTGTGTAGACAACAAAATGTGGGGCGTAATATAGGTAGTCCCGAAAGCGTTCACAGACTGCCCATTTTAAAGCCAAGAATTCCAGCTTTCCCGAATGCATATGATAGTTTTTCTCAGGGGGTGTTAATGTCCTTGAGCCATATGCAATGACCTTCATCTTGCCTGCTTGCTTTTGATATAACACAGCTCCCAGGCCCTGTTGTGAGGCATCACAATGGAGTACAAAGGGCTCTGAGAAATCAGGGTAACCCAGAATAGGTGGCTGTGTTAGACAGTCAGTCAACTCATTTAGGGCATTTTGATGGCTCTCAGTCCATTTAATGGGTGTGTTAGGCGGTGGTCGACCTTTCGGTTTTGTCTTAACCACTTTCCCCTTTGCCCTGGGCACTGGTGGCGGTGCTTTATCTGGAGGCAGTGTCAGCAACTGGTACAGGGGTTTTGCCACTTTTGAAAAGTTTGGGATATAGGATCTATAGTAGGACAGGAATCCTAGGACCCGACTCAGTTCCCCCACTGTGGATGGTGGTTTGTCTCTCAGAGCTTGTACAGGGACTATTTCCGCTGGGTCCATGGTATATCCCTCTTCGGACACCATCCGACCAAGGAAACGTACCTTTTTCTTGAAGATGTCACATTTCTGTGGGCTGAGTTTGACACCATGTTTTTGGTATCTCTGAAGGACGGCTCTGATGTGTTCAAGATGAGTATCAAATGAAGTAGAGTGGACTAGGTTGTCGTCCAAATATGGCTGACAGATTACATCCCGCAGTCCCCTTAAACAGTCCTCCATGCTCCGCTGAAACTCTGCTGGGGCTGAGCTGAGGCCAAAGGGTATGCGGTTCCACTGGTACAAGCCCCAAGGTGTGATGAAGGCTGTCAGGGGGCGACTTTCAGGGTCCAGGAACCCCTGATGGTATGCTTTCCCCTGATCAAGAACAGAGAACCAGGAGCTGCCATGAAGGGAATCTAGCATATCCTGAATTCTGGGAATTGGGTGTCTGTCTGGTACTGACTTCCGGTTGAGTTCCCTGTAATCACAGCACAATCTCAATTCACCTGACTTCTTCCGAACGCAGACGATTGGAGATGAGTAGGGTGACCTAGACTCTGAAATCCACCCACGGTTCAGCAGGTCTTGAAGATAGTCTTTCACCTCTTGGTGCAGAGGCTTTGGCACAGATATGTAGGTTTTTCGAACAGGTGTTGTGTCATGCAATGTGATGTGCATGTTTAAACTGGGGATGCACCCAACATCTTTATCATCATAAGCAAAAGCATGACATTCCTCTCTTAACAGCTGTCTCACCGTTTGTTGTTCATTTTCACTGAGATGGTCCAACTTAACTGGAGGGTCCCACTGAGGTGGCTTATGGCTGGAGGAGGGTGTGTTCATAACCTCATTCACCTGTATAGGAGGCTGTGATGAAATCTGCTCCACTGAGTCTTGTGTCTTTTCAGGGGTGATGGGGTACACTGCTTTTATTTCTTCCAGATGTCCCAGAACAGTGTGAGGGATTAAGTTGACATCCCGCTTGTTGGTATTAGCTATCGCGACTGGGATGTACACTGACCTGCCCTCCATTATGGTGACCAGTCCCTCTTGGATGACAAGACCCTCAGGCAACTGTGATGGTTCATTCGGGACAAATAACAGACTCTGTCCTGAAAACTGGGCTCCAATGTGTGCACGGACATATGTGGTGGTAATCTGTTCAGCAGCGAGACATAGTCCCCTCTTTCCTGCCAATACTGTGCCCACACTTTGGTTTTGGTCTGGTGACTGCAATAGTTTTAGTACTGATTTAGCAGTGTGTACTGATACTGAAAGGATTTGGCTGATTTTTCGAACGTTGCGTGAGCTTGGTTGTCGCTTGCCCCATTTACTCACAACTTCCTCTATTACATTAAATCCAATAATGGGCAGTTGTGCAACATTGGGGTCACTGGATACAAGCATTGGGACTAGAAGACAATTTTCAGGGTTACAGTCCAAATAGAATTCTGTCTCTACCCACCCATCATATGGGATTTCACTACCATTAGCTGCTAAAGCCACTAGAGGTTCTGTTCCCAACAGCTCAGCAAGTGGCCTGACAGTGCTGTGTGGTAGGTGTTGTTCTCGCCATTCATTGTTAATCAGACTTGCCTGAGCTCCAGTGTCCCACAGGGCCTCTACTGGTACCTTATCTAGGTGGCACTGAACTGTGCATCTTTTCCCAATGAGACTGATGAGCTTGGTTTGCCGTTGTGAGGGTATATAACCATTAGATGTGTCACTTGTCAATTTGTTGCTGTTTGGCTCTTTGGGGCCAGTTTCAGTGCGTGTGAAGTCATTTTGTGGTGCTTGTTGATGCGGGGTGTCTTGCCCATAGACAGGATTTACCTGGGACCTGGGTGATGAGTGGGCTACTGTGGGTCCCGGCTCAGTAGCCCCCTCCCGTTTCCCTGGGTGATCCTAGCCTGCCTGCACCCTCGGGAAAGGTGACCCTCCTGACCACAGCGATAGCAGTGTCTACACAGATCACCAAGCTGAGCCTCTCTGCACATTTGGCAACCTCTAGCACGTCTTGTTGTAGGAGAGAACCGACTGTCCATACTTGACCTTACTTTTGTTGCTTCCAAAGTCTCATTAAACATTTTCTTTACTTCAAGCACATCAGCTTTCAGGCCTTCAATCAGCTTAGCTGTCTCTGAATCCAGGCCCTTATTCTGTCCTTGCTTTTTCTTTGTGGCACCTCCTTCACCCCCCTTTGTCTGGGTTTCATCCTTTCTGTCTGGTTCACTGTTCAAAGGTGGCTGAGTGTGGTTGTGCTGTGACTCTGTGTGTACCTCATTTATCCTTGGTGTTTTTACTGTAGTATTTCTCCTCAGTTTATTTTGTCGCTCTAATTCAAGGCTGGCTGCTTCATTTATCTTCTCAATTAGAACCTCATCTGTTACTTGGTAGTTGCTAAGATAAGGCTTTAACTGAAACTTCACGGCTTCACTGAGGAGGCCAGTCTCTAATGAGCGCAGGAACTTGCGCTGAATTAAGTCTGGGCTGAACTGCTCCCCTTCATCGTCATCACCAGACTTCCAGAGCAATTTCTCTCTGAGTTCTATTGCCCTGAACAGAAAGCACTGAGCAGATTCTTTGGGGTCTTGAGATATGCTCATGAGTTGATGAAGCAGGTCAGCTGACGAGTCTACTTTGTAATGTCCCCGTAATATAGTTCTTAGTGTGGGAAGTGTGAGGTCACGCTTCACTTCCAGCAAGTCTCGAAGGTGAAGGCCAGGGCTTACTGCCTTAATCACAGCTTCAATGATTTCAGTCTCTGAGTAGCCTTTCTTAAGCCCGGAATCAATTTGGTTGGTCAAGCTAGTGAAAGATACCTTGTCTTTTTGTCCTGCTTCCCCGATCTGACCCCAGATCCGAAAGTCTTTTCTCAGAGTCACTTCTGGTGTAGTAAAGGGTGCAGGCTGACTTACTTGTTTTTCACTTATCCCAGCTGCACCTCTAAACTCGGTCCCCAACGCTTCAATTTTTTCTTCCAGAACACGTCGTGCTTCTGCTTGAGCTTGTTGGAGCTGACTGTACTCTTGTTTCAGTTTTTCTATCTCACTGAGCTCTGCTCGTTGTATCTCCACTTCAGCTACAGGATGTTCTTGTAATGACTGTATGAATGACTGGAGATCACGGATGAACTGCTGAAACACTTCAGATTCCTCTGTTTTTTCAATCTCGTCCAGAGTACTTTCTGCCAGCCGAATCAGAGCACGTCGGGACTGTCCTTTAAAACCCACCCCTGCTGGTTCGCTGCACTTAAGATGCTGGCATACCTTGGTGAGTTCGGGTTTCCCAAGTGTCCACAAGGCTGTGCTGATCTCATCCTGTAGTTGTTCCATCTTTACCAGATGTTGATTTAATGTGTTCTAGGTTCTTGTCTGGAGCAGGAAATATGCTTCTGGCTGGCTCGCCAAATTATGTTACACACTGAAGGACGACAGGGTTCATTCAGGTGCACATGAAGATTTATTGCGCTGAAACACAGCAAAACAATTCAGTGTTACTGGCGGCTTCCATTGTAATAACTGGCCTGCGTTACTTTTGTGAAGGATTATTTTGCCCTTAACACACAGAGAAAATGACCAGTACACAATAGACAACATAACATGTACTGGCTGGTCTATTTCCTATAACTTTAACTGAAACCCGCTAACAGTTTCCTTTCACCTTACTGATGGAACAACACGGTTACAGAGATTAATGCAGGAGGCTAACATGACTTAGCTAGCGCACAAATGTTACTAGGATTACCCACAGATAACGTGAAACAACTCCCTTATTCGCTCACATTAAACACCATATAAACAAGAATTACACTCCAAACATGTTAAATAAGCATCAACTTTACATAAATGTATGTAGTTCTCGTATATTGCTCTCACCTGAAACACAGCAAAACAATTCAGTGTTACTGGCGGCTTCCATTGTAATAACTGGCCTGCGTTACTTTTGTGAAGGATTATTTTGCCAGTTACCCGTTTGGCTGAGCCGCCACTGCCACCTACTGGCGAAACTAAATACCGCCCTCACATCACATCAGGTGGGAGCAAATGAGCTTTTCGCTCTGTGTTATGATGCAAACTATTGTCACAACAAATAGCAAAAAAATGATGATGGGGGGTGGGCACGAACACATAAGGAACACATCTGAGACTTGTTCTTAATGCTCAAAATACTCAGGGCGCCACATATACACGAAGGTCAACCGCTTCTCCAGCATCATTGCTCTAGTTCAATAACCAAATCTGCATGAGAGAATCTGTATCATCAGAGCATCTTTTTAATTACTAAAGATCAGCTAAATTGAACAAGTGACACATTGCAAGTAAAATATTTACAGCATGGCCATGTTTGCCAGTTCAACACTTCAGGTCCAACACTTGATGTTTCCAGAGACTAAAAAAAGACCGGAGGTGACAACAAACCCAACAATGACCTGAGTAGTAAAAGGTTAGAGAGGGATGCTGCTGTTTCTGCCAGCTCTGAATAGATCACACCTCGCTTTTAGCCATCTGACCTTTGAAATACTCAGGGAAGTTTCAGTCATGCGATGAGGATGCCTACATCTATTTTATGATCTACCAAAATATTTCTACTGGGTGTCCTGCTGAAGCTCTCATCAAGGTGTGCCTCTAATTTGAATGCTTAACAGGAAACATCTGCCTGGAGTCAGGAAGATTCATCTCGCTGTCATTTTCTATCTCGCACAGCATCCAGTCCTCCCTTCATCCTCTCAAAGTGGGAGGGAGGTGGAGAAAAAAAAAATTAAAAAACAACAAATATTAATGAGGTGTTACACTGAGAAATAACGATGTGTGCACTCCCTGATAGCATCTGTACTTCCTTAATGGCTTGCGCAATTATGTGGGCTTCCATTAATATCAAGGCTGGAACTGTCACCACTAAGGGCTTCACTTCAATCACTGCTGTGCCTCTACTGCTTGCCTCTGTAAGTACACAGGAAAGAAGTATATGTGAAATATAGCTGCTGTGCCTGGCTATTAAGTCGTTTAAATAGCTGCTGGGGGACATGGCCAGCAGTGGTACCAACAGATATTCATAATAAAAAAATGAATTAAATATACTGTAATGTTCTGAAACATCTTGGGGCCCATCTATTATTGGATCTGGTGAGTTCTGCACAGCAAAAAACAAGACATACAAAATTCAGGCAGTAATGAGGACCTATGGGAGCATGCAGCTTTAGGTTTTAGATAGTATGAGTGCATTTATTACCTAAAGCTCTTTTTGAAATAAAAAAAATCTAGGGAAGAGAGACAGATGTAGATATCTTTTATCTTTTATGACAACTAAGTGGCATCACTCTAAAGGTAAACAGTTTATAAAAACAAACTTAAAGCACTAGAGGCCACATGTCACAGAGTGATCGGGACTTTTTTCTGTACATGTTAATTCAAACAACATGATGGTGGCTTGTGCAGTTACATATAATCAGGCTAATAATACTGTTTCCTTTTACTCAGTTTACTCCAGTTTTCACTGCCTTAAGGCATTCTAAAGCTACACTGTTTTTTATCACCTGTGTTAAGCACATTGAGTTTACACATAATGAAATGTGCCAAATAAATGAAATTGCCATTGCTGTTGGGTTACTGACTCAAGCAGCCTTTACATGGAGCAACTTGCTAAAACGTTTTCAAATAAACAAGATCCTTATAAGTTAATTTCCATAAATACAAACAAACAGACAAATAAATAAGCAGTATTTGCAAAAAGGAGGATAAATCAAATAAATGGGCTGGAAGAGTCTGTTGACATATTCATGTGTAGCCCCCAGGAGCAGCTGTTGTACTATCAAGCAGGTTTGGGGCTTTTACTCAGCTGGCACCAACAAAAAAGCCAACCCTTCATCATTCAGGGAGTCAAATACTGCCATTCTGTTAAAGCTGCTTTAGATGCTGAACGCTGTCCTTTGGCATCTGTGCCACTCCTGGTTGAAAGAGCCCCAACATCCACATAGGGAGGCGGGGTGTTTCAATTACTGTTAGGTTTTGCTTCCCTTTGCCTGGTTGACCCCATGAGGGCTAAGTCATCAACAGTATTTTTTGTTTGTCTTTTTTAGAATTTATTCTTCCAAGTACTGTTATGGAGTAGACAAAAAGTATAATTGATGGATTTCAAAAGTCATGTTTTGTTTTTCTCTTTGGCTACATCACTGGGGTCATCACAGATTATGTGTCACGGTCTGCGGAGGCAGACCGTGCGGAAAGGTGTGTGGTGGACCCAGGTGCGAACACAAACGAGGATGCAGGAGTGGATTCCAACAAAACGAGCCTTTTATTATGGCTGATGAAAAGAACAAAAACAGAATGAGGGCAGCATACGTGTAGTACTCAACAGAAAACCTAAACTGGACAAAACTAAGGAAAGACTATGGCTGGAGGTACAGAACACAGGAGGTGGTAACACAGACGACGCGAGACAGACTGTATGAAACACAGAGACTAAATACACATGAGGGATGATCAGGGGAAGTGGCCACACATGGGAACACAGCTGACACACATGAACTTAACGACAGGACAGAAGGAGTGAAACTGAATACACTGACCGTGAATACAGACTTTCAAAGTAAAACAGGAAACATGGAGATTAGACAAGACACATGAACCGGGGAGACGTAGTACAGGGGAGATGACATAACCGACAGCATGGACTTGACAATATAAGACACGCAGACATAAACACACGAAGGGCAAGGGAGACTTAATACACGGGTAATATGTACAAATGGCTGGACTGCCTTAGTGACCCTAAACAAAGAATAAACATCAAAATAGGCTAAAACACAAAACACTGGGTCGCACGACCCAGGACCATGACAATATGACTGGGACCTGCTTGGTTAGGTTTGCTAAAAGAGTTAGAATACTTTAAAAAAAAAAGTGGTTTTTGGCACAATTTCACCTACTTCCATGGTCCATGCAGTAGGGCTGGGCCATATCATACCGTTCACAGTAATACCGGTATAATGTCGGGCAACGATAAGAAAATTAAATATTGCGATAGAATATGGGTAAAACACGCATGCGCAGTACCTTTGTTTTCATACGTACGTGGCGCAAAAATGAGAAGGGCGAAAGCGGATCGTTGAATGAAATGGATGAACCAGAATTGGTTTGTAAAAATGCTGCAACTTTAGTGGTGTGGAAAATACGGCACACTTAAAATAAATCCTTTGATTTTTCTGAAAATCGACAGTGCCGCTTATAATCCCGTGTGCCTTATGTAGGAATTCTGGTTGTTTTAACTGACCTTGAAACAATTTTATGTGGTACACGGCGCTCGAAAATCTGTCAAATGTTTTAGTACAACTTTGCTAAGCTGGCTTTCATCATTATATTATTAAAAATAGGATAGGATAGATTTAGAGTAGAAAAATTACAAAACAACCAATCATATATATCCACATACACATCTACCAGTGAGGCACCAACAATGAGCAGGGCTGATCATGTTATATAGAGTCATTCATTGTCTCTGGTAAGAAGTGTCCACCTGCTTTGAGCAGGAGCTGAAACAGCCGTAAGTTCAGGAAGTGCAACTAAGGCTGTTCTCCCCCACCAAATGTCAAACAAATCTATTTAAGATTTACTTCCAAAGTAATATAAACGATTTGAATAAATGAGTTTAGTTCACTTCACTTTTATCTAAATAGCGCCAAATCACAACAACAGTTGCCTTATGATGCTGTATATTGTAAGGCCAAGACCCAAAATAATACAAAGGAAACAGAAAAAACTCCAACAATCACGTGGCCCCCCAGTGAGCAAGCGCACTGGCGACAGTGAGAAGGAAAAACTCCCTTTTAATGGGAAGAAGCCTCCAGCAGAACCAGGCTCAGGGAGGGGCGGTGTGATGGCAAGCCACACAGAGTAAACGCCACACCTCACCATTAGTTGCTTCACTTTAGTTTGCTTTGCAGTCAACTTTAAATATATCTGACTTATTGTCCAATATTATTTCTTTATTAAATTTATTTATTTTTTCATCACACCTTCCAATGTTTATATGGCGTGCACACATATTAACACTACAAGGTTAAAGTTCTGTTTTATGTTATATTAATAAATCTTTCTTTGCTTGAGTTACCTGGGGTTTGGCTTCTCCTTCCTGGTTGGCAAAAGGTGTGGCAAAGGGCTGGGGGAGCTGTAGTACTGCTGACAGCTTCACTGGATGAAACCACATGCTTCATTGCCTGGGGGGTGTTTCAAGTTTCTTTAATTGTTTTGTAGTAGTTGGTTATATGGCAGCCATGCTTTCCCCTTTGTGTGACATTTGGTTTAGCTAAGCCAGTATTTAAGTTCCCTCGTGTGTCATTTCAGCAGGTTGGTTTGTCTTATGGTTGTTTGAGGTTTGGTTAATTGTTATCTTGAGTTTAGTTTATTGAGTTGACCTCTTTTATTGGCTGCCTGTTTAGGTTTTTTGTCTTTGTTAAGTATCTTTTTATATTTTGGGGTCAATAAAACCCCCTTTTTTTTTTTTTTAATTAAACACCTGTGTGCTTTATGCCTTACTGCTTGGTCCCTGACAAATGGCGATCTGCCACATCCGGTTGGGGTGACGGGAGGAAGACAGGACAATATTGTCATAAGATTTTAAATAAAAAAAAATAAACATGTTTTTCTTCTTTTCTTGAAAAAGCAAAACGCACGTGCAGTAGAAGGTATAAGTTAAATAAAATACATTAACCAGTACATGTGCTGGGAATGAGAAAAGGACTGTATAGCTGATCTAAGCCAAGTATGAGCTCGAGTTCTTTCATGGTCTGTCCCAGTAAAGAAATCAGATACACCTTTACTATCTTCGACCAACAAATACGTTCTTCCCGTTTTTATGTGGCTGTCAATTCATGTTAGTACAACTTGCCGTCATGTTATAGATGCCTTAACAGGGCCCCACAGCTTTAACTACATTGGCTTTCTCATTTGTCGTAATTGCTTAAAATCTCAATGTGTAGTATGCTAATGGATGTGTCAGCAAAGCGGATTTCACGGGTTTTTCTTGATAGTCCTTTTAAGTGCTTGTGGAAATCTCCAGTTCTTAAAACTCTACCTTAACCATTTCACTCATATGAGCACTACCTTCAAAGATAAATGCAAAGACAAAAAATATTCAAATTAAAAGTACAGCTTTCCTGTTTGTTTGTTTTTGCTGTTGCAAAAAAAAACAAACACCTGCTTTGGAAAACTATCAGCTGAAAGGTGAAATATGTATGCACTGTACGACAACTGCAAACTACACAAATCATTGCTACAATAATGTTTTGAAAAGTCACCTCACTAATATCTGTTGAGAATGAGAATGCAGTTATTGTTTTATTAAAACAAGTTGCCCACTATTAGGATATATTTTTTATTATTTTATCATCTCAAAGTGTAAAAGTCTTCTTATTACGTAAAGGAAAGAACACCTACATGAATATAAATGTTAGCAAACAGAGCAGTTTCTCTTCATTTACACCAGTGGTTTTGGTGTTATTCTATAAAACCTTCTGTCTACCAAAGGCACTGCTATTAAATCATAGATTCAATTCACCTGAGCAGGAGAACTGAATCTGTGAAAATAATGAAAGCTATTTTTCATTAAAACTAATTTTTAGGTGATAATTGAAAAACTGTTTTCCCACAGATATATCAGATCAGATATGACCGATCACACTGGGATGGAGGTTTTTTTTGTTTTGTTTTTTACTGTTGCTCCAATGTACAATTGGTGATGATTAATTAAATTATTACAATCAAATTACTATTATCTCCAAATAGCACGAAAATCTTAGATAAAAGAAGTGTACGTGTAAACTGCAGTCAAACCGAGGACTGCTGCTCCACACACAATATCTTTATGAGTAGCTAGACAGAACCGCATCCGTCACTATGATCTTAATTAACTTCTAGTCTCCAGTGAGGACACTAGCTGAATAAATCACAAAGACAATAGACAGGATTAATTCATTTATTTACTAAGCAAGTGCAGCTCATCAAATTCTAATATGGGTATATTTCCTTCATGCAAATAGCTTTTATCCAGTGAATACTTCACTTTCCCCGACAACAACACGATCCCCCCAGGGCATCGTGGTTATTTAAAAAGAGCAATGGTGAGTTTTTGAGAATGTATTAAAATCTTTACTTAGGAAAGAATTCCGTTAAACCAAAGTCACACAGTGATATTTTTTTTAATGTAAAGGTATCAAATAATCACCCATTTTTCCATTCATCCATCCATCAAAGTGTATTGTTCCTTTAAAGGAATAGATTGAAAAATATCAATTTTGTACTTTTGCATAAATATACTTGCAATATGCAAGAGGGGAACAATATAGGTGTCCCCATTGTCGGAATTATTAGATCCTAATAGTGCACTAGCAGAGCAGATATGGGGTTAAAAGGTGTCATTTCAATAGCTTTTTTTTCTTTGTTTTTGATTTTTTGTTTGTTTGATACAAGTTTTGCTAACTGGCTAGCCAGCTCATTCAGTGCCCCTACCTGAAGCCTGAAAACCTTTGTTTTAATTCTCTAAATGTCATTAAAGTGCTTCCCAATTGAGTTTGTCATCTATCATGTAGAACTGATAGTTTATGTTCTGGTGGCAAGCTCAAGGGCCACTCTTACAAAGTGGCTGCAAAGCAGAACAAGACTTGGCCAGCTGCAGTCCAAGCCGAAGCAGTTGGATTCTGTCCACAGGACAGAGACTCTCTAAAGAGACAGCTGAATGACATCAAAAACCAGCCTGGAAACAGGAAAATGTAACTTGGGACAGAAAATAGCTGTTTAACATTGAGCAACCTTTCAATATAAATACTTACAGCACCTTTGTGCTTTTCGATGTCAAAAGAATTCAAACAAGTTTTTTCTCAACATGTCAGCTTTATCTGCAGTGGGTCACATTTTACTTTTTACCCCTTGCTATTTTTATTTCTCTACAACAAAGTAAAAAGGAAAATGTCTAAAAATAAAATACTCGCGGTGGTTCCACAGCATTTTCTAACCTTCCAAAGCATAGTACAGTATATAACATTTTGTTGTAATCAGACAACCAGTTAAAATGCTTATCTTGGACAACCACAAAGTTTTATGTGAACAAATAAGTCATGATATATGAATATGCTAATAAGCCAATCCAAGGATTTGCTGTGGCTATGATTACATACCCCAGGGGTGTAAACCAAATAAAGAGTTTAAAAAAATGTCAGCCTCCTCAGTAATTTAATACTCCCCCAGTCTGTTCTACTCTCTCTGTAAGCTTCAGCAGAAGTAGAGTCACTGCTGCTCTGTGTGCAGAAAACATCAGAGAAATGTGTTATTTTCCTCTACATAGGAAATAGACATGGGCATGATGGAAATTGCCTCCTTCACAGACCCCTGTGAAGAGCATTTTCATATTTTCATGCCTTCATCATTTCCTTTGAAAACCGTGAAGGGAGGGGGGTATGGATCCTGCATGGCACACAGCGTTTGATGCGCTCACCACTGCGTGTTAAAATGGATCAATAGAACAAGACAAGAAAGCTGTTGGCAGAGCTGTGCTGCTCCCCAGAGTGAGATGACAGTTGGGTAGGCCAATGGGACAGGAGGTGGGTGGAGGTTAACAGCAAGAAAGATTCTGTGGTGGTCCCCTTTATCTCCTCCCTCTCTGTGTTTTTTTTTCTCTGTTTTCTTTGATTTCTGTTGACCAAAATTGACTTGGGGACATTTGCTCATTGATAGAGCTTTTTATTTCCACTTTGCTGTAACATAAGATAATAGGAGTTGCCTTGCAGCTATGGATTAGCTTTGATTATGTGACACAATTTATCACTGCACACAGCTGTCTCAGGGCCAACCTATAGGGTCCAGACTGTGTAAGGAGATAGAGATGTCCTGTATGGAATACTAATACTATCAGCACTATTGTCACATCCATAAAAACTTGCATCTTTAAAAGATAAACTCATGGGTGGAGTGATTAGTGAAATGTTAGGGAGGTGATAAAATCTTTCCAGATTTTATTTTTTTTAAAGAAAAAACCCAGTTAACAAAAAGCAAATAACACAGGTGACAAGAAAACTTTTGTGGTATCACCAAAACAAGTCAACTGAACTCTTGTCTGAACCTACAGACAGGGGGAGGGATGTATGGAAAAAGGACAGAGAGTCTAGAAAGTCTCTGAGGGTGGGAGTGTGATTTAGAGATGGTGTGCACTGTTTACATGGCCTGCCTGGAGGGATGCGCTTCTGTTGGCAGGAGAACATTGTTAGCATGGGAAGCACGTCGCTCTGACCCCACTTTCCTCTCTGTGTCTCACTCTCCCTCTTTCTACAGCTGCTCAGGGGCATATGATGGTCTGGGAAAGATTAATGCATCTTCAACAGCATGCCGTGAAATCAAATTAGTGTACTCTGATCCACAGACATGGAGGTCTTAGGCCAGGGCTGCAGCAGGGACAATTCCTCAGTAACCTACAGCTTTTTCACCCCACCCCCATGAAAGTTACATGTTGATTATTCAAACAGCTTACATGCATTTGTTTTGACTTTGTGCTTTTCGATGTCAAAAGAATTCAATGTGCTATTCATTTACAGACTTGTCCACATAATTATAACCTGTTAGATTATGTTTTTTCTTAAGCACTTTGATTTCTAACTCTGTAGGGGGTCATAGAGAAATGTGGAAAACCAAGCCACTCATCAAATTGTCACTTTGCATTATCTGAGGTATTTATGCCCACATCAAATTTTCCATCAAATTCAGTCAAGGATGAACACCTGATCAGACAATACAGTATTATTGCTACTTTAGTGTTCTGTTTGTGTACACTCTCTTGTGTCTCACTCATGTATGATCGCATAATCAGCCAAAGAATGATGGAGTCATTCACAGAGCTTAAAGAATAACAGTCTCAATATGTTTCTATTGGTGTAATGTATAAGCTGAGTATGTGGAGAGTGTGGAACAGTAGGAAAGTCTGTCCTTGAATATGGAAATTTACAATTATCCCATGTGAGCTGCTAAAGCAAGTTAGGTCACGTTGTTCACCTTTAACCTGTAAACTCTGCAAAGAATAGTTTGCATTTGCTTACACTGGCTCATCTGTATTGGTCATTGCCATTCTGTGTAGCTCCTGCTTACAACTGTATTCAACGTTATTAGCCTTGTGATTAGTATTGCATGACCTGTACTCTCCCACTGAGAAACAGGTGAAACGATGCCATTATTTAGCAAATTACATTTATTCTTGGGGTGCCCAGAAAATGAAATAATATCTGCAGTTCTCTGAACAGGAACAAATGTAAGAGAGTTGAAAAAACAAGGTCGAGTTCTACAGTGAATCATCATACAACGCAAACATTTGACCTGCAGAACGGGATTGGATTATGCCTAATTGATTTTACAGCTCAAAGGATAATCAAGACAAGCTAAGCGATAATGACTATTGACATCCTTATAAAGTTAACAACAAGTCAATACAGAGGTGCTTTTTGTTTAAACAATGAGGGCCAGGTAGTGTATGACTCATTCGGATCTAACTGACTGATTCAGCGTCAACTCTTTTAGAAACATAGCACGGTCTTTGACACATCACATTGGAAAGCTTTATGACTTTAGTTTTTGGTGCATTTTAAAATTCTATAAAATGCTCTAAAATGTTTAAGAATAAAATGTTAACAGCAAATGTAAATGCCAAAAGTAAGCCACTGACTGCAACTTGAAAGAACATTCCAATAAAATCCTAAATGTTTTTTTCCCCATGGCATTTCAGTATACTGCCAAGCACCAGTAGCTGGGAAACTACAGCTCGTTAAAGGAAAGAGGGGAAAAAATGAAGAAATGAAAAGGATTCGGTCAGATTAGTGTATTTATACAGCACATTTGAACACAACTGACACTGTGTATATGTTGGACAACAAATTAAACTATCAATAAACAGTTAAAATATTTAAGTAGTTCGAGAGGAATAAAAATAACCACATAATGCATTAAAAAATGTGGGTGTATTAGTGGGAGGTGCTTAGGTAACAAAAGTGCACCAGGTGTGGTAGGCCTTGTCCTGCTCAGGAAACAAGGTTGATTTAATACAGTCCTCTAAACCATGTGCAGTAAATGTATTATACGTAATATAAGAGATACTTTGAGGTTTAATCAGTGATGAATGCGATGAGTGACTATAGCTGATTAACTTATAACTTGTGGGCTGTATGTTTTTCATAGAGGTATGTCATAAACTTTAAGGATAAAATTAATTAAATAAAAACAAAATAAACTGGTGTTAATGACGTACCTTTTGACTCTTTGTGTTTTCTTTATACAGATCAATGTTAAAGCACTTCCTAAGAAGCCATACAAAAATTGCCATTTTTTGGAGCATTTCAAGTTGCTATACATGAATACAACTATCATATCCCAAATTTTAATAACATGTACGCATTAGGACAATAGTAACTATATATATTGCTATTAATATAATAGCAATTAGTGGAAGGAAACTGTGACCTTGGACAACTTAAATGTATGTAAGTACAACTCCTCCATTTTCATATGCATATATATATATATACATACATATATTAGGGGTGCAACGATACTCGTATCGAAATTGAACCGTTCGATACAGTGTATGTATCGAACAATACAAAATTTTTAATTTATTTTATCAACTTTCCTTCTGACGATGCTGTCTGTGTTGAGCGCTCAGTGGATCTGCGCTCGACAGTGCAGCCTCGGCGGAGTAGTCGAACGCAGATTCACTGAGCGCAGGGCAAGCTAGCGAGACAGATGTTAAGCTCTCCTTGCAACATGGCAAATTGAACCTCCTCCACCCTCATTCAGATGTGGCGTTTGGAACTATTTTGGTTTTCATGTGACGAATGACCCTGAAGGTAAGCGCGTCATGGACTAAAGTGAAACAGTGTGTTGGATGTGCCACGCAATGCTCAATTACATGGGGTGGGAACTAGTGTGTTAGCTCGTTAACGTGTTGGCCGTCCAGCCCCACGCACGGGGCGATCCGCGGTAGCTCGTTAACGGAAATTTGCCGTGTTGTGGCATTAACGTCATTTCAACGAGATCAACGCTGACAACACTAGTGGGAACACAACGAATATGACTGCACATTTACTCTGACATCATCCTAGTGCAAAAGACAAGTGGAAGCAGACAAAAACAACAAGCAGGCATGCTACTAACTTTAGCCGAGTCATTTAGACAGCCGTTAGCACATGATTCTCCTTATGGGGACCTAATATGTTTAATATGCTGCTGAGAATAAAGCCCAGAAGAAGCGTATAGTATAGCTTTTATTTTGGAAAGAGCCATTTCTCTATAATAACCTCTCTTTTCCAAAGATGAGTGATTCCTCAATCAGATACAGGGCTCGCAAAATTGCTAGCCCGACGTCCCGGAGCTAGCGATCTTTCCAGTCGGGCTACCAAAATCTGTCTCTGCCCTGCCCGTCGGGCTATCATAGGAAGGAAAAATATATGTCAATGCTTTTGCATTCTTTCGGAAATGTAGCTGGGTAATTATGTCATTGGCATCAGTGAGCCACTGTCAATATGTGACATATTGAAATCTCGTTTGAATTTGTGCTTGTTTTTTGCTTTCACTTTGCAATCGCGCGAACTGTGTATAGAGAGCGTCAGCACTGATTGGTGAGTGACGATAATTTGCGCACCAATTCCTCTGACATCGTCTTATCAATCGTTAGCTTACTATGCAAACATGACAAGTGAAATCTCCCGCAGCAAGCTTAAACATGTGAGAGGTTGATTGCACAGAGAATCGCTGAGCGTTATGTGAGTGCGTGTGTAAAAGCAGCAGGATATATATTTTAGTTCTGCTGAGCCAAATAAGACAGGTCAGGGTGAAGAAGTGACCACAAAACAGAAAAGTTATGACAAATCAGACTATAAGGCAAAAAGAAAGTGCAGCTTTATGGTTTCATGGACAAAAGAATTTCTGTGGCTGCAATATGATGAGCTATATAACCAGGGGTGCACATAAGTGGTCCGCAGGTGCGCATTCGCTGTCAAAATAAAAAACGCGCACAAGATAAGAAGTTAATATTATATAATTATACAATATTATACTTTAATGTATAATATTGTAAAGGAAACAAAACAGGAAACAAAACATAAATCAAAAAGTTGCTCTCTTTTTTATTCGGGCTACTTAAATTTATTTTGGGCTACCAAAAACTGAAGAGTCCCAGTCCCGGAGGGCTACCAGGGATTTTGAAATTTTGTGAGCCCTGAGGTTTTTTTATTTTTTTTATTACACTTTTGTTTCAGCAACATAAAATTTAAAAACTGACAAATTAAAAAGGCATGAACTTTTTTTTTTTGTATCGAAAAAATATCGAACCGTGACACCAAAGTATCGAACCAAACCAAACCGTGAATTTTATGTATCGTTGCACCCATAATACATATATATATATATATATATATATATACATATATATATATATATATATATATATATATATATATATATATATATATATATATATATATATATATATATATATATATATATATACACACACACACACACACATACATATATATATATATATATATATATATATACACACACACATACATATATATACATATACACACACACATACATATATATACATATATATACACATATATATATACATATATATACACATATATATATACATATATATACACATATATATATACATATATATACACATATATACACATATATACATATATATATATATATATATATATATATATATATATATATATATATATTTATTTATTTATTTTTGCTGGTTGCAATTCTATTTAAGAATAGTTACTCAAATGGGATCATGGGTGCTCCTGTGGGCTTAGAAAAGCTGTATTTAAGTGTTGGGTAATTATTAAACATATTTGTTGCATGAATGCAATTCATGTTTGTTAATGCTATGTGTGATTCTAATTGTTCTTTGTTTCTTTGTTGATTATTATCCACTAGAGTTTTTAACTGTTTCTGTTTTTATTTTTTTGTTGTCGCACCTGACTCGTAGACTTACTCTATTTTTCCTTATAAATATTTTTTATGGCTTGTGCTTTTATTATGTTTTTATTTGATATGTATTTTATATTACCCCTGTGTATTAGTGGCATTGACCTGTGAGTATATTTGATACTTTGCTAAGGCCTTATAATACTCGTGTTACTTCTCTGTCTCTTATGTTAAGCACTTTGGTATACCGCTGGTTTTTAAATGTGCTCTATAAATAAAGATTGTTGTTGTTGTTTTGTTTTCTGTGTCATTTAGACATTATGTCAGTGACATTTTAAACCTGGCCCTGCTGTGCCTTGTAGTTTTTCCAGGTAGCAGCCGTTGTGTTTACTAGTCAGGTTTGTGGTGGCACCAAGTGAGGTACCTGAATCGTTTGCAGTGGATTTTGGAGTGTGATCACAGAATTAGTGAATACTAACTGAATAGTGCTCCACACTGTGCTGTGAAGTTTTAGCTAGACCAACATATCTATTTTTAATTAATTGATATTTTTTGCATAGTTAATAAAGCTGCTTTTAACAGCGCTTAAACTGGAGATTGCTGACTGTAGTGTTTGTCTTATTTTAAATGAGGGGTAATTTCTTGGCAGGCCCTGGTTAGTTAACTGATCAGCAGCAAACACGCGTACCTGCCATAGTCTTTCAGTCCTCCTGGTACCCCTCCAAGTTCTTCTCGCTCTCCAACTTGGCTCTCTCTCTCCTCTGTCTTTGTGTGTTTGTGTGTATGTGCCTCTTACAATTCTCTCTTCTGTCCAGGAGCCTGCCCTGTTTTCCTCAAGGGGGATTTGTGCGTGCAAGTTGGAGAGAGAAGTCTATTTCACTATCGAGTGGAATCTATCGGACCATCGGTTTGAATACTGTACATAGAGTCTGTGGAGCAGACAGGTGTGTGTAAACACAATTCCAAGGAGGATAGATGCCAGCAATACTCTTAAATATGCAATAATTCCTTGCCATCAATCTGGTAAAGGCTAAAAGTCTAATTCCAAACAAGCTGGCATCCATCATTCTACTGTGAGAAAGATTATTCACAAGTGAAAACAATCAAGACAGTTACCAGTCTTTTCCAGGAGTAAATAGACTGTGCAATGCTCAGAGGAAATGCAAAACACAAGTATGGCTTGTTTAGGACTGCCAGGAGAAAGTCTTTCTCTCAGGACATCTCAGTATGGCTTGGATTTTCAACATTACATGCAAACAAGCCACAAGACCTCTGGATCAATGTCCGGTGAACAGAAGAGATCAAAGTGGAGATGCTTGTGTCATGTGAAGCTGTGGCCAGCAAAAAGGAGGTGGACCCAAATGCAGAACTTAAACACAAAAGATGAACTTAAGGCTTTATTGCTGGAAAAATTCTCCACAAACATAGGCTCAAAAAACAACCTAAAC
This sequence comes from Copadichromis virginalis, assembly GCF_057382275.1. NCBI lineage: Eukaryota > Metazoa > Chordata > Actinopteri > Cichliformes > Cichlidae > Copadichromis > Copadichromis virginalis. The sequence continues at coordinate 29,940,046 of NC_140637.1, forward strand.
TTAGAAAAATGGAAACTAGAAACGCAGGGAGCCTTAAACACATAGGAAGGTACAACACGACAAAGGGCAAAGGAAAACACAGGGTTTAAATATATGGAGGAGTAATGAGGGAATGGGAAACAGGAAGGAGACACAGCCGGGATTAATTAGACATAACGAGACAAGGGGAAGCAAATTTAGACACACTGACATGGGATTGTCCAAATAAAACAGTAAATGAGGCGAACACACAACACGACACAAGGAACACAACATAGGCACAAAGACAAAACCTAAAGGCTAGAAAATCCCTGAGGTGCAAAAGAATAACTAAAAAACAGGAAATACAAAAGCCAAAACCATGACAAAGAATAAAAAAAAGAATAAACAAAACCTAACCACGGAGTCACCTGCCTCTGGACCTTGACAGCTTGTCTATAATTCACAGCACCAAATTTGATGAAAAACAATTACAGCATATCAGCAAACACCTCATACCAGCTGTCAGTTGTGGTGGGGGGATAATTGGGAATCTTTTTTTCAAATCATGTCACTGGAACATCTCTCAGTCATTGAGTTGACCATAAACTCCTCTGAATATCAAAGCATTCTAGAGTCAAATATGAGGCTCTGTCTGACAGCTCAAGATGAGCCGAAACTGAGTCATTAAAGAGGACAATGATCACACACACAGCAGCAGCAAATGTAGAACAGAACGGCTGAAAAATGGCTATTCCAATGGCTCAGTCAAAGTTCTGAACTCAACCTGGTTGAAATGCTGTGGGAACACCTCAAGGAGTCTGTGCATGTGTCTGTCCATCAGCAGCATTTTGAACCGGTTGCAGTCATTAAATTACTGTTGTGCTCAGTTCTGTTGCAATAATCCACTAAGATTAAGAATAACATTATATCAAAAACATGCTTGATCACTGATATCACTATTCCCTATAAAGTTAAGCTTTTTAACCTCCTATTTAAACTTAATTTTAACACATTTTGTAAAGAGGTACTACTGTCCCTATGCAGAAACAACAGGGTTACTTAGCCTCTTTTGACAATTACAAAATGGATACACATTGTTATATTAGATGCACCTGCACATGCTGTTGAAGATGGTGGTAATCAGTCTTAGCCAAGGCGGTTGCGATAGGACACACAGCAGGCCTAACAAAGACAGATTAGAACCTGCAGGGCACATCGTTATAACCAGTGGATCTTTTCACACAGTCCTGCTTAAACCTCTGAAATGTGAGTGCACATGGATCACTGCTGACAGTACAGAGATACCACACATATAGCACAGTGGACACACACGAGGTAATGTATATTTCTAAAAATCAAATGTGGAAGTGGATAAAGCCGACGACAGCGTGTGCATTATGTGAGCTCTTCTGGTATTCACACTATATGAAAATAAAACAATAGCTTACGGACACTTTTTTAAATGTGTTACACATTCACCTGATATATTTTTGACAACAGTCAAACAGTGAGACTGAACACGTTACAGAATTGAATAAAGGCGTGGGCTTATTCACAAAACATTACGTCAATTCCTCCTTCAATACCCTTCATCTGAGGTGAGCTCCAGTTTAAGATTCAGGTCATGAGCACTTGAACCAGCCTTTGGACAAGTCCACACATCCCTTGCATGCGCTTCTCTTTACCCTATTGACTGAGGATGAGTCTGTCACCGGATCTGGATTAAAGTCTTAAGACTATTTATAAAAGGGGGCTGGGCAATGAGAGGGACTTGTCAAAGATTTGTTTGCTGTCAGGGCCTTGCTAGAGCCAGGAAAAGGTACGGCTGCAGAATAGCAAAAGCTTCCATTTCTGTTTGTGCTCCAAAGTCACTTCAAGATCAAACCACTCTCTTGCCACAGTAATAATGAAAATCAGGCTCTTAATTAATCATTAGCATCCTGTCATTATAATAATAAGTCAGAAAGCTAGTGCCACTAGGGGCTTCCTATCAAATCTTTAAAACCAATAAGTTCCCATTTAGGCGCCCCATGCCAGATGTTCCATGTGCCAGTCTTACGCAATTCCCAACACTGAGGTCTGAGAACATTTGAAAATTAAAACCAAATAAGATGGCTATGTTGTCTGGTAAACAGAGTGTTACTGCATAAACTTCCTGTGTATATGCATCCTACTGATAAGACACACTCACTGTTTGTCTGCTATTTAAACTCAAATAGGCCTAAAATTTGTGTGGGTGCAGTTCGCTAAGGGGTATGTGTGGTAGCTAGCATAAATGTCTATTGAAAAATCAAGGATGCCCAGAAGTCATGAAATCTATTTGCTATCCATTCCCCTCTTTATATAACACCTAATCTCTCTTAAAAGCAATTAGAAATTACATCTACTCTGTTTGCCTTGATAAGAGATCAAACGTTACCTGCATCTCTGTGCAAACAAAATGCTAATGAAAGCCACCCAGCTGGCTGCATACTGGGCAAGTACGCCTCTGGAACTCACATGCAGATTACCTGCCCGTCGACCTGTTCCTAATTATTATTCATGTTTACAAACTTTTCATCTCTTGGGATGGGCAGCAGAATCAGCTGCATACGAGATGAGCAAACAGAGGCTGCAGCAGCACACGGGAGTGGACATGAATTTATTCATGGCAAAAAGAGTCCATCCGTGCAAGGGCCCCTGCATCTCTTCTCCACCTCCCCAGAGAGCAGACATTTATGAAGACATTCCCTCAAAATCATAATAACAGCATTACCAGTCCAAGCAGCCACTACCTACGTCATGACCGCATTTGTTGCTCTGCCAAGCCTGCAACACAACAGCCCAAACTTACCAACCTACCACTACCCCCATTTCCTGTATCGGTGAGGGAGAGTTCAGTGTCTGCATTTCCCTTGGGATGTGTGGTAAGACGCTTAGCAGCACATTTTACACCCACTCTTCACCCAGAGTGCCTCCATCCACCACCCGCGATGAGGGGAATAGCCACCTGACGTGCAGCTATGGCACAGCAATCTTGCGGGAGAAAAAGGTTGAATCGTTAAAACACACACACACACACACACACACAATCCCAGTCCCAGTGGACCTCTCACTCTCTCAGACACACATTGGGCACACATGGAAGGGTGTAAAAACAAATAATGGATGGATTTACACTAACAGGGAGAAATACGTGGAATTGGAAACGATTTTTGTGGGGCTTTTTGTGTTTTTTTATATCAAAAGATACATTTTATGTAATGCATAAATTTCCACTTGTCACACAATAAACTATTTGTGTTTGTGGCTTCCTATCTGACTCACATGTCAGCAGTTAAAGATGCGTATGTGGGGGGTTTTTGGTTTTGTTTTTTGCTACATTTCAGGTGTCTTTGAATTCAGTTCAGTTTAATAAGCACATAGACAATGTCAGTGGCTTCATAACTGATGGCAGCTGTATGTGCTGTCAGCGTTGTGTCAGTTAGTTCTATCAAAACATAAGCTTGGTCCACAATTACTGCCTGCTGTCAATGCTTGATGAAGCATTAAGACAAGAGAACAAGTTGTCAGCCTGAAGCTTACACAGCTCAGATATTGTCTACATGACATGAAATACATGACGCCTGCTTTTGCCTCCTCCATAAATTGCCATACAGACCACACATTCTGATATAAAAAAAAAACAATAAAAGGAAAGAACATTTTGTTTGACAAATTAATTAACAATTGTGTTGTTCTATGTTAAATATATGCTGCTTCTGTACTATGTGATCCAGTCAAAATCTGAAGGCTTGACTCATCACTGTGTTATCCTACAAAGACTGAAAAAGTCTTACACACCAAGGGCAAATGATTTTTGTTTGTACCAGCTATTAGCTAAATGGGTGATTAATGTACTAATGAATCATTAGAAGAGATCATTCCGGGTTAGTGTATGCCATCTCATGAAGTAATTGAGCTAAATTAAGCCAATCGCCGTAGGGCTTGCCTTTTCTTGTTCCCCATGTCTGACCACTGTCTGTCTGACTTCCAGCCAGCAGCTGAAGCTGTCCAGTAAGGCACCACCACAGGGTCAGGAAGAGCAGATGAAAACCCCAAGAGATGAGTTGGAAATGAAGGGAGCAATGAGAGTCTCCAAAATAATCCTATGCTCCCAAAACAAATTGGCTTTCGTCTCCAGTCTAAGTGCTGCAAGAAAGTACCGCTGGGAAAAGAATCAATTCCACCTGACCTTCTAACTTAATCACCAATCTCTCCACTGGTACTCTGTTGAGACCTCCAGGACTGTGAGATGTTACAGAGGGCAAGGCCTTTAGTGGGCCAAATGTCACTGGAGAAAGCTCCAGTAAGCATTTTTGATTCATTTAAACACATGATGTTTACTGTTTTCCGGTCAGAATTTTATCCACTCCTCATATTAAGGTCTTGACTGCCATGCACATGTAGACATGGACAGTGGAAAACTCTTAGGCTTGCTGTCGTTGCATTCCACATGGTTGACCGCAATATATTGCTAGATGCACTGGAAACATGAGCGAGACTTTCTGGAACCCAGCTGGACTATGCTGAACTCTAAGTGATCGATAAGAACTTTATGTGGATATACATTGTCATTAAATTAAGCTCTTTGTCAAGGATATGTTGCTATTTATGATATATATTGATTTATTGAAAGGTGTTATTGAACAAAACATATCTTGACTCCTTCCCAAAGAAAATCATAATAACCTTAAAGGCAGTATATTTACCATAATATCTCTTCATGTTAATAAACTGTGAAGATGTAAAAGCATAAATGTTAATGGCAATTACTCATATGAACATAGTGCTTACCTGGCAAAAAAGTGCTGTCTATTTACATTTAAAATTTTAATTATGAGAAGATTTACTAATAAATGTTAATGATGAAATGAAGGGATTTATAACACACAACATTAAATGTTCTTTTACAATTTACACATAAGCCTATTTTATATACACCCTCTAGCAGATCATTACATGAAGGAACCTTTTAAATGCAAGCACGCTTATGCTCACAGGTGTACACACGGGTGCTCACACACACAAACTACACCCTTTTTGGCTCCTACCTCAAAGCACACTGTGCGCTGTCGATCTTACGTGCTGCACAATAATATTCAATATTTAGTATTGATATTCACATAGATTACTGTTTTCCCCAGTCAAGTCTGTCCCATGTTTAGCAAGTGAAAATAAAATAAAATAAACAATAAAAGCAAAGGTGAATCAAATAGACCAATACGGCAAAGCTGGGATGGTCCATTTGGTAAAGTAAATCCGTTGGGCATCTTTCTTTGCCTTTAGACAATAATTCTGATGACAAAAGAACCAAACGGGACAGGCGGAAAAGAATACATTGCTTTTCTTTCTCATAATTGTACTAAGAAACCTTACAGGTATTCAAATATACATTAAGAGAGCAAATGTGTTTTTTACTTTGGTTTTTTTTCTATTGTAAAGCAATGTGTATGTAATTTTCCTACATGTATTACTTTTTGAAATTCCCAAAAGCTAATATAATAATAAGGTGTTAGTCCCCGTAGGGAAATTGCTCCTCTGCATTTAACCCATTCACCCAGTAGGCAGCCACCAATGCAGTGCCCGGGGAGCAGTGTGTAGGGACGGTACCTTGCTCAGAAGCTTCAGCCTGAGGGCAGCCGTTCAGCAGAGTCGAATTCCCGACCTTCCAATCATGGGGCAACCACTCTACCTACTGAGCTATCCCTGCCCTCATGGGCTGTAAGCTTATGTATCAACTTTATGCCTAAAACCCCTTTGCTAACTACTAGACTACTGTATATAAGTTAATTTATATAAATTATTAAAATCATCCACTCTAACTTTTATCTAGTATATATAGTGTGATCTATAGCAGAGAATAGTCCCTCTGCTCCACTCAACTTTTCATAGCTGTAAGGCCTTGTTTCTAAGCTTTTTTTTTTTTTTTTTTTTTTTTTTGGCCTGTCCCGTTTGGCTCTTTTGCCATCAGAATTGTTGTCTAAAGGCAAAGAAAGATGCCCAACGGATTTACTTTACCAAACTGACCATCCCAGCCTTGCCGTAATGGTCCATTTGATTCACCTTTTATTGTTTATTTTATTTTCACTTACTGAATACGGGACAGACTTGACTGGGGGAAAGAAGGGGAGAAAGAAAGAGGGAAAGAGAAACAGCTGAGAAGAGGGACGGGGGAGAAGGGCAAAAGACAAAAACCAACAGAACGGGCAGAGAAAAAAAAATGCATATATCAATCACCTGGATCACCTGCTGAGAAAGAAAAAAGAAAGCAAGCAGAAGAGAACAAGAGTAATAGAATAAACAACATCACAATGATATATGGGAATATGACAGTAAATACTAAATGTTAAACATTATTGTGCAGCACATAAGATCAACAGAACACAGTGTGCTTTGAGGTAGGAGCCAAAAAGGGTGTAGTTTGTGGGTGTGATCACCCGTGTGTACACCTGTGAGCATGGACGTGCTTGTTTTTTGTTTTTTTAAAAGGTTCCTTCATGTAATAATCTGCTAGAGGGTGTGGGGGGGCCACAGCCCCGTCCTCCAGGGCGTGAAGCAGGTGTGGAGGAGATCAAAACTCCAGACATCCAGAGGCCCCCAGAACACAAGAGACCAAGGAAGACCAACAGAGGGGCAGCTGCGCCACTGTCCCGGAAAGAGCTGAGGAGAGTCCCAGATGAGGGCTCACTCAGCAGCCGCGGAGCAGAAGCCAGGGGGAGTTGCAGTGACGCGCCCGTGAGCTCCGCCGGCAGCCAGCTGCGCCTGAGTGACCGACCCCAGGCCGAGAGGCCGGGGGCACCCCACCTCCGAAGTGGCCCGAGCGAGCCCCAGGCTCCAGGCCCCGATAAGCGGCCGCCAAGGAGTGAGCCGGTGTGTACCTGGACGCCCATCCCCGGACACAAAGAACCACCAACGCACCGATGTCTGAGGGGGTCCGCCACTGGCAGGGGAAGTGGTGGTAGGGGGAGATAGGCCTCCAAACCTTGGAGGGCCTGAGATGTCCCCAGAGAGGTGGCGCCTGACACCCAACCTGACATATAGACACAGACATACAGGCACACACAGATACAACATCCATTCCCACCCTCATGCTCTCATATGCACTTACTCCACACTCAACCAACGTGGAGACAGACATAAAGAGACGTTGTACACACGATCACACTCCCCAAGCATACTCTACAAACCGGGTCTAGGTGCCCCCGCCCCTGGAGGGGGGAACTGCACCCAGACCCAGGTGGTGTTTCCCTTTTCCCTGCGGTGGGGGGAGGCAGACCGCCCCGACTCCGCAGCAGCAGGAAGGCTCCACACTCCAGACCGCAGTCGGACGGCCAACTCCTCCTCCTAGTCCTAGCCCCCCTGCTCCAGCAGGTCGCAGAGAACGGGGGTGAGAGAAGACTCCGAACCTCCCTCCACCCGCTCATTGTAATGTTGATGCATGTGTGTTCTAAGGTGCATTTAAAACCCAGGAGGGCTTGGAGCTACCTGCCAGAGAGCAGCAGGTAAGCGCATGGTCCCTCCTGCTAGCCCTCAATGTCTACGTGTATTTAAAATTGAGAGGTGGGCAACGATGCCAGGGGTGGGGTGTACACCCTGATGGTACTTTGGACTCCGTGTATCGTGCCCACCCCCAAGATCCTATATGTATGTGTAATGAGAGTGTGAGTAATGTGAATGTCTAAGTTGTGGGATAAAATTGAGGCAGAGGCAGCCAGAAGGGGACAGAGGGGGGGTAGCCTCCTCTGCACCCTGGTGACATACCCCTACTCCAAGGCCCTGCATGTGTGGGTGGTTGTGGTGGAGCGGGAAGAGGGAGGCAGCTGGAGATGGGGAGGGAAGGAAGGGAGGGGCAGGTGACCCCTCCCTGGGGCCAGCTCCCCCGCTGACCCCAGTAGGCACCCCCATACTCCGCGACCCGCCAGGGAAAGGGGGCCCAGGCCCATCCAGACCGGGCCCAGTGCAGCAGCGCCGCCCGGCCCCACAGAGCCCGGGACAGTCCACCCAACCCCACCACAGAGAAAACTGCACCCACCCCACCATCCACTCATCTTCCAGACTACATAAGACAATAAACACCCAGGCTGAGATCTTCCTCCACCTCTCCTGTATCTCCCCCTCCTGCAGAGGGAGCTCCTGAGGAGAGGAAAGCTCCTGCAAGATGTGACAATCTCCCCCACCAGTTGAAGAGCCCCCCAGGTGGCTCGACGCACCGGCGGCACCCTGCTCCAGGGTCCCCTTGTTTCTAAGCTAAGTGGGAAAGACCCTAACACAGTTCTCTAGGCTTTAGTTAACCTCTAATGCAAATACACAGTCTGTGATCTCTGCAGTCTGTGATCTCTTCCTTCATATCTTCCTGGATACATTCCCAGCCTCTCTGCCTGTTTCATTTTCCCACACTGCTCCCTTCACATCACCATATTTAAACTGAAAATGTAGTCTTAATTGTAATTACATTCACAAGTGCTTTAACTCCTCTTGGACTGGGCTAGCCGCTAATATTACGTCTCCAATCAAACAGTTATATATTTGTTTTATCAAAAACATTTTTGTACCCATTTTTGTACCCTGTTTTAATTTTTAGTTTGCATATCTGCATGTTTACTGTTACATGTTACTGTTTACAATTCAAGTGTCTACAGTTGTTACCTTAGATGGCATAAGGGCATAGGATGTTTAACTTGTTTATATTATTGTGAAGCACTTTGGTGTACCTTTGGTTTTTAAATGTGCTATACAAGTAAAACTGTATTGTATTGTATTGTATTTTTGTAAATCGCCTTCAATCAAGACTTTCTTTTACATATGTTGTTCTGCTCAGCAAAACCCAGTCATGCCAGAGAATTATGTACCAGTAAACGCATCTGCTCATGTACAATCAGTCAAAGCTACATAAAGGTCAATGCAGGAAGCAAAGTAGGCACTGATTTGACAGCATAACTGTAATGTGGTGGTGGTGGCGCCTGTGTCCGGCAGCCTCGCCTCTGTCAGTGCGCCCCAGGGCAGCTGTGGCTACAATGTAGCTTGCCATCGCCAGTGTGTGAATGTGTGTGTGAATGGGTGAATGACTGAATGTAGTGTAAAGCGCTTTGGGGTCCTATGGACTAGAAAAGCGCTATACAAATGCAGGCCATTTACCATTTACCATGTGAGTCACAATTCTTCATGCATTTTACACTAACCTACAGTTAGAGCCCATTTATACCCCCAGTATATAGCTAAGTGTAGGATGGTCTGGCTTTCTAACTGGGATGTCAAGCTAACAATTAAAACCAAGAAATCATTGATTTTGTGTCATTTTTGGGTTTGTTGGTTTTACTACTAATACTACGACTTCATTATTCAGCATGTAAAAATATGATAAATTATTCTGTCTCTTGATCATTTCTGCATATTAAGGCATTTTAATACATTTTAATATATTCCTTCCCTGTTCTGTCTGGTAATCCAATATACTTTATAGTTAGCCCTACCTACTTGTGCAGAAGCTTCTCCAGGTGCCCTTCACTGAAGGATATGGGAAAATAGCCTGTCTTCTGCTTGCTGATAAGCACACCCAGGCACAGGTTGGCCTCTTGAGACCATACTGCCTTTCTCCACAACACACGAGCAATAGTTTGCCCTGCAGAAGGTCAGTGAGAGAGAAAGCTGTTTCTGCCTGCCTGGGGATCTGGATGTAGGAGACTCAATGACCTGACACCACAGACCACTGGGCTGCAGAAGTTAAATTATGTATGATCTAGTTTGCAGACAGCAAATTTATCCTTGATACACTTGAGAACATGGGATGTATAATGAAAGGACGCTGGACTTGTTAAGTCAAACATATGGTCAAAGAAGTGAAGGAATGCTGTCCGTGGCTTCCCACTACATTTCACAAGTCAATATTTGCTGGATGTATTGGTTTCAGTAAATACCGCAGTCCACACATGGTGCTCATTCCAGCAGAGACTGGGAATAGAGTTCTCAACCAGCTGCACAGTATGAAATTTGTTGTGTCCCAGTAATGACACAACACAAAGCTAGGCGGGTGGTAATAAAGATTCTCTTTCTGCAGAGATGCCTCATATCCTCACTTTCCCTCACCCTTAATTTATTCCCCGCGGTGCTATGAGTGATTTTGTCTGCTCTTTCCCTTATATTAAACATCACACACTATTAGCTCTCAATAATCATTTGCTGCCACCCAGGACACAATGATTTCCCATGACACATAAAACTGCAATAACGTCAACTCGGTTTCAGAAATAATATTGCCAACATTCTTTTTTATGTGTCTCCCCCGGCTGGAGAAAATACCTCCGTACGCCTCGCCCACTCTCATACAGAGAAAAAACAAACCATTTGTAACTTTCAAAAGTTACAAAAATCTAGTTTCTGCACATTTCTCAAAATATCCATATCTCAGTTCCAAAAGAAAAAGAAATATTTCAAGAGTGAAAATAGGCTACATGCTGAGAGAGACAGATGGCGTATATGCTGTGTGCAGCATTCGGTGTGCCCTCACCATAAATAACCACACAAAAAGCCACGCAAAATTGCATTACAAAATAAAATTTCTGAAAATCTATTGTTTAGCATTGCAGTATCTATGCTTTAAAGTTTACAAATATACATCCTCTGACTGGAGAGAATCTGGAGCTGTAAAATCCTCTTTTTGATGGCAATAATGAGTAACCTTTGTCAGACCTTGGTATGAAATGACAGGGGTGACTCACTGTGTTCACATTCTGTGTCAAGTGCATATTGGGTGAGTTAAAGAGCAAAATTAAATTAGATGTCAAAATAGGAAGAAATAGTTGGAACCTATTAAACAGGGGCTGGTCAGGGTGCTCATTTCACATTTCTCCAGGCTCACACTGTGGATCCACCATGAATTGTAATCAACTGAAAGTTCTCAGTCAGTCTGGGTAAGAAAGGTCCATAAGAGCTACTGACTGACCAGAATGACAAATTCCATCAAATGTTAGGTTTCAGATGAGATGTTAGTACAGTGACCTAGCAAACTGTGGAAAGTAAGAAACCTGATGACTTCCACTGTCTTTGAATGACTTTCAAAGGAAAGATTTCCAGAGAAACAATATGTTATAAAACCTTGTATATAATGCTTTGCCAACAAATGTTTTCCTTTTTATCAAATCTACCTATAAACTTCATCTCAGATTATTTTTATTTATTCATGGAAAAAGTATCCAACATGTCCCAACAAACAAAATAAATCTCAAAAAATTTTACTTACTGAAAGCACAGCATGATAATAATGGCATCACGCTGAAACATTTAAGCATTCACTTTTCCTTTGAAATAAAAAAAAAACAACCCGTACATTTACTGAGATTTCTGTAATTTGCTTCAAAGCATAGTGATCTCTAGTAATTACGCTTTTGCTCAATCAGACTTTTGTCTATGCTTCAGCAGATGGCGCACAAGGTCACTTTGAGTCTCACGGATGGCCAGGCAAAGCACATACTTGATGATCTTCCTGCAGGTCGTCAGCTCTGCTCCCGAGGTTGTTATTGTTCTTTGGCAACTTACTTAGTTTCATTACCCAGTGGAATAAATTGGGTAACTACGTGATGAGTCTTCCCTCAAGTATTTTTCTTATTAAAGAACATTGTGCTTAAGTTTGCCTAATTTGAAAATCATTCGAATTGTCAACAGCATCAAGGCAGATAATGGTCAAGCATTTCTGGTGCTAATGCTTAACCATTCCACCAAAATGAGATTTCAAATTGTACACCATTATCAAGGAGTCAGATCCCATTACCTCCACAGAGATGTGTTGCACTCATGCATTTTGATGGTACTCCCACATAATGGAGAGAGTCAAGAAGCACTAAATTGTTATCCACACTTTCGGTAGGCAAACTGTATTACCTTTCCATTTCAAAGAAAATTTCACTACTGGCTCAGGTTTCACTGGCAAGCGGGTCCAGTGACTTAACCAGACTTGATCACAGAGGACAAGAAGCTTTACAAAGCCGCAGCTCATGTAGCTCTGTGTCAGCATCGTTCAGTAGAAAATAAAGGCATCCTCCACTCTGTCAAATTCCTGCAGTAACTTAGTAGGAGACTTCAGCTTGTGAGGAATGAAAGTTGAGGAGGAGGTGAAAGCAAAACATTCATTTGTGAGTCAGCCTAAAGCACATGTAGAGCTCAGTCTGAGTCCTCGGTAAGACCTCACTTTAAACTTTTTTTCCTCTGGTATACCAGTGCTATTGCATGAAGCATGTCTGTCACTTCCCTGAATAATTCCGATGTAAAAGACTGGAGAATACTAATTCACAAAGCAGCAAAAAACGTCATTGTGTTCTTTTAGTAGAAGAAATTGTATTTTTACTTCCTTTACACAATATTTTTGCACATGTATTACAGGTAATAAAGTTATAAAACCTGGTATCCAAATACTATAATTGACCTTTAATTCTTGACACGTTGATGGCCTGATACAACTTCCTTTGTTTTTCTTAAAGTGGGCTAGTTTGCACAGACACCACATATTCTGACATATTCTTCAGTTAGTGCAAGAACTGGAAACATGCTCCATCCTGTCAGCATTCCACAGTTCTGCAGAAACTCTTCTGGAAAATTCCTGCCTGAAAAGAAAGCAGAAGAAAAACGCGGGAGGAGAATCGGAACAGACAGCAAGAGAAACTAAAGGCATTTTTAAAATCCTTGACTAACTGTAAAATAAATCTTTCATTGTTAGATAAATCCACATCAGCTTTATTCTGAGAAAATCTGTGTAGACTTGCTTCAGGTCATAACAGAATACAAAACCCGTCCCGAGGAAGTAGGGTTATCCCAGAAGAGACATCCAAATGTCATGAATCTACATAGCAGATAGGAGATCACCAGATAAATTCCCATTAATTTTGAGCTTCACAACAACTGAATAAAAAATGCCAAGAATGAATATTTATAGCAAAAAAAATTGCTTTCAATCTGATCGCAAATCCAGAATACTTTTTTTTATCTACATGTAAAACAGGACATATTCTGGCTGTGTATACTTTCAGTGGAATAAACAGGTCCGTGTAGAGTTATACATCTGACATCGCTGTTGCCCTCTTCTCGTCTAAAGAGCTTGGCCTATGAAGAGAAATCAGCATTAGATGTTGATACATAATTTAGCTTCTCAGCTGTGTTATCCAACCTTTGCCACCAAATAAATATGTAAAGGCAGTGGCTGTGGATCTTATTTTCAAAAGTAAGAAATTCATTCTCCTCCTCATGTTCTATTCAGATAAGCAGTGGGTAAAAAATGATCAATAACCAGATTACAAACCCTGAGCTTACTTCCATCTGACTTCTGTAATAATGGGGTAATAGACTTAAGGGTGAAATTAACCAACCCCTGTGTTTAGGGCAACGCTGATGTTAGAAAAATTAACTTGATGATATTTTAAGTATCTTTTTATTTGTTCTTTTCAAGGTAGAACAATATTTACACCCATCAAAACGACGTTGGTCAAAAAGCTGGTCATTTATTGAAATTTAGTATTCTAAATTATAAGTGTGAGCACAGTAAATAGACATATAAAAGGTGAAATCAACATATGCACACGCTTAGATAGTACACAAAGATACACAACACACCTGCAATGTGCATCTCGCATATGCACTTGGCACATTTTGTTCAGCCTTTCGGCCTACATGGGCTGTAATTTCCCAGAAACACATTCTGAATGAAAACCTTGTGTCACACATTCACAACAACTCACGCCTCTTCTCGTAGGAACCAAATATTATACCTGTTCATCACGCAACAAACACATTATTTTTGCCTGATCAGTTTTCATTGCTTTGATTTTTAAATACAAGTACAAGTTTTTTCAAGTCATGTGTCATTCTGTGATGAAACAGTAGACAACTGAAAAATGAATAATTTGGTAGCCCTGGAGAAATAGGAGTCAAGTTTTTCTGCTGAAACAACATGACACGAAAAGCATAGTCCTGCTGATCGTCTACTGATAATGAATTTGCATTATAATATAGACCGGAAATAATTATCCCTAGGTAAAAATGTTGATTATAGTGACTTGTTAGTTTGTCTCTTGCAATTATACATTTAAGTAAATCAAAGTCAGTGGTTTGATTTACCACACAATACCCCCAATGCCTTAGCAGCTTTAACCCAGCTTTAATTAACAAATGATCTCTAAGAGAAGAGTTTCTTTCTTAGTAATAACAGCACCTTCCCACACAAACAAACCTCTTCCAGCAACATCATGCATCACATACCATAAGAGGTTCTTAGGAGCAAGTTAAGACTAAAACATGTCGATACATGTAGCCATATGGTATAATAAAAACAGTCATACTCATAATTCTACTGGATCGTTTTATACTTATATCAAAGTGCTAACTGAGCCTATAAATAGCCTATCATGATTTTTAAATAACCAATAAATTGTAACCAATTAAATAAGATCCAAGAATTATAAGTGAGTTTTTGTTCACCTTTCTGACAGTTATTATTGGTCCACAGTATCACTTTTTTATTTTCTGACTGTTACCAGTGATGTTGCCTTGGATTATCTGGTAACTCCTTGACTTTGAGGAAAACAACTCTATGAAAGGTGATTTAAGCTTCGACAGCCTAAAAGCTGCCCAGGTCCACCAATCCTTTGACAGATTAGGTGCTTCAGAAAAGCAGCGGGAGTGTTGTTGTTTTGTGAGGATTATAACTGCTCCTGAGCTTTACAAAAACATCTTACTCAGTTGTCAGCTTTGGTTATCATTTTTTTTTCTAATACTCCTTTAAATTAATTTTACAGTAACTGATTGCTCTCAATACAGTCAGAGTTTAAAGACCAGACCTACACACTGTAACAGTGTCAAGTTCAAAAGATAGTAAAGACATGAGATATGTCTGACTAACCACCTTGTTTCCTAAAGTAGTCTAGAAACCTATCATTGCGACCCAAGGCAATCCTATACTAACTCTTTTAATTCTCTAAACCATCACGTATGTCCGTTTGCACATGCACAGTTCACAACAAGACATATACGAAAATCAACCTAAAAGTAAAACAGGAAGTAACCAAAATACAGAGAAGACTGAATCATAAAGCCATACTATAACACCTCACATGACGACAGAGACAAGACACAGAAGGCAGGAGGGAGTGAAAACTAGACCATAATAAAACCAATAAATATACAAGGGCAATGGCAGGTAGTTGGTGGGGATAATGCAGCTTGAGATTCTATGTAAAAGACTACAGAAGTTACTGTAATTTTGCCATTTTCCCATATGTGTCTTTATAATAATTCACAGGAACATTTTCTCACATATTATCCCGCTGTTTATGGGGAAGCTATAAATACCCTCAGCTGACAATACACAGTGAGTTTTGGGAACTGCCTGGCGTTACTTGCCGTCTCACATTATATTCAGGTCAGTTCTGCTGGAATTTTTTTGTATTGCTTTACAATCACACCTCCTCCATATTTCACAGAAATAGTGTGAAATATGCCATTGAGAAATTAGTAGCTACAATGGCATCACTTGTGCTTTTTTTTTATCACAAACGAGTGTTGAAGTCTATACTAGCACTGTGCCAGTCAAAACCTGCCAACATAATCAAATGTTTGAAATTTTCATAATACTGTGCAAGTAGTTTTGATCACAGCAGGGTGACTAGTAGCTATTGTTGCAGGAAAAAAATTCAGCATCTAAAATATATCAAATGTCACATATCAGTCTGCACATTATACTTTTGAGAAATCTGAGCAATACGAGCAATACGACTTTTTTTAACTAGTGAAATAAAAATCTTGTTATGTTTTTGTTAAGTTTGGGACCCTTTTGGGACCTTTGTTTTCCACAGTTTTTAGTCCCTCTGCTAATATTCATTTTGTTCTGTGGAACTGCTTTTTTGTTGTATATATCACATTACATTCTCCTTTTTTTTCTCCACATGTCAAAGTAAAAACTTGTTTACTGTTATTTTGAGAAAATCACAAATATGTTGTTAGTGTGTTTGTTGGAGAAAACACTTTCGGTCCATTTCTGTTTGTGTTTTTTTTACAAAGAGGAAATCGGTACAATCAGTCACACCTTTCTCACTTTTTCTACGGATTCTTTTGTCTCTGGATTAACTTCTGACTTTAGAGAATGAGAAATCTAAATTGGCTCTCAGTGACCTCTTTGAGTCCCCTTAGACAGTGTATTGACTTTTTACGCCAAGGTAACCAAACCCAGTGCCCTAAGGTTAGCAGGAAAAGACAAAATCAATTTAAGGGTGAATCTGTGCATCTGAAAACAAGGATTCAGGAAATACAGCTTGAATAACCTCTACTTTATTTATCTGAGTTGGGAATTTAGGTCTCAAGTTACATCTAAAATGAAGAATGAAGCTTCACATGAATTTTATCTCCACATTAGTCAGACAGCAAAGTTAAGCTGTGGATATAGAGCACAATTATATACATGATACACAGACAGACTCACAGTAACAAACAAACAATGAAACCCCCTTTTGGAAGACAAAGTTCTGGCAGTGCTATTTGACCCAAAAGCTCCATGTCTGTTGTGTGACCAGTTTAACTAATGGACTAGATAATCAAAGGGTGTTGGTCACGTCAGTCTCACCTTTTGTCAATAAATGAGTGTTGACCTCTCAACTATGCCTGCCCCCAATCTCCTCCCACAACACACGGAAGCTCTATACGCTCTCATTCAAAACAAAGCAGGAGTAATCAGCACCTTCAGCCTACTGGAATGTTCCCAATTTCTATAGAGAGGCTTAGTGAAAAAACAGACAGGTACGCTGACAAGAAAACAAGCCCAGACTCATTCGCTGGTGAGGCTGCGGTGCAGTGTAAAAACTGGGAGTGCTTGAGAAGCTTTTTTATTTGTGGCCTCAACGTAAGTAAGCACATTTGACAGAAAAATGCACTCACAGAAATAATGAAATAATGCCTTTATTACAAGAAGAATTGAAACAATTTTCCACACTTAGGAGTTGCTTAGCGTCTGTGGTGTCTTGTACTATACTGCGGTTATGGCAACGACTGGCCATTTATGCTCCAGTAATATTTGGATAAGTCACAATGTTGCAGCAAAAGAGAAGCATTTTAACGATTCCCGCTGCGATGCCATCCCTCCACAGTTATTAGAGCGCGTTCCATGTCTGTGAGAGAAGTGCATAAACACGGGGTGCTGACAGACCCCCTGTCTCACACATGAATGGAAGAATTATCCAGCTTCCACCTACCCCAAGAGATTCATTTTGGGACACAAGTTTTTGCATGTAGCACACAGTGCTCCAATTAAGAATTATTTTGAACCATTTACAAGCATATGCAGTCAGCTGGAAGGAGACACTCAGTGGCACTTTGCACTCCCCTAATAATATTATGAGTGTTGTAAAAACTACAATACCAGATATCCTTCTAAAATGTAGTGGAAGTGGAAGCAAAAGCGTATCAGTAACATAAAATAAAATAAAAAAAACTCGGGGGGAGCACAAGTACTTATTTTCTTCCTTTTTACTTGTCTTCAGTAACACAGGTTTCATTGCTTAGCAAAAGCTGTGCTCAGCTGCTTGCTGATATTGTTCGCTCATTCACGTTATGTACTTGTTATAAAATGCCATGACCCAGGAAGCCTCAGAACTATACATATCTAGATATGAAAAAAGACTCACTAAGTAAAAATCTCACCTCTTGTAGGCAGCTGGCATCAGAGAGTACTGAATTTGCCTGAAACTGTTTCCATTTGGCCTCTCATCAATGTTATTTTTCAGCAATTTTTAAAATCTTAAAGTGTTGGACATTCAAGGTAATTGCATGTCTTGGCTGCCGGGGATAGCTTAAATTACAAATTTGATTATTATTCAGACTTTATTTATTTATTTAGTTTACAGTGACAGTGATTCTCAATAAGACCTAATCACATTGCACCATATTTGTCTAGCGCTCACACAAATCATATTCACTGAGAGCCTTTGTTATTTTCAGCCCATTCACACAGCCCATTTGTATTCTGGGTGTGACATTTCGAATCTGCATCCAAACGGGGAATGAAATATTTATGCTGCAAAATGATGGCACTCTTCATTGTCAATTTGCTTGAACATAAAAGTGCATTAGAAGGTGGGTGCATTCTTGCCCAGGCAAATCAGAACAGAATCAGCCAATGAGGCATCGAAGAGAGAAGGACAGAGGGGAGTATCAAGGTAGAAGGAGACAACCTCTGGGCAGCCACAGGCTATAGAGCCTGCAGACACAGCCAACACCCAGGAATCTCACGCAAATACATTCAAACTGCAACATGTGTCAA
Source organism: Copadichromis virginalis (assembly GCF_057382275.1). Lineage (NCBI taxonomy): Eukaryota > Metazoa > Chordata > Actinopteri > Cichliformes > Cichlidae > Copadichromis > Copadichromis virginalis. The sequence continues at coordinate 29,958,317 of NC_140637.1, forward strand.
AGGCCTCTAAAGCGAGCACCAATACTTAAAAATTAATAGTGTTTTTGTTTTTTTATGCAAATATTATTTAGGTTTATCGCGGTGTGAGTAAAAATGGTGGCACATGCAATAAAGCAAATTCATAATGCAATGTTTTTGATACTACATTCATAAATAAATATTAAGCATCTGCACCAGATGTGATAAGTCTACAATATGTAACATTTCCATATGTCATCAGTCAACACATTTCTAGATTGTTATACATGTCATACATTGCATCATTGCATTTTACTGCAGATAGATAGTTCCCCCACTTAAAATGATGACAGAGGTCAGTAATTTGCACCAGAGGTACACTTCAACTGTGAGAGGCAGAATGTGAAAAAAAAAAAATCCATGAATCCACATGGTAGGATTTGTAAAGAATTCATTCATAAATCAGGGTGGAAAATAAGTATTTGGTCAATAACAAAAATACAACTCAATACTTTGTAACATAACCTTTGTTGGCAATAACAGAGGTCAAACGTTTACTATAGGTCTTTACCAGGTTTGCACACACAGTAGCTGGTATTTTGGCCCATTCCTCCATGCAGATCTTCTCGAGAGCAGTGATGTTTTGGGGCTGTCGCCGAGCAACACGGACTTTCAACTCCCGCCACAGATTTTCTATGGGGTTGAGGTCTGGAGACTGGCTAGGCCACTCCAGGACTTTCAAATGCTTCTTACGGAGCCACTCCTTTGTTGCCCGGGCGGTGTGTTTTGGATCATTGTCATGTTGGAAGACCCAGCCTCGTTTCATCTTCAAAGTTCTCACTGATGGAAGGAGGTTTTGGCTCAAAATCTCACGATACATGGCCCCATTCATTCTGTCCTTAACACGGATCAGTCGTCCTGTCCCCTTGGCAGAAAAACAGCCCCATAGCATGATGTTTCCACCCCCATGCTTCACAGTAGGTATGGTGTTCTTGGGATGCAACTCAGTATTCTTCATCCTCCAAACACGACGAGTTGAGTTTACACCAAAAAGTTCTACTTTGGTTTCATCTGACCACATGACATTCTCCCAATCCTCTGCTGTATCATCCATGTGCTCTCTGGCAAACTTCAGACGGGCCTGGACATGCACTGGCTTCAGCAGCGGAACACGTCTGGCACTGCGGGATTTGATTCCCTGCCGTTGTAGTGTGTTACTGATGGTGACCTTTGTTACTTTGGTCCCAGCTCTCTGCAGGTCATTCACCAGGTCCCCCCGTGTGGTTCTGGGATCTTTGCTCACAGTTCTCATGATCATTTTGACCCCACGGGATGAGATCTTGCGTGGAGCCCCAGATCGAGGGAGATTATCAGTGGTCTTGTATGTCTTCCATTTTCTGATGATTGCTCCCACATTTGATTTTTTCACACCAAGCTGCTTGCCTATTGTAGATTCACTCTTCCCAGTCTGGTGCACGTCTACAATACTTTTCCTGGTGTCCTTCGAAAGCTCTTTGGTCTTGGCCATGGCGGAGTTTGGAGTCTGACTGTTTGAGGCTGTGGACAGGTGTCTTTTATACAGATGATGAGTTCAAACAGGTGCCATTCATACAGGTAACGAGTGGGGGACAGAAAAGCTTCTTACAGAAGACGTTACAGGTCTGTGAGAGCCAGAGATTTTCCTTGTTTGAGGTGACCAAATACTTATTTTCCACCCTAATTTACGAATAAATTCTTTACAAATCCTACCATGTGAATTCATGGATTTTTTTTTCACATTCTGTCTCTCACAGTTGACGTGTACCTCTGGTGCAAACTACTGACCTCTGTCATCATTTTAAGTGGGGGAACTTGCACAATCGGTGGCTGACATCATTTTAAGTGGGGGAACTTGCACAATCGGTGGCTGACTAAATACTTTTTTGCCCCACGGACGGTAGGTAGGTAGGTAGGTAGGTAGGTAGGTAGATAGATAGATAGATAGATAGATAGATAGATAGATAGATAGATAGATAGATAGATAGATAGATAGATAGATAGATAGATAGATAGATAGATAGATAGATAGATAGATATTAATTATACACTGGCATGCCCATGTGGCATTGCAGAGACTTTCTAAATACTGTGCTGATGCTCTCACATTCCTCACAGTGACGTGTTACAATGGAGCCATCGCTCTTTGTTGTGCCTCCAGGGACTGCAGTGCACTGAAATACAGCACCTTTTCATTCAACAAATCTCTGTCATAAGGGTCAATGCTCACCCAACAACATCTCTGAATGACAGTGTTTTGTTGCCAGTAACCTTGCTTGTTCGGTGGAGGTGCAGCATTTTTGAATCCTCTGGAGTGAATGCGCCGTTGACCAACTTGTTAAGTTCGAGGTATGCCACACACTGGGACATAAAATACCAGTTTAAGGTCAAAAGAACAGCATTTCAATCATGTTCTTTGCAATGAAAAGAGTTGGGATATTTTGGGATATCATAGCATCAATATGCTTAACAAACCATGAGACAATAAAACTTGGTAAACTAAAATTATGTAAGAGCAGATGTGATATGAAGCGCCACATTACTTAGGAGCAGTCAAATCAACTCAGCAGGCAGTACACTTCTTAGAATACTTCATAGGACAAATATGTGTTGTGAAAGTGGATTTTCGTGGATAGGAGGTGTTGTTTAACATCAGGGCTTTTGATTTCTTCTGAGGCAGCTTGCCCAAAAACAGCACCCTCTTTTATCAGAGACTTCAAGGAGACATCAGTTGATGTGTTTGATGCATGCTGATACATGCTGCCAGTCTGGTAAAGTTTGACTGTGCAAACAGAAGGAATAGTTTTTTTGTTTCTTTGTCTTTTTCTCTCTTTTGTTTATGCGCGTCAACATTTTTAACTAAACAGCATTATCCCTTCTAACAATTGACCATTTGCTCTGATATAACCAACAGAGCTAAGAAATCCTCCTGCAAAGTCTTTGTCTGCGTGTTTAGTAAGCCAGCCACAGGGTCTCTTTCAAACGGTATGTTTTTAGAGGCTCGTTTTACAGCTGTCACCTTCCAGTGGTCCAAAAGATTACCCTGAACGAGTCACTCTGTCCAGAGCTATCTGGCCCACACCGAACACAAAGGTAAAACACGGCCTGTCTCTGGAGAACAACAGCTCATAACTCAAAGATATTGGTGTCCTTGTCAATAAAATCACACATAAAGAAGATTGGGCTCAAATGAATATACTCTCCAGAGGAATATCTTGTCAGGTGAGGCATGGTGCAGCTCTCTACCTCAGGAATGTCTCAGTGCTGTGTTTCCTCACCCATCCCCCACAACTCTGCCATTGTGAGTTGAGGGAAGGAATGCTTTTCAAAAAGTTCACAGTGACGGATGGCTGGTGTCGCCCCGTTTTCATCTAAGGCTAAACGTAGGGTACGTACACCAAGCTAGGAATCTCTTGCTAAGAAATGCATGCATGCTATTCAAAAATTAACTAAAGTATGCATAGCATACAGTTGTTTTAATCATCTACTGTTTTGTGGTTCACAATGATCTTAGAAGGGACTGATCATCAGGAACGTGACTGTAAAGATATACACATTTAACTAATTCCAAAGGCTGTTTTTCTTTCTTGCCATAGTTGCATATTATAATTCAAATACTTTACTATAATGGCTCAGAGATGCTCTGGTTTAATGAAGAATGTGGTTTACTCTAGAGGGTGAGATGAAAATGAGCAAATTACAGCTCATCAAATAATGAACACAAAGCCCTTAATATTACATGAAATCCAGTCTTTCATTTGTAAGTTTTTTTGCCTCCCTTGGGGGCTTCCTTTAAAGCCTTTGAAGTGAATAAGATGTTATGTCTATTATGTTAATAACGGATCTAAAATATGATGATTTTACTAATACTGTTGTAATGGTGTTCACATTTTGGATTTGGGAACTTTACTTTTGATTCTGTGTTATTATTTTTATTTGGTTTCTTTTTTTCTGTTCTGCTTCTTAACTCTTGGTAATACATTGTAGCACATGGCAGGGTGTGGCAGATTTTTTATGACTGAGGAATAGGTGGTCCTACTCAGGTGCTTGAATGTTATTGGTTGGGACAGTCCTCTAAAACACCAATACCTGGATCAGGTAGAGAAAAAAGTCAGAGGGAAGCCTAGTAGCTCTTTGTCAGCTGCACCTTCACTCCTTCCTGAAGACTTCTTTGAGCATTTTTGTTTGATTTGCTTTCCATTCACTGAGTCACCAAGGAAATGAAGGAGCAAAAGGGTGAGTGATGAGTTTAAGGCAAGGTACAGTATTATTTTATTCAATGAAAAAGCATTTTAAATTCATTTCATATGAATTTAGCTTCTACTACTGCATATCATAGCTAGTCGCTTTTACGTGCTTGTGGAATTAACCTGGAGACATCATTTGTGTTAAGGTCCAGCATAATCAGCAGAGATTTTTGAATATAAGAAGTAGTAATAAAAGTGTGCAAGACTAAGTGCATAAAAGAGGAAAAAAAAGTACTATCAGAAAGCTTCAGGTGTGGAGAGTGAACACTCTGTTTCCCCAAGAGCAGGACTCTGAGGTATACAGATAGCACGGCTGGCCACAGTGGGCTCGAGGAGACCTGTGCTGCAGTTGCATCAATGATGACTAAACCGTCATTCAGCTCAGGCCTGTGATAACGTGCCAGAGCTAAGGATTTTAACAGCAGCCTGAAACCCTCGAGCCACAAAGAAGGGCAGGCCTGGTCTCGCTCAGGCTCAGGCTCAAACTTAAACTAAGGGAGAGGCCAACATCCAATTCCTGCCGCACTCATTGCCACCCCCTCAACCTCGGAGGCTTCCTCATAAATCTCACAGTCCCAATTGCATGCTCTGCACCAACTTCCAGGTTCTGCCTCTATCTTGAAGCTTAACAGTGAAAGTAAAGCTCAAGGCTTTCCTTAATGTAACTTAGGAATCAATGTTCCTGCAAAAACACACTGATTTTGATATATTACTTTGGGGAAACGGATGAATCGGAGCCAGAAAGAAATTCAGAGAAGAAGGTTGAAGAAAACTGCGCAGTGTTTTGGCAATGTACATTTTTATCTTTAATTTCAGACGCTGCCAGAATATTCCATGTGTTCTATCCTTCATTCCACCGGAGTCTGTATCTGTATTTGACCAGATTTCAGTGGTGTGAAGTGTAAGAGACATGGAAATACGACTTCAGTCACAACAGCAGAAGGCAACTGAGTCATAGGTTATAAACGTGGCAATTTGAAGTTTCTCAGTTTCTACCTGCTGTTTTATGGTTTGCATTTTCAATGTTGGAAACTATTAATTTCTTCACAAGGTGCTTCCATTTATTCACTGTTGTATAGTATAGTTTATGTACTTTTTGTGTGAAATAAGCTATGCATACTTTTCAATCAATATATACTGCATTGAAAAACTGTTTAATATGAATAAATTTTCCAAACCTTGTGCCCAGTGTTTCTTTTTTTTCTAAAAGTGCAACATCTCAAATCATTACAGAGCTATTATACCACCCACACCCGAGTTTCCGTGGTTCTCAGCCCCAAAGCATGATTTTTTTTCATTAGCCAACATGGAGAATTTAAGACTCAGCCCACACAAACAACCTTTACTGTTTGGCAAATGAAGCTTATTAACAATTTAAAACATGCCCTCACTGTAGCCCACACATTAAACATGTTTCTTGGTGCTAGAGAGATGCCTCTCCACTACTCCCATCACACTTCTCTCCAGTAGCGCACATTAAAGGGAAAGGCAAAGATAATAGTCTTTGCTGCTTTACTTTTCCATTCCTGAGTGTTACTCTGTGCAAGATTTCAGCATTTTGTGATGCAGATTCCATGTGTGGGCTATGCTTTGCAGCTTTTATAAAGTCTATAACTACAGGGTTTTCTTCTCTCTCTTTTTTTAAACCAGACTTGGAGATTTTAAGAACTGTGTCATTTAAAATAAAGCATTGCATCTCAAGGTTTGTGCTCATCTGTCTTTATGGCAGGGGTCTGTCTGAAATAATAATAACAAAACAGAGCTAAGCAGCATGTTCTTGGCTCATGGTTATGCATGTGGGTACATGCATGTGAATATAAACTCAACAGTGGCTGAAGCTTTTCACAGTGGCTTGAAAAATATTAAGATTTTTTCCAAGTGGCCTCTAAAAGGTTTTAGACATTTGCACTACCAGGCTTTTAAGTGCATTGCTACAAGCAATGTGGGGGTTTTTTCAGACAGCAAACAAACACAATTGGGACAATAAAAAAATGTGCAAGCCCTGATGAAATGCCCCCAGACACAGACGAATAACAAATCAAAGGAAATTCATGAACTCTTGACCTTTACAGTGAGGGGATCCGGTTCCCTGTGTTTTGGTTTGGGGGCGCATCTCACTGGGATTTTTTTGGTTTCAGCATTTTCCTTTAGAAGAAGCATTCACACCTAAATCAATGCAAATTAGTTTTGAGTCAAATCCTATTTTCCTTTGAATAATTATTTTTATACTAATGGGAGTGGTCCACTCCAGGATGACAATGTCCTTGTAAACAGGACACAAGCAGTCTCTAAAATGTTTGATGTGTATGAAAATGGCAATAATGCAGTGGCTGAATCTTTTGCCTATGCACGAAGGCACGAACGACATGTTACACCATGCTCTCCATACTGATGTTGCCCGAGTCAACAGGTAAGTAATGTGAAAACACACCCCTTGTGTGAAGCATGCAGAATTCATGTCACTATGGTAACAAACACAGCTCAAAACAGTAAACCAAAGAACAAACTAACAATACTCACATGGCTCCTACATCTCCCCTACATCAGACTTAAATCCTGTGAAATCTTGTGAGTCAATCCATCCACTATGTTGCTACAGGGAAGTGGCATCTCCTTATGCACGCTTATAAAAGAGAGTGGCCAACTGACAGTTAAAATCATCATAATGCGCTACATTTTTCAAATACATTTCAAGCAATTTGGGTTGTGATAAATGCAGGACATTTACTTATAAGATAGGATTATTAAGTTAACAAAAAATGTGTGATTACCAAAAACACATTTGGGGTTGGGGGAGGGTGTAGGCTTCATAGCCAGCTTGATAGGAGGTGTTCAAGTTGGAGCTATAATAAGTGACAACATCCATAGATACAGCTGTAACAGGACGATGTGAAGGGCCAGTGAAATGTCATCCTCTGTTGACCTTTTTACCAGTAAGAAAAGAAGTATTAATGTAGAGAGGAGGGACACCTTTTCTGTTCAGTGCTAGGACCAACTCCTCAAATCACTTCATAACAAGTGAGGTCAGAGCCACTGGGTGATAGTCATTTAGTCATTGTATCTTTTTTCAGCACAGTGCTTGTGATAGGGCTGTCCACAGGCTCTTGCTTCCAACAAGCCAACTTGTGCGACTGTCTTCCAATCAAAAGTTGTAGCCCTGAGTTTGAGGATGTTGCATGATCAAGGTTGTCATTCATTTGTAGCCATTGTAATAAGTTTTAAGTTTGTTTTTGTATTATTCCTGTTGAAGTTTGGAAATAAACTAAGATGGTTTTTAAGAAGTGGGGGGTATGTTTATTGTCTGTCCCAAATGGGAAACAAAATAAATGACCTGTAGCTGCAAAACACCTGAAAATCATGCCTAATAAATCTTCTAATAAATCTAAAGTATTTTTTAATACTCTTTTTTTCTTGTTAGAATTTTCCATTTCCCAAAATGATAAGTTGTTTTTACTATTGTTATGGTTGCCAGGACATCTTTGTAAAATAGATTTTGTAAACTCAATGGATATTTTTGCTGTTTAAATAAAGATTTTTTAAAAAAAGTTGTTAACTATAACCCTTGACATACAATAGATATATTACTAATCCAAAGATATTAATGAATGATTAACTAAAAATAGATTCCAGTCATATTCAAAACAAAACTGACTCAGCTACATTGTTTACATTTGAATTCTAGATCATTTAGACTTTTTGGAAATAAACATCCTTGATTGTTAGCAGCATTAAATCGGTCTACACAGCTGACATGGACATTTTGAAATTTTGTTTCTCTTTCTTCTTTCTGCTACACAGTTCAACAGTCGGAGAGGACACAGGTGAGAGAAAATGTTCTTATGCTGGGTTCGTATCCAGTAGCAGACAGCAATACTGGAGCTGACACAAGAAGTATGAAATTTGTGATTTTCCTGTTCTCTGTTATAAAGTATGAATTATTGAGTTTCTATGCACTGCAGATGAGAAGGATAAAATGACAGTTTCACGCCATAAAAGCGGCACTTGTTAATTGAAAGCACAGCCGTGCTGCAGAAATGTTCTGTTGTGTCTGCACCATGCTTCATTAAGCATGACATTTAATGTGACAGCAGCTGATTTCAGTGTAGGGTCACGTTGCCATGTTGTTGGTTAGACTGGTGGTCTTCCTTGAGTTTATGCACCGCTTTTAGTAGTTTGTGTCATGGCTGTTTAGTGGCGGAAGACATTGATGTCCAACAACTGGAACGTTTAGTGGAGATGCTGACACCTAGGGAGTGTGAGGACCTCCTGTCTGCCCTCTCTCACCCAGAGGAAAACATATTTGAGCACCTTCAGCGCCTCTCGCCAGAAAAAAATCTCCTAGGTCTCCAGCCTCGAGCCAAGAGAGAGACGCCTTCTGCTCTAGGTTAGCTAAACTTCTACATCTGAGGATGACAGCAACACATAAGTCACAAGCTTCTTATTTATACATTAAACATTAAGTGTCACTCTTCATTTCAATGCAAAAATAAGTTATAGAACAAATAATGCAAAGTTAACTTTTTAGCGAGAGATGAAAAGACGCTATGAGCTGTAATAAGGTATAAAGACAAAGCGCACCTTGAAACCTGTCTGTTTCTCACACAGCCAGCTCAGCTTAGAGAGTTTCTGGCAGCAAACTGACAGTCAAAGAAAAGTCTTTCTGAGGGCCATATGTTTTGTGTTTACTAGATAGTGAAGCCCAGTGCCAAACGGCCCTGACAGACTGGCTGCTGAGGTACGGCAAGGAGACCTACTATGACAGGCTTTCACGTGCCTTGCATCACATCGGCAGAACAGACATCGCCACTGGTGAGAATAATGGTGACTCCTGCCTCCTGTAGCATGGAATCATTTATTTTTAAACAGAACAACTGTGTTGTGCTACTAATGTAGTGGTTTTCAAATTAAAATGGCTGACTTTTTATACACAGTACAGTGTTGTTGATAGGAACAAATCCCTATGAGCAGACATCACAGCATGTCCCTTGACAAAAGGAAATTAGAACAAAGCCTCATTTGGGTACATGGCAGTGTATTTTCAAAATTGGTTTATTTCGGTCAAGAAGGCCTCCTCAAGATTTTAACAACAGTGTATAATTGCTTCATTACTCTGAGATTTATTTTAATTGGAACTTCAAAAGTGGCATATTTTGCAGAATGCCAGTCGTTGGCATGTGTTGCAGTCCAGTGTGCACACAAGTCCACAGCCGAGTGGCGTTGGGTAGAGGGAGGTGTAAATGATCTGACAGAGGACTCAGTGGAGCTGACACCAGCCACAGAACAAACCATCTGCTCCTTTCATCAGCAGCTTTGGAGTGAAAAAAAGACAAGGAAAGGATAGGAAGAGATGAGCTGGAGTTTGGGGTGGGGTGGAGTGGGGGCCTTGATGGAAAAGCCTGGATGCAAAATGTAGCAATTATCTTACACTTGGTTGCATTTCTGAAGAGCTCTACTCATACATCGAAACCTGAGAGATTCATTTTGTTTTATTCTGAAGGACAGCAGGAGCTCTCCTGCTAGAAGTAATTATGGTCATTGCAAAAAAACAACAATCAAATCCAATTTTACAATCTTTTATAGGATACGTAAACACATTTATACCTTGAGATGCAGAGAAATAATGATCGCTTGTGTTATTTTGTCTTCACAGAAGTGGGGAAGAACATCAACCAGGACAAAGCCCTGAGCCTGAAGCGCTATGTTGAAGATTATCACAAATATGTCAACTCTTTAAACTTTGTTTCAGACACAAAACACCAAAAGCGCGGACACCAGAGGGTCAGAAAAAGAACGGGTATGATCACTTAACTCAAAGCTTGAATTTTTCACTTTTGAGCTTGGTAGATCATAAAACAGGAAAACATGATAGACAACTAAGTCTTAGCATCTGTGTCCATGCTAAGCCCAGATCTGTGACTACAGATGTCCAAAGGAGATTTCTGGGTTATTCCTCTGGAGACTCCATGAATGACAAATGGTATAATGTTTCACTGAACCCTGAATCTATTAAGTGTTTAGATGAGATGACAGATTAGATTTGGTGGTCGTGGGCATGCTTCCAGCTCATTACTTCTCAGTATCAACACTCTCGCTATACAAGTAATATTTCCCAGGACAGTTAGGAAACCCAAAATGTAATTATCACCTGTCCATTTCGTCAGTCTCCTGGGTGCTTCATTCAAGTTAAAACTTGACAGAAATGCTCCCATAATCCTTTGAGATGGTAAGTGTGTCTGTCCTGTTTGTGCTGTGTGTGTGTCTGTGTGTGTGTTAGTTAGCGATCTGACATGGCGTGACCTGGATCTGATTGTGGAGCAGGTTCGCGTCCCTCCGTACCAGAAGGGGCCTTTGGATGTAGCTATGCCAGTATTGTACGGTCTTCTGTTGGGCTTCGGGGGCACCTTGCTCATAGGCACAGCTTTACTCCTCGTCATTGTCCACATTTCTCATGGAAGGCTTCAGAACTGTCACTCCAGAGCCACCAGCAGTTCCAGCAATAAAGCCATGTAGTTTGGGGAGCTTCTGGAATGTCAGATGTAAACATTCCAATTATCAAAAATGAAATAAGTGTACAAAAATAAAAGCTGAACATATTTTGTCTTCTTTGGTTTTGCTGTTCTGGTAAGTCCTGCAGAGAAATATGCCTGAAACATTCAATCATCACCAGAACCAATGCAGGACCTAAATATCGATTCTAAATCACTACTGCTAATTATGATAAATGTGACAAGCATAATGTAGTTTGAGATCAAATAATTATCCTTGTGTGTATTGCTAGACTGGTAAGTGTTATTGTCTTGCCAGTGGGTAGATGACTGGTACTGTGACAGATGCGCTGGAACCCAGCCCTTACACCAAAGGTTGTTCCAGTGTTACTGTGATAGTGATGCCACCTTCCATTTCCCCTCCAAGTGACGGCAACGTGCCCGTCTGGCATCGAAGAACAACTAATTATCCAGCCTGGCGCCTGCTTCCCCGGAGCCTGCCGATACCTCCACAGGCAATCCAAAAGACTAATAACAATGACAATGCTAGCAGACAATGGAGCACTCGTTGTGATGGCAGCTTCCAGCGGGTGACAAAGCCAAACAGAAAACACGGGGCTATATTTTTTGAAAGTGTAAAGTGGGAAGGACTCTTAGCAAGCTGAAATAACTTGATATTTGAGATGCAGTAAGTCAGTCCAGAATTTGTATCGGAAGACCAACAAAATAAAAATGTCTAATTTCAAATTTACTTTGTTGACATGTGCAAGTTTTAATTAAGAAAAGCATTTTCTCAGAATATTTTTTTTACTTACTCTGCTGAGACAAACAGTTTCATAATTGCAAGATAGAAAACAAGCTCACGGCGCTGGAGTACTTTCGAGCTTCTTGTTTCTTACTCTAACACTACTTTCTTCGTCATAATTGAACTAATTACTTCATTATACAAATCTGGCCTAATGTGCTTCAGGAGTCAGACAGCTTGGATTAACAGTGGCACTAAGTAGCAATTACCGACTATTAGTTCATAAATCAACATTTAAACAAATTATAGTGCCAAGCAAAGCTGTATGAGCAAAGCTCTAAGACCAAAAGTGTGTGCGGAGTTTTGTTGTATTACCGAAGCACTGGCCTAAAATCCTAGAACATCGTAAGGGTTCCCTTTACAGTGATGTCATTTGAATTCGAATCTTCTTGGTTTGCCATAATATTCAAATGCATAAGGCAATTCACACTTCTTTGACTTTGATTTTGAAAATAAAGATGCCTTACATTGCCAGAATGTAGCCTTAACCCTGTAGCATGCAGTAATGACATTTTGTAACAGTTTGTCTTTCTCGCCATGTGTCTTTAAACAACATTGTGTTTCACCTTCGTCGCTTAGCTTCCCAGGTGGCACAGTAAAACTCTTCATGACAAAACTTCCTCTGTCCTTCAGTTTTCCCCTGCTGGCTGTTAGGATCTTGCAGGTGCTGAGTATGACAGGTTCACCTGCTGTGGGCTCACCCGTATTTCTGTAACCAGTGGAGAGGAAAGCCAGAGTTCTGTATGCCTGAATGACTCACAGAAACAACATGTCACAAGGGGGCCTGCATCATAACTGTGACACTCTTTAGCATAGAGAAGGTCCCACCAGAAAGCTTAGTTTCTAGTTACTTTGTCAACTAAGGTTGACAAAGAAAGCTATGAGCACACCATGATCTTGTTGAGGCATCCTTCATAACTGTAAAAGGATACAATGTGGTGCACCATTTTAGATTCTATAAAGTAAAGCCTGATCATGTGATTGGATTCAACCCCATCCTTTAAGATTCATGTCATTTCCAGAGATCCGAAGAATAGGCCAGCGTTCATTTCAAGCCATTCTCATGCAAAGGATGTAGCAATCACAGATAGCATGGCTGAATAGAGAGAGAATGTGACATGAAATTGACATTTGCAGCCAAGACGATGCCAGCGTCTGAAGGTACGGTTTCCAGGCATATCCATTCTCATGTTAAACAGAAGGAGGGTTTTTTTCCTGTGGTTTCTTTGGGTTATTTAATAGTTTGTGGACCAGCTTATCAAACTGGATTCTCTGAGGAGGACACATCTGTCTCTTGTCATTGGCTCAGCTTGGCATAAGGAGTCAAGTGTTTGTCTGGATGAAAATGTAGACGGACTGGATGTAGCGCGTGCCAAGGGGACGCTCAGACAGAGGGCTGCGTCCTTGATGTGCTGAGGCTGAGCGTTCTGCACCAGGGCCTCTGGGGTGTGCTTAGTGTCACTAAAGGCTTTAACTTCCCCCTCCCTCCATTTGCATCTTCATTCATCTGCAGGGCCACTGAGGTGCTGCAGTCCCCACTCAACCATCACTCTGCCTTTGCTCAATATATATGGATCACAGGAAACAAGATCACAACACCAGCTCTTTTAAAGTCATACTTTTTTTAATCGCCTCGGCTTCAGCTTTCAAAACTTTACCTTTCATGGTTTCCTTGGGGGGGGGTGTCTGAGACTTCTTCAAAGTTTCTTAGTGCTGATCAGACAGGAGGATTTTCTGGGTTGACAGATATAGCCACAGTGCCATCCTGTGGTTATGGCACGTCAATACAGGATTCTGCATGATCATTTGATTGCGTTTGTGAATGGGGTTGAACCCTACTTATGAGCAATTTTTAATGGCTATAATAAATGTCCATGTTATAAAAGCAGAAAATAATGCATATTGTCATTTATCGTTTTAAAGTGAGTTTGTATATTGCGTTTATTGCTTTAACTCCGAGAGCAGCCATAGAAAAGCAGTTTCACCTGCAGTTGTCATCTAATAAAATGCAAGAGAAAGGTGAACAGATGGTCATAATGTGATGCAGTTAGAGTTTTAGTGAGTCAGGCACACTGAATCACTAAGCAGTACTGTGTACTGTTGTCACAATAAAACGCCTCATATGCCTAAACATAGTAAATGGCCAATGCTGAAACTTCAACTTCCACCATAAATCTCCCTTTATTTTATTTATTTATTTATTTATTTATTTATTTATTTAGTTATTTTTTTTTGGGGGGGGGGGGTGTTAAAGAATAAAAAATATCTGGTTGCACTATTCTACTGTATAGAATAGTGCATTGTGTGCAGCAGTTTACATGTTAAGATAAGCATGATGCTTTCAAATCAGGGAATGTTAATACATTTTACAACAGATTAAGTTATTTTAGCTCTAATTTAAGACTTTAGAAAAAGTCATCCCAAAGGTAGGTTGAATTCCCCCAAAGAAAGGTTATGAATAACCAAGAGGTGAGCAACAGCAAAGTCATGGTAACATCTGGTAAAGGGTTTTCAGTAATGGCTGCTTGGCTTGTCTACTTGTGGAGATAAAAGCAGAAGATTTCTCCTGTGTGTTTCTGACAGGTGTGTTTCCTCTGAGCCAGAGAAAGGCAGATTTACCCATGAGACATCAGGCATAAAGAGAGCAAGCCAAACTGGTCTCAACTGGTCTGGTATTGAAGCCCATTCCTATTCCTATTCCTATTTTTCCTATTTTCCCCCTTTTTTCAGCTTTCAGACTTGCATTTATGGAAAATTTTATGGATCACTTTCATGTAGAACTCACTGGGATGCTAATATGTTTGTGTTAATGATTCTGCTATATTATGCAGCTGAAGCAAGTGGCAATTTCACTAATGCTTATGCGGTTAATGGTCTCAGCATACTCCATGTGACAGGCATTTGTAGGCACCCAGTTATGCCTAGTGATGGTCTCTAAAGTCAAGTGTCTGTTGTGCTGAACAGTTCGGTTCTAAAAGTCTGAACATACAAACACTCCATCAGTGCTGATGGAGATCTTCTAAATTGGGCTGTGAGCTTATCATTCAATTCTCAAAATAAATGAAATAATTGTACAGCAGCGATTAAATTATCATTGTGTAATAACACTCATAACACCCCTGATGACATGCTGCAAAGCATCATGTGGCTCTGTTCTACACTCTGTGTAGTCTTCTAATGACTTCTCCCAGCATTGCACCACACTGCGTTGTTTTGCATTGTCTTGTCTAATTTCCCCACTGATACTGAAGGGCTCAGTAAGGAGCCAGAATCTATAGTCATCACTTGTTTTTTGGCGGGGGGAGGGGGTTGGTTTTTGTTGCGTTGTTGTTGTTTTTAATCTAGTAAGAGACAGGAACGCAAACAGCACCCCCACTCTGTTTAATGACTTGATAGGATGATAAAACACCTCACTTGCATACCTGTCCAACACAATAGCTGCAAATCTGTCTTGATTAGCAAGGTCAAATTTGTGTATCTCTCTAAAGAGTTATCTTCTTGTTGCAAGTTTGTTTATGATACTGTTTATGAAATTGAAATCACACAATTAAGTTGTTAAAAACAAAAAATAAAGCCAACTCTGAGTTTTCAACAGAAAAATTCTGCTGTTTGTAGTTTCAATCATTTAATGAAGGTCAGTGGCTTTTGAAATAATTAGTTAGCATTGCTTTTGCTTTTAATGCAATAATGGTAGCGTGTAAATTCAGTGCATCTACAAGTTGATATAGGAGGAAAACAAAAATGGCAAGAAGGTTGAACAGCATCTTCAATCAGATGTGGGGTTCTGGCTTAATTCAACTATAAATAATTAACCATCTTTCAGTTAGACACGCAGACTTAATGATTTTATGCCTTAATTAATCACAAGAGAACGTTCCATTGTTGGTGCATTTAGTTGCTGCTGAACTACTGGAATGAGACAATAGGCAGCATTAATTAATACCAGATATCACTGGTCACATTTGCTCTTTGCAACTCTGGAAACAAACCCTGTCCAAAGACAATTTGCTGACATTACACAATCAAGATTTATGATGCCCCAGCTTAAAACTAGTTTATTAATGATGCAGAACAGATCCCCAAACACAGGCCTGTAAAATGCATATGCAAAGCACCAACTGCTGTCAATTGATCAATGTCAGACAACAATTATTTAAATTTACAGAACTGATATGCTTTTTCTCCATCATCCTCATTTCCTCAGATGAGGCTCACAAGCCCACATCCAATTTGCACAACAGTCTTTGGCTTCCTGGGTCTTTATCCAAGCGCTCCAATTTTAAATCTGATTTTGAAAGGTCAGAACTAAATATTTTCTCAGGGAAGGCGCTTCATAAAAGTACACGAGCGTTAAATGACAAGGTCCCATAACTCAATGAGAAGATACCCTCTGACACCATGCAATTAGTCTCAATAGTATGAAACCACTGGGCGTGTAAACAAATTTAATACATAAATCTCTTGGTCTCAGATTACTAAAAGGAACCTTGTTAATTAAACCATCATGGTCAATGAATGTGCAAGGGGTGTAAAATAAATTTTTATGTGAACTTGCTATTATAGGATTAAGAAGCTAGTCCATTATAACAGCATCTCATTTGAAAAGGGATTTAGCTGGAGGTATTTCATAGTTCAGTGTAATCATCGTTTGACCTCCAGAAAGGTTTGGTTTTTTTCTACCTATTGCTTCATTGATAAAGAGTAATTATGGAGTAATGTCACAGTATCAAGGGGGTCCGATTGAAAATAGAAGTAGTCCAAAGTCTGTTGTTCAATTTGAATACGTTAGAAAGGAATAAAATATGATGGTAACTGTAAAGTTGTAACAACACCAAATAAGAAAAAACAGTTGCCCAGAATTCATGGGTGGGTGCATAGACGATGTGAACCAGTGGCTTGGGGGTGTTACAGTATTTTAATCCCTTTCACTCTGAACAATTCACAAAAAGCTGCAACCACACGATTTCAAAAGCTATGACTGACATGTTTCTGTGATCCATATATTTATTGCATACATTATTTACTGTATTCTGTTACTTTTGTTTTTTACAGTATGGAAGCAAATTAAAAGATTCTCCTAAAGTGCAAGAAACTACTGTGTATTAAGTCACCTGGTGTTTTTAAGCTAGGCCTGCTTTACACACAAACATGTGCATAGGCCTACAGTATTGTTACTGTAAAGTAATTTAATGCTCAGTAATGACCACTGAAATTTCACAATGTTACTGCAAATAACTCGTTTAATTTCATCGTTCAATCATTTATTTTTGAGATAAAAATAAAAACAACACAAATGAAGTAACATATTTAACTAAAAATACAAAGAAAATTGATTTAGGCCAACAATCAATATTATCAAAATTTCTTAGCACAGGGAAGAGTAAGTAATGTAGATGCTTACTAAGTTTGGGATTTCTACATGAATGTGAGGGACTTGTCTTAACAGAGTGTTGTTTTTGTATTGCAATGAAAGACATCTTGATTCATACCAATAACTAATAACTTTCATAATATAACTGAAACTCAAAAACATAACATTTATAAAAAATAATAAAATTAAAAAAAACATTAAAAACTGGAAATTAATTGAAAGTGATTGAAATTAAATACTACAGTAATTTGAAAAATAACATTTTCAAATGACTTTATGAAGTCCTCACCAATACTGGAGCTATAGGAATTAAGAGGAACAGCCAGGTACTGCTAATCAAATGCATCTGATTAACTGATGGTCAGTAAGTGTGACTGCCTCTATAAAAGAATACATTTTGGCTGTTTATTGGTTTATTCAGGTGTACGTTAACACATTGCCACAGTCTGCATGTCCCAGCAAATTCAAAGTCAAACCATTCAATGTTCAAAGAAAATGAAAAATAACATACCAAGACCTCAGTGAGCATGTTAAATGTTGAAGTTAATGACAGCACCATTAGAAAAAAAAACTGAGCATGTATGTTTTGGAAAGGTTGACAGATAAGACTTGAGTAGATATGTTTGACCACAATGCAGAGAGAACCAGAGAACCACGTCTGGTAAACCAAACATAGTATATCAGCACAAATGGTAAATGGACTGGTTCTTATATAGGGCTTTTCTACTCTATCTGAGCACTCATAGCACTTTATACAGCTAATTAATTCGCCCAGTCACACAAACACTTTTTATAAGCTGTTAAGTGCTCACTATCTAATATTCACACACATTCACACTCTGATGGATGCATCGGAGAGCAACATGGGGTTAGTATCTTGCCCAAGGATATTTTTGGCATGCAGACTGGAGGAGCCTGAGATCGAACCATCAACCTTCTGGTTAGTAGCTGACCTGTTCTACCACCCCAAACAACCCACAGCCAAACAACCCATACCAACTGTCAAGGGGGGTGGAGGGGTGATGATTTGGGCGCCTTGCTGTCACTGAGCTGAACTCCTCTGCATTTCAAAGGACTGCACAGACTCCTTTGAAAACTTTTTTCTAATGAGTTATCACATGTACATAATAAAAACTGCTATACTGGCTAAAGTTAGTACAACAAATGAATATAGTGGTCTATTAGCTTTTGCTAGTGTTGTGTATGGAAAATGAAAAATGACAGAGAGATTGCCTTTTCTTACACAGTACATTGAAACATTTATAGTCAAGAAAAGTAGGACAATAATAGCTCATAACCATATGTCAAACAATAGTCAAACTAATTCTTTCAATCAAAATATCCCTTAATTTAAATCAAATCAAGTCCACACAGGCAGCCTGAAAACAATGAGGCAGAGAAGAAAGAGAAGTGTAAGCTGCAGGTGATGAATTAAACACAAACACACACAGACACTTACATGCATTAAGCGATGAAAGACTTTCCCAAGGCTCCAAATTAAAGCTGATGGCCATAGAAACCTTGTAATCACTTGTGGTGCCAATTTGCTGCAGAGACGAAGGGGAGCAGAGGCGCAGATGTGTGCCAGAATACCTTAGGATGATTTCTTAATAGCGTTATAAATCCATTCATGCATCACAGGCATACCAACACCACTGACAGCCTGCTGTTAGACTAGACACCACAGGCCTTTAAGCACCTGCTACACAAACACAAGTTATCTGGCCCACACATTTCTCTTTCTTACAGTTTATACTGGCGCAAGAGGCAACAATTAAGAGTGTTATTTGGTTGTTGTAGCTCAATTCTGCCTTATGGACAGTTATGAAGACTCTGATGCTTAACAGAGTTTGCAACAACAAAGCCATGAAACTGCTGATACTATGTAATCTTCCTTTCACTTATGTTTAGCCTTTTGCAGTTCCTTACCTCCACAGGGGCTTAGCCAGACTGCTCAGCTAGTTGTAGCTCACAGCTGTGGCCATGCACACTCTCATTTAATTAAAGGAGCACTTCTGTATGACTGCGCAGTCAGCAGTTCACTCCTCGGTTATTGTAAAAGGTAGGCAAACTGAGCCCCAGAGTTCCCTTCATTAGCACTTGCTTCTTGCTAGTGTCTCTTGCGCTAGTACGTGCCACCCCCTGCCAGTGACGTGAAGTACTGGATACTGCCCCTGATTACTGATCAAGGTAGAACATAGGAAAATTTTAGATAGTCGGATAAAAGATGAAAGTTTAAGCAGAGGACGGATTTTGGCAAGAACGCATTTCATAAATTGCAGAATAATGTCAAGATTATTGACAATATCTTCAGTATGTTTCTTCTGCTCTTGTTCACTTCAAAACATTTCCTGCAAAAGTAAAGTGACTCTTAGACACAGAATGTTCGCTACAGAATTAATAATAAGTAGGTGAACCTGTCATTTTGTATCAGGTTGTGCAAACAAACGTCAGTGTACCTGTTCCAGATCCTTCTCCTCATTAATGTTAAAATCAAGTCCGTGTTTTGCTCCCTGGGCCTGCAGCCAACAACATTTCACATATTTTAGTTAAACAGGCTTGTACACAATGTGATTCTATTAATACTGACAGACATGCAGTAAGACAGTTGGCATACAATGAAATCTCCTTTAACTGTGTGAAAGCAGTTACTCCAAAGTGCTCTTCAAAGACCTAGACTTTTGCATTACAGAACTAAAGTATACTTTAAAATCATTTGTTATCCATGCTAAGTAATATTTTTTTTATCAGTAACCAATTTTTACAGAGCTATTTTACTTTCTATTTAGAAATGTACAACATAATCTATTTTATTAATCTTCCGAATTAAAAAAATATTAACAATTTTCTACCTTTTCACCTATAATAATTTGCTATTGTCTTCCATGGTGTGTATGTCATGTTAGATTAATAAAAAGGCTGCTCTAGCTCATGTGACAATGAGAAACAATATGAGAGACTAAATCAGATACAGAGCATACAGCATGTGCCATGACCTTGGTGTAACGTACAGCTTTGTTTGTTGTGGCGCTTACTCTGTCACAAAACCCTGTGATATTTCTGTTTACCTTTGCTGAACCAGATAAGGTGACAAAAGCTGTACTAAGAAGAGGAATTTTTCACTTAAGAAAAAAATATATTTTTCTCCTCTGTTTAATCTGTCCCCATATCCCTAACCTTAGAGGCTTTAAACAGCATGTGTTTGTATGTGATGTTTTGAAAAGGATTTGTCTGATAAGGTTATTTTATGCAGAGAGGCCTACCTTTGAGTAGACTTCCCTCTCTCCAGAGGTCTGCTGAGCAAACAGAATGGCATCATGAACAGAAAGAAAGAGATTACTGCGGGCAATATTGCCATCTTCAAACGCTCCCCCGGCCTCCAGTTCTTCATACACCTGGGCTGAAAGTAAGGCAACTAATATTATACAGGGACAAAGACATTGTTAAACGTAGTGATTTTGCCTAACGCGCCTGTAGTATTGTAATTACAATTCTCTAAGGCAGGAAACAAGAGAAAATTTGCAGCTTTAAAGTAATCAAGCATGATAAACTACAGTCACTGTGGATCTTCCCTTTATCTCGCTGGGAAATTGAGATTACCTGCACAAAATGTTAAGCAATGTCTAACTTGTTTTCCTCTGACAGAGCACTTCACAGAGCTAATGGACTCAGTGCTTTATGAATGATTAGGTCTTTGTTGCCATGCCAACTGTACAGAGTAGCCAACAGGTGTGAACAAATGCAGGTAGTTTAAGATTTTACCTTGAACGTTAGCCAGGTACAGTTTAATGCCCAGCATCGTGTAGCCCGAGTTCATCTGCGTGGAAAATGAAAGAAAGAAAACCTGTCATGGACATGCACATACATGAACTTACAACGAAATCCAATTATTAATGCTCTCATAAAAAGGCTCGGCTGAACAGCATCTGGCTAACTGAAAATGAAATATTTGAGAAAAAAGTAAAGCATCCTTTCATGATTCAAAAACGTGTTCAACGCAGGTTAGAAGCTCTCTTTTTCTATTTGGACATAACTGCCTCAGTCTCTTTGATATGGGAATATCAAAATGAGAAATTCTCTGAAATTATAATTTGTGTTAATTAACTTAGCTGTTAGACATCCATTTTATAGTATTAAACATAATAAAACCCCTTTCAAAAAACTTTTGCTGCCAATTTAAACTATTTTCCAATCTAAAATAACTGCATCTTTAATCTTTTATGGTTACTTTCTGCACCATAAAAAAAATTTAAAACATTTAGTGTACTTATATTACATTACATTAATCCTATATTGTATTAATCCTGACTCTGTTAGCACAGGAGAGAACTTTATAACCTTTATCAATGCTTTTATGCCCATCAGGTCTATGAAGCAGACCCCCGCCATGTCGAGGATTAGGGTGTGGAAGGGCACTGGCTGAGGCTCCAGGGTGAGAACAGGGGGACTGGATGGCTCTTGGTCAGGCAACTGCTCACCAAGTTCAATGTCATTACAGTGGAAGTTGACATAGCTTGTAGGAAGTTCAGCATTGTTGGCACTGCCATCGTTCATATCAAAGTCATTTTGCAGTTCAAGCTGAGATATGGTCTAGATTTACAGGAAACAAATACAGAAAGGTACAGAAAGGTCACAAGTTGTACTTTCAGTGAATCACCTTTAACTCAGTGGGATATATATCAACAGTTGGATGGCCCGTAAATTACATGAGTCTGATGTCATATGAACTTGATCCTACCTGAGCTTTCATGTTAACCAAAGAGCTGAGTTTCCGCCTTCTTGACGTTTTGTCCTTATCTTGTTTCACTTTTTCCTTCTGTTCTTTGTCCAAGAACTTCTGCCTGGCCAGGATAAGTTTGCCAGGGTCCAGCCCAGTCTAGGTATACAAATACTATATAAACATCTACATGTCACATGAACACATGGCCAACCTTGCCTGACGGGAAAAGTGGCCATTTTGTCTTACCTTTTTGATGACTCTCTGGCGAAATATTTCCACATTTGCAAAGTAGATTGGTGAGCAATAGTTAACTATTTTCACACCTGTTACTGACATGACCTGTGGAGTTGTTACAAAAAAATGAGATGCAATTCACCCCAAGTAATTTCTTATGGTAAAAAAAAAAGATATATACTTAATATACCTTGCTGTACGTCTTTGGATTTCTGTAGATATCTGTATCCTTAATTTGAACAATTGTTGAACCATTGCGACTGTAAGGAAAATGTAGTTATGAAAAACTAAAACAGTAGAGCTCATTTTTGGTTCAAATGTACTACATGTTCATACAGTTTACTCACAACTGTGTCTTGAATATAACTACCAGGATGGAAAAACTCACTCCGATAGCAACACCATAAGGCAAGCTTAGAAAGAATGTGGCCAAGAATGACACAACCCACACACACTAAAAAAGAGACAATAAGACATGAAAAAAATATAGTAAAAAAAACCCCACTGCATTATGCTTCAATATCATATCAAATAATTTAAATTACACAGTCCAGTTTGCTCTTCTTCCATAAGTAAAAGGGATCAGAGAGCTGTAGGAGCGTGTTCTTCAGGTTTACTGCAATCAACGCTCCAAGCACTGACTTGGAGAAACAAAGATAACTGAAGTTACTTAATATGTCTCAGTTGTTCTCTTACGTCTGTATGTTTTGTATGATATTTCAGGTTCACACTGTTATGTCCACTTACTTTTGGGAGTGGCTTTAGATAGATTCCCAGGGCGAGCATGGTGACCATTACTACTAGCATTACACACAGACTGGCAAACTACAAGAGAGCAGTAGTGCAGTAGTTAGGGGCTTTGGTAAACATTTGCTGTATTTATAGTCCATACTAAATCTTCCTCAGTAGGTTCTTAGTTATAATTTGAGTATGATCTGCACTCACTTGTGAAGTTCCTCCAGCACTGTCAACAGCCAGCGTTACAGACAGAGCACAGCAGATCACATGGATCTTAAAGAAAGACCCAAGGAAATTGCTGCAGCCTAGAGCCAACATTTCCTATTCAAAAAGACCATTTCAGTGTTGACAAAAGTGAAATAAAATACACTTCTTACATTTTTAAGAGAGATGCAGTTTTTCAAACCTGGTTGGGATTCACATCATAGCCATGCTTAGCTGCCAGTGTCCTGCCCATAGCTAAGTTGATGACGTATCCGACAATAGCCAGAGAGAAAGCTGTGCTCAACATGTCTTCCCACTGACTCACTGTTGGGAGGATCGGTGCAGGAAATCTAGAAAACAGAGACAAGAAACAAATCAGAGTTAAACATTCTTTAATGACTTTCATGAATAACAGTAGGACAAAAAAGCTGATGTCTGCTTTACCCCAGAGGAATATTGCCCACAATGTCCATGTGGTAGATCTCAGGAAGATGCAGCGGACCTGAGATGGCTGTGGCCACCACCACCTGTGTAAAACAGGAACAGAAATCACGCTACATTCTATTATATACTGTTAATTCTCTTATGTGCACCCAGAAAAACATCTGTGCAACAGCTATCTCAAATATCTAAAAGAAAAAATTTTAACTACTTACGACGATGATCTCAATAGGAATAGGGAAAGGAAGTTTATGACGAAAGTGGAAACCTAGTTCTTTCACCACAATCAAAACTGCACTGCTGACCAAAGCAAAGACTAAGGAGGCTATATTGGTATCAGGAAGGCCCAATATTATATCCTTGAGAGTCTGTTTGGAAAGAAATCATTTTCAGCAAATCATAATTTTGCAAAGTATCCGATCATATTTTCTTTAATAATGAATGGGTAACTTACATATATAACAGCCAGCGGACCACTGTAAGATGGCACTGTGATGCCAAAGATATACTTGAGCACTGAAATTAAGATTTGCAGTCCTGCAGCAGTCATGAAGCCTCTGACAAACGACTCTGACAGATAGATGGCTACAAACCCAAACTGCATGAAGCCAAGACCAATCTGCACAGACATAAATCATACTCAGTGTGCCACCTTTAAACTATATCCCATATTCCTTTCAGATTTTACCTTAAAGGACTGAGCTTTTAGTGGTATAAGTACCTGTATGATTGCAGTGAGACAGGCCAGAGTACCAGATATAGCCAGACGAACTTCATTCATCCTGTCAGTGTCCACTACTGTGGCATTAAGAGTGGCATTGAAATGACTGAAATCCGACTCAGGGGCTAGCCTAAGACACACGATTCCCACCATAATGCTGAGAACAGCAAAAGTACCTAGACATAGAAAGTAGGGTGTCACATCTATTTTCCTTGCCATATTGCAAAGCGGGCAAAGTCAGGCTCAGTGCAGCACCATGCAGCTCTGGTAACTTATCACTGTCATCACACAAAATTGCTGTAGATAAATCATTCTGATTTACCTGGGACCATCTGGTGAGCAGTGCCCATGAAGAAATATGGGATGAGGGGGAAGAAAGAGGAATAGAGACCATTGACAGGAGGAAGATTTGCAAGGAGAGCAAAAGCCATGCCTGGAAAGAAAAGAAGCTGTCAAATAAATAATAAAAAATAACACAAAAACTGTTATCCACTCCACCAGCTAGCATCAGTCAAAGGCTGTTATACAGAGTTATCTGAGAGTAGAAGATTGACTGACCTTGGGGAACCTGAATGGTGCCGGCGCTGACCCCACTAATGACATCACACAGCAGGTTTTCTTTTACTTTGTACTTGGGAAGCCAGCTTAGAACCGGCAGGTGTTTAAGTAACAATCCTTTGAGCCTGGGTACAGAACATCTAACACAAAAAAACAAAAAACTGTCTTAGAAGATCTCTGGTTTTCTGCTTGTTCATTTATAAAAGTCAATAACACACATGTAAACTTGAGTTCCAGTTATGTATCCCCGTGCTTTTGAATATAATACAGAGGCTTATCAGAAGAGTTTGTGTGAGAGAAAAGCACGTTGTTCATGTTGACTGTGCAGTAAGATTGCAGTTCGGTACCTGAAGAGTTTCTTTACTTTTTCTCCAACAGGGAACTGTCGACTCTTTTTGTCAAATTCTCTGTCAAAGTCAGGGAGGTTATATGCCGGCCTGTCAATCACATAACGTGGGCTTTCCTGTTGCATGGCTACAACATAGCAAAATATATTAAACAGGCAGATATTTTATGCAATGTCTTCAAAGTGAAATTTAACACATTAATATAGTAAGTCATTTGGTGTCTTTTTTGTTTAAATTTGTCATTAATTCATGAAAGTATCCATAAAAACTCAACAGCATACCTGGAACTTTATACTTCACCTTTCCCGATACTAAACCTGGCCCATATTTTAAGTGTAAGGTCCTTATCTAACCTTGATGAATGAAAGATCAGCCAAAACTTCACGGGACTAATAAAATGTTTGATCTACACTGGGTAAATAAAAGATCATGCACAAGTTTATTCAGTCCTCGGTAATCCTTTTCTCCATGCAGGAGAAAAACTTATGTTATTTTTCACCAGAATGACAATACAATACATTATGAATACACAGATATTTTTACTTTTTATATTGAACAGATGATCCAACAGCTGTCAGTTGTAATTGTTGTTATATTTTTATAAACTGTTAAACACTAAACAGGAAAAGAAGATTTTAAAGAAATAAAGCTAAAAAGAGATATAACTGCATTAAGAAAATGAAATTAGATTTAGCCTTTTTGTCTAATAAATAAATCTCCAATATGGAAATACTGTGTGAATAATATATCTTATCAATATCACAACCTAGGGATATTACATTACATCTCTTACATATAACCTGTTAATGTAAATAAGCGATTCCTAACAACTGGTGTATGCCTGTAGTGTGACTGATTGCAGCTGACTAAAATGCCGTGTGTAAAGGCAAACACAATTAGACAGATGTTAAAGCTCAACATAAAAAAAGAAATTTTGTTGTACAATGTTAAATAAAAAACAGAAATTTTAAGACACTGTACTTACTTTTGCCTTGCTTACTCTTGAAGCACGTCTGCAGATGTTTGACTCAAATGAGACTTGTTTGATTACTTTTGAAGTAATGCTAAAGACCTTCTACACCTGCTGGGTGGAGCTTAAAAGGATAAAGCCTGGTGCTGTGAAATACACTGCTCAAAAATTTAAAGAAACACTTTCAAACACATAATGAAATCATAAGGATGCCACATCATTTAATGAAAATTATCATTATCAAACCATAGATGGCTGAATTCAAAGACAACAAAAAAATCAAAGTGAAAAAATAATACAGCATGCAAGTCCATTATGCTGAATTTTCATTGTAGCAACTCAAAATTGTATTCAGATGTATGTGAAGGCCCAAGATATGCATACGTGACAACGTCAGGGGATGCTCCTAGCGAGACCATGGATGGTGTCTTCTGGGGATCTCCTCCCATATCTGGACCAGATGACTAAGCTACTGGGCAGTCTGAGGTAGCATCGAATGGACCAAAACATAATGTCCCAGAGCTGTTTTACTGGGTTTCAGCCAGGCGAGTGTGAGGGGCAGTTAGCTGTTTCAGTTCCTTTATCTTTCAGGAACTGCTTGCATACTCCTGCCACATGAGGCCAAGCACTGCCTAGCCAGTAGAGGTCTGTCCGTCCATCCACAATCAAACCAGTCATGCTGAACAATGTTACCAGAAAAATAATGTTCTCCATGGCATCTCCTGACCTTTTAACATCTGGTCTCATCTATTAAAAGTACAGGAACCAGTGCTGGACTCCCAATTCCGGTAATATTTGGCAATATACTAATCAGGCTCCACAGTGTCAGGCAGTGAGCACAGGGACCACTAGAGGGCGTTGGGCCTTCAAGCCACCCTCATGAAGACTGTGCCTCATTGTTTGGTCTGAAACATACACACCAGTGACCTGCCGGAGGCAATTTCATAGGGCTGCAGCAGTGCTCATCCTGTTTCTCCTTGTACAAAGAATCAGATACTGGTCTTGCTAATGAGTTAAAGGCCTTCTATTGCCCAGTCCAGCTCTCCTAGAGCTTACATTCTCCTCCATGTTTTGGAGACTTCCCTGACAAAGCGTTCTAGCAATGTCACACACTGATGTGCTGTCCTGGGAGAGTTGGACTACCTGTGCCGACTCATGATACCAGTAATGATGCTGACTCTAGCAAAATGCAAAACCAGTGAAAAAAGTCATCAGAAGAGATGAGGAAGGAAAAATGTCAGCTTCCATCTATAAAAACATTCCTGTTTGAAGGCTTGTCTCATTGTTGAATTTCACTAAAACAAATTAAATAAAACTGATTAACAATCCCTCTGCTACTTAACTGACCACATCAATGTCCTAGAAATTTAACTGACTTGATGGTATACTCTGACTGAAGTGTTCCTTTAATTTATTGAGCAGTGTAGTTAAATTGGTTAAACTTCTGATTGCCGAATGTGCCGTTTCATCAGTGTGCTACCGAGCAAGGACACAAGATGTAATTACCAATAAATGTATTTTAATAGGTTCAGTTTCTATATACATGTAGCATCCTGATATTCATACTTATCAACAGAAACACACAAACAAAAATACAACTTTACATATTTCATGGGAAAAGGGTAGACATAAGATAGAGCTGGAACTAAACCAATTACAAACCAGTTTAATTTGGCAAATACAAGTAATCCTGCTAACTGCAACAAAATGATACATACAAACACCTTTTCACAAAAAGAGGGTGAGACAGACATGACAATGTGTAAGACATGATTTTGTCCCATTGTATTAGAATTTGTGTGCAAAACAATGGCATCAATATCATAGACTAAAGTGCAATTATATAGTAGTTCCATTTGTGTTTTCTCTAAAAGAGGAATGCCAGACTTCAGATAACCTCTCGACATAAAATGAAAGTCTCCCTCTGGTGGAACAAAAAGAAAAGCACAAACTTCACCTGAAGGCATCGCCTTCAAGAATGAGAGAACAATAGAGCACTTCTTCCTTTCTTACAGAAGCATGAATGCTCTTAACATTTCACATGACAGAAAGCTTTCGATGAGAACACAAAACTTTATATCTGCAGCTAAATTTCCAAAAACATAGTTCAGCGAATAAATTGACAATGACAGAAATGTTATGAGAACCAGTCATTTTCCAAACAAAAACTGTGAAAAGCTGAGAGTACTGTTTGTGAATGGTGCCAACAGTAGTAAAATGCTGCAAGTACTGGTGATACGTGGCTACATGTAGCAACATGTACATGGACTTGTAGGGGAAAAAATATAAAGAAGTGAGTGTATACATTTTTTCATGAGTCTGTATAAAACCAATGCCGCAGAGGATTTTCATCAAAAAGTAGGATGCACATAAAACATATTTAACTCATCTAAGACAGACATTTGTATCTGTACACAGAAGTGAAGGTGAACAAGTTTCAGTTAAGTTTATATAAACAAAACGTTCTCGATAATGTTGCCATTTTTGTTAGTGCACTGCAACAGCTTGATCTTTGTAGTAATGCTTCACACATAATGTTTAGTCGTGATACTAAAATAACAAGCGCCAATAGCAATAGCAGAGTAGTGCAGCAGAATAAAGAACTTGGTATTGAACAGTGGTATTGGTATTGTCTAGCAAATCCTGGACTATAATAACTATAAAACACTTCTCAAACATTAAGTCAGTGACTATCGGGAGATATGAGTATTCTGCAGTTGAGTGCTGACTGTTTGAGAGCTAATTTGGATGAAAACAATCACTCGCTGTCAAGCTAGTATAACTTTTAAGGTAAATGGTTTTAATTTTGGTTTCGATTTTATGGTTGAGTATTTTAACTTTCATTTGAAACACTAATCACTGGATTAAAAGCCTGTTATGGAGGGGATTTTCTGACTGTTTAAAAATGAAACAATCCAAAGATGTAGCTGTTTAAAACCACCTGCACGTCTCAAATGTCCTCCACAAATTCATTCAAAAGCAGCTGATGTTTTCAGAGGTTTACAATTTCTACAGGACTGTAGCACGTAGGCCATTAAAAGTGGGAGAACAGGTTACTATGCAAATACAGAGCTTGTTAAGCAAGTGCAGCAAATGCAGCACCATGTGATAAAAGTCTGATGATTTTTTATTTTTTTTAATCTAGCCATGTCTGCTTTTCCTCTTCTTTATTATAAAAGCTCATTGTCCATCTCCCGCTGGCAGCCTAAAACCCCTTAAGTCCACCAAAGTCTTTAAAATGAGTACTGACTAAAAATCACTGAGGATGCTGATGTCCGCAAACTCCTGGCGGTAATTGTATGAGTAGTAGGCCAAGAGGGAAGACCATTTGAGGGTCAGAAAGCTCCACACACAGGAGAGGTAGAAGCTCTTCGGGTCAGTGAAAGCTGTGGGACAGAAAAAACAAGGTGGTTACTACTAGAGTTACAACAATCCTCACCTCTCTGAGTATTTGAATTGTCAGTCACTTATTTTAACATAAATGAACAACAATACAAAATTCATTAAAAAAAAAAAAAAACAGGAACAGAAAAGACAAGATTACATTGCTTCTGTGCGATGGCCATAGTTAGGAAGATAATAAAGGCAGCCACAGCCAAAACTGAGAAGAATACTCCAACAGCGATGAAGAATCTAAGACCCTTGAGCCAGGTTCGCCAGTAGTCCTGACGGTACATGATGTGTGTGATGAGAGCCCAGAGCGCTAAAACTCCTGTCAAGACAGAAAAACACAGATTTCGATTGAGTATGATAACACTGCAGCCTGAAGACTACAGAAAACCACCACGTGACAGTAATTTATGGAAATTACAGTGTTGTAATAGAATGTAATAGACTACTCCCATACAAAACAAGAAAAGACTACTATTTTAGAAATTTTCTGCAAAAAAATGTGTTTTAAAACAAAATTTACATGATACTCAGAAATGCAAGTAAATCACTTAAATTACTCAATTATTTAAGTTAATTAAAAAAGAACAATACGGTTTTTCTACTTGAAAGATAAATAATTATAATTTAGCATTAAAAATATCATTACAAATTTTTTTTTAAAAATCATAATGTACCAATAATGCATTGTATCTTATAAAGATTTCAGTGACGGACTAAATTTTAAGAGTCGTTATATGATTATGGCGCTTAACTGTCCAGGCCTACATCGCGATTAGGATTGCCTGACATGGCTAAATGCGCCGATATCCCGTGATAAAGTCATTAACTGTTTGCAGTGTTTTTAGTTAATGCTATGTGTTTCAACATACCTGACAGGCCTCCCATAGCCGCCGTCCATGGTTGTTTATATGCGATATTCCAGACCAAGAAAGCCGACAGTCCAAACACAGTACCAACAGTAGCATATCCTATTTTAATGTATATGTTGGTGACTCCCATGTTGGAATATTGCTACTGTTAGCCAACGTTAGCACCGTCGTCGAAGATAAAGGAGTATTTTTTTTCCCTCAAAACAAACTATTATTAGGTTAAACCACAGCTTACTGCCACATTATGCAATACCCTAAGCTACAGGAAAAGGACGAAATGAATTTCCCCTCCGCTAAAGAGGACCCAGGGAGAGACCGACAGCTATCCCTGCTAGCAAAACTCTATTTCGAAATAGAGATCAGTCACTTCATGTGCCTTGTACGTAATACAAAGACGAAAATGGCGTTAAGATTTCCAGCTAGCAAGCAACATCAAAATAACAACAGACGAGCTTATCCGATGTACGCCGCAAAGATGTTAGGCTATCATCGAGAAAACAAAACCACCCCGGAGAGCTGCCTCTTCATCCGCAGAGGAAATATTTATTTCAGTAAAAAACTTTCGTTATTGGTCTTTACCTGCCACTCGCTGTTACACGACAAAGGACAAACAAATGAACTAGCATTGCTAGTTCAGGGAAAAAACGAATTTCTATGCTCTGTTTACAAAAATTTGCCATACTATCACCTCCCCTTTAAATATCTTTGTACAGAGGAAACCCCCTTCTTATCGACACACCGCCCCTAGTGGAGCAAAGAGAAACAGCATTTCTCTTAGACTTCTCTAATGGAGCTTTGTAGAATTAAATGTGTTGTGCAAAGTTGTAGGCACTGAAAACAAAATAGGAATTTATAAATTTTTAATTTGTTTATTAACTTCAACCCATTGCCTTTAGTGTTTGTGTGCACTGCACTCTCTGGGACTTTTGTTTTGAGCACCTTAAAGACCTTTGCGCAACTATTCTGCAAATTTGAACAGCTTTAATGTATTATAATTTAACAAATGTCAGAGGTGATTTGTGAAAGAAGGACAAAACCAAGAGTGAAAGGGAGGGTTTACAAGATGACAGTGAGACCTGCAATGATGTATGGTTTGGAGACGGTGACACTAACAAAAAAGACAGGAGGCCAAGCTGGAGGGTGCAGAGCTTAAGATGCTAAGATTTTCACTGGGAGTTACCTGGATGGAGAGGATAAGAAATGAGGATATCAGCGGGAAAGTTTAGGTTCAACAGTTTGTGGACAAAGTTAGAGAGGCAAGGCTGGGTTGGACATGTGCAGAGGAGGAATATAGGGATATTTGAATATGAAGCTGGTAAGTAGGGTGAAAAGATGAAGACTGCAGAGAAGGTTAATGGGTGTATTGAAAAAGTACATACAGGGGGCTGGGTTATCAGAAGAGAATGCTAGGAATAGGGGAAGATAATCCACCGTGGGGACCCCTGAAGGGAGCTCCGAAAGAAGAAGTGTCATGATTACTTGATCAGGTCTCTGAAGACAATTTTATGTTGAATGCTTGATGCTTGAATGCATGATGCTTGATCAGATGTACTTTTGATAAATAAGAATGTAAGCATCTAAAATCCCTATAACTTATACAGTGCTGTAGTGCTGTTCATACATTTGCATTTTGGTCACACACAAAAAACTAACTGACCTGAGATGAATTTTTAGTTTGTCTCTTTTCTTTCTGTTTAATGTATTAGAAGTTTATGAGTAAAATGTCAAATGTTTATGTGGTCATAAGGTCAGACAAATATATCACAGTATTTTCCTGCACAAATGGACATGTGTTAATGCAGCTGCACACAGAAAAGAATAACACCAAAGACTGTATTCAAAGTAAATCATGGCTCCTGGCTAACAGTGGCAGGCATGAAGCAGTTTTCCCATGGAAAAACATAATGTATTTATAATCTCACTATGAATGGAACAGTGATAAGGATGTATAGTAAAGCGTACTGACTTTTTTTCTCAGAAGCTGAGCCTCATAGATTTCCTGTGGTTGTCTGCAGCTCGTCTACAGTCGAGACTGTTAAACAAGAAAACCACATAACCTAGTTCTGATGAACTGCAATTCACATTGCTTAGATTCAAATTCTGTCTTCATATTCTCACATACATTGCCATGTATCAGTGCTGTACTAAGCCCATGCCCCCGGGCACTCTTTTCAGGACCAATCAGAAAGACACAGGAAGCTGTGTCCAGTAGCACTCCCCGTAACTCACATAAAGTACCCTGACTGAGAGACATATGATAGAAGCGAAGGCTAGAAAAGGAAAGCAGACAAATTAAAGAACTGAAGTAATCAAACTGAAGAATCTTATAAGACTGCGACATTGGTGAGTTACTGATTGCAGAGGAAAGGATTGTGTGGAATTGTGGCAGACCATTTGGTTCGTTGTGCTAATTAATGAATATTATATGTCTATTTTAATCATAATATCTTGTGCTTTACAAAGCCCCTGCTGATTTGTCTGACAGGGTTTTAAGGATAATTTCAGTCTATAAAGGCACTTTTCCATCACAGGTGTTCAAATTCTAGTTTTTCTCCAAATAATATATTTAAATTGCTACTTTTTAGTATTTGAAACTAAGTCGGTAATGTAAATGTCAACATGTGACTGCACAGCGGGGATTAGAAGTGAAAGAACGTGGTTGACAAATGTGAAAGTGTTGCAGTGGGTGCAGAAATATTGTCTCCAACTGCTTTAATGTCTTTGCTTATGTGTGCTCTGCTTTCTGCTTCAGCCCTCAATAGACCATAAGGTCAAACAGATCAAACACGTATTTCCCTGTCACTGCTAACTGGCTTGGATAAAGGAAGGAAAATGTGTGTATGTGCACGGACATGTGTGTGTTTATGTGTGTGTGTGTGTATGGAGAGACACTAGACAGTCACAACAAAGACTACTGGCAAAGTACATTCCATGGGTGTGTTGCAGGAAATCCCACTCCCATTCCCGAAGGATCTAAATAGAAACACACGCACACAAATAAATACAACTTTAGAGATAGAAACACAGAGAGAAGCGCTGCACATAAAACAATCCATTATAGTTTGATGCTGTAATAAAATTAAGTCTATAACATTCTATAACTAATGCTTGCATTTTTTTTTTTTGTTTTGTTTCATTTTGAGCATTCTTTATAAGAAACTGATCAGCGAGTTGCTCAATTTCTAAATACCCTGTGAATTGCTTTGCAGGGCATGTGCATCATCAATAGGGGGCAGCATTTATTTTCAAAGTGCCAGCCTGGAATGTGATACGCAATGCAGACCTGGGTCCATAAGAGTTCAAGGTGTCAACAGTCTAAATTCAGTCTACCTTGAAACTTGGAGCTTTTTGCTGGTTATATTCTCTGGAGCTAAAACAAGGTCACCTAAATCTCCAAACGAGTTAATAAGATTTGATTTCAATCCCTGGGCCAGAAAGCAATCGCCACTGCTGAATTTTTAGGATTTTCAGGGTGAAAGCTGATCATAGTCTAAGTGCAGCTTAGGTCTTTTGATATTTGGTGCAAAACATCAATCCCCTGAAAGAATGTTTTCCCAGTAATATGTTGCTATTTACAGAAGACAATCAAGACAGTCACTTTTTCAGATGCTATCAACCAGACTGTAGCAATATGCTCTTCCTTATCAGCTAAACTATTGTATTTAAATTCCCCCAGGAGGTCATAAGAAGGAAAACCGGATTCCTTGGTTGTGAACATTCTTTATGTGGCATCAGAGAGCCCCTGTGAGCCATTTTCAAGACACAGAGAAACACAGTTTAGTCAGAGGACACAATTTATCGACTAAACTTCAGCGGTAATCTGTTTGGTTGGGTTTGATTGCTTGGCTACTTTTAAGATTGGATTTTGAGACAATTGTGACTGTTGTCATGACTCGAAGGAGGTCTAAACATGGTAAGAAATCATTATTCTTTTGAACATTTGCAGCAAATGTGCCTCACGGTACCTTTTAAAGTACAGTTTTCTGTACTCCAAGAGCCACCGTTCACTTACCACACGATTATGTAACAGGGTTCCAAGATGGAAGCAGTAATGTCTACAGTAAAGGTCAGCAACAGGTGCTGAGCTTTTAATAAAAACATACAAAAGAGGCGGTTTGAACACAGCTCAAATTACAGCCAAGCATGGAAAACATGGATGCTCTGGTCAGTGTGTGTTGTGGAAAGGTTTGGCAAAGTGACTCAGACACTGAGGTCAGTACAGGAAGGGCTGCCCTGCACTAGAACAATAGCTGGGATTTAAACAATTCTTGCATAACTTTTCCAGCCTGCAGCACACAGACATGATCCTGTTATAACAGAACATGGGAAATTAAGTTTTTAGAAGGGTCTCCTTGTCCTTATGTAAGACATTGCAAATTTACATCTGCTTGTTTTGCTATTAACTGACAAGGGAAAACGCTACCTTCGGTCATGAATCGCTGTGCGGCAGGCAGGAGTTGGACCCAAAATGCAGGACTCACAGACTCGGGGAGGTGAACTCAAAACACAGCTTTATTTGCTGGTAGAACAAACATACAAAACTAGACTAAACTGGGAAACCATAAACTAAGAACTCACAGGGAGATCCACACACAGCATGAGGGACGACGCGACACTGACTCAGAGAAACAGGGTTTAAATACACTGGGAAGTAACGAGGGGAATGAGACACAGAAGGAGGGCACAGCTGATGAGACACGGACCATCAAAGTAAAACAGGAAGTATCACACAGAGACGCGAACTTGACACAGTGGAGACAGCAACTAAGAAATACAGAGACATAAACCATAAGGCAGAGGTCTAAGAACCAAAATACACAGGGAAATACTCAGCTGGGAACACAAGAGACTAGACTAGAGAGAGTAACAAAAAACCAACCATGAGAACATAATGCACAATGCAGAGTGACAGAAAACAAGAAACTCAAACATGCAAAGACACACAATTACACAGAACAGAGGGGACACAGAGAGAAATGAAGGGCAAGGGATCAAAACTAGAAGCCATAGAATAAATCACACACAAGTACAATAATACAAAAAATCACAAAGAACTAAAAACGCTGGGTCAGGAGACCCAGGACTGTGACAGTACCCCCCCCTCAAGGGCTGGCTCCAGACAGCCCAAACACAGAAAAACAAAACCAAACAGAAAACAACCCAGGGCGGGCGGCGGGGGCCCAGGACGGAGGGCTCGGAACAGAAAACAAAAGAAGAGCACAGCAAACACCGGAGCCCAAGAAAACAACCCAAACACAGAGCAGTTCAGGGGGCCGACCATGCGGAAGGCAACGGCGGAGACGTGGAACCAGTTCAGGGGGCCGACCGTGCGCAAGGCAACGGCGGCGACGCGGAAACAGTGCAGGAGGCCGGCCGTGCGCAAGGCAACGGCGGCGACGCGGAAACAGTGCAGGAGGCCGGCCGTGCGCAAGGCAACGGCGGCGACGCGGAAACAGTGCAGGAGGCCGGCCGTGCGCAAGGCAACAGCGGCGGCGAAGGAGACAACGGAGCAGTTCAGGGGGCCGACCGCGCGGAAGGCAGCGGCGGCCCTCCAGTCTCAGGCGTGCTGGCCATGGCCTGGTGGGCACAGGACCAGACGAGGCCGGACCAGACGAGGACGAAGACTCGGAGGCCGGACCAGACGAGGACGAAGACTCGGAGGCCGGACCAGGCGGAGCTGCAGAGGCTGAGGCTGGACCAGGGGGAGCACAGGCTGAAGCCGAAGCTGGGCCAGGCGGAGCAGAAGCAGAAGCCAAAGCTGGACCAGAAGCAGAGGCTGAGACCGGACCAGGCGACGACGAGGCGGTCGCAGGTGGCGGCTGGACAGGCTCCTCGGGCCCTCCAGCTGATGCGGCGTGAGGCTGAACGGGCCCCTCGGACCCTCCAGCGGAGACAGGAGGCTGAACGGGCCCCTCGGACCCTCCAGCGGAGACAGGAGGCTGAACGGGCCCCTCGGACCCTCCAGCGGAGACAGGAGGCTGAACGGGCCCCTCGGACCCTCCAGCGGAGACAGGAGGCTGAACGGGCCCCTCGGACCCTCCAGCGGAGACAGGAGGCTGAACGGGCCCCTCGGGCCCTTCAGCGGAGACGAGGAGGTGCTGGCCGGGCTCACTGGAACCCCCAGCGGACGAGGTAGATGGCGGCGTGGGAGCCGCGGAGTCCTGGATGAGCTCATCCGAGCTTCCAGCAGGAGCTGATGTAGAGCCAGAGAGGTTTGGGACCCCTGGCTGAATGTTAAGCCGAACAGAAGACCGTATTGCTATCGGGGACTGGGCCAATGGTTCAGGTGCGAGCTGAGCTACTGGAGATGCGGATGAGAGTGGGAGCTGAGCTACTGATGGTGGTGAAGTAGATAACTGCACAGGAGACTGAACTGAGGGCGTCTGCACTGGCACAGGGGACTGAACTGATGTCTGTTGTAACGGAGGTGGTGAGAGTGGAGTAGGCAGTGGAGTTGATGACTTCACAGGAGAATGAACCAGAGGTGAGTGCACAGGAGACTGAGCTAGAGGTGGTAGTGATAGTTGAGGGGAAAGTGGAGCTGGTGATTGAGTGGATGACTGTGCTAAGGGATGCTGCACTGGGGACACTGGAGGCTGCACTGGGGCTGCAGGAGGCTGCACTGGGGCTGCAGGAGGCTGCACTGGGGCTGCAGGAGGCTGCACTGGGGCTGCAGGAGGCTGCACTGGGGAAAGCAGGGCTGCAGGAGGCTGCACTGGGGAAAGCAGGGCTGCAGGAGGCTGCACTGGGGACACTGGAGACTGCACTGGGGATTGCAGTGATGGTTGTAGTGGAGGTGTGACGGGTGGAGGAGTGGCTGAAGTGGCTGCGGGTCGGGCGGCTAGTGGCTCAGCTATAGAGCATATTAACGGCAGGGCTATGGGTTGAATGTCTGACTGAGTAGCAGCCTGAATGGCTGGGTGTAGTGATGGTGGTGGTGGAAGGGAAACAGGTGGTAGTGTGGATGACGGAACTAAGGGCGACTGAGTGGCAGACCGAACTGATGACTGAAGCGATGGTAGAGGTGAAAATGGAGCGTGTGGTGGAGTTAATGGCTGTGCTAGCGGGGACACAGGAGATGGAGCTAGCGCTTCTGGCTGGGCAGCTAAGTGAAAAAACACAGCCCCGGAATAAACAGTCCCAAAGTCAGGAAACTCTTGATTGTCCCTTCCACTCACCACAGCTGGCAACTCAGACGTCTCGGGGTCTGGCTGTGGCGGTGGGTGTCGGCGGCGTGAATGCCGTTTTCTTCGGGAAGCCGGAGGTGCGGTGATGGAGGAAACTGGCAACGACGGAGAGATCACGGCCGGCTCCTCATCCTCCGACCACATTGCTGCGAGAAAAGCAGCGGGTGAGTGACAGTCAGAGTGGAGGGTGGATGGAGAGAAGTCCAGTGGCAGCGGCGTGGAAACGTTTCCCCGATTGTGGCGGTCGCTGTTGCGGTATGACGAGCTCGCGAGCTTGTACTGTCTCCTTGGCTTTCTGCAGATTGGACAGTAGGCCCGAAAATCCTGAGAGCTCGCGAAGATGGGGATTCCCCTTGAGAATTGCCTCGATGGCGTTTATCCCAATGGACATTGCTTTAATGTCCGAGGCATGGGAAACTCGCTCCCACAGGCTGAAGATGCGGGCCAAATCGCTTTCCCGGGAGGAGCCTGCTGGGTCCATGTCTGGTCGCGTCGTTCTGTCATGAATCGCTGTGCGGCAGGCAGGAGTTGGACCCAAAATGCAGGACTCACAGACTCGGGGAGGTGAACTCAAAACACAGCTTTATTTGCTGGTAGAACAAACATACAAAACTAGACTAAACTGGGAGACCATAAACTAAGAACTCACAGGGAGATCCACACACAGCATGAGGGACAACGCGACACTGACTCAGAGAAACACAGGGTTTAAATACACTGGGAAGTAACGAGGGGAATGAGACACAGAAGGAGGGCACAGCTGGGAGAAATCAGGACTGACGAGACAAGCAAAGCAGGACGCATTCACATGAGACACGGACCATCAAAGTAAAACAGGAAGTATCACACAGAGACGCGAACTTGACACAGTGGAGACAGCAACTAAGAAATACAGAGACATAAACCATAAGGCAGAGGTCTAAGAACCAAAATACACAGGGAAATACTCAGCTGGGAACACAAGAGACTAGACTAGAGAGAGTAACAAAAAACCAACCATGAGAACATAATGCACAATGCAGAGTGACAGAAAACAAGAAACTCAAACATGCAAAGACACACAATTACACAGAACAGAGGGGACACAGAGAGAAATGAAGGGCAAGGGATCAAAACTAGAAGCCATAGAATAAATCACACACAAGTACAATAATACAAAAATCACAAAGAACTAAAAACGCTGGGTCAGGAGACCCAGGACCGTGACACCTTCCCATTTTACTTTCTCGACTGTTAAAGAATAAAATCATTGTGCTGTTTTTTCTTCACACAGATTTTGTTCAAGCTGTTTTCTTGATGGAGAACTACGTCAGAAACAGCAGTTTTCCACCAAGGCGGCGTACACCAGAGTTGGGGGACGTAAGTCACCTGCATCTATAAACGAACACAAAAAGCCAAAAGTGTGAACTACAGGTGTAAGGTTTGAATCACAGGAAGAAATATTGAAAAATCCATTCAAAACTGAACACCTGTTATGAATTTTATGATTTCATAAAGCTTTAATGGGTACATAACACTTCAACACCAAAGGAAAAACACCTGTGAACTAGAACTGCATAAACGCATTAAGTGTTGTCCTCAAACCTAAATTACTTTCTGCCCTTGAAGCAGTTTATCTCTGCCTACAGGCCCAGTTGAGCCAGGCAGCTGGATAACCTGATAAGTGTGTGGTCTATACAACGTGCTGCAGCTTGTGTGTTTTCCTGAACTACTGTACTAAACAAACTTTATTATATAGTACCTTCATGCAACATTATACCTCCTTTAATACCCCTGACCCCAATGTTTGTGTGGATTCACCCATTTTTTTTTAACAGTTCAGCCAAGAAATGATGCAAATTTGTAACAAATAAGCCAGTTATTTTACAGAAAGGGTGCACATTTTTAGCAAATTACTTGTTTGACTAAGACTTGAGTAAGGTTTGACATCTTTGAAAATTTCATCTCTAGCATTCAAGAATGAATTTGAGTTGAAATATACACATCATATTTGTCTACTCGCTGACGTGTTTTAACAGAAGGACAAAATGTTAAGGTTCTACATGCACACGAGGTCAAGCTAAATACGTCAAACGCCGTTTTTAATTAGGTGGTAAAACTGCCAGAAGAGGCAGTCTCTCTGATGCAGTTTCTTGTGAAAAGCCAAAGAGCGCACACACGCAACGCAGCAACAGTGCGCCTGTGCCGCGAGGGATGGCTGAACAGTACACGACTCGACCTCAATGAGGCAGCAAGATCTGAGTTTGATGCAGGACCTGCCTGGAATTACTAGGAGGACAAAATGCGGAGTTATGAGTTCACATTGTCGCCGTGTTGAGTCGCCGCTGTGCAGTAATGAGTGTGAGACGGGGCTATCCAGATTACTGTGCCGTGAATAATGTGTAGAGCTGCCGAGCTGCAGATCTTCTGACTGGGAAACTTGTTTGTCGGTTGTTTTGATCCGAAACAAGATGCATCTCTTTCGGACTCACAATTACCAAGTGTTCCCGGACCGCTGCTCGGTGGAAAAACAGACAATACGGGGCATCAGCTGGGTATGCCTCTTTAATATTTATACATTTACTTAAGCGAAACGACTGCGGAATGTTTCATGGAACATAAGCAAGAATTGCTTTTACTGCATGGTGTCACAATATGCGGATAAGAAGAGATGAGAATGATGACTACGATGACATCATAATTCACTGTCTTTTTATATTGATCCGTTCATTTCCAAAGTAACATGACTTAAAGGCTTAGCGTTCATTAAGAAAAAATAAAATAACATAAAAAGTTTATAAATTTGAGGTGTTGGCACAAAATAGGGCTTCCAAGATGTCATTTGCTTTCTTGCTTTAGTTCATATGAGCTCACTGCTGGTAGAGCTACTGCGAGGGTAAAAGACTGTAATCATAATTTGGTATGCAAATTGGTATCTCCTAAATGTCTGACACATGTTGCCTAAAAGGCCCTAAAAGTATCCTTTACGTTGCAAGTAAGCTTCGAGATTTGGTGCTGAAATAGGAAAGATGGAAAAGTGACAGAACATTTCTGAAGATCTGGGAGCAAAATGTGTGGTTGTGTGAATAGTGCATGTAACTGAGTACAGCCCAGTTTTGTGGCACTTCTCTGTTTATTTGATGTCACTATGCTGCCTTTCCTGCTCTATTTACTAGTTTTCCCAGCCTTACTTTCTCTGTATACTAGCCTCATTATAGAAACCACAGCAGAAACAATTGCAGCTAACAAGCCTACAAATTAGTTAGTTAGAGCAAATTAATTGACATCAGCATTTTCATGTGTCCAACTTTTCAAAATTCCCTCTGAATTATTATTATAGCTTGTTTTCATTGTTATTGATGTTGATGTTTTGGCTATTAAACAGACCAAGGAGTGTGAACCCTTCTCTTTTGGTTGTGGCTGACTGCGGTAGCATTTCTTGCCACTGTCTTAGTTTTTGAAAACCTATCATCGGTTGATTCCAGGAAAATAGATGGAATGTCATCCATTTAAGCAGCTGTTTTAGTCATATACAGAATAAATAAAATTAGCTCAGCCTTAACTATGTAAATCAGCTGGAGTCTCTGCATTTTGTAGATATTCAGGAACGCTTCCAAGTAGACTGAAGCAGGTTCCTCTATTGTTGTAGCAGTTGGCTGTGGTGACACAGGAAGGTAACAAAGCATATTTCATTATTATTATTTACCTCGGGTTATAAATAGTGCATTGTTTATTGTTCACGTTCCCTGAAACACCCTTGCTCAGTTTACAGAAGAGTTTGTAGAAGAATGCAAAATGAGGGAGGTTTCGGTTGCCAGGTCACAGGACGACACATAACAGCGCTGAAAGTCTTCTAAATTTACCTGATTTTTAACTATCAGGGGGCCAAAGATAACGTGCAGAGACTGTGTCCCAAACTACCTGCTTTTACCAGCCAAATATCAATGTCATACTTCCGTGAACTAGTTAAAAGTTCTGCATGAACAGCAACAATTGCTTTGGATTTTTTTACCATAACACTATGATGCACAACACATTAATCTAGAAGTATAAAAGTATCAATCTTTTTTTGAACGTCAGAAGTATCGCTGAACCGGATAAAACCGAGGGATATCTTACAGCTGACAAATTACAGAACTTGAAAACATGCTAAATCATCCTAAATGCAAAATTGACAAATGCATGCATTCACATTGTGCATTGTGCATTTCAAATATTGTTTGTGCTATGCCAGCACATTAGTGGAATCTGACTCTGTAACAGGTAATAGCAAGCCTGTATGCTGTATTTGGTTTTACTCAAAGCTGTTTAGTTGTTTGGCAGTAGAGTGATATCCAATCTTTCTATTCATTGTCGTGTGTTATTAGTAATAAGCCCTGAAGGTTAAGCTAATTCTTTCTCTGAGCACATGAGGCAGATAAGAGCACAGCTGAGCTCATTTTTCTGTCATCATTTGCAGCATCCCTCCTGGACTTCTTGCTCCTGCATACCAGTGCTGACACATGGACACAATGCAGAAAAAATACCTCACATACATAAGGGTTCCTAAGTGTGTCTGTCGAACAGATATTGAAATGTTCTCCACATGTTTTTAACTTACGAGGCACGTTTGTTTTGATTGGCTCATAAATTAGCTATGCTATGCATAATGTTTCATGGAGTTACTGCCATTCAGTGGCAATTGGGTTACAAGCTAAATTGTGGTCCATTCAGGCTAATATCACATGATGTAGCTGCCTGTACAGCAGGCCAAATAAAACATGCCACAAAGTGTGTGTGCAGTAGAAGCAGAGAAACCGATGTCTATCTCCGATGTGAAGAATCACATCAGCTACTGTTTGTTTACATGTCTTCTATGTCACGTGAGTGCTCTGCATATTTACCTTTTTTTGTTTTGTTACAACTCTTACAATCCATCAATTCAGTAGAAAGAGAGAGATTTGTGTTAAAGTGACACTAGTAAATTATTAGAACTGTGAGGCAAGTTGAAACGTAGTGTGTCCTTTATATTTTCAATTAGTTACACTGAACCCAATTACCTTGGGAATACAGACAGACAACAACAGCCGCAAGATGGTCATAAAAACATAAAATCTAAGCAACAAAGGGGAAGTCTGACTTGGGTCAAAGTACAAACGTGGGAATGTTGAATATTTTTACATGGTAGGACGTTAGAGATAGCAATGATTTGACTCTTTTAAGTGAGCATTTCAAGAGTGTAATGAAAAATCATCAATATTGTTTACCTGTGGCAGCTGCTTCAGTATTAATCTTTAAATGTTCAGGTTCAATTACTTTTTACATGAAAGGATAGTCTGTAGTTTAAAGCAAATATTTGTTTTAATGAAATTCAAAGAGTTTAACCATGTACCTTCTGTTGCCGAGATCTAAATACTCTTTCCTCCCACTTCATTACACACACTTGACAACCACCCACACCATGTTGGAGACAATGGCACATCACAGGTTGAGATAATGCATCTGTAGTGACCTTCATACCAAAGAAAAGAAAACAATTTTCCGTTTCTCGATGGTCCAGCTTGGTTGTGTTTCTTTCAGACTAGCTACAACAAGATTGTCATCAACAACCAGCCCAGCTAGTTCCTGTGGAATGCTGCTCCCGAGCAATTTATTTTCTTTATTTTAGAGGTTTTAGATATGGAGAAACGGTTCACTGGGTATAAAGTATGTCTTTCTGTTTCTCCCAGACTCCACTGCCAGAGGCTCTGAATTCAAAGGACACTATGAAGCAGGTATGTGTGCCAACATTTAACAGCATTTCAGTGGTGCTTTGAGACTCTCACTCTGACCATAAGGAGAACCACAATGTGAGAGCAGAGGTAAGATTTAAAGCAGAGTGTAAACACCTTCACCCCTGTCCTGAAA
This sequence comes from Copadichromis virginalis, assembly GCF_057382275.1. NCBI lineage: Eukaryota > Metazoa > Chordata > Actinopteri > Cichliformes > Cichlidae > Copadichromis > Copadichromis virginalis. The sequence goes on from NC_140637.1 coordinate 30,001,466, forward strand.
GATAATTTAAGCACATGTGAGATCTATTGTTGGTTATCACTAATTAGCTGATTAAACTCTAGTTAGCCTTTGACAAGTTTCACTGCACTGGTGGCTTTAGTTTTACTGACCTCCAGTATAATTCAGAGTTGCAGAGCTTGCATCCTCTCAAACTGCTGAACTTGTTCTTTTGTTGTTTATAATATCCTGCATTACTACTCAACCGAGTTTTAAAAAAACACATTCCTTGCAGGGGCAAGCAGTCATAAGGAGTCTAAAGAGCACTCCAAGGCCCACAATAAATTGACCCTCCCCACTCTCCTGAGTCCTACCTAACTCAGTCCAGGCCCCTCATGTTGCTTTATCTCAGCTTCTTCAACAGCATGCCAAGTAGTGAACCTTTAAAACCCTGATAAGAAGAATTGACAGGGAAAGTGGCTTCTGTTTAGGTTCAGTGGTCTCCCTGCGACAGAAAAGGTAGAAAGCAGTACAGAGAGTGCATCTTTCAACTCCTACCCATATGGAAAAGAAATAGTAAAAACTTATAAAAGACTTGCATAAGATGTGGCCTACTTCATATAGTGAATCATATAAGGCTTATATGATTTACTCATGAAAGTGGCCACTTTCTCATTACTTTCATATATTGTTTTCATAAGTATCCAAAACATACAAGTTTCATTTATGTAATTTTTCAAGGGATCTTATATCTGCTTTTAATACAAGTTTCACACAAGACAGATACAAACTTTATAAGATTTATATATATCTTTTCCATATGGGTAAATAATCAACCCTGTGAATATTTTCGGGTTTGTAAAGACACAGAGGGAGGACAGAGCAACTGAATCTGCAGGAGACATGTGTTGCTAACCTCATTGGGGGTTTTTTTTGTTATTGTTGCTTAGCAAATGTTTGCTCCCGATTCTAAAAGTCAGTAGTGAGCATCATACATTATGATAGCACTGTACAGGATTGGTGTTTTTAATAAGCAAGGTTTGATTGTGCTCCAACATTTTCCAATTCAAACATGAAATGGAAACGGAAATCTGTCTGTAATCTCTGAAAAGCTTTTTTTTTTTTACCGTACATTTTTACCCATGTTTGTGGTATATATGTTTGCTGAAGAAGTGTGGCGTTGCTGTTTTTTCTCACAGAGAAAGAGAGGGGTAAAAATCAGCCCAAAGATGAAGCTGCTTGTCAACTCACTCTGTGCTTCTCACACAACACAGCCCACTGAGGTCAAAGAGAAAGTAGAGAAATGTCTCGCCTACAAAGGAGACATGCAGTGAATGCTGCACTCATCAATATTCCACTGAATGAGACAAAGGCATGAAATTAAACATTTTAAAAGAGCATGACTAATGGTTTTAGTCACCATCAGATTTAAGTCAAAAAGGATAAGACAGAGAAAAGATAATCCAATTGAGCTGTGATAAAGACAATTACAAGCTTTTCTCAAGCATCTAGCATGTTTGAGTAAACTGTACAACCTGTAGAACAGCTGTTCTTTGCCTGGTCCTGCAAAAATTGGCTGTAGTAATTTATAATCACAGATTAGAATCATTTCCTTGACAATTTGAGTATGATCTAGTATGGATCACGTGAGTATTATACTATACATATTCAGTCATAAATCACCTAATAATGTAGGTTCCTGACTTTAAAATTACCTAAACAACAGTATAGTGCCCTGTCATGAATATATTATGGCCGCCTGTCCAACTGTTATAGATGGCATATACATCACTGGAATATTTCTAACATTTTGAGTTATTTTCCAGTGTTAGAAAATCAGCACTGCTCAGTGTTAGCCATTGTTAATCTTCAAAACTGACTAGGTTACTTTTAAACATATAACACTGTCAAAAGTGTTAATTTAACACTCAACAGTGTTGTATTTAACACTCAGAGGTGTGGACCCATATAGACACTCTCCAGTGTTAATTTAACACTGGAGATTTTGCTGTGTATGCACGGGCTGAGTGTGTGTTGTACTCTGTGTCACTGACTGGCACACCTGTGGGAAAAATGTTTGCTCTTTAATTTCACTCACTAGAAACAGTTACATGTGTGTTGTAGTTCTCAGATAATGGGATTAGATGGCCTAGTTCAGGAAGCAGACTCAACCACATATAGTCAGCAGCAGAGGGCTCACAGTGATGTATGGCTTTTGATGTTGTTTTTGTAAGGAATGAGTTAGGTAATGGAAAGTCGCCTCATCAAGAAAATAAGTTGGGAGTTGACAGGCATGAGAATGTGACTGCAGGAGCCCCATGGGAAAATGGGCCTCTGGGAATACAAGTGACCTCACGACACACTAACTTCAGCAGGGCACAGCAGAGGCCTCAGGACGCATTTACTCTGTTGATGTCAGGTCTGGGAAGAGTCCAGTGTCAGGGCGATAGGTTAAAGTGTACACTGTGCCTGCAGCTGTTAATTGCAATTTTAAATTTGAATTAACAACTTTGTGTGAACTTGGATTTACCAAGGATGTGTTATGGCCCACTTTAAATAGGGAAAACCAGGGGCTGTGTTGGAGTCATCGAGGCATGATGTCAGCAGATAAGTCAAACAGTAGGTGTTTTTACATCCTGAATGAATTGCAGAAACCTACAGGAGACAGAAAGTAGTTTCTGTTGCTGGCTTCTTTGCATTGCATTCTTAAGAAAAGAATATAGGAAGTAATCCGTGTTGGATTTTGTGTGAATCTCCAGGTCACCACCTTAGACAAACAACAGTGTCTAGGGGAAAATCCACAGCCTGTGTCAAGCATGTAATCACAAGACCTGTGGGAGTCAACCAGGGAGGCGCAGAATTAAAGTTTGTGCGACTGTCAGTCATTGAGACAGTAAATATCGTTGGGTGGTAGTTTAAATCAATTCTTTTATGTTCAAAATACAAAGCATAAAGCATGAGAAGGTCTAAAATTGGAGAGCTGAATTTCAGCCACAAACAAAGTACATTCTTGTTACGTAAGCTTTGCCTCTGCATGAGTGGCTGGCAGGTTGTGCACCCTTGTGTGCAGGTCTTTGTGAGTTTAAGCCTGACCTCAGTGTGTTATGTGCAGCTATGTGTATTTGTATTACCAATATTGTTGGGACTATAGGGACAAAAAGAAAGCCCCCATAATCTCACTAAATTTGAAGATTTGGGTTTAGGTTAAAGTTATGGTCTAGGTTAATGCAACCCTTTATATTATGGTGTGTGTGTGTGTGTGTGTGTGTGTGTGTCTGGGTGTGTGTGTTTGTGTGTGTGTGGTCTGTTTGTCCCCATAACAACCCTTATAGGGACAAAATGCCTGTCCCCATGAGTTTAAAGGCATTTTTGAGACTCAAAATGTGGTTTTAGTGTCAGAGTTACAATTAGGTTATGGTTAGGTTCAGCCATTCATTTTTGATGGTTAGGGTTAGGGTAGGCGGCTATGGAAAGCATTATGTCAATGGGATGTCCCCACTAAGATATGAAAACAGGACTGTGTGTGTGTGTGTGTGTGTGTGTGTGTGTGTGTGTGTGTGTGTGTGTGTGTGTGTGTGTGTGTAGGTGTGCTGTTGAGAATGAGTGGTGGGGACATCAAAGCAGGTTAAAGGGAAACTAGTTCAGAGTTGTCATACAGTTTGTTGTTGCTCTGTGCTGGCCAGAGTCAGAAGCTGGAAAGTCAGTGAAGTTTCAGAGCATTTAAGTTTGCATCTTTAACACCTTTTCACCTCTGTGCAACCCCCAAAAACACTCCATTACACTTTGACACCTATGCAACCCCCACAAACACTCCATTACACTCCAACACCTACAGAAGTCTCCACACACAACATTGTTCAAAACTGAGGGGGAAATTGTCTTCCTCACTTTCACAAACACTCGTTTCTTTTGCTGACTTCGGCCTTTCACCAACCCAAAAATTGGCAGAAATTGTGTTTATAAAAAACACTTCACCTAATACAGTAACTTTGCTGTATTTGCTAACTTCACCTATCTTTCATGTTTATCAAGTTTCTCTCAGATCGCGTGGTGAAGGCAGCCAGATCAGTATATAGTGTCATGATTGAGAAGAACCCTGGTCTGATCCGAGATAGAAAGCATCACCTCAAAACATACAGGTACCTATTCTGGCGATGTGCTTTAGTTCATGATTAAAAGTAACAGTGTCTCTTAATTACATGCAAATTTCTCTCATAGGCAATGTTGCTCCGGTAAGGACCTTGTTGACTGGCTGATGACCCAAAATGAAGGCCTCCAATCAAGAAGTCAGGCAGTGGGAATATGGCAGGTCTTAGTGGATGAGGGAATACTTCTCCATGGTAAGAACTGAAGAGCTAACTTTTGAAGAATTTAGTATCCATCCAGCCATCCATCCATTTTCATCCGCTTTGTCCGGGGCCGGGTCGCGGGGGCAGCAGCCTAAGCAAAGAGGCCCAGACCTCCCTCTCCCCAGCCACCTCCTCCAGCTTATCCGGGGGAATACCAAGGCGTTCCCAGGCCAGCCGAGAGATATAATCTCTCCAGCGTGTCCTGGGTCTGCCCCGGGGCCTCCTCCCGGTGGGACATGCCTGGAACACCTCACCCAGGAGGCGCCCAGGGGGCATCCTTGTCAGATGCCCGAACCACCTCAGCTGGCTCCTTTCGATGTGGAGCAGCAGCTGCTCTACTCTGAGCCCCTCCCGGATGGCCGAACTTCTCACCCTATCTCTAAGGGAGAGGCCGCTTGTATCCGCGATCTCGTTCTTTCGGTCACTACCCACAGCTCGTGGCCATAGGTGAGGGTAGGGACGTAGATCGACCGGTAAATTGAGAGCTTCGCTTTTACATTCAGCTCCCTCTTCACCACGACGGACCGGTGCAGCGTCCGCATTACTGCAGCTGCAGCCCCAATCCGTCTGTCGATCTCCGGCTCCCTTCTCCCATCACTCGCGAACAAGACCCCGAGATACTTGAACTCCTCCACTTGGGGCAGGAACTCATCCCCGACCCGGAGTGGGCACTCCACCCTTTTCCGGCTGAGAACCATGGCCTCAGATTTGGAGGTGCTGATCCTCATTCCCGCTGCTTCACACTCGGCTGCGAACCGCTCCAGTGCGAGCTGGAGGCCCTCACCCGATGAAGCCAACAGAACAACATCATCTGCAAAAATCAGAGATGAGATTCTGAGGCCACCAAAGCGAAAGCCCTCCGCCACTTGGCTGCGCCTAGAAATCCTGTCCATAAAAATTATGAACAGAACCGGAGAATAAGGGCAGCCCTGGCGGAGCCCATCACCCACCGGGAACGAGTCCGACTTATTGCCGGCAATGCGAACCAAGCTCTTGCGACGGTTGTATAGGGATCGAATGGCCCGTAGCAATGGGCCAGACACCCCATATTCTCGCAACACCTCCCACAGGACACCCCGAGGGACACGGTCGAATGCCTTCTCCAAGTCCACAAAACACATGTAGACTGGTTGGGCAAACTCCCATGCACCCTCAAGTATCCTGGAGAGGATAAAGAGCTGGTCCAGTGTTCCGCGACCAGGACGAAAACCGCATTGTTCCTCCTGTATCCGAGGTTCGACTAACGGACGAACTCTCCTTTCCAGCACCCTGGCATAGACTTTCCCAGGGAGGCTGAGGAGTGTGATCCCCCTGTAGTTGGAACACACCCTCCGGTCCCCTTTCTTGAAGATGGGGACCACCACCCCGGTCTGCCAGTCCACAGGTACTGCCCCTGATCTCCACGCAACATTGCAGAGGCGTGTCAACCAGGACAGCCCTACAACGTCCAGAGCCTTCAGGAACTCGGGGCGGACCTCATTAACACCAGGGGCTCTGCCACCAAGGAGTTGTTTAACTGCCTCAGTGACCTCGCCCCCGGAAATTGGCGGGTCATTCCCCTCATCCCCAGAGTCTGCTTCCTCCTCGGAAGACGTGTCAGTGGGATTAAGGAGGTCCTCGAAGTATTCCTTCCACCGCCTGACAATTTTCTCAGTCGACGTCAGCAGCGCTCCGCCAGCACTATACACAGTGCAGGTAGAGCACCGCTTTCCCCTCCTGAGACGTCTGACGGTTTGCCAGAATCTCTTCGAGGCAGCCCGAAAGTCTTTTTCCATGGCCTCTCCGAACTCCTCCCACACCCGAGTTTTTGCTTCAGCCACTGCCCGAGCCGCATTCCGCTTGGCCTGTCGATACCTGTCGGCTGCCTCCGGAGTCCCACAGGCTAACCAAGCCCGATAGGACTCCTTCTTCAGCCTGGTGGCTCCCTTCACCTCTGGTGTCCACCATTTGGTTCGGGGATTACCACCACGGCAGGCACCAACCACCTTGCGGCCGCAGCTCAATGCAGCAGCTTCGGCAATGGAGACGCTGAACATGGTCCATTCGGACTCAATGTCCCCAGTCTCCCTCGGAATGCTGTTGAAGCTCTGCCGGAGGTGTGCGTTGAAGATCTCGCGGACTGGGGCCTCTGCTAGACGTTCCCAGCACACCCTCACTACGCGTTTAGGTGCACCAGGTCTGTCCAGCGTCTTCCCCCGCCACCTGATCCAACTCACCACCAGGTGGTGATCAGTTGACAGCTCAGCCCCTCTCTTTACCCGAGTGTCCAGAACATATGGTCGCAGGTCTGCTGATACGATTACAAAATCTATCATCGACCTACGGCCTAGAGCATCCTGGTGCCACGTGCACTTATGGACACTCTTATGTTCGAACAGGGTGTTCGTTATGGCCAAACTGTGATTAGCACAGAAGTCCAATAACAGAGCACCGCTCGGGTTCAGATCAGGGAGGCCGTTCCTCCCAATCACGCCCCTCCAGGTCTCGCTGTCGTTACCCACGTGAGCATTGAAGTCTCCCAGCAGGACAACAGAGTCTCCAGGTGGAGCACCCTCCAGCACCCCCCCCCCCCCCCCCCCCCCCCCCCCCCAGGGACTCTAAGAAGGCTGGGTACTCTGAACTGCCACTCGGCGCATAAGCGCAGATGACAGTCAGGACCCGTTCCCCGACCCTAAGGCACAGGGAACAAACCCTCTCGTCCACCGGGAAAAACCCCAACGTACCGGCAGCAAGCCGAGGGGATATTAGGATACCCACCCCAGCCCGCCGCCTCTCACCAGGGACAACTCCAGACTGAGACAGAGTCCAGCCCCTCTCCAGGAGACTGGTTCCAGAGCCCAAGCCATGTGTAGAGGTGAGCCCGACTATATCTAGCCGGTACCTCTCAACCTCACGCACTAACTCAGGCTCCTTCCCCACCAGAGAGGTGACATTCCATGTCCCTATTGCCAGTCTTGGCAGCCGGGGGTCAGTCCGCCAGGGCCTCCGCTCCTGGCCGCCACCCGGCACACAATGCACCCGACCCCTATGGCGCCTCCTGCGGGTGGTGGGCCTGCGGGAGGATGGGCCCATGTCTCCTCTTCGGGCTGTGCCCGGCCGGGCCCCATGGACTAAGGCCCGGCCACCAGACGCTCGCCCTCGGGCACCCTCCCCGGGCCTGGCTCCAGGGCGGGGCCCCGGTAACCCTATCCCGGGCAGGGTAAACTGTTCCCTCGATGTCCTTTTCATAAGGGTCTTATGAATCGCTCTTTGTCTGGTCCCTCACCCAGGGCCAATTTGCCATGGGAGACCCTACCAGGGGGCAAAAGCCCCCAGACAACATAGCCCCTGGGATCCCTGTGACACACAAACCCCTCCACCACGATAAGGTAGCGATTCAAGGAGGGGAAGAATTTAGTATTTTGATGAAAAATAGGAAGGATACTTGTCATGTGTTGGGTGAATTTAGGGCTTCTTGTGAACTGTAGATGAATGTGGAATAATGTCCAAACAAATTACTTTTCATGTATTCTGATGATAATGCTTTTGGTAGCACTTAGAAATGTCCCAGACATGCTCGAGTATCTTGAAATCTGGTGACCGAGTCTACCATGACATTTGTTTTGCGTTGTTATTTCAGTCAGTCAAGTGTTCACTAACCACTTAAGCTCTTTGGATGAGACACTGTCTTCCTGGAAGAGACCACTCCAATCAGGACAGAAATGCTTCATCATCAAATGAAGGAACTCACTCAGAAAGCATTTGCATTTATTTCCATATATCTAAAGTTTTATAAATGACCGGCATAAAACTTATCTAAAAATTTACTCATCTGCCTCGTTGTTGTTTCTAAAGCAACGTGTGTGTTGGAGTTGTCTAACCGCATTCTTGCATTTCATTTTAAGGGTTTTATTTTCTCTTCTGTGTTTTGTCTCAATCAAAGTGAAACACGAGTTGAATTTCCTCGACAAGGACACACAGTTCTATCGCTTCCAAGACTCCCAGTTTGGACTTAACCACATATTGAATGAGAAGGATTCAGAGGATGAACTAGGGGAAGCTCTGTCTCTGCTGTCTCAGCTTGGTCCTGATGCTCTGCTCACTATGATTCTACGTAAATGGTCAGTTTGTTTAGTTGTTACATGAGCATTTCCTCATGATAACCTGTATTGTATTGTCAGAAAGCTTCTTACAACAAGTTCAAGGTGCTAGCAAAGTTACTGTATTTTGTTTTGTTTGGCTTATTATGTTCTTCTTCTTTCCTTTTTTTTTTACAGCCCCAGTCAGAGGAGTCCCGAGGACTTGGAGGTTATCTACGAGGAGCTGCTCCACGTCAAAGCTGCCGCTCATCTCTCCTCTTCAGTCAGTCTCTATAAACTCCCCTAACATTTTTAAAGGCTCTACATATTGATTTTTTTTTTTAATGTGAACTGTTATCAAGTTTTCGTGATAGTTAACCATGGATTTGATCTGATATATTTTATTAAAATATATTTTTTTTAAAAGACACTATTCTACTTGCATACATCAACCATAATATTTTTCTTTTGTATTTTATGCCACATGAAAGAAATGTTAAAAATACACTGGAAATATGAAAGTGAAAATCAAGAAAAACCCATTTACAACAATGATAGCAAAAGGTATCAGTGCGCTTCTGTCTGTTCTTGTCCTGCTGTGCCTGTAGGTGCGTAAGGAGCTGGCAGCAGTGCTGGTCTTTGAATCACATGCCAAAGCTGGAACAGTCTGTGAGTTTACACAGCTTCATTGTGTTGCTGAATCACACGATAATACGGTTCTTATGCACAGAAAATAGCATCTTTTTCTGTGAAACATTCATTGTTTCCAGAAAATAAGATTAAGACTATTCAGACCGTCTAATGTTATAATTAATTTCTTTGTTTACTGTGGATAAGAAGATCATCAGGTCTTTTTTCTCTTCAATCCTACCCATTTCTTTAATGTTAAAGCCATATTTAACAAAGTACTTTTAAGGAAGGTGCTCTCAAGGTGTGATCTTCTAGGAGTTGTAATGGTTAGAAAGATATATGACTGACTGATGTGGTTTCTTTCTGCTTGTTTTTCAATATAGTGTTCAGTCAAGGGGATAAAGGAACCTCTTGGTACATCATCTGGAAAGGCTCTGTAAATGTGATCACGCACGGCAAGGTAAAGCCAGTGGTTCCAAATTAATAAAACCCACTGTCTCTAATAAAACACGTTGCAATTGATTTCAAGTATGCTGTATAGCTCAGAGTATTGTGTGCATATAGGGTCTGGTGACTACTCTACATGAAGGTGAGGATTTTGGGCAACTAGCTTTGCTAAATGAGCAACCTCGAGCCGCCACCATCATCTTGCGAGAGGACAATTGTCATTTCCTTCGTGTTGATAAACAGGACTTCATAAGGATCCTCAAGGTTTGTTGGATTTCCTCTTACTGCATTTTTATCACCAGAAGTTGTCTGTCAGACATCGGGTGCTTACTGAACACATGTAGCCCCATGTGACAATTTAAGAGATGTGAGATTCACGCAAATTTTCAAATAACTTTTCAAACTGGTTGTCATCCTTCTCTGTCCTTCAGGACGTGGAGGCTAATACAGTGCGACTGGAAGAGCACGGAAAGACTGTGCTGGTGTTGGAAAAGAGTGCAGACTCGACTGAACAAGGAGGAGCAGGGAACAGCAGCAAGTAAGCGACTCTGACCTACTAACTTCTATAAAATACTGCAGTTAATTTACAAGTAGGTTTATGATCATGAAGACGCTTTGCCTGGGTGTGGGCTGATAATGCATGGCTCTAATACAAACACTGCATCACAATAAGTGATGATTACATAAATTTTTTTTAAAGATGTGGTTAACCGTTTATTAATGGAGTATTACCTAACACTCACATAATAGGCGGACTTTAACCCTGCCTTTCTGAGTGACGTGTTATCAGTCTTGAACCACTTTATCAAGTATGAAGGTCAATTAAGTTGATGCAGGACTCTTATTTAGATTACGTTTAAACCACTTTTTTCTCTTTACTTGTAAATCTACACAATTGAAAAGAACATTTATTCTCTGAACATTCAGTCCCTTTTTGTGCTCTCAAAGTTTTGAATTGAATTTGATTAATATAGCAATCAATTCAAAACAGTTCAAGGCACTTTATATTGCATTGTAGAGATCCTTTGATGTTGGAGAGAAAACCCAGCAATCAGACGATCCCCCATGAGCAAGCACTTTGTGATTATGGAGAAGAATAACTTAGTTTTAACAGAAACAGACCTCCAGCAGAACTATGCTCAGGGAGGGGCAGCAATCAGCTGGCTGTGGAGGGGTGAGGGAAAGAAAAGAGGAAAAGAGGAGAGCATAAATAGACAAGAGCATAACAAAGTATGTGAGAGAGTACACAAAAGTTAATAACATGAGGTAGCGTCATGTAAAAGCATCATGAGCGAAAGAGGGGTGTGGAAATTAGAGATGTGCTGGAAGGTGAAGTGTTTTAAGCAAACACAGTAAAGCTATGATCTGAAACAGACAGAGCGCTATTGTCTACGCGGCTGTGATATACAGCTAAGAACTTTCAAAGTGTTGTAAACACAGTCTGCTAGACAAACTATGCAATGATTACGTCAAGAGACTTTTTGTGCTTCTTCTTTTTGAGGAGATAACAAGTCAACATTTACACAACAAATACTTTTTAATTAATTTATTGCTTTATTTATGTGGATCAATGTAAGGCAAACACAAGGTTTTGAAAGTTATTCTTTGTTTTTTTTCTGTCTTGCTTTTTGCAGGTACACAGTTATGTCAGGAACACCTGAGAAAATCTTGGAACACCTACTGGAAACAATAAAGTTGGAGTGTAATGGAAATGATGCTATAGGTGACACTGTTAAGATTACAGATACCTGTTTTCTGTTGTTGAAAAATGTTCAGACCAAGTCAGTTACTTTGTAATCACTGTATTATGGTGATGATTGTGTCCCTGCAGCTTCTTGTGTGAGTGACTTCCTGCTCACCCACAAAGTCTTCATGCCCTCCAGCCAGCTCTGTCCTGCACTACAGCACCAATATCCTACAGTGTCATTTATACTGACAACAGTGAAGCTAGTGTTGTTTATGAGAATTACTGTAGTCAAACAAAGCTGTATTATAGTGTATTTTTGTAATATAATGGAATTCTCAGTGCATTTTATTACCAGAATAAATTGTTATAGTTAATGTTGTTTTTATTTTGTAATTAAGGTCTTATGTGTTATACCCTTAACCAACATTGCACTTACCAGGCACAGCTTGCTGAGGGCTCAGAGCAGGAGAAGACTGCCTATGTTCTCAACATTAAGCAGAAAGTAGTAAAGTTGGTTGGCCAGTGGGTGGCACTGTTTGGCCTTCACCTGAAAGAAGACCCTATTGCCTTGGACTTTCTGGAGGTGAGATCTCAGCCTCAAAGTCATAAATTAAAATTTTAAACATATCACTGTGTGATTTTTGTGTCAGTATGTTTTTTTTCATCAATCATTTTATTTTAATGTTGGGGTTGAAACAGAGATTAAAGAAAGATATGGCACCGAATTCACAACTGTTCAACGTGCTGAAGGACTTCAGAGAAAGGAGGAGGACAAAAGTGTACGCACTATCAGATCATGTTTCATATTTCTTAACAATTCACAAGTCATAGATATTCTTCGCATACTATTTAACACTTTAATTCTTCTATACTTTTTCAGGTTGGAGAATGGCTATCAGTCACTGAGCAGGGTAAGTTATTGAGTGTGTGGAAACAAAGTACAGGTTTCTGGCACAACTTCGCCTACTTCAAAGGTGCATGGAGAAGAGCAGATGTCTTAAGAGGCTGAAGCTCCAGCAACTCTTGTAGTATGAGGAACAACCCATTAAGTAAAGAAAATTGGCCCTTTTTCAGAGATATCATGTCCAAGAAAATTCTCTTACAGTAGCAACTCCTTAAGGTATTCCTTAACTGGATCATATTTGAGCACTTTTTAAATAGTATGTTTTCTATGGTTTTAAACCAGTTTTTTATCCTTTACCATATTTTGTCACAGTCCTGGGTCAGTGACCCAGTGTTTTGGATTTTGTATTGTTATTTTTTATTAGTCTTTGGTTTCATCTTGGTTCATATATATCAGGGTTTGATTTCTGTTTTGCATTTCAAGTTCTTTAGGTTTTGGTTCCTGTGCTCCTCATGTCCCTGTACTCAGTGCACCCTCTGTTTACCTGCCGCGGTCCCGCCTTTCCTGTCTAGTCAGTATCGTGTGTCTGAGTCTGTGTCTGGAGGGTCTGTCTGTGTGTTTCCTGTTTTACTTTGAGGGTCCGTGTCTCAGGTTAGTGTATTCTGTCTTGCTTCCCTTGAGCAATTAGATTCAGGTGTGTCGCCCTCCTGTGCACCACTTCCTTGTTACCAAGTGTGTGTATTTAGTGTCCGTGTCTTCTACTGCTCGTCGTCGCATGGTACCCTCACTCTAGCTGTGTGTTCTGTCTCCCTTACCGGTTTAGCTTATGTTTGTATCTCTCGGTTTAGTTCAGTTTGTGTCCAGCAATAAAGCTGTTAAAGCTCACATCTGCCCTTTTCGAGTCTACATTTGGGTCCTCTATCCCTGCCTGGACACAGCCATGACATATTTAATTTATTTTGAGGGGGGGCTCATAAGGTATAAGGCCCAGTTGGCCTTATATCTATTGGTGAATATGTATGCTGAATAATTTTCTACTAAAAATAAAATTTCCTCCCCAAAAATACACATTTGAGTGGATTGATGGATATGTATACCAGACATATATCACAGCTTGTCTTTTCTACTTAAACTCTCTACTTAAAATGTGTTCTATTTAAAGTTGTATCTGCAGTATATTTTTGATAACCCTGACAGAGGCTAAAGGCCAAAATGAAAGTTTTTCTTTATACTACAAGTCCTACTGGAGCTTAAACCCTTTGGGATGTTTGCCAAAAAGTGTGACAGAGTGTAAGAAATGTCTTTCTACTGCCATTAGAGAGTTTAATGTCGCTGAAGTGTCACTGAGTCGCCTTTTATATTATTGGCAGAACCACCAGTTTGATTGGTTTTCAAACTTTGAGGAGTCAGTTGGGAGGGTTCAACCAATCAGAGCACATGATAAAGGTGAGTAAAGCTCAAACACTACAGCTGACAATAATCAAGAAAACCAAATCCCCATAATAAGGATAGAAGTCTAGTGGGGGATATTTAAATAAATGAAAAAAGGAAACGACCTGAAATTGATGGCAAATCATACAAACATCATACATAAACTTTTACATCTATCTTTACCAACAACTTCAAAATCAAACCTGGCTAAATTTGTGTCTGAAATATAGCTAAACAGTATAAACAGTTTTGCTAGATGTTCATGTTTAATGTTCACTAAAAATACTGAATATAAAGTTCAACTTGGTCACTATATGCATTAAATAGCAGTATGGAATAGAAAGCGTGGCAAGATCCGCATCTTCAGCACCAATGTGAAAGCAGTCCTCCTGTATGGGTCCGAGATACAGATACAGATTTTCATCAGCAAGTGCTTGCGACACATCCTTAACATCAGATGGCCTGAGAAGATCTCGAACACAGACCTGTGGAAGAGAACCAGCCAGAACCTGGTCGGTCAAGGCATCAAGTAGAGAAAATGGGGCTGGATAGGTCACACACTCCGAAAACCGTCCGACAACTTCACAAGGCAAGCACTGGACTGGCCGCCTGAATGACGTGAACCCAGCTGAAGAGAACGCCCCAGAACAGTCCGTTGGCGTGGTGTTGTTGCAGCCCTATGCTCCACCAGGAGTCTACAGGAAAATTGATTGATTGATGGAATAGTAAAACTAGTCAAAAATGTTTTAAATGCTAAGCTGAAGTCCATATCCAGGTTAGAGTTAGTTTAAATGAACACGTGAATGGCCATGATGACAGATGTTGGGAAAAGGGTTTAGAATCAGTGCTTGTGACGTGTGTGTCACGCAATATGTCAATAAAGGACAACAATCTCAGTATCCAGTAACTTAACAGGCACCATTAGTCTTTAAATTAATCACCAAATTAGCATGATGTGACATTTTATTTTCTGTCCTCTTCTGATTTAGTGTTGTATGAGATCTACAGGCCAGACAACAAACCTCTCACTCCGATGCTGCCGGTGAATACATCTGTACAGGAGATAATGTCAGCATTAGGAAAAGCTGGAGAAGATCATGTCCTCATCAAAATGAACTCCACAGGAGGTGGGAGGCATTAGTCATATGTTTTTGTTTTGTTTTCTAGAACCAACACTTATTTTTCATTAAAATAATCAGTTTTTTGTAGATTGCTAGACTAATGTACTAACAGATGAGTAATTCTGTTTGTCATCAAACCTATGTCGTGTTCACAGAATTTCAAATGCTCTCCTTTTTTTTTAATTACGGTGAAAATTACTCTGTTTCCTATGACTGCGCACAGAAAGAGCTCAGCTAAAGCTGGATGCTACTGCAGTCTACACCGCCCTGGGACTCAACGAGAGACTGTTCATCTGCACAATCAGCGAAGTGGAACAACTGGTGAGGATTTGTTTTCTTCCATAACTTCTTTACCATTTTTTGGTCTATTTAGTTTATTAAAACACACTTATTAAAATACATGAACTCGTTGTCTGTCTGTCCACCAACTCCTCCTACACAATCAGGGGTTGAGCAACCAGACTTGGAAGACAGGTACATCCTATGTCCTTTATCTACATCAGATATTGCTGCCGGTTGTTATCTATGGCAGACATTATGATGTTGCCTAGCAACCAACTATCAACAGGCTAAAAGGATCTGTTTTCTGCATTTACGCATGTACAGCACCTATGAAAACATCCTATCATTTAATTTTGTAACAGTAACATCTCATTTATAGCCACAAAAGCTGAATCATACACAATATTATTATGTTTCATAGCAACTACCTAGCAGCCAAACCTAAAACAACCTATATTTTGCATTTATGTACCTGCAACACCTAATAAAAGCCTCATGTCATTTTCATCTCACAGCCAAGTTTCACCATAAAGTACTGTAGCATGGTCATGAACTAGTAACGATTAATATCATCCTATTCTATTTCATAGAAAATGAGGAGGGGATTTAACTCACGGGATATATTCTAAATATGTTTGTTGTTTATTATGGTTTTTCATATTATGGTTTTGTTGAAAGCAGCATCCCCAACTATAAGGCAAGTCATTAAATGTTCACCTGAACAACATTGTTCCTGATGATTTTCATTCTCTCTGCCACTGCGCCGTCTCTCTCTCTGTCAGACACCTCTAAAGGAGCAGCAGGGTCCAGAGCAAGGAAGCGCTGACGTCCTTGAACAGATGTCTTCTAAAGACATTGCCAGTGAGCTCACCAATTATGACTGGGAGTTGTTCACTGCCATGCACGAGGTAACTTGGCGGCTATGATTGATGTTTCGTTTGATTTTACCAATCAACTGCTTCAAAACTGCTTCAGAACACTAGAGTATTAACTAGTAATTAACTTTAATTGTATTGAATTTGATTTATATAGCATATTTTACAAAAATTGCTATTTCTGTGTACTTTATATTGTAAGATAAAAGCCCTACAACATTAGAGAGTGATACACAATGATCTGGTAATCCCCTTTGAGCAAACACAGCCTGACGGGAGTGAGAAAGAAGAAAGAACCATGCAGGAAGGAGAAGACTGTTTTGGTGGCGAGGGAACCTATAACAGCATTTCCTTTTTGGTTTTAAAGCCTTTTTGTTTCTCAACAGTGTATTTGCCTGTTGTACATTCTTTATGCATGTTCTGAAGTGTTCTGCATTTGTTTTTGTTTTTCTCTGAATTGTTGTTTTTGTTGCATTTTCTAAATGTTGTGGATTTCCCTTTGTAGTTGTGTTTTGTATCTCATGGCCACTACGCCCATAGCTGTTTATTTGCTCACTGACATACATAACCAAAGCTCAAAGTAGCATTCGTGCAACAAAGAACTTTGCATGACTCTCAAACTTTACCGCCTTTTATCTACCAGTATCATCTCTGCCATCAGATTATTTGGGTCATTTCCTGCATGCCTCACATTTCTAAAGAAACAAAAGATACCTGCAAAAGACTTCCTGTCTGCTTGTTTCACGGTGTGTTTAAATTATGCCAGTGGTTGTGACTCATTGTCTGTGTCTCTCCAGGTGGAGCTGGTCTACTACATTTTTGGGCGCCACAAATTCCCTGGAGCCATCACGGCTAACCTAGAGCGGTTTGTGCGTCGCTTTAATGAGGTGCAGCACTGGGTACTGACTGAGCTGTGCCTATGTGAAGACCTCGTGAAACGTGCTATGCTGCTCAAGAAGTTTATCAAGATCGCTTCAGTGTAAGAATTAATTGCATAAACCATACATTTAGCCAAAGCAGGTTGGCCACTGAACAAATAAGCATCTCAACAGTGAAACCTACTGACCTCACGCATGTCTTGCCTTTTTCCCGGCCCTAAAAGGCCGATGGGGTGTTGTCATCACCTTACCGGGTGGGCGGTGTGGACAGTCAAGTTTATGGTTGCGATAACTCAAGAATGACGCAATGTAGGATTTTGAGATTCATGCCATAGGTGCATCTACTATAAATCAAATCTCAGTTTAAATCTCAGTGACGTCAGCTTCAAGGTCAATGTCACATTTTAATGTAATGACACAACAAGGAAGTCATCTACGACTTTCAGAGTCATACCATAGGTGCATCTACTTTACCAGTAAGCAACTCATAGTTTAGACTTGTTGATTGAAACCTCAGATGGTTTGGTGCAAACGTTTGGCCACGGGCGACCGTGGCTCAGGGGGTTGGGAATCGCATCTGTAACCGGAAGGTCGCCGGTTCGATCCCCGGGCTCTCTGTCCTGGTCGTTGTGTCCCTGGGCAAGGCACTTTACCCTACTTGCCTACTGGTGTTGGCCAGAGGGGCCGATGGCGCGATATGGCAGCCTCGCTTCTGTCAGTCTGCCCCAGGGCAGCTGTGGCTACAACTGTAGCTTGCCTCCACCAGTGTATGAATGTGAGAGTGGCATTGTAAAGCGCTTTGGGTGCCTTGAAAAGCGCTATATAAATCCAATCCATTATAATTATGGTTCACAGAGAAATGTGTGAAATATGTGCACATTGCTTTGTGCAGTGGAGCACAGTCGTGCAGGAACAGAAACAGGTTTTCACCAAACTGTTACCACAACATTCGAACCATTAAATTGTTACTAAGACATTTTCAATGTCTTAGTAAGCAGAAGCATTAAGGTTTTCATTCTTTGAAACTAAAAGATCCAGGCCAACTCATTTTTTATCCACTGAGGTGCGGCCCAATACTTTTTTTGTATATAGTATACATTTAGAAAAATTAGCATGGTCTTATACCAAAAAAAGAAATTGATACAGTAAACATTAATATCCTGCTTAATATCATATATTGTAATCATACAGGTATTTTCACTGTGAGTATCCGGGCAGGACCTTTGTACTTACTTTTGTCCCCCCATCTTAAACTTTATCCATCCACTTCAAGGACTGCACTTTATTTACAGTCATGTGTCCTCTCCATCACAGATTAAAGGAGCAGAAGAATCTAAATTCATTCTTTGCTGTGATGTTTGGCTTAAGCAACAGTGCAATTCAGAGGCTTTACAAGACCTGGGAGGTGAGAGCCCCCTTGAGGCAGCAGGCATGATAATAATAAATGTTCTGCCACACTTATTAAACAAATACTTTAAAATTGACTTTGCAATCTTTTGCTGGTCTGTTACAGAGAATACCCAGCAAGACAAAAAGGATTTACTGTTCTCTTGAGAGACTCATGGTAAATTATACTATGTACTCAGCTTTGAATAAGTTTTATAAATGTCCTAAACAATAGATTTTCTTTAAGGTTTCTAATGGTCTGATTGTGCTATGCTCGCTTATTCTTTTAGGACCCTTCACGCAACCACAGGGCATACAGACTGGCTATAGCTAAACTCAGTCCTCCTTACATTCCCTTCATGCCTCTGCTGCTGAAAGGTAACAGACACCAGTAAATCGCAAATCCACTGGCAAGTCCTTATTATTAAGATACTAATTACTTCTGTCCCTTCCTATATCTAGATATGACGTTTATCCATGAGGGAAACGCAAACTACGTAGACAAACTGGTCAATTTTGAGAAAATGGTATGGAAAAGTTATTTTCAAATGTTGTTATGTAATTGTTTCCTTACAAATCATATCCTCAGTATAGACTGACTTGAAGAGTTTCCTTTCTCACCTTGTCGTAGCGAATGCTTGCCAAAACAGTGAAAATCGTTCGAGGATGCAGAAGCCAACCTTATGGTAAGTGATAGTTTGGCAGCAAAATGATCGGGCCCACTGACTTCATACCTTTGAGACTGTATGCATTCAGGAAAAGTTGGAAGTAATTCACATGCATGTTGGAGTAAACACATACAATGCAGTTTTGTGCATAAATCGGGTAAGATAATGTTTTATTTTCCCTCTGCAGTGCCTTCATCTCCACAGAGAGGCCTGGCAGATCGTATGTTTCTGGAAGGCGCTGCTACTCGCTTGTCTACATGTAAGCCACATCTCTAATGCCATTCGACAGTTTTTAATATTTTCTTCATAAGATCTATAGAAGGTTCAGTTTAACCTTGTTTCTACAAAAGTACAAAAACTTAAACATATGCAGATTCAGGCATGATTTTAATCTTTTCTAGATTCAGATCACGCCTTTCCTCTGCGGACTTCCACAAACATCCGGCACTATATCCAAAACCTGAAGGTGATTGACAACCAGCGCAAGCTTACGCAGCTATCGAGAACAATCGATTGCTAGGAAATATGACTGAAAATGTGCAAGGACTGTGAAACTGAAGCAAAATCACAGCCGAAAAATTAACTCTGTATAACGGAATAAAACCTCCAAACTCATCTCAATTAGAGGTGGGAACTGGACCTTTGGAGATGTAGCATCCCATGGAAATTCATTGTTACTTAAGGAGTTTGGACATTACTGGAGAAGCTTTCTGCACAGCAAAACATTGACAGTCAAAATGGGCTCTGTGCACAGAAATGAGCTCCAGTGGCCCTGACTCTGTGTTGACAGGACTTGTGGTTATTCAGAAAGCCTTATGTCACACTGGTGTCTAAACATTTCAAGTGATCCCTTCAAAAGGAAATGTTACAACATGATGTACAGTGAAGTATTCTTGTCTTTGGTGTCAAAATTCATTTTGTGAAGTTTTTTTATACTGCTGTCTGTGGAAGAATCACATTGTTTTTTCCACAAAACTGCCATAAGAACACAGACCTGTGCCACAATTAACCACTTTAGGTCAGTGCACAAGTGTTTTCACATTAAATATATTGTATCAGATCATGTTTGGCACTAACTGACATGCATAATTTCGTATATTATTTTCTAAATAAATTATTTTCCCACTAATGTGTATTTAATGACAGTACAAACATGTTTAAAAAGGAATCATTTTATTTAAAGTACAAACCGTAACAGGTAAAAATTGACCTTCAAAGAGCCCCCATTCCACCTGACATTAAAGGGTCTCCCCAATATGGGGTGAGGATATTCACAATTCTCCATCTTATTAATATTTACAACACCTTTTTGAAAGTCCTGGCTAAGACATGTAAATAACAAAATGAAGAAACCAGTGCTTTCTCCTGATGTAACTGAGGAGGAAGAAGTAAAATTATCCCATCATTATAAATAATGATTTTCTGTGTTTCGTTTAAAAAAAAAAAAAAACAATGTCTACTGACTACATTTTAGGATAAAAATAATTTTCCAAATGCAAATTTTGTGGACTATCTGGAAAATTGTATCTATCAACTACAAGGGGATTTATGAAGAGAATTTAATGAAGCAAACAAATGCATTGCAGACGGTCAGTATGATGCTGTTTGGACAGGTGCAACACCAGAGCACATAAATCACCAAACTAATTCAACATACCAGAAATGTGCTTGTATTTTTATGAAAATCTATGCTACAAAAAGTGAGATCAGAAAGGTCCTGCAGTGGTGAGTACATATGAAGTGGGAAAAATCCTTGAAAAACAAAAACTTTCACACCTGAAATAATGCTTAGTGAGAAAAAGCAAGTGAACCACCAACAAAGGATTTGGCTACATGTTCATCACCTTCACACGTAAAGGTCTGATTTATCACAAATCAATCACAAACAAAACATAAATCAAAAGAAAGCACTGTAATATTAAAACAAGTGAATATAAATATTGCACTTCCAAACAACATGTAGTTCCCAGTGCCTAGCTGTCATCCCTTTGTTAGAGGTATTTATGCTATCAATTTTAAAAGTAACGCAGAACTGGTTAAGCTCAATTATCTCAAGCTACTGATGTGATTGGCATAAAAAGGACTAGGCAGTGGGAAAGGTAATAAGGCAAAAACAAACATTCATAAATATACCATCCACACAAATGCATGTATTCATGAAATCTCGCATGTATACATGTAAACACACACAACTGGAACGGTAACTGACAAGCACTAAGTATTTACATTAAGGACACATTAAACTTATGCATATGTCAAAAGAAACCAACACGAGGCATTTTAATGTTGCGTCCCTGCAGCCTCTGGGTGTGGGATGGCTTCAGCTACTTCTCATTTTAAGCATGGGCAGCATTTACACAAAAAAAGAGAAAAAAAAAAGAATAGAAAAATACAGTATCTCACAGCAACACACATTTTATGCTGAAAAAGAATCATTCTGCCTTCAGCCTACTGTCGAGGCTACAGGATTGCTGATTGTCATGTCTTCAGTTTAAAAAATATATATATCATTATATGCTTATTTCCTCCACCGTAAGCACAATTTGCTTCATTTAGGCTTCCATCTTGAATGAACCCAATCCAAACAAAGCAGGAGTAATGACATTAAAACTAAATCTTGAGAACACTGCGTTTTGACAGAAGCACCACACTGCTTCAGGCCTTACATGAGGTTTCACAGGTCTGTGGTGGTTCCAGTCCCATCCCAGTCGACTACACAACAATGACATTGCCAGCACTGGTAACTCTCGACTCAAACATACAGGATTTAAACAAAGTGATCAGTAGGAGTCAAATTCAGAACTCAAAGGAAGGTCAGTCAGTCTTTGGTGTCTTTGGAATAATATCAGTAGATTTCCTTTGAGTGCAAAAACAACTTAACCCGGCACTGTCCACCAACCTGAGGCAGAGAGAGATCAGTTCCATGGTCGGGTGAGAAATGTCCATCTATGCATTTTTTTAAATTTCCGGAGTGGTGGAGTGGTGGAGCATATCCCAGCATGCACTGGGCAAGAATCAGCACCTCTGAATAGTTGGGATTTAAAATTACTTAAATTTTAGCAAAGGAATTGAATTACAATTAGCTATGAAATCTGAGCTTTAAAACAGGTTTTGTTGTTAAATATTTGTCGATGTAATGTAGCCTTTACTAAAGGCAGATAAACAGTTTTCTTATTTTTTGTCAATTAAATGTGTTTAGGAGATATCAGAATACTTTCAGGCCTCAGCAGGCAGCATAATTCACAGCTCCTAGATGCCACAAGCAACATGTGGCCATATCCTGTTAGAGGCAGCAATCATATCAGATCATTAGCACCAATATAAGGCAGTTACAGGGAAATAACAAAATGATCCATACCAAGAATCCATAAAATTAAACCCATCTTCCTGCATCTGCAGGTTGACGGTAGCCTGCATTTCTTCTGCAGTCGTTTTTTGTTGTACAGTCCAATGTTAGCCTTATGCATTGACACAAGTTCCATTTGATAACAGTCCAACCCTGCCAGCAAAAAAGACATAAATTAAAAATAGAAAAAGAAAACATTCATTTGGCTTTGAGATCTTTGGAGTTTTGTCTTCCTCTAGTGCAGCACAGTGGAGTTCCAGTAGTCTTTCTTTCTTGTAACTCTTCAACTGCTTCTGTCTTTCTTTCTTTTTTTTAAATCCACTCTACATATTCCACCACAATTCTCCGTTGCAATCATATGGCCAGGTACTGTGGTTTTGGTAGCTTTGGTGGTCTTTTAGGCCTCAGAGGCAGCCTGCGGTTTGAGTTCCGCTTTCTCCATGGCAGTGCCGTAAGGGTCAGATCGTTTGAAGAAGCCCAACTGCAAGAAGAAAAAAAACATTTCAGAAATGCAGGAAACATAAATGAGAACAGAAAACCAGCCCATTAATTGATCTTTCAGATCAAAAGCATGCTATGATTCTTTTTATATCACAGCAGTACTCACTCTGTATAAGATGTATATGAGAAGAGCCAGAAGCAGTAAACCAGCCAGAATAGCCAAGATGATGATCCACAGTGGAACTGAGTTCTCAATATCCGGCTTGTTCCAAACCACTGGAGTCACCACCTGAGGATGACAAGACAAGATGTCTTCTTCCAAACTACAACAATACAAAAATATGTACTAAAAATATAGATTTGTGTGAAATGAACAAGTTCTAATAAATTGAATAACTTAATAAACACATTAAATACCTTTTTGTTTCCACTGGGAAAAAGTTTAGGCTGGATTGCATATGGCATCTTCTTCACACGGTATTCTGCCAGGCACTCCAGCACATATTGCTTATAAGCTCTCTGAAGAAGAAAAAAGAAATTACATTCAAAATGCATATAATATACTAGTTATACACTAGGTGGCGACATTGACCATGTGCATCTCCCTGCGAAACACCCTTTAGCATTCCTACCCTATGAGAAGCTGTGGTAACCAAATATTAAATTTTCAGTACATACCACATAGATGGGAAATAATCTGTGTATTTTAGACATGACAAACACTGGTAGAAGCTGCAGTATGAACACCAGTGTGGAGCAAACTGCATCCTCAGAAAGCAACCGTTGTCTCATTTGTTTAGGCAAATATGCGTAACTGGTAATACTGTTAACTGATTCAGAGCTGCTGCTGAGTACAAATTGATCACAACCAAACATGTCTTACTGACAACTCCAACTATTTGCCTTTCCTAGCAGCACATTTGAGGTCGAGTCTCAGTGTTGTTTTAATAACGCTTTAATAAAAATGGCTTCTTACTTCCTCCCAGAGCCTGACATGAGAAAATATACAGCCACTGGTAGGGGAAGATCAATTTATTACTGTATTTTGTCTTATGTTTGGAAGATATGTAAAATGTACAGTATGTGTGTGGGGAGTTTGTATGGCAAGGTTCTTCCCCCACAAACCTCAGTGAAGGTCTCAGCCCAGACACGGGATCGCATTTTAAGGATAGCTGTAGTCCCCTTCTGCAGAAGACCCACATTGCATTCAACTTTCCAGCAGTCCACAGTAGAGCAGTTCTGTGCAAACAGAGAGAATGCCATCATTATGATGTGGTTTGCGATGTTAAATACATTTCAAGCCATTTTGTGCGAGAATACCATCTAAAAAAAAAATTTATTCCCACTAAACTTAAATAATATGACAAAGCCTAAATTCAAGTGGAAGTTATTAAAGCAAATCTAAAAACTAGCAGAACAGATAAATAAAAGCCGGTGGAACAAATATACAAATATAACAAAGAACCCAATGTTATGATCCCTATTGCACGCCTGCTTCGAATTAGATTGAAGGAATGTCATGAGACTGTAAAAATGCAGCATGCACCACTCGCCACATTATTGCCCAACCACTAAAACCAGCCCATTTTTCTCAAGACTGTAGAGTACACAATCTTAATTAGATCCCCATAGTGCAGCTTGATACATTTAACATTTTAAAACATGTGCACACTCTGTTTTAAAGGTGCTGTAGCCAGACCACCCCTAGACTGAGAGGTTTCGGCGGGTTTCCTGCGGGAACCCATTAGTTTACTTATTACACAGAGAAAGGCAAAAGTAGGAGAAGAGGGTACCCGCCTAGTTCCTTTAGGCTCAGTCTTAGACAGTCTTAATAATTATTCAGACAGACAGAGAGCATATCAGTCTGTTTCCGTTCGGTAGTCATGCTTGATGCCCAAGGGCAGCAGGGCCTCAAAGGTTTGTGAAAATGACATGCACATGGTCGAATGCCAAAGATGCCTCAGACCCAGTTCCCACATATATCCTCACTGGCAGGATTATGTGGTCAAGAGCTGGATCATGGAGGCATGGATCCTTAATAAAATGACAGTTGAGCT
Source organism: Copadichromis virginalis (assembly GCF_057382275.1). Lineage (NCBI taxonomy): Eukaryota > Metazoa > Chordata > Actinopteri > Cichliformes > Cichlidae > Copadichromis > Copadichromis virginalis. Next base: position 30,025,903 of record NC_140637.1, read on the forward strand.
TGAAAACACAGCTACTGTACGGAAGCGGTCTGTAAAGTTTTACAATTACGCTTCAATGGTGCTAATAATAAATTAGGTGGTTTTGAATCAGAGTGTTGATCAGGTAAAACTACTGTTAACTGCAGCCATATTTCAAGTAAGATAATGAGAGCATTTGGTAAGGTAAAACATAACAGAACTATCAAATACGTGGAAGCCCTTTTTCATATATGACATGCTTGATGTTAGATTTATAATTAGTTCATCTTGAAGCTGACAGTTACCGTTGCTGGTTCATAAATATGGCAGTCATTCAACATTAATAAGGACAGAATTAAGACTAATACGTGTCTACAGTCAGTATGTTAATAGATTGTTAATAAAGAGGACTTTGGTTCAGCCCCTGATAAAGATAAACATCTGCCAGGTATCCCAACTTGGTAAACCCATGAGGTTTTAAAGGCCTTAAACATACGTGTAAAGCGCTCGGCCATTATTAGCCTACAAATTTTTTCCATCCTTCCATTTTCTTAGCAGCTTGTCCAATTCAGGGTAGCAAGGTGGCTGGAGCCTATCCCAGCTGTCATAAGACGAGAGCCGGGGTACACCCTGGACAGGCTTGCAGTCCTTTGAAAGGCTAACACAGAGAAACAGGCATTCACATCTACGGACAATTTAGAGTCACCAATTAACCTAACATGCAGGTCTTTGGACTGTGGGAGGAAGCTGGAGTGCCCAGAGAGAGCCCACACAAGCACAAAGAGGACATGCACAGAAACACCCCAGTCGTCTGGTATCTTTGAACCAAGAAGTCCTGCTTTTAGCAAGCAGAAAAGTCTGTAAAGTGGTTTCAAATGTATTACATGTGCTAGAACAATAAGATATACCACTATTATCTTCAAAGAGCTCCCCATTCAGTGCCACTGAATGTTGCATGTCCCACAACACAATGAAAGTGAGGCCATTTTAAATCAAAGTAATTTGGAAGTCTTTTGAGTTTTGATGCAGTTAATCCCAGTCCTTCAAAAACGAAACAGGTCATCTACAATTCTCACCATCTCACCTTCTCTGACCACAAAACAGTAATGCATTCTGATCAAGACTCGTGCTGAATGGAGATGTCTATTCTCTCAGGCATAAGGAAAAAGTGCAGACACAAGAGAAACAGGAGAAAGGGCTGCTTCATACTAGAGTGTCATTGGACATGCTTGATAAACGACCACAGTTAGGAGAGACGGGCACAGAGACAAAGACTTCTTTGGTAGAGGCAGGTATCCACAGACAGAGGGAGATAGAGCAGCTACCTACAGCTGGGTGGATCAATAGGACCAGTGTGTGGGGGCTGAGCAGGCTTATAACACCCAGAGCCAAAAATTAGAGACAAGTCTGTGAACTAAGCAGTGCATCACAGTCAAAAAGCCTCCCATGCCTTTTTCCCCACCACTACTAAAGGCTCTTTAATGTTAATCACCACAATGGGACAAGCCTGTAACCTCTGACCCCTCCCTTTTAACGACATCATAACCTAATTTCCCGTCCCCAGAGCTTCATGTAGGAGCAGGGCCAGTGTCACCAAAACAGGGTCGCACAGAAAAGCATCAAATCTATAGTTTCAAATATAAGTTTATGTGTGGTGCAAAAATGAATTTACTTCCATCATCATACTTACTCCAAACTACAAACTAAAGCTTGTCATTCCTTTGCTTTAAAGACACTATCACAATCAGTCCCTGACTGCTAGACTCCACCCTTTTGTCCGACAGGGTTCATTCATGCATAAAACATGTTGCTCTTACAGAATGTGACAATTTCCCGCTAAGTGCCTTACCAGGTTAGTCAAATGAGCAAGCTGATTCTTGTGGACGTCCCTCCTCTCGAGGCGATGCTCATGGCCCTTTAGCGCCAGAATAGGTGACTCCGTGGATGAGCGCTGGAGCTAAAGGAAAACAGAAACACACCAGCCACCCATTAGAACAACACAGATACTGACCTCACTAGGCAAAAAAAGTGCACCACCCTTTCTGTCAATATAAGACCTAATGTTAGCATGACCCTGAGGCTTTTTGTCATTAATCAGAAGCATGTGAGCTCTACTCCTTATGGATTCCCATGGAAATACACCATACTTAGCAATTCACTAGGGGGTGGGAAAAACATTAGATCACAGCTAAGACAGATGACCACTCACAGCTCTGCTCAACATCTGTCAAACGTCACATGTAAACACAAACAACCACACTAAAATGTTTTGCCCACAAAATCCCCAAGTTACAACTTAGTATGAGGGGGTGTTGTAGATGAATGAGTGTGTTGCTGGGTGAGGTGGTTCATCAAGCTGTGCTGAGCATAGGGAAGAGTTTGAACTTCAAAGCAGTGGTGGGGAAAGTGTCCTGGGTGGAGTCGAGATTCAGGGTGGAGAAGGTGGGTGTGGGCCAACCGTTGGGAATCACACAGGGAAATGATGGGAGATCTTCACTCTCTGACTTTGCCTCATTTGACCCTGAGAGGTGTTCATCTGAATGTCACTCACTTTAAGGTTTCGGTGGTTCATGTTTTTGTCAGCTGTGCAGTTAATGGGGCCTTCAGTGGAGAACTCCAGAGGGTAAAGGAGAGTTTGACCTTGGACACGGAAAGGGCAGCGCAGCTCAAGTAGGGTGTGGCTGATCCTACTAGGGCCATTGTTCACAAGCTGGAAAAAGGAGTGAAAAAGAAACATTTTACTATATCAAACATTAAAAAAACTGTAAGAGTCCCCTTAAGTTTTTCATTTGTTTCTCCAAGCAGTTTCTTTCCCATGTTGAAATATTAATATCTGGTGTACTTTTTTTAATCCACAAATCCATGGATCTGCACTGGCGCAAATCCCACCGTGTGATCTGGTTTTCCTCCTCTGTCTTCCTCCTCCTTCTTTTTTTTTTTAACTATAATATCTGCTTTCCAAACCAATCTGCTCAACCCCACTGAGCATGCACAGCTAACATCGATTACCTCATAGATGTGTTCCACGGCAGGCCCAACGTCCACCTCCACGTTGTAATTTTTGGTCAGTTTCCAGTTGGCCGGCGGAAAGAAGACCTTATCTGGTCGAGACACACTTAAAATGGGAAGGAGGGGTATGAGAGTATGTGTAGGGAGGCACTAGGGATTTAATGAAGTCACAAAAGCACGAATGGGGGAATTCTAACACTCAGCTCACCCCTGTAGAATGACATCAGCCTTAACAATCACCTCCAGCTTGGAGGCTACAACCTCACTATGGGAATTATTCTCATTTTTGCTGTGGAAACAGAGAATGGAAAAAAAAGAAGATCTGATTAGCTGATGTAATTTGAGAGTTGTGAAAATCAGTACTATTAAATCAGAAGTAGTTGATATTGTGTACACTTTTGCTATTTTTTCCTGTGTTGGTGATCACATGAAATTGTACCTGCGGATTTGCGCCTCGAACTGAATCGTTTTGTGTGTGTCCTTCAGCCGCGGCACTGTGAAACGTAGGCCTGCCCAGAGCTAAGGAAAGGAAGTTCAGACATATTAACATCCTCTGAATTTTTTCTCATTACAAGTAACAGAGAAAAGGAAAGGACCTAAAATTACTGACTGACTGCTTGAGCATGTTGCAGCACAAAAATGTGACTTCTTGTTCCTGTGCTGCACATTATTAAGGGGTCAGTCAGTCAGATCCATTTACAATAAAGAAGTCTTTTTGTCGCTTTGAGTTAACATGTAGCCAACTGTCTTGCACCGCAAACCTATTAAAAACATGCTGACTTGTGACTCAATCAATAAAAAAGGGAACCAATAGAACAAATGTAGCCTGTACTTCCTGCCACACCATTTCCTGACACACGTTGACTTTTCCTGTGCTGTCCACACCCAAAATGAAGATCGCATCACTTCCTTTTTTAGTTTCTATGAACTGATAACTGATACATTAAATTTCAGATACTATTTATATGTCCTATGTAAACAAAACAAGCAAACAAACAACCTTGTTTGTGTCACAACACTTAAACTTCTTAAGCACTGAGCTAAAAGAGAAAGACAGCCAAAAGACAACATTGCTCCTACATTGGTGCCCGACTTCATTGGGTTCCCCAAATCACAGCTGAGGTATCGGGTCTGGTTCTCCGTCTCATAGCTGCAAGTCAACTGGGTCAAGGTCTGGAAAAGAGGACAGACTGGTCAAACCACATCGAAAGAAAATCATCAAGATTAAAGTCCCAATAGTCCCAAAATCAGGGTGTCAGTTTGATTGTTTCTATTCACCTCATTATTGCGGGCAATGCCAATGTAGTCAGCTTCAGGGGGCAGCACCACATACAGGTCTGCTTCATACGCCCCTCCCTCACCCTCATTCCTGGCATTGAATGTCAAGGTCAGTGAGTTGTCATCACCAAGGTAGACTTCCTTCCTGTCACTGAGGACCCAAGGAAAAAGAAATACAAAACAAAGAAACCCCCAAATGATTAGTTGGGTCACTAGATAAATGCCTCCATAAATAAACATGGATTAAGTTGTTTTCCAAGTAAACGAGGGCATTCTTTGTTCCCATTTGCTGGCAGTGGAACAGGCAATAAATTGCAAATTGCTCTAATAAAACTAATATAACTGCATGCTCTGTGCTTATAAGATCTATTTTATTTAGAACCTGGCTGCAAAAATGCAACAATTAGATTAATCTCAAAATAGCCCACTTTACATAATTTTTTTCCCCATGTGATATTAAAGACATACAAAAGGCGCAGAATTATAAAGCATCTCCCAATTATTGCTTTTTCTCACTCCCTACACCTTCCTCCAAAGCTAGGCACAAAGAGAAATTCCACAAGAAGGGCTACAAGGGCACTTTTAATTAAAGTCTATTCTCATAAAAGCAAGAGACAGCAAAAGGGAGACGAGTTATAAAGCCGATCCTCTGCTGGCCAAAGATTCAGCTGGGGCCTGATTTTAACTGACATGGCACTTTTTAAAGCAAACAAAGCCTCAAAATTAGAAAACACCACAAAACCCTAAGACTTCCCTGAGGGACCCTTGGTCTAACAGGTTATGTGATTTGGCAGCGGAATAGAAAAAAAAACATCGTACAAATGTTGGATACATTTTTCTCTGAAATTCCACTAAATCATGACCATCTGATCACCCCCTCCAACAACTATTAGGCTGCCATAATTTACTGCAGAGCAGACGAAAATCAACAAAGTATAATTTTAATTGCACTAATCACACTTTCTGCGTCTGGGTTTCTATCGGATGGGGCGCAGCAGAATCCCAGCAGGTTGTTCCATATGTAATAGATAAGTTATACATTGGGAAAAATGGGGTCAGATGGTAGATAAATATAGGAATGTGAAATCAAAATGACAGAGCAGAGCAGGGAGTATCAGGGAGGCAGTTATTTTTGAGAAAACTGCTAACAGATTTCTCGAATCAAAGTGTAGCGGGGATGGCGATGAAGACAGGGTTGGGCCTCTTGCAAACAGATTCCTTTCATCTTTTCTGTCTTTCCCCCTTTAGCGTTTGTCACAGCACCTGTGGAGCTGAGCTATTTCCTGCTTTGTTTTGTTTTTAACGAATGGTGCCCCTACTGTACTTCAAAATTGTAGCTAATTGTGGCCAACAGCCTGTATCCACAGGCTGTGAGGCTCCTGAACTCTCTGCCCCCCTCTCACGGACAATAACCATATCCAACTTCTTAATAGCAATGAACTGGTCTGCATTGGTGCATCATATCTTTATTCTCTTCCCCCTCCTGCCCCCCCCCCCCTCTTTCTTAAATAGATAACTATCATATCTGATATCATATCTCACAGTACAATAATATTGAATGGGTTGCATTGTTGTATTTTGTCATGTTTCTCAGGTCTTTGTCTGAATTTCTACGAACATTATTGCTAAGGATTGTCTTATTGCATTGGAGTCACACTGGGTTAAATATGTACACTTGGGTTTTAAGGGGTATTTATTATTTTCTTCTTTTTTTTTGGGTTGTATGGAAGCCCCAAACGCAATTTCATTGTTCTTGACAATGACAATAAATAAATAAATACTAAATAAATACTAAATACTAAATACTATTAACACTCACACTGTGGTTTGTTAAACTAAACAGAAAGTAGAGAACAACAATAACAGCTGTTTTTATGCTTTAGGGTCTCTTTTTGCATAGCGGAGGTGAAAATTTCAGTGTTTGTAATCCTGTTCAGGGTTCACTGTGTAATATCCATTGAACTTTATTCTATTTTCTAAAACCTATATGCTCTGGGATTTTTAGCAACAGCTAAGGAAAAAGACTCACCCGCTAACTGCCAGCTTCAAGTCAGGAACACAGATGTTGTCCTCTCCACAGTCCAACAGAATCTGTGCCTAGAAGATACAAATTGAAGATGATAAAAGTCTGAATATAGGGGTGCAGGCCAACATCACACAGTAGGTTGTGACACTTATTCTACACGTGAAGAGAATTAGGTACACAAGATAAATCACAAGATCTGTTTAAGGAAGAGAACAAGATGAGTGTAGCAAGATGCAACATGCAGTATGACTAATATATTCCACCACCTGTCTCTGGACCACCACCCAAGATGCACACACACCTGGACTGCAACCCCTCTTATTTACAAGACATCATCACTACACATCAGACAGCTAAAAACACAGAGACAATAACTGCCTCAGTGAGGTCATGACAGCAACAGACAGCCTGATGAGCCAGCTGTCCCGGCACGCACGTGCTTTCTGTTTGCAATGTAAAACTGGGGGAGATTATAAACAGGGTGCAGATCAGAGCCTGTACAAAAGAAGATACTCCTATGGAGCTGAGCACAAAGCAGCCAGCTCCCAACTTTAACCAGTGTCCCACATCACAGCGCTATGTGGTAAACCGCGCCTTCACCACACACTACACCACTGTGGAGCATGATCAAATGTAAAGGGAGAAGCCTACAGCCTAAAGGAACTTGCTGAGACATAAGATATCTCTGGTGACCTGACAGCAGGAGGGATGGTTCAGAGATTACAGTGGAGGGAAAGACAAGAAAGGAGCAGAAACACTGCCGGATAAGTGGATGACCGCTGAACGTGTGGCAGGGAAAGCCCTGTGGATTGCTAAATTGCATCTCGCCGCGACTATGACAGTGTGATGATGTTCATGATGATAAAGACAATAAATAGAAATAGAGAAGAAGATTAAAGAGAGCCAAGAACCCCCCTTGTCATTACACCATCTAGGAGCTCTAATTATGCACACCATGGTAACCACCATGCTAACTTGGCCGCATGTGCACCCCAGCTCATATGTCTGTTTGGGGCAGGAAAACAACATTCGTACCACCATTACTGTACTTAAACAACATCAACACTGACATCAGCATGTGACATAATGAGTCCAAGTATCATTTGGCAAAAACAAAACACAACCTTGGCAATATGACTGGAGCACATTCATCAAAATCATATTCAATTGGTCAGACGACTTTGTTTTAAGAACAAGGAGGGCATTGATTCACAATTTCAGCCGGTTCCAAGTTCTCCAAAGGTGGCTGCAACTTGAATCTTTACTGGCATGCATACAAATGCATGCTATGTGCAAGACGAGCGATGCGATAGCAATTAATAGATCATAATGCCACAAATCTTCACAGATACATGTGGAAAATGTTAGGGTGAGAGAGTGAGACTGCACTCCAGCTTTGAGAGAGTACGAACTTGGCAGAGTCTATGAACTGTTATATCGCCTTCCACACATTCTCAAAGCATGTGTGGAAATCAAGAGGGCATCATGTATCTATTCTAGGCCAAGGCTGTGGTATAATAGTCACCATACTCTGTTTGTATACCGTTATATTCATACAGAGTAAAGCAAAATTAATTAAATTTGTTGGCAGTCTGACACCACTCCTACTCTGCTTTTATACATTCAAAGAACGGATTCAGGTTTATGGCTAATTCTTTCTCTCAGGCTTGTCTCAAGGTCTTGGTACAGCAGTAGACCACATCTGTTGGAGGCCCAAAAGCTTTGATATTTAGGAAAGAAAAACAGCAGTGACAAGGTCCAAAAGGAAAAAAGAGAAACACACAAGGGTAGAGAACGAAAAAGAAAGAGATGGAGATCAAACTAGACTGATTGCTATTCCCTTAATGCTCCAATCTGGTGGCTGTTGCTGAATTAAACATATGGTGCGTGCTGTGCCACAGCTGAAAAGATGCCTTCATGTAGAAATGCTGAGACACTTCAACCAGAGGGGCCAACATTCTGTCCGTGCCCCTCCCTGAAATATTGACCATCCTTCTGTGCCTGCAGCTCTGAAAACACTCACCTCAGTAGCTAAGCAGGCCAAGAGCTACTCCTGCTGGGACAAGGAAACACGCCACTGTACATGTGTCTCACATTTTCATTTTGAAAACAACTTTCCAGACACCCTGGATCTCTTCCCAGCCGACAAAGAAAAGATTCACACTTTCATCATGAACGGAAGAGTCAGTAAGGAGTTGGCCAGTGATTACTGAATGATGGCGGAAAGTGCAATCGAGAGATCAGAGAGAATGAGTTGAAGGAATCTCAGTCGCACATGCAGATTATTAGTGAACTTACTATATAATAATTTAAACAGCTCTGTAGATACCCGGGTTAATTAACCTAGCTGATAGAAGTGTAGTTCACGTCAAATTACCTTTTGCTCAATTACGTGTGTGGTCTGATAGTTGAGGATGGGCCGCAGGCCGTGGGAGTCAGCTGCAGCTTTTGGGTCCAAGCTGAAGTTCAAGGCCACATAAATAGAGGAGAGTTTATCTCTGAACTCCTTCTCATCCTACAGTGAGAAAAACACATTTTGTGTCATACCACCGTGCAATTTGGCTGTTCAAAAGTGACACAGAAACACAACTATAAAATGACTACAGCTATTAGTTACACTTCACTTATATGCAGTTTTTCAATAATGATTCTAAGCATTGCACAGGCTTAAATGTCATTTTTTGTTAGAGAAAGAGAGGACTTACTCTTAGGTAGATTCTTTTATGCTGGCACACTCGCTCTCCGTGGTTCAGCCTCACAGTCATCGGGAGCAAAGGCTGCTGGGAATCCAAGAACAGAGCCCTCTTCACTGCACCTTTCTGCTTGTGCTTATGACTATCAAGCTGCACCTCCACCTGGAAATCTGGAACGCATAACACACACAAATGACCATTCATGGTGTGATGAATGTTCTAGAGTCACAAAGTGACAGGTCTGAAAAGGACCTCCGTAAATACTCTGAAATACACACAACATAGTCAATGGCACATAGAGCTGTTGTGTACTGAGGGGGACTAATAAGAGATGATAACTAAGAGGTAACGAGGAAAAATGTTGAGGACAGAAGAGGTTAGATCACTCAAGGTGGATCACAAAGGACATTTGGCATGCTGCACTCCCTTTTTGTCATAACAAAGTCTGAAAATCTGCATTAGCTGCCAAAACACTTTAACCTACAGACTGTTATGGATTTAAAACATTACCACTGGTGGCTATTTGACAGTTTGTAATAAAATGCAGATGTGGAAAATTGGCTCACCTAAGTTCTTTGGAAGGTGTTTCCCATCAGCAGATATGCAGAAACTCAGGTTGACACTGTTTTGGGAAGAAAGGACAAGGACATGATGAGAGAAGCATATCCATTAATGGCAGAGACTCTGTGTAAATACTGTACACATAAGACACCTCAGATGCCCTCCCTTGTTCTCTCGCCTTTTCTCATGGGTGACTTTTTTTGTGTGTGTCAGCTCATTACATGGTTCACATTACAAGGCGTGGAGCACACTGAGCTTTCAGTGAATATTATGACAAAAACCACACATGTTTGGAGATAGGCTGGCATAAAACTACTTTTGCCGGCCAGGCTGATAAATCAGTGTGTCTCCGCTTTCCACCCGCAGCCCTCCCCACACACAAAGAAATAGCAGAGTTAAGAAGGGTGAAATTGAGCAACGACTCAGGTTTCAGTGCTGACCAGTGAGTGGCTGTCTATATAAGCCTGTAGCTCTCTCCCATGACATCAGCCACACAACATGCCGCCGCTGTCCAAGTCTGCAACCCCAAAACCCCCAACCCCTATCACTAGTAACCCCTTGAAAGAGTCACAGAAAAAAAAATAATGCAAAAGAGAAAAGAAAGATGGATGGGCTTTACCGAAAAAAAGCAAAGTAACAGGAAGAGAGGTGAAAAATGAGAGCAAAAGACAGAGAAAGTGCAAAGCCTCCTTTTGAAGAGTAGCAGTAACTTCATATGAATGCTCCTGTGTCTGCCCTTTTCGGCACAACTGTGTGCGCACGCTCACGGGAGTCTACGTGTCCTGATGTTTCCCAGCTGTGTTCCACCACCAAACAATATCTCATTCAAAGCAACTGCAAAAACCTTCCAGCCCCTCCCCTCCCATTATTTCCTCTGCTCTCCTCCCCCCGATCACCAAAATCTCCCCATCACCAGGCAACGTAGCACAATCAAGACATATGTGTATACAACAGTTTCCTTTATGGATCAGCATGTAGAGAAGGGGGGGAAGCTGAAACAGGAGCACAGTGTCAACCGTGTCGAGCAGCAAGCTACCGTGGTCTCCTTCCTCTAGGGTTTTTCTTTTTTTTTTGGAGCTGGATACTTTGCACAGTTAGATCAGGCTGAAAACTGCAAACAATGCTTCTATTCAACTTTTTTTCTCTCTCCACTCCACAAAATAAAGTGTGTTATATGAAGACACTCTGAAAATAGGTCAGATAAGAGCAGTCCTCAGAATACCATCACTGTGTAAAGGATATTCTTTATCAAAACTTCCTATTATGATAGAAATGTTTATGCATGGGGGAAATGGGGAAGCCCATGTCTCTGCAGTTGGGTCAAATAAATACCAAAAGTGAAGAGCTGCAGGAAACAGAGTGTTCTGTAATTCTGGACCGTCTGAATACTCACCAGGAAACGGGAATGCTGGAGTTTCCAGTGGTGAGAATGCAGTTCTTCTCCTCAGGATTAATCATGGTGGGGGAAACTGTCAGCGAGGCACTGGTGTTGACTATCGGCCGGGATCTGTAGGCAACAACAAGAATGCTGATTGAAGACACAGTCATCAGATATTACAGTTTCCACTTTAAGTGCTTCATAGATTAGCTTCAGATTTTGGAAACTCTATTTCTATGTCTTTCCTTTTGTTTTGTTCTTACACTATATCTGTAGAGTGACCAAACATTTATCTTGGCACACCAGGCAGACGAACACAGCCATGCTTTTTCCCCCAGACTTAATTTTGGAATTTGACTTTTCGATCAAGCAAAAACATACATAAAAATAAAACATACCTATATAGAATAGCCTTATTAATACCAAAAGCTCCAACAATGAGATCTGAGGAAATTAAGAAAGATAAATTAAACACACACAAAAAATAAATAAATAAACCGTTAATGATGCTCATTACAAATTTCATCCTCACTTACCTGGGTATCCGTTCATGTCCAGGTCCTTAGCACCTCTGAGAGCAAATCCAAAGCTAGCAGGAATAGTCCCTGCAGCCCACTGCCCCCTAATCACCTGAGATGGCTTTTGTCTGAGTCCTTCTGAGTATCCATTGTAAATATAAACCAGTCCCTGCTGATCTTCTCCTCCAAATGGACAGCTGATAGCCACATCTTGCAGGGGGAAAAATTAACTTATATTACCGTTGAGATTTAGAGAAAGAAACTAAAATCCCAGAGCACTTTATTTACAGTTTCAGCTGTTTTTCACTACAAAATTAATATGCATGATTTACTTAAATAGCCTACAGTATGTAGGTTTCCTTGCTCTACAAAGTGTTGCTAATGTTTTGAAATTGCACAAAGAAGCAAAACTTTTTTTCTTTGACATAAGGACACAGGGGTATTTAGAAGTCAACCTATGTGATGATGCTCTGTGTGATCTACATAATCCCCAGTTATGTAGGAATGAAACTTCCGGTCCATTTCTGTGATTAAAGCTAAAACTGAATCCTAGCTGATAAGCTCTCATGTTCATCCTCTTATACCAAGATCACTTAACATACTCATCATTGTATATACTATATCATTTATTGACTATATGCCTTACATTGTGACATAAGCAGCAACACTTAAAGTTCATAACCAATAACTGTTTTATCTTTTAAGCTAAACACTTAGTTACCATCCATAACAGTCTTTAGGTTTAGCATTATTAGTCTTCTAGTTTGGTTCATTCATAAAGTGAAATGTATTGTAGGCTATAAATATTGTTGAAGTCACCAAAGCTATTCGGCTTCATTCTTTAGAGACCATAAGTGGTTCAAGCAAGCACATTTCTACAGAGCGTCATTGTGTTATAGCGTAATCTTCGATATTATAACAAAGCATACAAGCATTCTCAAAGTGTAATGAGAAAAAAGTAGCATCATAATAGATTGTTACTAAATTTCTTTCTTTTAAATTGTCGCCTTATATATCATTTCCCCACATTACCAATTTCTGTCCTACCATATTATAATTCCCTATTCTTACCATTGAAACCATCCAAGTTCAGATCTCCCAAGGGTGCAATGGTGCTGCCAAATCTCCCAAACACCTGAGTGCCTGTTAGAGGTAGGCGGGACTCTAGTTTCAAGGGGCTACGCTGGAGATAAACGTAGACTTGGCCCATCTCTTCCAGGCGTCCATGAGAGCTTCGGACCATGAGCATGGGAGCTCCCACCAGCAGGTCAACCATCCTGCAGACAAAACAGGAACATCACAAAAAAGAAAAAAAAAGATGCACTGAAAAATAAAATAAAGAAAGACAGACAGCTACTACTCACCCATCACTGTTAATGTCAGTTGTGGCCACTGCATACCCAAAATATGAGCCCATCTATTAAAAAAAAAAGAAAAAAGAAAAGGTGTTTCCATGACTTTAAACATCACATCAACAGAAGACATGATTACAATTTAAGCAGTCCAAAATCCCAAACCCTCACACTGTTAAACTAAACTTCAGGCGTGTTTTCTCTGTTACTAGAACAAAAAAAAATCATAAAGACTCAAGAAATCACAAAGGCTTGATGGGTTTTACAGGTTGGGTCCAGTGAAGGCCTGTCGGTTCCATTTCTCGTTCAGTTTCTGTCACGATTTTCAGTCTACAAAGCACTGCAAAAGCAGTCTCGCCGTAGTGTATGCAAATTCGCTTGTGATTATATTTGTTCAGCTGAGTCAATCACCAGTGTTGAAATAAGTTGATTGCTTTTCTATTCCTAGAACCATTTGCACAAATTGCGACTGCACTTTCCCCCCCAAGAACTGAGATTTGCAGTATTGTGTTTGCTAGATTTTTGTCTCTATTGTGGTTTGCAGTAGAGGAAATTATTTATGCTTACTATGAATCAGCAAATTAAGAGCTCTCATGGGGAGCTGAGCAATAAAAACACAGAGGAAGTGGAGCATTACAGAACTTTCTGTAGTTGGCTCAGGTGGGAGTTTTTGGACTCACCTGCTCTCCAGTGTACTCAGTCATGTTTGTCAGATCTGTACCGTTCAGAATAGACACCTGCAACACAGCAAGCACATATGGGGAACTTTTATAGGGTCTAATATAAGCACGATCCATGGAAAGGAATTCACTGCAAAAATAATCCCCACTGTGACAATATCGCTAAAGTTGTTTTCTTTCTTGTATCATTCCCAAGTATAAATCCCAGGCTTCCCATTCTAAAAGCGCTTAAATGAAAGCCAAAATGAGAGTGATGATTAAGCGATCTTACCGAACCATAAAGCATGTGTCCTTTTGGAACCCCAGCAACAAAATCTGTGAGACAAAGCAAAGATTTAAAGTGGGAAAAATACGGTTAAAGCCCAGTCAGAGGATAACAGAATTTACTAAAGACATTTCCAGCTCAATAATTATGTAAAATATTGTAAATGATTTATGTTTATCTTACTACAACTATAACATTCATGTTGCTCTGTAAATGTCTTTAAGTGTTTCACTATTTGTCAACCTCACCTAATGCTGGCAGTGTCTGCTACCTGATTTGTTGACTTACCTTCTACCCCATCACCACTAAATTCCCCAGCTGCAACAGAGTAGCCTGTAGGAAACAGAAAAATTAGCTTTCGTGGCAGGTACATGACGACATGTGATTTAGCAAAATTTATAAAGTTTTAATTAGCTTACCTTGATAGCTGTCATCTTTCAAAGAATGGGCCTGTTTGGTCTGGATCTGGCCACTCACCGCCTGAATAAAATAGCCTGGATAGTATGCTCTGATAATGTCCTCCTTAGCTGCAGAGATCACTTGACCTAAAATACGATAAGATAATGATAAGAAAGAAACTTGGAAGGACATACTGAGATTTCTGTGTGTGCGTGTGTGTTTTTTGTTTTTGACTTTTGATTGATGCAGGTCCTACATACCTTGCCAGAAATAACTGCCTGGTCCTCCCAGCACCACTTTGCCATCCTAAAAGAAAAATAACACCTGTGAATTACCTCAGTGGGAAAAAATACAACTATTCAAGAAACCCGTGTTGGTTCACTGACAGAAAATGTACATTTACCTTTGTAAATTCGGCACTGAATCCTCCCTGGCAGTAACCTTGTCCTGATGGACCACTGATTTCTGAAGGACAAAAGGAGCAGTGTATCATGAAGGACTTACTGTCAGAATAAGTGAAGCATCAACAAATGATATCCAGAAACCATCCAGGAAACAACCATTGGTGTTATCCTGATATATTAAAGCATCCATGCCGATAAGATTTGAAGAGAGGTGATGATTACCTGTACGACAAGGAGCATACTCCACAAAGTTGGTGAAGTTTTCGACAGAGAGGTAGCAGCTTCCTGTAGCATCAGAATGGGGAATATCCTCCTTAGTTCTCCATGAGTAAAGTGGGGCACAAGCCTGCAGTTCACAGGAGTGGGAATGACAAGTAAGAAAAGTGGAGGATTAACAGTGTGTTGATGAACAGGGTGAGCCATTAGGTGGGAGATGTTTTTCCAGTTGTGAACCCCCCCCCCCCCCCCCCCCCGTTGAACTCAGAATGGGTCTCAAGCTGAGGTCAGTGGAGTGTCTTGTGTGGGGGTAACCATGTAACTCAACCCAGGTCACAAGCCGTACAATCAGACCAAACAACAGGCAGCTAAACTTTGATGTCACATGGTGTATGTGTGTGGCTGTGAGTACAGTGAGTTGAGACTAGGGGTGAAAAGTGGACCTGAATGACAACAACTTAATGGGCAATAATCTAGCCACTTCTCCTAACTTCTAACTAACACAGGATATGTGCAATCACCCAGCCAAGAGAGTGAGTCATCACTCAAGTAAAAAGTTTCTCACAGTCATATATCAGGCTAGTCTGAAATTCCTGATCTTAACAGCAGAAAGCAACAGCTGAGGTTTTCATCCCTTAAGGAAGATTCTATCATTTTAAATGCATCTCTTTGAAGGCTACCTTACCAGAATTGTGTCACCATGAGACCGGACAGTGGCACCAAACCATTGGTGGGATTTGAAATCAGCTTGGTAATTTGTGTCATTGAGCAAGACATTGCGATCCCCTGGGGAAATAAAGGAAGAGAGAGAGAAAAGAATTTGAGTTATAGCAGCATGATAACACATGCATTCCTTCAGCTGGACCTCAAGCATCATAACGCTGCCTGCCCCTCCCTTCCAGATTCTTGGAAACATCTGTAAAAACTGGCAGACAACATGCATTATGTTACACTTTCTTCATACAGAGATGGTTAGACTTGAAAAGAATGTTATTTCCTACTAGGCCACTGTTCTACAGATAGTAGTTGTGTTAGCTTTTGCCAGGTTTGGACTGGACTGGTGTGGCTTAACCCTGCTGACCCTTTGCCCTGTTTGACCACCTGGACAGTATCACTGATCTCCCACTTTAGTGCTCTGACAGCAGCAGGTGATGCGACAGATGGTCTGGGGAGTCCAGTTTAAACACAACTTTATTGGAAAACAGATGCTACATCTGTGCTGCAATAAAGAACGAAATCTGAACTAATTGATTATGCAAGGAAGACACATACCGCTCATATGAGTGTAGGAGCTGACATCTGTAAGGGGAAGTGCGTATAAGATCAGCCATTCCACGAGTCCTTCACTCATAATCCCCATTCACTCAGACTTCTGCAACCACAGGTGTCTTTCTAAAGAACAGAGCTAGTGTCTGTCAGACAGAACTGGGAGATACCGGGAAAGATCAAGACCCATGTGGATGTGAGGAAGGAATTGTGTATTATATTCACTCTGTCCATGCCTGTCTTCCTCTAGTCTTTCTTTCAAGCCAACTAGGCAGCCTGGAGCTGAGGATGAAGGCCTGCACCATGTCTTTGTGGAAACAGCAAAGGGGCTGGGGTCCAAGGAAAACACACTCTGGCCTCACTTCCTCACAGCAGCTTCTCACTCATCTCTATTTAGGCACCCACTTCACTCTCCCCTTCTCTGTTGTCAGTTTCAACATTATCACTATTTTCCTATTCATTTTTCTTTCACTATCTCACCACAAGGCTCCTCAACTGCACAGCCCCTTCTCCCATCTGTTTCCAGGGAGTGATGCCTCCCATCACCCAAGCAGTAAGCAGAGAGAATATAGTTTTATAATAACCCAAATATATTTCTGTTTAATCTCCATCTCTGGGGCTTTCGTGCTAACAGTATTCATCATGGGCGAGCAGCAGGCTGCTATGATTCAAGTGTTCAAAAGAGTGATAAGAAGTGCTTTTGCTGCATGGGCAAAACCCCAACCAGTACTTCAAACAGCTCCTTGTTGCTTTAACTAATCTGCCTTAGCTGCATGGTATGTTTTTTTTTTTTAACATTTTCATAACAGAAGGGTTTGTTTGGTCAAGGCAAATGCTAATCGGCCAGGTGAAGTTTAAGACTGACCAACATCTGTGTTGGTTTGCGTTAACTTCCCAAGATAACCAAGAGTAGCATTCAAAAAGGTGGTCTTGTAATTCATACTGTCTAACTATGCTCAGGTTATCTTGCAGGGTGACAGAAAGGAAGCACCTCATAGTAAGGACCCAAACAAGGTTAGCAAAGTCTTTATGTGGTAGCCATGGCTCTGTGTCACTATAATGAATGATGAAAAGCTCTTTTTGTTGTCTGTGAGGCGACGGAAGGCAGCCAGCTGTAATCATGTGGAATTCCTTTAAGATGAAAATAGAGGAGATTCACAGGGGAGATAAAGGGAAATCCAGAGAAGGACCCACAACAAGATGTGATCCGACCAAAGTCCCCCTGGGAGGCTTGATAGCACGGTGTGCTGATGTGATGTGGTGCCAGTCTCTCCAGGGAGCAGAGGGGCAGTGAAGGTCTGGAGTGCATACAGACTCACTGTCTACTTTGAACTGTGGGTGAGTGGAGAGCCATTAGTGTGGTCAGACCCTCTCGTTTTAAGTGTGTATGTGTTTTGCTGTGTGTCAGTGAGGTAGAAGACAAATGGCCAAATTCACTCATCACATCAGCTGCCCCTGTGGGAGTACTGACAGCAGGAGACGAGAGGGGGACAGAAGAGAGCTGGTCTCTGGTTTCTTGGCCTTTCCTCTTTTCTCTCGTTCCCTGCCTCCCATCCTGTATGTGTCCTCTCAAATAGACAGGCTCTTATCTCAGTGGCAGAGGATGTGGATAGGAGGGAGTCTCTGGCCACTTTGACCCAATTAGTTAGGCTAATTAAGAGGTTCTGTGGCCTCTGGGTCAGAGCTCAAAAACACCAAGAAACAGGCGACCTCTGACACCACTTTGTTTCAAGAATATACAAGACACTCTAGAGCCATTTTCTTTATTATTCATACTGAATAAATTGGGGGAAAAGAAAAAAAAATCACTAAATGTCTTTTTTTATTGCACTAGTCTTTACTATCATGATTGGCAAAGAAAATACAGGCAAAGCTGCAGTAAATGAATTGCAGCAGTAAATGTCATTCATGTAACAGCTGCTTGTCATAGCCATATTTGCATGCAGATGTTCATGGACTAAGCGTTCCTCCACAGCACTGCAGTTTTACTCTGATCCAGATGTGAGAGCTGGCACTGGCACTCTAATCTGCTCTTTCAAAGCATTTTCAAAATATGAAGGACTCTGGCAGCCCAGGAGACTAACCTTGACCGTGAGGGCTCATTGAATGTGCATGATATCACTCCGCGTGGCCTTTAGCCAGCATCCATGGCTGCACGACACATTTTATGTTGCAAGAAAAGCAGTGCTAAAATAGTGGAGCAAAGGGTACCAAGCAGTGGCGTCCAATAGGGGGGAAAGGGGCTTGTGAAACATGCAGTGGAATATTTCTCCACTTTGTCAATTAGGGAGAATAAATTTAAGTTGGATTTCCCAGGAAAGAAGCCAGAAGTGATGGGATCCTCCTACATGTATGAGTCATACTGTTTGTGTGTTTGTATAGGAGTATGTCTTTGCTACATCATTTATAATTTGACCTGCTCATTCTTCACTTCGCCGTGGATCCATTGTGCAAAACAGGGCTTGTGGGCACTCTGTCAACATACTGAAACATGAATCCACTCTTAAGACAACCTCACACGCTTCCTCGTGTTCTTCTAAACCACTTTACTTGATTTTGACTCAACTGGAGCCTCTTTGTTAAGACTAGTAGTGTCTACCTCACCTGTCATACAAACAGGATATTTCTTTGTCCGACCTATTTGTTTATTGGTTGCTTATCTCCGTATACCTCCCGAGGCCAGGCAACACGAACATGATCTGGAGGAAGGAAGTAGTACCCTTCAAGAACTCTTTGACACCTCATTATCTTTTTATCCCTGAAGAGAAGACAAACAGGAAAAAAGGAACACCCAAAGTCCAGGAACTAATGTAGCCAACAACCACTCAATGGAGTAAAACAATGATTCCTTTTACAGAAAGAAAATGCTCTGATTGCCTCCAAAAAATGGGCAGAGAAACAACAATACTGAATAGTTTAAGAGCAAACAATATGTCCCAACAAACAGGTTAAAGGAAAAAGAGAGTGTAGTTGCATTGCACAGATAACAGGCAGGATTGTGCAAATAACCTTCTATGAAGTAAAAAGCTCCTTTTTTTCTGTCATTTCTAACTCTGCATTATGTCAGTGAGAAACAGCTCCAGCTTTGAGCCTGAAAACACAGCACATCTTCTGATCAAACCTCATGGTTGAACAGAAGAAATTTGACATAAAGGGAGGGAGAAGGCAGAAAAAAATTGTTTGTTTCAGAGAGTGGATGAACTGATTTGCAGCATCAAGGCCCCGTGGAGAAGGATTTCTTTTGAATTGCAAAGCTAGAAAAGAGCATAAAACTTCTTTGGCGCTAATGAAGCCCAGAGTGTAAATATCAGTCATAAGACTTACCTTCAAGGTCAAATTTGATGGCGTGGCAGTCGGTTTGGCTGGAGCTCCATGGACAGTAGAATACAGACCCTCCCTCTGTAACGTTGAACTGCTTTGTTCTAGCCTTGGGGGCTCCAACCAGCACACTTGCACTGCAAAGAAAAGACAGACAGGGTGGGTGACTAACAGATAACCAAGCATTTTTAAACGTACATTTTTTTAATCAAACCACGGTTTGTAGCTCAAAAGTCATTTCACACATATGCTACACCCTTTTTTAATCAATCAGAGGTACATGTGAGAGTGCAAATGTACCACACAGATACAATGTTTCTGTTATTTGAAGTTGCACCGATATGAGAACAGCATGGGTACTTTGCTTTAGGTTAAGGTGTCAAACCTAAAGTAAAGAGAATATTTCCAACACAGCTAAATGCCAGCCATCTCCTGCTGTGAGCTACATGTGAGAAAGGAAAACTTTCGGACACTGTCCCAACCTAATTTTTTCCAACATTTTTGGGAGTTCATGTGTGAAAACATCTCCAGCCTGACTTCAATTAAAAACTGCATTCCAGACCTCCCACCTGAACAGCTTTAAGCATGATCCGGCGCACGTTTTTTTAAACATCCTAACAGGTTGCAGCACTGTTTTACATAATCCCCTACAACCACTGCAAGCTGCAGCAATGTTGACAGGCACATTCACTCCCTTTGTTTACAGTAAGACACATACAAGGGGAAACAATTGCATGGTCACACACGCTCCCCTGTGGGCCAGATTCACAAGGAAAACAAAAAAGCAGACAGGCTAAGTAGAGTCACTCTCTTGTTTCTACAGCTGTGATACTAAACATCAGTGTCCTTGGAGCTACACTGTACAACTACAGAAAGGCAAGTCACCCGTGAAGAGGCACAACCAGTAGACACGGAAAGAATAGTGAGGTTATAGGTGAGTTCCAAACAGAAATAAAAGAATAAAAGCAGTAAGGGGGTGCTATGTAAATTGAGACAATCAAGCCTTAGGCAAGATTTGGGGGGGGGGGGCTAGATAATGTGCCTAAGGGTTTAGCCATTACCTCATTCCTGAGCCACTTGACCTGACAAGCATCACAGACGTATTTGGGATTGATGTGGGTAGAGGAGGTATGGGACCAATGAGACCAGACAGTGTCCAGGGAGCTTAAAAACAGGAAGAATACACCCTTTCCTGCCCTAGATCTACCAATAGTGCATGAAGGTTTACATTGGGGCTAAACTTAGTATCATGGCCCGAAGGGTAACTACTCAGTAGGGTCCAGAAAAAGACAGGAGAATCAGTATGAGTCAAACAGCAGTTAAACGGTGGAATATTCCAAGGATGGTGTAATCCACTGTAATTAATCCTCCTGGAACATGACTGTAGATGCTAAGATGCAGAAAACCACAGAGAAAAAACCTCTAACAGCGGTGGGGCAGGGTCTACTGATGGTCAGCACAAAGCTTTGAAATCCTCTCAGCATCTATGGTTATGAAAACACATATGTGGGAGAACAAAGAGGTCACGGTCACACTGTTACTGTAGCCTGTACCTCATAAGAATGTGCAATGCCAGTTCCAAATCCAGAGCAGAAACTCCCGTTGGAAGAGGAACAAAGAAGCAAACCAATTCAATTTGGAGAGGAAGAACCTGTGTCCCCCCACCCTTTTATTTTTGATTGTATATGCAGACTCAGGGATATCCCAGTAAAGCAGCAAAGACCTGCATGTTCGGTATTGTAAATCACAGCAGGATTTCCTAGTTCTGAATTCTCACAATAAGACAGATGGAGAGCTTGCTTTTGCTATCTTTAAATTCAGATCTGAGTTTAGAAGTAGCAGAAGTTTCTCACCAGCAGACCACACACTTCATGTGTGCCTCTTACAAGTCCTCCAAACCTATGCGAGAAAAGTTCATTGAGCACAGTTTCCTTTGTTTCAGCCAAATGCTCTCGGACAACCAGGATGAGCAAATGATTTTTTGGCAAAATAATTTAAGAATTAATCTGCAAGCACATGCATGCAATAAATGACACAGCTGGAGGAACATGTACACAATAACAAGGCAGAGGAAACAAAGCTCCAGCATCTTTTGTTGAATCAGATCTGAACAGAGTCCAGCCACAGTTGGCCATGGCAGCTTTTCAAAGAGAGGAGAAAAAAAAAAATCAGGAAATAACCAAACAAGCACATCATGCTTTAATCAGCAAGCTGGCAGTTGAAGGCAGTTTTTTTGACTACTTTACACTGATACATGCAGATGTGCAAGGACGCACACACACAAAGTTCTGCACTGTAAAGCAGGAAGAATTAGTATTTAATGGGTCTTTATCTTTGGATGATCTGTCAACTTCTCGTTGGCATTTCCCCACCCTTATCTTATAGCTGCATGCTCAAAAGAAAGAGCTTTTGCATAATTAGCATTTAATGAGGCTCAAACGTCAGTCTGCTGAGTGCGACTCATCAAATTCCTTGGTAAAAGTAGGGGCATGAAAAGTATGGGCAGAAATCTGTGCCATCAGAAACTGAATTTGAATAAGTTAAATTTGAATTTGAATTGCTCAGATTGAATCTGAATTGTAACTTGAATAAATGCTTTTGAAAATTGAATTTGAATTAGTCTAATTTGAAATTGAATTTATGGTTTGAAAATGATCATCACTAAATTGAAATTGAATTTTATATTTTGAAAATGAATTGATTTGCTTTGAAACGGCATTTTATCCTTTAAAAATTCAGCTCTCGGATAATTTCAGTTTCACTTCTCACCATTCAGTTTCAGTTCTACAATTCAATTTCAGTTCCAAAATTCAGTTTTTTGGAACTTACATCCGGTTCCGGTTCAAGCGCAGATTAATAGAACTACGTTTTACTAGCGGACCTCTCAGAGTACCCCCTCTGTATGCTTGCAGAGACCCCTACAGTAGGGAAACATGCAAAACGGTGTCCAAACCTTTGTATTTTAGCTTTATTTATGTCTTACACAGCATCCCAACTCTTTAGCTAACTTAATAACTTTAGCTAAAGTGAATAGTTAGTCTAATTCATTAGTGCAGCATTACTGGATCACCTCTGTTTGAAGTGATATAATATGATATACAACTATCACTGTGTTTAACTACCATAATAATTCTACTTAATTAGATTTTTTTTTTTTTTTTTTTTTTAAACATACTGCTCCATTACTATGTTTGACAGGCTGAAGTTGTCGGGTCACCTCCTAAATCGACCATCTTTTACAGGTGTTTTGTGCCAGAAATGGAGTGTCCACTGAAGACTGAAGATACTGAATCTCTACGCCTTGCCATCCATCCCTCTTGTGCCTTCATCTAGACAAGAGACAAACTTAACCACTCTCATATGCTCTGTACCTACATCACCTTCCCTGACAGTCGTAGCTTGGCTCATCTGAGGGTGAAATTATAAGAATGTGTTATTTTGCAAAGTGCTCTCTAGGGTTCCTAAATAAAATATGGCATTGAGGTCTTTTGAATTAAGCCCTTCTTCTGAAATATAAGAACCTCTCCTGGTTTTAATGGCACTTTGGATTTCCTTACTTTCTGTTCCACTCCCAACCCCAAATAGATGCTGACAAGCTGCCACAGTAACATGGAAGAGGGAAAGAAGTTGGAAAGGACTACTACAAATAAACCTAATGCCTAACAATGTAAAATAAGAACAATAATAAAGATAAGATGAAGTAACAAGTTTTTAGTTTTTAGTTTATTCCAAATGATCATCCAGATGTCTGTGACATGTGATGACAAACACCATAATGGAAGGCCTTAGTCATCACATGCTTAAACTATTTTTGCATATGCTGAACAGGCAGTCAGACATGCTGTAACGGTGGGGTAGAAAACAGCATAAACACCATACGGCAGGGGTCTCAAACTCCAGTCCTCGAGGGCATGGAAAAGTTGCATGACACTGGCCCTTGAGGACTGGAGTTTGAGACCCCTGTCATATTGGTTGAACTGCATGAAGACTCTGAAGCTTCTCTTCTCTTCTGGCAGGACAGGAATGTGGCCTTGTCCTGTGAGCCACTGTAAGGATGTACTTAGAGTAGAACTGGACTTTCACCGGCCTCAGGCTCTTCACCCTTTTCAAAGACAAAGAAGTCATTTAGATAAAATATTAGATATTGTTTACCTGTAAATGCACAAAGTAAATTTAGAAATGTAATTATTGTTAAGAGTGAACAAGCACTGATAGTGTAATCTACAGCTGTGGCCAAACGTTTAGAGAATGAGAAGTGTTGTTTGCTTATTTACAAAGTTTGCTGTTTCAGTGATAGTTGTATATCACATTATATCACTTCAAACAGAGGTGACCCAGTAATGCTGCACTAATGAATTAGACTAACTATTCACTTTAGCTAAAGTTATTAAGTTAGCTAAAGAGTTGGGATGCTGTGTAAGACATAAATAAAGCTAAAATACAAAGGTTTGGACACAGTTTTGCATGTTTCCCTACTGTAGGGGTCTCTGCAAGCATACAGAGGGGGTACTCTGAGAGGGTCCAAGATGACAACTTTGGAATTCTACTAGAAACAGTCGATCATATTTGTTGTCAAAGCTGAATTCAGGGCAAACTACGCTAAATTAGCGTTTTTAGCTAGCAGCTACAATAAGCATAAAAGTTACCGTACGGCTATCATTTGTTAACATGACGCTTGTTCTTATGCATGTAATACATTTATTACCAACCTGAGAGTTTATCCGCTGGTCATTCGACATGACGAATGACTTCTGAAGTCTTAATTCAGCTCAAGACGCTGTAGATTCCCATCAGTAACACTTTCGGTCCGCTAGTAAAACGTAGTTCTATTAATCTGCGCTTGAACCGGAACCGGATGTAAGTTCCAAAAAACTGAATTTTGGAACTGAAATTGAATTATAGAACTGAAACTGAATGGTGAGAAGTGAAACTGAAATTATTCGAGAGCTGAATTTTTAAAGGATAAAATGCCGTTTCAAAGCAAATCAATTCATTTTCAAAATATAAAATTCAATTTCAATTTAGTGATGATCATTTTCAAACCATAAATTCAATTTCAAATTAGACTAATTCAAATTCAGTTTTCAAAAGCATTTATTCAAGTTACAATTCAGATTCAATCTGAGCAATTCAAATTCAAATTTAACTTATTCAAATTCAGTTTCTGATGGCACAGATTTCTGCCCATAGAAAAGACACGTAATTAGAGGCAGGCACAAGATTTCTCAGCTGTTCAGGACAGAGATACTCCTGAGATGGGCTGTATTAATGCTTCAATGGCTAAAGTGGAGACTAGGCAAATAATTCCTGTAGTGCCGTGAAAACAGCAGTACAGTATCCATCTGACAGGCAATAAAAAGGTCAAATGTGATCATCTCAAACCGATCGGTCTGCTCATTTGGTCATGCTGCTATGAACAAATGGCAAGCCAATTTCACAGCACACAAAGAGATTTGAGCAATGTTTTAATGGGAAAGTCAGGGCAGATGAAAAGCATTAGCGGCTTCTTCATGTCCCACCAACTGCCTTACAGCAGCCACTAATGATGCGCACCACCCAGCTGACAATTAAGCATTAATTAAACTAGTTTAAACGATTTAGGCTGCAAGTAAGGAATGTGTAAACAACAGCTTCACTGTAACCAAGTACTGGGTTTGTCTCATTAGAAGGTCAGAAATCAGGGGACATTCGACAAAAAAACATTTCACCACGCCATAATTGCCAGACTGTAACCACTATTTTATGTGGGGTTGAGAAATTAAGGGTGATACAGAGTGCTGGAACTTGCTGATGTGACACAACAGTGCGTAGCCGTAACTAATACGCTTTATGATGAGGTTACAGAGGGAAGTTGTCAGCAGTCAAATTCCTCTGTTACCCCCCTCCTGTTCAGCACAGCATTTTTTCCCCCCCATTCCACATTTAATTGTCTTCCACCCAGCTGCAAGGCTGATGTCACTTGAACACTATTAAAAAAAAAAAAAAAAAAGAGATTTAAGCTCGAAAAGGGAAAAATTACAATCACATTTTAAGCCTCCAGTGCCGGCTGCAGTCACCATCTGCAGTCATAAACACGGCTCAACAAATGCTACGGTTCTTGTGCACAAAGAGGGCCGGAGAAAAGAACCAGCGTCCCTTGAACCTTAGCAACACCTAAGTAAAACACGTGTGCCCCAGAGTTTGCACTAACCTATTAGGATATGGTTAAACACTGGAGTGGTTCCATATCAGAAAAAGGATCTCGTATGCAGTGATCTGATCTAAGCCAGAGACAGCTCATGACCTTCGCTGCTCTCATTCCTTCAGTGAAAAAAAGAGATTTAAACGTCCCTCTCATGAACAGTTTGAATGAAACCTGGATCAGTGGGAGCAGAGACAAAATTTCGAAATCAAGTTCAAATGTGGAACACGTATAAGAAAAGCTGAATGATTTCCAACTGTAGCGTGACTGACACTTGAGAAGTGAGATCAGCTGAATGACAGAAATGAGAGGCAGTAGTGTCTGATGATTTATTGCAGATCACATGGACCCATACAAATAGGATAGTACTCTCAAAGTCAAGGCCAGACAGAAGCTGTTTGAGTCCTTACAGCTGCCATATGGACGCTCGTCTAGTCACACACACACACCACATACACACATGTTGTCAGTCCTGCTGTCCAGGAGCCTGAATATGATGAGAGTAGCAGTGTTTGGTTGGCGCGTGCTGACTACAGTGAGTCTACTACGCTGAGCAGAGGCCACTTTTTTCTTAACAGTCAGATGTTACTGTAAGTTGCAGGACGGGGAACAGATCTATATGTAGCTCTAAAAGCCTAGAGCAAGTTATGTCCTTTTTTTTAACAATTTACAGACATTTCCAGATCCCAGCACTGACTTGAAAAGAAGTCATTAAGATCTGAAAAAGCACCCACCAGTGATGATAAGATAAACAGCCCAGTCTCTCAAGGATCTGATCCCATATCACAGCAAAACCATTTCCTCTGTATCCTCAGAAGGATAATATAGCCGGGCAACAGGTGGCCTGGAAATTGAGGCACTGCTAGCTAAGGTAGCCAAATAATGTTGTTTATTGTCACACAGGCAAAATGTGTGCGCATCCAAGCAGATGTCACAACCAGAAATAACAGCTAAGGCTTCAATACTTTATGCTATTCAGCAGCTGACTCTCTTCACAGCTCTCAACCAGGAGCTGTTACGCGGATCAGCAACTTGACAACAAGTTCATTCAGCGATCATTGCCTTTCCTTCCAACTTTTCAACAAGCAGCAATCAGTTTGAACTCATTAGAGTGAATGTGGGGAAAGCATCAGCTGTTTTGTTAAAACCGTCGATGTGTCAAGTTGTTTCACAAGTGGCAAGCAAGACATTTAAAACACCCAGCTACTAAGAAAAACATCCAAAATGACTCAGATTTTCATCTTTGCATTTGCTCATACCAAACTGTTGCCCATCCCCAACCACGATCACAGTCTCTTCCTCTTTCACAGTCCTCTGCAGGGATTTTACTGCTGCTGGTTCACACCTCTCCACAATGGCCACATCAGGGGGTCTAATGCTCTCACCTCAGAATAGAGAAGCTGTTGTATTAAACATGGGGGATTGCAGCTGTTGGAGCACTTTGCCTCTCCACCCCTCTGACCCCTGCTGCACCCACACATGCATATACAGAAGCTCACATTCATAGGCAAGAAAGGCTAAATGTTACCTAAATATTCCTAAATAATAAAACTGATTCCAATTTGAATTTCACAAGAGGACAATGGCGTCATGTGCTTATTGCCATATAAAGGACAGCCCATATCAGATTACTATAGAAGTGAGTCATTTCATGATTCAAGGTAAAACAAACCAGGCTTGCTGGCAGTGAGACATTAAATCTGAAGTATCAGTCCGGCCAGCCCTGACCATTCCAGAACCAAAGTAAACCTGACATCCTCGGGACATTGCTAATAGAATAGACATTACAGTGGGGTCCAGTGGCCCTTTAAAGCCATCATCACCATCCACGTTGACATCTGTTTCCACTGCAACACACAGAGACTCAGTATAAAAAAGTATCTTTAACTAAAAGAAAAACAGCAAAACTTAGAAAGAGACTACAGTGTAACCTCGCTAACTATTCCCGCCTGACTTCACAAAAACCTGCATGAATATTTCCCACCTACTGGCCAGTAGGTGAAAACAACATTTGACAACAGAAGATTAAAGCTGCTTTTTAAGGCTAATAAATTTTAAAAAAGAAATGAGTCACAGTGAAAGCTCCTCCAGTGGAAAATGGTAAACAAATTCTGCCATTAGACAAAGGGCCCCTTTGTCTGCACGTAACAACGAGAACCTGGATGAAGAAAAGCTTGGCAACCCAAATATACAAGCTGTGCTGTGCTGCAGCTCAAACACTTACTGGTTTGATTTAGAACCAGGTCTATAGAACAGGACACCAATGAAAACAATAACAGAAATAAGACTGATCATATATGGAGAGCGACCCCTGCATAGGCACAGAAAAAACACTGCTGCATAAGCAGCCAGTCCAGTGTCAATATTAGTTTAACTCTAACACTGTTTGAGAGATTAAACTGTAGGAGAGTTACCAACATGGACTGGCTGACCTTGCCATGTGTTTGTCACGGCCAAACCAGGACAGGCACAGGGCTAAGCTAATCCATATCACCAAACACATCACTGAAACACATCAACCTGTCTCTTCTGCTCATACACTCCAGGCAAGGTATGTTATTGTTTACAGCTCCTGATCTTTAACCTTTTCTATCTCGGTATGATCCACTCCCTTATCCATGCCAGACACCAGAGAAAGTGAAAGAGCAGTCAGTTAGTGGTTGTGATTAAGTGGTTGAGGAAAGAGTAGGCCCTCCAAAGTCCATGTAGAGGAGGGTACACAAGGGGACTGATGTACACAGAAAACAGCAAGCCTGTGAAATGTCCATCTTCACTCAACATGGAGAAACATGCTCACACAACAGGGAACCATATATCCTCTTGCTCTTCCTGCCCTGTTCTGACAAGAGCTGTCACACATAGTTCTATCCTCAGGCGTCCTTCCATGGGGGGCCATCCACAAATGTCTAAATTTAACTTTATTATGTCATGCCAAAGGGCATGGCAGACCCACATATATAAACTAGCTGTCAAGGATCATCAAACTGGGTGAAAGCAGCCCACTTCTTTGTTGACTTGACAGCAGCTTTATTGATAGGAGAAAGTCTCAGTCTCTGAATCCACATCTGCAATCTGCATGGATGAAAAGCAGCAATAATTTTACCTAAAGGTTGGAGCCAGGCTCACAGCAGTTCATCCTGACAAGAAGAATCTCTTTGTGCAACCCTCAACTGACCTCACAGTGGTTCCAGATACTCCCCCACATCTTATGGCTCCAAAAATTGTGGACGATGATGATGTGATGGCAAAACAAGAGATAATAGGAACTCATTTCATGTCACTGCTGATAATGTTTGATGTGTACACTTCTAAGAAAGTGTGGATGAAATGTGGCAGATGAATGTGGTTTGCAGATAAAGCGATGAGTAATGGTTTTAAATGTGCTCTCTCAGACTTTCGTTTTATTTGATGTCTGCCTTTTGAACACAGATCACCAGGAGGAAAATTACAGGGCAGTGTGTTTTAGGAAACTACATTTAATAAGCAATATCCTTGTCCTGGACATATAAACCATTGTCTCACGTCCGCTTCCAAGAGCAGAGCGACTCAACTGTAAAAAAGTTCAGATTAAGTCATCGGTAAGATGACGTCTACAGTGTCTGATACTTAATGAGACTAGGAGTTATGATGGGGAGAAAGGCTAGACAGTGGGGGAAGGTTTAGGCGATGGGTGAATTAAAAAGCCTGCAGAATGACATCAGCATAGGAGGAAATAAGGAGGGGAAAGCCGGAGAGGGGGAGAGGGTTCTGTGCATGCAAGCTTCACATTCTAAATCATACAGCTCTCCTAAAACCCCTGCTTCCCAGGCAGGGAAATAAAAACCAATAGCAGAAGGAGTTTAAAGAGACAGTCAGGGCCATAGAAGAGGAGGAAATCTGTTCATGTCTGAGAGTCTGCCGTCCAGGGAAGTGGGGAGGAGAAACAGGGAAACTAAAGCTGATGCTCGCAGCCCACTCGGCACAAAGCCCGTTCTCAAATCGCTGCATGCTGGCTGCTTGAACAGTGGTCTGAGAAACTGTTCAGCAGACACATCGTCAGCCAGAGAGTGTGATTACATTGGAGTGAAGTCCTGACTCCAGCTGTATAACCTTTTGCTAATGATTACTGCAATTACAGGTTTGAGTGGACTCACCAAAATATAGTGAATGGTCAGCAACACAAAAAACAAACACAAATGCAGAACTGTCAGGAACTAATGTAATCTATGTCTTATCTTTTCCTGCATTCCAGCTGGTAGAAAGACTATATGATCCTGGGACAGAGCATCCCCCACCCCACCCCTTATTTATATTCCCCACAGAATACTGGAGTATAAGTCCTGGTCACAGCCATGCCTGCCAAAGTTTTACTTCCAAAAGTGACTGATGCCAAAAACCCCTCGGGAAGAATACTGAGACGGTCACTGCATGCTACGAGTCACTGGGATCACATCCCAGATGAACCAGGAAGCATCAAAATCAGCCACAGCATTTAATACCGAGATTTGATCGCTAAAGGTTGCAGTGAGGTAGCATGTTCTGGGGTTTCGAGGCAAGGGCGGATTAAAAGGTCATCTTAATTTTGTAATTTGGTGGGACAATGAGATTAAGCTTTGAGGAAGATTTCCGAATGTTCCGATCTTTGATCTTCATCTCAATATAAAAGACTGAAGCTTTCAGTCTTTTATATTGGAGTTATGTGGGCTTTATTTCAGAAAACACTTACAACAAAAAATCAAATTTTCTGGATAAATTCAATTGCAGTAAGTTGTAGGCAGACTGACCGTGTGCGCTCTGTGCGCAAGGCATGCGTCCAGGAAGCACAGTATACACACAAAACCCCGATTTTCCGAGCCAAAACAACATCCCACAAATGAAATATTGGAAACTTCTGACTTTAACGGGTGAGCTGTAGATGGCTGAAGTTTGGCCAGAAGTTCCGAAATACTTCAATGAACACTGCAATCTGTGCGCAATATTTGCGTACAACTGGGAAACTTGAATTGCCCAGATAAACCTCAAATGTTTCAGACCTTATACGGAAACTATGTTATTTATATATTTTTTTTTTTTTTACTACATAACGCTCTGCAGTTACATTTTCTTTTTTCTATATTAAGCACACTTACCTGCCAGAATCAGACAAATAAAAGTCAACTGCATATCCGAAGTAGCTCCCATTGGGTCCGCTGTAAACAGCTGGGTTCTCCACATCCAAGTTGAAAGCCTTGCAGGCAGGCTTAGAAAAAGTCAGTAATAGCCCGATAATACAAAGGAATGAGCGTGCGAGAAAGGCTACTATCCCCGGCGTCTTTGTGAGAAATCTCACCAAGCCCATTTTTGACAATAAATTAATCCACTAAAGTTAGTTTTGAATGGCGAAATTGGCCAAATGTTTTGTTTTCTAGTCCGTAGATGAAGCCTGTAAACAGTGGGGAGTAAAACTACAGTTGCATCCCTGTAACTCTAAGCGGCCAATATCTCATTAATGCTCCGTCAGCTCCTCTCGGCGTCCCCGCTCTTCTTGCGGCTTCTCTCTCTCTGCCCCTCTTCAGACCCACGCCTTCTCTGCTCACCTAATCAGGATACATACAGCAGGGAGTTCCCAGACCCGTAACAGAGTTTAGAAGAGGAGGAGTTTGTGATTCCCTAAAAAAACGAAGAGAGAGAGGGGAGAAGAAAAAAAAAACTTCGAAGAGGGATCTTCTAATCCACTAACCCATATGTTTACTAATGTGATAGAAATGCTTTTATCACTCACACTAAGACTGTTAACAATGGACCTTAAAGCCTCTTTCTGATTTTATCTCACACTTATCGTGACCCTTTGAGACCAAATTTGTTGGCAGAGAAGGTAGGCTGCTAGGTGATTGAAAGGTCAGTGAAACGTCACTTCACGCTTTTTTTAAAACTATAAATATAACTGCTTCGCTTTCCAAATGCAAGACTCCCATGTGCCTTTTCCCCTTCCCTTATGACCTATTTGCATAAATCTGTACTAATTATACGTCCATCAGCCACTCTTGGATCTCAATGTGTGATCCATATGTATTTCTATCTAATTACAGTGTGGATCTGATTTGGGCATATGATGTCTTCTGGGGAGCTTAAGGGGGGGTGTAGGAAGATTATGTATTTCTGTCTGAGTCACACGAGAGAGGAGCAAGGAAAGTGGTTAGGCTGTGAAAAGCATCTACTCACTGCAATGAGACCTTTAATAAACCAATCCAGGCCGACTGGAATTAGTGACTGTTGGTTTAGCTGATTCATCTGAGGCCTCAGGAATTGAACACAGGGGCCAAATTTGGCTGTGTGGCAGTAGCAACATGAACTCTCTGTCAAGTGCTGCTCATATTTATAACTCTTCTAAGTGCTCTGACACACAGAGCAGAAACTGATGGGAGTAATCCAGAGGGTCGGGGGGGGGGCAGTTCACAGCTGTCGGGGGTGCTCGATGGTTCAAAGCCTTAATCCCAGAGAGGTCTCATTCTCTTACTCTGTTTTTAAGTCCCTAAGATGAGAGTGCTGGTTCATTTTGAGCCAAAGCACAAGGTGTGGTTAATAGACAAACGAGCTGTACCCATAAAAAACATTTGTTGTTGAAAGTTTTCAGCTGAGGTCATGGTCTGTTATTCAGAAACCCCAACACACGATGGCTCTCAAATAACAAGATAGTGCATCTTCCAAAGGTGCACTGCTGTTTTATAATGATGCTTCTGGATGTTCTGAAATCTGAAGCAGTTGGAGGTAGTCATGGTGGTGCAATCAGAGTCCTATGACCTCATGCATGAGGTTAGACACAGGGTATAATAGTATCAGCAAATGATAATCAGCTCTTAGTCATCACGGGCTTCTTTTTTGTCTACTTACTGACAGCCATAGGTTTCGTGCTATCTGTGCACACACATTTATCTGTGTGACCTGTTAAAGCATCAGAGTATTGGTTACATTTTCCTTTGAAGTAATTCCTCCTCTACTTCTTTTCATGCATACCTGCATGTACGCCATCAAGCAGGAACAAGCCAGTGCACAAAGCGTGCTCCGTTATTAAGTATGTTCTGTGCCTAAAACCAGAGTCTCTTTTGCTTTCGGTGATGTGTAATTGGGTCTGGCTAACTGAACAGTATTTTCCATCTTGTCTTTTCGGTTGAAAAGGGGGTGTGGTTTTATTCCAATGCCTGGACTTTGACATCATCACTCAGCCTCTATGGCAACAGATTTGAAGTGCTGCAAAACACTTATAGCACACTTCACAGGACTCAACACAGCTGGTCAACTATTTTAAATATAGAACTGACATATTGGCACTGTGGTATAGCCTCTATGCAGTACGTACATGTATGCGAACCCATGCATACACACGTATAGTGTCTCTTGACTCTTTCTCTGTAATAACTGAGGATATGCTTTACAACAAACAAGCATCTATCACATGTTAGGACAGCTATATCAAGATGTGAAGGTGTGAAATCATGCTTTCACATGGGTAAGTTCTGTTTCTCGGTTGGTTTACACAGTGCAACAAGGTCGAGGTCTCCCCCCAAAGGCAAAGAAAGAACAGACATCATTTTCAATTAATGATTAAGTTAAAATAAATCCAAAGAAATTTCTGATGAAAGGTTAGTCTAATAGCATCAGAAAACTCTCACTTTTTATTCTCCTTAAATAAATCACATTTGTTCTGGTTATTTTCACTCCTTGGTATTCAATGACCCCCTGCAAAGACTATGTGACCCTCCAGGTGGGCTCATCCCCCAGTTTGAAAACCACTGTCTTAAGCTAAGGGTGTGGTGGCCCCAGCTTAGATATAAGACTGTTACTAATAAATAACAGTTATTTCTTTTGTTCTCCCTTTTAAAGTGGATCTGCAATAGAGCAGTGCACTTCAACTGTAAAAAATATATTCACAGTGAATAAAATCATTTAAGCTTTGTTAAATAGAGGGAGCTCTGTGAAGAGTGCTTTGGGATGCAAAGACTAAACTTTACATTTAAAGATGAAAAATGTTGGAGTGTGAAGTGAGAAGGAATCAGGCTTCCCAGACCTCCTAAGCAGTTTGTGTCTACCAGCTTAACACTACATTAGTTTCTAATACCACAAACACTCAAATCCCCAACCGAAATTAGGTTGTACTGTAGGTGTACTGTGGCAAAGAAGACAGTTTTGTAAAATACTCGAAGTTTCAAAATAAAGGTAATCTCCAGCTCTAATTCAGCAAACAGTCATTACCAGCTATTAATCTTTGTTCCAGAAGACACCGACCTCCATCCCACCTCCTGATCTCATTTCTCTTTGTGTCACCAACTGTGAGATGATACTGATAGGCTCCACGGGGCTGGAGAGACACCCTGACGGTAACTGTTTTGCTTTTAAGTCACAGAGTAAACACCATTTTACCACCGGGAAACAGACAGTAAATAAAGGCCACAACAGATAACTCAGTAGTTCAAACCCAGACAGGTCACGAGTGACAATGATTAAGAAGTTTAACTTCTGTTTGTTTCTTGTGTTTTTAACATTTAGTGGAATTTTGCTCAGAATAAAAAGTTTTTCTAATCAAGAAAAATGATGCCAATGATGGAGAATGTGGTTTTTGAATAGAGGGCTATATTATTGTGTAAAACCTAACAAAGACTTTGAGAGGAATAGGACACTGAAATTAGATTCTTCAGCTAATGTAAATGGTAAGCCTAAAAGCTGTCTGTCTGTTTCTCCTAAGCAGGAGAAACACAATGACACACATCTTACAGGCAGGAAATTCCTCTAGTGTAAAAGCCTGCCTGGTTTTCCTGTTTCACTGGGTTCATACTGTTCACTCTGTTACACTTCACTCGCAAACACACCTTGAATATATGCGCAGTCAGTTCCTATCAGCTTTGCTTTCCCATCTGCACTCTGTAACATTCCCCATGTTTATAATAGAAGGGTGGTGAGTGTTGCTGATATCTCCCGCTAGTATGAGACACTTCATACTGGATGACAGATTTGTCATGATGGGGTGGAAGTCCTGAGCCGGCCCGTGTTGCTGAGAAGCCCGTCTATTGTTTTCAACACAAGCTCTTAGCAACACAGTGGCTGAATCATATGTTTGTTTCAGATGTTGAAATCTTTCCGGAGGCTCCTTACAAGGGAAAGTTTACCCACCCTGGTGCATTATGGTTTCCTCTTATGAGCTTTTACTGTCAATACAAACAAATTGAGACAACTTGTGTGGGTAGTAAGATAACTCAAACAGTGTCCGTTGTTTTGTTGCCTTTTTTAAAAGAGTCATAAAATGGCTGAAAATGAGCAATTTTGGTTTTTATGTGCATCTGCAAATCAGTTTAAGGAAGCAGGGTACTAAAGCGGGGAAACGACCCCACTATCAACTCCACCAGCCTTGTTCTACGATCCATAACACACACACACAAAGCCTCTCTAACCTGCCTGCATTTACAGCTCACTGCGCTTCATGGAGTGTTTAGTCTCTGTGGTCCCTCAATTGACATGTTTGCCTAAATACACAACTTTTTAAGAGGCTGCATAAAATACTTGACATCCTTTAGAGAAAGGTCACTGATTCAGAGTGTCCAGGCTGATAAAGTGAGACAAAACGCCAGCACCTGGCTATGGAGCATTGAACAAGACTGGCAAGAGAGTGAAAACGCACTTTAATACTGGTATCAGCAGTGAAGCTTAATAGTGCTTAAATACTTCAAGCTGGACTCAGGAAGCAACATTTATATGTTATTACATTAAAAAGAAGAAGACACTGACTGTTGAGGTCTCAAAACTGCAGAATTTGAATTAAAACACAATATTGAACAAAAAAAAATGTGTGCACTGCCCTTTGGACAATTTTGCATTCACGTTCAGGGTGTCATGTTTTGTTTGGATGGTCTATTTGTCTCACAGAGTAATGATATGCCCCCTGACCCCCTTCTGTGTTTTGCTATTGGGGCAGGCGCACTACAGGGCTGCCGCCAGGCCCCTGTGCGAAGGAATGCGACTGTTAAAATGTGTGGATCTGGGGGTACAGCAGGAGAGGGCACTGAATCAGTGTGAGCACTGAGAGAGCCTCAGGGTATTGTTTAACACACACACACACACACACACACACACACACACACACACACACACACACACACACACACACACACACATAACCATTCACACATTCCCTCAGATTTGCTTCCCACACCCACTCCCTCGGCTAAATATGTTTGATAGAGCTCATATGGAAACAGACGCACCCGGCTTTGCGGGAACAAAAACAAACTGCACTAGAGTAAAAATCTATCTATCTCTCTCTCTATCTCTCTCTCTCTCTCTCTCTCTATATATATATATATATATATATATATATATATATATATATATATATATATATATATATATATATATATATATATATAGAGCTACGGTTTCTTCTTTTACTCACAGACAAAGAAAAAATATGCTCATTTTTTATAGCCTCATGTTACTGTTGCAATATCAGGAAAATTAAGAGCACCCACTGCCAGTTTAAGCGCGTGCATAATCGTGCTTTCAGATACTTCATTAATAGAGACATCAGAACTCTTATGCATGACACTCTAATGCAGTGACATTCAGCACTTCTTCAACTTAATGAAGACATGTATTTTATTTCACTGATGGAAAAATTCTAAATACAACTCATGAAAATAATGAAGTTCACATCGTTTTGCTTTTAATTTGACAGATGAAGAATACACCAAGGGTGATCTTTACATTTACTATCATCATCGACACCAATATAAGGGGCAAAATATGTTCATAGTTTCCTGAATGTTTCTGGTTAATGCTTTCAGGTTGGTGCTTCCTTCCTGAAGTGTAAGCTCACATTTATCACTCTCTTTACACAGAACCATGCAGTGCAGAATCATTAAAACAACCTCCTCTGTGCTTATAGCATTTTAACTGTTGTCTTTTTGATTCATAGCAACTAATTTACAGCTCAGCAGCTCTGTGAGGCTTCACATAGACACAGCAGTGCTTGTTTAAAATTTTGGCTCAGCAGATATAAGGCTGATTAATGATTTTTTTTCAAAGGCTACTGTGTATATACCCAAGTGCAATGTTCACTTGATTTCTTCACGAATAAAATACCCTACTAAATATGTTTTAAAATACTAAAATGGAAGCATATATGATAAGTTTATGTTTTTTGTTGATATGTGGTCATAAATCAAATTATTGGGCAAGGAAAAACGGGTCTTAAATCATGAGTGATAAGAAAGTTTTCACAGGTTTCTACGCAATCCTGTGAAAAACGCACCTCTATAATAACCACCTCTATAAAAGCTGAAGTTTTGGCAGTTTGCTGGTCTGGAGCATTCAGGTTTGTGTTAACAAAAAGCCACAGTCTTCCCAACAAATTCACCCCGACGCCAGACTGCAACTCCTGTGAAATTGCAAAAAGGAGCTCCACTCAGACTAAACAGGCTTCAGTTTGCATGATAAATGTTCAAGTTCATTACAGTACAATTAGAATAGGATTGAACAAGCATGGGTTTTTTTGAAGAGGTTACCAGGAGAAAGCCTTTTCTCCCTAAAACGAACATGGCAGCACACCTAAGACTCGCAAAGCTGCATCTGAACAAGCCACAAGAATTCTAAGAATTCTGGAACAATCCTTTCGGATGGACAAGAGCAAAGTGCAGACTGTGGCCATAAAGCAGCACCGCATTTGACAAAACAAACGCCCACAAACACCTCATTCCAACTGTCAAGCATGGTGGTGAAGGGGTGATGATTCAGGCTTGTTTTGCAGCCACAAGATTGAATAAGTTGAATAAGTCTTACAAAAAATAATTACCGTTATTATTGTTGCTAAAGGTTCTTCTGAAACTTAAGTAATCACCAAACTAGTAAGAAATACTTATTTCACGGTGACACAGGAGGAAAACCTAGGGGATGATTCACATCCGTCATGTGGATAACATGAATTTCTGCTTTGAGATACTTTAGAATAGATTAGCTTTTACTCCAATATGGCCAACATTACAGTTTTGCCACTTGCCAGGGTAAAATGCCATTAATTCTACCCTATCTGTCATCTCTGTCAACTTCCTGATGTATTGTGTGTTATTTCCTGTGCAGACTTTGCTTACTGGGGCTGATGAACAACACAGTAGGTCGTAAACTATGTGGCGGCCTCAAAAGAATGTACCATATTTCAGTCGTGTCACCCTTTGGAAACCTTAAGAAGACACTACTCGGTATGGTGACTAACAAATGCCCATTAAAAATGTAGTATCCCTTGACTCCCCTTAATCTGTGCGGCTCCTCCTTATAAGTCAATGTTGATGTCAATGCTGTGCAGACCACCGAGGTGTCATGAATGCTTGTGCAGCCTTATATAGAAGCCCTCTGAGGTTTATGATCAGTGCATTATTAGTATCAGCTGGTCTGAACCAACATGAAGAGGGTATGCTGTCAGCTTGCTAATGTACAAGTCAGAGCAAGGTTATGTGCAGTGTGTCTGAAGCTCTTTAGTAATAGCTCTTACCCTTATAGGAGTAAAGGAGGCACAGGACGAGAGGTAATGGGAAACCCAATCAGCTTTTGGTGCTTCTATTGATGAGGAATTCAATGAAATATTTGGTGGAGGGGATACAAACAAACCAACCCGTGCACACAAGCAAACAGAGTAGAGTAGAGTGGAAATGAAGTGTCCTCTCTAATGAAAGGATTCAGGGTTTGTAGTAATATTATGGTTCAACTGCAGGTTTTTCCTCCAGTTGAAATCTGACTCGTCGCCAAAGTTTATGTGTTATCATTTAAACATCTCCACCTGTTCTCTGAGTTTATTTCTTCAGTGATATGATAAGCCTTTAAATAAATAAGCAGGTGTTGTAAGCAGCAGATCACCGCATTGTGAGTCAATTCAAATTCAAACAATAGCACGTATCAAAGAGCAGGAAAAACCACACAGGCAGGTATTTTATTGCTGCTGCATCCCGCTCTGGTACATTTCCATGGAAAATCTTTTTTTTTTTACAAAGGCCTGCACTTTTAAGACCATCACTGAGACTTGATACTGAATCTGCCACAGCTTGTATGATGGGTCTTTAAAGAATCCATAATTCAAACAGCGTGCTCTGGAGTGAAAAAACAGAAAAATAACTTTTTCATTTTGCCTTTTGTTTTGCTTAGAAAATACAGGTTTATCCGTTGCATGAAGCCTGGTTCTATGTATTAGCATAATTTGTGTAAATCTTAATGATTGTTACATCCTGGCACATTTTATCAGGGAGTTTGTGTTGCATTATTAGGAGAGTGCCAGGTCGCCAGCACAGTCAAGCATTGAAGTCAAACAATTCCCAGTCTTCCTGCATTTGTCTTAAGGAATGTTGCTTGTTCGTGCCGCTAATGAATCTCCTTCACCTCAGGGGAACGGAGACTCACTTCACAGCTTACTTAACGTCACATGTTGTTTATGCAATTGTGTTGATGTCTTCATTCCTGTTACTGAATCTGAGACCGCAATGAATTCTGTCACTATAAAAGCACCCATTTTACTTTCATTTGGAATTTATGTAAAACCCTTGTTATTACATTAACTGCTTTATGGCTAAAATGCATTTTCCTGGCCACACATAACTGTGGCCTGACCAGTAATGGAATATAACGCAGCTCCGGGCTTTTAGAGAAAGACCACCTACTCTCTGCTACAGCTGTAGCTTCTGCCCTGTGGGGAAAATGACAAAACATACATTTTTAACAACAGAGCTTCAACTCTTATTTCACTTTAAATAAATTCTTTATAGTGGAACACCCAGGTAGAAAACAATTGGAAAACATTATCTTGCCATTTGCCAACCTCTCGTAAAAGTTCTCATAAAACAGGAGACGGAAGGCTTGCATCAGACAGCTGAACAAACCATTTTGTTTTATTAATTTTTTAACACTTTAACGGATTTTTTTTAACACAGCAAAACTGCAAAACTTTTTTTTTCATGACATCTAACAGGGATAAGTTGTACACCTATTGATAGCTGTTAATGTTATTTTTGGAAATACTTGGACATCCTTGTTAAGGAGTATGAGCTTTAAGGTCTCCTCTAAATGAAACAAACAATGTTCTGTAAATAGTCTTTCTCTAGTTATTGTGGTTATGGGTTCTCCAACATTTTTCCAGAGAAACATGACAAACTAAGTACAGCTGTTTTTAATAGAGCCTGATTTGAAGGGTCACGCCCATTTTTGATGAGGTAACTAGAATAAAAAGCTAATGTCTAAATATCTGTCATGATGCTCATTTATGAAATAAAACAATAATGAAAACATAAGTTGAGGTTATGTCTCCTCTACAGTTTCATTTCAGTTCATATCATTGTCCAATGAAAAATTCACTGAAAGATGACTTTTCCATTTCCAGCATCCTTCAGGAAGTCACAGCATTGTTCTAAATGCTGATTCATGTTGAACAACCTGGAGACCAAATGTCTCACTCTAAGGAGAGACTGACCATTCATGGTAATATCGAACTCACGCAAATTCTACTGAGCATAAACACCAACACCTTGTGTTTGTATAAAATGCTGATTCATTCTCTGTAATGAATTCCCTTGGGAGAGACTGTGCCGTCAATGTCTTGTGACTCAAACTCTCTTCCAAGTACAATTCTAAATAAGGCAGCAGACTTCTGTGTACCATTCATCACACAGTACTAGTACTCAGTGTTTAAGCTTATGACCTGATTTGAGTACAAGCTAAACTAAAGTGGAGCCTCTGTTCTTAGTTGCCCGATGTCTCACACATGACCAGCAGAGGAGGGTAAAAAGTCTGGTGGTCTTGATAAAACTTCTGATTCACAAAACTATGATGATGAATCACCTAATCTGAGGTCTCAGTGTCCTAAATTACCCAACTATCCCACCGTTTTCCCCTCTTTTTCCATTTCAGACAAAGTGATTTAAAAAAAAACAGTATTACACCATTCTTAGTTTTTAACATTTTCTCAGCATTTGCTTATCTTCTAAAATATTTCTGGCAGCGTTTCAGTAAACTGTCAGTGAGTTCAAAGTTGATGCTGGGTGGTTATCTGTGTGTGCGCGCATGTGGTTGCAGTTAGGTGCTTTATCCATTAAGCCAAATCAATAGGATGTCAAGCGGGAGATAATTTTCTCAAAAGTGCAGCTGGCTCTGTTTTAAAGAATTATCTCAGTAAAGTGTTTTGCTGACTTTCCTCTTATCAGTCAGTAGTACTCATCTTGCGAAAGAATGGAGAAATCCCAGAAACAAATAAGGATTTAATGCTTGCATAGCTCAGCCTGACTACACGGGGCGTATAATGGTTAAAGTTTGTTATCTCTCCAGATCTTGGGAAGTTTTGCCTACATCCCACCTTCTCCTCCTTTTTCTTCGTCGCTCTTGCTGCGCTTCCCTCTGGAGTTTTGCGGTGAAAGCCTCACTCGTCATGCACCATGTGCCTGGCTTTTATTAGGGATTTGGCACAGATCACTGTGCACATTTTGCCTAGGTAAAGGAGCTGTTATGAGGACAAAAAACTCTCTTTTACAAGAAATCCCTCTGTCTGCCTCTGTCATTTTGACTGATGCAATTATAGTGTAAAGAATGTATCAAAGCACAGCTATCCCCCACTGTCCCACCCCTGTAAGAAGGAGAAGACAACCCGGAACATTTGAGTCTTGCAGCAAAGTTGTGTGTATTAACATGTTGGTTTCCATGAGTAACAAGAAGAGCTGGATTCTCTGAGGAGCTGCTGTCATGGGCGCGTCCAGCTTTTCTGGACAGATCCACCTCCGTTCATCAGGACCTGGCAGAACCACAGTCACTAAGGAGTTGGTTTACTTTTGGAAGAAATAACTTGTTGACTATGTAATACCCCATATGAATGATAATGACCTCCGGCTGGGTGGAAGGACGGAGTAACAAGAAAGAAAAGCACTGATACGATGGGAGGATCACAGGAAATGTTGCATTGAGTGGTGAAAATAAATATCATCAGGATTCAGAATTAATTAGACGGATAAAGACCACTATAAACTGCATATATTAACTATAAACTAATTACTATAAACTGCATATATTTCACACTAGTGCTGACCATTTATAAAGTATTCCAGTTAGTTTTCTTTTTGCACTATGAACAACCTTTAACCAAGGCAACACACTGTTAACCAGTCTGGTCATGCAAATATTACAATTGACTGGTTTGGAAAAATATATTTTAGTTGCATCCAAACTGCTCTGACATCCGAGAATTAACTCCTGGAACTAAATTCAAAACCCCAGAAACAAAAAGTTGTAAAATCTGTAATCTGGTGATTTCTTCCATGAAAATGTTTTCACAAAGAACCTAGGGTTTTGAATCATTACATGCAGAATGGGTCTCTCGCCCACTTTAAGACACACTTTGAAAATGAGAAAGCAATCATTTAAAAGGCTAAAAAAAAGTACAAAAACTTCATATATATACTGTTGGTATGGAGCAAATAAACAGTCCACGTTCATAATGTTAGGAGGCATCGAAGAAAACAATTTACATTCAACAGATTTTGAAATATTCTGACATTTAGTCAGCTAGTCCAAAAATGTAAAGTCCTGATTCATTTAATCTGATTGCAGCTTTCATTAAACGTCTCTTTACTACTCCGTCTTTTTCCCCAAAATCCATTCCCTGGCTCATTAATTGTTTTTTCCGTTAACAGTCTTAAACCTAACCCATAATGAGACTACTTTCTATTACTTGTGAAACTAATATGGTTCAGAGTGTTATTTAGCCAGGAATGCAGCCCAAAAGCATATTTTTGAGCCAAAATAATTCTAAGAATTAAATATGAATCAAGTCAGCTTGTCAACAAGTTTTTTTTATGTCTTTTCCATGTGGGAATTTCTACTCATTTTTGGAATAAGACATCCATAAAGAGTTTCCGTTTTCCTTACACCACTCCTGACAGCAGTGATCAGTTTGCTTGCAAGCTAAAACAGAGCCAGTGCTTGTCTTAGGAAGCTCAGACTGGACTTTACCCTGCCTATACAATATGTTTCTGTGCTTGCTGCTAATTGCTTCCATGTCTCTCAGTTGTGGTGCAGGCCATGTAGATGATGTTAGTATGAGGTGCAGAGGGGAGTTTTTGGATAAAGACAACAGAGACCAGCTGGGTGGAGTCATTTACTGGCTGTGGGGAGCTCATTCTCTCAGCTGAGTTGCCTGCTCACTGATGACACAGTTACAGAGACTTCTATGTGTGCGCTGTATGAGTAAGGCTTTCCTTTGCTCGTAATGTGCTATTTCCACAGCAGTCATGTCAGGCGAACCTCCTGCAGCCAATTAAAACCACCACACGC
Organism: Copadichromis virginalis; assembly: GCF_057382275.1. NCBI lineage: Eukaryota > Metazoa > Chordata > Actinopteri > Cichliformes > Cichlidae > Copadichromis > Copadichromis virginalis. Next base: position 30,068,703 of record NC_140637.1, read on the forward strand.
CTAGCAAAAGAGAAATGAGATAAATTCAGAGCATGCAATCTATTGGAGCCTTTTAACTGTAAAAGATGAGATATTTTCATACAAAACACATTGGAAACTATTCATAAATCATTATGTTCTGAGTTAAAGAAATCTCTTTCATCCAAGGCGCTGATGGAAAACTACAGAAACTTCTAAAGATGTGATTTTTTTTTTTCACTTCTCAACACATGTCAATCTAATGAAACTTCAGACCAACAGTCAATGCCAGATATTTTCTGGCAAACACTGCAATTCTATGCCCACACTATTTCCAGGTGTTTGGAGGGTCCACAACCCTATAGCAATGGAAGAGGCTGCACTCCACAAGTACCATCTGGTTCCTCTGGTCTCAGTCTTCCAGCTGCTCGCATCCCTCTGAAGATCTCAGTGAGCAGAAAACTGAGGTGATATCAGGACAAACATCTGTATATTTATATAGCAGCAAAAATGAATATGAAATGATTCACAGGCAGCAGCCTCTTTCTCACCCCACATCACAGAGGAACTGAAGGCAAGTCTAGCTGTACTCGTGAGAACAGCAGCTGATTGTTCTCCAGCCCTGGGATCCAAATCTTTATTCATCATAGTGGAATTATCTGAGGGTGGCCCACTCTTTTTTTTTTCTTCATCTTTACCGCAAAAGTTTCACATTTACATCATCTGTTAATGAAACAATTGCATGTATTGTAAAGGGCTTTCAGGCAAAAAGAGTCCTTACAAATGAAGAAGTATTGCTGTAAAAAATGAAGAATTGAATCTGTATCTTTAGTCGGTGACTCAACCATGCAAAGATCAAGTTCGGGAGACATCTGTTCTGTGGGGAGACTGCTGAGTCGGACATCGGTGATGCAACGCAAACAAGCTGTGGTTTTACACGGAGTTACATGCTGTAACTATTTCCTGAAAAGAGATTGTAATTTTGAGGGGTTTGGTTATGACTGCTAGACTGCAGCTTTTCTTCCATTCCAGTTGTCTTTAAAACATACTTGGCAAAGTCTTTAGTCATGGAAAATGTTAGAGAAAAGATCAAGTGATCTGACAGAAAGGCATTCCCACATAAGATACACATTGGTGCCAAAAAGCATCTACAATGCCTTAGTGGGAAAACAGCGAGAACTTATCACCAGTATGTGTGCACAGGTTACTTAAAAGAATAGTCACATTTTAAGAAAAACACAGATGTTTGCTATCTAACCTTGAATTGATAAGATAATTTAATTGCACCTTAGAACACATATGCATCAACACTACAATGAGCGGGTGGAGGGAGGTTTGGAGTCTTCTCCCACCCCCATTCTCTGCGGCCTGCTGGAGCGGGAGGGCTAGTAGGAGGAGTTGGCCGTCCGACTGCGGTCTGGGGTGTGGGGCCTCCCTGCTGCTGCGGAGTCGGGGTGGTCTGCCTCTCCCCACCGCAGGGAAAAGGGTAACACCACCTGGGTCTGGGTGCAATTCCCCCCTCCAGGGGCAAGGGTACCTAGACCCGGTTTGTAGAGTACGCTTGGGGAGTGTGATCGTGTGTACAGCGTCTCTTTATGTCTGTCTCCACGTTGGTTGAGTGTGGAGTGAGTGCATATGAGAGCATGAGGGTGGGAATGGATGTTTGTGTCTGTGTGTGCCTGTATGTCTGTGTCTATATGTCAGGTTGGGTGTCAGGCGCCACCTCTCTGGGGACATCTCAGGCCCTCCAAGGTTTGGAGGCCTATCTCCACCCACCACCACTTCCCCTGCCGGTGGCGGACTCCCTCAGGTGTCGGTGTGTTGGTGGTTCTTTGTGTCTGGGGGTGGGCGTCCGGGTACACACCGGCTCACTCCTTGGCGGCCGCTTGTCGGGGCCTGGGGCCTGGGGCTCGCTCGGGCCCCTTTGGAGGTGGGGTGCCCCCGGCCTCTCGGCCTGGGGCTCGGTCACTCAGGCGCAGCTGGGGGCCGGCGGAGCTCACGGGCGCGTCACTGCAACTCCCCCTGACTTCTGCTCCGCGGCTGCTGGGCGAGCCCTCATCTGGGACTCTCCTCAGCTCTTACTGGAACAGTGGCGCGGCTGCCCCTCTGTTGGTCTTCCATGGTCTCTTGTGTTCTGGGGGCCTCTGGATGTCTGGAGTTTTGATCTCCTCCATACCCGCTTCACACCCTGGAGGACGGGGCTGTGGCCCCCCCACACTCCCTAGCAGATCATTACATGGAGAAACCTTTGGAATGCAAGCATGCTGATCCACACAGGTATGCACACATGGGTATTCACAGACGCGGACTAAAGCTTTCTTGGCTGCTACCTCAAAGCACACTGTGCGCTGTCTATCTTGCGTGCTGCACAATATCGTTTATTATTTAGTAAATATTGATATCTATGGCTAGCTAGTTTATTGTGATGGTGCTTTGTTTTCTCTATTATTATGTTGCTCTTTGTTGTTTGCTGTCTCCTCTGTTTGTTTTTTTTGTTTGTTTTTTTTTTTCTCCATACAGGTGACCCAGGAGTTCTTTTTTTTTTTCTCTCTCTCTCTCTTCCCCCCCCCCCCCCCCCCCTTCTCACCGTCTCTTCTCCCCTTTGGTTTTCTTTCTTTCTCTCCCCCTCTTTCTCTCATTCATTCCCCCTGTCCTATTTATTTAAAAAAAAAAAAAAAAAAAAAAAAAATGACAAAGGATGAACTGAAGCTCTGCCATCACGTAATGTCGCATACTGCTGTTTCTGATGTCATTTAAAAAAAAAAAAAAAAAAAGAATTGATAAGATAGATGCACTTTAATGTTTAGATGTGCTGGTAGGCAGCCTGTGTCAACTTTATTCAGGGCCAAGCTCGAGGTTTCCAAACATTATTCTAAACTTGTTGGCTGGAGATTTCCTGCAGACATCCTACAGGCATGAAAGTCATACTGATTATTTTATTTGACTCAGTAAGAAAGGGGATTGAATATGTATTTTTGAAAGTGCTGTTGCTTTGTAGGTGGTTATAAGCACATGTAAAAACTGAAAAGCAATGTGTTGTCATTGTGGTTTATAGATAAACAACAAAACCTGTCAGTGTGTGGAACAGCTGTGGAAAATGTCAGTTTGAGGTTTTCACACATCTTGTTAAGGAAACATTTTGAAGAAGTTGTAAATATAGCAGTTTCTATTGACATGTTGCTACACTGAACAAAGGATTAAGACCTATTCGTGCCCCACAGTTCATTATTTTTGCTTAAAGCTATTTAAAACATTTCCCATTATCTGAAGACATCAAGAGAAAATGCTGCAGTAAAAAAGAGCTCTTTCTTTAGAATTACAGATACTTAAATGTAACTCACTACACTGAAATTTACATAAAGTGAGATAAAAATGCAGTGAAGCTTATCTCCTGCTGCAAAGTCACAGATTGAATGATGGGACTTTTATACAGGTTTCTTTATATACATATACAGTAGCTAAGGAAGTGAAGGATCAAGAAATACCCAAATGACATTTATTTAAAGTACAAATGCAACAATCTGGTGAAAGACTTAGCTTTCACAAAAAGAGTTAGACAATGGAAAACAGCTAGCCCAGCTTTGCCCATATAAAGAGAATAAAATCTAGGCCATTACTAGCAGCTCTAAAGCTCTACATTAGCTCAGCATGATAACTTGTGTTAATTATTTACCTTTAAGAATGCTTTCCCCCCTAATTTGTGCAAATCTGAACTAACCAATAGTCTCAGCTTCCTTAATAGCTGCAGATAAGCATTAAAAGTCTTTGACCCAACCATCCATAAGTTTGTGCATGATTTCTTTCATCAGATGTGGAACCTTTCTTCTTAGTGTGACTTTTTCCACTCATATCCAGTAGACTTTCTGACTCTGCAGCTCCATTTTCCCGCAACCTCCCCCACATGCATATGCATGCATGCTGGGATAAAGCAACAGGTACCCTTATTAGCACAGCTTGGGGCTATAACATGCCTCCTTCATTAACATGGGCACACCCTGCTCTAACAGTGAGTTAAAGCCAAGCGTTAACTCCAAGGGCTTCCACATTATCATATCACTTTTATCACACATCTCCACCCATGTCCTTCCCCCATCCGCCCCACCCTGTGCAGCCCCCACAATTCTTTTATCATTCTCTTAAATGTAGTCCTGTTCATTCAATTTATTTAGGAGCTACTTATTCTAAACCAACAATGATAATTCTCTGATCTTTTTCCCATAATCAACCACAACAGAAGAAAGAAGAAGAAGAAGAAGAACAGGCCTTCAGGTGATTTGACAAAGACTGTGTGGATTCACCTGCCAGCTGCTGGTGAGGGGGTCTCCCTGCTCAGAAAGGGAGATAGTGATTAGTAAAAAGCTGAGAGACGACCTCCTCTCCCCGGGTGAGTGCTCACACTCTGCAGGAGCCTAATGAAGGGGCCTGAAGGCAAAGAAAGCCCCACAGGGTCAGAGGCTGATGTCAATGAGAAACTACCCTACCCTCTAATTCGGTGACACCCAACACAGAGTGTAGGAGCCCAGAGATTTGTGTGTGTATCTGTCCAGGGGGGTGTCGAGTGGGTGTGTGGGTTTGTGTGAATTTGATTTAGCTGAAGTGCCTCTTAAAAGGTTCACCGTAAATACACAATGCTGTGTTTGCTTGGAGTCAGAAATGTCAGAAATGGACTCCAGGACTGGAGTCACTTTTGGATCCTCTTCATCAGTTCATTCTTTTTACCATGCCAGTGCCAGCACGAGCAGCAGGTCACGTGAGACTTTCCCACTTTAAAAGGGTACTCTGAAGCCTTTAAAGAGGGAAGCACTTCAGTAGTGGAAAAACAGGGGGGAAATTTTGTTGGCTAGGGATATAAAATATTGGGTTTACCCATCACTCACTGGGATGGAAGCCATGGCGCCTGCTCAGAAAAGAGTCAGCATACAGTACAATGAGTGTATCCGCTCACATACAGTAGCCAAAACATCCAAGAGAAGTCGATGCCCACAATGCACATTTCGCTTTGTTTCATTGTGCCAGGAAGACGTACATTGATTGCATCTATTTATATGTCTTTGTTCTGTCAGCAGTTACTCTCAGTGCCTTAGTTTTGACCAGAAGGAAAAGTGGTGGCCTGTGGGAAAAGGCACTAGAGAGTGAAGTGAAGCGGATCAGGACATATTCATTAACCATGTCGCTGCTCTCCAGTTCATGTTACTATGCCTAGGATTTATAGCAGCTAGAGCTCCTTGTGTCTTTCCATACATCTTGTTCTCTCCTCCCTGGAGTTTAATCTCAGGGAAAGGCGTTTTGGGTTTCTACTGAAATATTTTATCAGCTCCCAGGATGCTGTCTGACATGGGAGTGGAGTAAATCTGTACCAAGATCACAGAAGCATCCTCTGATGTTTTTTTAGGAACGCCTCATCAGTCTCTGTTAACTCTTACAAACCCAGACAGATGAAGATCCCAGTTAATCTGATTTCTTTGTGATTCCCTTCAGGGGGACTGGTGGGAAAGCCATCACATCTCATGGAAGTGCTGAACCATAACATTTTCTCCGGGAGCAGCTGGGAGTGTGTGGTCATTAAAGAGAGAAGCAGGAGATCAAATTGACATTCAGCACTATTGTGACCTTCTTAGACTACCCTCTTGATGGTGCATCATCTTCTATCTTTGCACAGCTTTGCACAGCTCAGATGACGCAGCCTGCTTGCACTGAAGTCTTTTGAATCTGAATCCTAGGTTAAATGCATTTTTTCTGCCTGTCCTGCTTCTCAGTGATTTATATGGAACATGAACTTGAATGAACATGAACTAAAAATAATCCAAAAGGAAGGTAGGACAGAGTAAACAAAACTCACTCCACATTCCAGAGCATTAGCCAGCTTAACCTCATGTTCATTTGGTTGAACTGATCTGTTATCTGTTACTGATTGCCAACATTTAAAATTTGACAGCAGTTCGCAGATGCAGAGCGGGTCTTTAAAGAGTCAAACTTTGAATGACCTCGCATTACTTTATTTAGCCCACAAGTCAAAGGGATGTCACTCAGTGTCCAGTGGAGCAGCTCTCTGATACTTCCATTCTTTCTAAGCAGCTCCCCTTTCCACTAAACCCCCCAAGATGGGCTATAAATAATCATCTGAAGTCACCCCTGATGTGTAATTAATTTCCAGGAGAAGGCCTCCAGTGGTGGAGCACTGCAGTGTTATGACAAGCCTTTCCATCAAGCCCATCACCTGTTGGACTCATACTACACTTGTTTTCCCAGCTGTAACTTGAGACCAAGTCTCTATTCCCAGCACACTCTGGGGCACCAGTAAGACAGGAGGTTTATTTAAAACCAAAAAAGTACATATTTTTATATTTAGGAATGTTTTTTTTCTTTGTCCCAATTTCTTTAAAGCAGTAACAATGCAACAAAAAAGCAAGTGGTGTTCACAATTAATATCATACTAACAATCTAAAAGGTCTCTCAGTCCTGTCACTGTCGTGACAAGTCTGTGCATGTGTATTGCCAAGGACCTGAATAATTTTGGATTTATACTTCTGTATTAAATCTACACCATAGGTGTGTTGTAATTCCAAACCTTTCTGTAATTCTACGCCATAACTGATGCTGTAACCTAGACCAACCTGGAAAAGTAACTCCACATTGCATCGATGTAGCTGGTAATAACTTTAATCAGCATATCTATTTCTTTTTACTCCTATGGGCAACCTCCAGAGCTTAAAAATGAGTCTACGGATCAGAAAATGATTTGATCTCCTGTGGATTGTTTCCACTGCAAACATCTTTGAGTGTGTTTTTAATAACTTATCCAACTGGATAACCGAGTTGGGGGCGTTGTCGCACTGACTGACATGAATCCTGACAGACAGCTGAAGTTACTCTGTTAGGCCTCATCCACTATTTTGAGTCATTAAACTGGACCTGTGTCTAGACTTTTGGTGCCTTTGGGAGAATTTTAATGGATTAGCTTACTAATATATGGCTTGTTGTGTGACACAGACCATCAAAAAACTTTGTGCTTCAGTTTTGGTATTTTAAAAGTCCTTTACTTATTACTTACTAGTAATGTGTGTCTGTATGATGCACTCACATAAATTGGGAATTCAGCATCCTAACAAAGCTAAAAGTGTTAGCTGGGAAATGAGTATTCCACCCTTTCATGCATAAAGGTAATTACTGGTCCCAAAAAGCAAAATGATGTCTGCAAAAATGCTAAGTTTGAAGCATTAAATGCGGAGTCCAAAACCAGTGGGCGGATTCATGGTGGTTATGTCAATCTTTTTATGCTTTCTATGTCTCCAACTCATTCTGTGTCTGGTTTTTTTTTTTGTCAGCTAGAAAGCATAAAACGCATTGCTGATTTTCAAGTTAGATGAGCAATGTTTCCCCCAGAATGACTGCTGCCCGCTCCACCCTGTATCCATCCATCCAACTATCCATCTTCTACTTATCCAGGTGTGGGTCATGGGGGCAGCAGTCTAAGTAAAGACACCCAGACCTGCCGATCCTCAGCCACTTCCTCCAGCTCTTGACCATGACAGACAATCCTGACAGAGTCCAACACCAACCAAGAACAAATCTGACTTGCTGCACTGCAGACCAAGCTCTGGCAGGATCTGTACATGGATTAGATAGTTCACAAAAATAGGCCAAAGCTCCTTTTTGTGGAATGCTGTTGAAGCTATGCTGCAAACACTGTATGTTTGAGTATGCCAGGCCTGTCCAGCACTCTCTGCCCACCACCTAATCCAACTCACCTCCAGGTGGTGATTAGTTTGCAGTTCTGCTCTTCTCATCATGTGACTGTCCAGAATGTACAACCACTGTCGCACATAGTCTGGCCCTTCACCTAGAACAAAATTGCCTTGAAAGAAGGGGTAAATTGCCCTCAGCAACATAGATCCTAGAATCACTGAGGTACAAAAATGCCTCCACTGTGATAAGGTGTTGAGTCATGGATAGGATTTTCTGTGTGATGGGGCATAAATATACACAGACATGTTTATTTGGCTGTCTTTATGAGGACAAGCTACCCAAGTCTTTAAAGCCTTTTAAGTTTAACCAACAAAACTAAGGGCCAAATCGTTATCCTAAACAATTTTAACCAAGACTTAAAAAAACTGTTAAATACATGCATTCAGTGAGTGATTCCCTAAATCTATCCTTTTGTCATATAGGAACTTAATGAATGCCTCCAGTGATGCATTTAGGAAACACTTGTAAATTGTAGCATGTGTTGCACGTTACTCAAACAGGCACTGCATTAGTTGAATATAGCCCCTAACAGAATCCCTCCAATAAGTGTGTTGGGGGGAGAAAAAAACAAAAAACAATCATATAAAACATAATATTTCTTATCAGTTTCAAACTCAACTGCACCTGCAACCCCCTTAATGCAATATGTTTCCTGCAACCCTGCAGATTATTCCACATTGGAAATCACCCTCAGTCCTACCAACATCACTGCCCTAAACACACACACACACACACACACACACACACACACACACACACACACACTCCACACTGCACATACATAGCTCAGCACACACAGTATGGAAAGTCATCACTGCCCTAAACACACACACACACACACACACACACACACACACACACTCCACACTGCACATACATAGCTCAGCACACACAGTATGGAAAGTCTTACCCGCAGAGGCAGCAAGGCAGCGCATTGTTTTTACAGGTAGGCCAATGAACCCCTTTGTTACAGGAAATGAGGTCATTCGATTAAAGCATCAGTGTACAATACCACTACTGAAAACTGAGCTGCTATAAAAGTCAGCACAGCCTGGCCCCTGCTGAGGATGACTATCATTGCTAGGTTTTTTATGAGAATGGGAGAAACACAAAAAATATGAAGTTGGGGCATGGTTTTAATTAAGCTAAGTGACTTGGCCGCTGTAATGGGGGTTAGACATTTGCCACAAGTGGGGACTTTTACATGATTCACTTAATTGTCCATTAGGGAATAGGGCACATGGACAGGAAGTGACTCTGTATCCTTTCCCAGATTTCTGAAAGCACAGTTATCTCCTGTTCCCACCACCTCTGTGAAACTAGGACCACCCCAGCAGATTGTGTCAAGTCCAGTCAGTTTTATTTGTTACGCCAGTAGCAAATGTAAAGGTTCAAAGGGCTTCATGTGCATAAAAATAACATACTAAAAACAGGGAAAGTCGTGTATTAAAAGAGAAAAAAGGGTAAAACAACAAATATAAAATCAGACAAAACAGAGAGAAAGAGAAGAAGAAGTTATGAAGAACACTGAAATAACAGGAAGACATAAAGAAGACATGTATGTACCGAGATTACTACATGTGGCTTAATCTACCAGTTAGTACAGCTGTACAGTGCAACTAGAATCAGTTGTCATTATTAAGTAAGTATTTTAAGATTAAAGAAGTTTGGACACATATCAGCAGCAATCAACAGATGAACAGAGCCACAACAGTACTGATAGAAAATGCATGCTTAGAAAAGCGTAACTTTTTTTTCATGCACAACACGGCATCATTTTGGGCCTCTCGTGTGTTACATTACATTTAACTCTCAGAGCGAAGCTGTAATTTTCTTTTTTTTAAAAAAAGATTTTTCCAACATGACAAACTATTTATAACAAAAAGGACGCCTGGCTTTGTGACACATTCATATTTGCGACGTTTCATGCAATCCATCAAATTAGTGCTGATATATTTCAACGTGAAACAGCGTTATGGGCCGACTGACACTCCCATCCCCAGAGCCGCGGTGTAGATGTGGCTAAAATGTGGTTTGATGGGTCAGAACCTTATTTTAACGACATATTATCACACACAAAGACGATGTCATCATTCACCAGACATTCCCTGAAACTTGCGTTTCTCTCATTACCATCAACCACTGCGACCATTCAGCTGCCTCTCGAGACTTGAAATAAACATGAAGAGAAGTCTCAGCAAGCAAAGACACTAACCACCAAAATTGAGCACCACTTTTACCGACCAATTAACAACAGGCAATTTAAAGGCCCCTTTTTTGTTTACACAAATTGAACGCATCCTGACAGCTGCAAAGGTCAAGCCAAGAGATTCCTCTTCCTCCAGATGCCTCTGATATGAAGTCACCTCTTATTCCTCATTGGGTAAAATAGAAAACATTCAAATGAGGTTATCCATACTGGCTTTTGTTAAGAGACTTTGTAAGCATATAGATATTTATTCCACCTCGAGGGAAGCTGGGCATGCCGCCAGGTGCTTAGCTAATGGGATGGTTTTTATTATAAGACTGAAAGGAAGGAAGAACATGGAACATTTAAGAAAAAACAAAGGGAAACATGCACAAGACTGAAACTACATGCTGCTATTTTTTTTAACTTACTTCCACAATTTGTGGTGTTTTAGGGCTGTTGTTAGGGAAGTTGGATAGCTATGACGAACATGTCCTTGGGGACCAGCAGTCAGTGCAAGACAAACCATATTTCACACAGCTGTGTGTCCACAGCTGTTTTTCTGGTTCTGGTGAGAGTCGTTTGGCTTTCGTCGACTTGCATTGTTTTGTTTTTATCTGCTAGTTCTGTCAGTGCCATCCCATACCCAGAGCTTTGGGCTGCTGTGTTTTTTTTCCAGTACGACAAAGTCAATTACCAGAAATTATTAAAACACAATCTTTTTACAAAAAGAACAACAGAATTATAAAGTAATGTATACATTTTTATTTTTGTTATTTCTAACTGCATGTCAACTGCCTTGCTAAATTTAAAAGGTGACAATACAAATGTATCATTTATTATCTTTCATTTATTGTTGTGTTGGCATCGTATCAGAAAAACAGGATTACTCTCTGGTTCCTGCAAAAGTAACATATCAGCTATCAGTACCTTTCAGCAGTACCTTTAAGTTTAAAAAAAAATAAGGTGTTTAAAAATTGAAGTTGTTGCTATATGTCCCAGGAGTTTTCAGATTCCTTGCTTTTGGGGGGATTTTGTTACCTTTAGGCAAACTTACGTTTAATAAGAGCTTAACAAAATATATAAATATATGTATAATGGTAAGTATAGAGACTGGAGTTTCTAACACATCAGCATAAAATGCGCGACAAGTTCAGGAAGATGGGGCAGCACGGTGGAACGGTGGTTAGCACTGTTGCCACACAGGAAGAAGAAGAAGGTCCTGAGTTCAATTCCACCATCAGGCCAGGGTCTTTCTGTGTGGAGTTTGCATGTTCTCCCCGTGTTTGCGTGGGTTCTCTCCGGGTGCTCCGGCTTCCTCCCACTGTCCAAAGACATGCACTTAGTGGGGATAGGTTAATTGGTTAATCCAAATTGCCAATAGGTGTGAATGTGCGAGTGAATGTGAGTGCAAATGGTTGTCTGGCTCTGTGTGTTGGCCCTGCGACAGATTGGCGACCTGTCCAGGGTGTACCCCGCCTCTCGCCCTATGACATAAGCGGACGCGAATGGATGGAACTTCAGGAAGATATATTGTATTTTCACCAGTGGGCAAAGAGGGAAAGTTTGAGCAGCCACAGTATTGTTTTTACCTTCACTGCCCCCATTGTTTCCTTCTTCCTGCATTCAGAAGGTTATTGCGATCTTCTCTCCCGAGTGCACAGAATGAACTTTGCACAAGAGGGTCTGGATTTCCCTCTTCAGTTCAGCCAGCATGTGACGAGCGGGGCAGACTAGTGAAAATAACATGAGCCAGTTTTATGAATAGTTCTATTTAAAACGGACCGGTTTCGGTGAAGGACTAATGATGCCATAGCGCTGGCGTCACAGACGGGGGGTGGGGGGGACAGAGAGCATTCTTTCCAGGCGCTGGAGCAGCACTTTCAGACTGGGAGGCTGGAGTGAGATGGTGTGGCAATTTTCCATGTCACATACATCACTCATAACACCCAGCTGCTCTTCATGGATCTGTCCAGTCACAACAGTAAAATTAAAGCCTAGATAAAGCTGGCGATTTAGCACATATGTCAACACGCTCTGAGATGACTGTGGGAGTGATTCTCTCTGATTACAATGTTTTTTTAACTGTTTTCTTTACGTCTTTCCACAGGCTCATGATGGACTCCATCATCATCCTGAAAGCTATCAGTTCTTCCGGCCACTGGAGAAGTTCAACAATGCAAAGCCAGAGGCCGGAAAGGCTAAACAGATGATGTATAGCTCTCAGAGCCATGGACCACTGCCACAATTGTTCCCGATGTAATATGCTTGTTGTTTTAGTCTCAATCCTGGATTCTACACATAAAAACACAAGCACACAGTGACAAGCACAAAAAGAGGGGAATTTATTTCAGATAAATTGAGCATACCACTGATTCTAGCAGACCTCAGCAAATCACTTCATATCAGTTCCAGCCCACATTAAATAAAGGCTCAGCAGGTTCTCTTTTATGCATCCAGCTATTCAAGTTGCCTGCTCACAGTTGTGGCCAAAATAATGAAAAAGAAATACAAATATTAACAGTAACTTTGTAAATCTGTCCATTTTCTGAACTGATTATTCATTCCAGGGTCACAGGGGCACCAGGCATAGGGTAAAACCGAGGTTTAACCCTGGACATGCTGCCAGTCTATTTCAGGGCCAACACACAGACAGACAAGCATTCTCGCTCACATTCACAGCAATAGCTGATTTAGAATCACGATTTAATTTAGCACTACTTATAATTACTTCATAAGTAATTATAAGTAATATCTTGCTGCAGACGTGCACATTTAATTACAGGCTATGTTTTAAAGTTTTATCACTATGGTCACATAATGTTAGTCTTGGAAGTTAGGGTTATTTTCATAGACTGGACACACCTCTTGTAGACCTGCTGTTTTCACAAGCTGAGGAGTAAACTCAACTTGAAAATGAAGTTCATGTCTAAAAATGGAGCTGTTTGATATATAATTACATTATAGCAATCTTTGAAAGATTCACACAGTCACTGTATGATTTCTGTCTGCACCAGAGTTACCAGTGACTGGCTTGCAGAGCTGTTTGCCAGATAGTGAATGTAAGTGCAGTGGCATCCTGGATCCCAGAGCAAAGACCTCAGAGCTGTACACTTGCTTACACTTGTATCCGTTAGAAGAGCTTATTATATTAGCAGCCAATGGAAAACAGAGGCGATAGCTTATCTAGCTCACATTTTCCTGCAACTAAAGATAGGAAAGGGCAAATATTTTTTGTTCCACAATTGGCTGGAACATCCACTGAACTGTAAATGTAAGAAAACGTCAAGAGGCATAGGCAGGGCAATGCTGAAATGGTCAGTTTGAATACTTAAACCCGTATCAATGACATTTAAAATAAAAAATAACAATAATAATGATTGTAAAAGAGGAAACCCGTTAACCTAGCTGGCATACTTATTATACATATATGTTTATATATCTGTTAAGTCGTTTAAAACTACAATTCGGAGCCATAGTTAACATGTGGCGCCTTAGATTTCTTAACGGTAACTGCAGAGAATGGAAGCCGTATCACAGATACTGTACTGATTTTATGCCGCCATCTAGCGGTGACACATCATATTGCACCGTGGACACCCATAAGTCGTAACACTTAACTAAATGAGAAGAAAGGCTTTTCGTTTTCCACTTCTACTTCATTTTCAATAATACATATTACGACATATTACCTGCTATTTTCACGCATTCTTCAGTCATTTTTTTTTAAATATAACAATGGTAAAGGCAAAAAATTTAAAATAGGCACTAATAATGAAATCACTCAATTTTGCATTGCAAAACAATGAATGAACTGTTTCATTGAACTGTAGATTGTTTCAGTGCAAACTATTAAGAAAAATGTGATATACTTAGTTGTGTATTTCTGTTTTTACAGTCATGTCTGTGTTTTATGTGCATGCAACAAAAATTAAGTATTTAAAAAAATAAGTAAAAATGTATTTTTGTGAACTAAATTGATACATAATTGCGTGCTGATAATATCAAACCTTTCATTGTGTAATATTTTTATACTAATCGATTCTACATAATCTGTCTGAATTACTGCGATTACAAATACTCAGGAATGATAGGAGACTTATTATTCTTTATTAAAAAACACACAGAAACATTGATCCTTTTTGCAATGAGTAATTTATTGTTTTTACTTTTGTATAAAATCTTTTGTGTCCACTTTAGGCAACAGTTAGCATGAGAGTAGTTCTCACAGCTGTTAGATGAAGTCTAAACTTATGAGTCTTCTCAACAATCACACACCCCATTCACGCAGAGAAAACACACAATCACATAGTGTACTGGAGTTAATTCAGTGCAGTGGTCCCAAACCTAAGTTTATTAGTAGAAAGCCGAGGACAAAAGCTCAACAATAGGCAGCTTGTAATCATCATCACTTCAAAGATGGTACTATATCAAGGCAAGTCACGCAAACACAAAGAGCCACAATAAATCTGCAGCCTCACAATAACTAGAGGAGACTGCTTTGTTAGAATCTGATGGATGAAAGCATCATTTAATTAGGTTTGAAACCACTGCTTTGGTGCAACTTGTAAGCAGATTTAGATTAAGACAATTTCAAAACAAAAAAGGCAAAGAAACACATCAGACATCTGATACACGGCAGCACATCCTGTGTTCGGCGAGCAGTTACACAAAGCAACAGCTGTAATTATAGGCAACAAAACAAAGGACTGATTTTGTGTAAGAAGAGTCGGCACGCTTACGCAGATCAGTACTAATCAGACCGAGATTAGAAAAAAAGACACTGAAAGAGCAGAAATGCGGTACGATTGCATTTACATAATCATGAGACACCTCATTCCATAATCACCACATTAATGATTTTTGCAGTGCAGTAGCTATTGCGTTCCTACGAGAGGCTCTCTGGTACTTCTTACATCAATCAAGTGGAGAAACATTGTTTCTCGTGGTAATGGGGAGGAGATCCTGTAAACTGTAAATCTGTAACATCAGCACCTGTCATGAATGAAATGCCAGCACCTCCCAATCTCTAATACAGTACATACCCTCCTCCCTCACTCAGACGTACAAATGTAAAGTAGATGTACACACACTCGCACACATACAGACGGAACATAAAACACGCAGATTCAGGTCGATGTCAATCTGATCCATAAATTACTAGCATCACATTGTTTCATATAATAACTACTTCCAACAGCACAGGCCTCAGTTTGACTTTGACTCTTACTGCTGTTTTCTTCTTGGGAAATTTGACTTGATTCAAAATCCTCGCTTTCTTATAGAACATCAATTAAAAAAAGACTAGGAAGCACTATTCTGGCAACTCATCATAACATGACATTATAATGTAGCAGTATGAAAAGAAATTACATTTCCTTTCATTCCCAAAGAAAACGAACTGCAACGACTTCAACTTCAAAACCAATAGTATAGTATCCACAAATGACACATTACTCGAAGAAATAATGTCATAGGCATTGCAACTACAAGTAAACTTTTTTTTTTGTTTGACAAATCGACTGCATTTGTACGAGCAGTCCGAAGTGAGTAACAACTACAGCCAGTGCTAATTTCTGCTCTTTTTTAAAATTATTTTTCCTCCTCCTCTCAATGCGACAGAGCCACGACGTTTGCTGCCCTCATTTCGCAATGTGCATACAGATCAAAGAAACTTCATCTCTGTCCTGCACATTGCAAATGCATATACAGTACACAAAAACAAGTATTTCCAGGATTATTAGGTCTATTTTCAGGGGAAGGTTGGATCGGAGGCCTTCATTTGGCTTGATTACAGTGTGAGATTGCTGTAATGGAAAGTGAGCCGGTAAAGTATCAAAATACACCAGCTTCCTGCGCGCTGAAAAAACAATTTGTGTTTAGTGTTGACACCTTTATACATCACAAAACAAAAGGCTTATGTCAGCATTCACACACTGTATTTTCTGTTTGCTGCGCTGGAAATGAACAAAACACTACTCGCTGTACTCCTAATCGACTCCTACGCACAAGTGTTTCCGTGTTTTTTTCCATTAAGGCCGCATTCATCACCCCCAACAGAATTACCTACAATGTTGTCTTTGAACTGCATCCATATTACTTCTGGGGAGTGATCTGTATGTGCTTTCAGCATCTCTCCTCCTTTGTGTAACACTCAAGCTCATTCTTCACATATTTTATTGACACTCACTATAGGAGACCTGTAGTTATTTATGATAATAGCAGTAATACATGTAAAATGTGTAATTTACTCATCTTAGATGAAGCTATTGTGCAAATTATCTGCAGAGACGCTAGTACTAAACTTCAGGAGGCAGTGGATCTACTTCTTTCTTCATGCACGACTGCTCTTGGCACTGTTCTTCCGGGATCTTCTGCTGAGGACTCGCAGGCCTCTCCTCCACTGCTGCCACGCATTCCTCTGAGCACAGAATAACATCGGTCAAAGGCTTGTCTTCATGCTTATCTTCCTTCAGCTCCTCTCCTCCTTCTTGTTTCCTTTCCGCAAACTCATCTTCTCTTGCATCTTGTTCCCTCACCAAAGGCTCCTCCTGTTCAGCTTCCTCTGTTCTGGGCAGCGTCTCAAAGGCTCCAGGCTCTATGGGACTGAGTTGATAGTAGAGCAGGGAAGAGGAGTCTTTGAGGAGGTCAGAGGGGCTCTCCTCCTGGTTGTCAGTGATGCACAAGACCGTAGCCCCTGTAGGGAAAGGCCCCTGCAGGAGGACCTGCTCAACACCTGGAACTTCTGCCTGCTCAGGCAGCTCCCCTCCCAAGGCACTGGGTAGGAGGCAAAGAGGCTGCTCTGTGAGCCCATCAGCACTCAGCTCTGGCTGCACTGCTTCCCCTTCAGCCTCCTCCCTCTCCCTCCTCTCCTGCTCCTCTGCGCTCTGCAGGTGCAGCACGGCTGTCTCGTTCTCCCTCTCCAGTATATCCTGCTCCGCCAGAAGATCCTGAACCTCCACGACCGACTGCACTTCGCTCTCCTCCAGCTCAGAGTCCAGGCCAGCGACTGAAGAAAGGTCCGGTGAAGTGGGACACGTGGAGGAGGGGGAAGACAGCGGGTCTGATTCAGCATACTGGTCTCCCATTCCTTGTATGAGCATCCTCCTCTTCTCCACGTCCAGCTTCATGATGGTGTGCAGGTAGTGAGTTCTGACACGTAGAGGGTTGAATTCAATACGACCTGCTACGTTGCCGCAGCCATCCCTAGAGCAGCCACACGGGAAAGACATTCGATCCACCTGAAGAATAAGGCAGAGGTAGTTTACTCTCATTTCATCTTGAAAGTAAAATGCTTAAATACTGATTAAATTTACATAAGTTATGAAAGTGTTTACGGTTGTTCAGGAGATCTAGGAAAATCTAGGAAATCATGGCAATCAAGAGATAATCTGGTTACTGTGCAACAAGTCAGGCTGAGACAGAGATGTACTTCCTCCTAACAGGTAAAAATATAAGCAAATGAGACAAAAGATTCAGGTTATTATTTATACACCAGGTGTATAAATAAATGATAACACAATGTCTGATTTACTGCTTCATTCCGATGTTTTATGAATTCTGATTTCACTGCACTGATCAATAAAAGCGTGCAGCCGGTTCTGGATCAGATAACAGCATTGTAATAGTGAGGAAAGAGATAACAGAGCAAGCAGAATAAAGCATCTGCCTCTATAAAACACATCAAGTGAGTAAATTCTCAAAACTTTAACAAAGTTGCTCAACACAGCTTGCCTATGCATTCACACTGTTTAACTTGCTGCTTAAAAATGACCAAAGAATAAAGATATTCTTATTAGAATCACTGAACTGGTTTATTTAGCTGACATATATCTGCTCCCCAATTAAACGGGACCTTCCTTTCCCCGTGTTCCATCTAACCACCAGATTTCATGAAAAGTGCTAGAAACTGGCTTTGTATTTTGTTTTTTGGTTGTTTTTTTCATGATCGTGCTAAAAAGAAGAGTAGATTTAAGAAAAAAACCCCAGCTCTGATCACATCTCTTCGCCTCAGCACTCGCCTTAGCCGAGAAAAGAGAGAGAAAAAAACCCCACATAAAATCAGATGAATAGGCTTTTTTCATAGCAGACATTTTAAGCTATCGTAGGGAAAGCACCAGTGTTATTAATAATATTAACAATGGCTCTGTTATACTCGAGAGCCCCAGAACGCCATGACAATGTGACAGCGAGCCGGCACGCAGCCTTCCACGAAACCAGCACACTTAAACAGAAGCAACAAAACAGGAGTCAGTCATCATTCGTTTCTATTATTTATTTACTAATGCGCTTCCCTCCCCCTGTGAAATGTCAAAACACCTACAAGTGAGTGAAAAACAAATTGAAAGGAAAGGAGGTTGAAGTCATCTGACGCCCTGTCTTTGGCTTTTTTGTGGGGAAGTGTGCGCTGCAGGCTAACAAGTTGTCACAATCTTCTCTTCTGCTACTGCGCTACATGTTTTTTCTCTGACAGACATAGGCTGAAGTCTGCCGGCAGAGAAACAGGATGACAGGAACTAGCGTGGCCGTAAATGAGGGGAGACACTGTTACGGAACAACCAAATATTTTGTATTTATTGTTATTTATTTTATCTTAGGGGAGAAACACTGAAAACCAGCATAAACTGTTTTAGTCAATTGTTGGGCATCTACATGCATCAGTGCTACTGAACTCTCCTGAGGGGATGAACACCATTCTTCAAAAAGATATTCCCTCATTTGGGGTCATAATGATGATGATGGTGGTGATGCTCTGCAACACATCTGACCAAAATGTCCCACAGGTCTTCAGCTGGGTTGAGATCTGTAGGCTGTAATGGCAACAGCGTGTAATTGAACTCAAAGGGGGCCATTGTAATCATGGAGGAGACCACTTCTCTCAGGATAGAAATGTTTCAGGATCACTCAGAGCAACTTTGGCTTGATTTGCAGTGAAACTTCCCTCTTAGCGTACAAGCAGCAAAATGTCACTCACAGTTTAATTCAAGAGTTCAATTCAAATAAAAGACAATTCAAATACTGCAAATGTGTTTTTGAAGTTTTTAGTCTCAGCAAGCTGCAAAGAAGCTCTCCTCTTTCTGCAAATGCACCCAACTCGCTTTCAGCAGCTCTTACCTGGCACTTAATACCAGCCTGGCTGCAGCCACAATGGCGAGGGTCACAGTACAAACGGCAGTCGCAGCCGCATTCCTCCCGAGAGAGGCGGATAGCTCGGAGCTCAGCTTTCTCACGCGCATCGATGCGGGTGATGCCGGAGGCTCGCAGGAGGGCTCGACGCCGTTTGGTGGGCAGCGGCTGAAGGAAGAAACAGTCGTCCACTTCCACGCCGTCCACGTCCTCATCCGACACATCGTCCAGAGTCAGCAGCTCCGCCTGAGCGCACTCCACCGTGCCGTTCCTTGTCAGCTGTGGACGACAGCGTGGAACTGTGAGCTGAGGTGAAAAAGGAACTGATTGCCTATTTTAAGCTCAAGTGGTAGATAAGTATCCTGAAGAGTGATACTTCAAAAACAATTATATTTGCAGCTGATTTAGCATTTTGAACAAAGGGTTTTCAAACGGAGAATGGTGAAGGAAGTACTGCGATCTTTATTTAAGAAAAGGCCTCAAAAAACTAAAACTCCTGCATAAATTAAAGGACACAAACCCAGATATGATTTAATGAAAATAAGCTATCATGAGAAAATTAGTAACTACTTGCTGTATTACATTGGTTAAGTGTTACATACACATTAGCTTGTATGTAAGCGTCATTTTACAGCTGGTCCAAACTGAACTCCTTTTAAATACTTTCTATTTTGGTAGTTTGGTTCACTGGTTCCCAGCCTGGAGGCCGGAGCCCTCCAATGGGTCACAAGATAAATCTGAGGGGATTATGACTTGATTTGTGGGGGAGGAAAGAAGAAAAAACTAAGTTTCACTAAATAAACACATATGCATCTTTTGTATCGCTCTTTAATCTGTGTGAATTTGTTTGAAACATCAGTGGCCTCAAACAGTTATTGAAGTAAAATTGTTTCAGGAGTTTAATGGGGGTAATTAGTCTTCAGCAGGACACCTAGCAACTCACAGGCATGGGAACTGTGGAAAGGGGCCCCAGCTCGACTGTTTTTGTGCGGGGTCACAAAGCAGAAAGTTTTGTAAAGTCTTGAAGGACAGAGCGGAAGTACATGTACTGAGTCACTACTGCAAGTGGAGATATGCAAAGTGCCCACAGCTGGAAGATACTACTGTGCCTTGAATTTTGACCCTCTTGGGGCACGACTGATACATCTAATCTACCTTCATCTTGCGGGCATTCAGCTTCTCCTGGCGCAGGTGCTGTTGCAAAGTGTGCCGGTGACTGGTTTCCTGTTCGCGTGCAAACTCCCCCAGTGTGTAGTGTCTGATGGAGGAGTGGTGACGGGCCATACCCAGGGAGCTGCCCCCTTGGCTGGGCACGCTGGTGAAGCCCTGCCGCCGGGGGAAGTAATACACCGTCACCAAATCAAAACGTACACGTTTCCCCCCTGGTGACGGCTTGTGCTGCCTGAGGATAGAGGTGGCTAAAGCGGGGAAAAAGGGAGAAAGATTTTCAATACAGTCTTACACACCAAATACTAAATACTTGCGTTGATTAACTGTTCAGTTTCTTTCGACTTCCTTTAATGAGATTCTTACGGGTAAATGCAGTGCTAGAGGGAGGGTTGAGGCTGTCACAGCTGTCAGCACTGTCACTGCTGGAGATGTCATCGTCAGAGTCCTTAGGTGTAGAGAATGGAGAGCTGTTGTCCACCTCTTCATATCTTCGTTTGAGGCTGAGGGACGAACCTGCCTCCATGGAAACTTAAGTATCTGGGGGCACAGAGGAGCACAAAAAAACATACCCGGCACCAGTAAATGTGTTTCAAAAGATGTGAACACATGACACATTGTGATTTACTACCACAGAAACAAAATGCTCGTGTTGTCACTTAGAGAATGAGCTAATTTTTTTATCAAACTGTTCCTGTGTAAGGTCAGCCCTTGACAACACAAACAGAACAAAAAGGTGACATCTGCTCGCTCCTGCCTCCTTTCATCTGTATTCCAGCTCCATCATTTCGTCTGTGTGGCTCCCATCTCACATGAAATCCGACTTTGAAATTATCAAGTCTGAAAATGTAACCATGGCAACTAGGCAAGCACAGTTTATGCAAGCAGCCTTGAAGCAAATAATGTCTGTGGCTTCACAATCTGTTTTTACCCCTAAAGAAAATCTGCTATAAACTGAGTGTAGGGGGGGGGATGGATATGGGTGAATTTGAAGGAGGGAGCTGATCACTTGCATCTGTAGGAGAGGTCAAACAAGGTGAATGAAAGCAGCTAAATACATGTCTGATGTTACACTGTGTTATGTCCTGTGCATTACACAGGCATCTGCATTCACACAGATACATTCCAAATAATTATACATCAATATTAACACCGATGATTATGTCCCATAGAGACACTATATCCATCTACCTTAAACCTACCATATTACTACCATACATCCTATAGTGTGAACCAGCTACTTCTCAAGGTAATTCATATTTTACTATGCAGCATGCTACTGCCTGCAACATATTGTAATGTCATACCAAATGGAGCAACTCCCATTCTGTAGTTTTTCATTCAGTTTTTTTTAAGTGCTTGCAGGAGAATGTTCAAACTGACACGTACATTTATAGCATAATTTATGTAATAACTACACAATTAAATTTGTCCTTCAGCTAAAAAGAGAAAAGGGATGTGCTGATACCAAAAAGCTGCTCAAATGCAGTCTAAGTGATCTTTCCTGGAACTACTTCTGAGGGGGGGAAAGTCCAAAATTATCTAATCTATGTCCTAATAATAATTATGACCATTAAAGACTAATACCTTGACCTAATTTCAACAAAATTACCCACCTTGACAGGCTGTAAGGGACAGGGCCTAACCTGTAAAGATGCAGCTGTGGTTATGACACCAAATGTGTGCCCTTTTTTAAAAACCAGAGTAACACATCTGACATTAAATGTTTATTTCAGTTTAGGAATTTAAGGCTTTTCTTTCAGGACTTAAGTTTGCCTTTGACATGTTACAGGATGTTTACCGACAGGTGTGACTTCACGGTATATTACCCGTCAGGGACACGCAGTTTAGAGGAGCTATTTGTTTAAATGTGGACATACAGACTGACTGTGTTGGGGGAGGTTAGATATTGCCAGTCTGACAAGGCAAGGCTCTCTATCTGTCTCTCTCTCTTTCCATTTCACACACACACAGAGAGAAAAAGAGCCACACAGAGACACAATGGCAAACCGCCCGGTTAATGAAACACTAAACCCACTTACCTGGGGCAGAAACAGGGACCCTTATTCCAACCAACTCGTAGGTCGTTTCTGTTTCCAATAGGAGCTGCACATCAATCTTTCAACGCCCTATGAGACGCTCTTTTATGCCAAAACCGAGATCCCTGAACGAGTATCCAGACTGCAACCGTGGAGCCGAAGTAATCTGGATGAAAGCTTGCGTGATTGTCAATTTGCAACACTTATATTTGGCTATTTCAGGCTACTTAGGCTTCATGCTCATTGTTCTGCACACTGAAAGATGACGAAGAAAACGGGAGCTGTGCAAGACCGGCGGGTTTTATTTAAATGATGCATTCCTATCTATTTAAAGGACAGACGATAGGAAGAAGGGGCGTCATAGGGTTAGCTGCGCTTTATTCTCCAACATTTTTCGGTGCAGCATGAATAATGTAAGACCCTCAGTGTCTTGTCTTCCTGATGTAAGCCTTTAAATGGGTGTAATGGAGAAATCCGCTGACATCTGTGTTCGTTTATCCTTTTCTTCTCGCCGGGGCGGGTTCAGTCGTCTGGGCTTACTTCGCCGTCTTCTCGCAGTAACGGTGCGCTCTGCTCTTTATCGTTTGGTGTCAAAATCTTGCAGGTTTTCTAGCGAGAAGACGCCTTTCTCCCCGCTTCGCCCCGGCCCCGTTTGTTACAATGTAACAATGGAGGTAGAAATTCTTCCCTGTAGCTGTATATATACTTATTGTGACATCACGGGCATGTCCTGCGCCGGGGTATGCTGGGAAATGAAGTATCTATTCAGTTTTTTTCCTGTTTCTTTGTTCATATTGTGCAGAAGCAGATGTGCAAAGCACGAAACCGTAGTGCGCTAAATTAACCTGCATTTAAGCTTAATTTGGTTAACAGTATATGACATGCTAAAGTCTAGTCAAATGTAAGTGACTAGGCATCCACATCTGTACACCAAAGGGACAGATGTGGAGCCTGTGCTAGACAGTGCCAATAAAATATCATGTCTCCTTTTTTAGGAAAGCTTCAAAACATTTAGTTTAACACTATTTCATATTTTTAAAGAAAGACAGCAAATAGCAGCCAGTACATGGTTACGTTTTAATAATGCCAATGAGATGAGGGGCAAATACGGCTATCGAGCCATCAATTCCATTTACAAAATACTCAACATAAACCATATTATTCACATTAAGCTCTGTCCTGCCGCAAAACTTATTTATTAGCATTTGTAACATCCAAAAAAAGGAAGCAGAGTAGATGTAAGTACGTAAAAAATACTTTTTTTAAATGTCAAAAAAAACATGATTCATTATTTTTAAATTATTTTAAAACAATGATCTATTTCAAAATTATGATGGAAATGACCAAAAAACAAACAATAAAACGCCGGTGTGCTAAACAAGCTCATAGATACAGGAAGCAGATGGAGACAATTTGCTGGTGTTACCACGGAGATCACTAACACAGACAGTGCTTATCATCTTTTAAGACGATTAAGTAACAATCACATGTGCCAGTAAGCATTCTAAACAAACTGTGACAATCTAACAGTGTTTAGTAGCCTTTTTTTCCACAGAAGTAACAGGCAGACATTGTTAGCTTTCAAAGGAACCTCGGATATTTGGAAGGGCAGCTGGATTCTAACGGTTTCCCTTAATTGTCCAGTTGTTAATTTTAATACCTGTTGTACTATGATTCAACTGAGTGGTTGTGTTTCTTGCAGACTGGCTTGGATTCGATAAGGCAACCGCGCATGAAGAGGAGGACTCATGCTGAATTGCAGGCTGAAAGTCAAGTACTGTCATCTTAACAGTCATCATTTCTTTTGTTTTTTTTAAAGAGAGAACAAACGGCTGAACTCGAAGCAAAGAGTCTTGGCACGCCAGATGGTCAGGTAACAAACAACAGCAGATGTAGTGCCATTAACCTCCTTCTTGAGATGTAACCAACAGAGGGAAATGCAACCATTTAAGTGAGCAAACGGCAGGGTAAGACTTCACTGTGGAATCAGAGTCACTCCCTCAAAAGTCAGACGATAAGGTAAAGTTAAAAGAGGGGCAACTGCTTCAGTCGCATCCTCCTCCTAGCTGCCTCACAAGGTTTTTTTTTGGGGTTGTTGTTTGTTTGTTTTTTTTTGGGGGGGGGGGGGGGGAGGGGGTGCATCTCCATAAAGGAACAGCAAAAAGTACAAAGCTCTAGAGCTCTAGAGGGGCTGACTGAACCAGGACTAAACAAGAGAGAAGGACTCGACAACTCTCCTGCCTGGGATTCACTTTAAGATTATATGGTAGCCGTCACTTGTGTCATCTGAAAAAGAAAGGAATAGGAATCAAAATAAAAATAAAAAATATCAGGGAAACATACTAAGATAAACTTGCAGCAAGACTATAACGCTAAATACCGTTACACTACCACTACCACACTATCATTTTTTGCTGCCATAGTCATACCTTTCATTGTGTCCAAAACAAAACAAACTTCATCTTGGAAATTCTGAATCATCTGTTGAGAGGAGAGGAAATGATTATGTAGGTGGGAAAACAACAATATCGTTTGCAGGTTTATGCTTGTGTAAGCTCTTGAGACCGTAAGTTGACCATATTTCTGTCTTTCTTTGAAAATCTTTTAAGACATACAAAAAGCTACAACTGACAAGTCGTTAGCCAACTGTTTCAATTGGCTGTTTTTACATATGTACTGCCTGGCTCCCTCAACAAAAGGGGGGAAAAAGTCATAGTCTAAAAATGAATTGGGCAACTTTTAGCTTTTATAACGACACATATTTACTGTGGTATCATTTCGATCGGGTTAAGTAATGCAACATTTAGTTTTGTCCTGAGTTGGATTCATTTTTTTAACTTGTATGGATGATGAGAGAGTCGGACCGCTGTGTGAAGTCTTCCCCAGCATATCCCAAAGATTCTCACTCGGGTTAAGATGTGGATGAGTGTGAAAATGATGTGTCACGCTGCCTGAACCACTCTTTCACAATTTGAGCCTCATGAATACTGGCATTGTCATCTCAGAATATGCTGTACTATCAGAGAGATGAAAAAACAAAATCTGCTGATGAAAACAAATTTAGTCATTCAATAGATTCAGGTAGTCAGCTGACTCTGGACCTAAATCCCAAATCCACAAGCTTGTAATGTAGGCACTAGTCTTGATCGGTGCATCACTTCATCCACATGTCTTCCTACCAGGTTCATTGGCATTGAGTACTACACCATCTGAGAAACTATGACATAACAGTCTTTTCTAATTCTGTTTTACTAGTATTAAGCACAGGCGTATAGACGAGTTTGTCCTTAAAAGAGGCTCGTGCACCTCTCAAATGGCCGCATGGTATCAGCTGCAGCTGAGATCATCATCTCAAAAACAAGAGCAAGCCTCACTCCAGATCATGTCCACTGCAATCATGAATTCATGAACCGAATCATCTGTAAACTTGGGAAACTGTTTTTTTGGACTGGAAAACAAACTTTTTAATTTAATTCGAAGCTTTATTTGAACATATAGACTGAAGCCAATTTTAGTTTAGTTTAGTGGAGATAAGAGTTATAATCATTGGCTAATTGACTAATTAAAGAAATTGGCAGATTAGTCAACTACCAAAATAATCTTTAGTTGCAGCCCTACTAATTAGCATTACTACTGAGTAGTTATTTTAAGGCTACACAGCTGTTCAGTTATAACTCCTTGAGTTCTCTTTGCATTGTGGGAAAATGCTTTTACTTTCACTATTAAAACATAGCTGTCTATTCCACTGCTGTTTTTCCCCCCATTGATCTTCAAACATTCAGGATTTATTCCAACCACACTTCTTTCTCCAAGATGGTGGTTCACCACTATCCTTCCAGTTTTTAACAAAGCGTTGCACAGGTTTTAACCCACTTTTAGTAGTTTAAGCAGTATCCTCGGTTGTTTTCTTTGTTTGCCAATAACGTGATCCAACATTTCCTAACAAATTTCCATAATAACAGGATGTCTTCTAACATGGGGTAAATAACCCCATGTTGAAACTCACAAATGACTGTCGTTTGAGCCAGGCAGCATTAAAAAAAACAAAACAAAAAACTGTATAAAAGTATGAGAACAAAAACTTTAAAGAAGTTAACAAGTCGTGTTATTATCTTCTGGTTCTTTTCTACTTTTTTAAAAACATTTGCCTGTCCTGTTGATATCGATCCACTAGAGCTGGGCGATATGAGATTTTTTCATATCACGATATGTTTTTTTCATTTCAGGCGATAACGATATCTATCACGATATAAGCCAAATAACTATATTTGTAAGATTTAAATGTGCCGTTGCTCACAAGTAAAATGTGAAATAATCAGCAGCTTGTTTTTATTTAAATATTTATTTCCCATAATAAGTTCAACAGGGTAGATGTACTTAAGGAACATGAGACTTTTTCAGATAAATAAAGGCAAATATTGCAAACTACACAAAAGGCAGCCGCTAAAGCGTTTAAGTTTCAAAACAGAACAAACAAAAACAGACTAAATTGTCAATTCCACTTAGAAACAAAATATTAATTCTAAAAATAAATCTTAGTTTGTTTTACAGAAGAACAGACAAAACTAACTTTTGTCAGTATCAAATAAACTGAGAACTAAAAGGAAATTCTCAATCTCTCCTTGTTGTATAGCTGAGCTTTTCAAACAGTTTTAACAGTTACTTTAGTCTGACAAAAGCCGAATGACGAATTAGCGCTTCCAGTCAGAGACTGAGGCTACGTCCACACGTACACGGGTGTTTTTGAAAACGGAGATTTTCCGTTTTCGTTTTAAAAAATAATCCCGTACACACATAAAGGCAGAAATGAAGGAAAACGCTGCTATGAACATGCCAAAGCAGCAGGTGGCGCTAGATTCCTAACCGTGCAGAAATGTTGGCCAATCAGAAGTCTAGAAGCCTCGGTGGGAAAAAGTAAACAAAGCTGGGGCATAGAAGCAGACCCGAGTCGTATGTGTGGACGGACAGTAACTGTGTGTATATGTAAGCATTTAAACACTGCAGAGAGTAGAATTAACAGTAACAGTATTGTAGAAATTCATTTCACCGAAACAATAACGTGGCGCACAGTGTGACGCATGCACCAGTTTATTGTATTTCCAGACTTGCTTTCGGCACAATTTACAGTGCACGCTACTCTATTTTTTGTCAGACTTGAAATAGCCGAAATACCTTCACACTACGGAACTTCTATGGCTCTTCCCTTCGACAATCTCTCCGGCGTTGGAACCATCATCTGTTTTCTCTTCGGTCACGCTCGGTTGATTTTTCTAGTCGGCACACTCATTTCCTCCATTACGCGCTGGCTCCATTACCCAGGGCAGCTGTGGCTACAACCGTAGCTTGCCTCCACCAGTGTATGAATGTGAGAGTGAATGAATAGTGGCATTGTAAAGCGCTTTGGGTGCCTTGAAAAGCGCTATATAAATCCAATCCATTATTATTATTATTATTATTATTATTACCCACTGCCTGCTTCCCAAACAAACACACGTGCGGCTTGGCACTTGTGCTGTACGTAACAAGTCACGCGACGTGACGCTGCGGCTGTGATTGGTTCGGCTCTGCGCTACTTAGTTTGGATTGGCTGACCTTTTTTTTTATTTTTTTTTTTATTTTAAGAGGACAAGAGCGGCGAAGTTTATCGCGATAGCTTAATTTCTCTATCGAGTAAAAGTTATATCGCGATACATATCGTTATCGTTCTATCGCCCAGCTCTACGATCCACTAATTAAGGCAGACTAAATGTGATTTGTTGCTCTCCTAATGGTGTGTGCATATATATTTTCATGCAGGAAAACTCCTGCATCCTCCTGTTCCTCTCTCCTGTGAATATAGGTACATTTACATAGCTCCACTATTCTGTCTGTGCAACTGCACTATTAGCAATTAACATCAGAGTTAGCTACATGGATCCAGTGCAACATTTAATTTTACCAAATCAATCCACCCAACCCACCCCAGGCGCAAGATCTACCAGTTTTCCTGGGGAAACCCTGTGCTTGAATTCATATATAATAACAGCAAGTCTCTACTGATTCAAAAAGTGCAAATCTTCAACTCACAGTAAGATCATAAGAGGGGGATTGCCTTACCTCATCACTAACCAGCACATGGATGCCAGTAGGGCCTTGTTTAAAGATCTGATTGATCTGCCTAGGTGAGATGCTGAACAGATGAGCAATTTTCTCTGTCAGTTCTGTAACCGTGAGTTCCTCCAGGTAAATGGCGTGATATACTGCAGAGAGAGAAACAGAAAGGTTAACACAAGCTAAACAACAAAGGACGCTCACTAGATATTAGGCATACTCAATTATAGCGAAACTAAATCATAATTGTTGCTTAGCCTTCAGAAGAATAATAGTGCGGGGCTATTTCCTGGCTGGGCACCTGTGAATGGTTTAGATCCTTAATATTAGGCTACAGTCACTACAGTAGACTAGAATAACACTGGACAGACATGACCAAAAGTTTTGTCACCACGTGCAATCAACTTGTTATCAGCCTGCTTATGGAAATGGTCATTTTGAACAGACAGACCAGGTTTGAGATCACTGTGTTAGCATTCTGTCTGCATTTAAAATTTAGACAACAATTTTTTGCACATCCTTGCCAATCTTTAGAGACTCTCCAGTTAGTATGAGTCCGACAAAGATGGTTTGGAAGAAGGCCTCCTCCCACCTGGCAACATTTCCATTTGCCTTGAATTAAAGTGGTCAACAGTTGGTTGTGACAACTACTTGCAACAGTCCCAGACATAAAAATTTTTTTTAATGCAATCACTTGCCAACCACCAGTTTTTCCTGTTTACAAGGAGGTTGCAATCCTAGCTTTACTCTAGTGTGACTGAGGCCCCTCAAAATAAAAATTAAAAAAAGAGAATAAGAAAAACTTTATTAACCCCAAAGGGAAATTCATTAGATTAAAAAAAACGTTTGGACGTCAACAAAGATAATGATTAAATTAACATAAATTAAATGAACATACACTGACCAAAGAAAGCGCTGGCAGCAGCATCTCCATTTTCATGTTTCGGATGCTGTTCCCGTGCCTGCTGAGATTCCTGGCAAACATAGATGGTGAGTCTTGGACGTACCACCCTGAATTCAAAGAGAGAAACAACTAAAATGCAGATGCCTAAAAACATTCATACTCTTTTTTTTTTTTATAAATTAGGTAAATTATATATCCTAAGAAGGTAGGAAAATTTAATATAACCCACCGTCCTTTAAGTGCATTGAAGAGTCTTATACCATCAGCTGGCCCACAGATCTGAATAACATCCTCCCTGGTCAGCTTCAACAGGTCTACCCCTGGTACACAAAAGCAGATCCTATTCTCAGTCTCTACAAACACACGGTTGCTTTTACATAATTCGTTTTTAAATCAACGAATTATGATTCAAATTTGTCTTGTCATCTTTTACCTGATTTTAATTCTCATGTCTCCTTCAGTAAAGCACTCTGAATAACCTCTGGATATAACAAGGTGCTACTTAAATAAATGAGTACATTTCCAGAAAATATCTTTCTAGTTTCACATTAAAGTGCAGCCTTTTATCTTATGATATGGCCAAAGAGGTAACCATATTACCTGAGAAGTTAGTGAAGAGTCGACAGAAAGGGGAGAAGCGGTTTCTATGAAGCCACTGTTGTGCATCCTGTGGTGTTGCTGTTGGTAACAAATTCTGAAAAAGAAAAAAGAATTCATCAAAATACTCTGACATAAGCAACCGTGTCAGAGACCGTGTCACCATGGTTACCCCATCAAGTCAATTTGTAAAACATAAAAAATATTAAAATTGTAAACACACATCAATGAAGATTATCAAGAGCTGCTGGATTTTACCTTAAAAGGCAGGATTTTAGAGACAGGTAAAACTCATTTCAAAAACTATTTAGATATAAGCATGATGAGCTACATCATATCTGAAT
Source organism: Copadichromis virginalis (assembly GCF_057382275.1). NCBI lineage: Eukaryota > Metazoa > Chordata > Actinopteri > Cichliformes > Cichlidae > Copadichromis > Copadichromis virginalis. The sequence continues at coordinate 30,098,862 of NC_140637.1, forward strand.
CTGACATATATATGACTCAAATCAGATATATATCAAATGCATTCTAGTTACACACTGAGTCATATTTTATACTTGCTAATGAATCTCATCCCAGGCAGAAGTTTAACACCCAGATGTCAGCTTTGCATTTGAGCTTATTAAAATGCAGTTGCTTGGTGTGGCGGGAGGTAAGCAGCCGGTAAAATAAATCCAAATAAATCCACAAACTAAAAATGAACTTACATCTGCCACCTGAACAACAGGCTCAGGCTGGTGGTTTGGTGACCCGTTTCTACAAAGGATGAAAAATTTATCAGTTAGAAAGAAGCAATAACAACAAACTCCACATTAAGAAAAACGTAGACCTCATGTGTTGCCCTTACTAAACAAATAAGGCCACTACATGGATTTCATAGTGATTTTTAAAGTAATCCAGGCAGCATACCCTTCAGCCACTGGAAAGCTGTTGTGGGTGCTATTGAAGCCAGGAGATGGGGAGTTGTTGACATATGTGACCTCAGGCCAGGGAGAGCACTATAAAAGACCCAACATTTGTGTTACTGTAGCGTCTACATACATCACCAGTATTTTTGCTGCCAGTAGATTTGATCTTAGGTTTCAATTAAACTGAATTTGAGCCAAACTCCTTAAGTGCTTAGGAAAATGGATTTAAAAGATGGATGATTCCACATCCTTTGTGTCTCGCTGTGTCTGCGTCTCTTCCGCAAGTGTCAAATCACCTGTTATTTCCTAGTAAATACTTTTTAAAATCTGAGGTTAAAATGACAAGCTCATTAGTCACTTCAAGAAAAAAAACAAACTAAGAGTTATTTCTTTTGATAACCGATTTATCACAAAAACATTCTCTGGTTATGCTTAGAAAAAAAGTTTTGTTACTTTTTTAAAAATAAGTACATAATATAGTTTGACAGTAGGCTAACATCAGCAGTCTAGTTAATTAGATTAAGTTAAAATTCATTTTGATTTCCTTTAAACTACTTTTATCCAAGCAGTGATTACTGCTTTGAGCTCTTATATGCTTACCTCTGTCAGGATTGTGGTTTCATAGGAAGGCTGGTACTTTTCCTTTTCCTGTGGCGCCCTCTTCTCCATCTTCTCCCTGTCTGTCTTCTGCTTTCTGTCTGCACCTTTAGGCTAGAACACATCAAGTGGAGGAAATAAAGATGGTGAATATGGACAGTACTACCACAGGGACCAAATACAACATTTGCACTGGGGTGCATTATAGATTTTATTTCAGATTTTCTCTTTTTCCATGTCATTCCTCTGACCTTGAAGACTTTGACCTGACAGGAGGCAGAGTGAAGATGTTCTGTGTACTCTCCATTCTCGTTCTCCTTAAACGTGTCAATCTGGATGCGGAAAGGCACGCCCTTTTCTCCGCCATGCTTCCGCATGGTGAATTCTGTGCTAATGCAGTGAACCTAAAAAGGAAAGGAATATGAAAACAAAATCTACACAAGACTGATGACCTAACTGTAATATCAACAAATCATGCCAAAAGTGTAACATTAGTAAGTGCAGACTGACATTCAGTTTACTTGTGCAATAAATGAGTAAACCAAATGTAAATGGGCTCATCTCCGTCACGCCAAAGCACTCTAAACTGCCTCATATCACTATTGTTCATTTTAATTTAATAATACAGAGAATAAGAATTAATGACACAATCATTACTATGTGTTGCCCATCAAGCTACCTGGATAAAAACTGAGGTTCGTTTTGATGGGTCCCAAAGGAACTCCACCGTGTTAAGCTGAGTGGGGTTAGCCCTGGGGTCAATTATCCCCACTGACATCGGGATATCTGCAATGGATCAAAGCAAAACAAGCAGTTATCAAAGATGCTTTTGATATACACCATCTTCTCGTTATTGCAACCATGAGTATGAATTTCCGGTTTTGGTTAACAGTTGGTATCCTGAATTTACTTTCTGCAAAAACTATTTCACACATACAGGGCTACACAGCAACCACCTTGCAAAGCACAAATTCAGTATAATAAATACCTGATCTTTCTGTTAGCTTTTTAAAAATATTTTTAATGCTCACCCAGGTCGAGAATGCGATCCCCTGGCCTGTTCCAGCGCCAGCCTTCCAGCTGCTGGTGCTCTGTGTATTGAAGTCGTCGGTCATGAAACACCACACGAATTATGCTCTGAAATTCAGAGAAAGTAATTTTTACTGAAGGATTAAAGAGAACATACACTATCGTTACCCTGGTACCCCAGCACAAGGGCTTAGTTCAGCCTTGCAATAAAGCGATGTGATTAGCTTGCCTAACTACTACACAATATAAGATTCTAAGCAATTTACAAAAGGCTGGTGTGAAGGAGATTCATCCAGATGTGGTCTTTGTCCCAAAACCTTTCCCTAGTGGCCATTTCATTCCCCATAAACACTTCAGCAATAAACAATAAAACAGATCTTAGCTGTTAGACTGTTTTTAATCTCTAGGTATAGTTTTAATGCTAAGAAAATGTCTTTGAGACTTTTGAGACTACAGACAACTGGCTGAGAAGTTGGCTGAGACACACACAATCTGTATTTTACACCACTGAAGAGATGCTTCTGACACACTGAAGAAACCTTCAAAGTAAAAGTTGATTAAAATTCATATTACACTGAATATAAGAAATGTAATCACACAAAAATGAATCATCCATTAATTTCATCTAACCCTGGAGTTACTTATTCCATTCTACTCGCAGCCCCCTGGGATTTTGTGAAGCATGGCTGGATGCAAGATGAGCCATTGGCTGGAGCTTTTCCAATAATATTTATACAGGTTTACACTAGCAGCTGCTGGATTATGCAAATATATTTTTAAAGATTTTCTTACCTTCACCATTTTGCCAGTGATTTCTGGAAGTTCCCCAATTTTCCGATTGTCAAGCATTCTAATTTCATAGGATTGCCCTGCAATGACAAGTCCACATAAAAAATAAATATATATGTAGGCAGCTGAATTTTCTCTCAGCAGCTTTTGACTTTGAACTCTTAGATATCATTAAATTTGCACAAAGTTGAAAAGTACACAGCAGCTGGGATCCTGATGCTGACCTTGGTTGAGGTAGGTGAGTGTTTCATCATGCAGTTTAACGGCTGGCGAGGTAGGTGCACACAGAACATACTGAAAGGGTAGGATCTTGTTGTCACTGTCCGGTGGGAGGTTGGACTCCTCCTGTTTGAAAATGGGAAGGGCAAGTACATCGCTGCAGAGACAAAAGAAAAACAAACTCGGTAAGCCGCCAAATTCTTATCACTTCATTATGCAATACAGAACATCTTTTATTCAAACAGGGCTTCTTTCAAAGATTTTACAGAAAACCAGTCTAAACACTTATACTTACTGATTCGATACGACCTTCAGCCTCATGATACAAAAGGTCTCCCTGTCATTACTAGACAACACTTAAAACTGGCTGGAGAATTATGGTGTTCTCTAGCTTCACAGCTCAGTAACTACAATGGAGGCAACACTACCAAATACCAAGGTATCCAGTCTACATGTCACTGTTCCTCTCCACACAAGAATTTCTGAAACAAGCCACCACTTTCAACAGTTTTAATGAGCCAGAAAAGCATACAAAAACAGATGGGGGTTGGTGCAAAGTACTTCAATCAGCAAAAAATATTTTCTTTAAACTTTTAGATGAGCTACAGCAAATGAAAAAGCACAGAAGTGTCTGCAGATAATTACACTAATGAATTCAGGATATGCTACAGAGTGATAAGATAGATCAAATGCCCCAGGGAACTATTTTCTTCAAAGACTATTAGACTCCAGCTAATATTCTCCAAGTAGTGTTTTGGCTTTTCACTTTATCTGCACATGGCATTTAATTCGCACGTCTGCCAGCATGAAGAGATTTTGCCACTCAAACTGCCCACGTAGCAGTCAGAAAATGGGAAACACTGCACATAATGGATGCACCTAATCACTCATCTTTAAATTACGCAAAATGTCCAAATGAATTTGACATGAGCAGCTGTCTGAAGACAAACTACAAGATAGCTTACATCTTTAAAAAAATAAAGAAACCAAAACACTGTTCAACACTGTTTAATCTAATAAATTACCATATGGCCCATTATAAATGTAGCACTGGCTGCATTCAGTAAAAGGCCTTACCCGTCCAAAACTCATACTGTACCTCATACTGTACGCCCCCGCACCGAGTTCCTGGCCAATGCCGGACAGACTGGCATCAAAGTCCTGGACCAGTCCGGACTCAATCACTTCATCCGTGAGAGGCAGTTTCAGAGCCCACGCCATGGTGACGGTGTGGAGATTTTAACGGAGTGCAGTTCCGGTTGAAACTCGAGGCAAACGTTATCAGTTTCTCACAGCCTTTCAAGATTTAGAAGAGAAAGTAAAAAAAAAGCGTGAGTGTGGCTCTGATGTTTAAAAAACAGTGGATATTTCTGTGTTTATTAGCAGGACATTCCCCCAAACATGTTAAAAACACGAACCAGTCAGGTGTCATTAAGGAAAGCAGCGTTCCCGTGGTTAAAGATAACGGTAGTCGTTAACACACGTTTTATGTAACTGTGTATTGCTTACACACACAAACTTGTGTCACGCTAAAATACACTTTATGTCTTTACCTTTTTTTTTTATTCACATAGTAAGTAAGTCATTGGAACTGCAAAGCTTACCTTTAGGTGGGAAGTGTGACTATTTGGTAATAACTGCAAGTTTTACGCCATCATGTCACGCTCCTTCGCCCAAGCGCTAAAATAAACATGTCGAGCTAACACCTTAGCTGCGTAGCCTGCCAGTTCGTTCAGCTAGCAGGATGCTAGAAATCATTAAAACGTCCCGGGATGCTAGCCCTTCTCTAGCTTATTCTGTGGTTCGGTTTATTTGTGGTTAGCATATCTATACGTAAAAAGTGGTCAAAATCGCACGAGATGTTTAAATATATGTATTATAATGTCTTGCTTTTGTTTGTTTATCTAGCTTCCTCGGGAAAGGAGCTGCCGTAATTTCCGTTCCGTCTCCTTCTTTGTATCGTCTCAGAGTGCTAGCAAACACCGTTGTGACTCATTACCGCCACCCTCCGCTGAGGTCATGGCTGAAATAACCAATGACTGTTGCTTATAACGTGTCAGTGACGACAAATAATGCTTTTCTTCTTTTACTTTTTTTCGGCAGCTCCCTTTACTGGGGCATTTTCCTTAAAATAAACCATATACAACAACCAGAATAAAACATAATGTCATTTACCACACAAGACCATTCCACTCAGCTGGATTCCTAAATGACAAATATCCACAGGGCATTTCATCCATCTTTATGGTCTAAAGATTTTCCTTTCACCAAGAATCTGTTTAATTACCATAGCACTGTCATAAAAGACCTGATTTAATCCAATGGCTTGTGTAGTTTTCTTTAATTTAAAGCATACAACACACATTATCAATTGAAAAGATGCTGGCAAATTGTTATCCAACAAACCATAAATTAGAGATTTATAATTCAGGTGGAATCTTACACCAAAGTCCCACATTGTTATCCTGAACTCTGAAACAGTCCAATAAAATATGCTGTTGTGATTCCTCTTCACTGCAAATATGGCACTATAGCACGCTTTTTAGCTGTCACATAACAACTCCAAGGCAAAGTAGCTGTCACCAGAAGTTTTCTGAGAGAGATCAACCACCTCCTCCACTCATCTCTCATCACCTTGGATATCCTTTTGTTTTTAATTTTTTTGAGCTCTGCAGGATACCCATCACAAGTTTTTGTTTCTTTTTTTTTCTCCATATTTAAAATCACTCACCAAATTAAAAATCATTTTACTTGACCAACCACACCAATAAATTCTGTCACAAAATCCCCAAGGATCCTTTTCTACTATGCGCCTCATTTCTTTTTCCATAAAGAAAGGTCTCCAACCAAGCAAGCTTTAAAACAAAAATCATTAATTAATAATTAATTAAACTAATCAACAAAATTATTTTTAAAAGCGGGAATAAAGGTGGTCACATTCAGTTTGTCAACCTGTCCAACACAGCAAGAATATGTTTATTGAGGCTGTGAACAAAACCTTCACAGAGAATTAAGCTTCTATTGTAACATGTAATCTAAACTTCCTAAATTTTGCCCTTTGTTCATAGCATCCATGTTATACCCAAAAAACTAAAATGAATACATTAACTGATAGACTGTAACATCTACTGTAACTATCCATTTTCTGTTGTTCAGTCTGTGTCACAGGGATCCAAAGAAAACCTTTTTAAAAAATTGTATATCTCTGTTGAAAAGCACATTTCATCGTTCACATTCAGCTACCTAGAAAGAATATGCACTGCTGAAAAAAATAAGGGAACGCGTCATTTTCACAGTATAACACAAATTCAGTTACATTTCAGCCATATAAGTCTGTCCAGAGAGTAAAAACCACTGTGAATCAATTTCACCAAAAGAAAGTCACAACAGGTCCTCTGGAAAAACAACAACAAACCAACTCCCCAGAAAATAAATGGTTTAACAGGTGATCTGACCAGTGTCCTCACTGATTTTGGTCTAATTTTGCTTTTTGTCAGTGTCCTGTAGGTATTGTCTTGTTTCTGCAGCCTATTCAAGTTACACAGGTAGTCCAGCTCCTTTAGGATGACACAGCCATCTGTACCACCATAGGAAAGTTTGTTGTTTCCCATCATAGTCTGAAGAGTGTGGAGGACATAGCTGGAAATGGGCCACTTCACAAGGACAGCTCAGGGCTGAATAAGCACATCAACCCAGCAGCAGGACTGGTATCTGTTCCTTTGGGTGAGGGGGAACAGGAGGAGAACTGCCAGAGCCCTACAAAATGACCTCTAGCAGGGTACTAAGATGTATTTTTCTAAGCAAACTGTCAAAAACACACTGAGTATGGCACAGAGGCCCAATATCCTTCAGTGAGAACCTGTGCTATCAGCCTAGCACCATGCAGCTTAACTGGCATTCACTCGAGAACATCAAAACTCGCAGGTCCGCCACTGGTGCCCTGTTGTCGTTATAATTTAGAGCAAATTCACACTGACCACATGTAATACACATAATAAAGGCTGGAGACACTGTACTGAATGTCATGAACTGTGGTATCAGGATGAAATCCTCAGGCCCACTGTCAGACCTTTTGCTGGTGGAGTGGGCCCCGGGCTCCTTCGGGTACAGGACAATGCTCAGCCTTCTGTGACCAGAGTGTGTGGGCAATTCTTGGAAGATGACTGGCCCACAATGTATATTAATAAAGGCACTCTTTTTCTCCTTTTTTGAGTCATGTATATCAGCAGACAACAATCAGTAAGTAATAAAGATGGGTTTATTTATTTGACAAAAAAAATTATATATATAAAAAAAAAACACAACAGCTTCCAATTTTCTTTTTCCCTTATCCTCCAAAAACACAAAGCTTTATGTTTGTTGTTGAATCAAATTAATATAACTTTCATATTATTAATCTAATTTATCTTATTGGACAACTTATATTAATCAATATGATATATTGCCTTCCCTTTTTGATCACCAAGGAAAACAAAACCTTTGTAATATTTATTACTTTATGGTTAGGTACATGTCCACCGCAACAAAGGCCTTCATACCGTCATTCAAAAGGTAAATATTAGCTGGAACATAAAATGTATTATTCGTTTCACAAACTCATAACAGAATAATAATAGCCTTTATACTTTGCAGTATTTGACATTTTATCTGCATAAAAAGGAAGAGAATCTTAATAATAGATGTTGCTTGTCAGGTTGATGGCTGCACTGTTGCAAGTACTGCTACATTTTGCAAAGCTTCCTACTGTTCAAGCACATTAAAAAGCAAAGAGAATTCTTTCAAAATCAAAACTGAAACCTTGACGGTAGATTAACCATTCATAACCCTTCACTGTCACTAAAGTGCAAAGAATCCTTGAAACATCGGTACAGAAGGCGCCAACTGTTTTTCTTTGTTTTCTTCCAATCAGAAAGTAGCTTTATACTGCATGTGCAAAGTGTTCACAAAGCGCTTAGGCTGAATATCATAACGCACCAAACCACAAACTGCTTTCCTTCACTGAACAGTTAATTACACACTTTTTTTTTTAAATTTACTTAATCAATTTGATTGACATTAGGCTTATTAAGAGTGCCCAAAAATGCTACTAATGTTTCAAACGGCATGACACCGCTTTAAATCGACTTCATAATAGACCAATTAAGCTCCCATTTTCCAAATATACTTAATCAAACTCAAGATGAAAAATGTAACAGTCAAAGCAATGAGCAAAGAGAAAGCAAAAGACACTCAGAGTAATATGAGCACCTAAAAGCCGAATGAAAAAAAGAGTAAAGAAAAAAAAGTTTAAAAATAGGTCAGACGATCGTGAATTCACATAGAAATGTTATGAGCATTTGCACAATCAGTTAGTCACAAACAAACAAAGCGTCACGAAAAAAAAGATGTTTACACTTGTGGCACCATAGATGACTGCTATAATACTAGTTTGATAACTTAACTTGTTACCCATGGACATGGAGCAGCGTCACACACTTCACACAGGTGCAAAAAAGAAAAAAGAAAAAAAAAAACGTACATCCATTAAAGACAGGATGAGCACAGATTTTAAGCTCACCTTTATGATGAGCAACTAAATATATCAAAGTTATGATTGTCCCAAAACACAATCAGGAGTCTGTAACTTTTAGGGCTTATTGGACCTAATAAATCTGATGAAATTAATGTTAATATAGTCTGTAAAGTCTTATAGAAAAAGAAGCTACTTTCAGCCTCTCCTTTACTCACAGGAGGTCACCTAAGCAAGTAGCTCCACGTGTTTGATTTGGATTTTTCATGCTGGATGCCCTCCCGATGCAACCCCGAGGAGATCTGTGTGTCCTCCTTGTGAGGACTCCGGATCTTTCTCCTGTTAGGCAAAATGTGTAAACCACTACTCTGCAGAGTCCTATGTCAGTCAGTCAACATTGCATTTATGTTCGCAGAGCTGCTCATGCAGGACAAATACTTTCTGGATATAAATTAATGCAGCTAGAAATTTCACATTATCCATTCTGACCCAAGCATATTCGTATTCAAACATCAAGCCATTGTCGCAGCGTGACATACATGTAACTAAACTCAATGTGACTTAATACATAACCACTTAACATAAGTCAGAGGGATAGCCTATAAAACCACTTGTATAAAAGTTCATGAACTGTTTTAAATATAACATGTTAATATCACTGTATAAGGTAAGAGGACCATGCAGTTTGACTTAGTATGCACCACACAAAAGTAGTGTAAACAAGTAGAACACAATTATACTTCAGTTTTAGCACTCTTTCAAAAGATCTTTGTAATTTCTTAATTTTCTCAAAAAGTTGCTATTCTTTCAGTCATATTTACAACACAATTCACTTCTGTGCTGCTGAATTACATGTTCAAATTCCCAAAAGGATAAAAGATCGGTTAGAAAATCTCCCAGAATGAGGTCACTACTGAACCTGGAAAACGTTGATCTTGCTTGTGTTTTTCAGTGTCTGTCTCCGGTTGCAGAACCATACACGCACAACCTCTCGGTCATAGTTTAGCTCTCTTGCAATCTCTGTAATCTCCTGTCCTGTTGGCAGAGCATTCTTCTCAAAGTAGGAGTTGAGTACTTCTATTGCCTGAGGTGTGAAACTAGTACGCCTCTTGCGTTTTTTGGAAGGTTCCCCACCGACAAACTCCATCAGATTTTGCTGGCCTTTCTGGTTCCAGTGCTCGGCTTCAGCCAGCCACTTTTCCAACACAGGCTTTAGTTTCTGAGCGCTTTTAGGGGTGATATCCAGCTTTTCAAACCTGCAAAAGAAAAGAAAGTTCAATCTGAACTTTTTCAGAGGGATTAGGGATGCAAGAAATGGCTCAGACATTATCTGAATGTGCATGCACAAACAAACCACTAAACTGCACATGCCCAAACTAATTAGTATCTCCAAATTAGAGGCCCTAACATGCATTGCCATTATTTCTCAGTGGGATATATATGTAAGCCTGATGATATGATACAGTAACATTTCAAAGACATTTGGCTGGTTTCAAATGAAAATAAATGGAGCCATCATCATTAATTATGTATTATATCAACCCCCTGCAACCCATCTGCTGTTATTGAGAATGTTAATTTTTATCCAATACACAAATTAATTACTGTGATCATCACATCAGTAATGGGAATACGTGGTATGTTACGCAGCTCCACGGTAAACCTGGATGCATGCTTAATGAGCTGTGCATAAGTCCAATTTATGCACAAACAGACCTGTGCCGAAGCAAATGGACAGGTATAATTCAGTTACCTGTAATAATGGCTTTAAGATTTGCAGGGTGTTTGTAGGTTTGTTTTTATTCATGTCACATTGGAGCGGTTAATGTTGGTGTGTGAATGATCCCTGTCATTGATTCAGCAGTGATATAAGGTGAAATAAAGTATTTTTACAGTACTCTACAGGGGTAAAATCCAGAGGTAATATATTTGAGGACAAATTAACAAAAGACTTAAAAGCCCTGGAGACAAATTTATGTTTAGGATTATGCCGACTGCAAGCCGAAAAGCCATTACTCAAACATGGCAGAAGAAAGAGTTGTAACTGACGCTGAGAACTGAATAAATGTAATGCATAATATACTGTGTACCTCTTAGCGAAGCTGGCTATTTATTGCAGACTGCAACCAGACAAATTTACTAGGTTCTTGATAACCTTGGTTGACTATATGTACAGTAGTGTTAAATCTACCCTCATTTTTTTATATTTTGTTAGTAAAATGGAAGAGAGGTCCATAAATTAATATAAACATGTGCAAACAGACAATACGGGTGTAAAAAGAAAACCAAGAAAAATGAGTGTGAGTTGTAACGTTGTAATGTCCTGTTCTATTATATCAGAATATAATAGATATATCAGACTGCAGGACTCTCCATTAATATAATTAGTTTTCCTTATTTATATAACAATAATTATAATACCAAATTATTATTACTATTGTTTTTCTTATTTAATGACTGTTGAAAAGCGCGTTGACAGATATACTTGCAACTTTCTAAACAATAAAGTGTGAGCATATATATTAAAAGAAAACTGCTTGTATGTAGTTAGAATATCAGGACTAATTTTACTAAGCGTCTTTGCTTTTCCCTTGTAGTTACATTTTCATTTCTCTTACATAAAAGACAGATGAGTGAGCTGCATAAAATGAAGGCTGCAGATGAATTACAATCACAAGAATTACAAAAAAGTAGAAGAAAAAAAGCATCTGCGTGGAGAGCAACAAAAACAGGAGGGTAATACCTGCAAATGGCAGACTGGCTGTAAGCTGGACCTTCAGTTGTAGTGAGAGCCTGCCCTACTTGTGTCTGAGTAAGCCCCAAGGACAGCCGACGGATCTTGAAATTCTTGGCAAACTCTCGAATTTCCTCCAGATTAATGCCCTCCTCTGTGCTGACTGCCTGCTGGGGTTCTACAATTCAGAAGAATCTGGTTAAAAATATCTACTTACTTAAAACAGATCAGTGGCTGGGAAGGAGAAGCAGGTGTACATACTGCTGACAAGCTGGCCCACTTTTGCTGTCTCCCCACAGGTGATGGGAACTGAGGGGGAGAGTGTGGTGGCGGTCTTTAGTACAGTTGGCTGTGGGGCAATGACAACCGGTGACTGGGTGACAGTTGTTACTGAAGCCTGGGAGGATTTTTAATAAAAATAATTGTTAGATTCAATGTGTTATAATCCAATTTTACAAAAACAAATCCCCAATATTTAAATGTTCAACAATTTTTTAATTTGTCATAACCTCAAGCAGTACTTTTTGTTATTTCCTACCTGTGTGCAAGGTTTGGTAAGTGTTGGAGGAGCTGTGGTTTTAGGCAGAACTGCTGCAGAAGTTGCGACTGCAGCAGGACCATTCCCTACAGTGGCAATGATTTGTCCCTGTGTGTTAAAAAGCAGCTGTGGGGCCACAGTCTGGACCTGGAGACCCTGGAGCGGAAGCGTGGGAGTTGCAGCTCCTCCAGCCAGAGAGGCTGGATTCACTAAAAGTGGGAGTGTCCCTATGACCTAAAAACATTGTTAAAAATGAAATCCAAACAAACATTTAAATATAAACTTCTCAGCTGATTTTCACTTAAATCCGCTTTTAGGACATTCAGTATCCTGATATGCTCGTGTTTTTGCTACTGGGGAATAAGTACATCCTATTAGAGGTTCTGTCACAGAAGCCTTGTATTTTTCAATATTAAACACTACACAAGTCCAAAAGGCTGCAATAATGGTGGGAGTGAGTAATGAAACTATTTAGAGGTCAAGCAGTTTCAGTTGAAATTGTCTGATGCTCTACTGCCTTGAAATAGCACTGTGAACTAATGTAAACTGGAGGCTGGATGCAATTTTTCCATAACAGACATGCATGAAAACAATATAATTGTCTTTGGAATGATTATAGTTCACTATGCATCATTTTAAAAGTTTTGCAAAAGTGTGAGCCACATTAAGTAAGTAAACAACACTGTCTTCCAATCCCTTATTTGTCTCATTTCTCTTTTTAATGGCGTCCAATATGTGCTCTAGTCTGCGTTTTGTCTAGCTCCTACTGCAAGGACAATGGTGTTGCTGCCAGGATTGCTTTCATTTTATTAAAGGCATTTTCCTGTTAGCTGAAACAATCAAGTAGAGAGAAGAAAGGCGGGTAACAGGATGAGAACAGGACAAGGTCATTACTCAAATCTAAGCTCACTGACATAATATTATTACAGCAGCAGTATTTTATGGCACTCACCTGGCCCTGGGCATTTGTGATGATCTGACTGGTGATTCCAGCCATGCTGGACATGGCACTGTTAATGATGGGAGTGGATGTAAGGGAACTGAGGAACTGTGGTTGCGCTCCCAAGGAAGCAGCATTGATCTAGGCACAAAGATCATAACATGTTCATTGTGTATTTGAAAGATGACAAATGAAGAATGGTATGAACAGAGGAAGAGATTTCTTACAATAGCGGGGTTAATGGAGAGTCCTGCAGTCTGAAGTGCTGCCACTGACAAGTTGGACGGAGAGATGGTGTTGGTGGCAGTGGTCGTCTGGGCTGTTCCCACCTGAGCAACAGAAATCTGTGCACCGGTTACCTGCGGTGCCTGAGGTGTCACCTGCTGCATGGCTGCTTGCACCTGCTGAATGGGTGCTGACTGAGACTGGAACACCGCCTGTGCATTGGCTTGCAGCTGAGGCTGGACTGAGTTCAGGACAGTTGCAGCTGAGAAAGATATTATGCAACATTCTAATGTTCTGCAATGAAGTTTAGATAGATAGATAGATAGATAGATAGATAGATAGATAGATAGATAGATAGATAGATAGATAGATAGATAGATAGATAGATAGATAGATAGATAGATAGATAGATAGATAGATAGATAGATAGATAGATAGATAGATAGATAGATAGATAGATAGATAGATAGATAGATTACCAACAGTATAACAAGTAAGTTTGTGGAATTTCTGCCCACCTATATTCCATGATTATGTGCAAGGGGTATAACTGCAAAGATTGACAACCACAGCAGCTCAGCACAAAGTTGTAGACAAGGTAAAGTTACAGTGTGCTGAAGCAAATAGTCAATAAAGGCAGCCAGCTCTTTGCTGACTCAGTAACTGAAGAACTCCAAACTTCCTCTGACATTAACATCAGCATAGAAACTGTGCACTTGGAGCATCCATGGCAGGTAGTGCAGTACTTTTTTACATATACAGTATGTTGTCAAGTCTACAGCTATACTAGCAGCTCTGTGTACTTAGTACACTCCGATGTAGCAGCTAGTAATGGAAAGTCAAGCCAATGCAAAATTGCCTTTAAATCTGCAGTCTTTCTAGTGGTCAACAGAGGGCGACTGTGCTTGCAAAAATTAGTGTAGTTGCATAGGATTTTATGGGAAAACAGCCCTGTCATGATCTATGGCCTTGATTTAGACTTTCCTGATAAGTTTATCACCAGATACAAGTCTGTCTGAACACAGCAAGATTATCATTTTATAGATGACGTTCCAAAATAGAGTCAAAAAGGAGGATAGAGCAAAGTATGCTTAACTGTATCACTGACAAGTAGTTAACCAATGAGCATGCAGTTTCCACTGGTTTGCATCTTATCTGTATTTGTGATGACTACTTTAAAAAAAAAGCTAAGCTTGAGGAAAAGAAAACTTTCAGCTTGATACTTCACAATGACACTACTTGGGTTAATTGTTTAGTGTTTACCACACCAATTTATAATAGCTGATGGAAAATCTGACCTGAAACATCAATTACACATTTACAAGTATAATAGGAGGACATAGATGTTTATGCCGTTTAGACAGTTTACTTCATCAGATATATTAACTTAGTAATTTCGTTTTATTTCATTCAAAGAGGCTGAAATCACAGTATAGGTCATTACAGAGCATATTTCATTGAGCTGAAACTCAACAATTCCCTTTAAGCAAGCACTATTATTCTCATATCACAATCAAATGTACAAAAGGTCATAAGATTCAATAAAAAAAGCTGGTGAAGATAATGATGTCTGCATTTGTTGTTGAATTTTTTAATTGTAATCTTGTCAACACAAATGCAGACATATTGAAGATATAGGAGGTCAAATAAAAGCAGGCATTCACGTTGTTTTACCTTGAAAGCCAGCAAATGGCAGTTTGAGGAGACTTCCAGCTGGGTTAGCCGCTGTGAAACCAGGGAGAGTAGCTACATTGGTGGTAGGAAGAGTGAGAACAGCCAAACCGCCCTGGCCACCGATGGCACCTGGCATGCTGAGAGGAATGAGCAGCGGCTGACCCAGTGACCCCGTCTGTGCCATCATACCAGTCATCAGAGTGGCCAGACTTTCCTGGGTCAGCACCTAGTGAAAAAAATTCCATCAACATTTATGCCTGCGAGGTATTCAATGTGCTTTCAGTGGACTATTTTGTCTCCTTATTATTTTTAATGTTGTGTTTTTACACAGTGAAACTAAATAGTCATACTTCGGTTACTGTGTGTGGACTGAAAACTCCACTGTTAAGCTTTTTTTTAAAAAAAAGCATGTTAGGGGTTTTACTTTTGACTGCTGAAATTGCTGAAAATGTTGTGCTAATAGCCTCAGGCTATGTGTTCAGCAACTTGGATTAAACTGCTCATCCTTTTTACTTTCACAGTGCACAATGGCATCGGTATACAACCTCACTAAATCACCTACAATGATTTTTTTTAATGTAATAATACTGACACTTGGCTCTCTGGTGCATTCGTTTTCTACAAGAATAATATGTAAAATGAGAAAAATCCAAATGGCTTTCCCACCCACTCTGAGCTCTTTCTACCGACCTTTAAAATCAGACAGCAAAACTACTTTGTTTCTCAGATGGTTAAATATGAATATGAGGTGCAGTGTGTGTGCATCTCAAAAAGTCAGACCTGTGGACAGCCTTGCACAGTGATGGGCATGGCGGCCTGGTGCTGGGGCAGAGACACGCTGATGGGAACAGCAGGGGTCAGAGTTTGGACCGTAGGAGCTGGAGGCTCCACAGACACCACCTGCTGCTCACCCAGCACTGCAGGAGCACAGCCAAAGTTGGTTATTAATTACATTTTAAGTTGTTGATTTTTTTTTTAAATCACACAGATGTTATTAGGAATTCACTACAAGTCTGGATATATGAGAAGTGAGTTCTCTGCTATCCAGCATTATCAAGGATGACAATGATTTACCTACACCACCCCCTGTGCTCTGGGGCACTGTGGGGCTGTCCTGGGTGCTGCTGGCATCAGGTTGCTCTCCAGCTTCAGCCACGCCCTCATCAGTTTTGCATTCGCTCTTCCCATCAGCTGCTGAAGAGGCTGAAGACGCATCGACTTCTACTTCTAGCACTCGAATGGTTTCATGGCCAGACATCACAATGACCTGCACAGCGATCAGGATTTTAATCTAAGAGGACTCAAATGCAAAGAAGGCCTCTGCTTTTCTTTGAGTTTGTATTAAAAATGTAATAAAATAGTTATGTGCAATTATTTTATGAAACAACAGGAGATAATTCTCATCTGACCTAGCACCAGAGGGGTGTAAAACAAAAATTCTGTAAATTCAGTATTTCTCCACCTTGTCAATTCCCTCTGGAAGAACTTAGCTGATGACTCATGGTATGCAATAATGACAGACCTAGTGGAGGGGCAGCAAGACAACCTGGGCTGGAGGACAAGGTGCAGAGAGACAATGCAGGAAGAGAGAGGAGGATGCATACCTGGTTGTCTTTGGCAGGGAATTTCAAAGTGCAGGATTTAAATGGCTGAAAAAAGACTTCTGCAGTCAGACAGTGAATGGCTAAGGAGAACAGAGAAGCCGAGCACATGTTAGGACAAAATGAACCAAACAAAAAAACAAAACAAAAAAAAGAGACATAAATGAAAAGAGCATGAGTACACATAAACAATGATAAGAGCATCAGCCAACAAGCAGTTCAAGCAATGCTTTCTTAAAGGTTGCCTTTGTGCTTCTGTGAAGAGCATTGCTTTTGTTTGCTGACTATGTCTAGACACAATGTTACTAGAGAGAGAAAAACCACAATTAATTATTAAGCATGGCAATTCAAAGACTGTTTCCAACACAAGCATAGGTATTATTAGTCTATAAAACACAAAAGTGCATCGGGATCTCAGTGGTCTGCTGTGTGACTGTTAATCATTCCATTATGAAGTGGCACGATGGCGCATGGAGGGTGACAGGAGCAAACAGCAGCAAACAAGTCGAAGGCAAAGTTATGTTTAGTTAAGCTCACTGCAAGAGTAGGTTGGGAAGTGGGGGGGTCCACTTCTCCCTAACAAACACATGAGTGTTACCTGCTCATTGACAGTAAGTGGGGCATCTTTGGCAGGCAGATCCTGGGAGTTCATGGCTTGCTGCACCACCACAATCACTGTCTTCCTGGCATTCTGGGTTAACAAAAAAGAAAAAAAAGTGATTTAAAAAATGTAGAACCATTTTAGAAATTAAAATATGTATCAAGTTTCCCGGATAAGCCCACAGTGTCTGCACTTTAATGACAAACCCAGCTTAAACAGAACCAAATGCAGAGGACAGGGTTTTTTCTTTCTTTTCAATTCATTGCTATTATAGTCATTGCACGAGTAGACTATTTGAAAGGGGCCTGTAAACAGGCCATACTGTTTTGCACTTAAGCAGCAGAAAACGTGATCAAACACGCTGGTCGTGGACGTTAAGTGGTTACCTGTCCACCACGGATCACAAAAAGACTCGAGACGGTGCGTTTCCTGCTGCAATGCCCCGTTAGATATGAGGATCTGTCAAAAACTTCAGCTGGTGTTGATGGGCTCCCCACCCCCATCCTGGCCAATAAAAGTCTCGCCGCGTCGGCCACTTTTGAGGACAAGCAGCAAGCACGGAGCACAGGCGACGGAAATCATCTCGATCCGTGCCAAGAGACCGAATATTATGTATTTCCCTCTCTTTATCATAAATATATAAATTATGCTAATTACGAACATTGCATATTAACCAAAACTCATTTCCTCTCGCCATTTCGCTGCTATGCGCGAAGCGCAAGCCAGAATACGGTCCGGTTATTATATTCAACTTACCGCGTATATGCAGCTTATTTTCTGTAATCCCCGGCTCTTAAAAAGGTCCTTGTCACAGTTTGTTTCAGTCACACATAATTAAAAATTCATCTCAGCTCCCAGACAGGCGCTGTGACTGCACACAAAAGAGGTATTTGCATTGATAAGGAGGCTTGCAATGTTAGGATCTCCTGTCTCTTAATATTTAATGACGATGCCCTTTCTGCAACAGTTCAGATAATCAAAAATCCTTGAGGTGTCTCACAGAATCCTATTTGAGCTGTAAAGTCGGACAAAATTGCTACAAAATTGGCCTTTTGCACTACGTCATGAACATAATTTATGCAAGAAAAAATCTTGCATTGAAAAATGTCTGCCTCGACTTCAGAGGTGCCATGGTTCTCTTAAAGGGGAAGTAGCGCACACAAAGACGAGCAATGGAGACGCTTTCATGAAACACTGTGCCGATACGTTTCAATTTCCCAACACCGCTGTTTGTCTGTAATATCACGATATTCGCATCGTTTTTGCGTTTATGTGAACGAGAATTAAATTATTTAATATAGCAGAAATAATTATGGAGACTTGTGGGCTCTCTTCTTAAAATGACGTAGATATGTTTTTTGTGGTTGCTTTATATGTGTTTCTCACTGGATTAAAACATTTCTGACTGATGATTGTCATAGCATATTTTTTAAATTGGAAGATAATATATAACCTTTGATCATGGTGTAGACAGTCGTGCTATTTTGAATAATCCCGTGTTAATTCTGAATGTGATACATAAGGAATGAATGTGTAGTTCTGAGATCAAAGGTCATCATTTAGTTGATGAATAAATTAGTTGACTCACACAAAACTAACCATTTTAATAATGTAAATTTTTAGGTAACCCATCAGGATAAACAAATGCCGAAAATTTATATTTTTTATCGGCTTGGTTTGCCATCCCAATGATTTTCGGGAGTTTTACTGACTGAGATTAATTGTATACATACACACATACTCAGAAGGCTAATCGGGACAGAGTGGAGACACCTGGGGAAAACAAGCTAAGGGTGCAGATAATCAAGATCACTAGACAGGGGAGGAAATAAAACTTAAAATAATACCTAAAAGACAACTAAATATAAAAGTAAAACAGGATATAACTGATAAGAGTTAATTAGTAAGCAAGTTTTAGTAAACACTCTACACAAGACAGCTTGTGTAGAGTGTTTCATGTTTATGAGCTATTCATGTTCATAAACATGAACATGAATAATGTTCATGTTTATGAACATGAATAGCTGAAATGACCTTAACATAATTGATTTATTAATTTTTGTTGATTTGTTGATGTCTTTATCTGGACCAAATTGTATATGAGGATGCTGTATAGGACGTGCAAGAGTATATTAAGGACACACAAGAAAATAGCAATGATGGTGTTATAATATTGTATATTTCTGTTATATTTTACTGGCCCTAAAGTACATATGTCAAGCCCAAGGTCCAGGGCCCTTTGCAAATTGTGCCCAGCAATAAATGTAGATTAACCTGCATAAATGTCTATGTCCATATATTTTCTTATTAGAAGGCAGTTTACATGTGGTACATGTGAACTTCCCAAAGATTAGATTTATTTTTATTATTGTTGTGATTGATTAAACGATATAAAAAGGAGGTAAATAGCATGAAATTCTGCTGATTTTTTTGAGGCCTTCATGCGGACCGAATTGTGTTTGATATTACTGTATGGGACATGCACCAGCATTATCCAGGATAATTTTATGGTAGGATTGATTGTATGGCAAGAGTGACTGATGGGTTCAAGGTCAGGGTAGGATTACATCAGGGATGTATCAGGAAAAATGGTTCATGTGTTTAACTACCTTGAGTCAACTATCCAAAACAATGCAGTGCAGTGCAGAGGTGAAGAAAAGAGTGCAGGTAGGGTGGAGTGGGTGGTTTGTAAGCTGCCAAGCAGGAGGAAAAGAGGAAGACCACAGCGGAGAGTCATAGATGTAGTGAAGCAGGACATTCAGAGGGTTGGTGTAACAGAGGAGGATGGCAGGGACATGGTGAGATGGGGGCAGATAAGGTGGTGTCCAGCTCGTACATCGAGTATCCCGAAGATGAAAAAGAAAAAGAAGCAACTAGGTATGCATGACCCTTGATGTGAGCCCAACTTTATCAGTGTGGGCGTTATTAAAAGTAAATTTGACGCCCTCTGCCTTAAAACCAAGACAATCATTTTTCCTTCCAGCTGGCGGCTAACCTCTGCTCCATTTTTACCAGTAGGGGGCGCGGGCGTGCACGTAAAACCGTGCGTGCAACCGCAGATAGATAGAGAACGGGTGACGTCACCACTTCCACAACAACAAGAAGCTGAAAAACAAGGAAGTGGACGATTGTGTGAAGCCGTGACCTGAACTAAGGCCGTGAGAAGATACGCAGAGCTCCGTTTAACCTGATATTCTTCAGCTTCTGAATTATAACACGACAATGAACAACAAAGGTATTTCTCCAGACCTCGTTTAGGTAATTAGTCAGCTGTTCGCTATACGACGCTGACGTGATTAACTAGAGACGAAGAGCTGCCGTTATGGCTTTCCGAAGCGGACTTCACGTTTAGCCACGTACATAACAATAACCCGACGCTTCCTGGGTAACAGTGTGGCTCCTACTCTGAACCAAGGCGGCTATATTGTTAGTAGTGAAGCTGTTTACAGTGAAATCTTACATTTACTGTCTCTCTATATTCGTATACCATTAGTGGGCAGGTCACATGTTTTCTAGGTAGCTAATATCTCTGTAGACAAGCACATTTTAAAGGCACAGCTGACGTGACTCTTTCCTTCTCTTTTGTAGGACCCATCATATAAATATAATCGTGAGGCTCATTTTAGTAATATTTGTTTTCTTTTGTTGACAATTTACGTATTATATCCTCATATATTATTTGACTATTTTATTTAAACACATTTCTTTTGTCCCCAGTTTCGTTCGTATCTGTACATTTTAACTCTTTAGCTTTTTGATGGTTATGATTGTAGTTGACTAAAAAGATGTATCGGCCATCTGTATCGAGGAAATAATATGTAATTGTGTAATTTAAGAGGAGAACGATATCGACATCGGGGGATAGGAGGATTTCTTTTTTTTTTTCCTTTGTCCGGAAAAGTTACAAAAATAACAACAACGATAAAAGCAAAATAAATGAATAAATTCCAGTCAGACAGGTTTTTATTTTCCGTGTCTGCGTTTGTATTGGCCTAGAGTTTCACAACAGACATACATAAAGTATTTTTAATTTGCCTATTATTGCCTTAGTTACAGTTTCGGTTTAAGAAGAGCAGTAAGTATGAAAAAAAAATATCCACCAGTCACACTTGTTAAGTTAAAACTGGAGAAGTGCAGTTCTTACTTTTAAATATTATTTTGCATATCAGAATTAATTAATTCCCTATTGATTTACTAATTGATCACTTGTAGTGTCCCCCCCCCCCCCTTTTTTTTAAATGGCGTTATTTTTTTTCTTTTCTTATAATAGTAATAATAAAACAAATTTTACTTAACATAACTTGTGTAGCCAAGAAACCCTGAATCTTATTTTTTTATATATTAATTTTTCTCCTGTGTACTGTGAGTTGTTATAATCTGCTCCCGAAGAAACAGTTTGTTGGGGGTTTGTTTTGTTTTTTGTGGTTTTCTGTGATTATGAATATGTAACTATTGGGGAAAAAAATATATTTGGGGAAGTTTACATCTTACTAATAGGCTCTCAGGAGCCATCTTCAAGTTCACTGGACAATGGACATTGACCCCATAAGCAAAATTGAATGTGTTGCATTCCTCTATTGTCCACATTTAAACAAAATGACATTTTTATTACAGTAGAAAATGTATTAATACCACTAGGCACGACAGAGGAATGTTTGGTCCCTAAGAGTTTTGTTCTTTCTTAATTATTTCCTTTAATGTAAAATCTTTTATTGCAGGTTCATATCCACAGCAGGCTGTGTACCCTCAGCAGAGCACTGCACCTGTATACCCTCCTGCTATGCAAATGTCTCCTCAGGCACCTCCTTACACAGACACACCACCTGCATATTCTGAGGTAACCAATCCGTATTTAAGTCAAATGATGAGCAGAGTTAAAACTCGCACTTACATTTATAAACAAAAGAAAAATCTGTTTTGTTCTCTGTGTCTCCAGATATACCAGCCCAGATATGTGCTTCCACCTCAGGTGCCTGGTCAGGTGCCTCAGATGTCCTCTCCCTATCCTGGTGCTCAGGTGTATATGCCCATGCAGCCACATATGCCAGTTGGGCCAGTGGGCCAGAATGTCCCCATGGCTTATTATCCAATGGGAGCAGTCTACCCGCATGGTTCAACTGTGATGGTGGAGAGCGGCTATGATGCTGGTGCTCGCTTCACAGCCGGCAGCAGTGTTTCCATCCCAGTGAGTGTCCATCCCAAGAAGTCCTATCCACCTTAGATGAGATGCACTTTAAAATGAGGAACTCTTTAACTGTGTTTGTGCTTGTTTCTTTCCTTTGCTAGCCCCCACCTCCTGGACACCCCCCTAATGCCGCTCAGCTGGCTGCCATGCAAGGTGCCAATGTTGTAATGACACAGCGCAAGAATAACTTCTTCCTGGGTGGATCCAGTGGAGGTTATACCATCTGGTAACAGCAGCTCCTTCATGCCTAAACCATGTCCCCATCCCAGATGATGCCCCAGTTCTTCCCCATCCCATATGCCTCCCTCTTCAGGCTGCTTGGCCATGCCACAATACTGATATCACCTAACGGAATGTAATATTTTAGAGCCCTTGTGAAAGGTACAGTACTCCACTTCTGACCTAGAGATGAAATGATAAACTCCATTGCCTGAAGAGGACAAGTGAAAATTGTAATGTTACAGAATCCATTCCATAGTTCTTCATTGGGTCTAACCTTTTTGGTCATTCCAGATCTGACCTCTTTCAGGCATCTTTATTTGTCAACAAGATCTTCTCTTCTTTGATTGAATGGTCGCAAATTACACTGAGATGTTCTTGTACTCCTGTAAAAATACTTTAATGAAATATTGAAATATCAGACCCGCATAAATATAGTTTAGCTGCTTTATGGTGAAAGTGAAACGCAGTTACAAAGTTGCAGTAAAAAAGAAAAAAAAACATCCACTTGTCTTTTTTTGAAACTTTTAGTGTAGTTCAATTAATAGGTGTCTAGTAGTTCCATGTAAGTACCAGTATGATTATGAGAAATTACATCTCAACTATTTAAAAAAAAAAAAAAAAAAAGGAAGAAAAAAAAAAGTCAGCATCCTGGATGCTTTTAGCTAGAAATGTCTTGTCTTTTGCACAGTATCCAAAATACCACGGAAAATTTGTTGCACAGTGAACTTTCTGAGAGATTGTTCTATTTAAATCACATGTAAATTAAAGAAATTAAAGCAAAAAGAATAAAAAAAATCAAAAGATTTACTGCAATATGAAAGTGGTTTACTGTACCTTGTTGGGCAACTTGTAGATGAACATAGTCAAGTGCCAAAGAGCACTGGGGATAGCCCTAAATTTAAGCAAATTAACTTCAGTAAACTTAAAGGAAAGAAAAATTAAAGTAAATCCAAATAGAAAGATGGTTGGGAAGGGGTGGTTGGTGTAACATTTTAGCTTTTTTGTCTCCTGTTTCTATTTCACAGTCGGATACCCAGAGTTTATACACTAAATGTTTTATTGTACAGATTTAAACTACTTTTCATTATTTCCTTTTCACGCAGTATATCTTAGATCATCAAGTATTTATTCTCCACAGAAAAATGTCACCTTTTATGATAGCGTTCATTTCTAGGTAACATTTTCAGCAAAGTTACTGAGACTTATATTTCAGTGTTTCTTTACTTTTCCACATTTAAGTGACTTACGCAAGTAGTTAGGCTAATAAATTTGTTAGTATAACCAATGAGCTGGTTGTACCAAAGATCTGGTCTACAATGCACTTATGTTTGGTTATGACGTCATATTTGAAATGTCACAATTTAAAAGCAAACTTTTCCTTGGACAAGAATTTGTGACACTGTTGGCCATTGGAACCTTTGGTCTGATGTGACTGCAATTGTTAGTTAATGTGGGTAAACTGCATCTTTGAGTTGCTGCATACTTTTGCACCTTTGCTATGTACAAGTTAGATTAAAATACTTTTTATCTGAAATGCACTGCTAAGCAAAACGGAGGAGTTGCAGACAAGGGGCTTTTTTTTTTTTTTTTAAATCAGTTTTCATGCTTTTAAGAAAGCTGTGATGTTTTGGGGATTTTTATTTTATTTTTTTTGTGTGGTTGGGTTTTTGTTTTTGTTTTTTAGCACTTTTCACATTTTAAAATTCATCCAGTCTAAACAATTTTGAAACTTTTGACATGTCACATTGTTCAGTTGCCTGCACGTGTATGCAAACCTTTTGCAAAGAGGCTAAATGACTGTCGGCATAATGTTTAATTTCCAGGATTTTTAAAAAGAAAAAAAATTTAATGCTGTTTAAACTCGTTTCCTTAGGGTCGTTACATCTTACATAATCTGGCAAACTGAAAGAAGACTGCTAAACATAGGCAAGTTGCCTGTATGGATACCATCAGCTAATATTTGTAGACTTGTTCATTTGTGTCAAGCGTCAATGTGTCACTGGGTATCCGACATAGCATATCAAGTTTTAACAGCTGTGGCCGCCAGAAAACAAAACCTGTTTTCTTGTCAACCAACATTTAGTGTTTTCAAGTGTTATTTAAGTCAGAAGAATCATCTGTCTGGAAACCTGCATCACTCTTCTAATAAACCTCTCCTCCGCAGCTCATACATAAAGCTGCAGCACCAGATGTGACAGTCATCTCCATGTCCATTTATTTACCCGCTCATGCTGTCATTTCATACAGCTTCATTGGAAAAGGAGGCCACAGCTATCAAAACTTAGAAACTGTACAAACGTTATCTTTTTTTCCCATCTATGCTCTGATTGTTTGTAAAGCAGCATAACAGTGGCTTTGTCCCAGCAATATGAAGTACTGTAATTTACAGCTGACCAGTAGATGCTATGCCAACCACAGCCAGCAAAAGGAGCACTCTTTGTTGAAGGATTATGGACATTTATAGTTCAGGGATTCTCTTTACAATATTTTCTAAAATAGATGTATGTACTAAAGTGATGTGATGGACTTTGGTACACATTCTATCTTTTAAGATTACTAAAGGAGATGAGTGTCACTACAGTTTGCTGAGACATGTCAAAGATGGAATACTTTGAAAAAAGAACTTAGGTGCACTTAACTTTTTTATACTAAACTTAAAATTTAAAATGTAAGTTTAGAATAAAGGTTATTTTGGAAATTTGAAACATAGCGAAGTCTTCCTTTTGTGCATCAGTCACTCCATTTTCTGAATCGAAGCAGGCTAACCAGAGTATTCCAGATGTTCTTCTCCCCGCAACATTTTTCACTTCATCTTCAGAGATCCTAACACGTTCCCAGATCAGGTGAGATGTATTTTCTCTCTAGTGTATTATGGGTCTCCTACCAGCTGGACGTACCAGGAAATCCTCCAAAGCAAGGTGCCCAGGAAGCATCCAATTAGGTGTTGCGATCAACTCGCTCCTCTAGTATAAGTTTGGATGTCTGAGCTTCTGATCTTATGTCCAGGACCAGGCACCCTGCATAGGATATTTGATTCAGCCATGTGTCCACAACCTCATTCCTTCTTTTGATACCCAGAGCTAATGGCCATAGGCTCAGCTGTCCTCACCATAATGGTATGGCGTACTACCTGCATTACTGCTGATGCTGCACTGATCCACCTGTCCATCTCATGCTCCATTTTACATTACACACTAACAAGATCCCAGAATACTTAAACTCCCAAACCAAAATGAAGCAAATCCACTGCTTTCAGTTCATTGTTCTTACACATTTATGATGCATTACAACATCAGGCCAATTATTTCTGTACTGTCCTATAAGAATGGAAAATATTGCGATTCTGGTTATTGTAAATTAAGAAATACGTCTGTGAAGGTTCTAAAGTCATCCAGGTCATCGTCGGCTAAGAAGCTTAGGAAGAAAAGTGTCTGGACTTCTTTAAGTTGCTTGAAAACGTTTCACCTCTCATCCAAGAAGCTTCTTCAATTCTAGGGTCAAATGGTGGCGAGTCCCAGATTTAAGCCCTATGGGAGTGTTCCCCCAACAGGGACATGGAGCCCTGTTGATCCTCTTCCTAATCAAACGATGCAAGATGTGAAAACGGGTGTAGGTCACAATCAGCCAAGGTAAGGTTTCGGGTGAACCCGCTGTGAAACCTAGCCCCACCCTATCATGTGATTTCCTGAGGTCAAAAGGCCCAGGATGTGAGTGGGCGTTAAGGCGTCTGGGAAGGGATGTTAAAACTGGATTACAGGTGGCAGACAGTGTCGTAAACCACCCTCTCTGTTCAAAGATGGTCGCTCACAGTGGACATAGATGGCTTGTAAATTAAGGAATTTCTTTCCTGACTAAACAGCATAACAACATATTGGTTTGAGCAGGTTTTACATTACATTGGATGTAGCCAAGTGTACCTATTCAGTCTAATGTGCAGTGTGCTAGTGCATTGTCTGCAATGTCAGCAGCAATGCATTAAAACATTCACACACTGTCACACGGTAATAAAACTCGTCCAAAAACAAGTTTAATTGACTTCCACATTTATCATAAATAAGGAAGTAACCAGCAACCATTTCAGGTATACAAAACACAACCAAGAACAAGAAATATTGTGTAGCTGTCCTGTTCTATTGAAAGATAACCACTTTCTTTGACCAGCTTATAATAAAAGAATTGCATAAAAAAGTATTTCTTAAAAGCAAATGAATATGAAAGTAACAGCCCATAATAGCACCAGAAATCATCTTAAACATAGTTTGAGAAAAGTACGGTAACTAACTGAAATGGCAAATAAAGAGAAATTTAAATGTGGATGATAAATATTACATTCAAGGCGCTCCTTTGATTTGACTGTTTTGCATTTACTGATCATGTAACTATGTTGTGCTTAGCTCTGCTAACCTGTGCACAACTTCAGCTTTCACCTCCTTCAGCCAATCAACATTCACCCTCACAGTGGTACTCTTTTCTTTGGTTTCACTTGCATTTTTAAAGAAAAATATCTTCAACAAGGTGTTTTTTTTCTCTGCACAGTGTGCTGCCAGTAACGGGTTTCCCTCAAAACACACACGCAAGGAAATAGTTTTCCTTCTTATCACACTTCCACAGATCATTTTCTTAAGCTCAACTAACTCGCTATAAGTCTTCCACCAGGTTCATATAAAGTATTCCTTCTTTTCGGGTGCAGGCTTGTTATTGTCCTCTTCATCAGGGTCCTCTCCTGGAGCCAGCTCCCCTGTCGTCCTGTAGTCCCCTCTGTTGTGGTACAGATACCGGCAGAGCACAAAGCTCAAAGCAGCTAGTGTCAGCAGAATGAGAATAACAACAACTGTGGGGGGGAAAGGCAGGTTTAGAAGACACTTTGAACTGCAGCAAAAAAAAGAAGAAGAAGAAGAAATAAATCTCAAGATAAAGTGCAAACAGTTACCTGCAATAACTGCAGAGTCTGAACTTGTGGGAGCAACTGTTGTTAACACTGAGGGAAAGAAAATAGAACATTTAAAAAGAGTTTACCAAATACTCTGAAAATCAAATGTACAATAGTAAATACCAAAATAAATACAATTCAACAAATTAATGCTACTAAAGGAATAAAAGTACAACAGAAATACACAAAACTTGAAAAAAAGGATAAACAAATGCTTAAAGAAGTGTTATAAAAAGCTGCCACACAAAGTCTACAAAAATGTATTTTCAGAAGAGATCTAAGAAGTCAAGAGACCCCTAAAGCACCATCAAAAAAAAAATAAAAATAAGCAAGTATGTAATAAGTTACATCTGCTTTCATTTCTAAGGTTTTACGAATCAGTACATGAAACACTATGTAGTCCTTACAAGATCTTTAAAAACAACCTGTGAAGAACAACACATGACATGTTACACCGTGTCAGCATTTAGCATAAACTGAGCCAAAATGCAGAAGCAGTATGTGGAAGAACTAATTATATGGCATGCGTGATTCATCGGTTTGTGGAACAAACTTTGGCAACAATAAGCAATTATTTTTTATTTCACTGTCATTATCTCACTTTTGGCACAGTGTTGCTTCAGTTCAGTGTTGGGGGTCTCTTAGGGTCCCACCATAGCGTTTCATTTGGGTCGAGGTCTGGACTTTGACTGGGCCACTGCAACACCTTGAATCTTTTCTCTTTCAGCTATTTCTTTTGTAGATTTGCTCCTGTGCTTAGGATTATTGTCCTGTCGCATGGCCCATTTTTGGCCAAACTTTAGCTGTCGGACAGATGGGCCCAGATCCTGTGGCTGTGTAACAAAACCAAATCATCACCCCCTCCACCACCGTGCTTTACAGCTGGTATGAGGTGTTTGTGCTGATATACTGTGTTTAGTTTTCACCAAACACGGTGCTCTGCATTATGGTCAAACATACTCAGCGTGGTCTTGTCTATCTAGAAGGACACCATTTCAAAATGATATGGGGTTTGTTGAGAACTTTGCAAACCTAAGCTTTGCTGCCATGTTTGTTTAGAGAAAAAAGGCTTTCTCCTGGCAAAACTTTCAAAGAAGTCATACTTGTTCAGTCTTTTTCTAATTGTACTTTCATTAACTTTAGGGTGCTAACTGGAGCTTGTAGAATCTGGTTTGTTTTCTGTAGGTTTTCTAATCATTGCACAGTATGACGGTGAATTTGGTGGGATGTCAACTCCTGAGAAGATTGGCAGCTCTCCCCACACACTTGCACACACACCTGAATGCTCCAGACAGCAAGCTACCAAAGCATACGTGTTTATATACGTGTCTAGACTTGCTGATGAGCAGTTCATTAAGCTGCATTGTCTTCATCAATTTTGGAACAGCCAGTAAAGCCATATTGGAGGACCTAAGGTCCAGAACTGGCTAATGCAGAGTAAAATCTTCTATGCATTTTGGGACCAATAACAGACATATGTTAAAAAGGATCAGTAAAATCCTAAAACCAATTCTAAAGTATACAGAGAGCCCAGGAGATTTTTTTTTCCCCTTCGGTTTTGAGAGAGTGGATTTTTATTTGAAAGAAGCAGAATTGGACAGCTTTTTTTATGTGTTGTTTAAAGGTTGGGAGGGATTCAAACTGCAATAATTTCACGCTGAAGGCATCAAATTAGCAGACAAGGAACCTAGGGCACTTTCAAAATGATTTGTACTACTGAACAGTTCGATTCTTGATTTTGAAGTATTTCGTTGAAGAAAAAAGTCACACAACAAGAGCTAAGTAGACGTGCATCACCAGGATATACTTCTACTTTGAGTAAATGTTGTCATTTGTAATGCTGTGGGTTCAGAAAGAGACAACCAGTAAAGGAAAACATAAAACAAAAAGCTTTCGAGCATACCCTGAATGGTAGTGGATTCTGTTTGTGTGGGAAGTGATTCAACAAGTGCCACATCTGGGGCTGAAAATAAATGGGGGAAGAAAAAAAATATATAAACATTATTTATTAAAATAAGAAAAACTATAACTAAAGGTCACAATATCAGAACATTTGTTGGTTGTGTCTAAGCAAAGTAAAAACAATCGTAGTGAAAGACAAATGTACTTACACACTTTATTGCTTTTATATGTGGTGGTAAAGGCTGTTGTCAAATTCTCGCTATCTGTATCTGGAAGATAAAAAAAGCATGTTAAAAATGTCACAGCGCTCTATCTTCAGCTCCCAGTCTACTGAGAGTGGCTTGTGTAACACCACAGCTGCTGGCTGAGGAGGGAATATTCACTGTTGAGACACAGTAATCTGATTATTATTAAGGGCTGGGACTGAAACAAACCTGTCCAACTCCTATTTTTCTGAATAGCTGTGATGCAATGGTATTAGTCAGAGCACGGAAAAGAGAAACACGTTACTAGTAACTGTAATATAAAAACTCAGAGCTGCAATAATCACAGATTTAACAGAAACAGCAAAAGCGCCATCGCTTTGGGCCCCTTTTTTTCTTTCCGAGCTTTGCATTGCAGCAAATTTAAATTTTGTGGTTAAAGCAAGACAAATAAAGATGTCATTTTGGGTTCTATGTTATTACAGACTTATAGGCAGCTTTAATCAATAAAAGTTTATAGTACTTGTGAGAATGGTCAGTAATAAAAACATAAAAAAGACATATATGGATTTTTATATCTTGTAAAAAAGAAAATACAAAGAAACTATTAAATGCAGCTTTACTATATAGTTATTTCAATAATATTTTCACATTTAAAGAAGACTTTTTAAATTCCCATTACACATGGTTTGTTTCATTCAACAAGTCAAAACTGAACACAAAGAATTTACAATATAGTGTAATATAAGACCAGGAAAAGGAAAGCAATCTTGTATTTACATAATAGCTGCCAACTAACTTTCACTGAAGTGATCGGTTAATCGACCAGAGTGGAAGCTCTACGATGGTTAAGTTGAAATGTTAGCCAACAAGAACTACTCGAGTAAAAGTAGATTGAAACTTTACTTCTCCAAAACGCAACAATATATCAAACTGTCAGATGACACCTGTAACAAAACAGGAAGAAAACAATAAAAGGCTATATAGTACAAAAAGAAAAGAAAAAAAAGAGCTTACGATTCATGGTTGGTTATTGTTCTCACCGGTTATACCTGAAAGAAAAACACAAACTGTAAAAACAGACAACGAGCTCATGGTGATTTCCGCTCAGAGCTTTTCCAACATGTTGATGTGAATCTGTCACACATGTTTTCTCAAACCGGTCAACACCTCGTTCCTCGGCTTTGTTACCAACGCGTTTCGCAGCCCAGCTGTCTTTTTTTATCACAGTCAACCATCTGACTGTTTTTTAAGGAGCCCTCAACTGAAAATGTACTTGTTTGGTACAAATCCACCTAAAGCCCGGGGCAAAAACCGACGAGTGAGTAACACACACTTCCAGAAGAAGTTTTTACACTTCTCAAACTCGAGCTGATCAATCAGGCATTGTTCATCGCAGCTGTTGAGTGAGCTTACCTGTCTGGGCGCAGCGCAGCGGAGGAGCGCGTCACAAAACCGGACAAATTCACTGAGTTTCCCCCCCTCCTGGGAGAGCTTTTATGGTGGAGAAAACTAACGCCCACTGCCTTTTTTAAGTCTGGTAATCTAACCGGCGTGCGGCTCTGGTAAGGGTCTGAATCTGCGTCTGTTGAATACAGTTAACTAGTCACAGTTTTCCTTCCAGCACTCGTGAGTCATAAAGCACACGCGCTCAGTTTCCGCCTCCCCTCCCTTTCCTCCATGTCAAAGATCGTCTCTCATCAAGATGTATCACTTCCACCACGAACCCCTTTAATAAGGGTAAACCGATGATAATGATGACTAATTACTATGGTTATAAATAATTACTTATGCAATGGGTTACATATGTCATTAGTTATGAATTATATACAGCATAGTTTTGTGTATGGTGTCACAGATGACAAGATATTTGGTTTAGTGTACGCGTTAACTCGTGGTATTTGAACGTAAACCACAATCCTTTGCTAACCCAACCAAAGAGTAAGTGAAAACAGAGTCAACAGTGAGTAGGAAAGGACACAAACCAGCTCTCCAGGTTTACGTGTTTGATTTGCAGCTTCAGTCGCCTCCCCACCGGCCTACTTCACACTCCTTGCAAACAAGATTTATGAGCATTACTTTCAACTTAATAGCTAGCCACGCCTGTAATGTTTATGGCTCTTTATGTTTATGGCATGTATTAATCATTTACAAAGACTTTATAAATGACACACTATGACATTATCAAGTGTTTTAACTTTGCAGACAGTGTTCTAGTACATAGCCAACAATCAGAAAATAACTAATAGTTGAAATAAATGTAACTATTTCATTATTACAATGGTATTATAAACTATTACCTGTTGAAATACATTTGGGTCATTATTATTAGTAGTAGTAGTATTAGTAGTAGTATTATTTAACATTGTTTTAATTCTTAAAGAATGCCAGAACATACATCGATTAAGTGAAGTAAAAAAAAAAATTCTTATGACAACATGTACTCTAAAAATATTTTACTAATCCTGAACATAATTTTACTTGTGACAAAGATGGCCCTGGTTAGCTGGCCCTAGTGTAGAAATCTATGTAATAAAGAATCCTAGTTATGTCTGGGGTTCTTTATTACATAGGTGTAGGTGTATCTCCTTAAAGCAATTTTATTTTACATTATGCATAAATATGGGGGGCTGAGTCATGACAGATTATTTAAATATGTGACAAAGTTCACATTGTTTGCACATACAGCAGGAACAATCTTAAGCTGAAATAGCCAGATTGAAAACCTCTGTAGATGTAGTTGCGCTTGGTAAGCGTTCTTACACGTAAGCATTCATTTGTCATGTGTAACGGTCACCAGTAAAATCCAGTAAGTAAGTTAGCAGCTGTCTAACTGAAAACAAAACTGCTTGTCGTTCCACATCAAGAAGTGAGACACACATTGGGCTCAGATGACCACAAGAAATTTCAGGAAGCTGTCCCTTCATGTTGTTTCGTTATAATAAAAGAAACATAAGCTAAAACGTGTGTATATATAATCAAACCTTTCCAATACTGTCTAATCAATTATGTTATTTCACAGATAATTTGTCATGACAGTCAAATCATTAAGCAAGCAATGTTGTATACATCTGATGAGTACTGAAGTCCAGGCTGAGTGAGCGCTCACCATTTTCCACCCCATCATCTTAAACATCTACTAGCAGAGAGACAAAATGGTGACATTACCCAGTTTTTATTGCCGTTTACACAATGTTCTTATATCCTGTGCACATATACATCGAATAACCCAAAAATTAAAAAGTCAGAAATTCAGCTTTAGTATAAACAAAATTTGAACTATGTTTATTTTTCAGAATTACAAAGTTTGTCCTCACACTGCAGGCATAATTAATCAAATCTAATCAAAAACAAATAAAAAGAAATAATAAAACAGACTAAAAGGCTAAAATGATTAAAACGCCTCCTTGTTGGTTCCACAATAAGAGTGGAGTGGCATTCTCTTCACGTTTACACAGAGACAGAAACATATCATATCTGTGTAGATTAACCATTCTGTGGTCAGTATCTTTTTAGCAGTGTAAACCTATGTAGAGCTTCTGTCTTTGCTAGCATT
This sequence comes from Copadichromis virginalis, assembly GCF_057382275.1. NCBI lineage: Eukaryota > Metazoa > Chordata > Actinopteri > Cichliformes > Cichlidae > Copadichromis > Copadichromis virginalis. The sequence goes on from NC_140637.1 coordinate 30,131,739, forward strand.
AGTTGTATAAATCCCTCATTTTAAAATGTATTTGCTTTAATAATGCAGTGAGTGAGTTTATGAAAATATAGGTTTTCCCAAAGACACCAATACATATGTAAAGTTGATTTCCTTAAAAGATAAATAAGAAAACTAACAGCAACAGTTCGTCAGTTGTGAAATCACAGTTGAACTTGTCAGTTGCAACTGTCGCCCTGTCTTTTTTTCTGTCTTCTGCAGCTGTTGACTTCAGTCAGTTCGGCGCTGTTTGGTTCTGGCGTTCAAAGGTTGATGATAAAGTGAGCCAAATGAAGAAACGCAGACAAAGAAAGAAGAGAAATAATAATATGGCATCTTGTAGAACAAAATGAAACACACAAACCTTTTGTTTTATTATGAAAACTTTAAACCATTGTGTTTTTTGAGTTCGAGGATATCTCTTTCTCTGCAGGGACGTCCTACATAGCACACCCAAAAAAAAAGAGAGTTATGACACAATATGCATAAAAAAAGGACAGCTGCACAACATGTGTGCTACTCGAGTGACAAACCTTCTGAGGAATGCTCAGATCCTTGGCGTCAGAATTCAAGCCAGAAGCGTCACCATTCTCCAGTCTGTTCAGTTTTGGAGTTTCAAGGGTTACCGGGCTGTCGTCCGTCTCTTCAATGTGCAGTGGGCCATTCTCTGCTGCAGACAGCTGGAGCTCCAAGCTATCTGATTCATAGGAGTTATTTTGTTCAGAGCTGCTTGCACTTGGTAGATCTTTTTTTCCATCTCCTTTATTTTCCGATTCTACGGGCGGCTTGGGCTCTTCTTCTTTCACAGCCTTTTCTCCTTCAACTTGATTGTTGTTGTCTCCCGACTTCAGCTCACTTCCTGATGCACTCTCTACAGCATCTTCCTGTGCAGAAGGGCTGTGGACCTCACTTTGGTACGACCCTACATCCAGTTCCCTGGACTCGACTAAAGACCCTCTAAGCATGCTGCCTTCTCTGGACAAGGTGCTGTGTCGAGGTTTTTCCGGGGATCTGAAACTAAACCGCTGGCTCGTTCTAGGACTGAAGCTCCTGTGAACCTCAGAAAAGCTGGCCTTCCAAGCCTTTGGAGAGATCAGACTTCGTCTTTTCAGTGAGCCATACCTGGAATATATAGTGAGAGAGAGGGAGTGAGATAGAGAAAGATCAAATCATGGAGATAAGAATGCAGTTCAGTACTGTGGAGTATTGCCAGAATATGGTGGAACAAATGAATAAATGAATGAAGCTTTATAACAACAGTGCATTTAGCCATAAAGCACAATTAAATGCTTTCTGAATCTGCAAAAGTAATAATTAAAAGAAAATGCTGCTTGTATTATTACTCTAGGAGAAGATGTGACTATGGCGGGTAATTTCCACATTTTTCTGAAACTGTAATGAGAAATTAAAAATGTTTTTCATTTGCCTTCAAGCTTTAAAGTTAAGAATTAAAAAACTCTCACCGGGACAATCCCTTTACAGCAAATGCTTTGTCTGGATGCTGAGCCTGCAGCTCCTTTATCACATTTTGTAGATCTTGATTGAGCTAAAATAGAAGATGGATGGTTAAAACAAAAAACTCAGGACAATCAATATTGGGTCACACATAAGGGAGCAAACATACCGTACTCATTTCCTTGTGGAAGATGTCTCGTAAATTTGACACAGCTGAGAAGACAGCTACGTAGCATCCAATACGACTAAAGGAGACAAACATTGACAAGTAATGTTTAAAAAAAGATAAATTGTTGCAAATTCAGTGAATATTTGAATAATATGCAATACTGAATAATCTTCATATTCATTCTGACAGAATAAATATATACTGTCAGACCTGTCAAAGAGAACTGGGAGCTCCTCTTTCAGATCGTTATTGATCCCCTCATAGATAACTTTGGCAGTATTCATCTCTTCTTTTGCCTGCAGAATGACAAAGCAAGTCAATTTCAATGCATGTGTTATAACAAATTAGGGTTGATTACAAAGAGATATTGATGTTATTCTAATTACCTTGCTTATCTTGACATCATCCCTCTTTTTCGCAGTCTGCAGTGCCTCTAGCTGGTGAAGGGAGGAGTCGTAGTCAACCAGCTTTCTTCCCCTCTTGGCAATTTTGTCCTACAGTTTTTACAATGGAGCAAAACAGAGTCATACATATTGTCTATGTATATGTAAGTGAATTATAGTACATGTTTGTCTTAACTTAGTTTTGTGCATTTGCTCTCAGGCTCTTTGTCTGTCTGCATATTGACTTATGTTTGCTTGCATACTTGTTTGCCTTACCCTAACATCAGGGAATTGGCTCACGTAGGACTCCATGGTGCGCACGGCCTGGTCTAATAGCTTCACCTCGTAGTCATTCCACAGGAGGTCCTCCCCCTGCATCACAAGTACAGCATAAATATTGCATTAATTATGCATAACAAGGGGAAAAAATGTGGGGTCTTGTTCCCCTGGTGATGCATGCATTTCGCTGTTTTTGCACTTGTGGAATTAAAATGTGCTGCAATAGGTCTTTTTTTTAGTACCACTGACCTCAACAATGGCTCCTAAATCTTCCTCTCCAGCCCAGTCAGATTCATAAACATCAAACAGAGACTGGGAAAGGCGTCTTGAAGCTTCACGCATGTCTGTATAAAGCAGAATCGACTATTTGAGACCTGCAGAGGGCACAAATCTACAGTTCTACAGCATCTTCAAACAAAGACTATTTTCACCTCTAACTGCATTAACGTAGACCCTCAAGTCCTTGTATATTCGGTTCCCATCAGTCTGCAAATAAAGCATAAGTATACACGTGATTATCTTGCTTACCTTTATTAACTTTTATGATGTTTGATTCACTGCTTTTACTCAATAACCCTGTGTTTGCATATACTGCAAAATGTGTTAAGACACATATGAAAAACTTTCTGCTCAAAGTCTTTTTCAACTCCCATAATAAAAACAATGCTGGGGGATGATTACCTGCTGGTCACTAAAGTTTTGGAGACAATGTTCAAAAAGGTCATCTCTGGTCTCCATTGACTTTCCCAGCCTTTGCATTACCTGCAGATAAAGCACAGAAAAAAGCTAAATCTCAAAGTAACAGCAATTAAATGGCAATAAATTTGTCTTTCTTGCCATAGGGGAAACAGGAACTTGCAGACTATGTACCTTTTCTTTGCCTCTGCTCAGCTGTCTTTGGACTTTTTTAGCAAAGTCACCAGAATTGCCTCTCGGACTTGTCTTGTCTGCCATATTTTGTCTTGTCTGTGTTTATTCCTAAGAGGAAAAAGAGAAAAAATATCACAACACTTTCCTGCAACATCACAATTACTAGGTGTACTTCTGCAGAATGTCTGGTTCAAATATATTTTGCCTGAAAGCATTGTTACCTTTGTGGCTGTTATATCACAGTATTAATTTCAATTTGTTGCACCTTCCATACAAATTAAATGCAATTCAAGTGATTACAAGTGATGGAAACACACAAGATGGAAATCACAGGTTGGGAAATTAATGCACACCAATATAGTATTAATATAAGAGAATAAAATAGGTAAAATCAGGTTTAAAATGTGCATAACTACAGTTAATAGAATGATACAGGATACATTTAATTCCTAGCCGTATTTGTAGGCAACACACACTGATGACACTTGCATTAGTAACAAGAAATCAACAGACTAAATGTGGAACAAAGACACAATGTTTTATATTGTGTGGGACAATTAGTTAAACATTCATGCGTTGTCTTCTTTTTTTTTTTAAATCACAAAACAGCTGAAGTACTGTTATTTGGCACTTGGCAGATTACTCTTTAAAATTACTGTATGTATTCTTCCTTTTTATGGCCTTATGTACAAGTCTGATGTGCCTCTGCAATTTTTTGTTTTAACAGATCATTGACCATGTGCCTAAAACTAAATTGCAGGACCCTTGCTGCATTGGCAGGAGCCACATATAAATAAAGCTACTGTATATATGTGTGGCGGCAGGGTGTGGTTCTGGTTTTGGCTCAGCTGTGGGGGAGAGATGAAGCAGGAAGTTCAAGGTTCACTGCAGAGGCGAGGCTGACTGGGACAGCTGTTGCACATGGACTAATAAGTCTTTTCTACTTATGCAGCAGCACGCTGGCACCAACGCAGGATGGAAGCACAGACAATAGCTGGAAACCAACTGAGAAATCTAACCCTGCACATGGCAGTGCAGGGTTGTCACAATGTGCACGACTGGAAAAAAAACCCACAGTGCTAAAGTGCGAACAGTTTTTGCAAATAAACAATAGTGGCCAATACAAAGCTGAGTCTGTGTGTCAGCAGACAGAGCAACAAGTCATTAAAATAATCTCCAGATTAGCGGCATTTAAGTCACATACACATTAATGTATCACGGTTTCCAAGATATAATGTTTAAATTCTTTGTGACAGTAAATACCAATAACAGCTCAAGCTGATTTAATGTTGGTGAAAATTGTGTCAAGGTCACAAGCAACGTGAAAATGAGTAAAAACTTTTAAAATATCTTCAAACTTCACAACAATATACTAGGCCTTGGTGATATGAGTACCTAGGGTTAGTATTTTATCTTCACCTTCATTGTTAGCACTTAAGGTCAAAGTTGACCTTGAAAAATAATCTCAAGGAAATGTATTGAATATGAAAGGGCATGGAGAGAATAAAATGCACTTCGCATTTTTCCAGTCTGACACCCTGCGTCGTCACAAGTTGACATCATCGTATTGTAAAACTCAACATTTTAGTGTTTAGTGTTACCCTTCGGGGGAAGTTGTGCTCTCTGAGGACTCTTGACTTTTCTGGGCCTTTTGAAAAAATCCTGGAAACGCCCCTGATTCCACTGGGGGATTATAGAAGGCCTCAAGTGACAAAATGAATTAAATAAATGCATTTAATTCATACTAACTGCGTCATTATTAATTGAAATCAGAAATAAATAAATAACTTGTGAAATGATTTAAATAAATTAAATTGATATCTAGTTAACATTGTATATAACTAATTTATTATGTCAAATGTAATTAATTATTTATTAATGCATTGACTTAACTTGTTTGGCACTCGGAGTCTTCCATACAGGGCAGCAGCTTATGGAACTTGCTTACATCACCTCTTAGAACGACAATACCCAGAAATCCCTGCGGCAACCCACTTCCAGCAGTGTGATATTGGTGAACTTTCGCCTACACGGAGTGTTTTTATTACTTTTGGCGTAGGAGGAGTGGTCTTATGACAGAGTCGCGGATTCCCTTGCTACTCGCCGAGCTGCAGAACATGATCATGGGGAGCGTTCTGGCCAAATGTGCCATCACCGACCTGGGCATCCAGTGGGCTGGCTGGGCTCTGGCTGCGGCTTTCAAAACCGAGAAGTTTTATGACTTGGCAGGTAATCTGAAAACCCGTTTCCTAAACAGTAATTTACGACCCTGTACTGACTGCTTTTGCAGCTTTGCTTGTCTGTCAGTGAAGAACTGCAACTAAAAAGTGCTCGAACTCGACTGAAAGCGAAATACATCTAAAGGGGGAACAGTCGATATGTCTGATCCGTGTAGACTGATTTAATCTGTAAAAGCGTGTTTTGCACTTAAAGAAGACTGATCATTACAAAACCTGCATTATCTAAAACAGCTTTGTTGTGAAACAGCGCGGAAGGAGCTCCTCCTTCGGCTTAACAGGCGCATGTGTCAGCAGGGGCGTGCACAGCTATCCTGGGTTGAATCAAAAAGGGCGCTTTTTAAGGGCCCCCATTAAACAATTTGTAATTAGTTTTAATCATGCAGTGGTTAAAAGAGAGAGAGACAGAGAGAAAGCTTAACAGCATTTCATATGGCTGTAGGGGGATATTAGTGTCATATTTAATCATTTTTGCATTTTGTTACTGCACAGCTGACAGAATTACCCAATGAGTCAGTAAGCTAGTTTACAGAAAGAACTGAATGTTATTGGATTTTGTGCAGGTTAATACAGCATCATGTAGCCCATATTATTATCAATAACACACATTACAAACTTTCTACCTGAGAAAATAACTAAGATGTACAAATTATTAAAAAATAAATGTTAGTTGCAGCCTGGTGTGACTTTGAATCTGCCTGTGATATCTATCTATCTATTAAAAAAAAACGTAAGCTCACAATCAATAAGGAAGTATAGAAATGAACATAGTCTGCCTAAAGTTAGTTCTCAAACATTTGTCAGATATAGACTGACGTTGCTTACCTGTTCACGCCAGTGACTGAATTAGAAAAAAAGAAATCCCAAATTAATCACCTTGACACTTCTCTTTTACTCGTCTTCTTCTGGTTTTCCAACTCCGCGCTGTTCTCTTGTGTATTTGTACCCTTGAACTTTGGAACCAATTGTCTGCAGTATCCTGAGTAAAAGATTTATCGGACACACCTTAGTCTGCAACAAGTACAGCCACCAGCCGTGCCCACTTTCAAACCACCCTCACTCTACAACTCTGTCTCTCTCTACAATTTTCCAGGCTCTGGCACATTTATACTACTTGCACACCTGAGTCGTATCTGGGGAGGGGCCAGTCATACCCGGCAGAAGGTGCAGACAGGGTTGGTAACAGCATGGGGACTCAGGTAAGGCAGTCAGTATTGATGCCAAGTGCCAAACACCTCTTGACCGCTCTGCTACGCTAGAAAACTAAACAGAGATATGAGCAGGTTATATGTTTTTTTTATCAGAGTTTTGTGTAATTTTAGTCCTAGAGGGTCATTGGTGAGGTCAGAGGAACTAATGCATGTGAGACTTTAAAGCCAGGTAACTCAAGTTAATGAATAATGGCTTGGTTAATGTGAAAAGACTTTAAGTATGTTTTTTCTGCAGGCTGGGGACATTCCTCTTCATGCGAATCTTGAAGGACGGTCATGATCGCAGGTTTAACAATGTTAGAGACAGCCCTGGGACATTCTTTGTGTATTGGACTGTTCAAGGTACTTGGAAGTAATGTAAACACCTCTTTCTTGTTACCAGAGTCCTTGACCAACTGCACCCAAGTGAAGGGAGACTTTGCACAAATAAATCACTGTCTAGTTTCTGGCTCTTTATATGTATTGATTCTAGGCAAGAGCTGTTGGTTACAGTCACATTTATTTCATGGAAGTATTAAGGTTATGCTGTTTGAAAATCATACATTTTTTGCTCCATTCTTTCAGCTGTGTGGGTATTTATGACCCTCCTGCCCACCCTCATGCTGAACAGTGAGAAGCGAAATGTGCCTCTGGGAACGAGGGACTACATTGGCTGGACCATTTGGGGCCTTGGCTTTGCTACAGAAGCTATTGCTGACCAGCAGAAATGGGTTTTCAAGCGTGACCCAGATAATGCTGTAAGTGAGGATAACCCTAAACTGTATTAATGTCTCACTCACCGAGTGTTGTAACTGTACTGTCCAATTTACTTTCTCACCTCCAGGGGAAGTTCATCCAGAGTGGACTCTGGGCTTACAGTAGACATCCTAACTACTTTGGAGAAATCCTGCAGTGGTCAGGTCTCTGGCTCTCAGCCTCCTCAGCGATGCAGGGTTCCCAGTATCTCAGTGTGGTCTCCCCTCTATTCGTCTGGTTCCTGCTACGTTACGTTAGCGGTATCCCCATCTTAGAGAACCAGGCCATGAGGAAGTGGGAATCTGACCCCGCCTTCCAGAACTATGTGAAAAATACCCCCCTTCTGTGGCCACTCCCTAAATTTTGATGTCACTTTTATAATGTTTGAACACTGAACAAGAGTTACCTCTCACAAAAAAGCTACGCACGTTCAAATCACTGAAAATGAGTGAGGTTTTTTGTAATTTACTTTTGGTGTCTGCAATTTTTAAATGTAAATTTTTCACATACACCATTTACATAAAAGTCACATTAAATATTTTGTTGGGGCTTTGATCAATATCTGAATATATACATTTTTGTTGAGTATAAAGTCACCTCTGTTTTTACATTCAATGTTTCTACTTTGAGTGCTGGTAATAATTTTGAGCTATTCAGGCGTTATTGGCATTAAGAGTGAAACATGATAATGGGCATCAAAGTGGAAATACCAGGAGGTGGTATCAGTTACAGGAGTTAGAATTTTTCTTGAGGTTTCCCGATGTTTCTCTTAAGACTTAAAATCCAAATATGGAGTCCTCACATTAGCAATATTATTGGTTGCAACAATACAAAATTCCATCCATCCATCCATTCACTTCCGCTTATCCTTTTCAGGGTCGCGGGGGGCGCTGGAGCCTATCCCAGCTGTCATAGGGCGAGAGGCAGGGTACACCTTGGACAGGTCACCAGTCTGTCGCAGGGCTAACACATAGGGACAGACAACCATTCACACTCACATTCACACCTAGTGGCAATTTGGATTATCCAATTAGCCTATCCCCACAAGCTGCATGTCTTTGGACGGTGGGAGGAAGCCGGAGTACCCGGAGAGAACCCACGCAAACACGGGGAGAACATGCAAACTCCACACAGAAAGACCCCGGCCTGACGGTGGAATTGAACTCAGGACCTTCTTGCTGTGAGGCAACAGTGCTAACCACCGTGCCACCAATACAAAATTTAAAAAATAAATAAATTGGCTCTTAGTACACCTAATCATCCTAACGATGTGAGCACAAGCCTCTCCAGTGGCTTTCGAGAATATGGATCACATACTCAACCAGCTTTAGCCCTCCCTTCAGGATGATCCCACATAATGATATTAAAGTAGACTAAATGGGATTGCACCCTCATTTACTGATTAATTTTCAAAATGTAAAGAAGCTACACAAAACAGTCACAGGACAGGAGACATTTTTGTAAATGTATTTTATATGAAATTCAGATAGTGTATTTTTGTTCAAACTGCGTGATTATAGTTTATCAAATAATGCCCCAGTAATTCAACAGGCTAATAGCCCACTGTAATTGCCTTTTGTGCAGGACTGCTTATAAGCAACTTCCCACAGTACAAATATTACACAGATCAATAAACACCAGAGGGTCTGGTGCAGCAGAGGCTACAGCCTGCAGCACAAACCAGTGACCAAAACTCCTGGTAAAAGCTTTGTTGCCTTTCAATGACAATGAGATCATTGACATTTACTAAAACGATCCACACCTAGTGAAGCTTGTAGACGATGACCAAGTAGATCTGGTTGAAAGTTGAGTTCTTAATACTACAGTTTGTTATTAAACAAGAAGGAAAAAGGTATGCACACTTCTAAATTATATTCACTAAACAAAATACTGTGGGACAATTCAAATTAAAATAAAAACAAATGAAATACAAACATCAGCCACACAATCAACTACAACCTAGAATGAAATACCAAAAAAATAATAATAAAAAAAATAAGTTTCTCAACTTCTGAGTGACACATGAGCTGAAAAACTATTAAAGGGAAACAATTACATTTAGAAGCGGGTCACAATAAAACTGTTCATATACAGTACATATTTTCATCTATGAGCACACTTATCTAAGAGTGAATAGACAGTGCATTTTCGTGTGTTGTCATCTGAAATGAGAATGCCACACTGGACATTTATTAGGAGCAACAGTCCTAAAGACACAAGTGTGCACAGACAGAAAAAACTAGTTGTTTTAAAAAAAAAATTCCCATTTTACAAATGTTAAAAACAAAACAATAAAAACTAACATTCAGAAACAGAATTTTTAAGAATGCAGAGGAAGACTACATTGGAGGTGTTTATAGATGCAATTAAATGTTATTCATAAAACAAACTAGTCGCTGTTATTGCAGTAAGAATAAAGGATTAAATGCAGCTGCTTTGATATTATTTGAGGAGCGGAGAAGAAAAGAACTTTCCTTGGCGAGAAAATCCCACTGCCGATTTGCTCTTTGACCCAAATCTGCAACAAACAGCATACATAAATTTTAAAAAAAAAAAAAAACATGATGGAATTATTAATTAGGAGCTATAGTCAATAAAACAGAGCTGATGAATGATAATGAGATATTACACAGTAGATTAAGTTATATGAAAGTCAGAAGAAGTCAGCATTTATGTAAATTAGGAGAGAAAACACTTTGTAGCTTTATCTTCTCAATTAATCATGAGATCATTGATTATAATGCCAGCAGGGCCGGGAGGACTGTGCTCATGTGATTACCTGGGTGTCAGAGAGGACTTCATGCGCTGAGACAGAGAGCTGGAGGAGGGGGTTTTATTGAGCTGGTACTCCGGAGTGGTCAGAGGTCCCAGTATGCTCACTGAAATATCACAAACAGTTAACATTTACAATCTCAGCCTCCCATGAAATGTCAGGCTGTTGAAACGACTGCGCCCACACTCATACGGCAATAACAAAAAGTTTTAACAAACCTCCAGCTCTCTCAGGGGTGGCGTAGCAGTTTGCATTTTCAATGATCAAATGCTCCAAGTTCGGCTGCTCGTGTTCTGCTGCCATCACAAACTGGGCCCAGAAATCCACTGGCAGAGCCAACAGACGCTCCACAACCTGAACAGAAAGGGATTAGTAAAAAATGGAAAAAGATCAGGGTTATTTCAGAGTATTGCCTAATCCACTTCCGCCCGTGCTACGCTAGTTAGGTTTGCCTTAAGCAAGATTGAGGGGAGTTACTAAAAAAAGAAAAGAAAAAAAAGAAAAAATAGAAAAAAAAATAATGGTGTTATGCTCTTCTTCTGTGCAATATTACACTGTAAGATTTTTTGTGGCCTCCAGCTGTTGTGTGTGCTCAGTCTCCTAGATTTAGCCATTCCACATAATGTATATTAAATCTGTTGCCAGACACTGCCATCCTGATAAATAGCAAAATGCATCAGAATTAAGATTTTTTTTTAAAAAACAAACAAACAAACAAACAAACAAACACTTTAATATGTTATAAATATTAGAAGTAAATGTTTAAGAAATGGCAGCTTTTGCTGCAAATTCTAGTGAAAGTATAATGCATTTATAATCTGTGAGATTTAAGACATCTTAAAAATTATTTATGCATTCTTTTCCAGCACTAACTATTAAACAATCTTTACATTGTGGGGGTACATCTCTATATAATAACAGCTCACAGGGATTCACAGGAAACCTGCATGTCATTTTGTGTCATTGAGATAAATTTGTGATTTCATCAACTTGGTATTTCACATTAAAGGTATTCAACCAGCAAATGTGGAAGGAGACTCTAACCACAAGTGTAATGAAGGGAACAGCTGCAAGAAGTCTGGCTACCCCTGGGCAAATTACACGTTTTGTTGATGCCTGCAGCGAACACATTAAAATGAGCCAATTGTGTTTGCCACAGACTTGGTTTATTATGGTCACTTTTGTCAGAGAATCAGTTATAAATAATCCAAGAGTAATTGAAAAAGATGAAGAGCTGTTCTCAGCATTTAAGATTGCTTCAGTTTAAGGCAAAGGAAACTGTGCAGTTGTAAAGTGTGTGCAACTACACCTTAAAGAGAGGCATCCGCTGCTCTTCTTTAGTTTATTTTTGCAGCAGGCGCTCAACAAGTGCACACTAGGACAGGTATGCAAGAGCTGCGTCTCATCTTCCAAGCTTACCTTAGGCTGTCGTTTGGTATCCTGTAGGATTGTCATAGGGTCAGGATTGGGAACTGCGTGTCCCACAATTGTTGGACCAAAAACTCGGGACAGGTTACTGATGTCCATCTTGGTGTCCAAACTGTCAGCAACTCTGAAAGAATTGATTAGATTCAGTACTGACCAGCTGATGTATAATCAACGACATATGAAATATATATATGAAAATAACTCCCGAGAGATTACACTGATATTTTAAAGAGGGCCTATAATGCCCATGTCCAGCTCCAAAATGTTAATTTGGTGCCTGCAGAAAGTTGTTTTGCATCATTCACTGCTTAAAATAATCATTTATAGTATACAGTCCTTGGAGCAGCCCCTCTCTGCCTTTAAGCCTTTTGACTTAGTTTAGAAAACTCAAACAGCGCTTTTGGCTCACAGGTACAATAGTACATGTGCTGATTTGAAACATTTTAAAAAATGAGCATCCACCGGTTTTTGAATAAATATAATAAAAAGTAAAAACAAGAGCATCCTTTAAAAAAAAGTTCATTTTAAGTTTAACAGCAGAAATAAATATAAAGTAAAAAGTTCAGGTTGTTTATGCAATTCTGCACTTTTTTTCCTAGACGTAGCTCGACCGATATTAGAATTAGAGAATGCATATCGATATTCTATAAAGGTGAGGTACAAAGAGACTAGAGTTAAAATGTATCTACCAAAGCACAAATACAGTCGCTTGAAAGGGAAATTTACCACAGGACTCTGAAAGCCTGTGAAATACTAAGTATACTCCATAATTCAATATCTTGTAGAATCACTTTTAACAGCAATAACTTAGAAGTAATAACTTTTATCAGGCTCTCACACTATTGTGGAGGAATTCTGGCCAACTTCTTACAGTGCTGCTTCAGTTCATTGAGGTTTGTGGGGCATTCATTTATCCGCAGCTCTCAACGTCATGCCACACCATTTCATTTTGGTTCAAATCTGGACTTTGACTGGCCCATTGCAACACCTTGATTCTTATTTTTCAGCCATTCATTTTAGATTTTTTTTGTTGTTGTTGTATTAATCAATTTGGCCCAAGCTTTAGCTGTGGGGCAGAATGCATAACATTTGACTCTGGAATAACTTTGGTATAAAGAGGAGTTTATGCTCCACTCCATGCTGGCAAGGTGTCCAAAACGAGTCTAAATCATCAGACATCACCCACAGTGCTTCATGATGTATTTGTGCTGACATAATTTGTGCTGTTTGGGTTTCACCAAATGTGATGCCGTGCATCATGGCCAAAAACTTTGGTCTCATCTGCCATAAAGACAGATGATGTTAAGATGCAACTTCGCAAACCAAAACTGCGCTGCTATGTTCTTTTTAGAGAGAATAAACTTTCTTTCTTTTACATGATGTATATATGACTTATGCGGTGAGAGAAGAGTAGGTGCAAACCTCTGAAGGTGAAGGATTACGAAAGCCAGCGTGTCTCTGTTGGGCTGTGGCAGGTCACCAATGGTTTGGTACATCAGAGCTATGCTGTTGTCGTCATCTGAAATCTCTGTGGGAAAACAAGGAAAACACATTTTTTCAGTACAGACCAAGAAATAGGGTGTTGTGACTTCTGTGGATTTATTAGCGGCTAGAAGGAAAATGCATCTGACTACAGTAGAAAACAAACACTAAAAATGCTAACAGACTTAGAGATCGATCCTTTGTTTTTGTTCCAGGCAAATTCCCACCAGAGGTTTTCATCGCTCATCAAAACAAATCACAAATGTAAAGCAAAAGCACTTATGAAACCTGTATTTAATCATGTGTTGGATAAATTGCTTAACTTTCAACACTGCAGTTATTTCAAATAGACATTGCTTTGTGCCAAAACCCTAGACTAGTAAACACACTCTTACCAGCTGCGTCCATGAAGGAACGGTTGAGGCGGAAGGTGAGAAGAGGCTCCTTAAGGTTCCTCAAAAAGTCCTTGAGGAGGCCAGTGACGGCATGGATATCATCCACCTTACTGAGCACAGGAACAGTTTTGCTACGGAGAAACTTTTCCTTCAGCTCCTTCACAGTGCGCTCAGCACCAGAAAGACGGTACAGTCCAGCCTGAGTAAGGGGAAAAACATTTTTTTTTATCTGAATTATACTGATATTGTTTCTAGGGAAAATTACTGTAGCTGTTATCTGTAACGTACTGTTTGATATGAAGGGGAACCTCTGCAGCAAGGTACTAAAATCCAGAAACAAGAGGTCTGGAATATTAAGGCCCCATCTTATCTTAGACACCTCATACTACCATATAAGCCCAACAGAGCACTTCACTCTTATACTGTAGGCTGTTATGGTTCCTCACGCTGGGAGGAAAAGCCTTCCAGGCCCCTCTTCTATGGAAAAGCTTCCAGTCTGAATTAGGCTTAATTTTTTTTTGATAGAGCTGATAGTTTGGGCTGGATCAGGTGATTGAACTCTCCCTTAGTTATCCTGTCTTCCCCCATCACTCCCAACTGCTCGTGTCAGATGGATGCCCCTCCCAATCCATGATTCTGCCTGAGGTTTCATCCTGTTAAAAGGGAGTTTTTCATCCCACTGTTGCCAAGTGCTTATTTATAAGGCAATGTCCAATTGTTGGGGATTTCTCTCTATTATTGTAGGGTCTTTATCTTTTGTCTTAACTCTGTTATTGCTGTGATTTAGTACTATGCGAATAAAAAAAAATCCAATATCCAAAAGACAACATCCCCAGGACATTTGCTAGCTCTGATTCCCTTAATTTTCTGCCTTCCTCTTTCACCCTTTCATAGAAATGGTTCAACTAAATATTTACTGATAAATAGCAAAGAATAGCACATTAAATCACACAGAGTAGCTACAAGCAATAATAATAATAATAATAATAATAATAATAATAATAATAATAATAATGCATTTAAATGAGAACAATAACAAAACAGCTTAATCAGCTTGCATCAGCAGATCTGTCAGTCAGTCAGACTTTAGCTCCATTTCAACATTAATTTTAGCAAAATTTCTGCAAATAAGAGGGTTTGATGAGTCCACAACTCATCTTGTTAAGATAAAGGATATCTAATAAGAACAGAAAAGGCAAGAAACTCAGGTAGGAAAACTCAACAATTTTCACATGAAATTGAGTTATGCACAAAAAAGGCAAGTAAGACAAGTGCTAAATAAACAACCCAGAAAGAAGAGATGGCATCAAAGTCAAACAGCAATCAGCAGATCTGGAGCCTTTCCATAGCCCAATTACAAACTTAAGCTCCCAGTAACAGATTGTAAAATCTTAGTTACAGCTCTGTCTCAGCTTAAAGGGAAGACATTAAAAATAACTACTGGGGCTTGAGGCTTTACTGTTCTTCACATTTCTGCATAATATTAGGACAGTGAAATAGCACTCACTTCATGCAGTCCCCTTTGCTCGATCTCACTGATACAGTGGACCACAATGGGAGGGATCATGGGTGATGTGTCTGGGACGTAGTCTGCGAGAACACCCTGAAAAAACAAAACAAAAACAAAGACAGGATATGGGTTAAGCAGCCAGAACTGTGATTAAATTTCAGTGGATCCACCTGCACATGAAGAGTAAAAATTGTATTACATACCTCCCCAATTTTGACTGGTGTGCCACCCAGGTTGGGGATGCATGGTAGAGGGCAGCGCTCACGACACTCGGGGTGCGAGACCACCCTGCAGTCCCTGCACTTCAGTGAAATCTTGCCAAACTTGATCCTCTTTCCGCAGGGCACACAGGATTCAGGCTTAATGACCTATAAAGACATTCCACAAGAGACTGTGAAGTTATCTACCATATATATGCAGCTAAAGAAGCAGAGACACTTTGTTTAATAGCGATACAAATGAGCAAACAACACTGTCAATATGGATGCCAACATTTTTTTTGAAGCGCAGGGCTGGGTAATTTATTTCCCATGGGGCCGCAAGAGAAACTGGGACTATTGTTGAGGGGGGTACCAATAAGCTGAACTCAATTCTGTTCAATATTAATTTTATCTTTTCACAAGCATGTTAGTGGAGGTCACCACAATAGCCCCAGTCTCTCATGTGGCCCCTTGGGGAAATTAATTGTGCACCCTTGCTATAGCAACACTAAATTAAGCCAATAAAAAAATAAATAATTTAACATATTCAATTCTTAAAATATATAAGTAAATATCCCTTTTACTTTTTCAGCTATTGCTGTATAATGGCAAAACATATTTAATTTGGAGATAAAGAGAACACTCCTTTGATCTGAAAGGAAAATGTGCGTTTCTAGTTACATTCAGTCAGTGCTGTTCTTTCGCATTAATGTCATTCTTACAGTTTTGGAGACAAACTCATGAAGGCGGACGCCTCCATTGCTTTGTGGAGTACTAGGCGCAGCTTTCATCTCTAGCTCAGGGTTGGCAGGCTGCTTGAAGACATCCTCAGACTTGACAGATTCAGAGTCCCATTCCATAGCAGCTGAACAGGAGAGATAGAAAATAAATACCTGCTTGTAAAATAGCACAAACCTTCATCGTGCAGTTCTGAATCACTCCTACTGCATAATGAAGTTTTTTTTCCAACACATCCAACATTGTTTTTCCATTAAATTATGTGTTATTACTTTTGCTAAAACCCAACAGAGCCCCATGTTGTTATCTTGTTAGCCGAGTAGATGATTTTACTTACTGAAGAACAAAGTTAGCTGGATGAAACTAAGAACAATCATTTGAGCAGGCTGGAATATAACTCCAGCATAGATAAGCCACATATAAAAGCAGCGTCCACAGATATTTTAGCTGTATACTACCTCATAACAGACATCTTACCAGTCTTTCTCCTGCTGCGGGTCCAGTATGGAACAGTCTCAATGGTAGAAACCGCCTCAACAGATCCTCCATTTGCAGGAACAGTCACTGTGGTCTTTGTCACAATGGCCTCATTTCCCTGTCACAACACATAAGAACAGTCAGAATATCCAAATACAGCCAAACTACATCAGGGCACAGCAATGAGCTGCAAGACTTGGCTGCAATCTGCCATCAGCATTTGGTTGCCAAAGCTAACAAAAATGATGAATGATTAAGATCATGTATGATATATGAAAGCAATACCCAGAGCTAAATAAATAACCTACCATCTCTGAAGTTTTTCCTGTTGATCGAGACCTTTTGGAGGCAACTGGAGGACCATCAACATGATTTCTCGAGGAGCGCTAAAATCAAAACAGAACTTTAACACTCTCGTTTCCATTACATATAAAACAATGTCATCACTTCTCAAATTTGAAAGAGCAGAAGTAACACACCCTTTTTTCTCGTTTCTTGAGTCGCACTGTCCTCACAGTGGAGGAATCCCAATCCTGTCAAGATCGAGCATGTCATTAACAGATTTCAATTATTTTCATTGATACCGACAGGGACAACATCCACAACAATCTGGTATCTACAATGTATTAGTGTATGCAATTTCTCAGGAAACACTTCACCTTATATTTCAAAGTTAAATGGGAGAAGGAAGCAAATATAACACCAACAAATGAGGATCGCTAAAATATATGTGAAATAAATGTCAGCACCTCCAGTCGTAGCCAGTGGAGAGAATTCTCATGGACCTGACAATGTAATTATAAATTGGCTGACCACTATCTTGGAAATGTCCAGCAGTCCAATCTTACTGCTCAGAGATAGTATCATAAATTGAAGACACTAAATTTGAGAATGTGGCTGGCCTTGTAAAAGAAATGAAAAGAGTTTGTAGAGATACATTTCAGAAGTATTGATTAAAATGGCTGTTATATATGAGATAAGGAGAAGATTGACTGATAATTATATAATAACTATATCATATTAGACAATTCTTCCTGTGGTAACCATAGTTTTGAACATTGTGCACTGATCATAATCGATTTTTTCATGCGTGAACATCTGGCTTGATCTGGGGTCTGGAAGGACTTGATGGACTAGTCTGGACTTCCATTCATTTTCTTTTGTTGATTTTCCACAGGTGCGTGGGTAGACCCCTGGGATTAATTCAAAAAACAATCACTATCGTGTACTTAACTAGCCACTGTGTGCTTCATGTATTACCCCAGGTGACCTGTTTTGATCTGCTCTGTCTTGTGAAATCTGTTTGCTTCTTTGAAACGCAATGATAAAAATAACGTTCAAAAAACAATAAAATAGCACAGTAAAGCAGTAATACAATAAAGTACACAGTAACTGTGTGCTTTATTGTATTACCTACCCCTTGTGACCTGTTTTATTTTGCTCTGTTATGTCTGCTCCTTTGAAACAAAGTGATAAAAATAAAGTAAAAAAAAAAAGGTTTCAAAATTAAAGGGTTTTTTTCCCCATACATTCAAGTTCTAACTTGTAAAAGAGAAATACTTACAAGAGAGTCATCTGTTTTGTCATAGCTGATATCTGACAAGATGGAGCCTGATTCATCTATCGTCATCAGTCTATCAAGAGCAACAGAAAATATGCATCAGATCAGCTAATGCTGTTCTTTTACTCACATGTGTCCCACCTAACTTAATGGCTGATTCAAAACTCTAAGTAGTAATTCAGTAAAAAGGCTGAAATGTTTAGATGTACCCATGTGTAAGAGAAAGTACCTTAAAATCAAACAATCAGTAATCAGAAATAAGAGCTTTACATTAAACAGCTTGAATTTAACATAAAACATCTTGAGTTACTTACCTTCGGCTGGTATTAAGGTTGGTTGTTGCCTGACAGTTTGTGTTCAGGAAAGCCAGAGCTGAGCGCTGTTCTGCACTCAACTGGATGCTGTTACTGGATCCCTCACAGGTCAAGAGGTCCCGGATCAACTGAATTTGACGGTCCTGTATCATAGAAATCCAAGCACGACACAAAAATGAGTCAATTGAAATCACACTGTAGCCTAAATCGACACCAACAACAAAGAAGGGTTGGCAATGAGGGTCTAGTCATCCTTCCTACCAGTGTCTCACAGTCTGCCTCAGCCTTTTGTCTGCGCCGTATCTCCACGTCTACCTGGTTGCGGGCATGCTTCAGTTTGACCTCCAAGGCTCCCCTCTCAGTCTCCGTTTTTCTCAGCATCTCTTTGCATGACCCCAGTTCATGCTCAGTCTTTAGCCATTTGCGACGGCAGTCATCAAAGTTTTGTGCCATCTGAATAAAGTCTAGGGGGAAAAATGGGAGCATTAGTATAGTCTATAGGGGCCTGAAGTGCCTGTGTGAATTAACAGAAGGTAAAGACAACAGAACCTGTAGCCATGATATACTCACTGGGTTCAATGTTCTCACTGAGAAGGTCAACTTGCGTCCTCATCCTTTCATATAAGCTCTGGAGGTTCAGCACCGCAGTCTCCATGGTGTCTTACAATTTAAGGCCCTCTGAGAAGAACTACATTTTAAAGTTCAACCACACAGAATACCGTGGATTATCTAGATTTTTTGCTAGCCGCCTTTCAGTTTTGCAAGTATTTTAACCAAAACAGATAACTTGCTGTATTGGTTTGCTCACGCAAATATGTGTTTGCCGTTATGTTGAACACGCTGGCTTATTTTGCTTTTCTTCTGACGCCAGGAAAGACTAAACGCTCTATTAACCGCACACTGCCTAAACAACATGGCGTTTACGATGGCTCTGAGTTTAGGTGGTGTATCTCCTCCATTTGCAAAATTCAGAAAGCAACAGTTACCTACATACCTGGAGAGGCGTTGTACAAAAAAGCCTTTCGGTGATATTTAGCCACCACACTGCTCTTTTTCCGTTTCCTTTTTTTTTTTAGCTGTTAGTTTTTCGAACCTTTGTCCACATCCTTCGGCAGCTACTGCCACACTGAGCGGGTTGCATTTCAAATTTCACCGCTACCCAATGAGAGATGAAGACGGCTCGGGTGTGAACGCAAAAAATAGATGCAACTTCCGTGTTTGTATTTTCAAAGTAAAACCCCCGTAACGGCCAGTCGCTTCACAGGTAAGCGAGTAGATTTGCGTCAGAATGGGTAGAACTGATCCAGTGTTAACCCTAATGATAATACATTTAATATTTAGCAATCAAATAAGCGAATAAATTTATAACAAAGAAGAAATGAGAATAAAAAGTAATACTTCCGGTCATATCTTTCAAAAATAGAGACCCGTGTTTTTTCCCAAGAGCACGTAAGTGGAAAAATAACGACTTCCGAGTTTGGACTGTTAATGCCGTTATGCTGCGGCTGTCAAAACACAGACACTCTATAAAACATATACTGCTCATGCCAGCAAGTAATATGGCCAGAATCTGCAGGGCCACGGATACACCAAAAACTATAATTACCATCCTTAACCTGTTTGTGTCCAACAGAGGTCATAATTCAGTTAAAGTTTTGTTTTTAATATAGCACCAGTTCGCGACAAGAGTCGCCTCAAGGCGCTTTATACCGTAAAGTAAAGACCCTATAGCTTTCTGGAGAAAATCCCCCAAATCAGGCAGCCCAATTTGTGCAAGCACTTTAAAGAAAAAAACAACAACTCCCTTTTAACAGGACGAACCCTTCTGCACAACCAGGATCACAGCAGGGCAGCTAAGAATTTTACACTGTATATCAAACTCTTCCGTGTCAATTTTTGATTATTGCTTTGCTTGAAATTAATTATATATTTTAATGTTTTTAGAGCATAACGTCCCAAAGGGCTTTCGCTTAGACTGTGTTTATTAATTTTTATGCATAATTTATTATTGAAATTTTTTTAAATAAACCTATAAAAATAACTATCTTCACCTTATAATATGGGTATGTTTCTATTCGACAGGAGTGCAAAT
The DNA here is from genome assembly GCF_057382275.1 of Copadichromis virginalis. Taxonomy (NCBI): domain Eukaryota; kingdom Metazoa; phylum Chordata; class Actinopteri; order Cichliformes; family Cichlidae; genus Copadichromis; species Copadichromis virginalis. Next base: position 30,152,045 of record NC_140637.1, read on the forward strand.
AGTTTCCCTTTTTCCATAATAAATGTGTTCTGTTCGACCCCCTAAAACACACATCCTTAACTTTTAACTTTTCCAATCATACTTTTAAAGCAATACTATTCTTCTCTGGCCATATTATATTCATAATTGTGTATGAGCTAATCAAGTCATGACAGATGGGCTAAATGTGTCTATAGAAAGGTCCTTGCCTATTGTGGTTCTCCTTATATTAAAATAGGCGTTCACTGCGCTTTAATTTACTTATAGAGGCAATAGTCACGCTATTAAATTATAGCACTAACCTTTACCTGTGCTTTTACGTTAATCTGGCTTATATCACCTCCAACATGTTTTATTGTTTTATAATTACGCATTTTAAAGGGGGACTGGAAAAGCTGAACAGCTGGAGTCGCCTACGGTTGTATTTACATGCCCAACAATGTTTTATCATGATTAATAGCCTAAAAACAGATGAGTGAATGAACGAAAGGCACCCAACCAGAGAGAAACTGAGGCGGAGAGAGACGTTTAGAGGGAGTGGGTTGGTTGAGTGTGGGGAGGGGGACCACCAGCCCACCGAGGACAAACTTGCAAGAAGCAGAGGATACAGAAAAGGCTCCGCAAGACAACAGTGCAGCAGCTCGGCGAGTTTTGAGGCTACAGAGGCAGAGCAGAGCTTGCAGCGGATAACAATGATTGCAACAACTCAACAAAATATGACCACGGATCTGGTATGTGTGCATTTTCTTTTCTTTTGTCCGCACTTTTTTTTTCTTTCTTTTTAGATTCAGAGCACGTGTATGTGTGTGAGAGAAGGGGGTGTTTTGTGATGTGCAGTGAGGAATTGGTGTTTTTGCCTTTTCGCCCGTTCACACTTTTCTTCGTTAATATCCATCACCTGGACAGGCTTGACTCTGTGCACTGCGGTGCAGGCTGGGCTAACGTCCGGTCGTTGTCACTCCTACATTGTCTTTCTGTCCCATGCAGACTTTTTCAGCAAAATATCTGCACCAGAAACAATGCCCATTCCTCCAACAGTCAGACGTGAGAATTTGTTCTAAGAGACTGTCCCCTCCAGCGTGGACCTGCACAGTGATAAAGAGGCAGGCTGCGCTGTATGATTGATCAGCCCTCTGCTGCATAGATGTGTTGTCAATGAGCAAAGATTATGAGCCAATATCTTCTTTTTACACTTTAAACCCTTGCTAGTTATGGCACATACTCCATAATATCTGTAATTCTGATTCCATACAGATTCCCTATTCAAATGTAACATTCATGTATTTTCATGAGTAGACAGTTTTGCCTCTAAACAACTTGTGAGCTCACTGATATGCATTTACATGTAATGTTATTGCACAGGATGTGATCTGCAAGATTCATTTCTGCCTTTCATTCACCGATGGTGTGTAAGTGTGGTTGCATTATAAATGGTTTAATGTAAAATTGAAAATACACGTAAGTTAGGTGGCATCATTTGTAAACTCTGAATTTAACCCTTAAATTAAAAAATAAATCTTGAATTATTCAGGAATTTTTATTGGCTGCTCTTCAGCAGAGTCCATTTTTAAATCTTGGCAAGTCAAATAATGAACAGGTCAAACTGTCACTCTTCTTGGGAAAGGGTTTCAATCAAGTGGTCATTAGAACAGGGCTACCCTGAAGGTGAAAGTGTTCAAGAGACTAGATTGAGTAGTCTAATTATATCTAATTAGTACGTAGCCTATTTGTGATACAGATCACAGAGATGTCTGGCATTAAATGACACACTAATATTTAAGTCTTTTACTTACAAGCTGATGAGAGGAAGTATTAATGAAATCATAGTCTAAAAGAATCTTTTATTATAATCCTTCTGCACTTTTGTCTCTTTCAGAGGGCCACAAACGGCTGTGAGGCTTATAAATATTCCATTAGCTGCAAGTGACACAGCATCTCAGTGCAGTCTCCAATCAATATGCGAAGCAATTAATGAGACAATAATATTTGTTCATTTTCAAAAAGAGGGTTTGTTGCTGCTTCACTGGGTTATAGACTCTCACCTGTCTCAAGTCAGCGAAGTTCAAATACTATTGACACTATATAAAGCCTAGTATTACAAGACTGCAATCTACAGCCTCACGAGGCACCACCTGTCTCTTGGCCTTTGGACCAGAAAAGAAAAAAGTGAAAATGACTTGTGTCGTGTGTTGGTGTGTCAAAATATTAGATAGAGAATGTACAAAGTGGATTGTGGATTCCACTTAATGTGACAATCATCAACAAAATAAAGCATATTTGTGTCAGAAAAACACAGCGCTTTGTTTGTGGTTCAGTAAATCCCTGCCATTAAGGAATGCAACTAGCAGTGACAGCAATATTTTTTATCCTTAACGCTGGTTAAGTGCCAGCATGACACTGGGAGCTCTTACACTGAACCTATTACGTGTATATCATTTGCTGGTATCCCTTTAGAGCTTGCTAAAAAATGGCATGTTCGTTTTTTTTATTTGTACTGTAACTCTATATCTCACCCGTAGCTCTCCCACATGTGTTTCTACTGATGCTGCTTATTTCCTAAGGCAGGAGCTTGGCCACTTTGAGTGGCTGGACACGCTGAGGAAAAGCTCCCTTGTACAGCAACCTTTTGTACAGTAATTTTCGTGCGTGTGATGGGGAGCATGAAAAGAAGACAGGGCAGCCTTGCAGCAGTAGAGGCTAAAGCAGCCTTTCATTTCACTAAGGCTTTTGCTGCATTGTCTGGTAATAGCCTCGAGGGCAAAAAGAACTGCCCTGTTCCATATGGTGTCCTACCACCTACTGTTTTTTTTGTGGGGGGGGATAAGAAACTAAAAATCATAATTCTGGTGCAGTGAGTTAGAGCACTGAAGTTCATGAAAGACAGCCTTAGATACGGATCAGTCTTGATGTCATTACTACAGCAGTTTGGTTACCATTTATTCAAACTATGCTAAAGTTAGCAGTCTGCTCTAATGATGACTTTCATTTTTAATGAAGGGAAGGGGAAATATTGACAAGATAATGCATATGTGGGTTATCTGCAGATGTCCCTTGCAACCTGTTATTGTGAATCCTTAAAATCAGGAAGCTTTTGTTTATATCGAGGGCTGTATGTGACTGCCAATACATCTCTCCCTTTTATATGTTGGTAGTTATTTCGTTGATGCCTTCTCCAATGTTTTGTGTGCAATAAACATTACTGGCCAGTATTAAGGGATGGGGTGGAGTAGGGTGGGTGCCCGGAGGTATGCAAATCTACAAGCAGAATCCCTGAACAGCCTGCATTGGTTTCTTCATTCCCCTGCATGTGATTTATTGTTGGATGCCGCAAAGACACAGAAGATGGAGTTAAGGAGGTCTCCTGAGCCTAATTTATGAATTCTGAGCGCCGCCTGGATTCTGCGCAACCCAGTTGTGGTGCATGGCTGTGCAGACTAAGTAATTGTGTTTGGCGTGACTTGCTTTTGTAGTGTGCAAACTCGATCAATACAGTTCAAATTGTCTGATTTTGTGTGCACTTCATTGAGGAAAGGGGGCCAGTTTGTTTGTGTGCAGGTAAATAAGCAATTGCTTCTATTTAGTGTAAATTCTAAGTCAAAATGGTAGAAGGCACAAAACAGGCTTAGTTTTTGTGAGGTTCTTCCACTAGGAGCTGTCATATATTGCAGGAAACAGTGTTTAAGGAAGAGTGTCTATCTAAAAGTTTTCTCAGTGGCTGTATTCCCACTGTTAATTGTTTCCCATTGGACCTTGTACACATTATTGATTCTATGATTTGGCTGAATGAAAAGCCTGTGGCTCTGCTGGCAAATGTAAGACCTCTCTCTCTCTTCAAATTCAGTTCTGCATGGTTCGCCAAAACTCCTCTCACGGGGATGCCTTCAGGATGAGTTATCCACAGAGGTATTGCCTTTGATTTGCAATCTTGCACCCTCTGGTGTTTGACTGACACCACATCCCGGATTCCACTCCAGCTCGTGTGGGATCACGCAGGCTGAATAAAAAGACTGTCTATGTGTGATTCAGTTGTGGTTTGGCTCAGCAGAAAACCCACATGGAGATATTTTTGCTTGTCCGTCAGGGTGCTGACTGAGATAAACCTGGTCTGTCATACAGCTTGTCATCTGTTCGACTGTGACAGCAGTTTGTGCTGCATTAGGTTCCCACATGCTTTGTGACCAGCAGCCAGTAGGCACTAGCAGCTTCGCCAATGTTCACTCTGGGGATTCTGCTCAGTCTGTCTGCTCTGTACCTCATTTACAAGCGTGACAAAACTCCTTATATACTGAAATCTGGGATTCTCCCTGTCTGCCTTAACAACAGCGCGACCTTAATTGGAAGTATAGCTTAATGTCTGTGCTCAGGAGAATAATAAGAGCTGTGCATCTCATTAGGCAGATGTTCCAGGTCTCATATTGCTCATATAAAGAGAGAAAGGACGTGCAAGTGTAGTGGTATCAGTTAAGTGAAGACTTTAGTTGAAAATGCCTGTTTTGACTGAAATAACAATGCAGTTTTATTTTATGCTTAATAATGACTGCATTTTACAGCATATCCACTGTTTTCTTATAGACCTTCAATTTTTTTTAATAGCAGTTTTTCAAACTTTTAGCCAAAAGTGCTAACTGTGCAATATGATTCAGTAACTGTACTCTACCAAAGTCTTCACATACTATAGGTTTTTTATCTACCAGAAGCAGACTGGGGAGCAATTGTTAACCAAGAGGGCAGGAAAATGTGATAAAACAGTGTTAGACCAGGCAGGAGATACACAGCCTTCAACATTAATCTCCTAGCTCTGGCCTGCACAGAAAGTTCAAACATCGCTTACAAGTTGTCCCTTCAGGTGTAACTGGTTTTAATTTTGAACATGTTACGATACTGCAGCCGAGCAGATCTATTAAAGATGAGACCTTGGCAGGAGTTTTGTGCTGGCAGGCCCTGAGTGTGAAAACATGTAATGTTTTAGAAAGTGGTAAAAAATGTGTCTCAGAACTAAACTTTTGATGCAGTTGGACCCATAAAGAAACACACATGGAAATGAGTTTTTCCAGACATTTTAACTCCAGCTATGTAAGTACATCGTCAGTTTTCAGCACTTTAATAGACTAAGTATCGGGGGCTTTAAATCAGACAGTGAAGAGAGGTAAGGGCACATGTGTGGGGGAGAGAAAGTACTAAGATATTAAAGGCTGATGTCAAGGATAGTATGGCACAGAACTGGGGCATCTGGTGTCATGCAGGGAGCACGGAAGAGCAGCAATCTGTTGACCAGTGCACCCCATATGCCCTTCTTCCGCTGCCCTCCTCTTGACAGCCTGGTGGAAAGTGATCAGGACCAGCGAGGTTTTGAGGGCCAAGTCAAAGGGGTGAACAGAAATAATGAAGCCTGAGTTTTATGGCTGCTTTGTGACTGAACTTTCACACACCAGCAGACGCGCGGCTCCAGCAGTGCCAGCAACTCATTATGAGGGGAGCAGGGCACAGCCTGGGAATCACACACAATTGTGTTTAATTGTGACTGATACTGATGCAGGCTCATTCTATCAGTTTCCCCTGATTGCATTCGGAGGGTACACGAGGACTAGAATCTAAAGTTTGAAATTTTTTTCTCTTGGTAATTGCTTGTTGTTTGTTGCTCATCATATTATCTTCTTCTTCCTTTTATTGCCTTTTTAACAACTTCATCCAGTGCTGTTGTTTAAATCCCGACACACAAAGCAGCTCTTTGGAGGTGAAGTATGAGATAGCTTTTTTTTTTTTCTATAAATGCACACAAGAACAACACATTTCTCAACAACTCTTTAACTCATCCCCCTCTGTTTTAGCTGTACCACATGGCCCATCAGTCATGTAACAGGTGAAATGAAGCAGAGATAAAAAAAAGAAAAAGAAAAAATTACGGCGTGGCTAAAATTGGTGCCGCAATTAAAGACATATCTCTCATATGCAGCAATTTTGTGCTGTTCTCATATGGAAAATTGGTGTAATTCAGTGAGAGCCCTACGATGCTGAAGGCTGGTCTTAGCCCCCTGAGCCTGTCGGGGAGAAATTTCTGTGACTGTGCACACTAATGTCCTCCTCCTCAGCTGTTCTCGCATTCATCACAGTGTTTGTGTGTTTGTGTACTCTTCAACATAAGGACCTGGGCAGTACAGATGGTCCTCCGAGGAACTGGAAGGGCATAGGGATCGCCATGGTGGTGATCCTGGCTGTTATGTCTCTGGTCATTCTCTCCGTCATCCTCCTCACACCTGGTAAGAATGTGGACAAAGAAAATGGTTAAAATAGTGGGAAAGATGTTGGGGAAAGTAAAAGTATCATAGCAGAGAGGAGATGTTTTAAGGAGCACTGAAGAACCTCTAATGCAGTGCTGATTGCATACACTCCTCATAAGTCTATAGTAGGGCAGGGAATATATGAGGCCAGCAGCCAGGCAGCTTAGCTTAGTTGCATAAAGACTGGAAACAGAGGGAACCAGCTGCCTTCTTTCCAGAAGTAACAGGATCCTGCTACCAGCACCTCTAAAGCTCACTAATTAACGCTGTTTCTCCTGTTTGTTTAATCCTGACAAAAAAACACAGTGTAAATGCAACCGTTTATGAGCTTTTAATCTAGGTGACAATTTCTTGGCCCTGAGCAGTTGCCAGGCAACCAAGGACAAATTCAGGAAGCTATACAGCCAAACTAGAGAGAACATAAAAACCTCCAAAAGTGACTTCTTGGGTTCACATTTTAGATTCAGTAAAGATTAAACAAACAGGATATATTCTGTTAATTAGAGCTGCTGGTAGATTGTTATTGTCAGGCCAGGTTAGCGGTTCCCCCAAGGCTGCTCAGTGAATATAAATTCAGATCCAAGGAGTCCAAAAAAAGGAAAAGGGCGTTGTTGTAAATTGCATTTTAGTAGTGGTAGGTATTTAATAACGTGGAAAATGTTTAATGGGAAATCATAAAATGAGTTGACTCAAATGCCAAAATATCCCTTAAAGCACCGTGCTATGATTTAAAAGTCCGACTTTGTGATGGTTAATAATAGATTAGTTCACACACTCAGATACTGAATTCAATGACTGAGTGAGGTGGCTTCTTTGGGCTACTGACAGTTCTGCGTGGACAGCTCTGGAGTCTCATGAAACTCTTAATGTTCTTCTTCAAGAGAGGAGAATTATTATTAAATTTAAATAGCAACATGGCTCCATAACTGAGACTTATGTGGTAATGAGACATCTGCCCTGTGCTCATAATATGGTAATGACACATACAAATATTAAATGCACCAATGCTCCTGTAGCTGTACTGTGCTTGATGCCATACTGAGTCCCTTTAAAGAACTGAGATGTCTGTTTTACTACTGATAATTTTAGGCAAGCTCGCAGTGGTATCCCCCCCCCCCCCCCCCACATCTTTACATTATAGAAAAATATTCCACTGAGTGTTGCAAAGTAATAACAGTAACTTTGAGTATGCAAAATATGAATCCAAGATGAAGCAGGAATGTAGGCCAAGTTGCGAAAAGCCACAGACTTTGCATTTCTGTAAACAAAGGAGAGTTTTTGATGTGCTAGTTATCGCTGTCTCTTTGCTTTTAAAGACGAGTCTCACTTGTTACTTCGCTCCCATCTCACGATGGAGGACCTCGAGAGTGAAGAATTTAAGATTCATAACCCCTGTGTGGCATGGCTGAATGGTAAGGATCCATATTCTCACTCACAAATCACTCTTCATTGATAAAGTCCTCATAACAGTCTGACGCCTCTTTAATGAGGTCACCTACGACTGAGCCACTGGTTTGCAGCAGCAGCCACTGGTTCTGTTCTTTCATTCTAATAGCACAAGACCTTCTTCTGTGAACTCAACCTTTTTTAGAGAACGAAGTTGCTCTTCGCACCAGAGAGGGACATGTCCTGTCGTTCAGCCTCACCAGCAACATAACCACAACTCTGCTGGACAACAGCTCCCTGGTGAGTAACAGGAACACTAAACTTTTAGAGAATAGATTTCAGTATACACAATTGATCATATCCACAGAGGCCTGGGCACACTGATGCTCAAATAGACAGATTAAGAGGAGTATGCTGTATTTCCCACTGCTCCACATCCCACACGTCAGACAAAAAAAGATTTGGAAAAGTGACAGCATCGTCTAATTTCCCCCCCAATCTGGCTGCTCTGTGAGCCCTCAATACGAGCCTTCAAAGAGAATTTCCCAAGCAGGGGCATCATTTTGAACGCCGCCTCTGCACGACACTGACAGACTTATGTGGGTCATTGCCGAGGAGCTTAAAGCAGGGCTGTGCTGTCAGGTTGAGAAGTCACTCCTCGGTTTTGGGATAGAGCGTTTTTTCATCTTTGCTGCTGTTTCCAATTCCAGAAAAAGATTTTTTTTTTGGTATGAAGAAGTATACAGGATTTCCTTAAATAAATGAATCGCTGAGACAGATCCACCTAAATATAGTGTCTATCCTTAAGATAAAAAATTCACATTAAATCAGTAAAACTTTATTTCCAAGAGTTTCGTACCTGTATAAGAGACAATGAAGAACGAGTGAATGAAGATTTTAATGAAAGCAAAAACATGGGAAGCAAAAGCTAGATCACCACAAGCCTTAAACACATGGCACATGTTCTCATGACACAAAACTGGCTTGTAAGAGGGATTTTTAATTAAGTCATGAATTATGGAGGAAGTCAGTAATCTGAAGAAGGAATTAGTGTGACATGGAGTTTTAGCTAGAAAATGTCCTCGAGAATTTTAAACTAAACTATAATCGTCCCACAGCTACTTGGTTTAAACTAGAATATAAAACATTAAAACTGTCGAAATGTGAAGGAGAACAGTAGATTAATGTTTGAAGGTATGTAGCTTTTTTATAGCACTGAAGAACAAACAGTAGTTTTGGTTATTTGTGAGTTTTCTGTGTATATCTTGTTACACACTGAATAAAAGGACTGAAGAAATCTTTGTTTTAGTGAATACCACAATAGTGAAAAGAAGACTGATATTCTGTCGGCAGTGATTTATATTTGATGGTCTTTGGCTTTGTTCTGGATACATGAAAGGCTGGAGACCCCATACACAACAGAGGAAACAAAAATTACAGGATATATGACGGTTATTAAGTTTAATGTGTGTGTGTGGCTCAGTTTATTCAATGTCACTTGGAAATACACGTTATTTCCACGTTATTTACATCATATTCTTTCCTCTGTGACTTTATGTGGCATTTGCAAGATGTGCAGAAATCACAAAATTATTAATGCATCATCGGCATCATAATAATGGGCTGCTTATGTTTCCAGTAAAGCAGCTATAGAAAGTACAAGACAGACATGATTCTTGAGGAAAAACTCGACATCAGAGAATAACAGTCACAGGCTTTATTTGAAATGATAGAAGGCAGTTAAAAGTGGAATTATCATACTAAATATTCTAAAACATTTTGGAATGAAAAAGAAGATTTTCTAATAAAGCGTTGTTGTCTTTTTTTCTGTAGGACCTGACCACTACTCAGTTCCAAGTGTCTGCAGACAAGAGGTTTGTCCTCTTGGCATATAACATTCGACCGGTAAGTTGCCTTTGAATGACAAGTGGGCTCAGACTTCCCCAGAAAGAATCATCAATCTTATCCAGAAATTATCCAGGGTCATGAATTATCCACTAGTATCAAAGACAAGCTGTTATGACTCACAGACCACCATATGTCTGACAGGCCACTAGTGACAAGCAAAACAATTGTGACATGCATCCTGATCAGAGCCTCAATGAAAAAACAAAGAGAAGAGCAAGAACAGAAGGAGTGTGAGGAGAAAAGAGCGTGTGAGTGAGCTCATTTATGCAACTGCAGCAATCTTCAGCTCCATAACACCACTTGCTCGATGACTGGGTTAACATATGAGGGGCTGAATATTTAAACTGGCTGATGGCACGACGTGCAGGGAGTTGACGAAAGCTTTGAATGTGATTGCCGTGAAGAGTTTAGCACACAAGTGCAAATGGGGGATGGGGAGATCAAGGAGATGAAGAGGTGAAGTTGGAGCTGCAGTAATGAAATCACCTCTGCCTGTTCGGGGGGGAGGGGGAGAATTTTAATGAGAATCTGACGAGAATCTCGATTGCAGGTGGTTTCAGATCAGCGCTGGGGTGGACAAAACACAGATCTTTTGCTCACTTTACTTTTAACACCGCGTAGCTCTGTGTCTCCACCCCCCACCAGCCACCTCGCTCTCTAAATGCCCTCATGGTTAATAAATAGGTGAATCTTTCTTAAGATAGAACTTTATTAATCCCTCGGGTGGGTTCCTCTGGGAAATTCGACCAGAGGGAAGGCAAGTTGTGTAATGTGCAAGTAATCGATGAGGCAAGAAAACAGAATTAGGAGGAAATGAAGGCTCTCAGCACATTTCCCTGAGTTTTTATTAACAATCTTTAAACAGATTTTTATGCTTTCTCGGTCTCTTCTTTATTCAACCTCACAGCCTTTTCCATTTCTCTGGGTTTCCTTTAGAGACCTGCTTTTGCTCTAATCACTGCGTATCATATTTTCTCTGTGTGGGGGGAACGAATGAGCCTGTTGCTGTGTTACAGCATCATCACAAACACAGTGCATCCATTCTAACTAAATTATTGAGCGGTTAGTGGGGATTCAATCAGCTTTCACACATTTCTATAGAGAAAGGGCTCAGATTCGTGCCCAGATTGTGGGTTGCTTTGGTTGATCGTACTCTATGTCATTAGCATACTTCCTTTGATATCAGCAGGAAATGTCCTGTCTAATCTGTATGCTCAGAGTGTGCGCATACTCGAAGAAATCAGAGACAATAGGCATGGCACCTGGAATCGTTTGTTTATTTAGAAATGAATTTCTGTGTTAGCATGGCTGGCATATTGTCAGTGTGCGCGGGGGCTATTCCTCCTCCATGCTCCTCTTTTCTGTGGCTGCCTCCTTCTTTCTCCTGCTTCATCTTCCTCACTCTCACTCACTTTTTTCTGTCTATCTCTGGGGGGATTTGTGCTGACTGAAGCAGTTTGCGCCAGGCAGCGGCTTTGCCGTTCAGAAGAGCAGATAGTGGTAGGGAATGAGAGGAAAAAACACATAAAGCAATGGGGAAAGGCAGTAACGATGGAGGAGTTTGCAAATGGGATATGCATCGCTTGACCTTAGATACAATGCCCAGTTGAAATTAGTCAGAAAGAATACCCAAAAATGTCCGAGATACTAGAAGGAGAGAGCTGTAGTAGAGAGAGAAATGTGTGTGCAGGCTATGTGTAAAGTTAAAAGGCTTCTTTGGATTTTGTACTACCTCTAGAGGCTTTAGGGGAGAGTGAAAATAAATGGATTTTGATAAGAGAGTATGTGCATAAGTCAGTTAGGGAATTTTTCCACACATAGGAACAAGAGAAAGCAGGTTTCCTACAGGAAAATATCTTTTCTTAAAGCTTATTTGAATTAAAGAGGTTTGCCTTAAGAGTTTCTTTTCTCTGTGTGTGAGAGCAGAAAGGCAAAAAAGAGAGGACGTACATATTTTCAAATGAGTGATGTTGAAATAGTTCAGCGGCGGTGGAGGTTACCAGGATTGATGAGCGGAGGCAAATGAACCGGTGCCTGCCAAGACAGTGTAGTTTCAGGACAAATAAAAAGCAAAGGGAGTTGGGTCTGCACTCTGCAGCAAACCCTGATGGGTGCTTGTATCAAAGGCAGCACATTGTGGGGCTGCTAAGTAATGCATGTGAGGCAGGAACAATGTTGAGAAGGAAGGATGCTATTATCTCCGCATTGTGAGTTTTACGTTGTACAAAAGCCTCTAATAACTGTGCTCCTGCAAAGGGTGCTGTAATCTCTATACGCAGTCTTTGTCACATTATCCAGCAATATCTTCTGAGAATGTAATCATGTGTTGTGCCCATACCCCCCTATTTGGCAGCATGGAGGGGGTGGGTAGTAAAAGCGAGGCTGACAGGCAGCACGATCTGGAGGATTTATGATATGTTACTGGCAACCACATTAGAATTCACTCTGCCTCTTTATGACAGATGCTCTCACTCTCTCTTTCTATTTATCACACAAACACACAATAACACAGAATCTGCCAGTGATGTTAAATCACAAGCAGAATCTTTTGGTTTCTAAACAAATCACAAATAGCTGATTTGGTATGGTGCTGACAGCAGTGCTGCCCCCTTTGGTCTTGAAGACTGATACCCCCCTTTAACGTCCTGTCGCGGCTCCTTTCACTCTATCTTCTTCCCTCACTTTCCCTTTTGTGTCCACCACTTCATGTTATCCTCTTCCTTTTCTTGCTCCTGTTTTGTGTTGTGAACAGCTCTTTTTCTGCTCCACCTAATGCATAGCCCCTCATGCGCAGCCGTTATGCTACAATCAGATTTCGATTTCATTTAGATAGCCTTAAAATTTATTTCCACTCCTTTATCCCTGCAGCTTTAGCGCTGTGTCATTCCATTCATGCATTTTCTAACAACAGACAGCACTGAAGAAGGGGGAAAAAAATCCAATTTTACTACTAAATGTGTTGTATAGAGGATGTGACATTTAATTTCTTTAGGGATTGGTTTTCCAGGTGGCTGGGGCCCTTAGTGGCCAGTGGGCAAATGCTGCTTCCAACTCTTTGCTTGAAAAAAGAGGTGTGCAAATCAATATTTTGCCTTGAATTCATTAGCTATTGATTTGATCAGTTGCAGTTAAGAGACACACTTACATGCACAAATTCGTTCACACACGTGTTAATTTAATTATTCAGAGCTTCTGATGCTTTTCTAAGGTTTGCGACACAGCTGCCAGCCACTATAGAGCTCAGTGTGAAGGATATTAACTTTAACGATGCTTTTTAATGGGAATGTCTGTCTTCGTTTTTTGTGCTTTTCTTTCACATGCCATGTCTTTGGTGTTGTCTCTTTTGCTCAGTCTTGAAGGTCCAACTTTCTCTTATTCACTTGAGATCTCAGTTATGATGTAATATGGATGAAATTGCTGCCAGTAGTTTAATGACTCCTGCAAATTAAGTCCATATCACTAAGACGTAAAGATGTGATTGGCTCAATAAAAAGTAGGGGAGTGTTAAAATACCATCTACTAAAAATGATTGCATATGCAAATACTTACAGCACGAAGCAATTTTCCACTTCCATTCTAGCTTAGGTGAAAGAATAATATTAAATATAACTATTATCAGTGAAATATTTATAGGCTCACTAAACCTTTACCTTTGTAATTTTGGAATAAAATTATGCTGCTCCTTTTTGCCAGGTAATAAGCCACTCGACTCAGTCTTTGTAGTGATTTCAGAAGCACTTAGATGATGCAAACACAGCTCCTTGTTGCTTATGCTTAACTGTAAATTTTTTTGTCATAATATTTGTCTCATTTGCATTTAACCTTAATTGTACATGCTCAGGTGCATGTGTGAGCACTAAAGTATGTGTTTTCATCTATGTGCGGCACACCTTTGTGCATGATATCCTCTACCTTTTTCAGGTGTTCTCTCAGTCCTTCACTGCCTCCTATGCTATCTACAGTGTGGCTAATGGGTAGGTGGAATCATCACTGCTAATGCATGGGCTGCACTGGGCATGAGCGTTACCAATGCAAGCAGACCTGCAGATTGGAAAAAAAAAAAACTTTCCCCAAAGCGTGTTTCATTTGAATCAGTATTTCATGTTTCTTTCAGACGTCCATTCATTTGTCAGTGTTCTTTCCAGGCTCTATAAGGTTTGTATTGTACTTCAGATTTCACTGCCTGAGAATCATATTCAGCATTATCTCTGGGAAAAAAAACTCTTTGGTAGCTGTGAGTGATCCCTTGAAATTCTAAGGAGTTATTCTGAAAAGGATTTCTGGAGGACCTGCAATATTGCCCGAGTATGCCTTGGAGAAAAAATGTTTGCCTGTCCTAAGGAAATAAAAAAAAAATTGTGGCTAGAAATATAGAAAAAGAAATGTTGCACTCTTGCATGAATCAGCCCCGTTCTCTGTTTCATTTTCCCTCTCTGCATCTTGCCCCTTTGTTCTCACAGTGCAGTAGCTCCCTCAAGGGCAGGGCTTGGATGGACCTTGGATGGCTTCAAAGAGGAGAGTGTTCCCTAATGGAGGGCTTATGTTTGAGTTTTTGTGTGTGTTTCAGGGATCTGCTTGAACTCAGCCCTCCAGAGGGGCAGAAGGCAGCATTACAGTACGCTTCCTGGGGACCTCAGGGGAACCAGCTGGTAAGTGAGGGCCTTACTCATGTGTTGTCATCTGCATCAATTAAAACTGTCAGTATGGTGGAAGTGTTTATCACCCTTTAAAATCCATAATAATGCTGAATGCCTCCTCCATTTGACATAATTTTATTCATCATAACGTCAAAGGTACAATATCTTATACAATGAACTCCACCTGAAGTGGCTGTCGCACTGTAATGGGGTTTTGTGCTCATTATACATATATAATTCATCTACCTGACCTGCAATGTAATTGGCTTTTGCTGCTATGTCAGTGCTCATCTGCAGCTTATTAACTGGCAAGTGAAGATGTATTGGCTCCCACCCGTGTGTGTGCTAGCCAATGATTCATTCATTCTTGGAGGGTGTCCGCTTCTCGAATCATGGAGCCAGCAATGAAGTCTGCAACCTTGCTGTCTTTGATAATGGATTGGCGGTGCTTTCTGTCTGTGCTGCTCATGCCAGGCCTTTGTGTTTGACGGAGATATCTACTACAAACCAAGTGTGACCAGCGAACCCCTGCGTCTTACATCCACTGACCAGGAGCAATACGTGGTGAACGGCCTCTCTGACTGGACTTATGAAGGTAAAATGTAGTTCACCTGCTGACTCTCCAGATTCATACTTTTACTTTGATATTACAATAGTTCTTTCTTCCAAAACAGAAGAGGTGCTGCTACAATATGCCGCCCACTGGTGGTCTGTGGATGGTGCCCGCCTTGCATACCTCAGCATCAACAACTCTGTTACACCTGTGATGGAAATACCTCATTTCTTAGGTGGTCTCTACCCCTCCAATGTGCTCTTCCCTTACCCTAAGGTGAAAACAGCTAAGCACTTTGCAGTCACCAAGTGTAGGCAGTTTAGAAAAATGCCACTGTTTCATCATTTGAAGTTGAGTTCGCAAAACTATAAAATAAACTATAAAGGGGAAAACAAAGGGTCTTTCTGAAGCAGCTGTGCCTCAGCCTGAACCAAAATAGCGGACTGACAAGTAGTGCAGTAGGTCTCTTGCTGTTTGCATGACTAAAAAGATTTGCTTTTATAAAGAGCATTCATTTCATATTTTTTAAGTTTATTTTATCTGGGGGGGTTTTTCTTCACAGGCTGGCTCAAGTATCCCATCAGTCAGTCTGTTTGTGGTGAATCTGTATGGTCCAGCTCACACTCTGGAAATGATGCCTCCGGACTCCCTCAGAGCCAGGTAGCACACCTTCGTAAATGCTGAAACAGAATAAGCCTTAAAGGATTCAAAGCACACCTGAAATTACTACACGTGTCCAAAGTTTTCTTGCTTGTTTTCCTTTTTCTTTCAGTTTCTTTGCACCACTTTCTAATACTTTCTTCATGTATCCTTTTTTTTTTTCTTCAGAGACAACTACATATCCATGGTGACTTGGATCAGCAGCACCCGGCTCGCAGTTCGTTGGCTGAATCGTGCACAGAACCAATCTGTGCTCTGTGTTTGCGAGGCTACCACAGGGGCATGCTCAGAGGTGAGCGGTCATCACTTGTTCCACATTAGTAATCTGAGCACCTTCTGCTGCAATATACAGCTGTAATAGAATTTTTTGCTTCATTTACACAGTGTTGGGAGTTAAGATTGATTTCCTTAAGCTCCCAAATCTCCACTGACTGGATTAATATTTAAGGTCATTTGCTGCATGAGAAGAATTTTCAGTGATGTACTGCAGTATTTTAGTCCTGCTGCTCTTCTATAAATCCTCACAGATCTCACTTCAATATTCCAAAATATTATATTAAAGGGGACCTATTTTAATATTTCCTTCTTGTCATGTATACAGTACTGTGAAAAAATGTTAAGCGAGGCCTCATTTTGCTTCCAAGGCGCCAGACTCGCTTGTAACTTTTTGAAGAGGTCTTGAGCAAGAGTTCTCCAGGTTTTCAAAGTAATGTCTTTTAAAGTTTTTCTTTGGACATTGGCGGCTTTTTCCCTCATTTTCCGTTCAATCCTTGTACCTGACCGTTTTCAGAAGAATCTCTGTTTGTTTGTTAAGGCAAGTAACACAGAACGATGAATCATTCGAGCATAAAAGCGGCATCTAATTCAAGGGATGAACCACTGCTGTGTCTACACATAGCAGACAACTTAGCAAATAAACAAATTTACTTGTATCTCTGGGGACTTTCCTACTAGCAGCCTGTCCCGAGAAGCACAATTTGTTCTCATTTCCCATCTACAGAAGATGAACAGAAAGTCATGTACTTAGGAAATTGTGGGGAAAAATCCAGCAAACTCCTGACACAGGACTTAAGAGATCTATCTGGCCCTTCAGTTCATCCATCTACTGTTCACTGAAGCTTCATCAGAAATGGTCTCAGTGGAAGGGTGGCTGTCAAGAGTTTTTTTTTTAAGGAAAGGAAACAGAAAAAGAGGAAAAAGTCTGAGGTTTGTCAAGTTACAACCAGTGGATTCGATTTTGAAAATTTTGGTTCAAATCATCATCACTACAGTCTGATAGTTATAGAAGAAATGGGACTCGCTCCCAAGGTGTAATATAATGACGATTTGTCACGTCCCGTGGTGTTCCTGAGGAACGTGAAAGGTGTCCGTCCGCGTTCTCAGGCTACGCGCCGAGTTATGGATGTAATCCAGTAGAATGACACTCCGCGGTAATATACGTTCCAGCCATGTATTCCAGCCCTTACCATAACCTTATCCCTAACCTTAAACAGCACTTTAACGATGTTAGATAGTGTTTCCCAAAGCCATTTAAGTAAAACAAACGTAAATGTGTAGATTCATTCCAAGCGGTTCTCATGTTTCCCCATTTTTCCAGTCACGTAATCCAGGGACGTGTTGGGTGGCCAGAAGCGTAATATATTGACGATTTGTCACCTAGCGTAAAATGTTAAGCTTTGGGAGTGAGAACATGTTGTGGACTGATGAAGACAAATTCAAAATATTTGGTTTGTATTGTCATCAGTATGTATAGAAGGGGTCATGTGAGAGATCAAACAGTGACTGTCTGCAGGTATAAAACACAGTGAAGGCTCTGTCATGGTTTTGGGCTGCCCTTCAGCCAGGGTTGTTGGAGATCTTATCGAAAATGAATTATGAACACAGAAAAGTACAGATTTTGATCCACCATTCAATACCAGAACAAATTATGTTTTTGACATATATACTGTATTTCTATTTATGTTTGCATGTTTCAGTACATTGCTGCATCTATTTCCCATTTTCCCAGAAAAATATGAGGAATTGAGGGGTGGCTCAAGACTTTTGCATAGCCCTGGAAGCCAAATCCTGACGTACTAGAGTGCTCTAAATGCTTGGTTTCTCGAAGTTTTTTTTCTGTGTGAGCACAAAAGCCCCGCCCATACAGTTCAGACCCTGTGTTTGTGAGGGGCAAGCAATCAAAAGAAAGCTGGCTTAAAGGAAGAGGAAAGGGAGCTAGAATGACTTGTGTGTGACAGTCAGACGATGTGTTATCAGAGGTTGCGCTAAAGCACGCTGTACTGGAGCCCAATAATAAAAACACATTAACAGAATTGACTAATCCTGAAGGCTGAAGAAAAAACATTAAAGAAAAAGTAAACATTAGAGAAAAGTTGAAAGAATGTAATCCATATTTGTTCAGTGTTTACTGCCCTCTCCTCTACTATTATCTATCTCTACACTGAGAGCCTCGGGTAACTCTATTCAATTAAAAAGTCTAAAGAATAAAAGCTGAACCCTAACCCACAACAATTTCTATTTTTACGCTATTTTCATTTGCTTTAGTTCACTTTTGTTGGTATAAAGCACTTTATAACTCATATAACTAATGTTTTTCTACCTTATCTGAAATTAAAATTCACAGAAACACAAGATGGCCATGGACATAATGCAAAACCAGCGACAGGTATGTTGTTCTTTTGTCCTATGAAATCTGTTCACTCCTCTTCTTCTGTCTCTCTTTTGACTGTGTCCTTTCCTTGGCAGGATGTGCCACTGTTTTCAGCAGACGGCTCTGTTTTCTATACCATCCTGCCAGCAAAACAAGGTGCTCGTGGAGAGTTTCGCCACATTGCTGGTCTTGCAGCCCAGGTCAGTTTTGGGAGGTTTTTAAAATAAGCTGTTGTTAACATTTGGGGGAGGTCACATAAACGCACTGTGATTGCTAATCTCTTCAGCATAGAAGCTAAAGTGTGTTTTTCTCACCGTCTCCTCCATTTCTTTCACAGGCAAAGCTATTTGATTGCATTTATTTCCCCCCTAATTATACAAACAATTGAGTCTTTATCCCCGGAGTGATTTTGCAGATTAATATTTTCTTGGTCCTTCGCTGTTTTTATCTTTGCAGTTTATTTCCATTTTACAGCTCATTCATCTTGAGCAGGGTAATTAAACATGTTTAATGATGCTTTATAAGAAACATAAACTATGCAGGAGAAAATTATCTTTTCAAAGTTAACACCTTTGTAATTTTTGGGCTCATATTCTGAGGTTTCTCTCCTATATCTCTTTAACTTTAGTTCCCCAAAAAAACGTAATAATTATAAGTACTCTGCCTGCACCTCCCTCTGTGTCAGTTTCTTCGATTGAACTTCATGACCCTTTCTTCGTGTTTGTTGTCGTCTTCTGGCGCATTCTTGCTGTATCCTTCTGCCTATTTTTAGTCAGCGAAGGTGTCTACTTCTTCATCTCTGTGTCTCTGTCTAACGCAGCTTGCCATCCCCTCTGTCCCTCCTCGCTTCTTGACATCAGGGAGCTGGGATGTCACCGTGCTCTGCGCCCTAGACGAGAAGGCTGGAAAAATGTATGTGTGAGCCACAGTGTGTGGTGCTGGGGCGAATACGGCTTTATCAGTGCTCTGTTTCTTACCATGAACACACAAGTGACAGCGGGTATAGTAGAGTCGAACACTGGCCATAATTATGCTCTGTGAGCTGAGAATGAGTTCTAGATGTGTCAACCTCTGGGGAGCAGGCTCTTTTATCAGGCTAAACACACGTGATTGTAATTAAAAATAACTAAAATGCCATTTTAACATGTAGGATTGATCTCGGTTAAATACCCCAAAGGAAACAGCTTTAACTCTGACTTTGGAAGGCATTGCATCGAATCTGAAGAGCGTAAAGGTTTACTTAGACTGGACCAGAGCAGATTATGGCTTAAATCTGTCTTTATCCTGCTGGGGCCAGAAACCCCACATGAGCTAATTGACTGAGGTGTGAGCATGGCAGACAAGCAAAGAAAGGCAGTTATTTTCAGTCTCAAAGCCCCCAGGTAGCTGCTTTGTGCCTGAAGACAAGTAGTTCTGACTTACAGTGTTCTACTTACATTTGACACAAGTGTACAATCCTATGATTACATTTATACAGGAGTGGATGGTAAGCATGAGAAATACTGTACTGTGAGAAAAATCATCATTTCTAATTCTGCCTTAGAAAATAAATATGGCTGATTTTTTATTACATGCTGGAGTATGTAAATAGCTGTAAATAGATTTTTGTCATGAATTATTGATATCTGGAATAATTAGGATGAAGCAGGGGCTCTCAGATGTTATCTGCAGTGCTAGGACTATACTGTGAGTAACGTGCTATAACTATGATTTGTTTTTGTCCTCCTCAGCTATTTCCTGAGCACAGAGGAATCCAGACAGAGCAGACACCTTTACAGGTAATGTTTGATCTGAAATTGTAATTATGGTTTGTAATGGATTATGATATATAATGGTTTGAATGGGGGTAAAGGCCCAGGGACCCAAAGGGTAGGCAGACCTTGATACGGAGCCTCTGTTTAAAGTGATGTTTGAAACCATTGAAAGATGAATGAAAGATTAAAAACCACTCCAAAAACACAAAGAGTAGTTCTCAGCTCAACTACTAATTAGAGATGTACTCCAAAACCAACTAAAATTTCGCAGCCTCACTTCTGGCTGTTTTGAATAACCTGCTTTTAACATTGTTTGTTGTCTCATGCCTTGTGGTGACCTTGGCTACCATTAATCCTTTGCAAAAAAAAATATTTTCATTTAATGAAAATAAACTTATCAGTTGTCAGAATCATTTTCTTAGCTTCATTTCCTTCTCTGACTTTAAGAAGGTGGTTCCCTCATTCATTTCACACTGGCTGTATAATTCTTTATGTACGTGGCAGCTAGTCTTTGCAGTCACCTAAAAAATGCATATTTAATTAAGACGTATTATCTATATTCACCTCTCTGCATTTCCTCACAGGTGATCTTAGTATTGATGTAAAGATTTTATTGCCTGTTTGTAAAATCACTGTATGAATTAGCACCTCCTAACCTCTCTGATCTTTTAACTCCCATCAGACCTTTGTTTTACTTTTTTCTTATTATTCATTACTGTTGCTCTTTCAGCTGGAGGGCATATTGGTCAACTTCTGTTGTTTTTCAAAGTGCTTAAAAATAAGTACCTGACTCTTGACCAAAGACCTGTTTTTCTATGTCTAGGTACAGAATGTTAATTCAGGATGTCGAAAATACACCCAAAAATATAAAAGTTACTTTACAGTACTTTATATTGCTATAGCAAGTCATGTTATTGTGGAACCTTCAAGATTAAACGTTGCATTAGGAGAAATGCAGTTATTGATACATAAAATGAAACTACAAAAAGGTCACTTAAGTGTTAAAATTGCTTGTCATAGACACTGACCTGATGCAGATTTTGTGCAACATTGTGACAGTAGTCAGGGTAATTAGATATTTAGCTTATTAACATTACTTGTTCTAACATATAATTAGACCTATAGTCTGCTGCTCTGTTAGCAGCTCTGTGAGGCTGTTCTTATTTGCTAACATTTGCTAATTAGAAGATAACACAAAGTGCAGCTGAGGCTGATGGAAATGTCATTAATGCTCTGGGAACTTGGCCATAAACCGTGACAGACTTAATTTTTTATTTTTGCCTCAGGATGTTGCTAAATGAGAAATTAGAGGATGACCAAAGTAATTTTAATTTATCTCAAATGCAACATAAATGTCTAAGCCAACTTTATCACAATCCGGGCAATAGCTGTCAAGATACTTTACTTAAAACCAAAGAAAGTGGTGTGATGTTTAGTGGGAATGTTAGCAGGATATCATGTGGGGGTCATTAATGTTTCTATAAAATTATCAAATAAAGCTAAGAAAGAGTAGCTGCACATTTTTGCATCAGCTGTATATGAGCCACACCAGCTGCTTGGGCCAGAGTCATTTAAGACAGATGATCTCACCTATGGTAAACCACTTGTCTGTTCCCTCATCAGCCTCCTAGCTTTCATATCTTTTTTATGAGCTTACATACCTTCGGGCTTGGGGAAATGCTTCACCATTATAGAGAAGGGAAGATGGCTTGCTTAAACTTTGTCTATGATTAATACTGTATGAAATTTGTAAGCACTGTGGTGGAGAGACATTTAGAGACTCAACACTGCCTAACAGAGCAATCTGTATAACGACTTTTACGTCTAACCTTATTGAACCCCATTTGTTTCTGAAAAGTCAACTCTGTGAACAGTCTGTCTCTTGACATTGACATTTTCCTTTATATTGCCCCAGTCATTTGTCCCACTCCTGGAGCAAATCAAACTGCTTTAGACTTTCCTGTTCTTTTGAAGTGTGATCAATAATCTCTTCTCTTTTTTTCAAAGCGTGGACTTAGATGGAGTGTTTCAGCGCCAGTGCATTACCTGTAACCTCATAGATGGATGCCGTTTCTATAAAGCCGTTTTCAGCCCCAATCAAACCCACTTTACACTCTACTGTTTGGGTAAATCACCCACGCACGTGCATATTTATACACATACAGGCTTGCATTGCTCAGACAGTTGGTTTTATAATGTCAATTTGAAAAATCCACAGGCCCGGGAATCCCTAAAGTGACGGTTCACAGTACAAAGGAACCCTCCAGTGAGTGTTAGATCTTCTTGTCTCAGTAATGGTAAAGTAATACACACATATACACATACACACCGGCTGTCTGCAGTTTCCCCAGACAGCCTACAGAGAGCAATACATTCAAGCAGAGCCTAAGTGTAAATCCATTACTGTCATGCTTGTGAACACTGCCCTCTGCTTGTGGCTCTCAGTTAGAGCCATTTATGTGAAGATGATATGGAACCAGGTGGCATGCTGCGGCTGTCTTGATGGGGGAAAAACATTAAGACAGTATTGGGGGGGGGGGGTTTGTTTGTCTTTTAATCTCCACAGGGTATGTCGTCTTGGAAGATAACAGCCGTCTGTCTAAAGCTCTGGAGGACAAACGACTCCCTGAGACTCTGTTCAGGACACTCTCAGCAGATAACCATGGTACCGCAAAGACACCGCTGCACTTATTTGTTAAACTCTGTTTGAAGAAGTATACTTAAGCAATCAGTTAATATCATTAGAAACAATGGAGCACTGGCAGAACAAGAATCTCAGCCTGGAAGGGACAACTGTAGTTAAGTATTGACCAAAGCAGTAATTCGTTTTAATTGTTTGTGAGTGATAGTAAAAATGTCCTTCGGTTGGGATGTAATTAGTAACTAAAAAAATAAATGCAGACAAATGTGTTTCTTCAAGCCCCGTTTCCTTTCTGTAGATCTGCACCTGAAGCTATCTCTGCCTCAGGGGTATGAGGCCAACCTGCACCCTCTCCTCATCATTGTGTAAGTATCATTAAACAAGCTTGATAAATGTCAGCTGCCATTTGTTTTGCAACCTGTGACCCCTAATCTTTTGATCGCTCGTCCGAGACTAACAGATTTCGCCACACTTGCTGATCTTATTCCTCTTGTTGTTCAGAGATGGCATTCCTGGCAGTCAGTCTGTAACGGAGGAGTTTGCCCTCGACTGGCCTCAGGTCTTCTCCAGCATGCACAATGTGGCCTTGGCCCGGGTGGATGGCAGGAGCGGGGTTGGCCGTGGACAGAAGACCACTGCTGTGGATCCGCGCAAACTTGGCTCAATGAGAGTCAAAGATTATCTGGCAGTTATAGAGTCAGTCCAATTATGCTAAAACAGAAGCATTTATAGATTAAATATAAAAACAAATCTTGGTAGTTGAAAAACTAAAGGTCTTTTACGTTGTTTCCGCAGGTTGTTAATGCAGCTGCCTTATATAGACGATCGCCGGATGGCCCTCTATGGAAAGGTTATGGCACTTTTCATTTTAGACATTTATTTCCTTTGGATGAAACTCATCGCAGATATAATTGATGTTAACACGTTTCATTTTCTCAATACAGGCATTTGGTGGTTATTTAACTCTCAAGATGTTGGCAGCAACAGATAAGCTCTTCCAGTGCTCAGCTGCTGTGGCACCAATAACTGACTTCAGGCTTTACAGTGAGCAGAGATCTTGTCATTAACTATTCATGTAACCGGGCTACGAAAATTGTGTCACAGCTCAGAGGCTGTTAATTTATCAGAGAAAAAATTTTCTACTGTTTGAAGGTGCTGCATTCTCAGAGAGGTACCTAGGACTTCCTGCAAAGGAGGAACATGCTTACTTGGTGAGACTCTAAAGTTAGTCTAGAACTGAGACATTCAGGAGTCTCAGTGTGTTTTGATGGGTTAAGAGATAACTTGAAGTTGATTGCAAGTTAATCACTAATAACTAAACCATTTTACCAAGTTGTTAATAACAATTTATGGTCATTTTTGAGACTTTAGTTTGCAGAGCTGTTGAATTGTACTGTGTTCCCTCACTGATTTATGAATGGTGCGAAATATTATAAATACATTGATGATAGAATTGTCCTGAACAAAAAACCACAGCCTCATGTAAGATTTCAAACTTGAATAACCACCCTTTAACTTTTTACCCTATTAAGACGACATTTAACGACCTCACCAATAACCTTAATTATGAGTTTTGACATTTCAGTATATGATATGTATCAATAAATACATGATTTGATGACCATTAGATTAGTTTTTACTGTTTGTTTTTTTCAAAGATAGCCGTCAAGACCACCCTCACTTACTTCTCATATAGACACAGTAATTTTGCTATGTAAGCAACCCTGAAATATGACAGAAACCCAGAAACTGATTGTTCGGTTCAGAAAAGAGCTTAGGTCGTTTAAGGGTTACTTCTAGTCTACTTTCAAGGGGTAGAGAGTTAAACCAATACTAAACATTGAAACTTTTTTTTGTCAAGGAGGGATTTACTGCGGAGCCAGTGTGATAGACTGCTATTATTTCGCTTAGGTGTACCCAATATCTCATCCCCTTTTGCAATCTTTTCAGACTGCCTCCATGCTGGAGGAGGTTAACAAGCTGAAAGATGAGAACTTCCTCATTCTGCATGGAACTGCAGACGGTGAGATCATGTTCATTTTATGAAAAATGTGACAGCTATATTTTTGAGGGGTAAATTTTCCTTACATTATTTGTGGGTTTGTGTGTATTCATCCAAAGCAAGAGTACACTTCCAGCACAGCGCTGAGCTCCTGAGCCGTCTGGTAAAGGTGGAGGCCAACTACTCTCTGCAGCTGTACCCAGATGAAGGCCACATCCTGAGAGAGCCCCGCAGCATCAAACACTTCCAGCGGACAGTGGTGAACTACCTCCAGACCTGCTTGAAGCACAGGCCCCTCCTAGATTCCATAGAGGATGAAGAGGAGGAAGATAACTGAGCCCAGCGTTCCCCTTTCTTTCTTCTGAAGGGACACTCTAAGGATTGTATGCCATCTAATGCATTACCTTGAGTCGGATATCAGGCGCAAGAGCACAGGAGTGGGGACCAACCGCATCAGATCACCTCTTATAACTTCTGGAAACATTGATGTACTGTATAATGTGTTGCACAGTTCCTGCTGTTTTAATGTATGTTTGAGGCCCTATTTGTTTACAAAATTCACTTTAGAAGATGTGGACTACTAGACAGCTAATGATTCTGCTGAGAGTTTACAAAGATTTTAAAACATGCATGTCGTAATGGCTGCATGATGTGGATTAGTTTACATTGCATTTTGGGTGTTTTGCTGATTTTAAATCTTGCCTGCAAAGGCAAAATCTGCCAACAGCCGGGAATACACGACGCACTTTAAAGGAAACTCAGTGTAAGAGATGAATCAGCCTTGCATGTTTAGTGATTTGCATAAAATGCCGTTAAAAGGCTTAAAATCACCCCATCTGAACGAGTCGAGTCTTACAAAACCAAATATTTGGGACAGCTGTGATGCAAGATGTCTGCATCACAAAAGTTAAGTTACAACACAAGCTGTCACCACTGGTCACTGAGCTATGCATACTCTGCACAGTATTTGAGGTTTCACTGTAAAATCAGTTATTTCAAGTTCTTTTTTTATGTAGTGTGTTCCCGGCTTAAATAAACTAAGATAAGGATCATTTTTAGTGTGCCAAATACATTTTGTGGACTTTATCCACTAGTTTTGTTTGCATTTTGTGATTATGAATGACTTTGAGGCTGAGCGTATTTATACTAAATGCTCCAGTTTAAGAATGAAAACAACTGTAGGCCTGTGTACTGTATTTGGAAGTGCAGTACATTTCTGTTTTGATACATTTTAACCATTTCTTGTGTATTGCACAGTTAAACTATTCCTTGAAACAAACTGTTGAGCCATTATGTCACAGTCCACAGATGCTGGGCCTGACCATCAGTCTGTCAACCATGCATGCAGTTGGTATGAAAAGAATGCCATTGATTGTAGACAACCAGCTATTCCTTTCCCCATAAATCCTTGAAAATAAAGTTTCCCATTTTACAGTGAAAATACATTTTTCTTTCTTTGCTTGTAATGAGGAAGTAAGCGCAGCGATAAAGGGGATGAAGAGTGGAAAGCAGGTTGTTCCAGATTACACACATGTGGGGGGTATGGAAGAAGACTGGGAGAGAGGGCAGTGTGGAGTATTTCTAATGTTAGGGAGTGAGAGGATCCTGGAGGAAATGAGAATAGCTACTGGTATAGAGTTTAAAGAACATGGGTAGTGTAGTGTATTGTAAAGTAACTGCAGAGGGATAAAGCTGATGAGCTACACCATGAAGACATGAGAAGGCTAGATTTAGAAGAGAGGTGACGATTAGTGAGCAGCAGTATGGCTTCATGCAGAGAAAGAACAGTACAGATGACATGGTTGATCTCAGATTGTTGCTAGAGAAGAATAGAGGAGGTCAGAAGGAGTGCTTTTGTGAATCTGGAGTAAGTATATGACAGACAGGGACTATGGTACTGCATCTGGAAGTCAATAGTGGGAAAGAAGCATTTGAGGGTGGTGAAGAACACATGAAGACAGCGAGACAGTGGTGAGGTATGTAGCAGGAGTGATAGATAGTTTAAGGTGGGGTGGGGTGGGATTACTTCAAGGATTGGCTTTTTGTTTGCAGTGGTGTTGGATAGGTTGACAGATGAGGTCAGGAAGGATGAAGTGGGAAGGATGGAAGCAGGAAGGGTGTTTGAATTATGATGTTCAAAGACGACACTGTGATCTGTCTTGAGAGTAGTGAGCAGGTGGAAGAGAGCCTGGAGAGGTGGAGGTATGCCCTGAAGAGAAGAAGAATGAAAGCCAGTATAAACATGACAGTATAGGTGTGCATGAATGGGAGGGTAACAGATTGAAATTTAAAGATGCAAAGAGCAGGAAGTGAAGCTAGATGAGTTTAAATAACTTGGGTCAACCACCCAGAACAACAGACTGTGCATGAGATGGGTGAAGAGAAGTGCAGGCAGGATGGAGCAGTTGGAGATGAGTGTCGGGATGATTTGTGACAGAAGAATAGCAGCAAGAGTAAACAGGACAGCTCAGGTAAAGTAGTTCGGAGACAAATTTGAGAGGCAAGGTTGAGATTATTTTTTATACACCTGTAGTGAGGAATGCTGGGTACAGTGGATAAAGGATGTTGAAGCTGGAGCTCCCAGGAAGGAGGAAATGAAGAATACCACAGAGGAGACTCATGGGTAAAAGGAGGACATAGCACAATGCTAGGGTTGGGGTAGCTATAGGTAGATGTGGGAACCTTTAAAGGAGGCAGTCAAATGAGAAAAATCACACTATGTTGCTGTTGTCCTTTTATCTGAATACCACTTATTAACATTGTGAAGACTTAAATGTTAAAGTCAAAAAGTCAAAGTCAAAGTCAACTTTATTTGTCAATTCTGCCACATGTACAGGACATACAGAGAATAGAAATTTCGTTACTCTCAAACCCTAGATGAAATAGCAATGAACATTTAAATATAAGAGAGTGATTAAAAAATGCAAATAAAATAATTAAAAAGTAAAAATTTAAATAAATACAATACAAATTAACAAGAAAGCTATACAATATACAATATACAGTATTCAGGTAAGGGTAAATGACATTGAGTGTAAACCAGGCAGAGTAGTGCAAATAGGCAAATAGTGCAAATGGAGATTTAGTAATGTACAGTAAGAGATAGTATAACAACAAAGTCTTATGAGGTGGTGGCAGTCCAATGCTCCACAAAGTGACTGGTAACTGGTGCAGGCCAGTGAGTGAGTCAGAGTGTGTGTGTGTGTGTGTGTGTGTGTGTGTGTGTGTGTGTGTGTGTGTGTGTGTGTGTGTGTGTGTGTGTGACAGAGTTCAGTGAGACCATGGAGGAGAAGAGGGGAGAGGGGGCAGAATCGGGAGGGAGTTAAGCTTCCTGACAGCCTGATGGATGAAGCTGTCCTTCAGTCTGCTGGTCCTGGCCTGGAGACTCCGCAGTCTCCTCCCTGACGGCAGCAGCTTGAAGAAGCTTTGCATTGGGTGTGTGGGATCAGCCGCTATGCAAAGGGCTTTTTTAGTGAGTCGGGTGCTGTAAATGTCCTGGAGGGAGGGGAGAGAGACACCAATGATCCTCTCTGCAGCTCTCACTATGCGTTGGAGGGTTCTATGACAGGACGCATTGCAGGCTCCAAACCACACAGTGATGCAGCTCGACAGGATGCTCTCGATGGTGCCTCTGTAGAAAGTGTACATGATGGGGGCTGGTGCTCCTGCTCTTCTTAGTTTGCGGAGAAAGAAGAGACGCTGCTGTGATTTCTTGGCCAGTGCTGTGGTGTTGTACGTCCAGGAGAGATCCTCTGTGATGTGCACACCCAAGAACTTGGTGCTGCTCACTCTGTCCACAGACGCTCCGTCAATGGTCAGAGGAGCATGTTGGGTGTGCATTCTCCTGAAGTCCACAACAATCTCCTTCGTCTTCTCCACATTCAGAGAGAGATTGTTGTCAACACACCACGTGGCCAGGCGTCTCACCTCACTTCTGTAGTCGGTCTCATCCCTGTTGCTAATGAGACCCACCACCGTTGTGTCGTCCGCAAACTTGATGAAGAGGTTGGAGCTATATGATGGAGTGCAGTCATGGGTCAGCAGAGTGAAGAGGAGGGGGCTCAGCACACATCCCTGCGGGGCCCCCGTGTTTAAAATGATGGTGCTGGATGTATTACTGCCGACCCGTACTGCTTGAGGTCTTCCGGTGAGGAAATCCAACAGCCAGTTGCACAGTGAGGTGTTGAGCCCCAGCTGGACCAGTTTTTGAGTGAGCTGTTGGGGGATTATAGTGTTGAATGCTGAACTGAAATCTATGAACAGCATTCGAACATATGAGTCTTTTTTGTCCAGGTGTATGAGTGCATGGCAAACATAAGTATATGTTACTGTAGCCTCACAAAAAAGCTCTTTAACTGCATCTGAACAATAGGAAGGATAAAGATCATTTTAGAAGAAAAATCCTTCAATTTGTTCGATTTGTCAGATTAAGCTAAATAATTGCGCGGTTTTATAATGTCAGTGTTTGTGAACAGAGCCTGATATTCAGCCCTCGTCACAGGTTGAAGGAGAATCTCTATCCAATGAAAATAACCTCAACGGTATGTAAACCAATCAGATGCCTTTACGTAAGTGCGCCGATCCAGCCCATTGTCCAATCAACGCTGTTTGTAAATGCGGGCCTGAATCCCTCTTCAACCTTCTGCTTTCTGGAGGGGCACCTTCAACCAGGTCCGCGGTGCACTGGCAGCGGCTGTCTTAGTTGTAAAGAATAACTGGAAATAAGACTTTTAGACAGACACAATGTCGTTCCTCACTGTCACCAGGCTAGCGCCCAAACTACTTAATTCAAAGGTAAGAGAAACAGAATGAGCCTCGATGCCGCTTTCTTGGTTAAATCTGTGGACGTTTCCTTTAAGCTAACGTCGGGTTTGGTAGCTAACAGGCTAGCTTAGCCCTGTCAACCACATTGTGAAATGCAATTGGCCGAGTTTTTTGCAATTTGCTTAAACACTGACAAGAACTTTGATCATAGTAATGTATGGACCCTGTTTTTCGTAGATATTATTCAGAGACAGAAGCCGTGTTCTGTTTGACAGCTCGTATCTTGTTAGCTAACGGTAGCGCATGAATCATTGCACTCATGTTGGCCTTGTAGTGTCATAACTGTGGTATGTTGTCCAACCAGCACAGAGCAGACTCTTAACTTTACGCTACGAGTTTCTACTATTTGTAGTATAGCGTAATAACATTAAATTGTACTTTCTTTTAAATTCACTTTAAACTCTGTGTTTATTCACCATCGCAGTTGATCTTCATATTAAGATTTTAACCAACCATATAATGCTTATGTTTAAAATACAGCTGAATAGCCGGTATAAATCATTTTTCATAAATCAATTTTTATGTAATCAGGTTAGGTCCACTGAAAAGACCTCTCTTAAAATAAGAGCTATGAAGAGGCAGTCAGCAGACAATTACAGCGGAAAAAAGCTGCAAAAATCATATAATAAAACTTTATGATATCTAAAGGTAGAGATCATACTACTTACAAGGTAGAAGGGTGCATACCTTTGGAACATCTGGGGTTAAGAGGTGAAGTATTTATTATGTTGTGTGGTTAATAATATAATAGTTATGGGATGGTTTGAAAGCTTTACAAATGAATACCATAAGATAGCTTTTAATTCATGACGGGAAGGAAGTTCATTCAACCTTTTCAAAAAGAGCAGTGATGAGTATAAAATGTTGTATATTAGACGTGGTTTAACTGCAGAAGTATTTATAGGTACACCCCACAATCTTGAAGATGTCCATGGTCAAGGACAGGCATGAAGGTTGACTACAGTGGAGGAAGTCAGGGTTCTTTAATTATAAACAGTTTTATTTTCCCTTAAGTGAAAGTGTTTTGTAAGGGCATATAGCCATTTTTATTTTCTGCCTTTAAAACTCAGATTTGGCTGCTTGGAAAATGTTAAAGGTAGATGAAGCATAGTCATACTCTGAGCTAGGACAATTAGGTATTCATTAAAATGATTACATTGACAACTAGAGATCCCCTGTGGTGTTCTGTTTCTAATGGTAAAATTGCATGATTGATGATATAATCCCATCAGCAGCAGTCTGGGTTTTGTCTGTGAGGTTGGATATTAACCAGTTAAATGTGGCTTTATCTTGACATGGAGACAGAAGTAAGATTTATGGTTTATGAAATGGGCAGGGCACATTTAATATCTTATGTTTTTATAAATATCCAACATATCCAGTTGCATTTGGAAGAGCATATTGCTGTAATGTCCATTGAAAAAAATGTGATTATTTGAACAGATAAATGACTTTGTTTTAATTAAATCATTTAAAATATGCTTTGGCCAGCCTGTCAATCTTAAAGTACCCTTCCAGTGACCTTAGTCTACTGCTTTACTCCAGTGACCTCTCAGTATGAACTACTTGGTTGCCATATCAAGTCAAGTCTCCTACTACTGAAATAATAGAGATAATTTTTCAGTCATGGCGACTAAGTAGTGTCTCTCTTTCTTTGAAATCTCTATCATATGTGGGGACCTCACCTATGTCACAGTTACCTTTCTCTCTTATCATTTGTAATCTTTGCTCTGGAGATTTATTAGTAAGCTGTAGTTGCATAAGAACGTATGTGTCTGAACTATGAAAGTCATGTGATTTTTAGTAACACAATGAAGTCTTATAAAGGAGAGTCTCATGATTTATTTTTTTCTTGCTTCACATCATTTCATCTTTTGAAAAAGGGGATTGTTTTAAGTACCTCTAGATTTAAATGTCATTAAAATGTGTATTCCTTATACCAAGATGTCTGTTTTGATTTGTTTGTCCATAGAGAGGGTGGCTTTGTTGCTAATCACTCAAGTATCATGTGTTTCTTCTAAACACAGCCTCCGGAGGGGTTGCCTTTTTGTGTGGAGTACTTGCCATAGTTGCTCTTTAACCCTGGCTGATGGACAGTTGGGAGTGAGTGAGTTTAACTGGTGCTCTATATTTAAGACACTGAGCTGTTACATAATCTCCCCGATGCTCAGCTGGGTAAACTGTGTGTGTAGTGACGCACCCTACCTTTTTGTTTCGCTGAGCCTTGATGGTCCTGATTATTCAAAACGGTTGTGGTTATAAGGAGTAACTGTCTCCTGCCCATTGATAATCTACTGATATGTTTAAATGAACACACAGGAGTCGCATTTCACTAGTGAGCAAGACAGCCAGCTGAACTTCTCAATACTATCAATGAGTTTCCATTAAGAGTACTTTCATAAAAACTTTTTTTTTTAATTAATGCCTTGACATGAAAGGAAGGAGGCATCTTTTCCTAGTTTGTGAGTAATTAGGTTGCTTCACTCTGGATTTGCCCCTTGGATACATGTAATGGCTGGTTTACATTTTACCAACAGTTAGATCTGAAAGAATAAGACTAGATGTGCTTTTCCTGGCTTTACAGGACCAGTCTGATTGTTTTACACCAGCATTAACATTGTGAAAAAAACAAACTAGAAATGACACACGAGCGTGAATAATTTGTTTATTATAATGAGATTGTGGTGTGAGGTTTTTAGAAAAAGTGCACACTGTGCTGTTTGAAAGAGGTGGGGTAATATTTGTGACTTGGAACATCTCCACAGTATTGGCAGATAACACAAAGCCCCAGTTTGTGATCCGATTTTTTTTTTTTTTGGCCAGGTTGTCAGACTTTGAATGCACCTGAAACCTTCAGGTGCAGAATGCCCTGAAATGGCTGTCACTAGTGGCCTTTGTTGCAGGCCATGTACTGTGAACTACCCAGTTATAAGTGTTGTTGTTTTTTTAACTCTAAATTTTGGGCAAGTTTGAGTGGCAGTTATAAAACGATGAGGATGAAAATGGAGAAACTACTCTGAATAACTGCTTAGTTTAGTGAAAGCTATGTGTTATGCTACAAGGTACACTTTAATAGGTAAAATGCTAGAAAGAACCTGTAATTATATGTATTAGGCATGCACCAGTACAGAAAACAAACATTGTTACTGAAAATATGGTGCTCTACACTGTTATCGTCATATTAAAAAAATAAGATGGCATTTACCAACATCAGTAGCCGATATGTATTTGGTACCATGTAATGGTTAGTGTTCAGAAATTGTTTGATGAAGAGCAGGAATGGAAATGGGCTTGTGCTTGTAACAATCAGTGTAATATTGGTGTAGCACCAGTCTTGCACAAGGATACATTAACATTTGGAGGAGCCTCTAACCGAACCACTGACCTTCCAATTAGTAGCGCTACCTCCTGAGTGACAGCCATGCTAGTGCTGTGGACAAAACAAGCATACGGTATTATATAAATATAATACTGTTTGCTTGTAGTGTAATGTTTTTTTCTGGACCACAATAAGAACAGTTGTTACTGTGGGAAAGAGAAAAAAATTATTATAGAAAATGTTTTTTTTTTCCTGTGTAAAAGTTTCTGTACACTTGGTAAGAACACGGTGATTCGTTTAACATGTATATTGCTTACTACAGAGAAAGAGTTGGAGCCATTTCACTCACAGACTGATTGCAGTATTATCCTTAGAAATGTTTTGTCGCTTTTAAGGTCCTCCAAGGTTGTTTCATTTTAAATACAAGCAGTAGGTAGTCTAGAAATTCTGTTATTACTATAATGTTGTTTTGTTGTACTAACAATCCAAATTGTATTTCCTAATATGTTCTGCAGAATGCCTCTTTCCTATTTGTGGCTGCCAGAAATGCCAGCGCATCAACAACAGTAAGTGCATTTAATTTACTCCACTGTTTTCTGCTTGTTTTATATAGCTGTTCTGTAGTTTTACTGTTTGTGTTAACAACCTTTGGAAGAGACACTGGTTCTTACTCTGTGGTCTCTGTGAAGATATTGACATTTGTGGAGCAATAAATCATTTTTTTTCCTGAAATGTTTGCATAAAGTTTGTTTAACCACAGGTCACAAGGGAATGTAGTCTATTTTAAGGCTGAATGTTTATTCAAGGGCATTAAAGAGTAAACATCGTCTTTTACAGAATCTGAAGGATGTCCTCTCAGACCTCATTCCTAAAGAACAGACCAGGATCAAGAACTTCAAACAACAGTATGGGAAAACCAACATAGGGCAGATTACTGTAGACATGGTAAGTGGCGGAGATTTTTGCACACGTTTAGTGAGCTGAATAAAATAAGACCCTCACACAAGCGAGTCACTGAGCTGGATTCCTCAGATCGATTATATTAATTCAGGGAGGGCTTTACCTTGATGCAGATTAGCTGTGGCATGTTAGCTGCACATAATCCATGTAGGCCTGCCTGGTCTTGTTTACTGTGCCAGGTATCACTGTTCGGTCATCTCCCTCAAAGGTCACAAATTGTGCTGCTTCCTGCCAACAGGGATATTTGAGCTGGCACTTGCACTTTCTCTCTCGCACGCACGCACGCACGCACGCACGCACGCACGCACGCACGCACGCACGCACACCACTGCAACAAATCTATCCTCTTCCATCTATCAAACACTGCATCTAACTTGTTGCATTGTAGATTTAAGTTGAGCTTCATGTGTCACGGCAATAATGCATTCAGTGTCTATTAACTTATTATCCTGTGTGCAGAATTACAAACCTGAATAGTATTTAGGATGTTTCTTCCTGCCTTTATAAAGACATTTGGTGGACACTGATAGCAAAAGCAAAGAGGTGAGCTTCTGAAATGGTCTACTGATAAAAATAATCAGTAGATAAAATGTTTTAAAGTCCAGTATAGCGTAACTTTGTTACTACAAACACACACGGCTGTTTATATATATTATGGGCAAGACAATTTTCTGAATGTCATTCCATGTTTTTGTTTGTTTTCATCCATAGGTCTATGGGGGTATGAGGGGAATGAAGGGTCTGGTGTATGAAACCTCTGTGTTGGATCCTGAGGAGGTCAGTATCAGAGCTACAGAGAATACACTGATATATTATTGCAGATCTATTAGTGCCTGCGTTTGTTGGTACATTTGTATTTTTAAAAAAAAAGAAGGGGGGGGGGGGTTTGCAAGACAGAGGTGCCACACTAGGTTTGAGGTTGTTTAGAAACAGAACGAGTCAGTACTGCAAAGTAGTGCAGGTCAATATGGCCAAAAATATTTAGCCCGTTATATATTTGAAAATTTGCGATAACCATACAACTGACGTTATAACTGATGCAAGACAAAATATTTTACAACTCCATACCTCAAAACCCTGCATAACTTTATTTTCACTTAAAAAAGCAGCTGTTTTTTATGTGCATTAAAGCCATGTACAAATTTAACAGTGCAAACGCAAATTCCTTGCTGACAGTTTAACCAAAAGGCATTTCCAGTGGAAATGGGCCAACGTATCCTCAGCATAACCATGCATAATATCCACAAAAGTTAAAAGAGGTGCTTTGCAACATGAAACTGCAGTGTGCCAAATAAATAAGTCAAATGCGTACTTTTCAGACCATAAGGTGCACGGGATTGATTATAAGGCAGATTAAGCGAAACAAAACAGTCAGATAGCCTTGAGTTTAAAATCCGCTTCATACGCATAAGTGCCACACACACAATACGGTAAAATTATGTTGAAGCACTGTACGTATTACTCCACGAGGCTCCTGACTACGGTACTCTTAATGTTCCGACAATCCATCAAGCGGTGCGGCTTTTTAGTATGACTGGTAAGCTTCAACATTTTTTTGACAGTTTTCTGAGCGCTGTGTACCGCATAAAATTGGTTTGAGGTCAGTACGCACAACCAGAATTCATACAAAAGGCACACCGGATTGTAAGGTGCATTGTCAATTTTTGAGGAAATTAAAGGCTTTTAAGAGCACCGTATAGTCTGAAAAATACAGTAATAAGGACGGCCCGCTTACATGTTCTACAAAACACTTTGCTTTGGTGGCTATCTGACGGACAAAAATCAAACCAGTTCCACATCACTGAAGTTGAACCATTTTTATAAACCAATTCTGGTTCATCTGTTTCATTCAACGATCTGCTTTCGCCCTTCTCATTCTCTGTCGCCGCCACGCTTTTTCCACCATGTGTGTATGAAAATAAAGGCACTGCGCATGCGCGTTTTACCCATATTCTGTCACGATATTTAATTTTCTTATCATTGCCCAACATTACTGTGAACAGTATATTGTATATTATAGCTTGAAATTCAGGTTAATCTATATTAGAGATTAATGGTTGCTCTCTGCTCACGTTCAACATCGATGACAAAAGCGCAGAGTGCATAGTGTAAGTTCTCATAGCAGTGACCACTTGCTGCTCTGTGCGGAGAGTTCTTGGAAGTAATGTAGAAAAGGCAGCAGCCAGAAAGCTGCACTGGCATGACATGATATCTTAAATTTAAATCAGTTAAGGTTTTTGAACAAACATGTTATCAGTCAGACTCTAAACACAAAAAGCACAAGGTATTATTATGGTAAGCTTTTTTTCTGTTATTTTACTCTTAGCTGCATTAGCATTCCCTGTAGGCACTTGAGTTGATTGCTTTCTGGCCAAAGCTGAGGCACTCTGAGGCATTGAATCATCAATATTCATTGGTAGAGATGCAGCTTATATTAGCAGCTTGCCAGCACTCAATTGATTGTGCATTTGATGATAACAGGAATATGTAGCTAATTATCACAAATAACATTTACTTCAACATCTTCTCTCCCCTCTCATCTCTACTTTGATAATCAGGGCATCCGCTTCAGGGGCTACAGTATTCCAGAGTGTCAGAAGCTGCTGCCTAAAGCTCCAGGAGGTGAGGAGCCACTGCCCGAGGGTCTTTTCTGGCTGCTGGTCACAGGACAGGTCCCAACCGAGGAGCAGGTGAGTCGATGCAAGAAGTTATTGTCGTAAAATGTTGTTGCCTACTGGAGTTTCAGTGAGCAGCTATCTGTCATGGTATGTCAGATGCTGTCAAATCTCTTCAGAATGCTTCATCAAAACTGAATATTCTTGCAGTGCAGTAAATAAGGTGACTTTGGCACCTGGATCAGTTAAGGTACCAAATACGTGAATCATGACATTTTCTTTTGCATCATGGAAAGGTGAATAACAAGATGCTTGGCGTGTGTTCAGTTCAAGTGTATTTATGTAATGACAGATACAAATGTACAAAGGCTCAAGGCACATTAAATTTTAACCTTGGTTCTTCTCAAAGTGCAAACTGCCATCCTTGTTAAAAAATAAATAAATTCCGTGGCCTTGTCAAGGAAAAAATTTATATAGTAATCTTTAACTCAGAAATGTCTTAATTTCATTCGTTTCTAGTTATCCTCTACATTTAATTTTTCTTTAAGTTCACAATAAAAGAAATGGTAGCTTAACAGTAGTTTAAAAGCTAACTCAGTGAAAAACTGACAAATACACACAAACAACCAACTGAAGTGATATATTACACTAAATGTCTTGACGTGAGCATTTCTCTTGTGCAGCCTTTAAAAATATATTTGCGCTGAGTAACCAAAATTTTGAGAATCACTTAAGGCTCAAAAAAAAAAACAACCCACCCTTGAGCAAGAACCTGTTTGCAGTGGGGAGTAAAAAAACAGGCTCTGTGTGTGTGGCAGTCTGCCTTGATTGGTTGGGTTGAGGAAAGCGAAGATGAGCATTTTACAAACCAAATGACACAACAATAATAACCTCTGGGCAGGTTGGTAGGGCCAGTCACTGTTGATGAAATGCATGCAGTTTTAAACTCAAAGATTTGCAATTTTTGCAGAAAAAGGTACAGGGACAGAGAGGACAGAACAGAATGCACAAACTACAAGAAAGAAAATAGAAGCAAATGACATACAATACTATAATAAATAAATGCCTGCAGAGTGAAATACAGAACAGCACAAGACAGGTGCTCTGTGAGTTTAGAGGTCTCAGCAACATAGGCCTATGTAGCAGCAAGAGTCAGAATCAACTAAGCCAGCTCTAATTGTATCCATCAATCCATCCATCAATTTGCTTCCACTTTTCCTTTTCAAGTTTGCGGGTGGCGCTGGAGCCTATGCCAGCTGTCATAGGGCGAGAGGTGGGGTACACCCTGGACAAGTCGCCAGTCTGTCACAGGGCTAACACACAGAGACAGACAACCATTCGCGCTCACATTCACTCCCGCATTCACACCTATAGGCAATTTGGATTAATCAATTAACCTATCCCCCTAATTGTAATCATCAGTATTTAGTTTTTTGTACAGCGTCTGCCGCTGAAATATAAAAGCTACTTACGTTAATTTAAAAGCTCTGAGAAGCACAAGTAAGGCTGAGTGAAGTTTTCTATATGGAGCTGTGAGAATTTTAGAAAGTAGATACAAGAATAAGCTTGATTTTTACAGGGAATCAATAACCAAAGTCAATATCTAAGAAAAACTGTTTCTGAAATTTGGCGTGTATAAACTAGAGGTTGTATCTTGTTTTTACAACTGAGAAACAAGACACAATCTATAGGGATTTTATTG
The DNA here is from genome assembly GCF_057382275.1 of Copadichromis virginalis. NCBI lineage: Eukaryota > Metazoa > Chordata > Actinopteri > Cichliformes > Cichlidae > Copadichromis > Copadichromis virginalis. The sequence goes on from NC_140637.1 coordinate 30,189,913, forward strand.
CTGCCAACTATCTCCTTACAGAATGATATGAGGACAACCTATGCTCCTTTCAAATGCTTGCAACTTTCAAGCGCACCTCTCTATCTGTTCTTCCTGCGTCTCATATCTGCTCAAATCAGCCAAGGAGGAAATGTTTATTCTCAACACACATTTGTCTCCTTATTGATCGAAGAGTTTTCTGAGATTTCTGCCTCATCTATTTATTTTGTGTCCATCTTTCTTTCCAGGTGAACTGGGTGTCCAAAGAGTGGGCAAAGAGAGCAGCACTTCCCTCTCATGTTGTCACCATGTTGGATAATTTCCCCACAAATCTGCACCCCATGTCCCAGTTCAGCGCTGCCATTACAGCTCTGAACAGTGAGAGCAGCTTTGCACGGGCCTACTCTGAGGGAGTCCACAAGTCCAAGTACTGGGAGGTGAGTTTACACCCATACCTTTTTTTGAAAAATATGGACTAATAGAAATTTTTTTTTTTTTTTTTTTTTTGCTCAAGAGACTGAATCACTTTAGACACAAGAACGCTTTCAGTTTGGTTTCATGTGGTCTTGTTGTGTAATTTATCTTTTTTTTTTTTTTTTAAAGTTTATCTATGAAGATTCTATGGACTTGATTGCCAAGCTCCCCTGCATTGCTGCCAAGATCTACCGTAACCTGTACCGTGAAGGCAGCAGTATCGGAGCTATCGACTCCAACCTCGACTGGTCCCACAACTTCACCAACATGCTGGGCTACAGTGATCCTCAGTTCACTGAGCTTATGAGGCTCTACCTCACTATCCACAGGTGCAACTTAAGATGCCTTTTTACATAAAACAAGTTGGATTTAATCTTATTTTTTTTCTAGTAACACTTGAATCAAAGTCTTGCCTTTTTAATCTAAGAATTAGAGATGTTAAGTCAGATGTCGAAAAGATGAGAATGAAACTCGCAAACCTATCTGGAGTTAGACAGCATGACATTATGTCACTACTTGGTTTGATTGATTAATGATGAGGATGATAGGTTTGTTTTTTTTTGTTTTTTTTCATCATCTGACCATCAAAACTAACCAAACTATTACAAACAGAAGCAGTAGTTCTCAGGTATAACACAGCCTGAGGTAACTACCTACAGGTTTCCTAAAGTGACCTTAAATTTATTTAGCATGACCTTTTTCTTTTTTTTTTTTCTCAAGCTTAGTTGAATTAGTTGCTTAATCCAGGTGGAAGGAACTGCAAATGTAATGACTGTTTCTCCAATTTTAATATGGACAGAAGCAAAAACTCTTCCCAGACTTTTTGGTTGATGTAGGTCAGTTAAGTAAGATGGGAGCCGACTGAGAATAGTATTGTAAATAGGAATATATATATATATATAGTAGTAGGGCTGCACGATTAATCGTTAGAAAATCGCGATCTCGATTCATACTTATGTGCGATCTCATTTCCAAATGACAACAATTTAAAAAAGAAAAAGAAGAAAAAAGATGACGATTGTACCACATTTTGATCCATCCGGGATGTAATCTGCATGAAAACAAGCGCTCACTCTTCCTGCTCAACAAATGACAAGGGCGGAGCCTTATACCACGTGATACAGAAGCTGTGCCGTGTGATGCTAAAATTGGCAGGGAAAAAACAACGGAGAGCACGTCAGGGATGACGAAAGTGACAGGAGAAAATCCGTCCCGGTCAACCACCCAAACATCAATAACGGGAACCTTATACAGCGCTTCCCTATACCCGTCAAACTCCCGCAGGCACAAAGAACTTACAGAGGCTATCACTTATCACCTGACCAAAGATATGGCTCCCATCAACACTGTGCAAAACGAGGGATTTAGGAAAATGATCAACATCCTAGACAAACGCTACACAGTGCCGTCCCGCAACTATTTTTCTATTGTTGCACTACCTGCTCTATACACACAGTGTCGAGCAACGGTGGAGACGGAATTTCAAGCAGTACAACATTTTGCGACAACAACAAAACGTGAGACATTTGTTGTTTTTATGTTTATTTATTGTTTTTATGTTCAGTCTCAACTGTTACGAAGTTGATGTGCAGTTAATAAGTGCAATAAATATTTATACTGGAAAAGAAAATCGTGAGAGAATCGTGATCTCAATTCTAAGCCAAAAAATCGTGATTCTCATTTTATGCAAAATCGTGCAGCCCTATGTAGTAGTGTAGTCTACAACACAGTGTTGGGTGTGATGCGTTACTAAGTAACGCGTTACTGTAATTAAATTACTTTTCCACTGAAAAAGTAGAGTAACTGATTACTGTTCATTTTTAGGTATTTTAATTACAGTTACTTACAATGTACTTGCGTTACATTGTAGAATAATTAAACTCGCTGAATATCATTATTTCATTTCAATAATTTATCTTCTAAACGTAGAAGTAAACTCTGCCGCTTTAACATCGCTGTAGTGCAGGTGCACGTCATTTCGCGCCAGTTTGCTGCATAGTCGTATTCTAAAGCGGAAGATGTCGGACTCGACTGAAGCGTGTGGCTGTTTTATGAAACGGAAATATTCCCGTCTCTTAACTTTTCTGAAACAAGCAGACAAGAACATTACAGTAATATGTAAGCTATGTCCTGGGGAGAAAAAAACTCAGCCGTTGTTAATAGCATGAGTAATCTACTGACACGAGAGCATAGACGAACACTTCTGAGTGATCCTTGTTCATCATCCATGGATAACACCGCGGCAACTCCTGCTAATCAGGCAAAACTTGATTTTACTTCAGCAGCGTAGAAATTGTCTGAAGGTGAGCTTAAAAAATGATTGCAGGCTACATTGTGGAAGAGATGCTACCGCTGCGTACTGTAGAGTCTCCGTCTTTCAAAAAATGTATTTATTATTTAAAGAGTTTAATTTCTATTGTTTGTCCACTCAAGGTTTATATGGTTTTTAAAAAGTATTTAGTTAAATTACTTACTGAGTAATTAAGTTACTTTTCTGACACAGTAATTAGATAAGTATTTTAAATACAATATTGATTAAGTAATTAGTAATTAATTACTTTTTAAAGTAACTTAACACTGCTACAACATGACAAAACAGACCATCCAACCTGAGTGTGCAATGATGTGCAAAGGCTTTAAGGTTTGAGTGCTGAGGTAATGAATCTCAGTGCTCCTGAATAAACAGAATCCACTGTTGCTAAGGTGCATGTATATAAATAAAATCGCTATTATCAGACAGACAGAAGTTAGAGCAGCGAGGCTTTTTCTTGCCTCAAAAGAAATGCTGGGTTGAAAAAAAAGAAAGGAGAAAAAAAAAGAAATTTAACCAAGAAAGTAGCATCTTCAGTTATTTATGTGGAGAAATTCCTGCTTTTTACTGTGACAGCAGTCCTCTTATCCTGAATTTGATGCAATATACAATAAAAATAGATATTGGTTTACACAGTCTGCAGTTTGTTTAGCAGTCAAACATGCCATGTAGGATATGTGCACTGAAAAAAAACAGACAAACTCTAGGAGCAAATTCAATTTATCTCCCACACAGATGGTTCTGCTCAGATAAAAAGGATTGACAACTCTCCAGCCTCCCCAGTGTTACTATTTGCCATTGTGATGAAGTGTAGACTTAAATGGCACACTCTAGAAACCTTACTGTTAGAATTATAATTTTAATGTGTTCATTACTATGTGTTTTTGTGTGTTTGTAAAATTGTAGTGATCATGAAGGAGGCAATGTCAGTGCTCACACTAGCCACCTAGTGGGGAGTGCCCTGTCTGACCCCTACCTGTCCTTCAGCGCTGCCATGAATGGTTTGGCCGGTCCTCTCCATGGCCTGGCCAATCAGGTTAGTAATGCACAGATCATCATTTTCATTCTGTTTTCACACTGAGAGATTTGATAGAAACAACTTGGCGATCCCAAGTTAATCCCCCATTCATCTTTTTATAAAGAAAGCATTTTCATTAGGAAGACTGCAGTGGATATTATGTGATAATGATTTTTATTTCAGTCAGTTTATTACAATTGTTCCAAAAACACTACATACAACACTTTAATTATTTGATTTTTACCAAAAAACTAAGAAATCTGATGAGGAAAAAAACTGAAAACAAGTTTAATGTGTAGTTTAATGGTTGGTTCATAATTGTTTAATGCCTTTATAATCTCATAGATCTCTTCTGTAGCATATAGATGGGTTAGAGTTTATTTCGCCATACCTTCTTACTAATATTAAAGATGACCGAGTTCTGCTAATCAGCTTTACTGTCACAGGCCTGGTATTCTGAATACTAGCTTACTGTCACATTGTCACAACACTTGATTAAAACGGATCATTAAATTATTAGACACTTCTGTGTTTTTAATCACACATCAAAATATCCACTGTGGTAGAAGCCTTTTTTGAAACAACCTTGTCACCTTTGTGCCAACATGGCAACATAATCATTGAGGACTTGGCTGTTTTTTGGTCAGTGCAGTAGACAAACACTAAAGGTGAAAATGACAAAGAACCAAGAGTTCAGAGTCAAACTGCTGTGGTGCTCAATTATAAATATTATTTTAGAGTTCAATAACGTTCACAAAGCACTGCTTGATTACCAGCACCCGAGGGAAGCTCTACCCTCCTTTTATTAGCTAGCAATTTGTCAAAGCTGCTTCTACCTCCTCCAATAAATTTTGGCATCTGTTTAATTACTATCCATCCATTTTCTTAAGTGCTTATCCAATTATAGTGTCAGGGGGGCTGGAGCCTATCCCTGCTTCATTTATTTATTAGCTACTTAACTAGTTAAATACAGTCATATGATATGACCAACTATTATGAGCAGTTGTACAGTAACCTATGATTTTTGGATTAAAATGTTCATAATGATTTTTTTTCTTTCAATTTGCGCTTTGCTCACATATTTGACATATTGACACTTAAAATGAGTTTTGGTTTGATTTCAAACACAGTGCCAACAAAAATACAGCAGAAAATTCACTTAGCTTATGAATGTGTGTTTTGTTTTGTCTTGTTTTGTGGGTTTTTGCTGCACCTACAGGAGGTACTGGTGTGGCTGACTGCTCTGCAGAAGGAGTTGGGAGGAGAGGTGTCTGATGAGAGGATGAGGGATTATATCTGGAACACACTCAAGTCTGGAAGGGTAAATAAGCACCACATCCGCAAACAAACAACTCTAGTTATTATTATGACTTCATTTTCCACTCTCACTCATTTTCAGAATAACACTTCTGGTGATGTCAGGGGTCCAGTTGTTTCTACCAGAAGTTACAGCTAGATTTAGGAACCTTTGGAGGAGCTCAAACCAGATTCTTTGTTAAAAGAAAAAATTAACACTTTAAAAAGTCCCTAGTGGGCTTTTGTTGTTTTCTAAAAGAGTAGAAACTTTGGGCATGAGGCTTTCTGCATTGAACATTTCTAATTGGTTCTAATCTCCCTAAAAGTGTGTGAAATCTGTTAGGACCCCATTGTCAAAGCAGTAACTCGAAAGCAACATCAACACAACAAGTTGCTTATTGTTGTTGCAGTGTTGTCACTTTATATGGCATCATTGTTTTTTATAGTCTTCCTTCACCTACAGGACTAAGAGGAGTAGTTGATTTAATGTTGGCACAAAGAAAGTTGTGTAATTACAACAGTTTGTTGTTGTTTTTTTGTTTCCAAAACCAAGAAATTGCTATTATTACAATTTTTATAATTTACTATATTTTACACCTGATTTACTCTGACCTTCATCTAAACCTTCATATTCTAGTTTGATTTACCGATTAACTAAATTCTGTTTTTGTCTTTCATAATAGGTTAAAATTGTTAATGTATACCATAAAGAATTTGTAAAATAATAGTATTTTAGCACAGACAGAACGGTGTTGATGTCACCTAACAGCAAGTGGTTTTACATGTAAGTTCTGCACCTGGTTGGTTTCTTCTGGTTTTGTTCCCCAAAACATGCATGCTAGGGTAATTAGTGATTGTAAATTGACCTTATGGGTGTGTTTAAGTTCTTAATGCGTTTCTGAAGGTCTCGTGAGTACTTAGTTGTCAGAGAGACTAGAAGAGTGCACTGTCAGGTTAAAAATGTTGGGTTTCTTGGCTGTAGGTGGTTCCAGGTTATGGCCATGCTGTCCTAAGGAAGACTGATCCACGTTATACCTGCCAGCGTGAGTTTGCCCTGAAGCATCTGCCCAGTGACCCCATGTTCAAGATGGTTGCCCAGCTTTACAAGATTGTACCCAATGTGCTCCTGGAGCAGGGTAAGGCCAAGAACCCCTGGCCCAATGTAGATGCTCACAGTGGAGTGCTGCTGCAGGTAAGACCTGGGATTATAATCATGCATTTGTTATCTAACTGAAATAATCACAGATGCTGAAGTAACTGACTGCTTTCCTGTTTGTGTGTATGTTCAGTACTATCAAATGACTGAAATGAACTACTACACTGTGCTCTTCGGTGTGTCCCGTGCTCTCGGCGTGCTGGCCCAGCTGGTGTGGAGTAGAGCCCTGGGCTTCCCCCTGGAGCGCCCGAAGTCCATGAGCACAGATGGACTGATGTCTCTGGTTGGAGCAAAGTCAGGCTGAAGCACCAACCTGGAAGTAGCTGTGGGTTAGTGTTAAGGGTGGGAGGAGGTGGAAACATCAAAAAGCAGACATAAGTTGACCCCTTGTCATTTCCAACCCCAGGGATTTAGAGGATTCAAAGAGACAGTATGTGTTTAATGCCATTTCACAAAAAAAGGGCCTTTTTAAATTGTCATAGCATTAGTCTTCAAGTGTGTTTAGTTAATCACTGACAGGCTTTCCAATCATGTCTCTCTATCTAAAACATGAGCAGAACAAACTTTATATATGGCCACGGTAGGCTCAAACTACCTACCACTTTTAGGTCTGCTAGCATTGCTAAGATTTCCCCTGAGCGGTGCTTCTCATTGGACACTGGGTCTAAACTAAGAATAGGTAGTGGCATTCAAAGGGAATTGTGCACTTCCTTTGTATTTAAGCTTCTACGTTTAAAAATCTGACTAAATCTTTTTGGCCACTACAGTGATGTGTTGTAGAGGATACTTCCAAGCAAAATACAGTTTTGTCACACAGCTCTAATTTTATTTTTTCGTCTATGCAAAGTTGTCATCCCACCCAGTTGATCGATGCGTTTCACTCCCACTTATGAACACTCCAGTGTAACGGGAAAAAAAGGTCCTCACTAGTAAAAATCCTAGAAAGCCGTTTAAGAAAAAATATTTGTTTAAAGACACTGCCCCTTTAAATCTCTGGTCTCCCCTTTTTTTCTCTCTCTCTAACTTGTAGTTTTTTCTTTTTTCTAGATGACCTGTAATACCTCTATGATCAAAATAACAGTCTTTATTAAAATTTGTTTCCTTGGTCTTATTTTCCTCAAAATAATTTCCTATTTTTTTAATGGGTTTCTTATATTACGAATCGCTGAGAATCAGGACTAATGAAGGTAACTGATACAGATTTGAGCAAAGGGTGTTGTAACTGGCAACCTGTAGGAAATCCTTAAGAGCAAGCTTGAATAAAAACAGGATGGGAGGGGGGGCTTTGTAGAGTTTTGTTGTTTTTAAGTCTTCTTTTATTTGACTGTATGTTCATGTCTTTATCCCAGCAGCAGAGCACTTCAAATGACAATTGTAAAGTTATGATGTATTTGATTGGATTTCCTAAATTGTAACAGTAGAAAATCTCCCCCCTTTTTTTTTCTTTTGGTGTTAAATGATGTATAAAAATATATTTGGGTTTGAATTTTGTTGTGGTTTTATTTATACTCTGTGTACATAGGTATATATATGTATAGCATTAATGTATGAGCTGTAAGCATTCACTTGCTGCTTATAACCACAATGAGCACCACAGTTTACCAGCAGTGTAGTCGTGCCCACTATATGTCCAGTTTCGCTGGTCACTGTGAATTTCTGACAATGAACAAAAAAAAAACAACTGCAGCTATCTTCTGTATATAGAGTTTATTCCCAAGCTCTGTTTCCTCAGCTGGTGCTGTATTTCAGGTATTTCACTTGAATGTGTCAAGCTTGCTCTTAAGTTCTGGGTTTCTCAACACTCCATTTTTGTCTAGTTAGAGTTCTTGCGTATTTCCTCCTAAGAATACTCTTTAACGTGTTCGCTCCGATACTTGATTCTCTCTGCTCTGCTCTTCTGGCTTTTTCGGGCACGTGTTTTGTGTTTTATTGTAGTGTTCTTCCATTTGGCAGGTTGTTCAACAGATGTGGTTATTTTGATCGTAGAGGAGCTTAAGGGTTGTAACTGGGGGGAATCATTAGAGAAACACTTGGGGGCGGGGGGACAGGGCTGGATGGGTCAAATGGGCAAGAAAAGCTTGAAACAACTATTGGAAAACCTTAGAAATAAATGAAAATTAAAGGTTTTTATTAACACTTGTTTGGTCTCATTTTCTTCATAAGTGCTTGAAAAAGAAATTGTGATGTAATTCCAGGTCCAGTTGCATGTAACCTTTGAAATTACCAGGATTTCTGAAGTGATTACCCAAATGGTCTATACCCTCCTTGTAATACACAAACACAGTCTCACAAAACGCTGTCTTTTAGCCATTGCTAACAGTTGTTAAGCTTTCACGATTTAAAAAGGACTGAAATAATAGTTAACAATCATTATTAATGGCTGTGGAAAAAAAATTTTTTAACAATTAAATTTGCACTTGTTAGATACCGTATTATACACTTACTGGACACTGTTAGTTACACCCTGCTAGTACCAGGTTAGACTCTTGTTTTCATTACTGCCTTATTTCATCATGGCATTTAGCAAGATAGTGGAAATTTCTTTTGTCCATATTTACATGATAGCATTACACAGTTGCTTCTGATCTGTTGGCTGTACATCTATAATGTGAATGTCTTTGACGTTTAAACGATACTCAGTTGGTACAGTTGGAATCTAAACTGGGCTGAGGAAAATATCACTCATAAGGTTCCAGCAACAGCCTGAACGGTTGATACAAGCCAGTGTGGAAGCATGCTTTCAGGCTGTTTATACCAACAGCAATGGAAATTCATCAACCCAACATTCAGTCTACTGTTTTCCAGTTATGGTGAGCCTCAGTTTTCTATTATCTGACCGGAGTGGCACCCAGTGTGCTCTTCTGCTGCTGGATTCTATCGGATCCAAGATTTGTCAAGTGTCTGTGAAGGTTCTCAGTCATCCAGGTCATCGTAGTCTAAGGAGCTTGCAAAGACAAAACTCCTAAACACTAACTTAACAAGGTAGTGTATGCTCTACAGTGCAGTGAGGAATGCTCAGACCTCTACATCGGAGAGACCAAACAGACACTTCATAAAAGCATGGCACAACATAGAAGAGCCACCTCCACAGGACATCTGCATCTAAAGGAGGATGCCAGTGTTCCCATTTTGGACAGAGCAGAAGGATGGTGTGAAAGAACCCATCTATGTCAACTGTGAACGGCCATCTTTGAACAGAGGCGGTGGTTCACCACACCAACTGTCTGCCATCTATATTTTTATATTGACATCCTTTGTTGTGTTCCTACCTTTTAAGTTTCTTGGTTAGGTTAAACTACCGTAAGGTGTTAACTGATGCCTTAATGCCCACTCACATCCTGGGCAATTTGACCTCAATAAATCACATGATAGGGTGGGGATGGGTTTCACAATGGATTCACCTGAAACCTTGGCTGACTGTGAGACACACCCGTTTTCAGACCTTGGACCTTGTGATTAGGTAGAGGATCAATAGAGGGTCCATGACCCTCTTGCGGACACTCCCATAGGGCTTAAAATCTGGGACTCTCCACCAATTGCGCTTAGAACTGAAGAAGCTTCTCGGATGAAAGGTGAAACATCTTCAAGACAAAACTTAAAGAAAAGAAGTCCAGACGCTTTTGTTTCCAAGCTCCTTAGACATTTCATTTTGTTCCCCATTCAGATGCTTGACTGGAGCATCACAAGTTCATCTTGACCATGCCATGCATGCCTAAATGAATTGAGTTGTTGCCATGCGATCGGCTGATTAGATATTTGGGTTAAAGAGCAGTTGAACAAGTGTACCTAAAATTCAGGAGCAAATGTAATAAACAGTGAATATAACAGGACCAAAACTGCATTCTCCAGCTTCAGTCTGGTGATTTACACCCTTACCTACCTACTTATTATCTATTTAAACAAGTATTAGACTTTACACTTGCATCCAAATAATTTTTGAAAATGCTTTACACAGTAAATATTAGCAGTTTACTAAGATGTATAAACATAATTTGCATTTTTATAATAACCAGATAATGATCTTCAAACCAATGAATTCATTAGTAAACCTTATGTCCATTTGTTAACAGCAGTTAATTTCCCTTATTGTGGACTTTGTGTGTCGCTGTAATGCTCCTGATTCAAAGACCATTCACACTGAGCAATCTTTACTGAGAACATCACTTCTTGTCAGTTCACACACTTTGAATGCCTTTATTTATAGGAAGGGCACCTCTTCAACTCACACTTCCAAAATGAGATCCTTAGCTGGAACACTTGACCTCAAAACTCACTTCTCCTTTTGGAGAAGCTGTTCCACAGAGGTTTACCTTTTTCCATCTCACACTGTGTGGTTATTCAGTGTGGACCATAAAATATGAAAAGCATAAATGTTTAAAGATGTTGAACTTGTCAGCTGTTGTGACTTTAGATAAAAAAAAATATATTTTATGAGTGATTAGTGCTACTTGATAACTTCAAAGGGATTACAGACTTTTTTTTTCTTGCAATGGTGTGTGGCATTTCAAAATGATTTATGACAGTGACAGGTGAGGTCAGTTAGGTAAATTCTCGTCATGTTTGTAACATGATGATGGCACAATGTAAAAAAAAAAATGTATTTACACTGTAAACTTTGAGTAATTTTCTCTTTCCAATGAGACATACAGCTCTAGGCAAGAGCGTAAAGAAGTGTTTGAATTCAAAAACCAGATACAAAACCTGCTCATTTAAGAATATCATGATCATCAATGATTCCTGTTGTAATGCTCCAATTTCAATTAGTCTTTATCCCATACTGTGATCATGAGAAGAAGATGGCCCAAATGCCCACCTCTCCTATGTGCTGTTATTAATAACTGGCCCAAATACCATCACCCCACTCTGGTTTCTTGCTGGTCAGCTGAGCTGTGCCACTCTTTCCACTCCACTTGTGCAACAAAGGCAACCAGTGCTAAGGGACATCAACTCAATGCCATCCTCTGGAACACAAGCTCAGTCTAAAAACGGTACCTGGTGTCATCTAAATGCATTACAACGCAGCTGCTGCAAGTGAAGGACACAATGCTCAAGCACTAATGCAGGTATACCTTCAGGAGTCGTTTTTTTTTTTTTTTTATCAATCACCTTTAAAAAAAAGCACATACGCAAAATGTGACAGCTCCTTTTTATTTAAATACAAATTTAAAATACACCAATATTTACATAGATACATTTTCTGCTTGCAAAAAAAAGCAACTGAAATCCAAAACAGTGAAAATAATTTTGATTGAAGCAACAAGTGACTGATATTTATTTATATCTCCTTTTATACATACAAGGCTGCCTGTATTAAGACCAGTGGTCATTAATACGCCTGCAGCATGAATATTGATGTGGAAATGTACAGAGGGGTCGAAGGGTTACAATAATTTCAAGTGAACCCTTTATGCTCATCTGGACTGTACTAGAGTAGCTTTTGCATGAGTCACAGTTCATTTATCAGTTCATCTTATACTACAGCTTGGTGCAGCCCCTCAGTTCATCCACTGTCTGAAATAACCTGTTTTAGTTCCTCCACCTTTCTGATTGGGCAGCCTTTACAAACAGGAGGTTAGAACAGCAGGTGGGCGGGGCTTCTGAGCTCATAACCCAAGCAGTGTGCCTGAGATAACCACTGTCACTGACATCATATAGTGCAGACAGTAGAAAAACCTGCCTGGAACCTGAGCGTTTGGCTCACAGGCATTACTTGTGCATACGCTGACCTCATTATGTTCAATTTTTGGCATATTTAATACGAGCATTCACTATTATAAGAATCTATATGTATATGTCAGAAAATCAGGAAAAGCATAATAGGCTAATTCGGAAAATATTTCTGTTTACACTGCCCCTTTTTTTCCAATAAGGATTGGCACTTACAATGAAAAACAAACTCTCTGTAATACACTTAAAGACAAAAAAAAAAACTTGAGTAAAGATGAATTCTAATGTGATGCAACGTTAAAAACACGACACAAAATTTTCATTAACATTATTTATAATTATGTTAGTCCACTTTGAGTCTGGCAATGGTAGGACCATCTTAAATAAAACTACAGTTAATGCAATACTTTTGTTAAACTAAGAAAAAAAAAAAAAAAAAAGACGCTGGAACTACACTTCAATCATATCTTGATTGTGTACTATCAAAATTTGAAAAGAAGCAAAGGCCAAATTGCAACATAATACACAAAAGTGGTATTCAATGATTTTACCTCAAACCATTTTTAAATGTATTTATTTATTTTTTTAAATAGTAACAGTGATTCTCAGACTGAATACGCCTGTATTGGGTTTTGATGACTCATTTTTCCTCAATTCCCAAATCACTTTACTAACCAAAAATAAAACAACATACTTCAGTTTCACAAAAATACGAAAAAACCTTTTAGGTTTACTGGACCATTTGGACAAAATGAAACATTTTTCACAGAGAAGGTCACACTACATTACTTCTTTAGCAACTTACGAGTCACCTTTAAAATGTAGCAAAATACAATCAGTTACCTTTAATAGCCCTTTATCACAGAATACTGTGAAGGGGCTGCTTGATTTTAAATTTAAGTCAAGTCCTGACAATGCAACACATAAATGCTACAAATATATTTGCCTTTGTTACTTATATCCATGCATCAAAATGTGTGTAAAGATAAGCCGAAATGTCAACAAATAAGCATGAAACTCATTGATAAATAAGTAATGTTTTATTCTACAGCCCACCGCTACAATTTATAGATAGATGACTTGAGTGTTTCATCCTCCGGATCACCTTCAAACAATCTAAACACAAAACAGCCCACTAAGCAAGGACACACCTACATTTTTTAAACTATAACCTAAACTGACTCCTAACAGTTAGAATCCACATAACATGGCAATGTTTATTTTTGATCCAATTACAATATAAGCCACATTCAAATCACAGGAAGCCATCTTTAATTTCCAATTCTTCTTTTGTTTTTAATCGATCATAAAGATAATTTTTGAGTGTAACATTGTACTCTTCTTACATTCTTTGTGATACCTTTTACAGTACTGCAGATTTTTCAGTTTCAACAGGGGTTCTTGGTTGTGCTAATTCTTATTTCCCCACCTTTACTGACTGATACTAGTGCTGGGCTGTAAAACAAGGCAGTATTAAAACTACTATGCTAATTTTTCTTTTTTAACGTTCTAAAGCCCAATCCTCACAGCATCCAAGTTAAAGTGACATTTCTCAAATCCTAGCATACTGAGGCCACAGCTAATTTTCCTCCTTTGCACTTCATACTAACCTACAATAATGCTCTTATAGCATGGCACTGTCAATATGAACCCCTATAAAACTGGTTGAAAAGTGCTGCTGAATAAATTAAAGAACTAAAAGCAATATTATTTTGCAGCAATACCAGTACTTTATTTCAAACTATATATTACTATTTCCATTTGAAATGAAGTCAATGCTAAGTGTAAAAGCAAAGAATGTGCTTTCCCAATATATTAGAGCTGAAGTTCACTTGATAGTAGTAACCTCAAGTTACAGTGAGACAACTGCTTCGGCAAAAGGGACTGTGTCTTATAGAAAAACCGAAGTTTAAGTTTAAAGTAATAACTGAGTGTCCAGCACAATGTAACAATGCTGCGATGACTTACTGTTCTTTCTGCTAAACAAGGATCTGGAGGTAGACAGAAAATGGACAAACGTAACACAATGAGAAGGGATGTGAGCAAAAATTTACTAAGGCAGGAATTACAACATTATGTTTGCAAGCGTTAGATGCGCTACACCTTTGGTAGCCGCTATAACATCTATGAAGCAGTGGAGATTTGATGTAGTGGCCTGCTAAGCCACATCATGCAAGTTTATTGAGGGAATAAAGAGGGTACGGTTTAAGGCCAGATGAAGACGTACAGTTGCTGAGATCACGTCTGATGCACCTCATGAAACATCAGCTCTCGTGGGATGCGAGTCTCTGGGCCGTAAAGCTTGCCGGCTCGCCGCTCGAATGCAGCAACATTCTGCTTTACCACTTCATCGAAGAACATGGTGGCTAACTGTGAGTGCAGCAAAGAGCGGAACTCGAAGGATATCTGTTAAACACACAGAAACATAATAATTTAGTTTAAAGAAATACGGCAAATATATATAGTGGGCATGATAGGTTAAAGCTAAGCTCATTTGTGTTCTTGCAAAGATATCAGATGAGATTGGAACACAGTTAGCTTAGCATAAAGAGTGAAAAAAGTGGAACGAAGCCAGTCTGATGGTTTAAAACAAAAAACAAAAACACAACAAAAACAAACAAACAAACAAACACCTGACTGAAAGGTTTCCTGCAGAAATACATCTTGTTCTGGTGGCATTTCCTTTAACTTGCAGTTAAAGAGGGTGGAGCTGGAGTCTGACCACAGGACAACAAACCCTTTAGAGAGAGTGAAACGATAGTGGCCACTGCTAGTCTTCAGCCAAAATGAACAAATTAGACAGGAAGGGGGCAGGAGCTGCTGATAAGAAGCAACTGACCTTTTAAAATAAGAAGTTGGAGACTGCCAACCAAACAGTAAATCATCTCTTGAATAGATATAAAGAAAAAGTGCGATATAATTGGGTAGCTGCTGTTAAACCTAGGAGGCTGACACAAGTAAATCAAATGTTTGGGAAACACTTCCACGGGTGGTCTCTCTTCCTTCATCTTGTTCACTGTAGATGAAGGAAAAACCACACGTAACCACTCATAAAACCACAAAGTGTAATTTTTACATTTGTGCTTTTTCACAGCATAAAAAAAACCCATTAACTAATGAGCATGAATACAGACTTTAATGATATCAGTCTTCTGATGTATCATCTATCCCATGTGGTGTTTAGTACACACAAGCAGTTAAAGTGAGCTACAGGCTAAAGTGAGGCACAGGCTACTTACAGAAAAGTCTACGGTGCAGGTACGAGGGTAACCGGGAATGCCAGGACTAAAGCGCCATATCGTCTCCAGGTGATTGAAGAGCTTTCCATCTGTACACACTGCCTACAAATAACAAAAACAAAGACAATAATTAAAAGTTGTAAAACACAGAAATTGTGTTTCAGTCATATCGTTTCTATATAAACAAATTCTAGCAACAGATGGAGCATTAAAAATCACATATCACAATTCAAAAAGACTGGGATAATATTTCTCTACCATTACTTACTTTGACTAGATGAGGTCTAACATTAGTGATCATAGATGTGTATCTTTCCACTACTGGAGGAAATCCCACTTCAAGCTGGGCTTTGGAGTGACCTGCTCTTTTCATGATGGTCTGGGACTTCTTACACCAAGGCACAAAGTGCTTGTACTCGTCAACGTTGGCCACAACATCATACATTTCCTGCATAGAATACCTGTAACAGGAATATCCTTTTAATTAATTTTTTGTATTAATGATCAAATTTATGATTATAAAAAGGCTCATCAATACTTACCCAAGTATTCTACGTTCAGAGTACTCCTTCCTTTTGTTGGTGAGGCTGATGAAGCTTCTGCTTTGGGAAACCGCTGTCATTGTGTCACAATCTTGAAGGCAAAGCACCCTGGGACTTCTTGTCATCAAAATGCCACATGACGACAAGTGTCTGGAAAGGTAATTAGAATCTGTGTTGAAGTGATGTGCCATAAGCCCCTATCTAGAAAGAGTGCAGTCTGCAACAAAATAGGTCCACTGCTTTCCAGTTTCAACAGTCAGTGAGTGCATGGATGGACCAGAGAGTTATGAAAGGTCAGTGTTGAGAGCATGCTGGTATTTTCCACGTCTGGTCTTTTTTTGTGAATAGCAAAAAGCTGTAAGGTGACACCTACCTGCTCTGGTTGAACAAATTAGCTTTGTGCTTTCTGGAAGGTAGCCTGTAGGATAGGGGTGAGCAACATTTTTTCCTCATACTGAGAGTCAAGGATCAAACTAAATAAGCAAATTAAAATATTGCTGTATCAAATTATGACACAAAACATTAGATCCTTGTGAATAAAATATTCCACTTAAACGAAGCACCAGTTTTCAAGTTTTTATATAACTTTACCATAAGACATCATAGGTTATGAGAGAATTTGTTTGCCATTTGTTGGAATCAAGTTAAACAGCAGTGAAGCAGTGATTTCTTTTATTCTTTCATCTAAAGACCCATTAACACAACGTTTACCTCGATCAAGGTCAACCTGATCAAATGGGTTGTGATCAGGGTGATCAGACTATTTATTTATGAGTGACTTATGTATGTATATATATGTATATATTGTACTATTCTTAGTTAGTGTATTGTCTGTCTTGTCTTAATGTTGGTTTAAAATGGAGCACTGTAACAAAAAATAATTTCCCCCAGGGATCAATAAAGTATTCTGATTCTGATCACTAGTTAATGCAAGTGATTATGTGTGTGTGTGCTTCCCAAAACATGAAAACATTCATTCATTAAGTCAATGCATCATACTATTCACTGCTACCACAAACAGGCTGTTTTGGAAACTGTTCTCCACATTTTGGAAACATGTTATCCATTATGGATAAGCCCCCCCAATTTTTTACACCATTCTTCAGCTCTTACTTTCAGCAGTTTACTTATGGAATAAAATAACTGTGGGTATTCTGTAATGTTTATATTTCATGCATGAAAGAACAAAGTTGAGTGGTTTATAGTTGTGATTTTACAGTTATGTAAAGTCAATACAACAGTGCAAACGTAGTTAATATCCTTCTTTATCAAGTTAGCTTCTTGTAATTTGTTTTCACCAGCAACATGGCACAATTATAACGATTAACTTGCTTGTTTTCATTTATGTTTATGTATGTATTCTACAAAAACATTAAAGAAGACTGGACTGCAGAACCCATGTCGAAGGCAGTTGTTAACAGCTGCCTTTACCTGGTGAGACAGTTCTAGTTATTGGTAGTTCTGTTACACTAATCAGCAGTTGCTTCTCAAATGGAGGCTGGTCACACTTTAAAGATAAGAAACCAGAATTATGGAGCTTGATAACATTATCTAGTGACCTTCTCGTTATATATCGTCCGCCCTCAGTGGCGGCAGAGCGTCAGTTCCTCTGTACTGAATGACCAGCTCGGTGCTGTTAACCATAATAATAACAGCCTCCAGTAACTCCCCGACGGGCTCACCTGATGTTTTGTCGCAGGCATCCTCTTTGCACCGCCGTGCGACACGAGCGAGGGGATCCCACAGTGGCGATCTGGAGAAAGTCACTGAACGTCCGAACACCCATGGGTAATCTCCGGGCACCGGTCGAGGCTGCCATCAAGTCAGCCTCTCCGCTTCAAGAGAGGGAGATCCTGGGTCTGTCGAGCTAGCCCGGGGTCTGCTTTAAGACCGAGGGCACAGAGATTCAAGGGTCCAGTCCAACCTGCACGCTGCTTCGGTGCGGGTATATTAATGAACAAGTAGCGTTAGCACAGCCGCTTTCCGAACTGCGAGCGTAACTATCGTTAGTTACGGCAGTCAGCTGCTAACGTTAGCTAGCAAGATTTCCAACAGCCCAACCAATCACGACGTATGGTTACGTTCCGCTGTTTTTTTTTACGTAATACTCACATTACTCCACGCGTCGAGTTCCAAACTTCAAACAAAGTTAAATTATTTACGTCACTTTCTGGCTATAAATATTGCCAAACTGCTGCCAGCTGCGAACGACCTTCTGCTGCTAAATAAAACGCCGGTGGGACAAATTGTTCCTTTCTTCTGTCATCGATTCTGCCCAACAGCTCTGAGAAGAAATGCCGCCCCCTACTCTACAGGAGGTTAACGGCGGGGAAAAAATATTTTTATTTTGTTTTATTTTATTTAACTTACGAAAGCACTTTTATATTAGTATAACAATATATATATATATATATATATATATATATATATATATATATATATATATATATATATATATATATATATATATAGTATAGACTGTATAGACTGTATAGACTGCATACAGAGCTGAAGTTCAGAGGCTGTCAGATTGGTGTGCAGACAACAACCTGGACCTCAATACCACCAAAAAAAAGGAACTGGTAGTTGACTTCAGAAGGAGGAAGTCCGAGCTGCAGCCTGTCAGCATCAACGGGGAGTGCGTGGAAAGGGTCTCCAGTTTCAAGTTTCTGGGTGTGCACATAGACACAGACCTCCAATGGAGCTCTAACACCTCTGCGGTCTTAAAGAAGGCCCAACAGCGTCTCCACTTTCTGAGAATCCTCAGAAAAATGGACCTGAAGAAGGAGCTGCTGACCGTCTTCTACCGCTGCTCCATTGAAAGTGTGCTGACATATTGCATCGGTGTGTGGTTCTCCAGCTGCACCACAGCACACAGAAAGGCACTCCAGAGGGTCATCAACATGGCCCAAAAAAATCATTGGACATCCTCTTCCCTCCCTGAAGGACCTGTACAGCACTCGCTGTCTCAAGAGGGCACGCAGCATCCTACGGGACTGCACACACCCAGGACACCGGGTGTTTAAGCTGCTGCCGTCTGGCAGGAGGTTCAGGCTGCTGAGGTCCCGAACAAATAGACTCAAGGACAGCTTTTACAACAGGGCAATAGCCCTGATCAATGTAAATAGCTGACCTGACTGGATACCTCCCTGGACTTTTTAGGGGGAGGTAACAATGTTTAAAACGATAACAATAATATTTATATTTATAACAAGGTGCAATAATAATTAATGTGCAATAATAACAGTGTGCAATACACATACACTTATTCTTCTTTTTTATACTAAGTTAATATACTGTGTTGTGTTGTTTGTTACGTTGTGATGTGTCATATCGTGTCGTGTTGTGTTATATGTAGTGCCGACGTAGGACAGTTTTTCCAATTTCATTGTACTACTGTACTATGTATGACTGTGCAATGACAATAAAGAGTTATCTTATCTTATCTTATATATATATATATCCTGAACAAAATGCCGTGAGACTGTATAAACAGGGTTCAAGTGTTTGTTTGTTGTGTGTGGTAGGAGTGGCAGATAGGATGAAAGTGGGGGTGGGGTTCTGAGATCTTTCTTTTTTGCATTGGTGATGGACAGGTTGACAGATGAGGTCAGGGAGTCTTCCGTGGAATATGTTGTTTGTGGAAGACATCTGTAGTGTGAGTAGGAAGCGGATGGAGAGTAGCACTGGAGAGAATGAAAGTCAGTAGAAGACAGAACACAGTGTGTGAATGCGATAGAGACAGTAACAGTGAAGCTGCAAGGAACAGAGGCAGTGAAGGCGAGAACGATAACAGAGGGGAGATAGATCACGTTTAAAAACAAAGGTCCTCAAGCTAAATAAAAAATAACAGTCAATAATTTCTAGGCTTATTTTACTGTTTACCATTGTAGCCTGGACGAATATCCAGCAAATCTGGATATTTAACTCGATCTTAATTATTACACCCAAGGCCTACATTACTTTTTTTCATCTGTGATTTTTCACTTCAGTTTCACTCTCACACATGGAAATGGAGATGTCGTACTTTTTATTGGCTCTTGTTTTACAAAAAGTAGAACTCCCTTTAACTGAAATGGAGATTTGCATGGATATGGCTCTGCAGTGACAGCCAAAAGCCAGTTAGCGGGCAGAACAATATGATGGAATTAATGTTTTTAAGTTATAGTGATAGAAAAGGGAATACATGACTAATCAATGCGATAAAGTGTTATTGTATTTAAACTGTAACCACCACAGATGGTGTTTTGGGGGGTTTTCTTCAACCGTTGAATAAAAAATCCCCCAAACCCCCCAAAATAGAACACTTTTACCATCCATAATTCAAAATTTTGGGATAATATCTCAAAATGTCAGGTTATTTATTTATCATAAAGAGTTGGCTACTATTTCAAAATAACTCACAATTGAGAAATTTACTTTAAATTTTGAGTTCTTAAGTCAAAAGTTTGAAATAACCTGAAATTAGTGGAACTTTTTTGTTTTTCAGTGGTTGGATTTTTTTTTCTTTTGTCATGCAGAGCTAAGTCGAAATTTCGACTTACTGAGTAAGTTAACCGAAATTTTAACTTGTAGGTTCCAAGTTTAAAAACATTTTTTTTCGGTGGCAGAATCAAGTTTCCATGCCACAGACGTCACACCGCCGGGCTGTTTTACCGTTCTTTTGCCGCACGGTGTCGCCATTTTATCCGAGGAGACGAAAACAGACCGCCACGCCTGTAGGCGGACCCGCACAGTCGTAGCCAGTATCAGCAGACCAGACACTGGATACAGACAACAACAGTGACAGACCGAGACCGTATTTCTGTTTGCAATCAGCTATGGGTGTAGTCTAAGAAGAGGACACAGTAGCGCACCACAATATACCTCGAAGTTTTATCCTCATGAAGGAGCTCCGTCCTGGCTGAGTTTGGGAGATGGGAGTACTCAATATTGCAGACCAGGTACGCTGGAAGAAAGCGCTCCGAATTTGTGCTGTGGCGCAGTCTATTTGCTGGGAGAGACTCTGCTCTTGTGCGCAACATACTACGTCTTCTCCGCCGAACGGCTTGCTTTCATTATTAGCTCGCGGCGGGTGCATGCATATTTAGCCGGATATTCGCATGGTAATGGTATTATTTGAAAAGATTAGCAATCTTCGTCTTTTAAATGTTAATCTGTGAGGGGTTTTTTTGTTTTACTTTTTAATTTTTTTGATGGTGTAGTTTAGGCCCTGGTCTGGGTCAGGGCCAGCTCTGTTGCAGAATTAGCTAACAGAAGCCATTTGGCTAGCTGACGTAAGTAAAAATGGCCTATAGGCCTCAGCCAAAGGCTTGGTGTATCTGCTGGAAGCAAACAAGAAACCCATTCAGTTACACACAGTAAAAATATTCAGTGAAACATTTAATGTCACGGGAGTACATTTAACCTCTCCACTGCGCAGTTGACGGCTTTAACGATGGTTTAACCTCCTCAGATGAGACGTAGATGATGTGTGATGGTCGTATAAGAGTCAGCGCTCCGGCTGCACGTAATTTTTTTGCAACGTTATTTTTTGCGGTAATTTGACTGATGTTCCTGTATTGCAGCCTCCTCTGGTCCAGGCCATCTTCAGTCGCAATGCTGAAGAAGTTCAACTATTATTGCACAAAAAGGAGGATGTCAATGCACTGGTATGAAGCAGATTCAGTTACCATGATCATGATTTTGAAGGACGTTACCCCCAAAAAAATACCTTTTAATTTTTTCCCCCCGCATATCAGGACCAAGAGCGTCGTACGCCACTTCATGCTGCTGCCTGTGTGGGAGACGTCCATATAATGGACCTCCTCATTGAATCAGGTGACTGAATTGCGTCCATCTATCTGTGCATTAAGTATTGGTCACCTCTGTTAGCAAGTAATCCTAACACCTGATCATTGTTCCACAAAAATAAGCTTGCTCATTCTTGGTTCACTCGACCTCTGTATCACCTGAAATATAATTAAAATCTACTATGTAATATAGTATGTAATAGTGTTTCTGTTTCTGTATCACAGGTGCCAGTGTAAATGCTAAAGACCATATATGGTTGACCCCCTTGCACAGGGCAGCTGCTTCCAGGAATGACGTAAGCAATGTATTTCCTTTTTTTCGTTTAAGACTGATGATTTCCCAGTCAGATGACCTCATCATCTAAGTCTTTTATGTATTAATTTACAGAGATTATAATTCTTATTTAGACTTACACACTCATGAACTGCACTAAATTAAATGTGGGAAGCTGCAGATGTGATATGCACCTTAAGCTGTGGTGATTGCTTCCCTCTTCCCAGAGGGCAGTGGGTCTGCTGCTGAGGCGCGGAGCTGACGCAAATGCACGTGACAAGTTCTGGCAGACGCCTCTGCATGTGGCTGCTGCCAACCGTGCCTCGCGCTGCGCAGAGGCCCTGCTGACCCAGCTGAGCAACGTGAACATGGCAGATCGCAGTGGCAGGACTGCCCTGCACCATGCGGCGCAGAGTGGTTTCCAGGAGGTGAGGCTTAAGTGATTTGCTTTGTTTTTGAAGGACATAGTGTTTTCTTTGCAATAAAGTTCCTTCAATTTGTCTTGCAGATGGTTAAGCTGCTGCTGAACAAAGGGTCCAACCTGAGTGCCATCGATAAGAAGGAGAGACAGCCTATCCACTGTGCTGCTTACCTGGGTAAGCAAGTTTTACTTTTCTTGCCAAATAGCACTTACAGGAATGATGACAAGTGCCGGCCTGGGCTTTTAATCTGTTGAAATAAGTAGAACTTGTAATGAATTGTGTCTTTCTTGTATTATCCACAGGGCATCTAGAGGTTGTGAAGTTACTGGTGTCGCGCAGTGCTGACAAGAGCTGCAAGGACAAACAGGGCTACACACCTCTCCATGCTGCTGCTGCAAGTGGTCACATTGAAATTGTAAAGTACCTGCTTAGGATGGGGGCAGATGTGAGTAACTATGCAAGAAATATTTACCTTTAGAAAAGCCAAAGTAGTCTTCCCTCATGTCTGGTTTATAAATCGTGAGCGTCTGAGAGCAGCTCAGGGTGCACTTTATTTATTTTTCAGGCTTTTGGCACATTCTGATGTCGTTTTGTTCTGTTTTATTGTCAGATTGATGAGCCCAATGGCTTTGGAAACACTGCGCTTCATGTGGCTTGCTACATGGGGCAAGAAGCTGTGGCTACAGAGCTGGTGAACCATGGAGCTAATGTTAACCAACCCAACAAGTGTGGCTACACCCCTCTGCACCTGGCTGCCGTCTCCACCAACGGTGCCCTCTGTCTGGAGTTGCTGGTCAACAATGGGGCAGATGTCAACCAGCAGGTAGCTGTTTTGGTTCTTCTTCTTGTTTACTTTATTTCACTGCTTCTGAAAGTAGTGAAACTCCACATTTTTATTTAGGGCAGCTTTGCAAGAG
Organism: Copadichromis virginalis; assembly: GCF_057382275.1. NCBI lineage: Eukaryota > Metazoa > Chordata > Actinopteri > Cichliformes > Cichlidae > Copadichromis > Copadichromis virginalis. Next base: position 30,213,000 of record NC_140637.1, read on the forward strand.
TCAGAGTTGGAATAGTTGTAGATGGGTTGATCAGATTATTCGATCCTTTGGCCATTCTGACAACATATACAAATATTAAGAAAAAAAAGAACCAAACGAAATCCAGGTCCCAAGGTTTCATTTACCATTTATGATTTCTCAGTTTCTAGTTTACAGTGCCTTAATAAGAATATTACTGCACATTTTTGTTGAAGAAAATTATCAAACGAAAATCTATAGGTGCCTTTATCCTAGTGCCAGAGTGCACCGGCCCAGGTTTAAGTCTGGGCTGTCTTCCCTCTTTCTCTCTTGCTCTCTACTTTTCTGTCTATCTTCACTGCTCCACTATCTAAAAAGGCAAAAATGCCCCCCATGCATAAGATCTACCCTGAAATGTGATTGTTACCCCCTGCAGAGCAAAGAAGGGAAGAGCCCCCTGCACATGGCAGCCATTCACGGACGCTTTACACGCTCTCAGATCCTCATCCAAAATGGTAACACAGAGTGTCCGGTCTCATATTTATTTTTATTTTATTATAAGATCATGTCACTGTCTCTTTCTCTTCTGTTAATGGGTCTTTGATTTACTCCCTGTACTCTGATTTCCGTCAGGTGGGGAAATTGATTGTGTGGATAAGTATGGCAATACCCCTCTCCACGTTGCTGCTAAGTACGGCCATGAACTGCTGATCAGCACTCTGATGACCAACGGAGCAGACACAGCCAGGTATCAGACAACTTTAAGTGGTGTTGCTGATGTAGTAATGTTACTGTGAGGTTATAGAAATGGTTTAAAGCATAGCCCAATATGAGGGTGCATTAAAGTTTATGTTTCACGATGTAAGACGCTTGGTTGTAAGTAGATGCATTTGTACCATCGACTGTTTTGTTTCTTCTTTGCAGACGTGGGATCCATGGAATGTTCCCCTTGCACTTAGCTGTGCTGTACGGGTTTTCAGACTGTTGTCGCAAGTTACTCTCCTCAGGTTTGTTTAATAAATGTGTGCACTCTTCTTTACACTAATCCCTTACCATCTGTATCTGTGTATTACTTTGAGATAGTTGTTACCTCCAGCTGTTTGCTCATTGCCCCACAGGTCAGCTGTATAGTATAGTTTCATCTATGAGTAAAGAGCATGTACTATCAGCTGGGTTTGACATAAACACCCCTGACAACTTTGGGAGGACCTGTCTACACGCTGCTGCCTCTGGAGGGTGAGATGCAGAATCTGGTTTAACACTAAAATATTAAAATGAGCAGAAATGTTGCACATGCATTACATTAAATTGTTTACTTCCATTTCATTTATTCTCATGATCTTTTTTTTTTTGTTTGTTTGTTTTTTTTCCAGAAATGTTGAATGTCTGAACTTGCTTTTAAGTAGTGGTACCGACTTGAATAAGAGGGACATAATGGGAAGGTGAGTCCTGCTCATCTTGTTCAGGTGTCATCTGGTTTTAAACAGCATCTGAGTATCATGTCCTGCATACTCAACACAGGTTAGAATTCAAAGTGAGGACTTTTTTCTGTCTGCAGGACACCGTTGCACTATGCGGCTGCTAATGGGAGGTACCAGTGCACTGTGACCCTGGTGAGCGCTGGCGCTGAGGTCAACGAGCCTGACCAGACAGGCTGTACTCCCCTGCACTATTCTGCTGCCTCTCAAGCCTTCAGCAGGTTAGACACTTGTTAATCTCCTTCTCTCTGTTTTCTGTTTGAAAAGACCGAGTCAATACAAGCTGCCAAATTCAGCCCAAGTCAAAAAGTCAACTGTTATTTTAGAAAAATGGCTGGCTGATTTTAAAAACTTGTAATATAGATACGTTATTTTGCCTCTCATCCAAAACCAGGGGTCTCAAACTTAAATGAGCTGTAGGCTACTGCTGGCACTGTCATCTCATGTGAGGGCCACTTTACTAACTACCAAATAAACAAATTGGTACTCTCTTTCTGGCCTTACACATGGCAGCACTTCTGCTATAATTTTGTTCGTATTTAACAAAATAAAAGCACAGGCCGAAGTGTACACGTTAGTTTTTGACTGCTAGTGAAAATTTTTTCTTTACAAATAACTTTTTCACTGGACTAAACACAGCCAATCCCTCAACATGTTTGTACATTCTGCTCATATTGCCTTCATATTAAATATTTTTTTTTGCTTTTTAAAGAACTTATTTTAACATTGCACTTAACAACAAACAAATCCTCCCTAACAAAAAAAAGTAACTTCAAGGGCCAAACTGCATTATGTTTTTTCACGTGGGCCACAAGTTTGAGACCCCAGTCCAAGAAGCTTCTTCAGTTCTCAAACATGTGATGGTTGTTTTAGGTATTTGGGTGTTCTAAAACAGCAGCTCACACTTTGATGCAAGGTGTGAGATGGGGTTGAAATGCCTGGGAAGGCATCTCAAAACTGAATCATCAGTGGCTGATAAGTGGTGTCATAATCCACCACCTCTAAACGATGGTTGTTCACAGTGGATGTGGTCCCTCGTTTACTCCTCTTTCAAACCGGCTGTCTTCACGGTCCTGCACCCTTTAAATGCAGGTGTACACTTGTTGAGGTGGATCTGGTATTTTGTGCCATGTGTTTGTGGAAGAATTATTTTGTTTCTCCATGTTAAGGTCTGAGCACTACTCACAGCAGACACTACGTTTTCCTCTGTATCGGATAAACTGTTCTCGCCAGCCTATACAGACAAATATGACTCTATATATGACCCATATGAACCATCAAGTTTGAGAAGTTAAGTTTTAACCACGTCACAGCATAATTTAGGAAAGTTTGACTAAATGGAAGCATTTCTCATTTGTTTCAGAGTTGATCGTCATTTTTCTGGGAGCCATCAGAATGATGAGGATGAGGCAAAGGAGTCATACTTGTAAGTTCTGGTTTTGTTTTTTGGGGTTTTTGTTTTTTTTGTCTTTTCATCACCTGACCATAACCGGTTAATTGTAGGCAAATTACATGTCTTCTTTATGTCTTTTTTTTCTTCTTCTAATAACAGCTGCTTGGAGCATCTTTTGGACAATGGTGCTGATCCATCAATGGTGAATTCAAAGGGTTACAGTGCTGTTCACTATGCAGCTTACCATGGCAACAAACAGAATCTGGAGCTGGTGAGTTTCCTGTTTTGAGCTCACCAAATAACTTGGCCCATAGATTAATCAGTCATCTCACACGTTTTGCATCAGGTTGGGGATTAGTTCATGAGGCTAATGACAATTTATGTAACATTTTCTTTTACTAGTTTCTTTCCTAAATTACACAACATCAATTCTTCTGCCTTGCTTTCAGCTCTTGGAGATGTCCTTTAATGCACTAGGAGACATAGAGAGCAGCATTCCAGTCAGTCCACTGCATCTTGCTGTAAGTGTTGCACTCACTTGCAGTCACTTCTGCTCGTCTTCAGCTTCATAATCTTAACTAAATGCAAAATTGTGACTACCTTCCTCTGCTCGTTCAGGCTGATAAGGGCCACTGGCAGGCTTTGCGTGTGCTCACGGAGACAGCAGCATATGTGGACATGCAGGACGCTGCAGGCCGTTCTGTACTCTACTTGGCTGCACAGAAAGGCTACGCACGCTGTGTGGAGGTGCTATTGGCCCAGGGGGCTTCCTGTCTCCTCAATGACAACCGCCTCATGTGGACTCCAATTCATGTTTCAGGTATCTGAGCTGGAAGATTTCTTGATACAGCAATGTTTGTGATTCTTTCCCACAAGTCGATTTTGTGTTTCGTTTTTGTTTTTACCTTGTAATTGTTCTTTTGTATCTTATTACATTCCAGCTGTGAATGGACACTCTGACTGCCTGCGCATGATGATTGATTATGGGGAGGAGGGAGATCTCACTAACATGGCAGACAAATTTGGCCAGTGAGTTGTTTTATATTTTTATTTTTATTTTATTTTTATTTATTTTTTCATTCAGCTTCAAAAAACTTTTAATGCTTAAAGCTAACTTGACGAGTGAACATCCAGTGCTAAAGTGTATTTTTTGTTGCTTTTGTCCCCATCCAGGACCCCTCTGATGCTGGCTGTTCTCGGAGGACACACTGACTGTGTCCACTTCCTGCTAGAGAAGGGTGCCCTGCCAGATGCCAAGGACAAGAGAGGCAGCACAGCTTTGCACAGAGGGGTAGGTCAAAGAAACAACAGTTAACCTAGCATGCATGTCTTTGGACTGTGACAGAAAGCTGGAATACTCCTAAATGCCATCTCTGTTTGAAATATAGTAATTTAAATGTTGCCATTAAACTTGGAAGTTGTTATTAACAAACAAAAACAACATTGTAACTATAAAGCTGGTTTTTAACATGTGCCCCTGTTTGAAAATTCTAATGACAATGACAATGCCAGGTGCATCTTTCTGGTCCTGTTTCAGCTCTTTGATGGATTTTCTCCCTATTTTTTTTTTTTTTCTTTTTTCCAGTTGTAAAATTGTCATCAAATGTTTTATAAACTGGACACTACTCAGATGCACAAAGTTTTCACCTGTTAGTCCTATGCAAATGCATGTTGCTGCAAAAATACCCAAATGCATGTTAGATTGTGTTGTCTTTGGCATTTTTTTTTTATTATTTTTTTTTAAAGAAAAAACAAAAAACAAAACTTGGTCACGTACAAGCACTGAACTAAAAATGAATGGAAAAAGCAGCCAGTATCCAAACAAAACTTTGAAAGACCTTTGGAAAGCCTGGAGAACTATACTATCGTTCAAGACCACTTTAGAAAAAGTCTGGCTCCTTGGAAGTAAAATGTAAAGGGAAAAAAAAAGTAATATTCTGAATTCAGTTTTTGACATTGAAGTTTAGCTCATTCCCCATTGTTTTTCGTTGCACAGGCTGTGTTGGGTCATGATGAGTGTGTGACAGCCCTGCTGGAGCACAAAGCTTCTGCTTTATGTCGGGACACCAAGGGTAGGACACCGCTGCACTATGCTGCATCCAGAGGCCACACAAAGATCCTGGCCAGTCTGGTGCAGGCCGCCATGGAAACAGACCCACAAGATAAATTGCTGGACAACAAACAATACACCCCATTACACTGGGCTGCTTACAAAGGTTTGCTCAGTTTAATGCCTAATCCCCAAACATTAATGTTACACATAATCACTGTCACATCTGTTGTCTCTAATGTTAAATGTGTGTTTGTGTGTTTGTTCTCAGGGCATGAAGACTGTTTGGAGGTTTTACTTGAATATAAAACATTTATCCATGAAGAGGGAAACCCTTTCACCCCCCTGCACTGTGCTCTGTGAGTATCTTGGTCTGGAAAAACGAATTACCTTTAGATAACATTAACTTTTCATTAACATGGTTTTCTTGCTGATAGGATGAATGGCCACTGCGGTGCTGCAGAAAGACTGCTGGAAACCTCTGGGGTCCACATGATTAACACCAGAGATGCCAAAGGAAGGTGAGGCTGCAGAATGAAAAGTACTTTATCAGGTTTTTAGGAATAAATTTGTTCAATTTAGAAAAAAAAAACAAAAACCTGGGACTTTTAGACTGTGCAAAAGATGACCAATGTGGAGCAATTGTGGTTACCAAATTGTGGTTATTGTTGGGGTTTCCTGCTTGTAGGGGTACCTTACAGTACAAAGCACCTTGAGGCAACTGTTGTTGTGATTTAGTGTGATTTTGGCTATAAACAAAAATATAGGGATAGGATGTGGAGTTAAATGTTACATAGTTTATAAATGGGCAAACATTTTCCCACATTCTCGACTGGGAGATCTTGGTGGAATATCCGAAACAGATCTTTAATAAAGGGGGCATAAAAGACAATTTAAAAAGACGTACAGCAGCCTGGTCCTGTTTGATCGCAAAGAGCTTGACAGGAAAGTTGGCTCGTAAGCACAGACATTTAACAGGGTTTTGTTTGTTTTGGGGTTTTTTTGTTTCCTGTCTCTATAGGACCCCACTGCATGCTGCTGCATTTGCTGAGGATGTCGCAGGACTTCAGCTTGTGCTTCGTCATGGAGCAGACATCAATGCAGTGGACAAAAGTGGACGCTCTGCTCTGATGGTAGCAGCTGACAAGGGACACAGCGGCACCGTGGGTAAGTACTACAACTGTTACTTATGTGGGATTTAGTTTTTGTTGCAGAATGTGAAACATTTCTATAACAATAAAAAAAAGAAAAAGGCAAATTAGTGCAACAAAAAAAAATAAACAAATTTTGTGTCTTGGTGTTGTCCAGCCATCCTCCTTCACCGGGCCAAGGCTGACCTGACACTGCTGGACGAGAATAGGAACACTGCCCTGCACTTGGCCTGCAGCAAGGTACACGTTAGTTTTTCACAAGATCCTCAGATCACAGGATTCTCTAAGGAATATCTTTCTGTTGACATTTTATTATTATTATTATTGTTTTTATTTATTTATTTATTTATTTATTTAATGGTCATTTGTTTTATTCCTCAGGCTCATGAGATGTGCGCCCTGCTGATTTTGGGCGAGATCCACAGTCCCACTCTGATAAATGCCACCAACAGTGCTCTGCAAATGTGAGAACTTGGCAACATTTTAAACCAACAATAGATTTTTTTGTATATGTGGAATTAGACTGACACCCACAACATGCTGCATAGTCCATGTTTTTTCAAACGTGATTTTTTTTTTTTCTCCCTTTCAACTGTAAAGTGTTAATATATTACATTTTTCATGCAGGAATCTACTTAATTTAGATTAATTAATTTGTAGAATTTATCCCCTGTATTGTTAAGAAGATATTTTGCCATGTTGCAGTAACAGATGTACAGGAATTTAATTACTATCACTAGGATCTACATCTGAGCATTGGATTTAGGATGGATCTTTTATTGAATATCATGACTTGCATTTATTTATTTATTTATTTATTTTCCCACACACTACCTTGTTTGTCCACAGGCCCCTCCATCTTGCAGCACGCAATGGCCTGGCTACGGTGGTGCAGGCACTGCTGAGTAGAGGAGCCACGGTGCTGGCTGTGGATGAGGAAGGTGAGCAACACCGAAATTGAGATTTTTCAGTTTGTTTCGTTTTTCTATAGATAAGAACACAAAAGGCAGTCCATTTTTAATCAGTTCATTTATTTTGTTAATCTTGTTACTGTTTGAGGGAAGTAATGTTGAAAGCAGATTTTAATAGGTCTGGTAAACAAACATGCATTGGCCACCAAACACTGCTACCATTATATCCAAGTGTTCTTTTTGTTTTTAGCTCTATATTATTACTGAAACTTGTGATCTTTATTAATGGCACATGGGTTAAATATGCAGGCAGTGGAATGATATTAAAGCCATTACTTATTGGATTTTGGCCCTTTATGTGCAGGTAGCCAGCGGTGAAAGAAAAAGATCTATTACCTTAATAACCTAATGTGCAAAATGTCTCTTTCTTCAGATGTAAAACATTTCATTGTGTTCACTAACTAACACAGACTTTGCATACATGTGGCTGTGCAGGTAGTGAGCAGTGGCCTTTCAGTGCTCTGAGGGTCATTGTCCAAAGGCAGCTGCTTTTGCACTGGGTGTGCCTGTGATCTAATTTGTAGAGGGTTTTTTCTGAAGTGCTTATTATTGCTTAGTTACAAAAGCTTCCTTCTTCAGTGCTGGATGACAGTGACAGACAGGATCATTGTAGACGATGTTGATGCAAGTCTCACCCCTTGATTTTGATTGGCCACTGAGATGGAAGCAACAATGTATGAGGCGAGTGTTCAGAAGTTGAGCTATACTGAATATTAAAGTGGTTTACCGATGCCTGTGGACAACAAACCATATACTGGAAGTGAGTCAGTAATAAGAGCTTTAAGAGGGGGAGCTGAGGCAAACTAAGCAATTAGAATTAAGAAAATGTAGTATTTCTCTGAAATTGTACCACTTTTTAATTGTTTAAATGTTTCATTAGTTAATTATCGGTAGTTCCAATATTGATTAGAAAATCTCTGACACATGATGCTCTAATGTGCATTTTGATGTGGAACAGGACACACCCCAGCTCTGGCCTGTGCTCCCAACAAGGACGTGGCTGACTGCCTGGCTCTGATCCTCTCTACCATGAAGCCTTTCCCCCAGCGGGACCCTTCCTCCTGCTCCTGCTCCTCTCCTACAGTCTCCCCCTCCCCGGGTCTCAACTTGTTGAAGCACTGCGGCATCACTGCCGCCTGCGCCCCGCTGCCCAGCAACGGCCTCCACAACGGCTACGTCAAAGACCGTCACGGTGCACCAGTTGGCCTCGACGGGTGTCTGTCTGAGTGAGGCCACACGGCCCTCTCAGTCAGCTGCTATCACCATCATCACCACCAGGGGGCGACTCCCTTTAAAATGGCCCAGAGGACCAGGAGAGCACCCACCCACATGTCTGTTTTCTGTGTATGTATGTGTTTGTGTGTCTGTGTGTGCGTGAGTGTTTGGTCTTCTCTTGAGGTGCAGTCAAACCTAATATGCAATTAGATCCCATTCCTCCATTTCCTAATAGTGCTTAATATATAGAGGCACATTGCTCTACAAGGTCACTCAGATAAAGTGTGGCATTCAAAATAAACACTAGCAATCTGGCCATCTCTAAATCATTTAACCCTTTAAAATCATGTTGACATAGTTATATAACCAACATTTAAGAGCATGTCTTTATCCTCGACTGTATTTCGCTTCATATCACTCACTATAAAGAAAGTCATATCATGTTAAATCAGTTGCAGTGACCTTGTAGAGGAACATACAGCCTTCCCAAATTAATGATCAAAGAGTTTCTTTGTTTTTTATGGTAATTACTTTCTTTTTTTTCTTTTTAATTTTGTTTTTAAATTGTCCGTTAGCCTAGATTTTTATGAAGGAACCACACAAGGGAAAAATCTAAATTTAGCTTCAGAGTGCAATGCTTGTGTACTACAGTACAATCTGCAAATTTGGAAAAGGGTCACAAAGATGTTAATTCCATAGTGTACTTTAAATGTACGGCCTAGAATTGTTTGGCATTTTAAGATAATTTGGTAATGCTGCTGAATACATTGGCATGCTCTCCTTCCAAAGGAGAGCTATGCTCGGGTCAGCATCGTAACATCGATCTGTTCTTAATGCTGACTTCCTTTTTTTTAAAGATGCTAAATAAGTGTTTGTTAAGCTAGAATGTTTCTAAGCATATAAGTTATGACCAAAGTTGATCAACACTACTATGGCTATAAATTATTTATTTGAGATGAACTGTACTGTATAGAGAAAGACAATAGATCTCGATATACCTCGTCAACTCGTTTAGCAGCTGCTTCATCTTCACCCAGGGTCCGTAGGCCTAATGTTCTCTTTTTGTAGGACTAGAGAACTACTGTAGGATAGTGACTGACTGAGGCCTTGTTTATTCTAGATGAAGGCTTTACTAGTAATATCTGCCAACAACACCTCATCAAAGCATCATATATCTGAGCACATAAGTGAACAAGCCATTTCAATTTATTTCCCATCTCTTTAACAGTGTTTTTAAGGAAAAGATTTTAGAATCTGAATGACCTGATTGTTGAAAAGAGTGATCAATTTTGGGTTTTGGCGCTAATGATGTTTTTGCTCTTTGTGTTTCTGAAGTTGAACCGGCCATCAGCATTGCGGTTTTAACAAGCTCTCTCTAAAGGAGTATTTCTCGGAGCTGATGAACTAGTCTTAAGCATCTAATAGCTTATATGTCAACCGGTAAACGCTGATCAATTAGAACAGATTAAGGAGTATTGTCTGCTATTTTTATTGGGCAGTTTTCAAGCAATATTTTCTTTTGGCCTTCTTTTGTTTGGCGTTATTGAATAGACAATCACTGTCACAAGGGCTTTTGTTTCCCTGGAATGTGTTTTGATTTTTCTTTATTTCTCGGGGGTTAGTTTTTTGGTTTTTTTTTAATATTTCATGGAAAAATAACCTAAAGACTAAACGAATGGCTCTGTGTGCCGGGCATTTTACTGTCAGTGTCAACACAAATGCACTGGATTGCCTTTATGGCATCTCATGAAATGCCTTTTTGACCCATGCCTTCCGTACGTAACACATCATTTCAGTTGGATTGCTTAATGGCAGAGAATGACGAGCCCTGAGACCAATCATGTCTCCACCAATTTGATTGGAACAGCATTAAACCACAGTATCTAGTGGGAATAAAACTGCCCGGCTTATCTTTGTGTCCCGGCATTATCAAAGACCAGGGAGTTTGAAATCCCTAATAGAATCAAATAGGGCTAAGAGGAAAAAGAGGGATCTTTGCTTAGGCCAATACCTGTTATTTAGATTTCAGGAATAGCAGAAATCCAAATATGTGCTTTTTTTGTGTTCATTTTTTTGTCTCTTCACCCCATTTTCTGGTACTAAGCATACTAAAGATGATTGTATCGGACCACTAGAGCTGTTTGTGACTTTTAGATGTTGTACCTATGCTATTTTGTTGTTGTTTTTATTTTTAAAAACCATCGGCTGGTGGTTAAATTACACTGAGTCAGATTGTTTTCATTGGCGCGATAACTTCATATCCACAGGTAATGAAGTGGCACAATTGCACACGTTAGTTGACTGGATGAGAGATGAGGACCTAGGCTAGGCTATGTTGTTAAATACATCTTACAAAAACACTTTCGCATAATTGTATTTAACTTGGTTTTCTAAAACTGACAATAGTACACGTTAGGGCAGTGATTTCTGAGTTCATGATTCATAGTTTGCATTTAATACAACCTCTATAACTGACTGAAATGACGCGAAACTAATTGGTGAACCCCGGCCTTCGTTCTCTTGATTAGTTTATAGTTTTCTCGAGAACCAATATAATATTACTGGGGATGGGTACATACTTTGTTGTAATCTCAGGATCTGTGCTGAAACAACAGGCAGAATTTATTAATCCAATCAGATCTCTGCAGGATTATTATGTCTACACTTTTCTTCTTGATGGGATGTTCCATAATTTAATTCCTTTTTAACCCCAATCCCACAGCACTTAATTAGATAGTCAAGCACGCACTTTAGTACATTCAGGTTCTAAGTGTGCAAAATAGAGCAGATGTAATGTATGTACTTATGTTTACATGCATGTGTAATGCTGCTGAAAACAGGAAAGAAGGGTTGTAAAAAGACAAGCAAAGGCTGCAATGAAATTGTACTCCAACAATGCATTATTTAAAATAGGGAAAAAAAGAAAGGAAAAAAAAAAAAAAAAAAAGGTGTATTTTTGGGGACAGTGTCCACTGCCCGCTCACTTGAGTTATCGGTTTCTGGGTGCATGGCCCAGCAGCGTGATATGGTTACATTACCCAGCCTACTGCTGACGATAGACTCTGGTCTAAGTCACTTAAAGTCAGTCCAATGATTTTTAAACACCTCAGGCAGGCTCCTCAAAAACTGCATACTCTTTCTGCCATCAGTAGGTGCTGTCAGGCCAGCCTGTCCAGGCAGGGGTGTCCTTTTTTTAAATTTTTTTTTTTGCTTGCCTCTTGTGATGTCCATATCTGACTAGTAAATGGAGCCATTGCCCCTTGCAACTATACAAGTCGTAACTGAATCCTTTTGTTTTATTACAGTGTTCTTATACATGCTTTTTTTTTCATTATTATTATAATTATTATTTGTGTGTACCAGTAATAACTGAATGATTGTGCACGGAGCTAGATCACGATTTTGATATAGCAACGATTAAACAAATGGAGCATATACAATATATCTGGAGTCAGAAACGGAAAGCAATGAAAGGTCCACTTGTAGCAATAGCGCACGTGCGTGTGTAATAGTGTGCAGCACAAATATTGCACTGCCATCCATTTAGGCCAGTTTAGTAAATCAAAGCATAAATGCCAATGGAAGATTTAAATGCGGGTTAGATGTCATAATCTTTGGTCACAAAAAAAAGGCCTGATTGCCAAAATGTGTTAAGGGGGGAAACCCCTCTTAGTAAAGCAGCAATGGATTTATGCATTCAAGCAGTTTACAGTCTGACCATCAAATCTGAGCCATGAATTTTCTGACTGAAATGAATGTAGGGTCAGTTTAGAGCAGGACAAATTGCTTTCTCCCGACTTTAAACTGTTGCTCTTCATTTGTCTTGCATAGATATGATTATACAGGTAGCATGTAGTAAAAAGATTCTCTGCATATTATACTGTGTGTGTAGTAGTCTTCCTGCATCGAAAGTCTGGATATTTCTTTTGGCATCATCATTGGTGTATAGGCTTACTGTTGTGAAATATCACTTTTCTTTCTCTATACATATTGTGTGGAGTGTAGCCTACAAGGTAAACGGAGGACAGGAGTTCAGATGAATTCAACATTCATATTCATCCATTCCATTGAGATTGCCTTACAGTACAGTAAAACAAGAGGGACAAGGTGGTCTTCAGTAGATACGATCACACGTTAAATAGCCTATATTTGACAAAAAAAATGCACCTAAGCTACACCCATTTAGTGCCATAGAAACCTTGATTTGCCTTTAGACATTAATCACATTTACTCAGTCCGTAACATATTCAGACATAGGCAGGAGTATTATAAATTTTGTGTTTGGAGCTGCATGCTTTTCACCAGTTATATTAGTCAAAAGAAAAGCTATAAATATTTGCATGGGATATTCATACTTGAAACCAAGTATTCTGTTTGGAAAAAAAAAAAAAATTGGTGTTGCTAGAAGTCTATTTTATAATTGGACATTTTTTGAAGAATATACTTAGTCCCTTTGGTATTGGCAAAGCAGTCCCTAGGTTTTGTGGTAAATAAGGTGGTTTGTAAAGTGTGTTACAAGGAGAAAAAAACAATTTTTGATGTCCAAAACTGCATGGTATAAATACAGAATAGAATTGATTTGCCTCAATGGATGTCTTGGTTCTTACTTGAAGTAAATTGCAAATTTCAATTCAACCCTCTGATCCACTGTTGAGCCTTTTGCCTTAAAAGCTATAAAAGAAAATGATACCTGGCAGTACCTGTTTAGTTGTCACCTTCAGAGTTATGCTGCTAGGTTGGATTGCTGAAAAAGAAAATTGGCTTCTTTTTTTTTTCTTCCTTCTTTTGTTTGGTCTTACAAAAATCTCTGGGTGTCAAGAAGCACACAAATAAATTGAGGTAGCACATAGCTCAAGGTTGCCATGGTGCAGAGATTGCTCGGAGTGGTTGGGATCTCGCCATATTTTCCACTGTGAATGAATTCAGAGTTCACTCGTAAACAATCGACTTTGGCTTATGTAATATCTAGAGCCAAACGACCGGGGTGGGGGGTGGGGGGAGAGCAGTGGTGTACCTCAGAAATATTCAGACAGAAAAGAAATTCTTGCTTGTACAGCTATGCTAACAAAGAGTTCAGATCTTTCGATCCATTTCGTTGTGAGTTGTGTAATTCTGCTTAAACCAGCCTAAATCAGATGTATCTACGCGGAAGTGTTTGATTAGTGTCAGTAGATGTCTCATGTTTCCTACCTTGCGAAGGGGCAGCCAACTGCACTTTGTACTTTTTATTGGACCTGCAGTTTTACCTCATCAGTGATCTTTTGTGTGACAATGCTGACATTTATCCTCTGTGATTTTGGGGGGGTGGGGCGTTCTTTTTTTTTTTTTTTTTTTTTTTTTTCTTTCTTTCTTTCTTTTTTTTTTCCTTCCTGATGCCAGTTGTGAAGATTTCTCTTGTAGTGTGAGTGACTTTTCAACATATGCATGTCGAACCTAAACATGCACAAGCCCTTTTATTCTTCTTTTTTTCCTTTTTGAATTGAAAACTGAACTGAAAAGCTTAGTTAACCCTGTTGCGACATGTTTCTCTTCATTACGATCAACCAATGACTCTGTTATCTGACGCAAGTCATGTGGAGCGAAGGGTAGAGTCTAAGTTAAGGTGGGAAATGAAGGTAGCTATAAAACTTTACCTCTGTAAGTCAGAACAATACAAGTTTTACATTATGACTAATGCTCGTTTGACCACCTTCCCTGCCTGAACACTTGGTCATTAATTTCCCCCACCAATAAGACCTGTGTAATATCGAACACAGTGTTGGCATGGTGCCTTTTATTTGTTACTACCGAAAGGTACGGTCTTCCATTTGTATTTCCCAGAAGCCTTATATTGGGAAAGAGAAATTACACTGAACATACATGACTACAGTAGATGGGCTCATACTCCCACTGAGCATTATTACTTCAATCTAGTGTGATCCAAGTTAAAACAACGAAAACAAACAAAACACTCTAAAGAACTCCTACAGTTTTAGTCTGGATTTCACTATTTGCTCCCTTCGGGAGGCTGAATAACTTGCACAGTACTGATGCGATTTAGGGCACATCAAACATCAGATGGATGAGGATCAATAGTACGAAAGCACAAATCCAAAGAAGGCACCTCGGGGCTCAGCTGGCTCTCTCAACAATAAGAAGCGAAGGAGCCTATAGACCAAATTGAGGCAAAGAAGTGAGGAAAAACATCTAACTCTAGTGCAGGAAACATGAGGTTTGATTGTCAGTAACACATTAACTGTAGAAAGGCCATTGCCTGGAATTTCAGAGCTTTCTTCTGATTGTTCTTCTCAACTCTTGGGTATTCGTTGACGGTTAGTAACTTCACAGTGCAGATTGTGAAACGATGCGGTACCTGAATTCAACATCAGACATAGGTAAACTGTTTGTTGTGACTGTGTTGCGATTTGATTGTGGAGATTGTTTTTTGTCTTTTATTTTTAGGCTAGACTGACTACAAGTAGGGTTGCAGTAGTAGCTGTGTGCAGTGTTAATAACAGTGTGATCATATTATAGGAGTGACGTAACATTTGTTGTCTTACTTCGACATTAAGGCATGGATCATCTTCTCTCAAGCTGACCTCGTTTGAAATGGAAGATAAAAGTGCAATAACCTTTTGTTTATCATTGCTTCCTCAGTTGGGAAAAATATTTAATATGCCCTTTTTTTTTGTTAACACCAAAAGTCACTCATCTGTAGCAAATGAAGGATTTCAAGTGGTCCTCTTGTTTGTGATCAGAGAGGTGGCATTTGATTGTGGAGTGTGTGTGATATTCCATTCTTAAAACTGTGATCGACATACATCTTTAACAGCTGCCTGCTCAGACAAAGGACCCTGCACAAGTTGATAAATTTGAGTAGGAGCATTTTTTCTTCTTCTTTCTTATGGATGGACTTTGATGGTATTGTAGTTTGGACTTCTGGTTTAATAGCCGGTGTAGACATGTTCATTTGCATGTGTAGATGTGTATATGCATCCTTTCTTCCTCCTTGAATGAAATGTTTTCTCAAAAAAAACACAAAAAATATATTTAGACCTGCTGTCGGCGATGTATGCGGATAAATGGAAATATGAAATGCCTTATATTTGTTTTCAATGTTAAGCATTAAGGGTTCTTACGTGTCCCTCCCTTTTCAGTGTGTAGCCTAAAGCTTGTACAGTTAAGAAACTCATGAGATTTATATCTACTGTATAGCCTGTGTGTTTTCAGAATTTGTTACTTGGAGGTCCTGTGATTGTGGTTTTAGAGAAACATTCCCCTTGAAAGTGCCGTTTGTTTTCACCAGCAAAAGATGTGTCTTTGGGGGGAAACATTTATTTACACGAAGGAAAACAAATGTTCGAAACACTTTCCAGTGTTTACCGTCGAACTGAATGACACAACGCATTCGTGCAGTTGAACCAAGGCAGCAATCTTCTGACGGAGCACCTTATCGACATGCTCCTTCTGTGAGCCCATAATAGAAGTAGTCTCTCACCAAGCTTGATTACTCTAAAGCAGAGCCATATCAAAGAATTTGCCCTTTAGGAGCCCCCTTGAATGTGCTATTAGGAATAGCTTACTGTAGGAAAGGATGTATACTGCATGTTCTGTGACATTTTAGTAGTGGTTGTCCCTCTTTCTTTTTTGTTTCTCCGTGTTTTTATGTTTAGTCTGCTTCACTGTAGATGTTGCCACCTCATTGCAACTCACGAGCTATTAACAATCCTCTCACAACTGGACTTAAAGCAGGCGTTGATCTGCTGCTGATGCAGCCTTAAGTCATTGCGAGTTTTAAAAAGGAAACGCTAGATTAATGGGTTGCCTGTTTTGTGTTTTTTTTTTTTTGTTTTTTTTTTGAGTGGCTTATTATGGGGTAATGACAAAGGATCTCCACGTGAGTGGAAGGACTTTGAATCAGGTCATGTGATGAATTACAATCAAAGAGTTTCACAGTGCACCTTCATAGAAAGTTAAACAAAAAAAAAAAGTTGGCTTGTCCACCCAACATTCCAAAGTTGATTTAATTTTCCACAGTCCTGTCCCTCTGATTGAGAATTTTTATTTTTTTTCTCTTTGCTGGTGAATGAAGTGGGCGTGTGTGTCAACGACAGGGTTCCCTATTTAGCCTAACGCTGATTACCTCATTTACAAATCTGCAAATACACTATTCTACTGTGTGTAAAGGAGTCAATGCCATCACCAGCAGCGCGGTCTCGAGACCTGTGATGACAACAGGACCAATGAAGTTGAAATTAGTCAATTTTGAAATATGACCAGTCTGGGAATATAGGGTTAAGACACGATTCAGACATTTTTTTTTCTTCTTCTTTTTTTGTGTAAAGATGAATGAGCCTCTTAAGATTTCTTTAACTAGTACATCACCACAGCTGCTACCCCAGTCAATGCAGGAGCTGTCAGAAAGCTGCAGATACACTTTTGTTTTTTTTAAATAGCCAAGTCAATATTCAAAGTTAAAATCAAACACTTGTTAAAACACAGCTCGTCAAACTCCAACTGGACTAGCAGCTGTTGGCACTAGCATGGTTCAGGAAGCCTGGTGTGTCACAATTGTTTAAGTGAACGATTGCGTTAGCGTCACTTGCTGTTTTTTCAGTAGCATTTCTCCTACCTCCTTGTTTTGCAGCCTTGAGTATTGTTCGTCTCTCCACCTGTTCTGACTTACAAAAAAAAAAAAGTTTATTCACAGTGCGGGAATACAGATTTATCATAAGCAATGGTAGTTATACATAAAGTGTGCTTGGTTGTGCTGTATGTGTACTTGTCTATTTGACGTTTGGAAAAAAAATATTTATGAGAAGCATTTATACGACAAAATACCACTGGAATGTGAAGCCAGACAACGTTATGATGCAGATTATGATGATAGTCTATCCCCTTTAACATTCAGTGGCGAATGGTCAGAGGAATCATCTTTTTAAGAAAATGAATAACCATTGGCTTTATATTTTAACAGCATTTATTTCTTTGGTTTCCTCTTATACATATACTTTCCCTATCTAGCCCTATGCTATACAATATTTCAACGTTTACAGCTTCCTTTTGGGTCAGCCATTTATTTATTTATTTTCATTATTTTTATTTTTTCTCCCCCCTACAGTTGTAATGATATCACAGGTTGTCACAGGGATGATAGTAAGGTGTATTTGTAAATGTGGATGAGTTTGAGCCCCTCGAGCCGTATGCCTTTGAATCCATCTGTCCACTCTGTACCAAATTCTGCTACACAGGCGTCTTGTTTCCGCACTGCCCCAACATTTTACATCCAGTTTTGACTACAAAGGGGTACGGGACAAAGGTGAAAGGTTTGAGGTTTTTCAGACCAGGCCCCACCATCCCACCACCCTCACACCCACCCAACAGCTCACCCATGCCTACTCTAAAACAGGACCAGCCCAACTCCCCCACCCTTCCCCTCTCACCCACCGTCTCACCTTTAACCTCAAGCCATTCATTTTTCTGTTTTTGTTTTATTTTAATTTTTTTCGACAATGCAATCCTGAAAGCACTTTGCCTTGTTATTCCTTTGTGTGAACATCTGAATGATAATTTGTTACAGAAATGTTAAATATGTAAAAGATCATTCACTGTTTTGGAAAAACCTGCATCTGTCTTTCTGACGTTAAAAGGAAAAAAAAAAAAACAATTTAGTGACATTAAACCTGAATCTATTTTATAAAATGTTTGCTGCAGCCAATTGGTCTCGTCATTCAGTATTGTGGCTTAGGGTTGTTTGTGTTCAATAAAGTGCTATTGCTAAATATTTCTTGAGTCTGGAGTTATTTATGTTTTTCGTGTGTTGTGTTTTCTGCAGTGTCTTTCAAACTAGGAACCCAAGAAAAAAAACATATAGCTGAGAAGACATTTTAAACCTTTTAATGTGTGTGTATGTGAGAATCTACTTGAGGCTTGAGGTTTCTCAACTCAAATGAGGAACTGACAAAGCAAAGAACTTGACTGTTTTTACCACCACTGTTAGCTCGCATTTTATAGTAGTATGATGGGAGTGTATTGGACTTTGACCTTTGTGTGTTACTCATAAGGAATTTATATACTTCTTAAAGTGTTTGTTTTTGTGCAAAATACAGTAACAAGCGACATTAAAATATTGATCTGCTGGAGTTTATACGAGATTGAACCACTAGTTTCATAAGAAACTAATGTAATAAAATGACTGACTTGCATGCAAAAGTAATGTGAATATTGCTGTAACTAGCTCTAAGTTTCCTCACATATTTATAAGAGTACCAGTGCAGTTCAATGACACAGTGTCAGTGTTGGAGGAGCATGCACTCACACTGTTATAGACTGAGTCATTCATTTCAGTGTGCGCCCTGTTCCGCTAAACCAGATCCACCCACTCTGCATAAAGTGCATTTTCTGTCTGGATATTTCTACCTATTTTTTTCCCCCTTCCTGTTTACCTTCTGTCCTAAATATAACATCATGTTCTTTCACGGCTGAGAAAGAATCGTGTCATATTTGTGTGGCTGTGCTGTGGAAAAGTAATGAGCAACCCTCCGTTTCTTTATGCTTTGCTAGGAAAATGGCAAATGGTTTCAGCAATTCAGTTACATGCACAGACATATCTTGAAATTTGGTATATTAGGCAGTTTGCACAACTCCAACAAGATTGAAAATCAATATTTGGTATTCCTAAAGGACGCCTGAACTCTCTTAGACACATTTTAGTCTTTAAGTAGTCTTCAGGAATAGTTCTATAAGCATCTTGAAAGAGATTCAAAGTTCTTCTTTGGATGTTGGCTAATTTGTGTTCTGTTCCCTGTCAAAGTCACCCCCACACTGTTGACGTCTAGGCTCTGGGAAGGTGAGTCCATGACGGATCGTGATCCATTGTGTGTGTATGTTTTTTTTGTTTGTTAGTCCGGGTATTCTTTAACTTAGTATGCTTTTTGTGGTCATTTTGATGGTTATAAATTAAGCCATTCATTGTTTAATTCTCTCCTGACCACCTCCAAACATTGAGACAAAAACGTAAAATCTGGATTCATCATCCTCACACTAAACAGGTCATCACAGATGGATCCCCCTCACTGGGACTGGTCCTGCAAGAGGTTTTTTTTCCTGGTAAAGGGAGTTTTTCCTTCCTGCTATCACCAGCTGCTTGGTCACAGGGAGTTGGGGTGACTGTTGGGGTTTTCTCTTTATTATTGCCAAGTGTATACCTTACAATATAAAACACCTTAAGGCGACTGTTAATGAACTGTAAATACAATTTAATTTAACTAAACTGAATCACACGTTGCAACTCATTGTCAGTCATTTGGCATACCTCAGCATTTTCTGTTTTCATATTTTAAGAATGTCTTCTTGACTGCCACTCTTCCACTGAGACCATTTCTAATGATGCATTACTCAGGTCCTGTGTCAAGTCTTTGCTGGCTGTTTTCCTGTTTGTTACAGACATAACATTCAGACACAGTTTTTTGTAGGCCTTCCACTTCTTTTGTCTTCCAACAGGCTGCTAATAACAAAGTACCTAAAGATGCAATTTAAAATCAGACAAATTTAATTTAATTTAATGCTTGAATGATTCATTCAAGTACCAAAAAGCTTGTCTAATAGAGTTCAGGCAATGCTGTAAGTAGTTTCAGAGACAAAAATGTTTTTATCTGAATATGGTGGGTAATAGGGATAGACTGAAAATGAATGAAAAAAGCAACCAATGTCCCAAGAAAATCTTTGAAAAATCATCCAGGAAACCTAAAGACGTATTGTTGAAGAGAACTTTAAAAAATACAAGAAGATCAAAATACAAGATTTTGCTTCCTGGAAGCAAATTATAAAGACATGAGAGGTGGCTCAAGTCTGTTTCAGATTACTGTATGTATTTGTGCCATATTTGTCTTTACAAATGAAACCATCACGGAAAAAATTAACTGGTAGTTCTAGTCAGATTTGAGTAAACGTGTATTATAATGTGGTCTGTAGATGAATGAAGATAGAAAGATGGATAGAGAGAAAAAAAAAGTTAAAGGACCAATCAAACGAACGTTGTAGCGGTACGTCATGACGTCGCCGCTCGCTTGCGTCTCAACGACGCTGAAGTGTAGGATGTAGCACAGGACGTGGCTATCAAGCTTCTAGCTACACTGGGACGTCTGAAAACCCCCCCCACAGAATTCGTCATAAAGAACTGGTTTAATACACGCGTAGGTAAGTATATCTGTTAGTTATGGTATTTTCTTCTAGCGTGTGCAATTGTAAGCGGACATTTCTCTGTGTAATACGCCTAGACTGAGCTCTGTCTGGTTAGCTTGATGCTAATATCCAGGGAAAACCAACGGTACCGTATTTGCTAAAAGGGATGGTTAGTGGAATAGCGATAGCTACATGTAATTCGTGACTAGAGAGGGGTTCTTATATCCAAGCATTGAGGTGCTTTTTGTGTGCTGACCCCAGTTGCTTTAATTATAAACCCCAAATTACTGGAGCAAAGTACAGCGTTGTCAACGAAATATCTTCCATATAGCTAACGTTAGCGATGCTAATGTTTGCAGGGCATGTTGAGAGCAACTGGAGAAATGGGGGGTCTGTAAATCGCCTACATGTGCCGCTTTCAGTCAAATTGGGTCATCAGCCAGTCAGCTGGAATGACAGGATGTTCTCATTAGGTGCCATAGGTGATAGTAGGGTTTAATTTACACAACGTTAGGTCAAGGGCATCGATACAGGGCTGTGTGCTCAATGTCTTGAGTCATTGTTCCTTTAAAACATTTTTTTGGTTAAAGCAGAAAACGATGTTCATAAGGATAAAACAGGTGTGAGATGCTGTTAGGTAAAGAATATAGATTATTGCAAGAAAATTTGAAAACGACTGAGCTCACGTCTTTTTTAATATATCTCCAGATAAATTGCGTCGATCTTGGATTTTGTCCCATGCAAGAACTGTAATGAATCTAACAATCACTGTGAATATTATAATTTTTCTTTTTCTTTTTTTTTAAACTCTTTTAGCAAGGAGGCCATTTTACCAGATGTGACGTATCAGCAAAACATCAGGACCTGAATGGAAACATTTGAGGCCTTTTGTGCGTGAGGTAGGCTTAAAATATTTGAACGTGTGAAGGATTTAGGCAGATTATTTGGCTTTGCTTGGCAAGTAATTTGTCAACATGTCTTGGTAAACTTGCCCTTGTTCTTTGAATCTGAACTGCTTTTGATTCTTTATGTAAACTCAGACTGAGCTGATGGTGTTGAGCACAGTTGTATTATGAAGCAGGTTCAACATATCCAGGGGTTTTGTTTTTTTTGTTTGTTTGTTTGTTTGTTTTTTGCATTAGCTGGCTTTACCAAACCTAAAACTTTATTTTAAAAAAACGAAGATTTTTATTCATTCTCACACTTGCATAAAAAAAGGGAATTTGATGCACATGACTGCTTCTCAGCATGAAATTGCCAGATTGTGTGATAGAGATCTATGAAGAACATACATACCTCAAATGGCAATTGTTGCTGCTAGACATTGTCAATAGATCAAAGCTAAATTGATTTTATTGGTTAAATATACTCTGTGACTGATATACAGCAAATTGACTGATTAATTTCTAATCTGCTGTATTTTCAGCAGTCTACTACGAATTATGACAACTGAATACATGTACATTTATATGACATGTGGTCCACAGTATGCACTGTAATGGCTTCATTTATTTTTATTAGTGTTGTTCAGCTGGTGCTATATATAAAATGGTTTCCTTCAGCAGAGAATCTGTAGCACACTTGGATCATGCTGTCTTTAAGAGTACCAATTAAATTGTGGCAGTTGCTCACAATTGTAAACCAGAACTCTGAACACACCTGCTCTGGACCAGGTTAAGAGTTTAACATGAGTTACCATGGTGACCACTTTTGTGACACTGAAAACTCTTGAGTTTTAAGCTTGACATACGCTGCTGACCTATTAGTCTCGCTTTGTGGTACACCCCTCAAGGCTAGTTGAGTACCATCTGGTGTTTTTCTTGTCACTAAAAGTGTTTTTTTTTAAATCACTTTGGGGTCATTATCATGCACCCAAATAAATTT
Source organism: Copadichromis virginalis (assembly GCF_057382275.1). Taxonomy (NCBI): domain Eukaryota; kingdom Metazoa; phylum Chordata; class Actinopteri; order Cichliformes; family Cichlidae; genus Copadichromis; species Copadichromis virginalis. The sequence continues at coordinate 30,235,262 of NC_140637.1, forward strand.
AGGATTAGTCAGTGCCTCTCTGTTGCATAAGAATTAAAAATACTTAGTCTTTGTACAGATTAGTATCATCTGTCTACAGTTGTCTCTAAGAAGTTAATATGGCTAAAAACCTTTTTGTGTGTTGTTCAGGAGGTGTGGGTAATGTACCATGGGGTACGACGTTACGAGGTTTCAAGGGGAGGTGGATGAAGACCTGTTGTGTCCAATATGTAGTGGAGTGTTAGAAGAACCAGTGCAGGCAAGTCTTTGATCAAAATACCCCCCACCTTTTAATTCTATCTGTATTTCTGACATTACATTTGTTTTATATGCATATGCATTTTTCCACCTCAGGCTCCACACTGTGAGCATGCTTTCTGCAATGCCTGTATAACGCAGTGGTTTGCCCAGCAGCAGATTTGTCCTGTTGACCGCACAGTAGTGACGCTGGCTCACCTCCGTCCTGTGCCCCGCATTATGCGCAACATGTTGTCCAAACTTCAGATCAGCTGTGATAATGCGAGCTTTGGCTGCACAGCCACACTGCGGTTGGACCAGCTGCAGTCACATCTCAAGGACTGTGAGCACAACCCCAAAAGGCCTGTCAACTGTGAGGAGGGATGTGGGTAAGTGGATTCCATAGAATAAATCCTTACAAGCCTCCTTTGTATTTTATAGTATTACATTTTCTTTTCTTTCTTAATATTCTGTTTTTCTCACTCTTGCAGGCTTGAAATGCCCAAAGATGAGCTGCCCAATCATAACTGTATTAAACACTTGCGGAGCGTTGTCCAGCAGCAGCAAACTAAAATTTCAGAGCTGGAAAAAACTGTAGCCGAACATAAACACCAGCTGGGGGAACAAGTAAGAGTATTTTGCCTACACAATAGTATATTTTTGACAAAATATTCAGTCTAGTCTTGATAAAATATTAACAGTTGTCTGTCTGTATGATATTTGGCAGAAATAATTCGAGTGCCATGTCTTTGTGGTATAACACACAGATGCATGCCTATTATATGTGTTTGATGGACGTGCAATAACAATGGTCTCCTCATTCTTATTGCACTTTTTTTTTTTTTTTGGTGTGGATGTGAATCTATTTGGGTTTTTTAAATGGACAGTTACAGATTTTGTACTTGAGGCAGTTTTGAGAGGTTTTTCATTCACTGTATTGCTTTTCATTTCCAGAAACGAGACATTCAGCTGCTAAAAGCCTACATGAGAGCAATTCGCAGTGCAAACCCAAACTTGCAAAACCTTGAGGAGAGCATCGAGTACAATGAGATACTTGAGTAAGTGAAGCTTTCCTTTCCTCTCCCAATATTTGATCTGAAATAAATTCAGTTCCTAATTTTCTTTTTTTTCTTTTTTTCTTTTTTAAATCTTCAGGTGGGTAAACTCCATGCAGCCTGCTAGAGTGACACGCTGGGGTGGCATGATCTCCACTCCTGATGCTGTCCTCCAAGCAGTCATCAAGCGATCCCTCATAGACAGCGGCTGTCCTCTCTCGATTGTAAACGACCTGATCGAAAACGCCCACGAGCGTAATTGGCCGCAGGGACTGGCCACTCTCGAGACGCGGCAGATGAACAGGCGCTACTATGAGAACTACGTTGCCAAGCGTATCCCTGGCAAGCAGGCAGTGGTGGTGATGGCCTGTGAGAATCAGCATATGGGGGAGGATATGATCCTGGAACCCGGCCTGGTTATGATCTTTGCGCACGGAGTCGAGGAGATCTTATAACTGTGCAGCTAGCTGAACTGATCCAGCGACGAATAGGGACGTTTTGCTTTGGGGGTTTGCTGTGATGAGTATGATTTCTCTCTTTGGAGTGAAACCTTTTGAATAAATCTGGCTTATTTAAAGTAAACTCTTAGGCTTACTCCTAAGCTTGATACCTATGCCTTAAAGTAAGGACAAATGCTTATTGAACCTGGCAAATATAAACTTAAACTGACTGATATCTAAGATAAAAGGTGAGATGTGATGTTTACAAGGTTTATATTTAGTGCATTATATGATCTGATTGTTCTGCTCCATGTCCTGATAGAGTAATAAGCCCAAACCCCAGTTTAATGTGCTCTGTTGTATAAATGCTTGTAAATAGAAATACTATATTGAATTATAAATGTTATACTCCTCACTGTAATTAGATTTTTCTGTTTTTGTTAATCTCAGTTCTCTTTAGTCAGCTTCTCTTACTGTCTACAGGGACGTGCTTGCTTTAGTATTTAGTTTCCTGTGAATATTCCCAGAGACATTGTGCTTCTCAGTTTAGATTGTTCAGACCTTCCGTGCCATTTGTTTTATTTATTGTGTTGCCTTTCACACAATTATGCTTGAAGATGTTATCATGTGACATTTGGAGCTCTGCCTTTATCGGTGCATTTGAAGTTCACTGCAGAAAGAAATTGATTTTGTGTTCTATCTGTTTGTTGCCTCAGTTGTACATATAGTCTGTATGTTGGGTCTAGTGAAAGTTTTAAAGTTTGGGATATGACTATGTATAATGAGCTTTGAAAAAGTGTTGTGGCTCATTTCTGATTTAAATATAGACATTTACATCATGGACATCTTTTTCATTATTCACAGTTGGCTAACATTGTTGCTGAAATGCCACTAAAACCAGACACAGCTTGGAGATTGTACCAGTATTTGTAAAGTCACTTTTAAGGCTTTCAAGAGGAGAAATGCTTCGCCATTAGTCACTCATTACTGTAGTAAGACGAGCAAAAAAAGCTGTTGTTATAGAAACCCACACAAGTGGATAATTCCCTTTACTATTTTCCTTGTTATTGTTTTTGTTATGTGTCTGTTATGTACCATGTTGTACAGACAAGGTAATAAAATGTAAAATCTGGGTGGATTTTTGTCATTGGAAAAGCCTGAGTTTTTATTTGGCTTCCTAATTAGGAAAAAATGCAGTTCCTTATTTTACCACAACATGTCATCAGAGAACTGCTGGGAAGTACACTTCATAATTCACTTCAGCTGACTGCTTTATATAAAGATTTAAGTCCAGAGAAAACTGCTGCAGCCTGTAAGAAGTCACAATATGGAGTGTGAGGTGGTGCTGTCCCAGTTTACGAAAAAAGAGGAAAGTTTAACCACAAAACTAAAGACGGGGGGAAAAGTCTGACTACTCTGACCTGACTCACTCTCCTTTTCTAACCCAGACACCCACATGTTTTCCATGTCTGTTATCCTCTCCTGCCAGCCTCGTCCTCATTGTGCAGCTTAATCCCTCACCATTGTGCTCAGTGGAATGTGAAATCATGTGCTTTACCAAATATTGTGGTTCTTGTTAAAGTCCACACATATAATTATGTCATGTGGTTGGTTGAGGACTGGTATGCTGCAATACCGCACTGGCCAGAATATTACAATACACCTCAGAATATGTGTAAATGTATAATAAAGTACTTAAGCCTTTCCACAAGAAGCATAATTTAAATAAACAGAACTTGGTTTAATGGAGACGCAGAGGAAGCATTCACCTCATTTAAGAAAATTTAAAGTGTGGCTGCATTATACTGCAGCTATATATGTGTTTGTTAGGAAATAAACAGGCAGTGCAACTGTTTGAATTTCTCTGTTATATTAATGGGCTACTGCGTGAGCAACTCATTCACATACTGTGCGATAACACCAGAAGCTGTACGGCGTTCACCCATAACAGACATCTTGCATGGTAAGTTCAATTTTTCATTTTATCTGTAACGTATCCGTCGTTAGTGGTGTACAAATGTAATGAAGTAAAAAGGAACAAAAAACAAAACTTTTATTATTTAATAACAAAATACTCGTTTCTAATTGGATGAAGTTAACGTAAAACTCGCCAGCAATAGTATAGTCCCGGATTTTGTTCACGTTCGATATCAATACGCACTGTTTGTTAAAGATATGAGTTCATAGCCGCAGTATTTACAGTATTTCACTGTTTACTCACTATTTGATTAAAAGCATACATCGGATAGCAGCGTAGCCTCTATAAGGCTTATAACCACGCAAATACAATTAATATTTATCGTTATTGGTCACTATCTATAAACAAATTCTATCAACACCAAGGTGGCTCGAGGTCTGTAGTCTAAGTAGCCATAAGTTTAGTATTTATTTATCTATTTTTTGTTAATGTTGTTACAAGCAATTTGAAGGGGTTAGACGGTGATATTGCTTTATTGTAACCACGGTGGCTTTTTTTGTTCTGCGCCTTAACATGTGACGTCAGCTTCATCACTTTAAAAAGGCTCACGATGGACAGCAACACCAAAAACAACAACAGCGCTGCAAATGATAAAACTGTTGAAAGCATTACGGTGCAGCTTTTAGCGTATACTTCCTGAAAGATGCAGAGTGATAACTGCGCTTTTACAGCTGCATAATTTAAACGAAGCATTACTTTCTAACTTTGCAGATGGACGCACGGGACCGGAATAACGGGTGTGTATTGGCTAGCAAAGGAGGGCGCAGATCAGCTGAGGCGGTGCTTCGCCGGAGGGATCCTCAGTCGCTGCTCTGCGCAGTAGTTCACCGCTTCCACTCGGCAGACCTCGCCGCCTCCGTTTAAAGTTAACGACCACTTTGCTTCGCGTCTGAGAGCAGGATTTTGGTTTTGATTTTTTCTTCTGCACAGCGTCGAGACGGACTGTGTAAAGGCAACCAACACAGTGGCGGCGGAAAGGTAAATGACAAAAAAACAAAACCTTGCACCGTTCGCATTGATCGAAGTTTTAGCAAACCTCTATACGTCTTTCGGCTGCAGATGAGCCCCAGTCAAATAAGAGAGAGTAAAATTTCGTCTTGGTTTTGCGCTGCTATTAAGAATTGAATGAAAAGATCCGAGCAGATTCATGAGGATATCGATGAATTTCAGCTTGGTGCTTTTTTGCTGCTAATAACAGAGTAATTCACTCAGCAGATCAGCCTTTTAAAAATCCCCACAAACATGCAAAATTTCAGTTCCCTTTGCCAATAAGTTTGGTACCTTTGTCAGCCTATTTCATGTGTCAGAGTAGGAAATGGTAAGCATGTAGGCTGCTAAACACCTGAAGATACTTCATGTAAAACACTTACTGTTTTCTGTTTGTCCAAGCATGTCAGCAGCATACTCGACAAACAGGTTATTGGGTGATTACACTGCCTGATAGGACTTTATCTGAGTAACCCCCATCTGAGATTACAGGTGTTGCAGGGTATGGTGCTACACCAGTGGGAAAAAACAATAAGTACACCCCATAAGGGCTTTTGTATGAGTTTTCGTCACTACTGGGAAGGCAAAATCCTTCCTGGTGTGAAGTAGGTGATGGGGCACGTTGGTGAATAGCACTATTGCATTGTTTACTCAAACCTCTCCTTTCACTGGCATATGTCTGCAAAACACGAGTCCCCATGTTAAGTGGAAAAAGAAAGCATACAGGACAGTCTAGATATCAGGTTTGTGCCCCCCATCACCACTCTTTTTGTCCCAAACTCTCCAGTTTTGCAAGCGCTTTACATCCAAGTGATTTAATTTACAGAGCAGTTTTTCCTTTGTCATCTTGTGAGCAGGTTATTTTTAACGCTGAATAGGCTCCGAGGTGCTCATTTGTTTGCGGCTGCAAGAGGGTTTTTAGGAACAGACAATCAATAGTGTAGTCAGGTCAATTGTGCCATTGTTCACGTTTGCATCACAGGCTAGAGGATGTAAATTAAGTAGAATTCAGCCCATTCTGTGACTTTCGGTTTAATTTGCACATTTTTAATGTTCCAGCTATAGTTTTGCAGGATATGAGAAAGGATGAGCTTCCCTTCCTTTATTATATTAGCAAACCAGCCTAAAATGAATGAGCTACTACCTGTGAATATGGCATGAAGTGTCCTACATCAGTAATTTTCAGTAACACACTATGGTAGCATGCTGCGACTTGTAACGCTGATCCTTTCCAGTGAAGAAAATTCCTCAAAGTACAGGTTTTTTCCCAGTTCATAATTGGTCTTTAGTTGGCGGTAACTACACAAGTAAGCATGATCAGATCACATAAGTTAAAAGCAAAGATTAGGTATCTTATTTGACAGAAGTCCAGTTATTTCCACATTAGTGCTGATCATTTTGAAATAAAAATATGTATTATGCAAGAATTAATAAAGCCTCAATCAACAAAACTGGTTTTTCTGGCTCTGACTGAACCATTTAAAAATGTTCAATGCAGGAAATCCCGAATCTGTATATTATAGCTCTTTCGGATGGAAAAGACTAAATTACTGGTATGATAGTGGAAAATACCGCTGAACAGCACTTGAGATCATTTTAAAAGAAATGTAACATTTGTTTCATTTTTAGTTGTGGAGAGATCTGTGGGTGAACCAGACGAGACTCCCTGATAAGTGCAAACAGTCACACCATAAAAGCAATGTGGCCCTTATATGACAGCATGCACTCTCACTAGTCTGGGCAGGTTTGAGGGTTTTTTTTCTGAAGGCAGTATGGTGTTCTACGGGGCTGTCTCCACACACACAAACACGCACACACAGCTATTATATAAGTCACATTCAAGTCTGAACTCAGAGTGATGGGCTGCTTTCACTTTGAAGCTTGTGAGCATGTAAAGCCCTGCCTACATTTCCAAGAAATGTGTGATTCATGCTGTAGTGAATAGCTTTTGTTGTTTTTTTGTTCAGTCTTTTTTTGTCTTGATTTACAAGCCATGTTTATTATGTTCACATTATCCAGTATTCCTCCTAACTGGAGCCTGCAGTTTGCATTCTTCAAATATCACCAAACAGTGGTAGACAAGGGAAAGCCCTGTTTAACAGAGCATGCTCAATTCTGACTGTGGAATTGTTTTGGCCCAGCTTTGTGCGCTCTATCTATCTATCTATCTATCTATCTATCTATCTATCTATCTATCTATCTATCTATCTATCTATCTATCTATCTATCTATCTATCTATCTATCTATCTATCTATCTATCTATCTATCCTGATTGATGAAAGTTATAATGAAGTTTTACTGAAGATGACCCCCCCCCCCCAAAAAAAAAAAAAAACCAACAACCCAAAAAACAAAACAAAACAGAAGTAGAAGCACTACATAAATGTGCAGAAGTACCATTTTTCCACCACCACCAGTTAGTGGTTTGTAACTTCAGGCTTAACCTGCAAACTGACCCCTTAAGCAAACAGTCCTTTTATAGTTAGGGGAGTGTTTCCCTCTTCATGCAATGAGTCACAGTAGCATCTGCATGTAGAACGCAATTTGGAGCGTGTCCTCTAGTTTTGAAGGCCAACCAAGACCTGTGGTGTGGGAGGAGGCACCGATGAAGGGGGAAGACTCACAGTTATGACTGGGCTCCCCTTCCCTCTAATGGATACCCCCCCCCCCCCCCCCCCTTTCTGCCTCTGGATCCTCCTACCTGTTAGTCACCCATGGCAGCACTTTGACAGAGAGCAGCTGATGTAGGGAAACACTTTCCATAGCAACCAAACATGTCTGTCCTTCCACTTGTGTTAACCCGATGCATTCGGCACACGGTTCAATGAGCAGACTCGTTGTAGATTCGAGAGAAAAACAAATGGCCAACATTGTATGTTGACTTCTCTTTCTTCAAAGAACCTACGCAGTGTTTTCCAACCGCAGAATGACGGAGTCAGTGACTTACACCCTGCAAGTGTTGCAAAACAGCAGATTTCCTTGACACAAGGCGTAGGCGTTATGACAGCTTGCACAAACATTAGCCTGCGTGGAAAAAGGTCATCCCCAAGTATACCTTCAAGTGCCTGTTGTAAACATGGTGGTTTTAGGGTCGTTGACAGTTTTAAATGAAGACTTTAAGAGCTCATAATTAAACCCTTGCCATATGTTAAGGAAAATGTAAATGGAACTGTCGCTTTAATCCTCCAGTTTTATTTTTGTAGTTTTTTTTGTCCGTGTGGTGAAAGCAGTTGCTTTGGTGTTTTTTCTTTTGGGCAAGTGGTCAGAAGTTAAAGCCGCTGTCAGGCCTGAGACAGGTGGTTTTTTTCAGAAGTTTATTTGGGAAGTCGATGTTTCTGTCACGAGTCGTTGCTAACCACTTTAACGTTTAAATTGTTCTTCAGTGCTATTTGAAGAACCACTACTGCGCCAGTAGCTTCTGTGCACGGCTGCTCAGAATAGGTTGCATCATTTATTCTGTACTGATTATATGGAGCAACATTTTGTTTAAACAGTTATACCTCAAACTGTCTGTCTGTCGAGCAAATCAAAGTAAATCACGTAGAAGAACTGTACTCTTTTTAGGCCAAATATGAATTTACATAGCCAAGACTCTACCACATAAACTTTATATAAAGGAACACAAACAGTTCCTTCATAAGGTATCTGCCATTTAATGTTATCAGTGGGACCTTATTGACCTGACTTAGTCACATGGTCTGTATTCGGTCTTACCGAGCTTCAGGCATTTGTGAAACCTCCTGAAATATGTATGCCCACTTTAGTAAGCTCATTTAGTCAAGGCCATAATTTTTCAAAGAAATCCATCCCATGCTTTTGAGTGTAAACAACTGGCTCGTGTGCATTACACTCTTCATCCGTCCTCTGAGAACATAGAATGCTTCTTCCTGTCCTGACTGGTCCCGATTTCCCACTCTGCATCGTGCATGCAAATCATTATCTAATCAGGAAGTGTGGAATCAGATTACTCAGATAGGCTCAAGATCTAGTGGAACCAGACAATAATGATGATGATGGTGATGATGATGACCATGATGCTCTGGGAAGGAGAGAAAATAGGCACGACGCTGTTCATGACATCATGAACAAAAAACACCTAAAACGTATCGAAAATGAGGTGTCTTTTTATCTGCAAATAAAAACTCACTCGTAAGCTTGTTTTTAGTTTATTTCTGGGGCAGTTTTTAAAGAGATGGAGACAGGAGAACATTTATAGAATAAAGAGGTTCAGGCTGTAATCTGGTGATCAGTAGCAGATGGCTTCTCATGATTCCTCCATGTGTCACTTTGCTGTCGATAAAAACCTGGCCCACCTGATCGGCTGCATAAACAAAGTGCTAGGCAACGGCTCTGACCTTTTGAGGGAATTAAGTGAGGACAGCCTGAACCTTTCGGAGCCCAAAGAGAGAGCAAATGGATTCAAAGGGAGTGGGTGTTATTTCAGATTATTTCATTTCATCTTCTCAGGACGTTCTTTAAGTACTCTGATTTTCCTGTTTGGTGCAGGCAGCCTTCACTAATGCCTAAACAGACTGCACATAGATGTGTGAAAACACCTGTAGACAGCTGTGTGAACGGCACATTTACAGTTCGTCAGCCCGGACGGAACACCACCATGAATTTTTTTTATTCTGTTATTCATAAGACTGGATTTGCAGCGTGTGCATGAAACTCGTCTTTAATAAGAAACAAACAAAAAAGATTTTTCTTGTAATAATTTTATTAATGAACACATTTTTAAGCATGAAATCACCATCATTTCTAGTGGGTGCTTTAAAGTTTGTTCATAATCAGATTAGTGTTCTCAGTTTTTCAAACCTGAATCTATTTTGTTGTTGTTTGCCTTCGAAGTCTTATTTTGCATTCCAGTTTCCATTTCTAAACAGTAATAAAATCAATTAGGAGACGATTCAAACTTTCACATAGTGTACTTGTACTCTTAGAGAGTGTTATATAAACGGTATTTAATGGTTTTAAGTACCCATTACCGCTGCACAAGAATGCTGAAGAAGAACAGATCGATTTATAAAAAGTCTTCCCTGCATTGCCTCATCATGGTAATATAATTCAGACAAAACCTAATGTAGCTCGCTGTGATTTATAGCACAGAATGACAAATACAAAATATTCTGTCATGTGGAGTATTCAGGGGTTAAACCAGTGCTGGTGTAATCCTTTTGAGAAAAGCCAAGTAAATTTAGCAAAAGGATGACAGGATAATAATAGATGAGAAAATGTGTAAAAGAAAGAATTCGTGACAAGTTCAGAGGAGCCATAAAATCTTTGAACAGCCTGAGTCTTGTCAGTTTTACAGCAATATTTAACACTGTACCTACGTATCCTCTCCTTTATTTAATACAGCAAGGGTTCTGTTTGATTATTAATTCAATATTTCATTTCTAGATGGGAGAAAAATGGCACGTTTTTTGCCTTAACATTAAAGAAATGGATACTAAATCAGAAAAGCACGTGTGCTATTTCTTGGTGCCAGACGTGATGGAGAGATTTCCTGGCTCACCTAATTGTAGAACATTGATCACGAGTATGTTAGGTATACTAGAAATTTGCTATTGATTTTATCCGTGCATTTCCTTAGGAACCATTTTTATCCACACACATCTAAAACAACATTAAACAGGATGTCAGGATGCCACTTTGCTCCCTTCCATTAACCAGTTTCTCCTCTTTCTTTAATTAGTTATGAGCTGTATGCTTTCCTGTCATTATAGAATTCATCCCCCATCATGTGGAGTCGTTAAAAGTAACATACCAAATCTTCATCCGCACTTCACGCTTCCTTGCTTCTGAATGACTTGCCGGGCCAGTTTTTATTGAACTTACAAGCTCTTTTTCTGTGTCAGATTCAAATTCACGCTGTCTTTCAGCCTTCTGTGACATTTAAGTCTCTTCCTTTTGTTTAACGGGGAGGCCCCTTGACGAGCCAGTTTGGTTTTTGCAACCTCTCCACAAGGTTTTATTGTTTATCTGTGCATTTTAACACACCAGTGCATCTTCTTGTCCTAAATGAAACCAAAATACTCCCTGTAGCTGGTACTTTGCAAAACTAATGTGGGCCAGTGAGTACATGGAAAAAGACTTTGGGTGCAAAAAATCCCTAGACACAAGGCATCATGGGAAAATTTAGCCTCAAATTATTTTTGAAAGCCTTTCGGCCCAGTTTCCATTGGCTAGTCGCATACTCTGGTGGTGTGAGATCTAAAACAAACAGTGTAAAAGCACAAGTGCTTAAAGTTTGCTGTGTTTGGCAGTGAAGTTGCATTTTAGTGCATCATACGAGGAAAAATGTTATCATGTTGAGGAAAAACTGTGGGCGTATGCACCTGGACCACAGTGACAATATTGCGTTCTGATTTAAAAACGCCCTGTTGTGGTTGTTTTCTGATTAAAGACATTTTAATGTGTGCACAGTTCTGTGTACTCTTGCTTCTGCTTCAAAGAAAGTTTGGATGTTAAGAGCGATTCTCCCTGTCTATAATCATGGATTTTTACAGAGCGAGATGAGAGATGCTATCTTTTGCTTGCAGCCACGCTTTTATGTTTTACAAAGAGGCAGGCTAGCGTGCACCCACCTTCTCTTTTCTCTCCGTCTACATCTAACTGTTTCTCTCGCTGCCTGCTTGTTCACAGGCAGGCAGTTTGTGCAGAAGCAGGCACCATGTCCTCCCCCACAAACCCAGAGGTGAAGGAACTGAACCCTGTCGACTTTATCCAGCTACAACAGTACATTGAATGTGAGTACAGACAGGCGGGCAGGCAGGCAGCTTTCTCAGCGCTTAACACCCCCCCTCCACTTCCACTTCCACCCACACACACTCATTTACACTCGCTCATGGTTTCTCATATCTAGAGGAGGTAGCAGTCTACCACATTCTCTTTTTCTGCAAACTGAGCATGCATATATATATATATATATATTGTTGTACTCCAGATAAATCTATATTTATGGTGTAATCATATACACAGATGACATTTAGAAGTGTGGATTAAAAACGTTTGCACACAAAGTCGAATGGACGAAGTATGCGTGCGTATCCCTGTGTGACCTGCGTGTCTTTGCTTCCAGACAACAACTTGAAGGTGAAAGATGTGCTGAGGGAATTCTATGCAGATGGCAGTCTGGCCCGGCACAGGCATGGAGAGGTGAGGGGACAGAGTGTCCTGCTGTTCACAGTCAAATCCATCCCTCCAAAACTAATTCACAGAGATGCCATCTAAAAGCTTCATAGCTCAACAGAATAATAGGTCTGAGAGTAGCTGTTCGCTGTAAAATGAGAATAAGATTTACGTGTATTGGGCAGTTATTAATTATCCTTCGCTGATGAATTAGATTTCAACCTGCAGTATCGATCAGGCTGACTAAGCTGTCCATGAGAAATATCGTCAGCGTATTCAAGCGAGACTGCAAATGTAAATTACCTCCTTAGATTTGCCCACGCAGCAAGGCCTTGTTTAACAGTGTGCTGGCTTTCCTCATGCAGTGTAAGCTCAGATGTGATTGAACAGCAAAAAAAAGACTGCTCAAATCAATGGCTGATGCTGACTAGTAATTTGTGAAGACAGCAAATACAATAATTTCTTAAGTATTTATTACAGCAGTGAAAGTTTATTTGCCACTTTGAGTTTAATTAGAAGAATGAAATGTTGTTTTTCATAATGGGAGAGAACACAGTTGCGTCCATAAAGTTACAAGTTAATTGCTGTCAAAATACAAATACGGCTACAAGACTACATTTAAATGATTTGTTGGAAATGTTGTTGTGTTTTGGTGCTGCAGCTCCGTTAGTCTCTCTCCCTTGTTTTTTTTTTCTTTGTGTGATCCGGCTGCCTTGCATTTATGTTATTTATTACTCGGGCAGCTCTGCAGGGTAAAAAGTATGGAAATGCATAAGCAACAAGAAATGGGTTTGTAGTTCACCATTATCAGGGGACTACAGCTTGTTAGCCCTGCAGCATAATATCATGTGAGAAACACAGATGCCATGCCAGACAGATGGACTGAAATCTTCAAGCAGGAGCTTATTTTTTTGTTTTATGTCATTGTCACATGACACCCTGTAGACACTTTGTTTTGGTACATTTTTCAATTATTGATTAAATCTATTTGAGAAGCTTTTGAGGCTTCTGAGATCTTGCCAATCCCTATTTGAGCTTAGAACAGCTGATAAAGCGACGCTTGTAAAATATACGTTTTTCACACAGTTGTTCATAGTATTATCTTTTTTTATTTTCAGAAGTAACAAGCATATTATATACAAATAAGCTTCAACCCATTCATTTCGCGCTTCACTAGACCGCTGTAAACAGAACATGCTTCTCCCATTCATGTTTTTTTCCCAGTGCATCAATGAAGAAGGCTTTCGTCTGTTTCTCAAGACATATTTAGAAGTGGAGGACTTCCCTGTGGATCTCTGCCAGAGACTCTTCCGCTCCTTTCAAAACTCTGAACCCGGCCAAGAAGACAGTACCAGTGAGATTATACATACGCACCGTGCATACAAACAGCTTACCGCCTTTTCAGCCGACCCTTTTTGCCTCATGGCCGATTTGGCATGCGTGCAGTTATCACCACATCCCTGCATCGTACTGTTTGTATACATATGTTAACTAGAGAATTCACAGCCTCCTCTCTCTCCTCAATCTCTCCTGTAGAGGAAGTCTTCCTTAAAGATGTCTCATGTTACTTCTCTCTACTTGAAGATGGCCAGCCCAGGGACAAACTGGAGTGTGAGTTTTTGTTTTCTTTTGTGCCCAAAATAGTAATGACTCATCTAGCAGCTCCACTTTCATTTCCATTCTTTCTTTAGTTGCTTTCAGGCTTTATGACAGAGATGGGAATGGAGTTTTGGACAGCTCTGTAAGTTGTTGAGAAAATCTTTTAAAGTATATTTAAAACATCTTCAAAACAGCCGCAACACTAAAACAAGCCTGCTACATTTTGAACAGGAAGTGGATCGGATTATTGCACAGATGATGCACGCTGCAGAATATCTCGACTGGGATGTGTCAGAGCTCAAGCCGGTAAGTCCCAGAATATAAATGTAATGCAAATGTTCTGCATGCACTGCACTTAGGTAACGTATAGTAAATGTATGTGAAGACAGATTTATTTGCACAAGACATCCATAACAGTGTCGGGTACACACTATATGGCACTTCTTGTTACTCATTTGCCAGAGGTTCATAAAGTGATAAGCTTCTCTGCATATACAATTTACAGATTCCAGCTCGACTAGTTTCAGAAACCACATGGCCCTTTAAGTAATAGAAACGTGTGTGCTGATTGGATAATAACAACTGAATGTGATTTCATCAGGTTCTGAAGGACATGATGACAGCAATTGATGCTGACAGCAGCGGCACAGTTTCTCTGGATGAGTGGGTACAAGGAGGCATGAACAACGTTCCCTTGCTGGTCTTGCTGGGTCTAAAGGTGCTTTTAAAAGGAGCGTGTGTTGGCTCCAAAGTCCAAGCTCAAATATATTTCTTTTTTATAGCAGATATCTCACAAAGTGGTAACTACTCTTGTAAATTCCTGGCCTCGCATGCCTCGCCTCTGTCCTTCGCCTCCTCCTCCTTTTCCCTAAAGCCCTTTTTGCCAACTCACTGTTACAGGGTGTGGTAATCTCATTCCTTCCATGCTCTGCACCATCAGAATGCCTTTGTGTTTTCCGTTTATTCTGCACAATATGAATGCTGGAATGATATAGCAGTGCTTAGCGCTAAGGCCGTGTATATACAACTAAGGAAATAATTAAAGGAAAGCACCCTAAGATTAAAAGAAAACAAATGACAAAAAGGGTTTCCCTTTGTTGGTATGTGCCAATCCATGTAATTAAAGAAACATTTTCATATGCTTGCACCTCCCCTTCCACTCAGAGCTAGACTCTCAGCTTTTCAGCACTTAAAAACTTAAACCCAAAGAGCTCAAGCATATTTGTTTGTTATTTTTGTAATTTTATTTTTGGGACTACAAACCAAGCAGAAACATCTTTGGGTCTAATGGAATTTCTCTTGTGAGACTTTTCTCACGTGTCACTCTGACCTTTTCCTAAAATGTTTTAATCCCAAACAGAGTAACAGTTTCCCACCACCATCTGTACAATTTGTATACAAGTCTGGTATATTTTATTTTATTATAAATACTTAAGGAGTTACACATGCTTGCATTGACCGGTTGTATTAATCTGAGGCTAGTATTCACAAGAGTTAAACAGAACTCTCCATTGACAATTCAGTTTTTCATTTCATCCCTTTAAAATGAATCCATTTATTATTGGCCCTATACTTTAAAGGGGTTTGATGAGATCCGCTTTGTGTTATCGATGTTTAATGTGTTGCCAACAATATAGAGCTACGCACAGTCTGTTTGACAGTTAGCTGCAGCGACCTAAACCCACAAACTAGATTGTGTGTTTGGCCTCTGCAACAATGCCAGGGACTTCCCCTCCAGCTATTTCTAGCCACCAGTGGACATTTGAAGCCTAGGGTGCATGAATTCAGCCCCCTCACAGTTCCTGTATGCTGATTCGCAATTCTGTCTACTGATCCTCTTGCAGCAAGTGAAAGGGTGATACATCCTGTCATTTAAAAAAAAATGTTTCAGTATCTAATCTGGATAAGAACGCTGACCACTCAGTAAACAGATTGAAACAATTTTATAATCTTCTGTTAAGCGAGATTATAGATAGTTTTGATTTGAATGTCCATGAAGTTGTGCGTTGTGTGATGATATGTAGAGTCACCGCCATACTACATAATGAGCCATCTCATTAAGTTTAATAATGAATGGGTGCAAAAGATGAAAATCATGCCTTGTTGTGGAACTAATATCTAAGAATTGGAAGAGAGAACAGCTTCTGTTCTTGCAAACATATATTTTTCTGTTCAAAAATCATATTCACAAAATAAAAGATCATAAACTGTTTTATTCTTCCCTTTCTTGCACTGACTTCTTCATTGACTGTTGTTTCAACAAATAGATGACCCAGAAAGACGGCCAACACCTGTGGAGGATGAAAAATTTTAACAAGCCTGTTTACTGCAACGTGTGTCACAGCATGCTGCTGGGTTTGAGGAAGCAGGGACTGTGTTGCACCTGTGAGTACAAGAACTAACCAGAAGAGGGCGCAAGGAAGTGTCTAATTTGAAAATTGCATGATTTTTTTTTTGGGATTAATCAATGCTTATCTGCCTCCTTGACATTTACCACAGTAATTTATATGTATTTACAAATTATGTGACAGCTGGTTTGTGTGTCGTTTTGTGCAGCCTGCAAATACACAGTCCACGGTCGCTGTGCAAACAAGAACCCGGCCCCTTGCGCCAGGACATACGTGAAGTCAAAGAAAGAAATAGGGGTATGCTGATGTCTCCATGACAACCTTTACAGTCACATGCACGGTCTAAATTTGATTTCATGCTATGTCTGAGTGCTCTTACATGGACAATTTAAAATCCATCTCACTTTTCAGGTTTCAACACACGACTGGGTGAGTGGGAACTGTGACTCTAGGAAGTGTGACAAATGCCAGAAGAAGATCAAGAGCTTACAAGGCCTAACAGGCAAACACTGTGTGTGGTGCCACACGATGGTGAGCAAACATATCAGTGCATGACTCACTGAGGAATAAATTTGAGTAAATTATTTTCTAATCAAGGAGGAGATTTGATTTAGTTGCATTCTGGAATTGTTGTGCGCATTTGTATCTATTGAATCCAGGAAGCCTCCTTTCTATACAGTTTTTTTTATTGTATGCTCTAAATCTGCACTGTATTTCTGAGTAATTTTATTTGTATTCTACAGCGTCATGATCAATGTGTGGACCAAGAGTCAACACCGTGTACGTGTGGGCTGCTCAGAGACCATATTCTTCCTCCATGGGCCATATATCCTGTTATAAAGGTACACAACTATCCTCAGGCACATCTCAAGCAAATGCACAGCTCAGAGAGTACGCAAACAGTGCCTCTCTCACACCAACGCAAAGCATAACATCGGCCAGAGGCTGTTTTTTTCATTGGTAAATCATTCTCACCTGTGTGGCATTTTGTTAGGTACACAGTGTAGATATTTTTTATCCAAGGAACGCTATGATATTTTTAATGATTTATTTACTCTCTGTCTTTATTGTTCTCCCTAAAGGAGAGACCAAATAATGTAAAAAATGGCTGCTCTGGGTCAGGAGATGACAGCGAGCTCAATACCACTCCTGACGGACAAGTGCTTCAGGTATTATTCATGCAAGCAAAAGCTTTTCATTAAAGCTGAATAACAAGAGCTCAAAAATGTACACCATGCTATTAGTGTGGGGTTTGCTTTTTATATTCCTTTAGTATAATACCTGTAACATTTGTTTATTAATCATCAGATCTGCCCTGTGCTGAACGCCCATCCTCTTCTAGTGTTCGTCAACCCTAAAAGTGGTGGTAAGCAGGGAGAAAGGTGAGCTCGGAAAAGAATATTTTACTGGAAAAAGAGATTTCAAATCCATGAACATTGTGCAACTTGGTTTTCTTTATGTTTTCTTTATTTCAGAGTGCTGCGCAAATTTCAGTTTTTACTGAATCCACGACAAGTATACAACCTTTCAAATGGTGGCCCTGGACCAGGGTAAGTAAAGTGATACAAGAGTTTTTGTTCAAATTGATTTTAATATTAGATTATTTCTTACCACATTATCCTGAGTACTTACTTAAACCTCCATAACTTCCCCCCAAAATATCTTTCACATTTCTTTCAGTTTGAGTTTCTTCAGAAATCTTAAGGAGTACAGGATCTTGGTGTGCGGTGGAGACGGCACAGTTGGGTGGATTCTCGATGCAATAGGTGAGATTGTTGGCATAAACTTCACAACATCACATGTGAAATTGATTGTTACACGCTTTGTATTTCCTTCCCTTTTTTTTGTATTCAGACAAAGGCAATCTGCTGGTGCGGCCACCTGTTGCTGTACTTCCTCTTGGCACAGGAAATGACCTTGCTCGATGCCTTCGCTGGGGAGGAGGTGAGAAACGAAGAGATGAAGTGTTCCCTTATGTAAATAAGATAATACTTGCACGTCACTATTTTCACGTTATGGCGCCACTGTCTATGTGTGCTTTCAGACAGTGGTTGCACTAATTAAATGGGCTTCAGCAAGTTCTCAAAATTACAGTTCTCTTGTCTTCATCTTTAAGGGTATGATGGTGAAGATCTGAACCGTATTCTTAAAGACATTGAGGGGAGCTCCCAGGTGCTGATGGATCGCTGGAGCGTGCAGGTTATCACTGATGAGAATCAAGAGGAGGGTGACCCAGTGCCATATGAAATAATCAACAACTACTTCTCTATTGGAGTTGTGAGTTTCTCATAAATGTGTAATACAAGAGGAAGTGTTTTATTTTCGGTTTAGTAGGTCGTATAATTGCTATATTGTTTTGTGTTTGCAGGATGCCTCCATTGCCCACCGGTTTCACACAATGAGGGAAAAACATCCTCAGAAATTCAACAGCAGGTTTGCATATTTGTTTGAATATTATGTGTCTCTAGGGCACATTGTCAGGAACAGTAAACAAAGCGAATGCATTCCTGCTTATAGCAATACAACAGTGTTTCATAGCTTAACAGATGCACAGTTTAAAAACACAACAGAGCTAAAAGACAGCAAATTTTCTCTTCGCAACATGACTTCTATATTTCCTGTTTGCCTTTGCAATTACTGATTTTTTTAAAGCAGTAAAAGGCACGAATGCTCGAGGTGACAGCAGATGTCTGTGGCACCAAGTGTTGCTGCTTGACTCCTACTCTTTCTAAAGCGCTGCGTGCACTAAAAGGAGAAAATGTTCTGTGAAAGTGAAGTATCACATAAACCTAAAGGAGACGCTTTTTCTAACGGCAGAATGAAGAACAAGCTGTGGTATTTTGAATTTGCCACTTCAGAAACCATCTCTGCTTCCTGCAAAAAACTGAGCGAAAACTTAACAATCGAGGTGAGAGCGCAGCACACAAGTTTGCAGTTTGCTACTTTGAAATAAGTAGCCTCGATACAAAACAGCAATCAGAGACAGCGCACTGATATTTCACTCTAACGCTGCGGTGCGCTGTACTGTCTCCAGTGTTGCGGTACTCCCCTGGATCTCAGTGCTGTGTCTCTTGAGGGTGTTGCTATCCTGAACATTCCTAGCATGCATGGTGGGTCCAACCTGTGGGGTGAGACCAAAAAAGTGGACACTAAGGGACTGACGGCGCAGGAAGAGCCGGAGGTGATCGTCAATCCAGAAATCCTGAAAGTGACTTCCCAAGGTATTTTGCAGTTGACCTGTATTATTCAGATGTCTGATCTAACAGCAGTGGTCCTGACAGAACACAATGAAATTAATGAAATTATAATTAGCAGCAAGTATAAAGTTTACCTAAATTCATCCTCACCACAAGCCTCATCTCCTGACCTGAAGTCACGGCTCTAATACACAGAAACGTGCAATAATATGTTTATTTCTTTCTGATATTGTAACGATTTCTTGTCAGCAAATTAGACATGCAACAACTGACAACCAGCAACATCGAAAACTAAACAACGTCAGACGGATATAAGCTAACATTATGTTTGCTTTAGTGTCCTAAAGATTACATTTTCCCTTTGTTAAATTCCT
The DNA here is from genome assembly GCF_057382275.1 of Copadichromis virginalis. Lineage (NCBI taxonomy): Eukaryota > Metazoa > Chordata > Actinopteri > Cichliformes > Cichlidae > Copadichromis > Copadichromis virginalis. The sequence goes on from NC_140637.1 coordinate 30,254,591, forward strand.
TCCTTCAACATAGGGAAGTTTATTCACTATGTGAATGTTATCAGCAGCATTTACTGATAGAAAAGTTCAGCTTATCCTCAAACTCACATCAGCATCAGCGTCATTGGACAGAAGTAAGGTTCACTGACTCATCGACTCACCATAGACACATTAGACTTTTCACAAAGTTTAACCTGTCACCAACTCCTTTATGAGTCTTTTTACGAGCCACCAGCAGTGTGTTCATTAAGTACTTATCTCTCTTCATCCATTCTGTTGGTATATATCCAGAGTATATAAACTTACTTCCTAGAGGAATTTCACCATTAAGAATGTGTTGCGGGCACCATATCTCTCTCTTTGATAGTTTTAAATAACCAGACAATCCCAAAATACACGGTAGTCATTTGCATTTTAATTTCCAAATTTTCTCCAAAAGACAGGGGGTTAGTGCTCTAGTCTAGTTAGTGCTCTAGCAACAGTACTAGAGGGTGTAATAAAAAATAAAAATCGATTTATTCCAACCAAACTTCCTCTGTTTCTAAATTACACAAATTATAATAACAGTCCAATGAAACTGGAACCCATATGATGATGTTTGCTCTAACTTTGAATGTGGAGTTACTGATTTTTCCGGCCACTTGAGGGCAGCATAACCCTGTGTACGTGAATTTGACCCCTTTAAGGTCATCTATGCTGTACTATACTGTACTTCTGTCCATCTCCATATATTTATTCTTGGATTCTACTACAAACATATTTACTACATAATTCACAGTTAAAGATAATCCCTATTTATCCTATTTATTTGTAGCAGCCCCTCTTCTCTCTTTGAAAGCGATAGTCCATTTTATGTTCAATATAGGTATTTGTTGTGCCTGAAAATGAACAAATAAATGAAATGAAATGAATGAAGTGTTTAACTTTTTTTTGACTTGCCAAAATATTAACACTTAAATGCATGGTTTTAGTGCATACATACAAATAAGTACCTGGTGCTATTTGTGTAATCTGGTTATTGAACTTTATGATACCGAGCCACCAGAATAGCAAGCCAAAATTTCAATGCATCTGTATTCTTATCTGCAAAAAAAAAATGTTTATGTGTTATCTTCTTTTGATTGTACTGTAATGTCCCTCCATCATCTTATCAGAAGATTTCAGCATTCATTTGAAGTAGGCCCAATTTCTCACAGAAGGGATGCTAAGTTTCCACGTGCTTCTTCAGTGCTTGAATGACACCATGCTAACATTAGCCAACTTCCCAGAAACGATGACGCATACAGGCTGAAAGCTGTTGACATCTCAGCTGAAATCTTAAGAAGCAGAAACCAGCTTCTGCAAAAATGTTAGTTTTTTTTTCTTTTTCTTGAGGTTCTCTGCACTGGTGGTTAGTTATGGTTTGCTTCTCAAACCCGTTTCCTCCTAACTATTCATCTCTATGCTGTCAGCCAAGACCTGAGTCCAACCATCCTGCCACTGTATGCACAGAGAAACTTGTGCACGTAAACTGCAGTTGTTTGCAGGTGCATGATGATTATATATTATGTATGATTATTGATATGCATTGGTGTGCTTCAAACCGCTGTTGTTATCGATCTCCACTCTGATGCACATTAAATATGAGAAGTGGCATCTGCCTCAGGCCCAATCTTGTCTTCCTTCTCTGGACTGATTAGCCTCTGCTTTCTTGTCAGACCTCAGTGATCGGCGATTAGAGGTGGTCGGCCTTGAAGGAGCGATGGAGATGGGCCAGATTTACACTGGACTCAAGAGCGCGGTGCGGCTCGCGAAAACGTCTCAGATCACCATCAGGTGAGGGGGGAAAAAAGGCACATGGACATGTTCAGACATGACAAGGCTGGGCTCTCAGCTTCAACAGTGGGTCATAGTTAGGGATCATCATTAGTTAATTTACATAAGAAGATACATTTACATTTTAATGACACATGACCATCCTGATGCATTCTGTTTATCCCTCTCTACACGTAGGACAAAGAAAGCATTACCAATGCAGATAGATGGAGAACCGTGGATGCAACCTCCCTGCACGGTAAACACTGCACAGGCACAGAAACACAGTGGCTGCTTAATGTAATGAAGTCACATGCCTGAAATGCCTGATTTTATATATATATTTTTTAATTTACAGATTCAAATCACACACAAGAATCAAGCCTGTATGTTGATGGGTCCTCCAGCCAAACCATCTGGCTTTTTCAAATGAAACAGACTGACGACATGCAAGTGTTTGCTGTAAATAGACAACTGACTCTTTTTCTTTGTAACATAAAATCAGTTTGGATGTGTATGCTGTAGAAAAACTGCATTGTGACAGTCAAAGTTAGGATAACTATTTCAAAAGTTCTGCATTACTGTAACACATAAACTAAGCATGGCATGATACAAATACAAATGTTATGGTACGCATTGTGGCAAAAATGACTCTGACCAAATTTTCTCAGTGTTTTCTATCAATACTCAACACTTGCTGTGTGAGTGCTAAGTGGAAGTGCTGCTCTGTAGAAACTTAAAGCAAGCTGAATATCATGCGAAGAGTAGAGTATTCAGCTCCATGTGCCTTTATTAGCTGTTCTCTTCATTATGGCTTAGGTAGACGAACATACAGGCATGCACTTTGAGCATAGACCATGTAGTATTGCTGTTTCGTTGTTGTTTTAAAGAAAGTCAGAAATATGTTTGTGTGAATTTGGAACCAAGACAGAAGAAAAGACAAAGCTATATTTCAGTGATGTTGAAGATACTTGAAAGTGTTTTTGGGAATAGCAAAGAGGCTGCATGTTGATTCACTGCCTGCTGTTCCCGTGTGTGTGTTTGTGTGCATCAGTATGAGTGTGAGGGCATAAAGCTGAGATATGTTGATTTTAATTTGTAATTTGTGATGAGTTCATTTCGAACTTATTGGTTAAGATATGTTTAAACATGTTTATTTTTATTTAAATGCTTTATAAATCATATCATTCCAGTATATCAGAAGGATGTTGATGTAATAAGTGACTGTGTAAAGATTTTAATAAATCACCTGGACTTCAGTTTTTGTTTTGTACTTCTTACAATTCGATAATTTTTACATACCACAAGGGGGCATTGCTAACTTTTTTAGTCCTGGGTCATCCTCTCATCAAAGTCTCTCTCTGGGAAAGACTTTTGACTTTTTTTTTTTATCTTAGAGATTAATCTGTTTAGTGTCACGGATCAATAATCTGTTCAGATTTCCCCCTGCTGAATTTTAACAAGTAATAAAAACACTAAATTTGCAACTAAAGGTTGGTTTGAAAGCAACAAATGTTGCTGTCACAGCAGTGTGAGCACTAACAACACAATGACACACTTGTGGAAACTCTGTCAATGGCTGGTGGTCACAAAGGTTTACACAACTGTAATGCAAACAGTCGGCCACACAGAACATTATGTAAGACCCCAGGTTTCTAATGAAATTTACACACGATTATTTCTGCAAGGCACATTTGCTTTTTTGCAGCTTCTCCCTCATTTGAAATAACCCAAATTGATGAAGGAGCAAATAATCAAAGCAGTTTTTCAATGTTATTAAAGAAAAATAAGCAGAATCGTTTTTTTAACTTTTAACAAAAGGATAGAAAATCATCAGTCAACTTATTATATTGGACTGATTCATAATGCATGGGCTGGTAATAAACATAAATGAAAACCTTCCTGCGTCACCTTATCAGAGGATTTAAATCTATCCAAATGGTCCTGCTGCCTGGGTTCAGATCCAGCACTCATTTGCAGCAGGCTTAATCTCTTTTGGCAAAGACTCATTAAGATTTCTAAAGACAGAAGGAAGCTGAAGTGGGTGATCCAACATTCAAACTGCTACCAATTAGTATGAGAAGCTGAGGTATTTCAGCTGATAATTTTGTCTGATACTTCTAAAAATCAGAAGTATCGTTTTGTCCTATCAGTTGTCCCTATAGTGAAAATATTTAGAAAATATTAGCAAATAAGCGGAAACTCCGTCTTCTTTTCTGGAATTTTTGGATTACATTTTTACCTACTGGTTGATTTTCTTTCGACTTTCTTTCTTTCAGCTAAGAAACTAACGGCATTTATTTATTTTGTCTTGATAAACACTGTTTGCTGTTGTTTCAACACGAATCAGAAAAGATCCGAGGTGCACATGAAGGCACCGCGGAGGAGGCAAGTCTCTGTTGCTATTGGCACTCATTTGTGTTCCTCAAAACAGTCCCCGCCTCCAAACTATTCAAAGGAAACAAGAGAAATTGTAGTTGGCTCCACGCTGAAGCTCCAAATTCGATCAGCATCTCCCTCGGCAGGTTTCAGACTCTGTGGGAGGACACCAAGAAAGTTATTTTTACTTTTTTCAGTTTTCATTTTCAACAACAATGACGTTCAGGAGGCTGAAGAAGGTGAACTCCAATGGACCGGACAGCGGTCCCGCATCTCAAGACGACATTTATTTCCCTTCGTCAAAGTCGGACAGCTGCAGGACTATGGACACACCGAGCAACTCCTCGGAGGTTTACAACTACAAGACCCTGGCTTACTCGGGGGGGACGCTGCCCAGAAACTACAAAAAGGTATTGCTACTGTTCCTTTTAAAAGTTTATTAGCTGAATGTACCTGCAAAAGTTTATTTTTTTGGCAGGTAAACTAATAAATTAAAGTTTTATTAAATTTATTTAGTGCTTTTTTAACTTACAAGGCAAAAACCATTTACACAGTAATTTCTGTATGTTTCCTATTAGTCCTTTTATTATTTAAGCAGAGACTGTAAGCTTATTAAAAGGGTTATCAAGTTATTGTATCCAGTGAGTGGCTGGTCGGCGCCACACAGGACATCTTATAGCAGCCCATCTAGGGGCAAGGGTGCCCACCCAGACTCTGAATCTTATGTTGCATGAAACAGACTTCGCCCATGTTCTTTATGCCTTAACATCTTTATTTAGATGAAAGTGATCTCTAAGATTAAACACATGACTCATGACTGATAAGAGTTTTAGTTGAGAACAGGTAGATTGTAACAAAAGCAAATTTGCATTTGATGATTCATAGAAAGTTTGTCACTGTTGTCATTTTAACAGTAAGTTGCATCAGAGCTACAGGATGCGCTACAGAGTCCGGAGGGACGTGCTTATTTGTTTAAAACTTACAGCAGTTAGTCACAGCATGCAGATCACCTGCCCGGATCTTTCGCTTCGGGCTGTTTGTCTTCTTCCTTCCCTGAGCTGTTTTGCAGTTAGGGACAGCCGTTGACTTTGGGGCAGGTAGGTGGGGGTGGGTCAGCATGAGGATCAGTGTGATCATTGTTATTCACATCACCTGCCGTGGTTTGAATGTTGTGGCTGATTGTGATCTGATTGGTTATAAATTGGCCCTGAGTCTTCTTATTTCAGGGGAAATGATTTTAACCCGTGGCCTACATATTAGTCTGGATTTTAGGAACGGTTTCTGACAGCCCTCATCCTTTAGTCCATGTTGCGTAATGCTTAATGTTTATACTGTAAATTTGTTTGGCTACTGCATCAGTCGCTTTTATTTTCCTCTCATGAAGCTGATTTCAGTGAATTCTGTTGCTCAACTTGCTTTGGAGTTTCTGCCCAAAGAGCACATCAGAGTTGGAAAAACTCCTTTCACAGTGCCCTGTTGTGACTGAGGCATAGTTAAACCCACACACATACGCTAGTGCGCCGGGTTACAACACAGCATTGTGTACACTCGGGGATGGAGATCCTGCTTGAGCCACCCCTGTTGGTCTCTCTGGGTATTTGGGAATAAATGCACTCATTGAGACTCCTCTGGGTCAATTCTGTAAGTGTTGGGACATAAAGAAAGCAACATTTTACTACCCAGAGAGACTGTAGCACAAAGCAGCCTTTCATTGGAGCAGGATTTGAAAATGATTGAGCTGGAACAGAGGTGGATTGATTCAAGTGATTTTAGTGGAGCCTTCTGGACAGATACCTGCCTTATTTACACAGTTAGGTGGGGCGGGGACCTGAACTGCTCCTGCTGGTGAGTTGGCTTTTCTCTCAATGCTGTTATTGTGCTCACCTCTGTGTCTTATTTGCTTCTTTTAATAGACTGAACTTGGTGTAAACAGCGCTGCAGTTTTTAGATTGGTTGACAGTTTGTGCCTGAAGGCAGCCAATTTGCTGTTATGCTTGTAGGTATGCGTGCAACTTGTTTTGATGTAATGAGTAAACAGAGCAGCAGTCACGCATTTCTGGTTTTGTCAACAATATCTCCATGCTGGTATGCAGGTTAAGTAGCTTAACAATACCAAAACACTCTTGGCTCATTATTCGAGACGACTGGATGGACTGGCCACTGATCGCTGAAGTGCTCAGTAGGTGTGCCTAGGAAATGCCCGGAGGGGGAGGGGGGGAAATCCTCATGAGTAAACTTGAAGCTACGCAGGTGTGTGACATGCTTCACATCTTGTTTCGTTTTCTCCTTGCAGGGTGGCGGCTTACAGAAGTGGAAACCCCTTACGCAGACGCCAGAACCACAAAGGTACAACATCCCTCATCTTTCTCTGATATTTTTTTTGGACTTTTTAAATTTTTCCCTCTCACTGTGCCTTCACATGAATTTTTTCACGATGGCATCTTCCTCAGAAAAATGATTCAGGGCGAGCAGCCTCATATCGGAGTGACTGGCAGTTGTTCAAACAGGGGGAACACTGATTAAAGCCATTGTTAAGGGAGGTTATAAATATTCATTGAGCCTCACTCCAACAGACCGCTGTACTGTTACTGTACGTCTGCATGTGACGTCCACATGCTCCTGCATACAGAGGAAGTCCTGTGCAGCCAGTGGAGGAGTTTTGTTATGCAGTTTAGTTAAGGATGCAGAGAAACACAGACATTAACCTCTCACTGACTTTCACTCATCCTTCCTCTTGAATTTTGTGTTTGACGTACATAAAAGGCTGTTTTATGGATGCGTCAGAATAAACATCATTAAGCTATGTTCGAACGAGCTCTAAAACCATAAGCCATACTTTTATTATTGGACTGTGCTAGAATAGATTTGCACCATCGTTTATCTCATTCTGGGCAGCCTACTCCATGGTCCCTGTGACAGAAAGGTGATATAAGCCTCTAAAGGATATCCCCGCTCTTTAACATCCTACAGTGTCACACCCTGACCTTATCATTTCAAACTGACCATGTCTAATATAAGCACACACCATTGCATAAATTACAGAAACTAAAGCAACTACACAGACTCTGCTGGCTTTGAAGACTACGAGTTTAGAGATAAAACTAAAAAGCCGTGATTGTGGTTCATGTAACCCCCATCAAATTTAAAAAAGGAAAGGACATTTATGCCTCTGCTGTGTTGGAAACAGTGAAAACTTCTCCTTAACTATATCCTAGTGTTCAAGGCGACATCTATAAATGTCCTATTTTGTCCAAATCGTAGTATAAAACCCATTCATCCGCCCATTGTCGTAACTAAATGTCCCATTCAGGGTCGTGGAGTTGCTGGAGTTGATTCCAGCTATAATTGGGTACACCCTTGACAAACCCCCCCTTGTTTACCCATCGTTTATTGAGATTGTTTGTACCGGTTAACCTTCTTATTTTTCTTGATTCTACAACTGAATCAGAAGGTGAATACCTCCTTTAAGACTAAAAAGAATTAGGCATCAACTGTTAGACCGACATGACTCTTACACGATCACTTGGTCTTTGCACTGCTACCTTTAAAAACGTAAAAGAAGCAGCGTTGGCTGCAGCAAACCCAGAGGAGAGTTTGTCCAGTTAACAGTGACAAAATGTTCCTTTTATCATTTTATTTTAGGAAGGTGGTGGTCCTGGAGAAAAAAGAAGAGGAGGCATTTGGTTTTGAGATTCAGGTAAGTTTGGGAGTGATATTTGGGGGGTTGGAGTGGATTTCTGAACTTCTCGAGTGCCACTTTCACGATCCGCCACTATCTCTGTCCACACATGATAAAACCTAAGTGACAGAAGCTTGTACATCCTGTTCTGTGTAGGAAAGGTCACACATCAGTCAATACATCAATAAACCCGTTGATGTTAATCCCATGACTGTGGAGATGCTTTTATTTGTACTTTTTCTCCCAGCATCTGTATTTTGAGCAGTGTGGTTTATTCACATGCCTTCCATGTAATACCTGCCCCGCTCTGCCCTGCTCAGCAGACAGAAACTTTTCACTTCTGACCTCAGTTTGTCTCTGATCTCACTCGTGTGCCCTGAAGCTCCCTACCTCACAATATCGGCTCTGTTGCTCAGACCTCATTCTTTAAATAGTTTGCTAAATGATTAAAGCGTGCGAGTACATCTTCACATTATCGTGCTTTGGCGGTCTTTTTAGACTTCTTGGACTGAAGTACTTCTTTGAGGAAGCGATATAACTATATTGTTCTATTTCTGGATTTTTGCTGCACGTTCCCACCCTTCCTGACCAGAAGGAAGTGAGATCATGAGGACAAGTTTGATGCTACACAGAGAAAGACAAATATTTTTTTATTTTTTTTTTCTCTCGCCGTCTGCTCTGTTAATACTGGGAGTCGAGGATCGAGCACATCAATGTGATATTTGCATTTGAAACAATATTTGCATGGTTGCGTGAGAAGGAAACGAGCAGCAGGATCAGGCTGATTTGAATAGGATACAATCTGTCAGGCTGAATTCGGGAGCAGATAGCCTTTTATAACTTGAATTTTATTTTATGGGATACTTCGTTTTCTTTTTTTCTCTCAGCTGGAAGTTGGTTTTCTTTGTAAGGTAGAAGCTCCTTCAGCAGCAGCATGCTGACTAACAGTTTTGCTGCTAGGGGAAGTCTATGTTCTGCAGTGGTCTGACCTTCTGTAGAGGAGCTGTGGTGACAGAAACTAGGAAGAGCATGCAAATATGTATGGAAGTTACAAAAACGGTTGCCAGAACAACAAAATATTTGGCCTTTGAGTTTAAGTAATGCTCACGTCATGTGGTTAGGTTAAAGTAGCAAATACAACCCAATATCCTGGAGTCAGATTGAAGTTTTCAAAAGTAAATACTACTTGTTATAGGGGACATTTATTACCCCTGAGTAAATGGTAAATGGCCTGCATTTGTATAGCGCTTTTCTAGTCCCTAAGGACCCCAAAGCGCTTCACACTACATTCAGTCATTCACCCATTAGTTTACAGCAATTTCTTGTTGATTTTCCTTCCCCCCCCCCCCCCCCCCCCCCCCACCACCACCACCACCACCCACCACCAATCTTGTCACTTTTCTCTTGCAGCAGTTAATAAAACCCAACAACTGGTTATGAAATTGGTCATGTGATGATAGAACAGTAAGAGTAATTACAACTGTAATTTGTCTTTTTGTGTTTTATTATCTTTATAGCTGTAGCTTTCCAAATTATTGTTACAGTACTTCCTTTTGACATTTAGTGGTGTATAGTAGTTGATTTGTGAACTGTGATGAGCGGGGCATTAAAATAACTTCAGTGTGGTGCATCAACCGGGCATGTTTCATCAGACGAGGGGAAGAAAACCTCATTTGCTTCTTTGCGTCACATCTCATCTCTGCGTGTTCAGTGATATCTTCTTTCCTGCATTGTCTGTCATGACTTCCTCTGCCGGTTATTCAGTGGCTTTTCAGCGTTGCCACATTCATTTACAACACGTATAAGACGGCACCTAGGCTGGGAAAGTTTTTTGTGTGTGTGTGAGTTCCTTTTATTCAGTGTGATTTTTCTGTCTCCTTCAGACTTACGGTCTTCACCATCAGGACCAAAACTCTGTAGAGATGTGTACGTTTGTGTGTAAGGTCCACAATGACAGCCCGGCTCAGCAAGCAGGACTTAAAGTTGGTAAGCAAACTTCCTCCTTCTGTATGTTTTCCTCTTTTTATCTGAGCTGTATTTAAGCCTAAAATAACCTGGAGAAAAACTTGAAATAGACTCGAGGGGAAGCGAGCGTGACACGAGGCTTCGGTTCAGGTCGTTGTTTGCCAGCTGACGCTTGTGTAACGTGCGTCAACATAAGCACTTGTGAGTTTCTGTTGGTTGTTTAGGGAAGCACAAAGAAGACTGTATCCCTACTCATTTTTCCCAGTCAACAAACAAGCTGGTGATCGACTACTCACCAATGTGGCAAATGACACAAAAGCAAATTAACTTTGAAGGAAGTGATATTTTTTTAATGTCTGGCTTCCTTCTTAAAAAAACAAAATAAAATGAATTTTAAAAAATGAGAAAAAGAAGTCAAAATTACAAACAGCTAATGTGTTATAACTAATTAATTAAACCAGGAAGTGCATTCATATTTTGTGTTTTTGAGAGACTGGGGAAAGACAAGAAAATATTTTATCAAGTGAATTGTGATTGGTCAGTCACAAGCTGTCCACACCCAGTGTTATGTTTCCATTATGTCAAAAAAAGAGGGAAGGAGATTATGTGCTGCTGCTCTTACCGCCCATTTTCTTCAACCTGCGTCTGTCACTTTAGTTTCACTTCCTAAATTCCTTGCATACTCGCTCCATTGTCCCCCCCACTCTCAGTCTTGCTGTGAACACAATGACTTCATCGCAGTGGGGATTTTTTTTTTTTTGAAAGGTCAAAGTAGGCTAAAATCTCACAAAAGATGCTGTCACATGAGTATCCACGCCGCATCTTTTCCTGCTTTGATGAAACTGAAGTAGAACTTTGTGACATACGCGACTTTACAGCTACCCAGATGTAAACGGTTTAATGGCAAATAAACGCTTTTCTGCGGTCCTGTGACGAGCCATATGCCACGAAGACGCGAACTAGTCTTCCCACATTTGTCTCGCACATGTGTTGAGGTTTCCTTCAGAAGTGTGCCTCATCTGGCTGCTTCGTGAGGCGCGGCTGGCTAACATACACGTTTGTATATTTGTGTTTGTGCAGGGGATACCATCGCAAGTGTGAACGAAGCCACCGTGGAGGGGTTTCGACACAAGGAAATCGTTCAGCTCATCAGAGCCAGTGGGAACTCGCTCAGGTACACAGACTCACAAAACCCAACAACAGTGGCTTCAAAACACTTTCCTCAGAATTTGTTAATAAGTATGCTCAGTTCATCGCGGTGGCTAAACGGTTGATAGAGCTGACAGGATGCTCACTTCATGGTTCACCTCTCTAACTCTAACAAAAGTGAATGTGTTTCACATGGGAACAGAAACCAAATAAGTTTGAAAGGTAACAGAGGGCCAAATCAGGAAAGATGAGAATAATTTCTCACAAAAGTGCCGTTTTGGTTTTGAGATTAACGTCAGGGAGGCGGTACATCCTGAATTCTGTTAAGGTAACATGAAAGATGTTAGTTACAGTTTTTCATTAACAATGCAGATGGTAAACATTTGCACTGGCATGAAACGTGGCAGTTTGCTTTTATTGTCACTTGCATATAGGAAAACAATCAGAAGGTGCTATTTCTGTTTTTGGAGTCCAGGAAAAACGTGAAAAATAATTGAGGTTAACTTTAAAAATCCTTCCGTATTGTACTCGTTTAACTCTCTTAGAATAATTTGTGTGCCTCAGCTTTATTATCTGGCACATCGCCGTTTAGAGTCCTTATCTGTCGGTGTGCTGAGTGGGTGTTTTTAATTTGAACCACACAGTCTTCTTCAACTCCCTTCTCTGCTTGTAAAAGATTAAAAGAAAGTTAGCATGGTGTAAGATTCTCTGAGCTGATGCAGAAGAAGTGAGGCGAACCGCATCAGAGCGCCAGTGTAGACACACTTTACAGACTGACATCATCTAATTATACTTACAGTTCAAGTCAGTAAAAGCTGTTAGAGTGAAAACGAGCTCTGTATGTTCTCTCGCTCATGTTATTTGAACAGATTTGCGGCACTTAAGTGGAAACTGTGTTTCTTGTTCTCCCCCCTTGCTTGTAAACCAAACCCGTTCCTGTTACTAACTTTATGAAAAGAGCCTTTCATATGGTCAAGTTTTATTTATTTATTTTTTAAATCGCTGTTTTCTGCCCTTGTAGTTTTTATGCGCTTCCTGCTACGCCTGTTAACTCTACTGCCTTCTGGTTTTTTGTTTAAAGGCTGGAGACGGTTTACAGTGACTCAATTCGAAAAGCTGAACTAGAGGCCCGGCTGCAGTATCTAAAGGTGAGTTGTTCACTGTTTGTCAGTGGTGAGTCAGAACGGATGAGCGTCCAGCAGCCTCTCACACATGCGCACCCGCTTAAACATTAAGTTACACGCTGGATATAGACACCACACCTCCCTCCCTCCACACCTGTCCCTCCAGCAGCACCGCCACCTGTTACATTAGCAGTTTGTGCAGCAGGCCCACTGATGGCTGCACACATTCTTGACTCGAGCTGCCTGTGAAGTGGCCTTAAGTGAGCGAGCTTTCCCCCAAGATTACAGCAGCTGTCCTTTTTCTAATCCTCAGCGACACAGCTGCCTGAGAGAATAAACCAACATTTTAAAACCTGCTGCTGAACACGGCACGTTTGACGCACAAGATGAAGTAAATGTTAATGTGTAAATAAATGTGACGTGGTTGTTGACTCATTTATGAAAAGATAAAAAAAAAAAAAAAGTGAAATGAGTGAAGGCTGCTTATGCAACGATGACAAGTCTAAACTTCAGTTAACAGTCTATGACATGTAGATTTACCATCTTCAACTCCGTTTTAGTCTGTAGCTTCTAATTCTAGCCACGTGGCATGTTGGTTACCTGCTCAAGCACTGATCTAAACTGGCACCGTATTTTTAATATTATTATTATTTTATTTTTTTGTTTAGTACACCTGTGGTGTGGGCTCAGATGATTTAGCTTTATTGCTTTTAAAGGTTGCACATGATGGTGGTGGATTTCCTGTCTGTATGTTGTGTTGTTTTGTTTTCCTCTTGTAATCAATTCCAATATCTTGTGTTGTCTTTTAGCAAACGCTTCATGAGAAATGGGATGAATATCGCTCACTGATGGTGCAGGAGCAGCGCCTTGTTCATGGTAGGTGATTTTTTTTTTTTTTGGCCTTGTGCAGCTCAACTTGTACATGCATACAGAGTCTGCATTCTTCTATTCTACTTTATTAGTACTTTTTCCACATCCAGACAAGATTCCAAAATGTAGTCAAATTCCAGGTCACACTAAATCCCAAATGTAAAAAAACAAACCATAAATTAATTAAAAACAAGTTCATGTATATGTATCCAGAACATTTTATGTCATCCTGATAACAAACTGTACCAATCACATTACCTCCTTCTTGAGGGGGAGAGAATCAGGATGTGTATGACTGCTGCTTTGCAGGAAGTCCTGATTACATAGTAGAAAACAAACAGCTCGTTGCTATAGTCGGGTGGTCGCTTGTGCAAAATGAGGCAAACAAGACTCACAGAAAATTAAAGCAGTGTTTTTTCATTTATTATTCATGTTTTCTTTACAATTGGTCAGTTTCCCATGTCCTCACGCTGCCCTTCTTCACCGCAGGTATAGTAATGAGTGACGCCGCCTTGTATGAGTCCCTGGAGTCAGCCGGTGTGTACGGCAGCCTCGGCGCTCCTAGCCCTGCGCTTCAGAGAGCCCTGCACTGCACAGGCAGCACCAGCAGCAGCGCCAGCTTTCTCAGCACGGCCACCGAGGATGACCCTCTCTACCAAACCTGCATATATCAGGCGGATGGCAGCGTGGACTCTGACAGTGCAGAAAAAAAGAAAGAACAGTTACCGAAGCTGCAGCGCCTCCGGCCGACCAGCGAGTTCTTTTCAACGCCCAAGACGCAGCTGACCCGCAGCGCCAGCACTCGCAGCTACGTCAAAGGATCTTCGTCGTCCGTTCCGGGGGAGAAGCCGGGAGCCACGCTGCAGAGGAAGCCCAAACAGAAAAGCTTCCGCAGACGCCTCCTCAAATTCATCCCCGGCTTAAACCGACCACTGGAGGAGGAGGAGAGCAAACTGTGAGCGGCAAACTGTTCACAGACAGCAGAACTAAAGACTTAAAGTAATAATTACTGCCAAACTAAAGTGCCAAAGAAAACAGCAAGCAGCCCCAAAGAGTGAAGAATTTAAGACCAAAGTGTATTGGTTCTGTAGTTGCACCTCTTCCTGTTTAAATGGGTAGACCAATGGACATTTAGCTACATTCGGTAGCATTCAGTGTTTTATGGCTGTACATAAGTTGTTGTTTTTTTTTTTTTTTTGTTTGTTCTAAGTTATTTATTTATTTTTGCATGTTCAGTTTATGTTCAGAATGAAGGATGTCCCAGTTTGTACTGCATGCACAAGTTTAATTGTGACAGCTGAATAAAACACCGATGATCATTGTGACTGCGTTGCAGAACATTTTGTAAGAAAAAACTTTGATAATGACTTCAGATGACTCAGGCTGATCATATTTTGTCTTCTCTACTCGAGGTCACGGTTCCCAAAAATAAAACTTGTGGCTGATGATTATATGCGTATTATTTTGTGCAGAACTTGCTTGAAAAGCTATTTTCCTCCCCAAGCCACAACTGTTTGTGGGAATTGTAGCTGCCAAGCTTAAATTGGTGCCAAGACCCCGAGTGTACACACAATCTGTAATTTCCCCTGGTGGAGATGTGCTCTGCTCCATGTGATGCTTTTAAATATAGTAAGCTTTTATAATTTCACAACTCTTCCAACGTTTAAGAATCTTATCAGCCGAGTTCTGGAGGTTAGCGTGCGGCTTGGGATGCTTTAGGCTTTTTTGTGGTGTGAGATATCCAGAATGGAAGCTGTTGTATCTGCTCTGACACAGTTTATTGTTGTGAGAATAGTGAGGAATGTGCAGAGAAAGGCATGACCCAGAATTCCAAACACAACCGCTTTCTTTCAGCTCCTGCAGGCGAATGCTGATTCCTACTCTTCCACACTACCATATTCCCATGGCGGCTTCAGTTGTCCAAAGGCTCGCTGGGTGTTGGGGTGTGTGAGCGTTTGTTGGGCGGGGGTCGCTTGGAGTCTTTTCATTCCTGGCTCCCAGCTGACCCATGAGGTCATGGTGGTCACTCTCTCATTGGCTCTGTTGGGTTGATCCCTTTTGTCCTCTGCTGCTCGTTCACAGATGCATTAGGAGTGACGATGCTGGTGAGCGATGGTATGTGGACATGTGTCAAAGCCAGGCCCTCTCATCCTCGTTTTTCTAGTGAGAAGCAGAGGAAAGGACGTCGTTATAAAGGATTGTTATGCGTGTGTATTGGTGCTTAAAATATGGGGTTGGAGTGAATGGGCCAAATGTGTAACGAGGGTTTAATTAGTCAAGATAATTGTCATTAGTGCACAATGTGTGGAAGAGCTATATAACGGAGATGTGGGGCCCAAACAAGCAGGGTGCAGTTGATGCTCAGCAATTAACACCACAGGAGATTAGGCTAGGCGTGTGGTTGCTGTTGCAAATATTTGCATGACACCCACAAGCTTAAAGACTGCTGTTGACATAAAGACTAAGTGGAGAATTTGTTTTAGTCTTTGCACAAGTGGGTTTGACAGGTTTGCTTCAGTTTCTGCTTCTTGTGCTTCGTGAACTAATTACTAATAAACTTAACTGCCATCTCTACTGTCACAATAGTTTATGACAATTCTTAGTAAGCTGGATTATAAACTTTCTTCTCTCACAATGTTTAAGTGGAAAAGCAGCTTCAGAATTGGAAGTAGGTGATGCAGGTACATGAATAAAGGGAAATTAACAGAATATTTTCCAGGTTTTTTTGTTTTGTTTTGTTTTTATATATATATCACGCCTCGTCTCAAGCTGTTTCTACTCAATTTAAAATAAAAAATCCAACGCGGAACATGAGACTTTTCTAGCTTAAATTTCCACTTCACTGCATCTGACGTGTGAGATGATGGGCCCCTGGGAGTAGTCTACCCGCTAATGTATGTAGCACGATGTCACCTGAGCTGAAGTCCGGTGATTCTATAGACTGCAAGATTTGGAAATGACCTCTGGGGCCAGCTCTTGTGAGATGCCTTTAAAAGCATTATTGAGAACTTTCAGTTGTGTGTGTATGTGTGAGCTGTTTGTCCTATTCATGTCATACTTAGTGTGAGTTCCCTCCAGACCAGGAATGTCAGACATGTGGCCTGAAGGTGAGAACCGACCCCGAATCTAGATTACTAAATACTAATTGCTTAATAACCTCAGAAAGCATGATAATTATGCTAAGTCAATAATAGCTTCAGTTTTATAGCTCTTGGCCTGCAATGTATTTCTAGGTCTTGAGAATGTCTTTGACTGAAAGGGTAAAATACTGCGCTTGTTTAGATTCACTTATTGTCAATGTGTAAAAAATGCACAAAGAAATCCTGCACACTACCTGGGTGGCTGTGGCTCAGGTCGTAGAGCAGATCCGCTACTGATCGGAAGGTTGGTGGTTTGATTCCTGGCTCCCCCAGTTTGCATGCCAAATATCCTTGGGCAAGATACTAACCCCAAATTGCGTTCATCGGAGTGTGAATGTTTATTAGTTGCACTTGAGTGCTTGTATGAGTGGGTGTGAATGGGTGAATGAGGCATGTTGTGTAGAGCACTTTGAGTACTCCGGGAGAGTAGAAAAGCGCTATATAAGAATCAGTCCATTTAGCTCAGGTGTGCATACACACACACACACAGTTCCATATATTCTTGTATGCTTAAGATAGTAAAAATGCCCATAGCAGTTTTATTGCACTTGTGTAAGAAAACTGTGTATATATAGTAAACAAGAAATAACAATAAATAGTGTGGCCCTGGGTGCTTGTAGATTTGATGTGTTATTGATTTTAGTGTGGGTGATTTCAGAGCAGAGCTCACTGTGATGGATCTGAGATTAATCGTGCAGTCCATCATGCTTTGATGGACCTGAAATGTTTGCCTGAGGGCTGACATTCAAACAGCAGATAGGCAGGGGAGATGAGTCCTTTAGGATGCAGTGTACTTTCAGCAGGCAGCGTGATCTGTTGTTGAGAGCAGAGACTCCCTTCTTATCTGCTGCAGAGTTCCAAAAACTTCTACCTGAGAAGATTTTGTGGCTTTGTAGATGGAAGTTAAACTGTAATGGATGTGCATTAGGAAATACTGTTAGAATGACAGTTATATATTTTTCATGTCAGGCGTTTTTTTTTAATCATTACTGTAAATGGATGCACTTCTTCACACTGAAAGAAAGGTAGGCTGCCACGCAATAGGTTTAATGGTCTGGCCCACTTGAAATCAAATTGGGCTGTAAGTGGCCCATTAACTAAAGTGGGTCTGACACCCTTGCCCTTGAGAGACTTTCTGCCTACACCACTTTGTGTGTGGAGGGATGTGCATGCATACACAGACACAGACATGGCTGCTTGGCTATCTTTGCGTGGACATTCAAAAACTCTCATCTAAATGCAATTCTGACTTTTACCCTAAAGCCAAGTCTTAAATTTCAAACAGGCTCTTTAAGGGGTGTGAAAAAAAAGATAACGTTTTATGCACTCTTACAGTTTCAAACTGAAACTGGTTCTGACAAAGATAGCATAAAATGTTTTTATTCTGGTTTATTTATGTCTTGTATTTGGTTTCCTGTGAGTTCAGTCACTTGCTGAAAGCCACAATATGCTTCTTCTGCACAGCCACATGTAACTTTTGTTACTTATTGCGTGCATGCGGGAGTTTTAATGAACATCTGCAACCGCTGCTACAAAAACAAACCAGCACTACACTCTCCCCAGTCGAGCACTGAACTAGCTCTGAATAATGCCTCTAATAGTTCCTCATACACTGCTCATTACTCCAGCAATAACAAACAGCCATCACAACACACGCGAAACAAAAATGCCTAAATAAAAAAAGTATGCTGTCTCTGGCCTTGCTGTACTTATTTATCTACTTAATTTTAGTTTTGAGCTTTTCATCCAAAGTCCCAGAGCCTTGTTTCGACAGGGTTTAATCAATTGGCGAATCTTAATTTTAAGACTGGAGATCAGAGGGGAAAAAGTTCCACTGACCCCTCATGCATATGCACGTTCCTTTTGTGTCCCTTTACATGCAAATTCAGCTGCAGAGTTGGACTTTTTAAACCAGCTGAAAGTAGCTCAAGACACAGTAGAACAAAATGTGCCTGGGGGACGAGTCCTCTTCCCGTCTGTCAGTTGTGAAAATGAACATTTGAGAAAGGGAAGCGGGAGGGCCTGTAGGACAGAACTGAGCCTCTGTGGTGAAACAGTTCAGACCAGAGTGCTATTTCTCAATCCTGCTACATGCTGTGGCATCTGATTGGCCGTTAGTCCCCTCAGGTTCAAATGCTGGATCAGTGTGCTGATGGTTAATAATGAGGAAGCAGTTTAGCTTAGCACTTACACAGCTACTTATTTGCAGAGACGAGACGCCAGACAAAACCACTAATATTGTTCTCACGCAAGATACCAGCCTCTCTGAAGCACAAATATCATCAAAAAAAAGGAGGAGGTTTTTAATCTCAGAAACTGGGGGTGGTAAGTTGTGTGTGTTACGAGGGCAGGAGCTTGTGTGGGCCGTCACGGCAAAGGATGTGGGTAACAAATGTGCCGGAAATCCACCCTAAAGATAAGAGAATAAAACTCAAGGCAGGGTTTGAAAAAAACAAAACAAAAAAACCAACCCCCAGCTTTATAGGTATGCATGCATCTACATATCCATCTGTCTGGCAGTCTGCGTGTGTGTTTAATGGGGAGAGCGAGAGTAGATAACGTGCAATATTGAGAAATGATGTCTGAAATAAAGACAGAAATTGTCCTTTACATAGAAAATATAAAAAAGGAGCGAAACATGCCCAGCGTGACTAAGATGACTCGGCTTTATTGCAAACCTGAGTGGCCGTCAGCTTCAACAACGGAACAGCTAAATAAATGCAAAGAGCTGTAATCGCATCATAATCTGCATATCAGATAAAACTCCTGCATTTGGTTTCCCAGCAGCGGGGTACTGATACCTTCAGTCGTCTCTTCTATCATCACTTTGTGGATTTATCTGCCCCTTTCCTGTACGGTTCACAATTTTAACCCAACAGCTTGTTAAAGAACAGCCCAGAAACTCTATTAAGGAAGTGTGCAGATGTTTAATTTGTAAAACTTGGTCTGTAGCTGCATCGGTTTGAAAGATTTAAAAATAATAAACATTTCATCCCAAAGTAACGGTTTCCTTAGAATAAAAGATTAATGAAAATATGCAAACAGCAACTTGAAGTACATATTAAAGCCTCTTTTTGTTTGATAGACTGATGGGAGTGTTCAAAAGTGGGGAATTTGCAGCTACTGAGATTTTCATATTTTTATGTTTTTATATCTTGTCTGTGGTTCTCTCACTGGTTTGCAGTAGGCGAACCACGGCTGGGGAAAAAAACAAGAAATGTAATATCATGTGTTTCCATACGACAGTCAATCAAGACATCTGATGAAAGTGGTGTGTTTGTTTGCATTTGTTGCAGCAGCTGGTGAAAAATCTGATCAAACACACACCTACGCAGGCCAGAGGAAGCAGATGAGATAAGTATTCAAGAAGAAATTCACAAAATCTTTTTTATCCCACTCTGGAAACGTTCTAGACTTTATCATCTACCTGTATGCGAAAAACAAAAAGAATGTCATGTGAGCTGCGTGTTATACTGTTGATTTTTCAGGGCTGTAACACAGAACAGTTGAAAGATTTAAAGGCTTCATGCAACTCTGACAATACAAATCAAAGTACAGACGTTTCTGGCAGAAAATTAATTCTGTTTTCTGCATGCATGGTGTATTGGAAACACGTGGTTATATCATGTAATGTAAGCCTTGCAATTGTATCGTATTTGCATTAAATTTATGGGGAAAGAAGCTGCCCTTTAGTGCACAAAAGAAACCTGCGCCACGCAAAACACTTGTCTCACAACAAAGTTCATCTTTACACTACTGACCCTGGAGTTTTGACCTACTCAGACATCTTCTTCTTAGAAACAGGTGAACTTGTGCCAGAAACCTTTAGTCTGCTTCCCATTTAGAAAACAAATTACAAACTTTGAGAGACGTTTGAAGGACCGGGCAGAGAAGGCGTGATGAAAGATACTGCATAATGGATCCAGTGTTTTTAAAGATCAACAAGCGATATTGTATCTGTGGCTCTCCTGCATAAAATCGGGCAGTTCTTTTATCTAACTTAGTGGCAATGCCAAATGAGGTGATAAACTGCCCTATTATAGGGTAATGTTTTTGTTTATGTGCTTTTGGGTGGAAGAAAGGGACTTTGTGATCTGTTAAAATCCAGTTCCATGTTATGTGGTTGACACACAGATACATTTTAGGTAGAGGATGGATATCAAAGCTCTGGAAGTGACAATATTTGTTTTATTGCAGGGAAGCAGGTAACTGAGGTTGAAACTGTTTGCATACGTGCCAGACTGTCTACACAGACGGTTACTACAGCAACACTTCCTTTTCATCATCACTTCATATCGCAGCGTTAAATAAATTCAGCTTTAACTCACCATCCCACACTCTAAGCTATATTTTTATTTCCTGTTAAAAGAGTAGCAGGCGTTAAGCCTGCGTCATTGAACATGCTTTTGTTTCCCTCTGCCGCTCATGTATCAGACACTCGTGACCGTTTAGCTTCACTGCCCACTCTGGGGAACAACAGCTGCATGCAGCTTATCTCAGTACATAATGTGTATATAAAAACATCCTGATGTGATGAATCATAGGCTGTCTTTTAATGCAATACACATGTGACTGTGTTTGGGTTAAACTCTGAATCTCTGTTTTTTTTTGTCCTGCTTTCAAAGCATCATTACTGCAGCAGATCTGGAATAAATCTTTACATCTGGAAGGCTAAATCGTCTGGATTAGATCTAATAATATGCAGGTTATTTTCTTGATTCTGTATCTTTGGAATGGTGAAGCATAGTGTGTGTCCAGATGGTGTAGGATGGGCCTCAGGCTGAACGTTCAGTTTTAAAGTGGTTCCTCTTTTTTTAATATAATGGTTTTATTGTGTTTGAGAACAAAAGTCAGATAAGGAAACACCTGTTAATCCTCTGCCACTTCCACTGTAACCGACGAACATGGAGGTTTACCGAAAATGACTGAACGTATCTTTGCTCAGTGGTCAGATTTCCAATCAGGTTCTGTTTAAGTGAAGTTTTCAAATGCTCAGATCAAAATAAACCTCCATATGTAACTTTTTTCACGTGTTTCTTTCTGTACTTTACTCTACTATTGACCATTCAGCCTGAAAAATGTTTTACTTTAGTTTAAGGCATCTCAAATTATAGTGAAATAAAATTATATCAAATCCTATGCAGCAAAAATACAAAGAAAGTTAAAATCTAGTAAAATCTAGACTAAGTAATCACTGTGTACTGTGATGTCACCCCAGTGGCACTAAAGTATTGCTGTCGTCAAACAGGATAGTAAGCTTTGTTAGCAAACTGCGTCCATACAGTGCAGCAAATATAATACCAGTCTTCCATTAATACAATCAGATACTCAGGAAGCCATTTTATTATATAGGCATATTTGTCATATATCTTCAAAGCACCAACACCACAATCACATTTAACAGGTACCATTAACCGGCTTGAGTTACTGCAGGCAAGGCCTTGCAGACAGCTAGTAGTTTAGTTTAGTTGACAGTATAAAACATGCAGTCAATACACAAGTGCTTTAAAGCTTCATTGTTTCTGAAGACTACCAGACGGTGATACCCGTGGCTGCAAAAATACCTGCGATCCTATAGAAATCTGTGCAAAAATAGCTTTTACTTTGGACCCCTGTAAGCACTTTCCTGCTGAGTTTATGGCCTCAGCAACTCATTTTGGGTCACACAGACTAAATAATCAAGTCTATTTTGTAAATCTTGGTCATATTATTTTTCTGCATGCTCATTGGCTAAAGACATAAAACCCAAACGACTTAATTCTTGCATTTTTATTTTTATTCTAAGCTTTATTATTATTTCATTTGAAAGAAGACGTCAATGGCATGTTGCATGTGATGCTAATTGATGACAACAGATTAAGTGCTCCAAAATACACCAGAGAGGAGACAATGATGAAATTTAAAAAATGAACAACATTTTAAAAACCACACATAAAATAGTGTTTTTAAGCATGAGAGGAACGTGATAAACCTGACTGACAAAGTCATTTTTGACCCATACTGTATGTTTAAGGGTTAAAAACTCAGTCTCTGTTATATAAAACCCCTGACAGCTGTGAGTGTGCACACAAAGACAGAGAAAGTCCTCAAACACAATAGCAGGAAGTGTCATGAGGTTATATCTTTAAACACACAGTGGCCTCAGTTTCAAACTTTTCCCCACAAATTGTAACAACAAAAACATTTCAGCTAAATTATTTACCCAAACCATCACATTTTTTTGCCGTTTTACCCCCAACTGATTCTCATAACTGTAGTTTCCACATCAAGACTCCCTCCACATATCTACACTCGAATCCAAAGACGCAGAATAGTGACTGTAACTTCTTCCTGCCTCCAAAGACAGGAAGTGTTGGGGATCAACTTGTTCTGGACGACATTTTTTCCCCAGGAGATGCTGAACAAACATAACCTCCACGTCCACACTGATGGAACAGCACAGCAGCATATTGTCTTCATCTCCCATCATTCCAGAGCAAATGAAACCAGCATGGCCGCCTGAAAGCTGCAGAGCAGAAGTGTCTGGCCTTCAGGAATGCTGGAAGCTGAAGCGTTTGGGAGAGAGGATGTTGACTCACCATTTTTTTAAGAGCCAGCTTCAGGAAAACAGAGGGGATGACGTTCAGAGATACTGTAGTGTGTTCCTTGAGCGTAGTTAGCTGGAATTTACAGGAAGAAAAGCTTGTGCTTTGTATGATAACAAAAGGAAATTACACAAACAACCCCAAATTTTGTTTCTGTACTTTACTGGAGTACCTGCATGATTCACAGTTCATAATGATCCCTTTCTACCTGATAGAGGACCCAGTGTTTGAAACACTTGCCTTCTGTTTTAGCCAGCCTTCTTCTGATTGGTTGTCCCTCACAAACATAAGGTTTAAACAGCAGTGAAGTATACCATATTAAGATATCCCCTCTTACTGAGCAGAAAAAACTGTCTGAACCTGGGTGTTTAGAAAAGTCAAGAGTTACTTCTACATAAATGGATGCATACTGTACATAATGTGGGTCTGCCTCAGTACACCACCTCAGTGGATTCTAAACAAAACAATAAACATATGATTGAAGTGTGGGGCATCTTATTCTTCATTATCGGACTTAAAATACTTGGTACACCATTACTTGGGTATTTTTAAAGCTCAGCAAGGTCGTATTTATAAAACGTGTGGGTCCGGATTTTACACAGACTCGCTTTCATCTGGTGGTGTTTAGATCATTCTCACTTTTGCCCACACACTCTCCACCTCAAAGTCCTTCACTCTCAATCCAAGAAGGTAGAACTGACTCATCTGTGGTAATGACACATGCACAAACACTTCTTTGCGAATAAAGTGACGACTGTGAAAGCAGACACTACAGCGGCTGTGCTATCATATTCCTAAAACAACTGAATTATCTTTGTTGGAAAAAGAAGAAGTTTGCGTGTCTGTCTTTTGACTTTGTGGCTGCTTCGTCTGCTGCCACTTCTTCCTTTTGTTTTTCATTTTGGTTCATATCCCATGATTAAAATCTATTTCTAAGAGCCAGAAGATTCCCCTTGGTTAATCATATCTATAATTTTCATATCCTTTATGCTCTTCAGTTTGGTACCACAGTAGTTTGTTGGGCTCGATTTAGCACCAGACAAATAATGACTGTATACGCCGTGTGCTGATGAGATCGGGGAATTCACTGTGATTTGAAAAGAGACCAAACAAAAGCACACTGGGGCACAGCTATTATCCATTTCGGTGAATGGCAGCAGTGGTTCTTGCGGCTGACGTCTCTTTTCCGCCTTCTACGAGTTTCTTCAAT
Source organism: Copadichromis virginalis (assembly GCF_057382275.1). Taxonomy (NCBI): domain Eukaryota; kingdom Metazoa; phylum Chordata; class Actinopteri; order Cichliformes; family Cichlidae; genus Copadichromis; species Copadichromis virginalis. Next base: position 30,278,464 of record NC_140637.1, read on the forward strand.
CTCTGTTTAATGCTGAGAAGCAAGCCTTTGTATTGTTGGGGGATTTCACCTGCATCAGTGCAATCAACCCTGTGATACAAGCGCTTTATAAAGTCCCCTGCTTACGCTTAAACAACTAGATCCTGACCTTGAGCAGGTCCAGGAAACTTTGAGACAATAACACCACTATTTCATCCACGGACTGTATCTGGAAAAACAAGAGGAAATTCGCAGGGAAAAAAAGGGAAAAGTTTAAGATGAAAAGCGGCCAAAGTCAGCCAACAGCCAATAGAGTGAGTCACTTATGGCGACTGTCCCAGACCTGGAGAGGAATCAAAACAAAAAGCACCAACAGCTCACCACAGCAGCTCATGAGGAGATGCTAGTTAAGGGGAGTTCCTGGAAGACCTTTATGCTGCCCCCCACCACCCTGTTTGGGGCCTCGTGTAATACTTCCTGACTGTTTTCCTGTGGGACCTGTGAAAACAGTCCCCACCCTCGTCCACGCCTCTGCGGAGATACAGCGAGAATGAAGGCAACCACGACGACCCAGAAATCCAGAATAAAGGAGACAGCTAACCAAGGTGTGACTTTATGAAGAGGTGCTTCCCCCTCTGAGCTCATGACCTCGTATTATTTTCCTACAGAGGCGCTAAGTCTTTACTCAAGTAGCACTGATGCTACTTAAGAATTGCTTTACAGATGAACACTTCAAAGTCTGTTGTGTTCCTTTGATTTGTTACTCATAAATACAGATCAGTAACAAATTAAAGACGCAGTCGTGTCTATATTGAGGGCTATGTTGTGGAATGGCCTTACTGGCTGGTTTGTCTTCTTAAATTAACTCACAGTTCCTCTAAGTCCACCTTTTATCCCTGGATAAAACATTTTTATCCTGATAACAGTGGTTTCTGTAAGGATGACAATATCCTCATGCCCTCATGGGCAGTGAAAGTTTTGATGTTTCTTAACGAGATACAAGCCATATATAACTGCTTTCTTCCAGTCCCTTAAACCTGTTTCATTCTAAGGTCCAGCAGGGGGAAACCACTCCAGCGGTAATCTCTGTTCCCTCAATAAACATTTTCCTGGTTTTAGTCAGTAGTTTCCCATCACGTTGAAAACATGGACGGACGGACAGACGGATGGATGGATCCTATCGCAGGGCTGAGACAGAGAGACACACACAATCCTTTGGACTCACATTCACACCTTTGGGCAAATTTAGAATGACCAGTAAACCTAACAGTTAATCTCACCTTCTGCATGTCTTTGGACTATGGGAGGAAACAGGAGAGAACCCGTGCAGACATGGGGAGAACATGCATACTCCAAGCAAAATACGGTGGACTTGAACCCATAACCTTCTTGCTTTGAGGGAAAAGTGCAAACAGCTACACCACTGTGATGCAACCATCATACTTAGCTAAAATCCTGCAGCATTTCCATAAAGTTTTTTATTCATCGCCATTTTTCTTGGTTTTGATGGCCTTGGTTGTGCCCCAGTGACAGCCACACATGTATCCCTGAGAGTCAACCACACACAGTGGACGAGGCCCAGCGTGTGTGGCTAAGTGAATGTGGGCAGTTGGAGGAATGTGAGAGTGGGAAGGTGGGGGGCATTCTTGTGACCTACAAATGGACGACAGAAAAGATTTTGTCCTCTCCGGGTGACAGAGACAAGCTTGAAGACAGAGCTCGTTATTCAAACTATGCCGTGATGAAATGTCTCTGATGGCAGCACAGCCGGGTCTTACGTCACTTTCGCTTAATGTAATCTGGACCCAAAGTCATTGTGCAACACTGGCAGCCACATGGCTTTGGAGACAGATTTAGAAATCCACAACTTTAGCATTACATCTGCAAATCATCTTCATTTACTAAGATCTCTCTTTTGATTCTCAGCTGTGGAAAAAGTACCATCATGCCGAAACATAATCCTATTTAATCAACTTGAATCTTGTACAATGTGGTCTCCATCCTCACATCTTTTTCCATTGAAATATTTATTGGATCAAGCCAGCAGCTGACTTAAGCTTTATTTGATCTATTGTTGGCAAATAATACATTGGTTGCTGTTTATTTATAGTGTGTTGTAAATTTCTTCCTCTCTTATTGACAAACTCTAATTTCACTTGTTATTATTGTGTTGTTTTTAGAAATAAGATCTCACTGGCACAATCTTTGTGTTTTTGTGTCTCATTACCTTTCAAATGTCAGAAAATAGTAAACAAAAATGTTCTTGCTAGATTCTAAGCATGCATATTGAAGTCTTTAAGTGTCTTGTTTTGAGTTCAAAACCCCAAATAGAGCGGAAATAGCTGCATTTAACACAGCAAATTACTTTTATGTAAGCTTTTCCTTGTGTTTCCTCGTGTTTACTGATGACAAGAAGATAAATTACAACCAAATATGCCGAATACATCATTTTAAACAGCTTAAGCCTTCTCGAGTAGAAATAAATGACTTTATTTCAATGAATAAAGTGAACGTATTCATTTGTTTCCTCCCTCTCTGCTTCAGATTGCGTCATGTAGAAGATGGACCCTCAGTGTGCAATACACAAATAAACTAACTAACTTAATTTTGCTTAAATCCCGTTATTCAGCCAAAGGCAAGAGGACAGTAAGCTGCTGACATGCTGTAAAGGTCCTGCTCTGCAGTGAAGACACGAGTGTTTGCTCACTTGTGTCAGGATGCTGCCCTCCAGTGGTTAAGTTCAAAGATGACAGTTTTTTTTAAAAAAAACAATTTTTTTGTTGTTTCTTTGTGGATCACAAGCTAGTGTAAGTTGTGTCCCACAGCACTGGGACACAACTTACATGAATATAAGCAGCTGGAAATGATATTGTTTCATTATAACCTCAAAGACTAAAGTGTTACTAATTTCAACAATTAAAAAACAATCTGTCCCTTTATGTGAACGGAGATTATTCATAAATACTTCCACAAAGTATTAAGTTAAGGCTTTGGCTGTTTACTGACTGACAGATATGATATGTAATCAGGTTGAGCTTTTCGACTTAAATAAATACACTCACCAAACACTGTATTTATTTCATATCTCTCCTGACACTAGTCTCATTCTCAAGAGAGATGATTTGAGGTTTTTGACGTGGCCAATTATCCTCCCTGAAGCAGCATGGGTACACTGTGGTCACAAGGAGATGGCCTTGGTGAGTAACAGTCTGCACGCTCTATGTTTAAATGACCCTCAGTTAGTACTAAGGGGCCCAAAGTGTGACAAGAAAAATCCCCCACAACATTACAATAACAGCAGCAGCCTGAACAAGGATAAAAGGCAGGATGGATGGCTTTTATGTTGTTACTGCAAAATCCTGAGTCAAACATTCAAATGTCACTGCAGAAATGAAGGCAAGGAGACTATTTTCTTCTTTCCAGTTTTGGTGACTCTGTGCAATTTATAGTCTTAGGTTTCCTGTTCTTAGCTGACTCAACGCAGTCTTTTGCTTCTGTAACCCATCTGCTAATGTGTATTCAGACATGCTTTTGTGTATAACTTGGTTGTAATGAGTGATTATCTGAGTTACTATTTCCTTCCTATCAACTCAAAAAAGTCAGGCGATTCTCCTCTGACCTCCTCAGACATCAACAAAGCATTTTTGCCCCGACATCTTTTCGTCTCTATACGTCTCTGTAAATTGCGGAGAGTTTTGCGTGGGGAAAATACCAGTAGATCAGCAGTTTCTGAAATTACTCAGACTGGCACGCCTGGGACCAACAACTGTACCACATCAAAGTCAATTAAATCACATTTCTTCCACATTCTGAACTTCAGCAGCTCGCCTCGATCGTATCTATATGTGTAAATGGACTGAATGGCTCCCACGTGATTTGCTGATTAGAGATTTACATAACAAGCAGCTGAACATTTGTACCTAATGAAGTGGCCAGTGAGTGTGAGGGAAGCAGCCGCAGGAGGCCAGCAACATCCATACCACTCACTTTGTAACATTTAAGTGAGGGTCAGCAGAATCTTATGGCCCTCCATCTGAATGACCTGAAAACCAACACAAAATATGTCAGGTAGTAACTTCCTGGTAAAATGCACAGAAAACTGTTCGCTTTATGTGTGACTAATAACTCACAGCTGATCTGATTGCTGTGGCGAGTTATGTTAGTTTGTATGTTGGAAAGCTGGAGTGAGAATCTGCAAAGGGGCATTTCATTTACTTCTTTTAAAAGTTGAAAGATGAGGAAAAATATTTTGTTGAACACTGAGAAAAGAGGCACTCTCGGACCTATCAGGGTCCCGCTGAGTCACTCAGGCCGGAAAATTGATAAGAATCAAAGACTTTCACCCACACAGATTAAGATGAGAACAGGGAGAACTCCAACATGACAAGAAAAACACGAACAGCACTTAACTTGTCTGCTGTAGTAATAGAGCCTGCAACTGTCAGTACTCACAGTATTTGACTTATTTCACATAAGATATTCTTATGTACTTTGAGTCTTTATCTTTACACTTTTGACAGCTACAGTCAATATTATAGTCACATTTATCCTCTCAGATTAAGATTTTGTTGTGGTCGTTGTTGAAAGCAGATCAAAAATCAGTTAAATGTTGTTTTTATTAAATTATTTATTTGCCTTTTTTAATCCAAATGGATGTATGCTAAAAGCTTTAGCGTACATCCAAATAGCCTTGCTTTGCCTTGGTTTGACACGACATTTCAGTTGTTTCTGAGCTGATAACAGCTCTACCAAAGTGACATTTTCACTCTGACCTTCTCACAAGGTTTCATTTATGCAGGGCTGTCACATCCACTGACTGTTTGACTTCTTGCCTCTGAGAGTGTGTGTGTGTGCCACACCTGAATGCCACTGACAGCATCTGCTTGTTAGTGAAGCTGCGTATTGAGGCCCAGCTGTTTGCCATTTGGGCACTGAGCTTGTCTTGGATGGATGTTAAGTTCAGCCTTTGATGTACCTTGAAATGTGTTTCTTGAGAGTTACTTGTGGCAAACCTATACATTCTCAGTTCCTGTTCTTTTTTGTTGAAATTTGCCTGTAAGGCGATGAAGCTTGGTAAAAGGTTTTCTGACGCTTTATTTTTAGTATGTTTTTCCTGTTTTGTGGCCTGTCAGGGAACCTGTGTCGTCTAGTTTTTGTTTGAACCTGTAGCTTAGTGTTTCCCTTTTTTTTAGTTGGGGTTTTGCTCGTCGTTTTGGTCTGTGACCTTGGCCCTTCTCAGGATGTTCAGTACTTTTGATGTGAATTACCAAGTTTACTGAGAAAAATCTTTGATGTCACTTCCTGTGCCACCCTGGATTCCAGGTAAGGGTTCTCTTATGTGCCTAATTTGCTTTTCCTTTCTGTCATCTCTGGTCATTTTATTAGGTACACTTAGGTACACGCTCAACAACATAACTCTCTAATCAGCCAATTGCATGCCAGCTACTTAACGCATTTACATGGCATTTGAATTGAGTAAGCCCCTCTAAATGGAGTGAAAACTGCAAACATTACAGAAAAGTTACAAAACTAGACTTATAAGATACTGCTCTCTGATTAACAATACAGAATTAAAGGGACATAAAGACATTGTACACGTGCAGCTGCTATGATCAGCCTTTTTTTTTACTTTCCCCGTAAGTTATTTAAGTCGTTCTTATTTCTCACTAAAAACAGTGAATGCATTTTCTTTTAAATTTATTACACAGAAGGAAAGTTTTGGCTGCACTATTTTATAATGATAATATACAAATAAACTAATTTTATATTTAAAAAAATGTCAGAAAATGTTTGAAGTATGTTTAAAATCTTATTACATGTATCTGTATCATATGTATTTTTTATACCATTTTTTATTTTATTTATTCATTTTTAGAAATGTATACTTTCACTGTTGATACTCTAAGTACATTTTTTGCTTTGCATTTTGAATGTGAGGTTTTCTCTGTGATGGAGTACTGTTTTATTTTTTTTTACACTGTAGGGGAGACCGGGGATAGTTGTAACATTTTTGACATTTCTGTCTGTAAATTGGAGCTCGTTTAAGGTAGTGGATTCAAAATGTAATGCAAAGTATTTACATGTCTCTGCTATTAAATAGTGCAGCTATTTTCTCTGCAGCACAATTACCCATTGCATGGTATGGCCTCAAACACAAAGAGTGAAATGTTACAATTAACCCCATAGTCTGGGTTAGTTGTAACATATCCTGGGGTGAAATGTAACACAATGAAATAAGGGTACTAACAAAACATTAACATGTAATCTTTGTTTATTCAACACATGAATGTACTTAGAGCCATTTATGTAGCTGTGTGTGTGTGTGACAGAATGCAGAAATCTAGCTTTTGAACATATTCCAACCCCCAAAAAAAGACAAATTATGGAATTTTCTGCAACTGAATATTTCATTAATTTTGATTGGTCTTCCTTGAGTTTGGCCTCATTGGCTCAGTGGGCATTATAACCTACAACTCTTGCACCAATTTTGAACATAACAATGAAGCTGAAAAAATGTAGTTGTTCACCAGCATCGCAATTCCATTACTTTTTATCATGGCTTACCTTGGTGTGGTTTGCAAAGTGCTTCAGAAAGATGAGGAAATCTGTTTCTTGCACCCATCCTGATTTATTTCCACTACCAGTACTTCCTACTGGTCCATCTCTGACACAGTGGTCTGCATAATGTATGTGTGGGGAACACAAACAGTGGAGGAATTGTGTTGCCAATGGCATTAACCGCATATACAAAAGTGACCAGTGAACCTCTCTCTGCTGATGTCGTTGCCCCAACTTGTTTAATATAAGTTAAAGTAATAGTGTGGTAAGTTGTAACATCTGCATTATTGTTACAACTAACCCAGACTGTTGCTGTTACAACTGACCCAGACTCCTATAGCCATGAACTAGCTAACATTACAGCCAACGGCTAAAACATTAGCACTAAAGACCTACACAGAATATATCCCCATAGACATACAAATAACATAATTTAAATTTGATGAGTTTAACTGCAAAGCAGATAATGCTATTAAACATTGAAATAAAGTAGAAAAACTTACTTTTTGGCATACAAATTACTTTTTTTCATGTTAAATTGTCTGTGTTTGACAAAATGTGCTGATTTTTCACATGTGATAGCAGAACTGAATTGGGCATGCACAGGATGAGTCACATCATTTGAAACTTAGCCCTGATTGGAGAAATTGGAAGTGTTACAACTGACCCACGTTACAACTATCCCCGGTCTCCCCTACTTATACAAATATTTCAATATTTTAAGAACTTTCTCATACATGTTGGTTTGACTATTCAGAGGGAAAGTTCATTTTTTTGAAATGGCAACAATAAAACCGTAACTAGTCTGGTATTTTTCCCTTCTTCCACCAGAGGGAGCATGAACAGTATGTGCTGCATCCTCTCCTTTCTGCAAACATAAGCAAAAATTGAGAACTCTGTAGTCACCACAGTCATAACAGATTCGATGTCACTTGTTCCTAGACTGACCTGTAGCTCTGTGCACACCAATGTGGCTGTTCACACCCATTAAAAACAAAGTCAATGTGTTATTTTACGCAGCAAGAAGAAAAAAAAGTTTAAACCCCCCCAGAAATGACCGTTTTTGGAGATGTGAAAATGAAGGGAAGGAAGTGCTCATTTATGTGATCTGAATTTAAAACATGAGCTGTACTTTATGTGTGGTGCCTGATCCTCTTTTCATTTGAGACTGGAAAGTGGAACCTGATAAGGACAGTGGCGATTTAAGCCTCATGGAGGAATGTGGGGGTGATAAAAAGTGTCTCACGTGTTCGGTATAAAAAAGAAAGGGGAAGAGTGGCAACCAAGCCTATCATGTTTTCGTCATGGGTGCGACCAACAGCTTCTGCAAATACGTCTACTCCAGAGTCTGACTTGTGTTTCTTGCAAGTTATTCAGCATTGTGGCATTAAATGTGGCACGAAGGATTTCCCACATATCTCAAAATTCTTTTCACAGAACAGTTAACAAAAATGAAAACGTAAATAAAATAATAATTTGTTTTTATTTATACAAAATGTGATTGGAAATGTCAAATATCAAATAAGTGGATTGTTTTATACCTTTGAATGCACATTTAATAAAAACAAACAAACAAAGGCATCACAGAGCACACTAGCTTTGTAGTTCACAAAACAGCAAAAAACACCAACAGTAACACAGCTTATTGTGAGCACCTTAGTGTATAATTTACCAGATGCTTTAGTTTATGATAGTTTAATCCTCTGTAGCTATGAAATTCCCTGACAGTTGACTGCTTTGTGTCAAAAGCTTTGAAATCAATCTCTCTTTTAAAAATATTAAAATATATTTTGATGTTAGATTATAAACTATCTATCTATCTATCTATCTATCTATCTATCTATCTATCTATCTATCTATCTATCTATCTATCTATCTATCTATCTATCTATCTATCTATCTATCTATCTATCTATCTATCTATCTATCTATCTATCTATCTATCTATCTATCTGCCTGCCTGCCTGCCTGCCTGCCTGCCTGCCTGCCTGCCTGCCTCCCTGCCTAAGATGTGGAGGATGTCCCAGTGGTAATCTGAGTACTAGGTGCGGTGACTCCCAAGCTAGGCAACTGGCTCCAGCAGCAACATCTGAGATCTCTGTCCAGACAGAGCTCAGTCCTGGGAACAGCTAAGATACTGCGCAGGGCCCTCAAGCTCCCAGGCCTCTAGTAGAGGACCTGAGCTTGGACAGAGACTGCGCACATGAAGTAAAGAGTCCCCAATGTATTATCAGAGGCACATTTTGAAAGAGAAAGTAAAGTTAACTAGCTGATATTTTATTTCATTATGTTCAAGGTTAAATGATTTTCATTGCACTGTTAAAAAAAGAAATCTCTGGTGCACCGACTGATATTCAAGCAACAGATAGCATTTGACAATACTATACTATACTATTAGATATGATAACTTTCTTTTTTAGTTTATATGGGTGTGGTTAAATTTTCATATCGGGGGGAGGGGGCGGTCAGAGGGTGTAGTGTATTAAATGTTGAAATCAACAATTTGTAATTGTACCAAGGAAGTGGAATTCCCTAAGGTTTGGAAAAAGATGTGATATGGATATCATATCTGCCTCATTTACATCTGTATGCAAACTACCTGGGATCTGGCTTCAACAGCTTTAGCACTTTTTTCCATCTCTAACGAACAGATGCAGCTTTAGTCCAGCTCCCTGATGGGAGTAATTTGTGTACAGAGCTCTCTGTTATCTATTATCAGTTTCATTACAATGCTGAAGTCCCTCAAGGATTCCCTGCAGCTCTTCGTGAAGCTTTGATATTTTTTATCAGATGGTAAATGGTAAAGGTGCACAAACGTGTCTTCAGTTTGCAACAAGTTTGTCTAGAAGAACTGGAGGATTTTCTCCACAATCCCAAACATCTTCTCAACACTTAAAATAGCCTCTGGAGGAGCAACAGGTGGTTGGTGTATGTGTGAGTGAGAACAGTTGCACATTATAAGGTCTAAGATCTTGCATCAGCTTTAGCCTAATGGAAACAGAATAAAGTGCAACCTCCTAGCAGCTATGATTTAGTGACGACTTCCTCCACGTTTTGTGAGTAAGCGCCCAAAATTAGATACAAAGAGCGGATGTCACAAAGCAATGACGTTGTGTCTGATAAGACAGATATGATAACAAGCGAAATTTGTTTCTGTGCAGCAGGGAGGACCCAGACAATGCTCACATGACATCACAGATTAACAGGAAAACAAACGCGCAACACCAGGGTGATTAGTTTCCACCACCCGAGGCTGCCATCAGTAGCTCAGAAGCCAAAAATGTGTACTGTCCGAGAATTTTGTCTCGAAGCCAGTAGCAACTGTGTAACCATGTTGCCTTTGGTGCACGCAGCTCAATCATTCACCATCACCCGTACTCACAATTTCTGCTTGACGTGTGAATGTGTGCGCGGCCTGCTTCCTCTGCTGTCAGCTTGTGAAAAGCTCTTCCTCCCATGTGGCAACAGCGCTATGACTGACATTCGGGGGCAGTGAGCACATCATTAATGAGAGTCTGGAGGTTGACAAACGCTTTGAGAAAACACGAGTCGAGGTGGGAAGAGATGTGACGCAGTGGGGTCTCACGTAAAGCCTCGCAAGACAGTACTGGTTTCTGAGTGGTAATAGTAGAGGTTTCTGAGTGGAGGAGTGAGAAAAAGAGAAACGCAAGTGCACTACACACTACTGCACGACAGCAACACCTCGTAGGGGTGCCCTCTAACGAACTTGTGTAGGTGGACAGGAGAGCCTCATATGAGTAAAGGCTATACGCTAGCAATTATCACGTACAAATGTCCAACCCAGAGTCTCTCTTGATCTCATTGTGTACAGTTTTTCTCTACTTTATACTGATTAATATCTTTGCAACAAAACACAAAAGAATTTGCCAATATGCGAAACAGAAACAATGATCTCAAACTAGGCTCTGAGACTGTGATCCTCTTTACAGTTAGGTCTCAAAAAGGCACACACACATAAAGGCCTTTGTGTCACAGTCAAGGGCTCTCATTTAAATCAGTAAAAACCAGTTCACACATAGCAAAGATCAGGACCTCAGCTCTAAGGACTGAGTTTTCACTTTAACTCAAGTTTTAATTTCTGTTTTACTCGATTACTACTCTGTGAATCACACTTAAGGCGATCAGATGCTAGCAAGTAAATGTAGGGCAAATGTGGGAAGCATTACTAATATTGAGAGGTAGTCTGCAAAGCTGATACATATAACTCGTTGAATAAACATAAGCTATACGGGTTAAAAGTTTGGTATTAAGAATATGAACAAAATGTGTGCTGTTTTAAAAATAACATTACTGCCCAGTTTTTTGAGGCATAAATGGAAGGCTTTGTCTTTGTATGCTCTTTTATTCACCTTTTCCTGTTGCAGTAACTGTTATTTCAGCTGCTGTTCTGTCTGTTAGTCATCTCTGGCTGGGAATGCAGATTTCTGCACAAACACGTGGCTGAAGAAGAGGCAACTAAAAAATGTGGGGAAGTGTCTCGTGAGACAGGAGCATGAATGGATTACGATGGCTCTCCCTCCTGCTCATGCAAAGAGTGCTCTCTATGTGTGCCTTTCCTAAGCACTCAGTGTTTAGTCTAACAATTATGCAAGGCGGCTTTCTTTTTTATATGTTAGGTGCAGGACAATATATTCGCGTTAAGGATGCAAACACAAGCTTGAATCAAAACCACAGTAATAAATCTGACTGGCCCTCATTAGCTAAAGGGCCTTAAAACCCAGCCTGATTTGTCCATGTAGCACACAGAGTATAACACATCAATTACAGATACTGCTGATCTCAACTCATTTTGTGTATATAGCACATCTCTCCACAAAGTCATTTTCTTCATTCAACTTCTCCCCCACCATGGACAAGACCAAAGAGCTTTCAAAGCAAGAAGCTTTGTGAGAGAACATAACACCTGTTAGTTCGACCATTCAGAATGCTATGCAAGATCCTGCCTGGGTCCTGGGTCCATCAGAAAGGTGATTGATCGGCCCATAGCAGGAGCAGTTAAGGTAATTAATATAGCTAGTCTCCAGACCTCAATGCATGATGCATCGTGCTGGCAAGTACCACCCAAGAAACAGATTTAGACTGTTTCTGTGAAGAGGAGTGGGCCAAAATCCCTCCTGAGATGTGTACAAACCTGGTGACCGAGTACAAGAAACATCTTATCGCTGTGCTGCCAACAAGTGCTTCTCCACCCTTGTACTACTAAGTCATGTTTTGCTTAGGGATTAAGGTCACTAACTGACATGCAAATCAGTTTATAACTTTCATGTAGTGTATTTTTTTTTCAACATTTTGGTTGATATACTGTCTCTCTACATTAAAATGAAACTATCATAAGACAAATAGACTATTCAATTTTTGTAACTGTGCAAACTTACAAATTCAGCTGGGGATCAAATAATATTTCCACCATTGTGTGTGTGCCTACTTTGTCCTTGCAATAACCCCTCTCTAGATGGGAGATTGAAGGATTTCTGTGCAGTCCCATACAAAGTAGAACACCTGATGGATATGTACACAGCAGATATGTAAAATGTAGGTCTCAGCAGTATTCTTCTCCATTCTTACCCAAAGACACCAGGCTTGAAAATAGCTCTTTTTTTCTCTGTCTCTCTCACAGGAATAGAAAGACATCTGTGACTTCCTGTTTGTAAATGATAAAATCACAGTTTTTCCACCAATAATCAGCAAAGCATTCGCAGCCTATAACAAAGACATTCTTGTGGGGAGTCGACTATCAGTGTTTGCATGCGCAGAATTACTTTTATTTGTATTTGTAGAGTTTTATTTAGCCATGTGTGAGAGTGAGAGCGTGCCTGTGCGTGCGTGTCTGCTCAGGGAGGACAATGCTGCGGTTCTTGGTCGTATGCGCGTCAACGGAATCCCGTAGTGCGTCATCCTGTGACTGTTCTCTCGAACAGCGCTGTGATTGGCCGCAGACTGGAAATCTCCCCGCCCATGTATGGAAACCTTCCTGCGTCATGGGTAGAGTAAAGCCAATCGTATAAAGTTGTTCCCGGGTCCCGAGCTCAGGGACTGCTTCTCAGCTGAGAGACGCATAAGATGACACACGGTCGTTTGTGGAATACGGACCGTTCAAAACACTTGTAGACGGACCCAACAGGTGAGAATGAGGATTAATGATCTTTAATACAATAGACTTGAATGCAGGATGTCGTTTTTTCAGTTCTCAGATGTACGGCTGCAGCTGAATGATACTAAAACTTAATCTGGCAGCAAAATAACTTTAAATCGGAACGAATGCAGCCATCTGTTTACACCTTTATACACGAAAACGTGTTTGAAGTTGTGCTTGCAGAAATACATTATGTTGTAAGTTTGCTAGATTTACATCTACACTAATATAGGCTACGATTGGAATAAGTATGTCAAGTGGGTTCCCTCATCAGTCTTCTCCGCGGTATCGTAATATGTAACATGTGATTCATGGGTTGGCATTGGACCCATGTCTGAAAGTCAAGCTCAATGAACTTTGCAGGCGTGACTATATATATATACCCCACGACTAAGTGATATAAAAAAGCGGGTAACCTTCTCCAGTAATGAATGATGCCTAACGCGCCTCCAGCCGGGCTCTTTAATTTCTTCGAAATTCACCATGTGGCGGTTCCTTGTTGTGGATTTGCAGAGGGGTTCAAGAATGTCGCGCATGATGGTCTTCCTTTAAGACTTTCTGCATATCTATAGATGCTGCAAAGAAGCATACTTGATGTTAATTAGTGTTGTATCAAACTAATGCTTGAGAAGTTAAGACATCCAGGGCAAAGCCAGACATTTTTCATGAAAAATCTACAGCAACATAAATTAAAAACAGGCAATATTTTGCTATGAAATTTTGAGCTGAATCACTGCAATGACTTTGGGCCACTTTTCAGATGATTCTAGTCCGTTTTTATTTGAGTGTTTATAGTATTGTGAGCTTTTTCTTTCCATAATAATACTTTTATTCTAACTTTTAACCATTGGTTATCCAACGTGTGGCCCTGCACTTATGTTGTCTAAGGCTGTGGAGAAACAGTGTCTTCCACCTCTGTTATAGCTGGTTAACCTGCCAAAGCTTGAAGGTTGGGTAAAGATAATGACAGGATTTTGTGGCTTCTCTTATATTCTCATTTTTTGTGTTTTTCAGTCTTGCAGTCATGACTTGCATATATTCCCAGCACGGATCTCAGCCTAGTGAGAACAACCTCGGCAGCTCAGAGTTTCAGAACACAGACTTTATCTCCAGGCTGGCTGTGGGAATGAGTAGCCCACTGGACCAGCACCTCTCTGCACCATCCTTGCCAAGCATCGGCTCCCTGGTGGGCACTCCCACGGGAGACTTCGATGCATATTCATGCCAGTTTACTACGGCTCCTGCCCATGTTGCTCCATCCTCAGCGCAGGAAACTCCTTTCAAGCTCGATGAACTCCAAGTTTACGGCTGCTACCCTGGATCTTTCATGTTGAGTTACCCCGATGAATCTGTGTCCCCCACTGGGTCAGATTATTATGGCAGCCCTGCATCAGCCTCGGCTCCTTCAACCCCTGGGTTTCAGAGTCAGCACACATCCACCTGGGATTCAGCCTTTGGGCCATATTCACCCAGTCCAGGGTACTGGGCAACCGAGGAGACATCAGCACCCCATGCACCATCTTTCTTCACGTTTGGTGCAGGATCCATGGAGGATATGTCCCCTTTGGGTCAGCCACACTTACGAGATCATGATGCTTTTGCCTTGAGCCATCCTCACCCATCTACGCTGACCTTTCCCACCTTGGAGATGGAGCATGCACGCAGCTTTGATGGTGCTGACCAACTGGACGCTGGAAGCTTGTCACCCAAGCTGAAAAGTCCAGGTGGAAACGAAGGCTGCTGTGCTGTGTGTGGGGATAACGCCTCCTGCCATCACTATGGAGTTCGCACTTGTGAAGGATGCAAAGGGTTTTTCAAGGTAATAACATCTGATATCTCTGTCCTGCAGAATCACCTATTTGAAAACAGTTGTTATCGAATTGTTTGTTTGTGCTATGTGAGTTAAGAGCATTTCTTCTTTCTGTTTTACAGCGTACTGTGCAGAAAAATTCAAAGTATGTATGCCTTTCCAACAAAGACTGTCCTGTGGACAAGAGGCGGAGGAATCGATGCCAGTTCTGCCGTTTCCAGAAGTGTCTAGCTGTAGGCATGGTCAGGGAAGGTGAGCGCAGTGCAAACACACATGATTCATAGTGTAGAAGGATGCTAACACTGAACCTGAAGTAACAGATTTACCACATTTCTTATTTTGTTTGTTTTGTTACAGTTGTCAGAACTGATAGCCTGAAAGGGCGAAGAGGCCGCTTACCTTCCAAGCCTAAAATTATTCAGGATGTAACAGCTGCTGTGTCTCCAGTGAGCATGATCGCCGCACTCGTGAGGGCACATATTGACTCAAACCCCAGCATTGGGACACTGGATTATTCCAAGGTAAGAAAAATACATTTTCTACAGCTGTTTCAGTTCTTTTGGAGTAATCTTTGCTAAAAAATAAATGAATAAACTGAGATAGCTACCTAAATGTCTGCGCTGTGTTTAATTTCAGTATGTTGAGATGGATACCAGCCCTAATCAGAAAGAGGACGCCAGTGACATCAGACAGTTTTACGACTTGCTTACAGCCTCCATGGAGGTTATCAGGCAGTGGGCAAATAGTATCCCGGGATTCTCTGAGTTCTGTCTTGAGGATCAGGAACTGCTGCTCGAATCGGCATTTGTTGAACTCTACATCCTGCGTCTTGCATTTCGGTGAGTGTAACTTCCTTTAAAAAAATTTAAACTACCTCTTTAGCATTTACTTTTGACATTCTTGAGATATTTTATACAGCTAACAAACTGTGTTTCTCTTGTGCAGGTCTGATCCTAAAACGGAGAAGCTCATCTTCTGCAATGGAGTCGTACTTCATAAAACGCAGTGCGTACGGGGTTTTGGCGACTGGATCGAGTCCATCTTGGAGTTTTCGCAAAATCTCCATCGCATGAAGCTCGACGTTTCCTCCTTCTCCTGCCTCACAGCCCTCGTCATAATCACCGGTAAGAAACTATCATGCTGAGTTCAGATTACAGCACTATATATAGGGAATCTGCTTCAAAATACTGACATGACAGGTGTATGACAAAATATAACATGGAGCACATTATATATCACAGCTGACCTAAACGCAATCTACACTGTGCTATATTTCAAAATATAGTCCGCAATTTCAAAGTGGGGTCATCTTTGATACCCTTATATTGGTCTTTATTTGCTTGTTTCCTCCCTCTGTGGCCACGATGCTATGCTTTCCCATCTGTATTTAGTTTTATTTTGTTAAAGTCAGATAAATGATTGCTTAATGACTCTTATATTTTCTCAGATCGGCATGGTCTTAAGGAACCAAAACGTGTGGAAGACCTGCAGAATCAGCTCATCACCTGCCTCAAAGATCACGTCTCTGGCTGTGGCTCTGGCTCTTTGAGGCCCAATTATTTATCCAGACTTCTCGGGAAGCTGCCTGAGCTCAGGACTCTGTGCACTCAAGGCCTCCAGCGCATCTTTTACCTTAAACTAGAAGACCTCGTTCCTCCGCCACCGATCGTGGAAAAAATCTTTCTGGATACGCTTCCATTTTGAGCGTGAGATGGGAGATATGCCATCTGTGATGTGAAATCTGGAGCTGATCTGAGAGCCAAAGCAAACAGACTGAGTGCTCATACTCCAGGTAGCAAAGTAAAACTGCATGCAGCTAAGAAATAAAAAAAGCAATCCTTAGGGATTATGCATTATCAGAAGTAAAGTGCTACTTCTGACTTATAAAATGAAATAAAACTTGTAGAAGTCCCTTTTTGTGGAGCAATCACATGATTCTTTATTTGGTTAGGAAATTGTAATCTCTCAAGATGGAATTAGAGAGGTCATCTCATGGATCAAACAGTAACTGTTTACATACGAGGTGCCATGAATGGAAACTTTGTTAAACTGAGGGAAATGACAGCACTTTTCCAAACAGTTACAAATGAATTCAAATAAGGTCCGCACCATCATTTGAATGATATAAGCAAAAAGCATTAATGTGATATTTTCAGCTCCAGTATTAAAATAGCCAATACCCACAGATTTATTCAGCAGTACAGTTCATGTATCATGAATCGACTCTGAGCAGCTAACATACTGTGTATTTTCCAGTACAGTCTTACACACTGGTCTTGTTTGTAAATGATTTTATATCTGTTATGAAGTCTGGTGTTGGTGCCACTTGAACTGTTTTATACAGTTTGTTTTGGATGAGTTGTTTTTATGTACAAAGATGTTCTCTTCTACTGCAGATAAACACTTAATAAAATGTCGAACTGCATGTTTTGAGTGCGTTTGTTGTTTTCTCTCTGAATGTTTAGGATATTTTAAATGTCTTAATTTATTTATTGTTTAGCTCAGGCAGCGTTGGGGAGTAATGAACCGATCGTACATCTTGATCATTCACTCGCTTCTTTTTTTGTTGTTGTCATTTTTGATATAGCTTCCTACCGAAACTATAAAAAGGAAAAGAACCATAAAAGGAAAGGAATGTTTTTTTTTTATCTCACGCTGCCTGTCTTACTGTAATTGAAGCCCCTTTTGCAAGCTCCGCCTCCAATTTCCACTACAAAGTCATGCCCAGGCAGTGCATTTGGCAGGCAGCCACCACCACACACTTAGAGCATGTGCAAAAGGTGTTACTCAAGTCTCAAACTGCAACAGCATAATCATGGATAAATTTCCTGAAAATATCAATCATTGGTATTTATAAGCCAAGGTTCAGGGTAGTTATTGCATGGTGGAAGTTGACTGAGTGGTGCAATTCCCCCACCATAGAATCAGGTGTCTGTCTGATGGTCTTTGTATAAATATAAAGCCAAATTCGATATTAACTGTGCTTTTTCTTTAAATAGTGAGTCTTTTTTAAATGTAGTTCTTCTTATGCATAACTAGTGAACAATTTGCTGCAATAAATCCAACTGAGTTGTGTGAATTATTTGTTACATCTTACAGTTTTGTGTCACTTGAACTGTACATTGTGAATTTAAAAGTCGTTCCCAGCAAATGCTTGTTGACCAAGCTATGAAGGTCGGTGTACTACAAAATGAGAAAACATCTTCATCAGTCTTACGACCAATGGCCTAAAAATTCTCACAACACAATGTAAAACTTATCAGGATAAACAAAAACAAGTGTTGAAGTCAGTTGGACACACGTCTTGATGTTTTGTGACTTCTGAAGTTGATTGTCACCAGTGTTGGAAAATTAACTAAGATGTATGAGATTCTGTTTGTTCATATACGATGTTCTGGTGCTATAAACCTCATAAAAATGGAAATAACACAACATACTGTAACTAAAAGAAGGAAGCCACTGTGGTAGGAGCCACTGGTTTGCAGAGTCACGGTCTGCTAACCTGGACTGAGCATTCTGGTAACTCTAATGGCTACCACCACTTATGAAACGATCAACATACTGCACTCAATAAAATGAAGCTAGCAGCTGACACCAAAACACCAAAAATCATTTACTGATTTAGTACAGATCAAGATCGAGAGAGCATTTGGGCTGTTTTCCCATATACTTGTATGTGACTTGTAGGACTTTCTCCAACCAGAGGCATCACCCGCTGCTATTAGAAAGAATGCAGGCTTAAGGCACTTCCACATTGGCTCATCAGAAACCACCTCTATCTTTTACATACAGTCTATGATAACTAGGAGGAAAAAAAACCCATGGAGAATACTTTTCCACTCACCAATTTAGTTAAAGTTTCCTCTTCAATGTAGCGGCATGTATTTCTATTTATGGTAGTTTCCATCATATTCCATCAAACAAACAAAAAGAAAGAAAGAAAGAAAAAGAAATCTGCATTGCTTGTGACTGTCTGGTGACCTGCAATTCACCATCTTGAAAAACTGTAACATGGCAACCTGCAGGAAATCTATGATTAGGGTTTTCTTTAAAGCCATTTAATAAAAGCAGGAAAATAAGGAATCTTGTTGTAATAAGCGGGACAGGAGGACAAGGGATAAAAATGCTGTGCAGTCCCACATAAAGATGCACACTTTTTCACCCTGACGGCAGCTGCAGCTGGAGTCATCACATCACTTGTGTTTTGTCTGCTTTAATATGCTTTCTTATGTTGCAGCGTGCTGAGCTCTCTCTCAGTCACTGTATACTGTTGTGAATGTAGCCTGTTAAACTGAGTCAAGGTATTCTTGATTGATTGCCTCAATACCCTTTGACCTCAGTCAAGATGAGTTTCTTCCTTTGGCGACAGATCAGTACATACCGCTCAAAAATGAATCCCCTCCACCCTCTTCCCTCCCAGATATGTGCTGATCTGTTTTTAGAAGCTGGTGGATTTCTCAGTTCGGTCTCAAGTGACCCAGACTACTTCATCATTGCATAACGAATACATGTGTGAGTGTATGTCAACACACACATGAACCTCATAAAAACAACAATGGGAAGTGACTCAAAATGCTTTCCATTGTTGTTTTTGTAGAGCCAAAACACATTTAACACATAAATATGAAAAACACACAGATAAATAAAATTGTGTGTGTGTGGGTTAAGCATGTGGCACTGCGACCCATTTAGCAGTATTTACATGGGATCATATTAACAGTCAAGCAGGAGAAAGAAGATGAGATGTAACAGTGAAGGCATGGAGACCTTTTTGACCTGATGATGTTGCAAGATGAGAGTTCAAAACCAAAATTAGATCAAATTCAGAGGAGGACATGATTGAGCATAAAATGTATTTAAAAGTCAGAGTAACCTTCACTAAAAAGTATCATGTGGCAACAACAAACTAAAAATGTGTTACATTTTAATGCTGTTCTTCCATTGTTGAAATGACTGTCTGGATGCACAGATGATGCCACACTAAGGTTCAGGGATCACAGAACTATTAAGAGTCACTACACTGCATCATTATGAGTGGCTCAGGATAGTGCTTTCTATCCTTAGCTGCACTGTACGATAGACCCTCAGTACGTGTTGTTCTCTACTGTGCACATCTCATGTTTCTTCATGACAGTTACAGAATCTCAGATCTCTGTCTGGTAAGGTAATGTATCTTAATACACAAGCTGGAAGATTATATAATTGGAAAAGTGAAGACTTGTCCAAAAAGAGCTACTATATAAAACCAGTATCGCTTTGATTACCAAACTTATGTGAGTGATAAAGATAGCGTGGATAGGACAACTCTTTTATGATCTACTCATTACACTTTGGTTGAAACTGGGGAAAGTGAGAGTAACTTGAACATGTCTTGTTAGATTTCAGGTGATAATAGATGAACAAGCTGTGACAGAGTTCCTCATGTGTGTAAAAAAATTCAAAACAAGACTAATTGAAAGGTTTCTGTTCCAAATACATGCTTTAAGCTTGCAGAGTGATGAGCTTCATAAGAGACTCATCTGACCAGGAGTGAAATAAAATCTGTTGTGTAACAGATGAACACGAGTGAGAACATGGTGATCAAGGGGTTCATCTACCCATGCAAATAATTGTTTTAAATATGTCCTTGAATGTGTTTAGATTATTTAAATTTGTTTAAATCATTTTAAAGAATTGTGATTAATTCACAGTAACACTCAAAACTCATTTTGCACAATGTAGAACAATCTTGATATCAGCCCTGCAGAGGCTTTGATCCTTGCCCAGCTTGTTTGGGTCATCAATCAAGCTGGGCATTCCTTGTTAATGGATTAAAACCATCAGAGATGTTTTTGTAATAGATTTTTCCAATTACTGAAGAAATCCATATTATTGCAAGTTATATATACATGTTTCTTTCCAGATGTTGCATAAAGCTTTTATTACAACAGAAGTTGTTGCAGCCACAAAAAAACCATAAAATTGTCTCCTAAGAGAACCAACTGAAAAGAGGACCCAGAGATCCTCTCTAATACAGAAGATTTATTAGAGCTTCAAAAATCACCAATTAAATGCACTCTACAGTTCATATCAGCGCTTCTCAAGACACATCTTGACATCAACTGTTGGACAGGAAGCAGCATGTGAGGCTGGGAAAGAATGTCTCGGATTCCCGGACCATCAGCACCGGCTCCCCTCAGGGCTGTGTTCTTTCTCCTCTGCTCTTCTCCCTGTACACCAGGGGTGGGCAATTCCAGGCCCCGGGAGCCGGTGTCCTGCAGGTTTTAGATCTCACCTTGGGTCAACACACCTGAATCACATGATTAGTTCATTACCAGGCCTCTGGAGAACTTCAGGACATGTTGAGGAGCTAATTTAGCCATTTAAATCAGCTGTGTTGCTTCAAGGACACATCTAAAACCTGCAGGGACACCGGCCCTCTGGGCCTGGAATTGCCCACCCCTGCTGTACACTAACTGCTGCACCTCCACCCACCAGTCTGTCAAGCTAATCAAGTTTGCAGACGACACCACCGTTATTGGACTCATCTCGGACGGGGATGAGTCTGCCTACAGGAGGGACGTTGAACATTTGGTGTCCTGGTGCAGCCACAACAACCTGGTGCTGAATGCCCATTCGGACCAAAACCTCTCGCCATAAGAACAGTTTCTTCCCTTCTGCTGTTGAACTCGTGAACAATGGCCATATGACTGTTCGCACCACAAACACATGACCCTATACTGTGTTCTCTGCATCTGTTCAATTTTTGCACTGATCATCACCTGCATTCATGTATATATCTATCTGCTTAGCACTTTTAATTTACATTTTTATTTAAGTGTTGTCTTACAGTATGTTTTGCACTAAGTACCGCAGCAATTTCCTAATGTTGTAAACCTGCTCGACATTTGGCAATAAAACCCTTTCTGATTCTGAAGGGGGCTACAAAACAAGTTTTTCGCAGTCAAAGAGCCGCAAAAAAGCCATTGGAGGAGAAGAAAAGGATAAAAACCACAAGACAGTAGATCAGGTGAAACCTGGACTTTAGTCTGATATGTTCAAACATAAGCAGACAAACCAGAGCAAGACAGCCACAGCTTCCAATCTCTGCAACTCAATGACATCTAGAGTGTAAAAATTTGACTTTTTATTGTAGTTTGACTAGGAAACATTGTGCAATTCGTTAAGAACAGGAGAGTGATTGAGCTTCATCTGAGCCAAAGGTCTGAATCGTTATCAGTTTTAAAGCCCTTGTTATGACAAACCACAGTGAAGCAAGAGTTAGTTAACAATGGGCTTGAACTTCGTCAGACAAACAGAACAGAAAAAACTTAAACATTTGTTTTTAGAGAATATTATTCATCTATTTTACCAAGCTGAGATCAGAATGAGATCAACTTGGTTTCCATGTGGCCACTAATTTAAAATGAGTTTGACCCCATTTGTTGTCCTAAAAGCTGATACCGCCCACGTGAAGTCATATTTAGTAGTGTTTGACATTATCTGTCAAACACAGTGTAAGCAATATTCCAGCACAGACATGCAAAGCTGCGAGCAGAACAGGGTCACCAGTGTTTATCTCACTAGCTGGGACCACATCCTCAGTGACGATGATCGACGATGGATGAGGAACCGTGCACTGGTAAATGGTAAATGGCCTGTATTTGTATAGTGCTTTACTTAGTCCCTAAGGACCCCAAAGCGCTTTACACTACATCCAGTCATTTACCCATTCCCCATGTACTAACGAGAAGTGGATGAAAGAAATATTAGAAGAAAGAAGAAAAAAGGGGCGGGAGAAGGGTGGGGCATGAAAATGAGAACAGCAGGTATTGGTGAAGGGGCTTATAGAGCCTGAGGCCGGAAGGGGCGTGAATGAGGTGTGATCCCGCTCCTGAAATTCAGATAATATCTCCACTTATGATGTGACTGTTCATGGAAGGATGAATTGTGAAAAGTCCTCTCTGCTCAGATTCAGCCAATGCTCTAAAACTGCAAATGGATAATGCAAAGTGCAAAGGCAGTCTAAGAGCGATCAATCTAATTTCTCTCAAAGCAGAGAACTTAGATATTTTTCTGTGGCCAAGTCAGTCACCTGATCTCAACCCAACAGAGTTTGCTTTTCAGTTACTGAAGATGAACCTAAAGGCAGAGAGGCCCATAAACAATTTAGGGCTGGCAAAGCATCTCAAAGGAGGACACAGAAGAATTGGTGGTTTTCCAGTCTTCAGACAGTTATTGACTTCAAAACCATGACTTAAAATTATATTAGCTTGCTGAATTACTTTTGAGGTTCTGAAAATGAGGAACTTAATATAAGGAACTGAATATTAACTTCTTTATGAATAATTCCTAAAGAGTTGAAAATGAAATTAAATACGGTTGAACACCTGCACATCAAATTACATCCTCTTTGTATGGAGGCTTGTATGGTGACTTTGAACCTAATGGTACCCCTTTCTTTTTCGCTATTTTGCAACTTCTGATCATTTTTACTCTGTTCATTAGCATCATCACAATTAATCCTAAAACAGTGACTCTGGTTAGTTGTATGCTCCCCAGTCTGAAGCCTGGAAGGAGACACGAAGCAGTGAACTCCCAGTGAGAAACAAGGCAGCAACCAAAAGTAACTTCAGGTGCCAGTGCATCGAAGACTGTATCACAAGATGAACTGATCTTGTCACTCCAACATGTCAGCATGTAGCTGATAGAGCTGGTGACTGCAACCTACCATAAAAAAAGAAAAGAAAAGAGTAAAACCAGAGACAAAGACGATTTTAACTGATAGCATTGATTACTTTGCCAGTTCTGTTGGTTACAGTAATTGTGAAATTAAAAATTGTGATACATATGACAATTTTGTATGACAAATTTAATTTTACTTGTTGCTACAGATGAAAAAATAAACATTCAGGATGTTTAAGTTAAATTCAGTATTTACAACTGTGGTACTTTCCGGTTTTTAATTCTACTTTTAAATCTAATACATTTTGATTCTTCACATAAAGACCCTTCTTGTTCAAAAGTTTTAACACAGTCCAACTTCTCAACTAAGGAACGGATCTTTTTCCACTTTTTGACATAACATAACACCCTCCCTCCCTGTGATGTCTTTAAATAAACTGGCAGCCTTGAAATAATCACATATGTATCTGATGCACAACCACGACAATGAGCACAGGGTACTACTAAAAATCTGAAGATTTCTTCCATGCTGAGATAAAATCACTTTCTAAAAATACTCATAAAATCTCAGATACGAACACCCGTGGTATTAAGAAATCAGAGAGCATCTGAAGAGCTATTTATAATACTGGCTCAGTTCAGTTTACCTCCTTTTTTTTTAAAGACACTTTATGTCACATAACGTGTTATTTAAATAGACAGCATGGGCTCCTACTAGCAGTTATTCGTTGATAATACACAATTACATCATTGGCTGGTTTAAAAAGGGCACCGTGACATTTAAGCCTGCTTAGTGGCAAGGTTATAAGATTTATATCAATACAAGCATCTTCATGTTCCACCTTAAGTGGTCATACAAGTAGTAACACAACTATAAGCAGCTCTTGTAGCTCATTGAAACATATTGGTGTTAATATATAGAACAGAGGTCCAGCAGACTGGGTACAGATGCATGAAAAATAAAAGGAAAAAACAGCATCAAGTTTCTTAGTCAGGTGTTGACACCGTGTCTTGCTTGATCAGCTTCAATGATCCTTGGCATGGATTCTACAACTGAAAATTACTGGTAGGGATTGGGGATTGTACAACAATCCTAAAAAAGAAATTCCCGTATTTGGTATTTTGATGACGGTTGTCATCAAAAGGTCAATCATATTTAATTAAGTTGATGTTAGCTAAAATGGTTAACATCAATTTAATATTTATCAGATGATTGGTGAATGTCCATGGATGGAGTTAATGTCATTCTGTAGGATACCAATCCCAGAAATACAGAAATATAACAAATTTGGTCACGTACTATAAACTTTTTATTGCTTTGTAGAGATGCTTTCCTCTAATAGGACCGGAAAACCTTAGAACAAAATGTTCCCTCACTGCTTAATAGAGAGATCACTTCGCCTTAGAGGTGAAGGGTTCACGTTTTTTTCTTTACTCAGTCACCGGTTCTTACAGATGGTCACAGAGCAGTTTAGCGCCCCCGTGAACATTTCTAATAATAGCCACAACTAAAATAGACAGTCATCACATGAAATCAATAATGCCACTTAGATATGACAGAGTGGGCTGGCATGCTGCCCCTCACACTTGGATTATCGTGACACTTGCAACTAAGCTCACTCTTATGCGGCAGCTTTGGATGCATGACAAAGTTAATGTCAAGAGAGAAATGTTCTTTATACCCGGAAAAGCCACATGTTAAACATGTCCGACAAGAGAAGATCATTGAATCGATGTGTGATAATGAAGTCAAAGTGACAGAACGTAAAGAGAAAGAATGAATGTAGAAAGTTGACAAATAGCGCCATCCAGAGGTCAGAAAATGACAGTTAATACACAGCTGTGCTCAGACTGATCTTGGGTATGAATGTTACTCTGGCCTTTTAATGGTTCTGCATAATCCACACAGGATCAAATATTTACGTATATTCACTTTAATCTTTTAATACATGATGAGGGCCAAAGCACATTATCTTCTAGTTACTGATCATGATTGACTACAACTGGTAGTTTCTTTTTGCCAGAATAAAAAGGATTTGTTTGACAGCACTTACTGGATTGACCAATACCCAGCACAATGTGAAAGTCCAAGGAATTCAGTTAACATCTAAGGACAATTGTAGATTTACACGAGTTGGGAAGGCCGTTTCTAAACAGTTCAAACTTGTCCTCAGGATCTCCTTACCTGGATGATTGAGCATGTTCAGACAACTGTATGCAAGTTCAGGAACAACCCAGGAATCACTCAGAGTGAAGCCTGCCATGAACTGGAAACCAGTATCACAGTTTACCATTGTCATGGTCTAAGAAGGTGCTGGCCAAGAAAGACACCCCTGCTCCAAAACTGACACCTTCAAACTCGACTGAAATTTCCAGCTGTCCACGTGGATTAGCCTTCTGGAGAAAAGTTTTATGGTTGGATTAGACAAAGGCAGAACTATCTAGCCACAATGACAAGAAGCATGATTGAAGGAGTAAAGGTGAGGCTCTGGGGATGGTTTACAGTCACTGGTGCATTATGAAAAGTGGAAAGAGTAATAGAGGATGACGTGTACCTACAAATTCAACTTCACCTCAAACCAACAGCTAGACCAGTTGAAACCTAAAAACAATTAGGTTTTTACTTCAGTTAATTTTATTTTCAAGCGTTTATGAGCCCTGATCCACAGGATATTTAAGGGCTAAAAAACCCAAACATTTTACCTCTATTAAAAATTACAACCACATCCAACCACTCCACACAAAGGCCCAGCAGGACTTTGCAAACCTCTTAAGTCATGTCAAACTGGTTTCTTGAACTTGATAGCAAGTTCACTGTACTCAAATGACCTCCACGTCATCAGATCTCAATCCAATAGAGCAGCAGTCCCTAACCCCCGGGCCTCGGACCGGTACCATGTGTTATGAATAAATTTTCTTTTTTCGGTACCGGTACTAGTTTTATTTTGTTGTAGTTATCCACGACACCTTAGGCCGGTCCATGAAAATATTGTCGGGCAT
The DNA here is from genome assembly GCF_057382275.1 of Copadichromis virginalis. Classification (NCBI taxonomy): domain Eukaryota; kingdom Metazoa; phylum Chordata; class Actinopteri; order Cichliformes; family Cichlidae; genus Copadichromis; species Copadichromis virginalis. The sequence continues at coordinate 30,304,608 of NC_140637.1, forward strand.
AAACCGGTCCGTGGCGCAAAAAAAAAGGTTGGGGACCGCTGCAATAGAGCACGTTTGCAATGTGGCGGAACATGAAATTCCAGTCATGGATGTGTAGCAACTGTGATGCAATCATGTCACTCAAAATCTGAGGAATGCGTGGAGCACCTTGATGAAATTATGCCAAGAACTCATTCCAACTCAATTTTATATAGTACTAAAACACAGCTACCTCAGGGTGCGTTATATTGAATGCTAACCAATCAAAGCAACACTGAAGTCAAAGTGTTCCAAGCTGTTATAAGCGTACGTATGCATGCTGCACAACTAGAATAGCCACTACACAACTCATGTTACACCAAGCAGTTTGTTTAAAATGGCTGAATTACCTCCTCAAAATGTCTTGAAATTCTCCAGAGGCCTGGTAATGAACTAACCATTTGATTCAGGTGTGTCGACCCAGGGTGACATCCAAAACCTGCAGGACACAGGCCCTTGAGGCCTCCAGTTCCCCCATCCCTGCTCTACACCAACTGTTTTTGGCGTTTAATCAGACCTTGTGACTTGATGTCAAATATAGGATGTGCTGCAAATATAGGACTTGAAAAGTTTGCCTTTAAACCATCTTGAATCATTGCATAGCATGTGACTGAAAATGAATTTACTCAAGTTTCCTCAGGTAAACAGCTTTATTAAGCAACAATGCAGTCTGACTAAACAGTGAGGATGCTAGACGCGACGAAAAAAAAAAAAAAAAAAGTGGACATATCACATCAACGTAGTCTGCATCTGGCAGAAGGCATGAGTCACATTGAGGGAGATTTTTAAAAAAAAAATGTTAAGAACAAATTTAAAAAGGGAAATGCCTAAACATGCTTGCATATGCAGTAAATACAAATTATAGCTTAAAAACCAGACCATGGAATGTCACTGGGTGATCTAAACGTTGGACCAAGATTGTTGGTGGGTCTTGTTTCCTGTCTGGTGGGAGAGAGACAACAGTTAGAGAACAAAGAAAAACTACTGTTAGCCGATTCAGACTGATGGAAGAGCTGACTTACTTTGGCCCAATGGTTTTGGTTTCACCCCACACAAATGGAGGAGCAGTGTTATCTGCCTCTGCAAGATGGGACAGTTACCTTAATACTTTCACTAAGTATTGTCTCAATGTCTCAGGGTGCAGCACAAAAAGTTTATATTTCAGGTGCATTTAGACCCAGACCCATTCTTAAAATGGAAAGTATTGTTTAACAGTCAGAAACTGAAGGGGGAAAAGCAGTTTTCAGACACAAGGTTCGAAAAAGGTTGACCTAGGTGAGAAATGGGATATTTCACATTTTACACAGTAGCAGTTCATCACAACAGCCCTGAACAATCTTCCAGAGTTAAAGAGTTTTATTCAGTAATAATTACTAAAACTAGCAACCAAGACCATTAACCCAGATGAAGCGTTTACAGAGGTCACAGATCAAGTGAGCGTAAGCTTCAAGCAGGAGGAGCAGTTGTCTTCAGCTTTCCATTACAAGGAAAACGAGTCTAAAGCACTTTAATGCTTGATTCACACAGCCAGGTAAGGGTTAGTCATCCTTGTGCCAATACCAAGATGATGAGGTTATAAGTCATACCTTGATCCCAATCCTCAGTCATGTTTGGGTTAACCCAAGTGCTGACTGGGACATGCCAGTTACAAGGTCCATTTGAACTTGAACTTCCATCTGTAACAGGGGTGTAAAATAAGAAATATTCACGAGGTTAAACATGATTAAATTTAAGTTAAAGAAAAAAAAAAAAAAAAAAAAAAAAAAAAAAAAAAAAAAAAAAAAAGCAGTCTTACCTTCTTCCATGTCCACAGGAACTCTGTCCTCGCAGGTCTCAGTGTGGTGAGCCAGCTCATGTTTGGGGACCAGGTGGCGAGCATTAAAAGGGCAGGTTTTTAGTTCACGGGCCAGTTTGGGATGGTTCTGCAGAGAGTTTGTATAAACAATCAAACTTTCAATCATGGCTAAAGTTTCATTCAAGCCAGGAAATTACTCAAGACCAGTACCAGCTTCGCCACTTAGCAATTTTTATTCTCCCTCATCCACCAGTGGAGAAAATTTGGCTACTTTAGCGTTTTGATGTTCTGCTGAATAAAAATAATTGTAAGCACTGGTTCAGTGGTTAGATTATTCAATAGGATCCTGTTTAACTCAGCTGCATGAAATCCAGAGGCCCTTCCAAGATTTAATGTTTGCATTGTAATGGCTGCTGTGAACATCTAACAAGGCCAAAGTCTCTTATAAGATTAAAACCATCACTGGAACTACAGAAACTAAAAAACAAAACTAAAATGAGTAAACTCAATTTGACAGACTAATGTAAAATAGAAAGAAAATACAACTAAAACCTAAAATTTTAAAGATACTAGCACTTGACTCACCTTCCTGCACTTTATGATGTGGTAAGGAAAGCGGCTGGACCGGATCTTGTGGTTTTTATCAAAAGGGCACTGAAGAAGTTTTTCTGGGTCTGTGTTTCCTTTCCCATCTTTAAAAGGGGGGGGGGGGGGGGGGGGGGAGAAGCAAATGCATTAACTTAGGATTTAAAGTACTGACAACACCTTAATGTTAAAAAAAAGTTTCACCATATTCCTCCACCAGCTGTGCTGGCTCTGCAGAAGAGGTCCTGCAGGGACTGCTGGTGCTTCCAATTACAAAATTGCTCGCCATCTGTAGCTGGAATTTACTGTGGGCAGGCAAACAGTTTAAATTAAAATATAACCACCCACCCCCAAATAGACACGCAGGAATTGTGTAAGCTAAATGCTTGCACTTTGGTAATGCCAACACATGGCACAGCATTCACAAGCTGCATAACCACATTAACCCTTCAGCTCTGCAGGTGTGCAACATTTTTCTGTTACCCCAAAGTGAGCTTAACTTAGCCTGCTGGTTTGGATTATTTTTAAATATAGAGAAGAAGAAAAAAATACTCCTAATGTGTGTACAAAGACAGAAACATGAGTGACCTTAGTGAATGAAGCTAGCTCTTCCCCCCCAACTCTTTGTGTCTCAGTATAGGTGCAGGTGGTTCCTACACCCCCAGTTCTTCTTTGACCTGATTAAACATCCCATGATGACCAAATATTCACGTTTGACTAATATAAAGCCATTCTATATGGATAAAATAAGTCGCAGAGCTAACTCGTGGACACGCTACACAGTACCTAGCTCATCAAACGTTACCGTAAAATATGCAGCAAGAAGACCTGGCCGGTTTCCAAAGTCTGTTAGCAAAAAAGTTGCCTAGCTACTCAGCACATTGCCTGAGACACTAACACGTGAATTTTAAACACCTGCACTTAACTTTTGTAACGTTTATAGAAAATGGTTCGAATAAAGCCTAGAAGCAGTTTAAAATTACCATGAAAGAGATCCGTTTCTCTCAAAAGACATCAAACAACCAGAGCCGCCCCACTTCTTTAAATCTCGCGAAGAGTCACGTGATTTTTGGCAGTTAAACTTTTTTTATTAGCTCTACGGGGATTTTACCTTTTTCCATCCATCCATTCGCTTCCGCTTATCCTTTTCAGGGTCGCGGGGGGCGCTGGAGCCTATCCCAGCTGTCATAGGGCGAGAGGCGGGGTACACCCTGGACAGGTCGCCAGTCTGTCGCAGGGCCGATTTTACCTTTTTTCTTTTTAAAAAATATTTTTATATGAACTATGAATGCTATCAATAAAATGTGCAAACTGAATCTCTGGCTTTTGGTGGAAGAAGCAGCTAATTAAATTAGTTGTCCGTGCAAAAACTACCCACTCATTTTTAAGTAAAGATGATAAATAGCATCAATAAAACATGCTAATTAAATTGCACTGACTTTTGGAAGGATTGCTAAATTAAATGAACTGCAAAAGTAAGAGTACATACAGTAGACACTACTGATTACATGTAAAATTCCAGTACTCAAAGTAAAATGCTAACGTAAAAGTACACAGCTACTGGCAAAGAAGTAGTATGAAGAATAAGAAAAAATCTGAAATTCTTTAGTGATCTTAAAAGGTTAGAAATTATTGTATTAGAGCAGCGAAAAACAACAAAATGTAATATACTTATAATAAAATACTTATTTGTAACTGGACCTATTTGTATCACATCATATCATATTTTTCTTATATTAAAGCAGACGTTTTATTTTGTGAATAGATGGTTCATTAAAATATGAAAGAGTCAGTGTTTTTAGAATGGTTATTTACATTTATAAAACAAAAAAGGTTATTTTTTGCCATCATTTTACACACTTAGTAGCATGTGACTCTTATTTACCCTGGCACCATTTTTTTCCATTACGGTAACTGACTCACTTTAATCTTTGCTGTATATGAGCGTCATTACGGTAAGTGCGCTGCCTGTCAAACATGGCGCTGTCCTGTTCGAGTCTGTGTAGTCAACTGTCTTTAATCCGACACTGTCGTCTCGGTAAAAACAGGATAACACATGGTCTTTACTCTCCCTACGTGGTCTGTCAGTTCAGGTATATATGAAGCCGATTAACATCGTCGCTTCCATCATTTATCATTTTTGTTTTACTCGTGTTTCGTAAACCTTTGCTAAGCTAGCTATACCTACCGGCTGATAAGAGATATTGAAAATAAAATTTAAAATAAAAAATAAAGTACGTTGTTGATATTTTCATCAGAGCAATTATTATATCGTGATCGGTGCATACCCCAACGATAAAGAGTAATCATGTTTAATTCTTTAATGTACAAACAATTATTTTATTCCTTTAATGACAGATATCTTTCCTCTCTGACAGACTGCCCCTGTGTAGACACTACTCATCGTCCGAAGTCAGACGAGGTTTTGCTCGTTATGTTGCCTCCAAACTCCAGTGGGCTAATACCAAATATGAAGATTTCCTTAAAAAGCGATTTCCCCGCTTTTTTCTGCTCTATCACACTTTCGTGGAAGGTAAGCTCACGGTTTACTCACTCCTGAGGTCTCCAAAAAACTGCAGGAGAGCCCTGTGAGTGTTGTTAGCCCAACAATGAGGTTGGGAAACCTGACTAGGGACCAGGAAACAGGCTGCTGTAGTACATAGGCACCTTATATATGAAGGTTTTTGAAGATGAAAGTTGCTGAGAGAGAGAATTCAAGACCCAACTCATGATCAGAATCTGGAGTTAAAATAAGACATTTAATAGCCAGATTTCTCATATTCCATGGCCTTAATATGATCGTTTCACCTGGTCTACTAACATCAGGGTCCTCAGGGTCTTTACTTCCTGTATAGGTGTGTCTGCTTTTGTTCTAGAATTGAAAAGCCTTTTGGATGGTAGGTGAAATGTCTTCAAAAACCTAAAGAAGTTCAGTTGTCTTCTTTCAAACATCACCCCATCAGCAGCATTATATCCAGAAAACACTGTTCTTGTCCATCACTTACCCGAGCTTATTTTTTTCAGGTCTTGCAAGTCAAATTTTCATTTTACTTTATTAAAACTGCATTAAACAAGCAAACAAACATTGCATACTACATACTGTTTGTAATATACAAATGATTATACAATTACATCATTTTGTGGCCCCAATCTAAAGCGAACATCTACAGAGTACAAGCAGGCTAAGGAGTTGGTGTCTAAATAAACAGCATGCTACAAAGCACTTTGTTCTAAGAGTCAAATAATTTTTTTAAAATCTACAGTAATATTTAAAACAAATTTTTCTGTCACTCATTCCAGGATTCAAGCTACTGTTCCGAGATGCCAAAGATATCAGGAGGATAAAAGGAAAAATGTGGTCTGATGGAGTAAAGTTCCAGGATTTGCCTTACAGGGACATGGAGAAACTCAGACAGGTGGGTCTGTTTACCACACTGCACACAGAAATATCAGAATTTTCCACACATATTAGAAATGGAGGGAATCAAACTGCTTATAGCTCAGTGAAAATGAGTAATTTCTTTATTATTATTAAATTTGTATTAAATATAATTACATTTATTTTGTTATTATTAAATCTGCAATAAGTCAGAAAAACATTATTTGATTTTTTTAATCTTTCAAATTGCAAAAGTTTGGAATATACTTGATTTTGATTGTTAATATGATGCTATTGCTTCTGAGTGTAAAATTTTCTTTTGACTGCATTCTATCTAATGGCCAGCAGGAGGCGAACCCTGGTTGCAAAAAGAAATTCCCTTGTATAGAAATTCCCTCTGCTTTTTTTTTTTTATCTGGGATCTTTTTAAAAATCCTTTCCTTCATACATTCACTCTTAGCAAAAAAAAGTTGCGTTTTCTATCACGTTATCTACCAAAATGTGATGCATTTTGTCACAGAAAATCCAATATAATCCTATTTTATTTAGATTATCGATTGGAGTATTATTAGTGTAATACCGGCAATGGGAATTCATGTCGGGTTAACACCATCTCCATGCACACAAATAAAACCAGTTCTATTTTGTTTTGACACTAATTGGCAAAACTGTATAAAATTTTAAAGGCAAATAAACTATCATATTATTTAGTGCAGCCATCAGTTTGTATTCATTAAAAGAATAAATAGACAGAAAAACAGAATTCAAGATCAAAATAACAAATTAATATATTCTAATTTAAACTCCTAAAATGAAAAGGCTTAAATCAACCATAAAAAGAAAAAACAAACACCTACTGTTTGAACCGGTCATAATGAGTTAATTCTGTCTGGTATTAGGTTAACAGGCGTGAGGATTTATCAAGATGCTAGCACTTCATTAGGGGTGGGATGGCATGCCTCAGGAGGTAGAGGAGGTCATCTACTTTATCAGCATTGAAAAATGTGTAATGCTGATGTAAGCAATGCTCTTATTTATTTTTGGCAGCTTCTTCTTTTTGATTAGTTCAGTGGAATGTCTGTTTCCAACTCTTCTTGTCTTCTAAATCTTCCCTTTTCATGCCAACCATCAGCGTTTCCTGTCAAAACAACCGTAAAGCTCCTTTTTCTTTTGTTTTTTTCTTGCTTGTCAGCCTCATCTTCTGCATCCTTTTCCCGATAATCCCACTTTCTCCCCTCCATACATCTCAGCCGATTCATCTCTCTGATTTTGTACGTCAGGTATTCAATCTGAGCTATCGCTCTGAGTAAATACTAATGGTATTTTAAAAGAATTTCATAATCGTGAGGACTGTCAGAGCATCCTTTAAGGGGAGGGATTAGCGTTTAGTCACCCATTCTCATAAATTAGTGTAGATTTTGGTAGAGTTTCAATTCCTGTGTTTATGGCAGTGTAGTATTTTTAGTTTATGCATTGTCAGTGTTTCAGGGCTGTAATGTCTCACAGTAACTTGGCTCACTTGACTTGTGTTTGACAGTTTCGCAGAGACTTGATCAAGGCCATCCCGCTGGTGATCATATCCATCCCTCCCTTTGCCAACTACCTGGTTTTTGTCTTGATGTGAGTCCTCTTGAAATAACCATCTCATTTGATTTGCAGGCTTATTTATGTTGCTGTCCCTGTTCATTAATCATTTTCTGTCACTTAGTGTGCCTCACTCTGCTAACAACACCTCCTCCTGCATCGACAGGTATTTCTTCCCCCGTCAGCTCCTGATCCCTCACTTCTGGACTCCCAGCCAGCAGCTGGAGTTTCGGAGAGTGTACCACTCCCTCAGAGCTCGGCACCACTGGCCGGTGCTCAAAGGACTTGAGTGCACGAGTCAGCAGGTCAAAAATGGTCACTTACAGAGACAACTTAAGGACCTGTGTGCAAAAGTAAGTATCGGGAATGTGTAGCAGTACTCCTTTCTGCTTTCAAAGTACACTAATCATTCACGAACAGTTTTTACAGTGTGGCCCCTTATAATGTTATCTTCCTGAATGTAGCACAAGTTATCAGGGAATAACTAGATATTATGTCTCAAAGTAACATCCTCATTAATGTCAGAACCAAAGATTTTTCAGCCGAACATTGCCCAGACATCACTTTTCTTCTACTGTCTTGCACTAAATCTGTAGCATATCCTGCCAGCACTCTTCCAAAGTTAAGGACACGCACACACATCCTCTTGGCCGTGCACATGATGTAAGAGAAAATGTGACTCATCAAACTGATCCATCTTCTTCCCTTGCTCAATAACCCAGCTTTGCACTTGCATAATCACTAAAGGCTATCCAGCTGATGATTTGGGTAGATTTTAGTGGTGGAGAGCCGAGAGCATGCGCACTATGACCTGTCTGTGGTTATTGTGCTCCATGCATGTGTCCTGTCAGCTTTCTTGGGTGCTTATAATCTTGTAAGCACCCAAGAAATCTTGTTGCTTGTCTGTGCTTGGCCTGCTTCTAGTACTAACCCATGCTTATTGGGGAAACACCTGATACCTGTGGTTTGAAGATGATCTGTGCAAGTGATCTGGCCATTACAGTTCTGTCTGAGAGATTCTTATGCTGTCCAATTTTTTCCCCACTTCCATGTCGACTGTGAAAACTGACTCCTCACTTGCTATTTAATGTATCCCCCCTCTTATTAAGACAATGGAAATCCTCACTCTAAATTGTCAGTGGTTTTAAAATAGTGCATTGTTTTTCTGCTCTGCTAAGTATTCTTTCGCGCAGTTTTTCACTTCAAACTTTGGACACATAGCTGGGATACTTGGCCAGTTTGCGAGGATAACTGTCATTTCTTTTCATTAGAAAACTACAACTTATTTGTTAAATTTTAAACTGTTCATTATGGATGCACAAATAGTAAGTGCACCCTAGTTCTCATTCTTCAGTTTAATAAACATTGCAGGAGTCAGTCATGATGGTGCCTAAACGCCACAAAGTTTGGCTGTGAACTGTGTGAAACAGTACAGATTTGCAGATCTGTTCATTTCTAACCAGTACATGTATGTTTGATATTTGTTCAGGTCCAAAGTGGAGCAAACCCCAAAGCGTCTGAAATCCTTGCTATCCGAAGCCTGTTTTCTGGACCTCCTTTGGGTATAAGGAGAATGAGCGTTGATCACATGGTCAGTAAAACTCCTCCAATTTTCTGTCTCAGTTAACAGGAATGCAAAAGGCTTAGTAAAGCCTTCGTATTCATGTTTTTATGGCTAATCAGAGACACATCAGCCCGCTGCTCTTCTTGACGCCACGGCTCCCCGGCTTCTTGATTGGCCAGCGGCTAAGCAGCCACGGGCTGGAGTTGCTCCAACTGGACCGGGGCCTCAGCAGACTGGGCGTTCACCAGCTGAATGACTCTGAACTCAGACAGGTCCATCACTCTCCATGACTTTATATACTGAGTGCCTTCCTCTTTAAGCCATTTTATAAATACTTGATGTTTTTCTCCTTTCAGGCATGTTATCTAAGGGGCCTCAATGCTGATGTTCTTGGTGTTAACCAGTGTCGTGAATGGTTGTCCCAGTGGCTACAGGTGTCAAGCTCATTGAAAGGTATTATTATTATTTGGATTTGCAGTATAGATTCTTTTTTTTCTGTCACCTACCCTAAAGATTTTGATGAGAGCCAAAGAAAAATGACCAGAACTGTAATAAAAATAACTTTACCTGTTTCCTTAAGAGGATTTATGTGAAGAGAAATTTCCAGACAGAATATTGCACAGATTTCTCCCTAATAAAGTAGCTGAGACTTGATTGCTTCTACTGTGCTTACCTGTATAGTCAGCCCCAAAATGTCCATAATGAGTCAGAAAAACCATGGATTAAAATAAAACAAAATAATAGTTCAAAATGTAAGTAAATATGAGCCTAAACTAAAGTTCTGGCTTTATGCATGTGTATGTGGAGCACAATTTAGAGTTGATGTGCTTTGTGGATGCTGTGGATAGCTGAAGTGCAGCACATCTGTTGGATGTACACTGCTCAAAAACATTAAAAACACTTTGAAAGGACATCCGAAAAGAAATCGCGCTAGATATTGATGTGGACTGGGTAATATGTTAGGAATGAAAGAATGGCATACTGTGTGATGGACATGGAAGTATCAACCTACAGAGGGCTAAATTTAATGACACCCTGAAAGTTAAAGTGAAAAAGTTATTTAACAGGCTCGTCCTTTTTGCCAAAATTTAATCGATCCCGGTGCTGCTGATGGGTTAACGACCTTCTACAGCCTGTCCCCTGGAATCCACCTGTTCTTGAGACTGCACTGAAAGACACAGCAAAACTTCTGGAAATTGTACACATTAATGTGCTATCCTGTAGAAGTGGGACTACCTGTGCAGCCTCTATAGGGCCCAGGTATTGCCTCATGTTACCAATAGTGAGACTGACCCAAGCCATCGAGTGAAAAATCTGTCAGAAAAGATGAGAAGGGTAAAAATGTCACTTGCCCCCATGAGGTAAAATCATTCCTATTTTCATGGTTGTCTCATTGGTGCCCCTCCAGTGCACCAAAAAAGCTGAAAATGGTTATAAACACACTCTGCTACTTAACTGACCAGATCAACATCCCAGAAGTGTTCCTAAAAAGTGTTCCTTTAATTTTTTGATCAGTGTATAAGGCTTAGACTGTCCCACAAATCATCTCTGTTCCAGTTTTACTAAACTCCAGTGTATCTGTAGCCAAATGAGTGGAATGAGTCTGTACTGCTATTTGACATGATTCCAACAGATGGCACTCCACTTTTTGTTTCGGTAAACCAGGGGTGTCAAACTCCAGGCCTCAAGGGCCGGTGTCCTGCAGGTTTTAGATATCACCCTGGGTCAACACACCTGAATCAAATGATTCGTTCATTACCAGGCCACTGAGGCCTGGAGTTCAACACCTGCGCTCTAAACAAATGAAACACCCTGCAGATAATGGCTGATGAAATATACTGCATGTTTATCTAACATATAAATCATCTTTATGAAGAGTAACCAAGTCTTTCTCCTTCTATGTACTGCAGTAGTATCAAAGTAGCTCCAGAAACGGTCTCACTCAAGAACATGTGTAGTGACAGAACAGAAAATTATTTAAGTTAATTCTTATTTGAATATGAAGTGTCTGTTTGTACTTGAATGTTAATACTCAGTTCATTCACTGATGCAGGACTTTACTCTAAAGTTAAACATTTAAAAAATACTTAATCTGAAAGGGCATTTAATTGGAACCAAAATTCAATATAATTCAGCATTACCTGTGCATGTTGCATTTATTGTTCAGTACATGACCCTAGATGATGAGCCGGTGAACTTTCTAGAGGAGGTGTTTGGTGCACAGCTTATGGCCCTAACAAAGCAGTGTGAACAGCCTGATAAGTGCACAATCTGCTGCTCTACAGATTTATGCCAAGTCAAGGAATAAGATTTTTTTTGACACTAACAGCATTTTTTGTTTCTCTCATAATTCAGAATCTGCTGACAATTACATTTGAGCAGGCTTTGCTTTTAATCCAAGTACAATTCAGAATGAGAGCAAGAGGGATTGCATTTGCCAAAATGCATCTGGAAACCATCAGGCTATTGTCTATCTTTTTAATCAGCTTTATCAAGATATTCTGCATTCTTAAGTAGCGGCCGGACACAAAAATCTTGGCTCTTTTAGGTTATAACGGGAGGCTTGAAAAACTGTTTAGAGGCTAAATCTGCTAACTAGCTAATGTAATAAATGCACATTGTCTCCACACATTAAACAATATAGGAACTACTTGTTCTATGTACAATAGTCAAGACAAAATATCCACTACCTTTTGTGACTTAAAGATCAGGCTTTGAGTTATATTTAAAGCATTTTGGGGGGTGCTTTAAAAGACCTTTTAAGTATTTCCTAAATGTTGCATGATTATTTTATAGCTATTACATTAGCATGTATTTTTTACTTTCATTTTTGCAGACTCAGAGGTGTCACTGCTTTTGCACAGCATTGTGTTTCTCTCTGCAAACTACCCAAGTGGTCCCAGCCATCACTGACAGGAAGCCACATGCTATCTGCTGTTGTGATTATACTCTCTTACGTGCAATGAAAAGCAAAACTTTCCAAGAGGTTTTCAACAGCTCCTTTTTGGAAAGTAAACAACATTTTAAGGGTGTTTTTGGCAAGAAACCATTTCTATTCAAAGGATTTACCACAAAAAAGAAGCCTTTGCAGTTAATAGCATTTAAAAACAAGATGAATCCATTGTCATCTATTAGACATTAGTGCTATACTGGTGATGTGGAAGTAATGTAATGATTATCTATTGCTATATGTGAACCTTGTTTGCATGTGTGAACTGATACATGTTATTTAAGTTCAGCAGTTCTTTTTGTTTGGTGATATGCTCAGACACATTCTATTTAAAAGAATTACATTAAGATGGGCATGTTTGTTTTTACATTTCACATCAAACATGTCCTGTGTTCTTTCATGCCAGTACCTCACTTTGTGTTTTTTTTTTTACATACTTTGAATATTGTTTACCATGATCAAGGTTGTGGGTAACAGGACTTGTGGTGGGTAATGTGGAGATGAAGAGGCGTTATAACTTGGTTGACGTCAAACAGCAGTAGACAATATGAAAGTCCCTGAGAGTAACTATGTAAAGAAAAAGCCCACTGGTGGCCCAGCTGTAAAGTCATTGAAGCTTGCTTGTGTGATGAGATGCTGAACGTCTTGCACGTTCTCAAAGTTTTTGGTTTGTGGCACAGCACACATTTCTGACAAGATATCACTTTATTGTTTACCTTCTTATTTTTTTGAAAGGCTGGAATGACATTAACTTAAGTGCAAAATTTGTTGTAAGCCCTTCGCCTGCTTTCTGGTTACTCCTACGAAGAGGAAATTCCTGTTGTATCTGCTGGTGACTTGTGTAAGTGTAAAACTGAACATGTCATCGCTTCCTGTGCCTTTTGCAAGAGCACACAGAGTTTATCTGAAATAGAAGATGCAAAAATTATGTTGTGTTTTTTAAGATTTTTTTTATTACTTGCTCTGCAAATGTTCAGTGTTGTGTTGTGCCAATATTATATACAATATCTTGGAAATGTGTCTGAAATAAAAATCTTAAAGGTGCATTTTCCTCCTGTATAACTTTATACAGAAAATTCAGATGAAATTAAAAAGGTCTTTAATGAAAAAATTAAAAACTGGAACCCAGTACGACGTATAAACACCAAAGCAGTTCAAAGCTTAGAACAGATCCAGGAACACCAAAATAAACTCATGTTTACAACAAAGCAAGCAAAGTTAAGAGAGAACATTCACTTATGCTAATATGACACTGTACATTAATCTCCATTTCCATTCCATGTACAGCATCAAAGCAGAGCCATTAACTATGAAAATATTATCTGTATGAAGAAAATTATATTCTGCGTTATATGTGGAAAGTATGATGAACATTTTAAAATATCCAAGTGAAGAACTTTGTGAGTAGCCCGAACAGTCAACTCCTCTTCTGGTGTCGATCACATAACTTCGTAGCCGTCCCGAATGCCTTTGATCAAACAGCAGGCAAACACAATACCGAGTAACTGGAAGGAAGAGAGAAAACGGTCATCATTTTTGTTTACAACTTTTTAAAAACTAAAAGTCTGTAGAGTCCAGAAGCAAGATGAGCAACAACACATTACCATAGTAACAAAGGAAACTAAAATGAGCTGATAGACTCTTGAGTTTAAGAGCAAATTTTGTTTAATGGTGTTACATACCTGCAGGATAGCAATGACAACCGCTGCTACTATCACCCATAAGATGTTATTCTTTAGAAATGTCTCCATAGCAGCACTACAACCCTAAAGAGAACAAACAGAAAAGTTAGAATTGATCTCCACTGTGTCTGAGAAAGGTTAACTCAGAGTACACTCTGTATGCTTGTGGGCTTTTTGCCGTTTCGTTTTTCTTTCCTCCTTCCACATTTGAGGTTCTACAAATCACATAGTGTGACAATGAGAGCAGCTAGCTCAACCATTTTCTCGTGCACGTAAAGCAGTAAATCTTTTTTTGTTTGTTTGTTTTAGTCACTAATCTCCTGGTGGAAAATTTGTTTCAAAGATTTAACTTTGGAGGTACTCTGTTTGCCAGTTGTATAGTCTGTGAGAAAACAGCACTAGGCTTCTTTGCTTTGTAGCCTCAAACACTTTCCTTAAGAGTTTATGACCTCAGACACTCATTTAATAGCACAAAGTCCATTTTGTAAATTATGCTCACTACTGGATTCACAAAGGATGATTAACTAGTGCGCACTCATTGCCTAACAACATATCAATCAGTCATTAGCAGATGAGTTTGCAGTTCCAAATCCTTTAATCCTTTTCTGTGCTTGGCACAAAGCAAGACTGTTACGCAGCTGGAGTCCTGTTTCTAATATTTACATGCCATCCAGTTGCAGTTTGGTAACAATTATTTACTGTATGTCTCTTTAGCTTGCCAGATATATATATTTTTTTACCTATTTAAGCAACATGCTGATAACTTAGATGTTTTACTAAATAAACAGGACTTAAGAATTAAGAAAGTGAATTTCAGGTTAAATAAACTTAGAAAGAAATTGACCCCTGTTTACCTGCTGATACACTTTGTCAGAGTCAGTCATGGTTCCTATTCCACAGCCTTTAGTGACATTCTTGCAGCATGAGTCAGGCACAGAGTTTCCTTTGCTAGTGAAGTTTTCCCAGTCAGAAGAACCGTTCACACCGCAGCATTTCAGCTGGAAAATGCAAACAAGTCTATGAACAACAGCTATGAACTTGAGATGTAGAGTAAAATGATATGGAACACATTGTGCAAACAGCAACAATATCCTGTCACACGAAACTTACCAACAGGATGCAAAATGTTTTGACAGGGTGGTACCATACTAACCAAACAGTGAACAGGAACATTTACAGTGAACTTACGTTATGCTGAAGATTGTCCACGGTCTCTTTGAATTCTGGTGTACCCTTTTCGTACTTGGAGATCATTTCAGTGACGCTATCGTGGACGATAGTTGAGAGCTACACGGGAGGCACAACACACACAACATTGCAGCTCAAATTAAAACCACACCTTCTGCAGGGACTCACATAAAACAGATGTATTCAACACTTACCTTGTTTCTGAAGACGTATCCAACAATTGCTGCTGCAATCTCAACGATAACAATCAGTGAGAGAAGGACAGCAAACTGAGGGAGGAGAAAAGGAACGAATGAGGAATTGAATGATCTACCTGAGTGGTTGTCACACAAATAAACAGCAATTTTTACAATGAAATCTCGTGCAAAAAAGTTAACAAAAACAAAGTTACTGCATATGGTGCTGTGTGAATTACCGTGGTGACCATGCAGTGGTTTTCTTTGAAGGCTCCACAGCAACCAAAGAAGCTGATGAAGAAAATCACCACACCAACTCCGATCAGGATAATGGGAGCTGCCGAGGCAGTGGGATCAGTGATCTTGAGGGTTTTGTTAAGCGACACCTGAACCATGATTCCTACCACAATCAGTGCTAGGCCACATAGCTGCAAGAATAAGAAGTTAGGCTAGAGTGAATTCATGGGGAAAGGTTTATAATTTGTAATGTAATATTTTATTTGGCTATTTGACAAAAGTATGATAGCAAAGAAAAGCAACAATAATTTGATTCTTATTAGCAGCTAAACAATAAAACTGTACCAAATACACTTGTGTTTTTATACACCCAGGTACTTGACTTTGATAGGGATCAATCTAGAAAGTGTCACACCTGTGTGCCAGTTATGGAGGGTGAATACCACTACTTTAATAGGTGTATGTTAACCTTCTCTGACAGTTGGCAGCAATGCCAAGGGGTAATGGTAAATGGACTGATTCTTATATAGAGCTTTTCTAGTCTCCTGGAGTACTCAAAGCGCTCTATACAACATGCCACAGTCACCCAATCACCCCCATTCAAACAAGCACTTTCTTTCTATACTTAGTGCTTCCTAGCTTCATTCATACACATTCATATTCAGATGGATGCATCGGAGAGCAACTTGGGGTTAATATCTTGCCCAAGGATACTTGACATTCAGACTGGAGGAGCCTGGGATCAAATCACTAACCTTCCGATCAGTAGGGGACCTGCTCTGCTTCCTACAGCCACCTCAAGGGGGGACAAATTTCCCAAGACAAGTTTTTTTATCTTAATATAGCTACTACAAATTTTAAAGATTGAAAAAAAAAATAATCTGATTATGGTATCATTAAATCAATTTGATTTTTATATTATTGTACTTTTTCATTTCATGTAAGCAAACAACATGAGAAAGGTCTAAAACAAAAGAGGAAGTTGCAACATTTTTCAGTCCCTGAATGCGGATGTAAAACGATCAGATGATACAATGACAGTGTCACTGTCTGGTTTGGGTGATAAGAGCAATTCATTCGATCTTTTACAAACACTAATGTCTGACCGCAATCAGCTGTGTCCTTGAGCAAACTGTATTCTTTTTACTTTTATTCCCTTTTAACTCAGTCCTGCTACTTTTCTGATAAACAATTGTTCAGTTGTGCACTTTTTCAAGAAAAAAAAAATTATATATATATATATATATATATATATATATATATATATATATATATATATATATATATATATATATAAAAGAACAGGTGTTATTTATTTGCCATATCAAACATGTTTCGAATGACTAACAGTATAAAAATTGCTAAACTGTAAAATGTAGACCTATGTTAGATATTTTAAAGCTTTTGTATAAGGTGTGAGTAAGATTAAATTATTCATTAACCTGTTTTTATTGTTCTTGATACACATGGGCGAGGGCAAAAACAAATATATTGTGGCTGGAGATACCACTGGGAGTCCCTGAAGAACAACTTCAGCTCCCAACAGTATGCTCACTATTGTAGGGGTTTAATATTTGAAACATTTAAGGGAAAATAAATGTTTTCATACCAGTATGACAACCTGATACCTCTCCAGCCTCAGTGTCAGTCACATGTTTGCTATGCTATTCATATTAAGACCTGGCTGCTACTGTAGATCCTTCTGTGTTGGCTCCACCAATGTAAATATTTGAGCCTGAGTCAAACAAACAGCTAATGGTTGGTGTAGGACAAAATATAAAGGAGTGAACAGAGAAGCCAAGCAGAGCCCAGAAAGTCACAGAAATTCAGAAGAGAGTATACTTCATGTTTCCTGAGAAGGAAGCTGTGGCAAAATTTGGTGGCTCTCTTGCTCTCACAACTGAAGAGCTAATCAACAGGCAGATCAGACTGTGAGATTAACGTACAAAACAACTGTGCTGTTAAGACTTTTTGAACATGAACGTTATTTGGAGTTGTGGTTGCTCGTTTTCCTTTTGTTTTGCTGTGTTCATTTGTCTCTTTTAATTCTATTTTGTTGTACTTTTTCAACATGTTCAAAATAAAGATTCAATCAATCAATCAATCAAAAGAGTTCACAACACTCATCAGAATTGGTTATCATTGAAAAGATATAGAAGATTGTACTGAATAGATTTTCAATAGCTCTCTCCAGAAACTATTCGAATGTCTGTTATTCAGCCAGAGGCACTAGTTGTGTTGCCACTCTGATCTGAAAATCAAGAAAAACTTGCGCAAACTAGCAACACAATAGGGCTGAAACTCACAGGTCACTCACCATGAGGCTCCAGTTTACTTATTTACAGTGTCTACAGGTGTAACCAAAGTCCTTTTACAAGGAAGTATCACAACTCAGCAACCATAGTAAAAAGAATTCAGGTAGTAATTTTAAAATCTTACTCGAACTGAAAGGGAGAAGACAAATGTATGAACCAGACGCAGAAACTAGCCAATCAAATACACACAGTTTCACAGCATTAATTTTTCACGACTCACTGCGGTCACCACAGTCAGCATGATCGTTCCGCAAACAGATAAGGGAGTGGCTGTTTCTTTATTTTAAGAAACTGTATGCATTATTTTAAAAGTTGTTTTATTTGAAATCCAAAAACCTATATGTCTTTTATGCCTGAGCGAATGAAACTTCAATCTACAAAAAAAAAAGAGAAAAAGTGGCAAAGGGCTAGAAAAACAGTCAGTCTATGGCTACGAACATCCTTTTTTACTAACACTCCCACAAGGCAAAGCGATGTCAAAATACATAATGGTGCAACCAGCTGAGGAAATTTCACAACATGTCAAATAGAGGTGGGAATCACCATACAACTCACGATATGACATTATCACAATACTTAACGCACAATACGATATTATTGCAATTTTTAAAAATATTTTGCGATATGCAAATTCTGTACATAAAGGTAAACTTTATCAATATTCATTTTATCTAATATCAAAGTCTCACACTCAGTCTTTCTCTCATTTCAGTCAGTTTTATAAACTGAACGGTTTGTATTACAGTCTAGTCCAACTTAACTGAATGCAACCATCTGGTACAATTATAGCTATTCTGAACTATGCAATTTATGAAAACTATGCAGCCCATTCAGCAACTGAAGAATTTGAAAGTAAATTAAAACAAACTATAATTTTACATTAAATAAAAAAGTTTTAAACTTCATTAAAATAAAACATGTCTTAAATTAAAATAAATAAACTGTCATGTTTATTGCTGCCAAAAAAAAAGTTAAACACATTTGGACAGTAAAGGAATGTCAGGATTCTTGCTCAGAAAAAGGAGCTGATCAACATGCTCTGAAGTCAGAGCATGTTCCAGTCCACGAAAAAATTGTTTGTAACAAAATATCGATTTCTGCTGTCCCTGTATCGATACATTATTAGCAAACAAAATATCACGATACTACACAGTATCGATTTTTTCCCCCACCCCTAATGTCAAACCACTGCTCAACACTGCGAAATCCACTGAGTATTTCCTATATGGGGAGTTATCAGTGAGTGAACACTGACATGTTTCTTCATTTTTCTGTTATACTTTCTTCTTTAGCGTGCAGGGATCAATTTTAGTTATTATTAAGTAGTAAGTTGTCAGTAACCAGTGTCAATACACATTTTGACCTTTTTTGAGAAAAAGATCAAAATGTGGAGATTATTTACAGTTGTTGTTTCCTGACAACTGCATTAAAAATCGCACTTCAGAATCGTTTCTAGTAACAAGGAAGGAAATGATGTCTCATATAGCACATAAACACAGCATGGTGATAAGTATGATGGTTCAGGATGGTTCAGAAAGCTGCATCTGGTCACATGGAAAAACCACACAAACCTGGAGGAGCTCACAAGGTGCCAATTTGTTTCATTAACTCATCTACACAAGGCTTTTTGTTGAGGTTATAGCAGCAGTGACAGTTTATCTTGAAAGAACATATGTAGTGTGCACATTTTGACTTTTTTCTCGAAATGCAATTACGACTTTAATCTCAAAATTTTCACCTCATTCTCAAAATGATCTATAATATGTTTTCTTAATGTGGCCCTAATACACCTTTGTAGAGTTGTGATGTTTGAGTGGGTCATTGAGTAGACAATTTTCATATATGGAAAGGCACCGTAGAGTCGAGAGGCATTTCTTACTACTGTCTAATTTATTTATTTACAACTATCAATTAAATCAATTAAAGTAATAGTCAATTATTATTGATCGGAATTCGTCAGCATAATGTTTATATATGCCTCCACTTACATCAGTGTGCTACACACATTAAATTATTATATACTGTTTATAAATACTGACCAGAAGAGTGAAATAAGGTGTCCCAATAAATAATGAAAATAATGACAGCACTTCTAAAAAAGTGGAAAAAATTAACAATACCAAAGTGCATCTATAACAGTTTATTGTTTATAACTGTTTATTGTTATTCTCCGCTCACTCATGACCAACAAAAAAGCTCTTAATAGGAGTTGAGAAAATTGCCACCTAAAACAAATAAACAGAAAAAGTTTTTATTTCTGCCTTAGACTGTAGACTTTATGTGCCCAAGACTAGGGCTGGGCCATATCATACCATTCACGGTAATACCAGTATAATGTTGGGCAACGATAAGAAAATGAAATATCGCAATAGAATATGGGTAAAATATGCACGCGCAGTGCCTTTGTTTTCTGCTGGAAACCTCACATAAAGCATATACAAGCCAAACTGTCAAGAAGCATCTCCGTACTAAGTAAAGTTAAATATTTTTTGCCTTCCAAATCACTCCGGGTACTTTATTGTTCACTTATATTGCCATATTTGGAATACTGTGTGGAAATTTGGGGAAACACATATAAAACTGCACTTCAACCAATATGTAAAATTCAAAAAAAAGCAATCAGGATGATTAATAAAGCAGGATTTAGAGACCATACTAACATCATGTTTTTGAAATTAAAAATACTGAAGTTTATGGATCTTATAAAATATAAAACTGCAAAAATTATGTACAAGGCCAGATACAATATGTTACCAGGAAATATACAGAGGATGTTCTATGACAGAGAAGGAGACTATGAATTGAGGGGGAAATTGAATCTAAGGATTCTTAAAGCACGGTCAAAGGTTAAAACCTTTTGTGTCACTATTTATGGGGTAAAACTGTGGAATAGTTTTACTATAGATCTACAGCAATGCTCAGGAATTAGTAAGTTCATGAAAATACTTCGAAAACTGATTTTGGAAGAATATGATACCGATAAAGATGATCACCCATTGTATGTATAAAAATATCAAATTATATCCAAATTATATCAGTCACGGTAGCCAAGTTTATATAGGTTCTCCTCGTGTATCGTGTGGAGTATGTGATGATGGGAATTAGGTGAATTATGTGGGATCAATAAGATGTTGAGCAGGGGTAGGAATTAATAAGTATGTTCATACTTCTTCCTACTCCTTTTCAGACCAAACATTGTTACATTATGTCAGACGATTTTGTTTTATTTCATTATATATTTTTTGTTTATCTGAACACATACGTGTGTGTGTGTGTATATCTACATATATATTCGTATCTGTAAATGAAAATATATGTAGTGTGTATATATTGTTTTTTGTTTTATATGTCTGAAACAAATAAAGATACAATACAATACAATACAATACAATACAATACAATACAATACAAACATGGCGGAAAAAGCATGGCGGTGACAGAGAATGAGAAGAGCGAAAGCGGATCGTTGAATGAAACGGATGAACCAGAATTGGTTTGTAAAAATGCTGCAACTTCAGTGGTGTGGAACTGGTTTAGCTTTCGTCTGTCAGATACACAACAAAGCACTATTTTTGCTAGAGCATGCTAGCGGGCCGTCGTTATTACCTTGTTTTTGGAAAATACGGCACACTTAAAATCAATCCTTTGATTTTTCTGAAAATCGACAGTGCCGCTTATAATCCCGTGTGCCTTATGTATGAATTCTGGTTGTGTTTACTGACCTTGAAACGATTTTATGTCGTACACTGCGCTTGAAAATCTGTCAAATGTTTTAGTACAACTTTGCTAAGCTACGAACCTGCACCGCTTGATGGATTGTCGGAGCATTACGACTATCGTAGGCAGGAGCCTCGCGGAGTGATACGTACCGTGCTTCAACATAATATTACTGTATTGTGTGTGTATAACCTCTTTTTAAGTTTTGTGGATATTTTACATGGTTAAGCTGAGGATATGTCGGCCAATTTCCACTGGAAATGCCTTTTGGTTAAACTGTCAGCAAGGAATTTGCATTTGCACTGTTACATTTTTATATAACTTTAATGCACACAAAAAACAGCTGCTTGTTTAAGTGAAAATACATTGATGGTTTGTTTGTTTTTTTGCACTAATAAAGTTGTGGAGTTGTAAAGTACTTTGTCTAGTGTCAATTATATCGTCCGTTATTTTGTTATAGCAAATTTTCAAATGTATATCGTGATAAATATTTTTGGTCACATCGCCCTGCTCTACCCAAGACTTGTCAAACTTAAAGGCATGCTAGTGTTCAAATGTGAAAAAAACATCTGAAATAAAGGCAATGACAACTTTGACTGTATTGTCGAGTTAAAGGCCATTGACTTCACAAAAACTGTGTATTATTTTCTTAAAACAATTTCATTTTCATTTTCTTTAGATTAAGTTAGGTTTTATGGTGACATCTTAAAACAATACTGCTCAGTTGACTCAAAATCCCAGGGTACACCTGGACTTAAGGAAATGCTGCTGTAAAGACTGAACTGTTTACCGAGTATAAGTATTAAATAATGGGACTTAAAGGGAAGTCCCGTCAAAACAGCTTTGTCATTTTTACTTCCTCTTGCCCTATCATAAATAACAGTTTGTTAATTTAGAGTTAACTGTGCAAACACCAGCTTACCGAAATTTATGGGGTGACTAAGCAGGAGGAAAAAATGATCTGGAGTCACATGGTACTGCAACACTTTGGAAATCTGGTCATAAGATTCACATTCCTGCCTCTCTTATACCCTCTCTCTTATCGTCACCATGAAGGTGATGTAAAACGAACTAATCTTGGAAAAAGTTCACTAATTATCCCATTAGATTTAAACACAAAACTGAAGAATGGGTAATGTGACTTTCTGTGTGTGTGTGTGTGTGTGTTCATCATCTGATTTTACAAATGATTCCACCCTATATGCTCAACCTTTAAGCCAGAGTCACAGTGCTAGTAAAAGGAGAAATGTGACAAAAAGGTCCTGAAATGAAAATATTGTGTAGATCAAGATCAAGAAGATAAGCCGAAAACATAAACGTATACTAGACAACAGTGTTGCCTTCCTTCCTGCAGTTAGTTTTAGGTGGTTTCCATGTCCACTCTGCTGTGTTTTGTTTCTTTTTTTCATAGCCCAGTTTTACTATAAAAGAAATGTGATTGCTGCTACTTACCCAGAAGATGAAGTTGAAAAAGAAAACTAGATACTTGACACATTTCATTCCTCCTGTTACGCTCATGATGAATGACGAAGATCTGTTTTCTACATTAAAAAAAGAAAGCAAGTTTATTGCAAGTTTAATTCTTAACTGATTACATCAGCTGTAATACGAGCAGCTGAAGGGTGGAAGAGCTGACTCGTTTTCAGTAGGATACTAACTCTCATTGCTATGAAAACGCTTGGTGATTTATATTTTTAAAGTTAGATCAACGCGTCACACATTTCGCTGATTGATTTGTATTTAGATTTACTAATTAAAAGTTACGAAGGAGTCTCAAAAAATGTTAGGACTGTACTTTAATGTCATTATATATAGACACGATAAAATTAAGGAAACACGCAGATCTGGATAACACTTAATAATTGGAGTAAATTGAGAAGAGTCTGAGGAACACACAGCCCCACTTCTCTGACCGTTAATCACTGCTAGCAAGCAACAAAACAAGCTTTGTCAACGAGTCAAACTTTTTACACAAACAGCCAAGATCAAATTACCGACAGCTGTTAGTCTGAAAACGGAATTATTCTTAAATACACACAAATAAGTCTACAAATTAAGTTAAAAGAATTACGATAAACCACCCTTATCTACATTAGGCGACATTTTTCTTTTGTCTAAAAGAAAAGACAACGGAACCGCTAGATGCACAGTTTAGAAAGCGACCCAAAAAAAACACCGGACGGAAAACGGTTAGGAGAAAAAGAAAACTTTTTCAGTGCTATTTTAACACCTACCTTTCAGAAGAAGTTTTTAAAATCTTGCCACGAAAGGCGAAGACAAAGTTGAAGCTGTAGGGGACTCTGATGCGTTCCGCCGTTTATACTCCCTCCTCTTTCTTTCACGCTCTCTGCTACCTCCTGCTCCCTCCTTTTTACTGTCCTGCGCAACTCTACCCTTCAATGCTGCCTTCAGGGCCCCGTCGTTAAATGCAAACTCCTACTGCTGTGTAATATTCTAGCGTAGTCGGTTAATGTTAGGATATGTAAAGATATATCGGTTGATTAACTAGTTGGTGTTATTGGAGAATTGGAGTCAGGTTGAGGTGTGGCAAAACCAATATGGCAAAGCTGTAATTCTAGAACTTTCTACATACCAATCAGTTTGACTTTCATTTTCCCATTTTTAAATGAGCCCCATACATCCATCTATTTAGAAACTGACCTGACTTGTTTACATAGTCTGGAAGTTTGAATCCATAAAAATAACTCCATCAGTCACCTAGAGATCACTTTAATTAGTATAAATAGAGGTAACTCTAGGACCACAGCATCATATAATCCCAGTGTCACTTCATGTTAGCTGTTTGTCTGTGTGCGCATGTTTATTATGTATAGCTTATTTTTTGAGTAAAGCTAATACTTTCTCTTCATTCACTCATACAAATATTTGCAAGTTGTAAATACCAGCGTCATAAGCTGCTAATTAATATAAATTCGTTGTAAGGCATTAACAACCAATTTTGGGTTGTCAGGGAAAATGTATTTTCTCTTCTTGTTATTTGTAAATTTGGTTCACATTCTCTTAACATGCTGCTATTGTTCAAAATTTACACATACATCAATAAAGGGCTACTGATTTAAAATATCTACATTAATTGCACCAGTTTGTATTTCACAACAAACGAGTAGTATACTATGTGCACAAAGCCATGATTATCTCCATCCATTTGTTATTAAATTATCTCACTTCCATTAAAAAAAAGGGTGCAAATGTAAAGTGTGACACAAGTTATGTTTAATACACAAGTTACAACACAATGTGTGAAAGGTGAACTCCTCATATATTTCCCCATTTTACACACTAACGTTCTTATCCTGGTGATTAAGTGTCTTACTGACCAAAATTTACAAAGAATTCAAATGAGCTGTGATCACTCAAGTCACTGTCACTTCCTGTGACATATAAATTACAGTAAGGCTGTGCTTTTATAACATCAGAAAGTATTATTATCATTTATGATCATGTGGTAAAAGTCTGAATGATGTGAACAAATCCAGTACAGATAAAGATAAACCTCCAGCAACACTTTAGTTCATACAACAACTTTATTATTTAACCAACACATTTCAACTTATGGTATTCCTCAGGTCATCATAAAACAGTTCAAATGCTGAACACTTATATTTTTATGGTGCTCTATTTGCAAACAGTTATATGATTATTTTTCTCTTACTTTTAAATATGTTTTACAGTGTTTTCCAGAGGAAACTAAATCACTAATCCTAGGTGCTCTCCTTGTTACCTGCAAAGTAATAAATGTGTAGTTGGTTCATAAATGTATCACACACAAAAACCACCCGAGTAACCTACATTCCTGAATAGACCATAAAGTAGTAATAATACGTGTGACCTAGTTTAAAATAAAATAAAATAAGTGACACAAGTGACAGATGGTGTCACAGTTGGCTAATTTGATGTATGCACAGCAGCAGCTTTTAGTTTAACCTTCACTGAGTGTCTAACTGCGAAATATTAAACAGCACTTTGCTTCCTTCCACGAACACATTTCAAAGCTGCTACACTCTCTGCATGCTGCGGGAACATAGTGATAACATTGTGAAATGCAGCGTCATGTGGTTCCGCCATTTGACAATATTAAATGACACGTATGCCAGTAGGTCAGGGCAGCTGTTCAGTTTGTAACCGGAGCCTAGAGCTACACTCACTGTGTTTATGTAGCACTACTTTGAGCTGAATGCTTGCTTCAGCATATTTAAAACATTTTAGGTGTTGTGTTTGCCATGTTTTCAATTTTGCTAATCACACTAGAGACATATCATAAAAATATATTTATGCATTTCGTAAGTGTATGTCCACATTATTTTTGTTGTCGGTAAGGCGGTATCTTTCAACATCCTTTGAACACTTCACCAATTAGTTGCTAAAATTACATGCTAAAAGTCCTTTGTGCTTTAATGCCAAGCTTTTGAAGTGGTGGTCATTTTCACTCCTCATAACAGGAAAGGCGTGGGTGATACTAAAGAAGTAATGATGGCTTAACCCAAACAGTTGCACCACCCTTCACATGACAGTCTACCTCCTGGTCTTCAAGGCGAGACCAGGATCTTAAAACTGGGTGAGCACAAAAATGAGTCATGAATTAATATGATCAATTACACTTGTCCTTTGCAGCTTGTGACATTTAAATATGTCAGTGTGTGGTCTTGAGGGCTTGAAAAAAAGAAGATAACTGGACATTTTTACGTTTCCCAAGACCTTTCAGCTCTCATGCAGTTGGCTTCTTGAGAGGTAAAATTCCTAAAGACGTCGAGTTACCTTATTCAAGCCCTCAAGACTACTATGATCTGGATGACTGAAAACTTACACAGACATTTCACTGTGTGAAGATAAGAACAACTTCATTTGTATTCAAGCTCTTGATAATGATTAAGTACTTACATGTCCACAAGAGGGCAACACTTGTTTGACATTACTGAACTTAAGTGGAAGTTCACAGAAGTTCAGTGGAAGTTGTCACTGTGCTGTTAGTGCTGAGTTTTTCTCAGCAGTTTTCCCCTTTAGCAGCCAAAACAAACAAACAAACAAAAATATCACCCTTGGTTACACGACCATAAAATGTAATAAAATGGCCTGATTTTTTTTCTTAACGCATATTATCAACAATTTAACAAATAAAATGAGCAGATGGAGTGGTTTTAGCGTACTCTATTCAGGATCGCAAAGAGGTCAGAACTTTAATATTGAAGCTTTAATTTTTTTATTTTTTCTTTCTGCCTGTCCCGTTTGGTTCTTTTGCCAACCAGAATTATTGTCTAAAGGCAAAGAAAGATGCCCAACGGATTTACTTTACCAAATGGACCATCCCGGCCTTGCTCTATTGGTCTATTTGATTCACCTTTGCTTTTATTGTTTATTTTATTTTATTTTCACTTGCTACACACGGGACAGACATGACTGGGGGAAAGAGAAGGGAGAAAGAAAGAGAGGCAGGGAAAGAAAAACAGCGGGGAGAGGAACGGTGATAAAGGCATAAAAACAAAAACCAACAAAACAAACAGACAGAAAAAACATATATCAATTACCTGGATCACCTGTTGAGAAAGATAAAAGAGAAAACAAGCAAAAAAAGAGAGAGCAATATAATAAACAACATCATCGCAACAGGCTGTATCAAGACTAGATTAGATTAGATTAGATTAGATAAAACTTTATTAATCCCTCGGGTGGGAAATTCGGTTTCCAATAGCACAGAACTGACAGAAGTTGCAGAATGTGAGCAGAGTACTATATATAGGCAAGGCAAGGCAAGTTTATTTGTATAGCACAATTCAACAACAAGGTGATTCAAAGTGCTTTACAGAGACATTATATACACATATATAAATACAGAGACATATATAAATAAAATATACAAAAGGGATAAATAGAATAAATAGGAATAAGAATAGAAGGGAATTGCACATTTCAAGTATTGAAGTCTATTGCACCGTTGGATATTAACAAAAAGTATTGCACAGTGAAGAGGCACTACAGCTTAGTTGTTCCCCCCTACTTTGTCCTCCTGTTTCCTCTCCCTCTCCCCTCCAGAGAGGGGTTAAACAGTCTGATGGCATGTGGGACAAAGGAGTTTTTAAGTCTGTTGGTTCTTGTCTTTGGGAGAAGCAACCTGCCACTGAACAGACTCCTCTGGTTGTCTATGGCCGTGTGCAGAGGATGCCCAGCATTGTCCATAATGTCCAGCAATTTTTTTAATGTCCTTTTCTCTGCCACTGTCACCAGAGTGTCCAGCTTCATGCTGACCACAGAGCCAGCCTTCCTGATCAGACTAATGTAATCTATTAGATAATTTAATGTATTCAATGTGATATTGAATTGTGGCGATTGCTTTATGTTTAATTCTTTGTCTGGACCTCTTTCATAAACTTTGAGATTCCTCTTTCTGGAGATCAGTCGGTCCTGTGCAATAATACAAAACAGACAAGACCACATAAAAGGCTAAACAGCAGTACATGTTCTTACAAATCATTAACTGACCACAGCAAGGATTATATTAATACTGAAACAATGAATGTGAATTCTCCCATAGACTTAAGAATATACTGGGTAGGAATAACACAATTCTATCTTTTAATCAAAGCCTTCTTTACCCTGAGCTGTGCAGGGCATTGTGGAGTTCAGATTTTTGTGTATTTGCTCATCTGATTTCACATGCATATGAACTTGAATGATATCTTCAGTGAAGTAATTTAAGTATTGTGGGGGGGCGGGGGCGGGGGGGGGGGGGTTGGAACATAATACTTAAATGATTTATCTAAAAAATAAAACATCTTCTAACTATCAAAACAATTTTTCTTGTGGATTTAAGGAAGATTTTTTTATAACTTTATTTGAAATTGTAAAGTGAACTGTTAGTCATTCCAGTTCAGTTTGTACAGTAGACATACAGGGCAAATAGGAGTGGATTTCGGGAAAATAAAGAGACGTACTCTAAAAACGATGACGAACGATCCAGTGTAACGCGGTGATTGGCTGATCGGCCTGCGACTCAACCGAGTTCTCCGGAGACGGAAGGGGCGGGACAAGGCGTTAGAGGCGGGGTACAGTGGAATTATCATGGCGGGATGCATGAAAATCATAAACGGTTTTATTTCAGCAAACGCTAGATTCATGGTTCTTGCGGTGCTCCTTATGTGTTTACCTCAAATCTCACAACAGGATACGGGTAAGAAGCGGTCTTGTGAAGCAGAAACATACACCGCGAGTTACACGGGGGCATATTTCGAACTGGTTTTGCTCAGGCTAATTATTGTTAGCTTGTGTTCAGTCTTTGAGTCAGTGAGACCGCAGAAAGGTTATTGTATGGTGAACATTGGTGGCTATTTTCTAAGATTCCTACATCTTGATTATTCCCTGGCTCCGGTTGTGTGTTCGTATAAATAATAAATTAGACTAAACATTATTTATGCAGCTCTTTCAGATTTGTTAGGTTTAAATTTGTCGAACCGAAACCCTAGAAACCTGCATGAACTTGCCCGAAAAGAGGTTGCAGTTAACACTTGTATATTTTCCTTAACGGAAACAACTTGAATGCTTAGCCTATAATTTAAAGTAAATGCAAATTATTATTAACTCTGTCCCAAAACTGAAATATTTCCTGAGAAAAACTGAGTATTTTTTGCCGTGTGTCGTTTAAATAATGAGCATTGTTTCCATTATTACACTACCATTTGCTATATTTTGTAACATAACTAGCGGATAATGCAACAGTGTGAAAACATATAGAACATCCCTACCAGCAAACAAAATCATTAATAATAATGATAAAATAAAAAGTCTCAACCACACATGGGTAATTGAGTACTTTTTTGAAAATTAAAGGGCAACTATGTTGGGTACCCTGACACCCGGTGGGCCATAGCACTGTGAAATATTAGAGACATTAAGTGTGAACTGATATAGTTGCAGGTTTTTGTCTTTTCTTGGGATTTACAGACACTACAATTTTTTTATAATGTTTGTATTATACTGTAAATGCTGTAAACAATGAGAGTTCAAATGTGTTCTGGTCAAAGGTTATTCTTGCACAAACAATATTGCTTATAAGGTACAATGGCAGTTGCAGTCTTACTATTTATTGGCATGCATCCCAGGTGAAGAACATGAAATAACTAATCTGCGGGATGGTGACGAGTATGTCATGTCAGGATCCAACCGGTTCTGTTACAGAAACACCGTATTGCCAACCTGGAGGCAGACATGGACAAGAATTCAAGTAGGTGAATCTGCCAGCCCACAACTGGTAAAATACTGAAATCCTTTCTTTCTTTCTTTCTTTAAAATCATCCCTCAGTTTGGGTATTTTAGTGGTCTAATGTAATCTACTCTAACATACTTCAAATTTTATTTACAGCTTGACAGTCAGCTAAAAAGAGCCTCTGGATTAAATTTGTGAGTGATATAATATTACCAATATCTGACAGGTCAAAGTGTGGAGTTCAAAGGTGTTTAAGGTGGACACTGTGGAAGGTGAGGAGGAGCTGCAGGAGCTTGATCGCTTCAGTTTTTGGGGCTGGTTCCAGAGCCTGCTGCGAGAGAAGCACAATGAGACTGTTATTAACGTCAGCCTGTTCAGCAAGAAGACGTGCTTCAAGGTTGATCCTATTGGCAATGCGCAATACACTGTCAAACCCATTCGCAGTAAGTGGGATGGGGGTATGGAATAAAACAAATTTGCTGGTTATTGGCAGTTAAAATATGGGTGTTT
This sequence comes from Copadichromis virginalis, assembly GCF_057382275.1. Lineage (NCBI taxonomy): Eukaryota > Metazoa > Chordata > Actinopteri > Cichliformes > Cichlidae > Copadichromis > Copadichromis virginalis. Next base: position 30,334,523 of record NC_140637.1, read on the forward strand.
TACTGTTCTTCATTCCCTTGCAGAGTTTGATATATATCTATTCTTGTTATTCCTCGCTGGAGCATTGCTGTTTTTCTTTGCAGACTCACTCAGCAGGTAATTTTTTCTCATGGACTAAAGTTTCTTTTTCAGGTTTGTTGGGTTTATCATAGTAATTGATATATTTTTTTCACCACCTGTATGAAGGAGTCAGGCTTTCTTCTATTCTGCCGGTATGAGCACTGGCATGATTGCCTCTCTCATAATCCTCTTTTTCATTCTGGCACGCTTTTTACCAAAGGTAAAGTTTTTAATTTTTATCCAAAATCCAAGTTTTTTAAAAATATTGAATATCTCTAATATGTTTGATATTTATACCATTTGTGTTTGTTCCTTCACACAGAAAAGCCCCTTTTATGTGTTGATAGTTGGAGGCTGGTCATTCTCTGTGTACGCAATCCAGCTTGTGTTCAGGAACCTCAGCATTATTCTTCGAGAGCACTGGCATGTGGCATTAGGTACAGACTCTTCATGGACAGGTTGTGACTAGCTGATAACTGAGGACCAAAGCAAATATCCTAATATTTAAAAAAAAAAAAATTGTGTTGTCAGTGTTAATCTAGTTAAAATGACGTTAACGCCATAACTGCATTAACGCGGCAAATCTCTGTTAACGATTGCTGGACGGCGCCAACATGTTAAAAGGGGCGATCCGCGGTGACTCATTAACAGAGTCACCGTATATACACACATACATATATTTTTACAGCTTCTGATTATTCCGCTAATCAAAACTTAAAGTGATAGATAATTAATCAGCCATAACTTTCTACATGTCCGCTTAACCTTATAAAAATCAAGCATTATTTTTGAATTATTTAGGGTTTTAGACTGTTAAAAATATAACCTAAGCAACAAAGCAGCTCGTCGGTCATGGAGGAGTTTTCACTTGGGTCCATATGTTCTTTTGGTAGTGACGCACTTGTCATTGTTATCACCCCACTGGGCGGGTGGGGTAGGTGAATGTGAGAACAAGGCAACATACGAATGTAAACATGGATATGATAGCTGTATCTACCAAAAATCTCAGATAAGTTTGAATCTCAGTGACTTCAACCTCAAGGGCAAGGTCAGAGGTCAAGTTTTCTGAAAATCTTGTGAATGTTAATAATTTGAGCACAAGATGATGTAGGATTGGGAAATATTTGTATCTACTATGAGGCTGAGGGGTTGCACTGGCGGCTACCAGTATTTTGTCATTTTGCAGCTGCAAAATCAGTGACGGTTTGATTTTAAAGCAAATGATCACTATGTGATTGAAGTAGGGACTTTAAACTTTAATTCATGGAGTTTAAGAAAACTATTGTTTTAACTGTTTAGAAATTACAGCAATTTTTATTTGCATTTCTCCATTTTCAGAGGCTTAGAAAGAATTGGACAAACTAACAAAAATAAAAAATATATAACAATTTTGTATAATACTTGGATGTTCCATGAACCCATGGGGGCACCAAATGCTGTGTTTCTTCCCTTAAGATGTTCTGTTCGATCTTTACTGCAGCAGTCTCCAGTTGCTGCTTGTTTGTCAGGTTTTTTCTTCAGTAACTAAAAGCATGGTCTTTTAATTTGAAATCAGGTGACTGATGAATATCTAATTTCTTTGTGTTGAAAAACTTTTTCTGTGGGGCACTATCATTTTAACTGTGAAGATCTGTCTTACCAGTTTCTGAGCAAAAAGGAAAACCCTTTACATTCAGAAATCATCTTGCTACATCTATCAACAATCACAGCATCAATAAACACTAGTGACCCAGTTCCATTGGCAGCCTCTGCAAGTACTTTTAAATGTTTTGTGACACACTGACATCTGGCTTTCTTTTTCTGGACGGTAACCTGCGGTTTGCTCCTTGTTGTTAACCAGATTGAACCAGAGGAAATGGGTTTGACCTGGCCATGAAACTGTTTGCTTTCTCAATAATCCAATTACTTCATAGCATTTGAAAATGGGAAATTGTATAAAAATGGCTGTAATTGTAAAACTTTGTTCTAAAAGTAAAGCATATGGGCATTTGGTACATAACTTTGCAGTGATTTAACTATTTTTAATGCAGTGTAAAAACATCTCACTCTCTCTCTCTCTTTGTTTGTGTGCTTGGTTTTTTTTTTTGGCAGGTTATGTAGCAATTGTGGGATTCATCAGCTTTGCTGTGTGTTACCGTTATGGCCCTCTGGTTGATGAGAAGAGCATTAACATCCTGTCGTGGACCCTGCAGCTCTTTGGTCTGCTCCTGGTTTATTTAGGAATTCAGATTCAGCAAGTTGCCTTCGCTCTTATTGTAGCTGCTTTGTTTACCAAAAACCTGGGGTACCCAGTCTATCTGCTGGTTGCTGCATGGAGGTATGCATTTTAAAATGCTGACACAAGGTGGCGTAAGAGCACAGTGTACTGTGGATAATTGTTCCACAGGCAGTATAATCTGACTTCTGTGGTAAACACACACTTAGTTTCACAGAATAAATGAAGAAAAACACTTTTCTATTGCATGTTCTTAACACGGTAAATTATTTTATGTGAACTGCTGAACTTAAAAGTAGTGATACTGTGCTTGTTGTAGAATAAAGAACAATAGTCATATTAAGTTCATATAATATGGATTTATTTAAGCCATGAAAATACTCTTTTTGCAGAAAAATCAAGCAGTACATCTACTGGAAGCCACAGCCACGACGCCTGCTGACTGAGGAGGAGTATCAGAAGGAAGCTGAGGAAGAGACTCGGCGGGCTCTGGAGGAGCTGCGGAAATATTGTAACAGCCCAGAGTTCAGCCCGTGGAAGACAGTCTCTAGAATTCAGTCTCCAAAAAGGTGGGTTTATGCTCGTACATTTGTCATTTGCTAATTCAATTCAATTCAATTTTATTTATATAGCGCCAAATCACAACAAAAGTCGCCTCAAGGCGCTTCATAGATACAGAGAAAAACCCAACAATCATATGACCTATGAGCAAGCACTTTGGCGACAGTGGGAAGGAAAAACTCCCTTTTAACAGGAAGAAACCTCCGGCAGAACCAGGCTCAGGGAGGGGCGGCCATCTGCTGCAACCGGTTGGGGTGAGAGAAGGAAGACAGGATAAAAGACATGCTGTGGAAGAGAGACAGAGGTTAATAACAGATATGATTCAATGCCAATTTTGGCTTAACTTCCCCCTAATCCTAAAATAATGAGAGGAGTGTTATATCTACTAATTGTTTTCTGATTCAGTTATGTTTCTTATAAAATAATTTATTTTAAGTTTTCATTTTTATTATTGCCTTGCAACTTTCTGAAATCATCTATACAAAACTAATGGGAAACAATATTGATCACCAATAGCTGACTGCTTTAGACACGGTTTATAATACAAACACCCCTTAATTACACACAGTAAATTGCTGTAACCATGTTTTTTTTAAGATCATTTCTAAAATCTGGAAAAAAATATCTGCAATACAAAGACTGCAATAAATCAGCTAGTGTCACAAATATTAGGCTTCTTGTCTGGATAAATGACAACCATCAAAATTACTACTTTATGCCAGAAACATTACAAATATTGCTAAAATCATATAAGAACTTTCTATCTAGCTTATTTATCAGTAAGCCTTTTCTGCACTGCTTGTGCAATAATGTTTTAGACAACAAACCTGGGGGAAGAACATTTGAAAAACCCACTTTACAGACACCAAAGTAATGATTTGAATCAAACAGCATTTGCAGAAACTGCTTTAGTTCATGGTTTCTGCTGAGTGATTCATTTTCCCAGTATGCATATTCAAATGCACTTTATGAATGATATCTTTTGTTTTTCCTCACTTATCTAGAAGAAAAGCAAGCAAAACAGCATTTTCACTTTGAAACACCTATCTGTCAAATGATCTTCATTGGTTTTCCTGTCTAAAGGGGCGTCACTAAATCTATTAAATGACCTAAACTTCAGTAAGAATGTGCGACATTTCTCATATCTTAACATTACTTCCGATATATCGTGCCACAAAACTTTCTATGTAATCCAGTCATGACTGGCAAACACTCACACTACATTTGCAATTTTGAGTCAAGGGTTTAAATACAAGGTACATTGGTAGCCTGTCCTGTGTAAAATGTAAATAAATAAATGAATAAAGATCTGAATGCAGTCATTATAAACCATTATTGTATTTACAGAGCATGAAAAAATCAAGTATTTAAACATTTTAATGTCTGGGACATTTCAGTATTTCGTGAAATAAAATGCATGTCTCAAGAAAGTTGAGATGGGGCAAAAAAAGGCTGGAAAAGTAAGTGGTACTTTAGGATTTGGCAACTAATTAGGTTAATTGGCAACAGGTCAGAAACAGGAGGTTGACATTAATAAGGGATAACTAGCGTGTGTGTGCGTGTGCGTGTGTGTGTGTGTGAGAGAGAGAGAGAGAGACATGTATAACAAAGACTAAGTATTGCAGCATGCTTTGGTTCAGTTTTGGTCCACGATGTCGTCATGCTTACCCACAGGTTTGCTGATTTTGTCGAAGGCTCCCCACACTTGATGCCTAACGAGGTGTCCGTCCATGCTCAGGAATACGGTTTTGGAGGATCTTTCTTTGAGGATGAACTCTTTGATACAGACGACGAAGATGACGACGATATTGTACCTGTGATGAAACCAGAGTGAGACGGCGCAGTGTTGGAAACAAAAACACTTATTACTGCCTTTCAGAAAGGTGATGGGAGACCAGCTCTCCAGGGCCGTCCAGACTGACTTTTAAATGGCTTCTTTGGAGACGGGATTAGCGGCATCCCTGAATTCCAGGATAAAGAGCCATTTTGTATCACCACAGGCAAAGTAAACAAAGTACTGTCAAAGAATGTGTAATACTTCTTTATTTCAGGGAATTAAGATTTCTGTTGAGAGGTTTAAAGACAGTGAAAGCTGAGACTTGCAGGTTTCTTTGTGCCCAGTTGTGGCCCAGATAAGTTTTCAGTTTTCTAAACATATTTTGTTTACAGCCTTTGGCTCTAATTGGATTTTCTGCTGTGGAATGTAATGAGATTATGCTTGTAGATCACTATTACCAGTTATTACTCTAGTTTCCTGCTTGGGAAGAGAAAGAGATGTCATTTTTTAAATTTGACTTATTTCATTCATTTTAAACAAAAACCATCAGTAGAAGTGTCCCCAAGTAATTTGAATAAAGATATATATGACATTTATAAGTTTTGTAAATGTCAGCATGGTTTTATCATATGCCTTTGATGCAAAGAAAAGAAGTTATTTTTCTTGTTTAGTGCCGGTTGACACAATTGTCATTTCAAGCACCTTTATTTTAAGTAAAGACTCTGTAGTATCAGAGAGACAAGTTCAAGGATGCAATGAACTCTTATTAGCAGCATCTGGCATCAGTGGGAGGAAGATTTCGAGGGGCCAAGTTCGGGCTGGATGAAAATGAGTAATGCAATAACAATACTTATTTATCATATAAAACATTTTGTTGTGTTGCGCTTGAACAATCCTTCCATCACACCAACACATGACGTGTCATCATTAATGACATATTACCATATGTAGGTAAAGCCCCCGGTCAAACAGGCCTCTAGAAGGGAAAATTGTGTATTCCCTAATGCCAGATACCTGTGAATGTAAAATTTGAATTTTAGTCATCTAGCAGTGACTAGATGTTACAAGGATTTGGGGTCACTCGCAGGGGAATAAAGCGGCCTTTTTAAAAAAAAAAAAAAAGCAGGCATAATGTAAGCATTCGGTTATATGGTGTGAGTGTGGATTATAATTCTTGATTATTTAGGTTGTGCTACTGTCTTTCTTGGTTTACTTCTATTCACTTTTGTTTAGTAGGTGGCCTTTCTACCAGCTCTATCCCCGTCCTTGTACAGAGCCAGTTCTACCTTGATGCCTTTTAGGAAGCAACCCACATTTCGGTTTGAATTTGGTCACAGCAGTTTTGTGGTGCTGTGTTGGTGCCAGGTTTGTTTGGTGGTCTGGTCAAAATGCCATGACTTCGGTGAATGAAATTAGCATGGGAATCTTTTAAGAGGACCTGCTTGTTTTAATAAAATACTTCTTTTCCACCAATTTGATGTCGGAGCCCAATTCTGTCCTGCTTCTTTTTGACAACCAGGTCACATTTCAACAGGTTTAACAACTGATTTACTAAAGATCGGATCATTTTTTTTGAAAATAAAATCAGGTGGTGGATTGCACCTGGCAGGGCTTTTCTGTGTAGAGTTTGCATGTTGTCCCCGCACTCCAGCTTCCTCCCACAGTCCAAAGACATGTAGTGGTGTTGGGTTAACACTAGTTAACCTGCCTGCTGTTAGCCCCGCAGCAGGCTGGTGACCTGCCCAGGTTGTAGCATATTTTGCTCTGTGGATAGCTGGAATGGGCTCCAGCCCCTCAGTCACCCTGAATTGGATAAGTAGATTCTATCTGTAAATCATTGATGCTTCTTTTGGTAACTCCTGTCATAGCAGCAAACCCACTTTGCAGACAACAATGGAGTGATTTGAATCAAACAGCATTTGCAGAAACTGTTTTTGTTGTTTCTGTCGAGTGATTCATTTGTCCAGTATGCAGATTCAAATGTACTTTAGACACGATATCTTCTGTTGTTCCTCACTTATCTAGAAACAAAACAAGCAAAACAGTATTTTCAGTTTGAAACACGCATCTTTCAAATGATTTTCGCTGGTGTTCGCATTTAAAGGGGCATCTTTAAATCTGTTAAAATATGACCTTAACTTCAAAGAAACCACCACTCAGCTGTAAAGTAAGAATGTGCGACATTTCTCATATCTTCGCATTACTTCCGACATATCGTGCCACACAACCTTCTATGTAATCCAGTCATGACTGGCAAACACTCGCATTACATATGCAATGTTGAGTCAAGCGTTTAAATATACGGTACGTATCTTCAAGGTTTTACTAAGTTCACAATAAACTGAAAGTGGAAACAGAACAGGGAAAAACTGCAGTGGACCTAACTTGCTGTTAAAGCCACACAGTGTTATCTTCAATCAGGCAGCTTTAAGTATACGTTAGAGCTAAAACATTGTATTCATTCTTTCTCTCCCACTCTCTAGTTTCAGTGAGCCATTTCTGATGTATTGGGGACATTTTGACATTTAAACCCGACTGCCCTGTGCATTCCACCTCTGGCTTCTTTACATTATACGTCTGCCCTCACAACATTTGGAGACAGGGAACAACCCAAATACCACTTTTGCAAATGATTACACTCGATTACACAACTTGTTTGAAACAGCTGGCGTTATTTGCATGTGTTTCCCAGGCACTGTTTGGCAGTGTAATCACATTCACACGTCGCTCTTTTTTCTTTTTTAACTTCCCCAAAGAACGTCACAAACAGGGAAACCTCGCTGCAATGCAAACGCGACCACGGTGCATGTGGAAGGGGGAGAATCCCTTGGATATACGAGTATATTGCAATCTCTGTGATGGCCCTCACATGGCTGCTTCATGTAAAGTGTCTGGATTTCCCCGGAGCTTGTACACTGACCTACAATTGATCATTTATAATAGAGATTTTGGCAGGATTTGATTCCTGCACACCTCTGTACAATGGGATTTTGCACTTTTCCCACTAGATTCTGTGAAATAAAGATAACCCTGCTGTTGAATCAAACATTACATGATTATGTTTATCATGGCAAAATGTTTATTATTATTATGGGCATGTAAATGCATGCTGCATGTTAATCCTTCATAGTAAATTAAGAAAAAGAAAACTTTCAAGTGCCATTTGCAACATGAATCAAAAATATTCATTTACATTCATGACAACAACCAACATCTGTAGAAAAGCTACACGTGAAAGCAGTGCAGTTATAAATATGCTCTTTCTCCAAGACAAGAGCAAACATGTCTGGCCTTTACATCGGGAATGTCATCGTTTACTTTGATTAAACAGCAGCAGTGCATTTACTTTCACCAGGCTGCAAGCAACTTTCATGTAATACTCCAAACAATGTGTACATGTTCAGACCATTTAAACAGATTTTCTTCTTTTGCAGCCTCTAAAATTGAAACAGTCCAGTGTTGAAGTTTAAAATCCAGTGTTCTGTCAGTACTTGTTGATCCCAAATATCCGTACTCCATGAAACTGAGGCAGCTTTGGGAGGAGGACGCTAAGGAGCGAGCACGTGTTGATGAGGAAATGCGTAGGATCGTATTTTGTGTAGAAACTTGCAAGAATATATCTGTAAAGAAAGAGAGTGAGAGAAAGAAAGCATCAGCATCAACATGAATTCTTCAGGATTATAACACACACACAAATACATGATAAAACAAAAGTACATGACACACAGAAAGTTCAGGCTGAGAATATTTGGCCTTAGCTTTTCAGTTTTTGGCCAACCTCAATCCCAGAAACTCATATTCATCACAACAATTTTAAACAAAATTACAAATCTAAAAACAAAAAGAAAAAAATTCTAACAAACTTCTGGAACCAAAGCCAAAAGAATTATCATTGGATTCAACCTATAAAAGGGGATCATACAAGTTTAACCTCTACTATAAAAATCATATAATATATATATATATTTAATATATATGTTTTAAAAAAAACTGCATTTATTATAAATGACCTCTCATGCCCCATCGTCCATGCCTTCACAGCCCACACTTTGGGAATCACCGGCCTACGTCTATCACCTCAGACCTTTTCCTCTTAGTTTCACTGAACCTCAGTAGCGGTGGTTAGCATGAATGAATACATGCAAATTGCTTTTCCCGAGCGTCCCTAACTATGGTTTTGAAATCCAAAAGGAAAAAAAACAAAAACAAAAAAAAAACAGTCACAGAATAAAACAGGGGATTTAACAGTGAGTTGACAGATTTGTTTGCTTTCACTTGCTTTCACTACCATCCCTGCTGGCTTACTAATTTGCTCAGCTGCAGTCAAAATTATATTGAAACTGGTGTACTTTTTTACTTTTACTCTTTGGAGAACTATTAAACTGCCAAATCTTTTATTTATTATAAAAGCAGACTACTTTTTAATTTAATTACTTTACACAAACACATGTAGGACTCATGTTGGCTAAAGAACATAGCAAAGTTTAACTTTCTATCCACTGATAAGGGCAACGGGTAATTCTTGGGGTAGCCAGTCGCTATTTGGGCTGATATTTCTGTTTCTGTCGGCTGATCACTGTTAACAAATCCTTTAAAAAGCGGTTAAAAGCCTAAATTGTTGTCAAATAACATACAGCAGTTATGCAACCTTTACATGTTAAATTACTCATCCTAATGAAAGTGAAACTGTAAGCTATCTGTGACGTTCTGTTGTGAACAGTGTATGTACTTACAGAACAATTGGTGAGATGGTAAGAAATTTGCGTGAAGATGTGAACTGGACGCCGTAATCCATCTGTTCCCAGTGTGTGAGCAGACGGGCTTTGCCTTGGTCTGGTGTTTCAAAGGGAGTGCCCTTCACTGTGTGCAGAAACAGGTACATCACCTGCAGAGGAGACATAACAACAGTCATCTACAAACATTATCAGGGGGAAGAAGAAGTAATACTCCATGCAAGTTCAAGTGCAACGACGAATCAAGGAGACATTTCAGTCACTGCCCGGAGAGCTGATGTTTTCATTAACCCTGGAAGTGACCCAACAAATTTTCCCAGCTCTGACATGTAAGAGCAGTATTGTGGAGAGCAAAATTACCTCCCCCAGGTGCAAACCACACTGAAGGTATAAACCGTGGGAAAAGAAAAACAACATACATTTTGTCTGATGTGCACTGCAAAACTGGTGGTTTTTTTGGTTTTGTTTTTTAAAGAACAGCGCTTCCCTGAGATATTAAAACAACAACTAATACACTTTCAACAACAGCAGCAATTCAGCTGGTTTTTAGATTTTCAATCATACTGATGTAAAGCCAAAATGATTCTGAAACAATTGCCAATGTTCGCTAATTTTTAGTCACTGGAACTGAAAATGATGCTGTACATTGGTTGGCTCCAGTTTTAAATGATATGTTACCAGCTTGCCTCTTAGACCAAATTATTATTCTTAAACTATTCATCTAAAGTTGATGAAGTTGGGCTCTTATACAGATTTCAAATGTGACATTGAAATTTGACCCTTCAACTTCCACTCTGACCTTAGATTTGACCTTTCTAGTAGCAGGAAATCTAATGCCACACAGTAAAGTTACATGTTTTCTTAAAGCATATTAAAATATTAGATATAAAATATCTCACAAGTAATTTTTTTAGTTTTCTTTCACAATATGCTGTATAAAGTACTGTAAATAATGGAAATTGTACCAGCGAAATGCATGTAAACTTAGTACTAAGTAAATACTTTCTTTTATTGATCCCCTTCACTCTTAACCCTGTAATGCAGAGTGCATCACATTTGAATTCTTTCGTATCTCTTTATCCATCACACATCATCAGTGTGATGGATAATTATCCATCACACATCATCAGTGTGATGGATAATCCTACAGGGATCGGAAAATGCCAGGTGTAGTAAAAAAATATCCAAATTAAAACTCATAATGCACATTTTTATTCAGCTTTGTTTTAAATTCTCAGAAGAATCAATAAAGACTCCAGTTTCAAAACGATTGAATATTCTGGCAAGTACTTAATGGTTCGGGCTTTACAGCGATAAATAATTTGGTTTTGTTGCGGAAACATCCACAAACTATGTATAAAAATTGCAACAATTCCTAAACAGTTAATGCAGTTTTCTGGAACCCCAGAAAGTCTGCACTTCAATCACTGTTTGAGTTCAAATCCACTGTGATGGTGTACAGAGAAAACTACAAAAACTGAGTCTTAACTCAACAAATTATGGACATAACTGTATTAATATATAAAACTATAAACAGATGAGAAGACATAAGCTTACAATTTATAAGTAAAACTCATCTAAGCAGCAAATTGGTGAAAATTAAAAAAAAAAAAAACCAACTGTACATGATTTGAATTTAGCATATCAAAATCAAAAATTTTTTATCTCTGAAGCAGACGACTTCTGATAAACTGTTTAGCACTGTTATGAACAACCAAGATCATGGTACTTCACAAAGTTGTACTTTTCTCATTAACTCTGGACACCAGCACGCTTTACTGATATTGGGGGAGGGAGGTGTTAAGGAAAGTAGTGCTGTGTGCTGATCTGCAGATTAAATGCAAATGAAAGCGTGACCACAATTTCAGTTTCTTTTCACCTGAAAACAGATAAACCGATATTTTACGACACATACGCACCCTACAGTAAAACAGACAATGCCACCTTTCAGCATGTAAAATGGAATAACATCCCAGGATCACGCAATATTGTTAGGCGGGGGTGCCACACAAAAACATGTCAGCACAAGTCATGATAAAACTGAAGAAAAGCTGATTAAATATGCAAGTGTCCACTGTCTTTGACGTCATATACCAAAAGGTTTTACTGTCATCTATTTGTCAGTTTAGTGTAATAGCATTGTTTAATAATTTGATGTTTTTATGATCTCACAAAATATAGAAGCTAAATTATGAATTAATCAGATTAGATTCTGATATTATCTGTATCTATACCTGTCACCTGCTAGACTACAAATACTAGCAACTGCCAGTGATAACGCTCAGACTCCTAGTACACAACTATTGTATCAATTTAAAAATCCTATGTCGACTTGTCCCACAGTTATCAGTCGTGTCCAAATTCATGGGCTGCATTTGTAGGCCGATTACATCACAGCGACGCGACGAAGGCTGTCCAAAGTCGTACACTCCTCCGAATGCAACCGACAAATGCGTCCTCCTTTTCCCTGAATTTAAAGGATGGGTCAGGTGTATCCTTCGTGGCCCATCATATCCCAGAATTCATTGCGCAGCCAATTCCAGTTATAAAACAATGGCGGCCACTAAGTTTTTAATATTACTCTTATTACTCTGGGTCACAAAATAAATGTTTAACATATTTTCAGGCGAGAATGTGGGTCTGTAAACTTCAAATATCTGCTCAGTTTATCAAGACATCGCATATTTGCAAAAGTGCTCTGACGTTTTCGGAGACGTCTGTTATCCACCAGCTCGATAGCTAGCCGGGGGCTCGAGGGTCACTTGAGCCGCCGAGAGCAGCAAACTCCCGGCAGATCATTTTTCAGATTATCGCGGTCTTTCGCTACTCAGGTTAAACGTAATATATATATAAGTCACTTAGATAACCTAAAAATTTTCTTGTTTGGCTTTTTTCAGTGTTTTATTTGTTCGTGAGTAAATCGGTTTGGCTGAGATTAAAGTTATTAGGTTACATAAAATAAAACTTTATTAATCCCCCGGGTGGGTTCCTCCTTGGTTTTCACACAGCTGAATAAACGTCAAACCAAAAACTGATTAAACAGAAGTGTGAGATAGTCGAGAATTTACACCAGTGTCCTGTTATATTTTAGATAGCAAGGAGCAGACGGCTGAGTTTATTAAACTCCACCGAGACAGCGGCGACACAAATCTGAAGGCTAGACCGTCCAATTTCACAGCCGTTTACTTCCGGCCTACCCAACCTTCTGACGACCTCGCCCACGTAGACCGCGAAGGGCGAGTCCTCAGGAGGATGCAGCCCATGAATTTGGACACGACCATCATGTTCAGAAGACTCTCAGAAAACTTGACCTCTGACCTGTAGGTTGAGGTCCCTGAGATCTGAACTTGTCAGAGATTTTTAGTAGCTACACCATCAATTTGAAGCTCTTGTGTCCACGCTGCCTGCCCATCCGGAAGCCCATCAACCTTTTACGGCTGAAAGGTAAAAACTGAAACTAAGTGTGGAAAAAGATTTTAGTTAACTGAAATAAAAACTGAAACTAGGCTCATGAAAAAAAGAAAAATGAACTGATGAACTGCATGAAAATGTTCATTTCTACACAGCACAGCTGTTTAGGCTTTACTGACCAGATTGTGGATGACGTTAGTTAGTGTCCAGACCAGCGGGACAGTGAAGAAAGGGATGCTGAGCAGGACGATGTGTAAGACGACAGTGAGCAACAGATAGGTAAGCCATATCCCTCTGCTGTTCATCACCCGTGTGTTGGGGTTTACCTCGCTGTGAGCGACGCCCACATTCATCTAGAAAAGGAAAGAAAATGTAAATGGAAAAAAACCAAACAAAAACCCACATGCTTCAGAAGCACTCAAATGTAAACATTTGACCCCACAGAGTTCCAGCTTCGAGACGTAAGCAAGCAGAAACTTGGACAATTTAAACAGTAGTAATTTTATAACAGTGGCTAATTTCAGTTGCTTTTTGTTTTGTTGCTGTATTGCGAATCATCTTTTTACGTTGCGTTTTATTATTTTATTTAAATTTTCATTCATTTATCTCCTTTATTATATTTTACAGAACTTTTTTCTCTTAGGTCATTTTTATATTTTTGAGCTCATCATATTGTATTTATTTTTTTCAGCTAGTCTATTTATGCTATTTTATTATAGATTTTGTTTAATGGTTTGGCTTGTGTAACACAGGAATTTCCAGATATTTGGGATACCTAATGTAAATCTTATCTTCACATCAACATGCCTATTAGCAACAAAGGTATCTGTTTATGCAACAAAAGCTTCAAAAAGCTTTACATTACAGCAGTGACTACAACCTTTGCACGCAAGCTCAGTACATTGTTTGTTCCTGAGTTTTGCTTGCTGTACCTTTCATATAGACAACAATAACGTCAAGATCTTGATCTGCTCTGCAGCTAAAAGGACGTTAAATCAGTGAATAATACTTTTAATTTATTCTGGGCCATTCCATGAAAAAAAACCAACAACAATCCCATGTGACCTGTCAGAATCAGCTGGTTTTTTTTCTTCATTTTGTACAATCACTTTAGTACATTTCGTGCAAAATGTTACTTTCATACTATCAACATTTTCCAAGTTACAGCAGCATGAAGTATGCTAAGTAGGGAGAGAGATGAAATCCTTATTTTAATTCAAATTATTTTTGTATATTTTATAACTTCTTCAATATAAGAGATAAAATTACACACCAATTAAAAAGTACAAAATGTTTACCCTCCCACTATGTCCTCTATGACCTCCAAGGGTCTGTGACTGTTTTAAATGCTTTCATAATATGCTTAGATTATTTTAGAAAGATATTTTGCTGATTTTGAGGAGGTAAGGAGTGGGTCCATATTTTTTCATGGAAATGTTTTCTGTCATGTTAGCTACTCATTTCATTCATATAAAAAGAAGCAGGGCTATCAAACTAATTTTAGTTCATCAGTGCAGGACTGTGCAAACTGTATGTGACGTAATCTTGCAAATATAGCGCTTATAATGTGGGAAAATCCCCCACACAATTAACTGAATCTAATAATATTAAGCCCAGTCAACTTCATACAGGTAACAAGTAGGGCTGTTTGATATAACGATATATATCGGATGATGATATACAAACGTCTATGTTTCATTTTACGCTATCGTTTGTTTCGTGGTATTGCAAAATAAACTGTTTACGGCAATATTTTTTCACCGTTTTGATGGTCCCTGTAGTGGCTATATTAATTTCTTAAAGTTCTCTCTTTCTCTTATATTTAATATAACCACACTACAGACGGACAAGCGCCTGTTTTTATGCCTTGTGGTTAGCAACAACGACAGTAACACCATCGCGTGTCCGCTTGTTTATGTTCCACATAAACCTTTCACAATAAAGCTCAAGATCCTGTTGAGACTTTTCAAAATAAACTGAATCACGTGAAAGAGCAGATTATTTACGGATGAGAAGTAAAAAAGAGCCGACAGGTGCTAAAAAATAAACCTTAGACTCAAACGTTAGAACAGGCTTTTCCCCGCAGCACGCTGTGTAATAAATACTCACAAAGAAAACGGCGGCCGTTACAACTTATGTCTAAAAATATATCGTTTCATGCATATGTTAAAACACTCGACTCCAGGTACATGACGCGCAGCTGGAAACACTTCACGCAAGTCGAGCTGCCCGAGATTCACAGAATTTACAGAAAATGTTACATTTTTGTGATTTATATCGTTATCGGACGATAGAATTCTTATATCGGGATATGAGATTTTGGTCATATTGCACAGCCCTAACTGTGGTCACATACAGGTAACAAGTATAAACTTTTCAATTAGAAGTTACTTATGGCATCGAAGAACAAGAACAGCCTAATAATGTGTAAAGAAGCTTATCTGCTTATCTTATTAACACTTTTTTTCTCCCTGCCTTTGAAGAGATGCTCTGTGAAATTATTTTGTTTTAGTGGACACTCATTAATTATTTCCTTTTACTGGAAGTAAGCTAACTCACTTACAGTAGCACTGGTAAAAAAAAGTTTTTCGGTCATCTCAGAGAAGCCAATATCTCAACAATGACTCAAATCCACAAGCTTCAGGTTATCGGTTATCTGTTGAAACCTCTGAAATCAGTCTTTTTCAGGTTGTATTATATCTAGAACTGGCTATAACCCACCAAAGTGTAGAAATCCCCCCTGTGGGAGGCATTTAATTGGGGGAAGTCCCTCTTTCTTGAAGTCTAAATTTCAAGCAGTGGTTTATGGCCCCTATACAGCCCAATCTGATCTGAAACAAGATAGACCACTACAAACAAATTACACATTCATCATCATCCAAATGTTCCTCTTTGTTTAAGCTGTAAAAAGTCCTGAAAATGCTCACATTATATGAACTATTCACATACAAAAACCCTTCACTTGGTTTCACTTTATTCATGTACCATTCACTTTATTAGGCACACCTTTCGAATACTGGTTGGACCCCTTTCACCTTCAGAACTGCCTTAATTCTTTGTGGCTTAATTTCAGCATGGTGCTAGAAAATATTCCTCAAAGACCTGAGTTCATACCGACGTGATGCTTCCTGCAGTTGCTGCAGATTTGTCAGGTGCATATCCATGATGTTAATCTCCATTTTTACCACATCCCAAAGCTGGTGTTTGCATTGAGATCTGGTGACTCTGGAGGCCATTTGAACTTTGTCGTGTTCAAAAAAAAACAAAAAACAAAACAGTTGGAGATTCTTTTCAGCTTTTCTGGAAGCAGCTATCAGAGGAGGGGTACATTCTCTTTTGCTTATGTCATTTAAATGATGCTCTGTTACAGCGACCCTGAGAGGTCGAATGCAACACAACATAATAAAAGATCAGCAAATAGAGAAATTCTACGCAAGCACAGAAAAAGCACTGGAATTCAATCTCGCAATTGTTCTGTCATTTTGTCTTCCCCAAAACACTTGTGTTTTACAAGTTGGATTTTTTTTGGTTTCAATTTCTGTTGTGCTTTATTCAACCTTTGTGTTTTTGTGTGCTTTTGCAGCATTTTGCTATTCACTGGTGTTTTTTAGGTTGCAGTGCATCTGACCTGTCAGAGCCACCATATCAGTTGGCACAAATTAACCGAAATGTGGCATGAAAACACCCCCACACCAAAACACCAGCAACACCTCTCTGTGTTTAATTATTCGTTATTATTAATCCCCTGCTCTCTTCCACAGCGTGTCTTTGTCTGTTTTCCTGCGTGTTGTGGATTCAGAGGTGCTTTTCTGGATGTAGTAACTTGTTTTTTAAGTTATTGTTGCCTTCCTAACAGTTCAAACTGTTCTCCACTGACCTGTAGTATCAGCCAACCTGGCTGATGTCTGGCTCAAATTCAAGTTCAGATGTGACAAATTATTAATAACCTGCTATACAATGTTTTCTGGTAGGAAAAAAACAAACCCCCAAAACTTTCCATCTTCTACAAAGCCAGCTAAATGGCTCGTTAACATGCTTCTAGCATATTCAGACTTTCAAACCTGAGCAATGTTTGAACATGAATCTCTCAAAAATTTTAAAGATAGAAGTAAAAAATGTTCACTAGCCTCTTTTACCATCAAACTGAATGTAATTACTGATTGTAATTTTTTGTACAAGAATAAGTGCTGCAAGAATTCTAATAAAACTGCTCAATCCACAATGACAGTTGAATGAAAGTAGCATTGTCTTCATTTCTGTGACCTTTTTTATGCTAAAAAGTTTTATTTTGCATTATTGCGAAATTCAACTGCATACCATTCAGAGGTTCTCACTAGTTAATTTTTGCAAAGTGATTTTTGATTCATGTAGGACTTTGCAGGACTACTTGATATTTAAATGTATTTTATCAAATCAGAGATCTTAATTCAAGGTAACAGAGGCGAGTGAGCATTTCAAACCTTTGTCTTATTTTTTATATATCCATGTTCAAACACTGCCTTAGATCTCAATCTCAAATCGGAGCTGATTTAACAAAGAAATATTACAAAAAAAGTGACGATTTGAGATGGAATAACCCTACTTTGACATTTCAGTCAAGTGTATCAATTTGCCTTTTGTTTATAATCTCGTTAACTTCCAGTTAGTTTCCAGAGTGGGCTTTCTTGTGCAACTTTCGCGTTAATCTTTTTTTTTTTTTTTTTTTTTTTTAAAACATGCTCTGCAGGGGCATTTAAAATTTAAATTAAAGAAGTTCAGAGTATATGTCACATTGCAAACACAGCACTTTGTTGGTGCAGATGTCTCAAAGTCATGCAGGCATGACAGTTTCAAATGCACACAATCCCCAAAACCTCAACTAGCATGATGAGGGTTTGGAAAAAAAGCGCTGGGGGGGGGAAAAAAAAAACACTTAATACGAATTTTGTTTTGGTGGCCAAAATACACGCTTCCTCTCAAGTAGATGCACCAAAGGCTTATCGTGCTAGATGTGGTCAACGTAAGCAGCATGATGAGGCTTTGGGAAAAAGTGCTGGGGGGGGAAAAATGACTTATTATGAATTTTGTTTCGCTGCCAAAATACACGCTTCCTCTCAAAGTAGATGCAACAAAGCACATGCACCAAAGCCTTATCATGCTAGATGTGGTCAACATAACTAGCATGTTGAGGTTATGGGAAAAATGACTCCACCCGACTGAGTTCTTCTGGTTACCAAAACACACGCTTCCTCTTTTAGCCGTCCCCAACATCAGTGGGCCAACATTCAGTCGTCTCACCGCAATTTTCAGACTCCTTAGACTCGAACAGTGTTAAATATACCACAAGAACAACACAGACAACCTTTCAGAAAATGCTCAGACTTTTCGAGTATATTATTTAACTAAATACGAGTCACGTGACGTTCGCGGGCTAGCTAACAGCCGCTACCTACAGGTTGACAAGCTAACACCAGTTTAAATGTACTTTAATTACAATTAATCGTTTCACACGATACGTAAGCACTGAGGACGTAAACCGATTCCGTCGTGCGGTGAGTAACAAATCTAGCTCGTGTGGTATTTCTAGATTTAAAGCGCTACATTTCACCGGAGAAAACTTTACCTTCCTGTGTTGTCGTAGCTCACCAGGAAATTCCTTGTTTTGTCTTCTTAACCCCGCCTTCGCTTGAGCTGGACTGGTTCCTCTGTCAAAACTCCAGCCTGTCTTTAACAACGGCAGGTAAACAGGTGAAAGGGGAAAACTGTGAGAGGTACACTAAAGATCAGCTGTCCAAGAAATTCCCGAGATGCCCCAGTAAATGTGTTGGCCACAATTTAGTGCTACTGTTAATTCCCATATAACTACCTAGATATCAGGGTGGCTGCAGGCATGCAGAAGCTTTCAGATCATCTTTCAGGAACGCACATGGACAAAAAAACAAACAAAAAACAAACAAAAAAACCCTTTATACACTTACTCGCTGGGCACTTCATTAGGTACAACTGTTCCACTGCTTCTTAACACATCAATGTAATTAAGAATCACGGCAGCAACGGCGTTATTTGAGCATGTAGAAATGGTCAAGACGACCAGAGCGCCAAAATTCAGAAAAAAGGTAAGGTAACAGACTTTGATGTGGTGCCAAACAGGCTTGTGTATTTCCAGAGCTGCTGATCTACTGGAATTATCACACACAAGCATCTCAAGGGTTTATAGAGAATGGTCTGAAAAACAGAAAGTATCCAGTGAGCAGCAGCTCTGTGGGTAAATTCCTTCTTGATGCCAGAAGTTATAGGATAGCGGTCAGGCTCCTTTAAGCTGAGAGGAAGGTAACAGTGACTCAAATAACCACTTTGTCATCTTACACAGTTTTGTGGTTTTTGAGCTTTCACATTCTGTTTGTTATTAAATATCTTCAGTTGGTTTCTTAAGTTTGCCTTCCTATAATTATTCTGAATTATTATTATGCCTTTTATTGCCTATTATCGGAGAGCATTTGTTTTCTCTTTTGTAAGTTGAGTTTGTGAATTATATACTCGTGCAGTTTGATTTGCCATCTTGTTTTTTTCCCCCATGGTAGCAGTTTGTTAGTGTTGTATTCCTTCTTGTAGTTTATCCTGCCTCCCTTGTGTTCCCTGTATATAGTTAAGATCCCTGTATCCATTTTCCTGTTTAACTTTGATAGTCATGATTTTTTTGTGCCTTGTGTTCAGTTTGACCTTCTTGTCTTGTGTAATTAGTTTTAGCCGTATCTTGTTGCTCTCCAGCATCCACTTTCCTTGATTTCCTTGTGTTTACTTTTGTCTCAGTTTCTTCTCATGTCATACTGTTTGTCAGTTTCCCTCGTGACTCTTTTTCTTTTTGTTTAGGGATCTTGTTACCTGCTGCCTGCTGGACACTGGCTTGCCAAAATTGGATGATGAAAGATTGGAAAAGGTTTTCAGATGGATTGGAGGGGTCAAAAATAGGGTAAATAACTTAAACCTATGAGCAGTTCAGGGTGGTGGTAATGTAATGGTGTGGGGGATATTTTGTTGTTACACTTTGGGCTCCTTAGTACAAGATGAGCATCATTTAAACACACTCTGAATCAGTAGTGTTGCTGACCATGTTCACCCCTTTATCACCATAGTGTACCCATCTTCTGATGGCTGCTTCCAGCAGGATTCACTGCATGGAAATTGCCTCCACAGTCACCAGAACTCAGGCCAGTAGAGCATCTTTGGAATGTGGTGAAATAAAAGGTTTTCACATCATGGATATGCGGCCAATAAATCTGCAACAACTACATTAAGCTATCCTGTCACTATGGATTAAAATCTGTAAATGTTTCCAGGAACTTTTTGAATCTCAGTCACAAAGACGGCAGCTCTGAAGGCAAAAGGGGCTCTGACTCAGTACTAGCAAGGTGTACTAATAAAGTATGTAGTGAGTTTGTATGCACTAATCTAAATATTCAGCACAATATCCTCTGCAGATTAACAATAACTCTCACACTAACAATCAACAAATGGGGTGAATTTAGGGAACATAAGATTGAAAAGCACAGTAATACTAGGTTTGGTTTTCTTGTCCGATGATTGATAGTGGAATGTTTTTGTTAAGCCACTAGAGTCACTATAATGTTCTCATCAGTGTGACATGACATGTTGTAGTGGTTAAGGATCAAAGAGGAAGTTGACTTTGAAAAGCAGAGGAAAATGACACAAGCTAGTTTTAATCAAATATATTACATAAGTGATTATAGTGAACATGATGAAACCAGTAAATTTTCTTCTTATCATCATCTCTATCTTAGGAACATGATATTAGATCATCCAAACCAAGTAATTATCACCCGTGCAATAGAAAAGTATTCAACAGACTCTATATCAGTGGGTCTTCATATGTGCCGACACCAGATCAACAACAAAAGGTTCATGAACTGGTTGAATGTTGTCAGATGAGATATTCTAACCCTCTTTTCAGGATTCATGCTAACTACAGCCATATTGGACCAACGTTACAATAAAATAATAACACTTGCTGGTGTAGTGAATAACACATTTGCTAGAAATCCCCAGGGGGTCACAAGCTAGCTTCTGGACCAAGAAAGCAGCCAAAAGTACCTTCTCTCATTTATCAAATAAACAATATACAGGCAAAATACGAGCCAAAGGACCATGTCGATGTGACCCACTGCATCTTAAAAGGAACACCAAACAACCTCTAAAACAACAACAAGAATAGAATTCAATTTCTAGTGCATATCAGAAAATCTGTAAGAAGTAGCCTTCTTTTATTATTCGTTTAATTTTATTTATTTATTTTTGAAATAATGCATCATGCCCATTGCAACTTCAGTTATTAGCATGTTGATTGGCCATTTCTCAGGTGGTTTTATAAGGTAATAATCTTTCCCCCATTCTGGGTTGGACAGGACACATATGATAACAGTGGGTCTTTCTAAAGTGAGGATGGAAGCCATGACATGACAAATACCTAGTCACACATCTATTGGTAAGAGCGTTGTTTTTACAGTAAAGAAATGAAAGTTGAGTTCAAATTCATAATGATAAAAACATGATTACATGAACTATTATGACCAAAAAACTATAAACTAAGTATGAACGGAACTGTACAAAAAAGTACTTAACCTAGTGTAAGCCAATGATAAATATCTGCTGTTCAAACCACCCAGATGTTTCCAAAAAAGTTTTTGGCTTAGGTTACACGTTCAGAATATGATATGATCATGTCCTTCTGAGACCCAGTCTATTCATTATGTCCTCTGTAGTGGACAAAAGAGTTAAACCGAAAGATTTCCTCAGTTCTCAGGAGGACATGATATGACCTTTTCACATCAAATAGATGAGGGTAATTCCATCTCAGTTCATCGTGTTTAATAAAAAAATTCCCTCCTCACAGCTTGTCAAAATATTGAAAAAAAGGGGGGGAAAAGTACATTTAATATGAATTGTAAAACAAAATAAACAAAAAGAAATAGGAAAAAAATGGAAGGTTTCCTGGCTTTATTAATGTGGAATCTTGGGAATGTAGCTAAAGTTACTGCAGCATGATTGATGGAAGTCCCTAAGATATTTGGATGTTTGGTCTTTGAAGGTAGATTTGGATGCCTGTAGAAATCATAATTTAGTATGTGTGGGAATAATATTTAATAGACAATTCATGTATGGCAGCCAAAGATTATAACAAATTATATCATTTCTAAAATTCACAGATTTTAAGATAAAAGACCTAAATTATAACCAATGATTTTTGTTTACTAGGCAAGAAGGCTAGCTCTGATACTAAGGCTTCAAATATTAATTCTAACAATATGTAAAGTATTTCCAATATATAATTTTTAATCAGTAATATTTTCATCAACAGTGCTCGGTAATTCAGTTTATTTATTTTTTAAGGGAAACTATAGTCGGTACACAAACAACTTTTTTCCCTTTCAAGAAATCATCGACTGAATGCAATCGTCAGGTGTCATCAAAATTCACTTGACTTCCTTCAAATAAGTCATCCTCTTTAATACATTTATATATTTTTGTTTTGTGTTGTAATAGCAGGACGTTAAAATCTGTCCAAATCACCCTTAACCTGGATCCGGTCTTTTATCAGTTCCCAGAGTCAGAACCAGACACGGAGAAGCTGCATTCAGCTTTTATGCTCCTTATATCTGGAACAAACTCCCAGAAAGCCTCAGATCAGCTGAAACACTCAGTTTATTTAAATCCAGGTTGAAGACTCACCTATTCTCAGCTGCATTTGAATAAAGCACCAAATCCACACTTTTAAGCTTAAATTTCAAAACTTACACTAACTACTGATCTTACCTATTTCTGATTTTATCTGTTTTGATTTTATATACTGTTTTGTTTGTTTGTTAAGCTTAAATTTCAAACTTACATTAACTACTGATTTTATCTACTGTTCTGATTCTATCTGTTTTGATTTTATATACTGTTTTGTTTGTTTGTTTGTTAAGTGGGTTTAGAGCTCTGGGTAGCTCCCCAACTGGGTCTAGACTGGGTCTAGAGAGTATTTTAAATTCAGGGAATTTAAAATAGAAAGTAGCTCGTCCACAGAAGGACTGGTAGCTCCCCTTACGATAAGGGTTCAGATTGCGCGAACAGGTGTGAAATGTGTGTGTTTAGTTAGTTTGTTTGTTTGCTTGTTTTAATCAATTTTAAATCATGCTTTTTATTTGTTTTTGTTTCTAATGTCTCTGTAAAGCACTTTGAATCAGCTTGTTGTTGAATTGTGCTATACAAATAAATTTGCCTTGCCTTGCCTTAATTAACCCCAAATTCTTATTTATTGTTTTACATAAATATTTACTTTTAGTGCTGTTTAGGAACGCAGTGAAACTGAATTTTAAATATTCATAGCTGACAGTGTTTTATGCAGTAAAACTAAACCACTCTGCCAGCAGATGAAATATTAGTCTAGTGTAAAAGTATTATGAAGCTAGTATTGGAAATTACTTTAAAACTATGACTAGGTAACCTTTGTATTCCTCTTTTCTACTATAGAGATGAATAATATAATCATGTTTTCTACAAACGGGTCTTGCAGCTCAGTATGTTTTCCATTTGTAACTCTGAGCTATATCTTTGTCTATTTTTTTGTACAAAGCCACCAGTGAACTACAGAATTATACTGTTAGCTTCTATGGTATCGTGGGCATTGATTAATTTTGCCATGAAATTAAAAATAATACATAAATGGAGTGAACTGACATTCATAGTCTTTTCTAGACTTTCTGACTACCCAGAATGCTTTATACTGTAGTATGAAGTGGCCACATTTAACCATGTAGTCATACATTCATTTGATTATACCGTACTTTGTTCTACACATTATGCACTTTATTTACCTCACATCCAGTTAGCCTCACATGAATGGACTGTGTAGGAAGACTGGACTACCTGAAAGGAACCTTGTGAATTCACAGGAAGGTCCCAGCTACTTTGATGTTCTTAGTTCACAGACTTATTGTTTTTTAATCCTTGAAAACAGGATGTCTTCACTTGGAGGATCTGAATTTATTCTGTGAAGAGCAATTGCTCAGTTGAGTCATGCAAATGGCCTGTTTTGATTCTCTGTTCCTTCTGAGCAGATACTTCAGTTTCAGTCCGGCTGTGAATGCACAGCACTCACTTGAGAAAGGAAGTGGTATTTTTTCCCTAAGACCATCAAGTTTATGCTGATAAATCGAGAGTTAAACTCGATATCTATTTCACTTTGACATCTTGTTAAGTTGCATTTGTTTTCTTAGTATCAAGTTTGTGAATTTGTTTAACAGTCACAGGTGTCGAACTCCAGGCCTCAGTGGCCGGTGTCCTGCAGGTTTTAGATGTGTCTTTGATCCAACACAGCTGATTTAAATGGCTAAATTACCTCCTAAAAATGTCTTGTAGTTCTCCAGAGACCTGGTAATAAACTAATCATTTGATTCACGTGTATTGACCCAGGGTGTTATCTAAAACCTGCAGGACACCGTCCCTCGAGGCCTGGAGTTTGACACCCCTTGTTCTTCTTTATACTGCAACTCTGTAATGAGTCTCTATGTGCAACGTTACTGGCCAACTCCCTTTCCAAACAGTGTGTATTCTCTCTTTGATAAGAGACTCCTTAGCTTAAAAATAAAGAAATGGCTTTTTGCTAAATGGAGAGCAAGGGGAAGCAGTCATCACTAACCTGCATTTTTGGTTTGAGCAGTCAAAAGGGCAAATGCTTTGACTCTTATAGCATTTATGTTATATTATAAATATAGTGAGAAAGAGAAATATGCTCATCAGCTGAACCCAGACAACACTGATTGTACAACTGATGATTGATTGTAAGACTGTCTGCAGTGACGGTCTTACAATCATCAGTTGATTCACCATGAGCTTGATTCACAGGCGCAAGCAGTCATAATCATCTTGACACATAAAAGGATAATTATTATTAGTATTATTATTAGTATTATTTTTACACAACACAGCTGCAAAAAAAGCTCTGGAAGTAAGCCAGTCACCTGACCATCCTTTTCTCTATTTAATCATTTATTTTTGTTTTTACATAAACATCAGTTTCAGGTCTCTAATAGATGCATATTTTTTATTTCATTTCCTTTAGTCAAGCTTTGTGATTCAATGCATGCCCCTTCCACAGTAAGCAAACAGTTGGGTGAGTCGATCAGTTGGAGCGTATTTTTTGTGCCAGAGCCCCGTGACTTATTAATCCCACCAAGCTTCAAAAAACATAATTTTGCATAATGAGTACTTCTGATGATTCCAGTTGATATAGCCTATTAAGATTTTATTTATTGAATGCAGAACTCATAAAATGGGCTTATATTATGATTTATTAATCTCTTTTACTTTGTGAAAACTGAGTTAGCCATTGGGTAAACTCCAGTGCAGTCCTATTATAAAGCTGAAGTAAAGTAAACAGAGAATCTCTTTGTAGCTGCTGTTGATGCATTGTGATTTCAGAATGCTCAGAGCAGTAAAGTGTTTAAGTATAAGTGTGGCAATTCATTCTTAATTTAACAAGCTTGATTTTATGGAAATGGGAATACCTCTTAGGAGGGAAATAAGTAAGCCTATGCCAGTGTGAACAAAGTCAGAAGTACTGTTTGCTATTCTGTCACACTGAGGAGACTCCTCTTCAGTAGCACGAGAGCTGTGTAAAAAAGGAGAAAAAGAAAGTGATGTCGTTACTGAACTGGCTGAATGTCTTGGATATTCTGAAAAACTTAAGCTTGCTGCGTCAGACATTTTTCTTTAGGGAAATTTAATATTTACCTCTGAGTCTTTTATTTGCCCTTATTAAACAATAGTTGAATTGTCCACACAGAATTTGTCTGATCATCTGCAGCAGTTGATGGGTTATAATCACTTAGTACTTAACAATGAGCTGTAAACTCAAGTGTGGAAATTCAACCTTGATTTGATGAGTCTGATGGTGCAGTAAGGGAAGCGTCTTGGAGAGCGGGAATGAGTAGAATGATTGAAGAGAAATAAAGCAGAAGTGCTGTTACCTGTTATGTCACTCTGATGTGGTTGCTTCCCAGCATTGTGTGAAAACAATTAAAAAGCACAAATCATGTTATTCCTAATGACCACTGACTGAATGTTCAGGGTGTTCTGACAAACTTTTTTGAGTGGAAAATGTATATTTATCAGTATATTTTAGGGGATGATGTAAATGAGAAGTCATAGAGGGGCTCAGAATAAGAGAATTTCTATCCAAAAGCAAGCAGCTCTAAGGAACCTCTTCTTTGGTCTAGACTGAAATTTTGTAAAGACATTTATTGTCCTCAAAGAAATATGGATCAAATAACTAACAGCGGCGCTGGCTTGAATACTGAAGCCAGAGCTAAGGTGACCAGATGTCCTTCTCTAAGTGTCCCATATTTGGATGACCATGCACTTTTCTAAAGTCTGGCTTCCACCCAATGGTTGTGAAGGGAAGGATTTTTATTGCAGTAAAATGAAGGTTAGCCTCTCTAATGCTATGCCCATCGGTGAAAATTACAAGTCAACAGAAAGTCACAAACTTGGCAGATTTTGTTGAATATGATGGAAAGCACTGAAAGGAAAATGAAGCACCAAGAAATATACTGAGAAATGGAGGTTTTGTCATTTTCTGCTAGAATTATTTTTCAGTTTCACACAGAGGGGGGAAATGTTTGTTTCATAATTGGCCAAATTGTCAGATATGGCTCCATACCTCCTCCAAGGTATGTCAGTCTGTGCATGCATCTTTACTGAATCCCAGTGACTTTTATCATTTGAGACCACAAAAAAACCCTCAGTTTTCTTTTATTCTTATTGTATTAACATAGTAAAAAAGAGTAGGAAAGGTCAACACAGTCAAATATAATATGTATCTGACTACCTCCCAGCACTGTTAATGTGTCTGAGTTTGTCCAAGTCAAACACCATATTTAGGACAGGCAGAACCCCCCCCCCCCCCCAAGAAACAAACAAACAAAAACAAACTACTACTACTTATATTTACAGGTGGCCACATCATGGTCTCTGCTGCAATGTGTGGCCAAACTGTTCACATATATGCTAACAATTACCACTTGGAGATTTTCTGTTTTGGCTGCAGTGTTTATCTCCTTCTGACTCACTACATCACTGCACTCAAACCACTTCCCCCTTCCAACTCAGACTTGGCTTTCCCTTGCCAAGTCTGAGTTGGCCATCCCTAGTCATTTTCCCTTACTCTTCGCAAAAATCATTTTGACCTATGCTGTGTCTCTCACTTGGTATCTACACCTGAGTTCACCTGGTTATTGTCCCTCTAACAGTAAAAGGGGGGGGGGGGGGGGTAGTGCTGGAGGATCCTGAGGATATTGTTTCCCGGTAGCATGTGCATGTTGTTAAATAAATAAATAAATAAAAAGAGAAGTGATGTCACTGCTATTGACCACACGATTACCGTACACTATGTTCTGATGAATTTAAGCGTCACACTTTTTTCACACAATTAAACAAGAAGCACTCTGAGAGCACAAATATCCGCCAACACAGGTCCCTTTCTGGGCAGTATTTACTTTTATAGTAGTAAATGAATTATTGTATTATGGACATGTTCATTTTGTTTTCTTTGTTCTTTTTACATATACTTTAAGGAGTTTGTAGTGCAGTAAAAAGAAGCACACAGTAGAAGCTTTTGTTATTTGCTCTGTTGAAACCTATTTTAATATACCTGACATAATTTTGAGTATATTTATTTGTTATTTTTGTGGATATAGTAAATGTGTAGCATTAATTTTAATGTTTAGTAAAATTTGCTTACATTTTTAGTAAATATCAGGTGAATAAAGTTTTTGATCACAAATTCATTTTGTTTTTTTAATATATCTGTATATATTGGCAAAAAAGTCTTACAATATATTTTGTTTTCAAATCTTTGACAAATAAATAAATTAAGCTGACCTTGAAATTCTCAGTGAATGTAAGCCAAATTTGAATGGATTGTTGAAACCCCACTCTCCAAAAGTTGATTCATGTGGACGTAACGTTTTCAGTGGCAGAAATGTTTCGTCACTCATCCAAGTGACTTCTTCAGTCTCAGCTGACTGCAGGTTTCCCCAAATCTTAAAAACAGTACATTCGCATAGTGACTGAAACCAGCCCACTGAAGGAACAATGGGCTGGGTGGTCAGTTCCTTCATCATGATTATGCAAATTCTCATGACCACTGATCAACAACCACTGACCAAACCACATTTTCTATAGTGCCATTATCAATCATATTATTAAATGGCAATGGGTGGCTGCATGTGGTAATGAGGATTTCTATGTGTCTGATCTCTTAGATGACATGTTTGCCTCATTTGACCAAGGTGAATTTCTCCCAAGGGAGACAATAAAGGCTAATCTAAGAATCCTCTGATTGACCAATCGACATAATCATAAACCAGGGGTCCCCAATCCTAGTCCGCGAGGGCCGGTGTCCCTGCAGGTTTTAGATCTCACCCTGGGTCAACACACCTGAATCACATGATTAGTTCATTACCAGGCCTCTGAAGAACTTCAAGACATGTTGAGAAGGTAATTTATCCATTTAAATCAGCTGTGATGGATCAAGGACACATCTAAAACCTGCAGGGACACCGGCCCTCGTGGACTGGGATTGGGGACCCCTGTCATAAACGACGAGCGTTTCAGAATCAGGGACACTGAACAGCTTAAGTGTTTGCAACATAATAGAGCACACTCACAGTATGGACAAAAAAAGAAAAAAAGTGGATCATGAGCTGCTGTTTTGACAGCTGCTGTTTGAGTTTAAATAAATAAAAAAAGACTGTACAATATGTTCCAGTATGGTCAAACATCTTTACACAGCCATCTAGTTTTTTTGTTTTGTTTTTGTTTTGTTTTTCAGCAGTAATTCTATTGATTAACTTGAGCTGTCCTTTCCAAAGGTGGGAAGGAATAACTGAAAATCTTCAGTTTCTGCAAAATAACAGACTCAAACAGTTGCTGTTTTGATACTGGTGCGCAAAAGCAAAAAACAAAAACAAAACAAAACATTTTGAGTCACATTGGCAGCTCTTCAATCCAGACTGAAATTTTTAACATTTACATTTTAGATTTTTATCATAAAGCAATGGACTTAGGGGGAGAGAAGACAGGAGTTAATAATATGCATGATGAATGAGGGGAAAAGGAAAGAAATGCTCAGTGCATCACTGGAAGTTCCCCAGTCTGTAAGCTTTATCAAAAGGAAAAGCTTGCATTATTGTATATAAATCATGTGATTACATCTGATTGCCATGAGTATATTGTGTCGTATTTGGTGATCTTTTCATTTTGCAATCTAATTGGTTCAAGATTTTTTTAAAGGAAATAATTTTGACCTAATCCCTTCAATACACCGCCCAGGATTTTTTTAAATTATCATAACCGTAATTACAAAATCTCTCGAGTGACTAATCGTAACATTTCTGAACTTCCTGATTGCATCACAAATCCTCTGCAGAGTAAACGTCACGTCTCATACAATAAACCATGCAGGTGATTTAAAAAAAAAAAAAAAAAAAAAAAAAACTGATCCTACCCACAGACATCAAAAGCATCCATTGCTGATTAGTGTAGCACCTTAAATGCTGTATGTGGGTTCACATCTGTTATTTTTCTTTGTGTGTTATATTTGACGTGATTACTTATTGAACATTTTTCAGTTTTTGCAAATGTGCTCAATAGGTAAATAATTTCCTCATGTGCTCCGAGAGCCAGGAAAATAAGTTGTGCTCTCCAGCAGTGGATGGAAACTGTAGAGTATGGAGTTTCGAACTCACAAAGAGTGCAGGTGGGTGGGACACGAGGGAGGCGGAATAATTTCAGGATATCAAACCACTCACAGTAGGAGAGACTTCCTTGTTGAGCAGCCTATAGTGCCTTTACGCTCATTAATACTTCCTCTTCCCCTTAAAAACGTGTCACATTCTCTCTCTTTTCCCCTTTCTTTGAATTACCGCTGTACATGCGTTGCATCATCTGAATGCAAACAAACAGGTCTGAGCAGAGGCGTTGACTGGGAGGAAATATGCAGGAAGTAGTGCAGCAGGAATGTTTTAGGAAAGCACAGCTTCCTTTTAGCACCATAACATTATTATTCAAAATTATTCGATGAGAAGAGGGATACCTCAGCGCAGGTAACTTCATAAATTTCCTGAATGAGTAAGCATTTATTGTGATCGTTTGGGCAAAAAGAACAATCGCCATAGGATAAATAATATATATCTAAATAAATTTAAGGGTCAAAACACGTTATCATGCGTAGCAGTTTTTATTATAATAAATATTGTATACAGTTTGAATGAAAAATACAGTGGTGAATACATTAAGTATTCATTGATTATTATGAATAAAAACAATAAATACAATAAATAAAAACTTTAATAAATATATCAAACCTTTCGGAAAGATCATTAAAATCGATAAATTATTAACTACAGAAAACTGCACTACAAACTGCGATCACTGTGATCAATTTAAAAGATGCTCAATACATTGAGTATTTAAAATACTGTGAGGTTCTACATGCATTTCTGAGTTGTCCCGTCTGTGTGGTGAGCCGGATCTCCAACTGAAAGGACGCGAGCGGTGAAGATGGAGAAGGAGAAGAGTCTGTCCAGAATGTAGCGACACAGATACGGCTTCTCCCACTCCGGAATTGTTACTTCTCCGACGGCTAGATCCTGCAGAATCAGACCGATCAGCAAGCATGCTGTATCAGTGCTGTTGTCAAAAGCAAATACTTTGATGACCAAACTTACCACTGCTCCCCATTCTCCCTTCGAATCAGCGCACTTCGTCACGTCAGTGTGCAGCTTATTTATCACTGGCACCACCTGGCTGGCAAACTCTGAGCACCTTTCAAATTCAGAAATCCTCCTCACCAGACTTCTGTAACGGTCAAGGACTTTGATGATCTTCCCAAAGCATGGCTAAGGACGAAGAATAGACAAAAAGGATTAGAAATCGCACCTAATCAGATAACATATCGTATTTTGAAGTCACAGATTTATGTCAATATCAGTTCAATTAAATTCATGTCACAGTTTATAATTCTTATAGGTGATATTACCAGAGATTCCTGTTTGAGGGTCCCAGGATCACACATGTCTTTTGAGTTCATCCACACAAGTAAGGTGCTAAATTGTATCTCTTCCCTCGTAACTAATCCCTTTCGTGCCTGCAGAACATTTGGAAACAGTCGGTATGAGCACATCGTGGTACAATGTAATGTATCTCCTGTGAGAAAACCTTTCATACTTTAAAACTAGACTTTTTAAATGTGTTTATTGCTTTGGCATCGTCTAAGCATGCGTTTGAGTGAGCAAAACATATTCCAAATGCGCAGTAAAAAGTTTGTTTTCCCCTCCACTAGTGGTTAAAAAGGAGAAATTAAGAAATAGCTTGGGAAAAAAAATTGAACAACTCACCTCCAGAGATACATTTCTAGCAATTTTATTAAGTTCCAGCGAACTGGTCTGTACGTCAACGCAGGATTCTTGATGCCCGGCTGGAGCAGCAGACGCGGTGGAAAAAAACATTAAAGAGAGAACAGCAAAAGTAAAAGAGTGCGCCATGGTTAGTTATTTGCCTCCTGCTGTGAGATCCTTTCTGTGAGAGAGGTGCTGGGACCTTAAATATCGTCTGTTAAAAAGAACTCGCCCCGTCTGAGTGTGATTTGAGAATGAGAGCGCGAGGGATGCTTTTAACTTGTGACTCAATGCAGGGTTTCCCAAGGGCTTCCCTCTCAGGTGTGAGCCAATTAACTACGCAACAGGAAGACAGGAAACGCATTAGGTAATTCAGGTCGAATTCATTGGAAGAATGCGAAACTCCGATCATAACAATGATATTCGTCGGCTTGCAAAATCCACGTCTTTCCCTTTTTTAATTATTGAGTTGCTCTAATTACACATCATATGAAATTAGTCAGCGCCACCACAGTTTCATGCTTTACTGTTTGTGATAAGGCTACAAGCGAAAAAGGCCAACTCGCTTAAACATTTTCTAATCAAAGTTTCACATCGGGGCACAGTCATGCTGTTACCCTCAAAGGGAAAACTGCATTCACCGGTCACTTAACTGGGGACGCCTCACTCGTACCAGCCTTGTGCCTGCTGAAAGTGATTTGCGATTTTGTTGTTTCTAATATCTTTGCTCATGTTAATAAATGCCATGTATATATGTTAAATATATATGTTATATATAAAATAAAGAAGTTACCTGTTTTGCAAGTTTAGCTATTTGTGACTGCGTTGTTGTACAATACCTACTTTTTAGGTTTATGATCAACCAAGCCTTTTTGGGCACATAAAATATCTTTATATGAATTCCATATTGCCGCCCTCTTGGCAGGATCTCTCTTGAAAGAAGTATTTTAACATCAATTTCACTTTTTACCAGATAAATAAAAACAATATGTAAAACTAACTGGCTGGTGATAGGAATGTTCTTTTTGATTAAAAATGGCTTGATATCATTCATGAGAGATGTGTTTGGCATTTGTTTGACAGGTTATAGGACAACAACGTCATTTTTATTTTTATTTGCAGACTGTCACTCTTTGGCACAAGACCTGGTTGAGCCCTCCGTTGTGTGCCTTAAGCACAGTCTTAATTCTTCGTGTCAAACCTCAAGATGAAGGTGACATTTATCAGAGATTGTGGTTCATATCGGCATGATAGCATCAAATAGTTGTTGCGGCTGCTTAACCACGATGTGATTCTCCATCATCCCGAATCTCGACTTAGATCTGGTGGCTGTGGAGGCCATTTGAGTACAGTGAACTCACTGTCATGTTTCAGATAAGGCTGCTGCCATCAGCTATCAGAAGATGGGTACACGGTTAGCAAAAATACTCGGGTCGGCAGGCTGTGGGCTTTAAACCATGACGCTAAAGAGCCCAAGATGTCCCGCGCCGTATACAATACAATGAAAGAAAGACAAAAGAAAAAATCCAGGTTAGCAACAATGTTATTCAGTCTGACAATGTTCATGTCTTCCCCTTTATGGGTCGCTTTAATCGTGTAATATCAAATCATTCACAATGACCACATTTTTCACTTATTATGTGCGAAAGATTACAAGGAAAAAGACACCAACTAAAGTCTTTCTAATCAAAGTTTCACATCTGGCGAGGAAGTGAGAGTAACCTTTGTATTTCAGAGCGATAACGAGGTGAGTTCTTATTGGGCAAACTTTCCGTTTGTGTCCATGATCTGCCCCTCTTCACTACCAGAGAAAAACCAAATAGTCTGTTTTTTTTCTGAGAAAGAAAAAGTTCAGGGAAGACATAAGATATACACTTCCTTTATCTTTCCCATTTCTGTTCAACGTTATTGCGAAAACACACAAACACTAATGATTTGGTCCTGCTATTACATTTACTGACCATCTATGTGTTTATTTGTCAATTAAAAAGCTTTGGTTAGAGACTTTATTTCAGATTAGCAGAAAAATGCATTAAGTTCCTACCTCTGTCAAATAGCTCATCCTCAGCTGATAGGATAAACACATATATGGCGTTTTTGTCCAATCAAGAAAGATTAACACGACAGAGGATCCGAAAATTGCGGGTCAACCATCTCTTTCACACACTCTCTGTTGCTTTGATGTTCTCGCTGCTATGGGAGATTTCCCCCTGAACAACGTCAACATACGCTGCTATGTAAACCCCTGGATCACGCACAGTCCCACTTCTGTGTGTCCTAGTTGTTGCTGGGATTAATCACTTCTAACTTGTGGCTGCGCAGTTAAACCACGCGATGCTATAGGCACTCACTGTGACACGACCAGGGGGAGAATATAAACTGAAACCAAGCTGATTAAACTTATGATATAGGGGAAATAAACAAGAGTGTGTTGGTGTAATCAAGGCGACCGTTATTATTATTATTATTATTATTATTATTATTATTACTTTTAACTGTAGGGGGAGGGAGAGGACATGCCAGAAAAGGTTTGAGAACCACTCAAAAATACGGCAAAGACATGACCAATAAAAGCATAAACGTTATAGCTCCTCACTTTAGGCTTGTGAGAAAACCATATTATGCACATAATTCTTATCACACTTTGTCCAGGAATAAAAGTCCAGAAAAAGCTCCTGCTCAGGTCGTTTATAGTCGGTTTGTGCTGTTATCAAATGGTGCAGTCCTCTTTGTTATTTTCAGTAGCAGCGAACAATTACTTTTATTATCCACACTAAATATTTCGTTTAGAAATAATTTGTATGGCAATAATTATTTATTAGAAAATATTGGAACACATCCGGTAGGTGCAGGTGTTTTACCAAGGCAGTAATCCAAGATTCAAAGATATTTAGTTTAATATGATTTTTTTTAAACAAAGAAAGAAAGAAAATCGGAGGGAGTTCTTGCATTTCACAGAGTTTGCAAGTGATGGATCATAAACTCGTACTTCCACAGTTTATCGACACATGCAGGTGAAACACCACGGATACCTTTCTGTAAAAAAGAAGAGCCATCATGGTTCCATCATAACAGTTTATATTAACTGCCACATTTGATTATTTCTGCGCCATTCATTTTAATATCTTCACTTTAATTTGATACAAATGCATATTTATTTAAATATATAATTTCTTTTAACACTCCACGTTGATTTCTGATCGACTTCACTATTCACTTTCTGTGATGGCAAGCTCCACAACTCACCACTAGTTGCTTCACTTTAGTTTACTCTGCAGTCAATACTTTAAATATATTTAACTTATTGTCCAATATATTTTTTCTTTATTAAATGTATTTTTCTCCATCACACCTTCCAAGGTTTATATGGACTGCGCACATATCAACACTGCAGGGCCAAAGTTCTGTTTTATGGTATAGTACAGCAGCTTTCTTTGGCTGAGTTACCTGGGGGTTCTGTTTCTCCTTTCCAGTTGGCAAAAGGTTTGGCAAAAGGTTTGGCAAAGGGCTGGGGGATCTGAAATACCGCTGACAGCCTCATTGGACTAAACCACATGCTTCATTGCCTCGGGGGTGTTTGGAGTTTGTTTAATTGTTTTGTGTTAATTGGTTATATGGCAACCACTTTGTTTTCCCCTTGTCTTTCATATAATTTAGCTAAGCCAGGAAGTTCCCTTGCGTCATTTCAGGTGACCAGTTTTTCTTATTCTTTGTTTGAGATTTTGTTAGTGGTTATTTTGAGTTTAGTTTATTGAGTTGTCCTCTTTTATTGGTCTGCCTATTTAAGGTTTTGGCTTTGTCAATTATTTTTCATATTTTTGGATAGATAAAATCCAATTTTTGAATTAAACACATGTGTCCTATGCCTTGGTCCCTGACAAGCAGTATAAGAAATAAGCGTAAGAAATAAGAACTTTTGAAGCACAAGTAGTTCTTTAATCACCTCAATTACCCTACAAAGAGACAAGATTTATTTATTTATTTTAAATAAATGATTGCTTTTCCGTGGACACGAATTATCACTTTCCCCCTACGTCTTTAGTGTCACTGAACACGCTTTGTGGGTTGCGTCACCATGATAACATGATGATTCCCAAGTTTAAAACAAAGATTTAAAACTTGGGAATTTGTTGAATTTTAATATTCTCTAAGCCCAAGGTAGCATAGTTTTTAATTCCTAAATTTAAACAAGCGACATCTTTTTAATTCATTGCGTAGTCGAATTGATACAAGCCATGTGTGAACATCTGTGTATGAGTCTAAATCCACCGCCTCCAACCTCATCATATGGAATTTTTGACATCATTTGGAAAATATTATTTTTATGTCGATGGACACAGATAAGAGTGGATTGATGAAAAGTACCTCATCTTGGGGGAAAAGGTCGTGATTATTTCCCGAAGTGCGCTGAACGGCTGGCCATCAGTGAAGTGCTAAAGAATTATTTTAAACTAATCTTTACATTGAAGAAAATCGTGTTATAAACTCTGCTTTTTATGTTAGAAACAGCCCATGTTTAATAGCAAGGTTACATATATTTCACTGAATATAATTTACACATTTATCCCAGCTGTAGATAAAGAAATACCATATTTTGAATTATTATTAGCTGTTTTTAATATTGCAAATTTGATTTGACATAGCAAACGATAATTGAAACTATCAGGATGAGTAATCACTGGCAAATCCCAACGAAAAACAACCAAAACATGATGTTAACACTTTCATTGACTTCAATATGTTCATATTTCCAGAAATGCCTCATGCAATACAGCTACTGGCTTTGACTGGCTTTGTTTGTTAATGTTTGTTCATGACCTTATGATATAAAATTAGCCTGAATTGTCATTACACCCATGATGGCATGGAAATTTGAGTATAGAGAAAAAAAACCTTTTAATTGTCACCTTTCTGATGATGAAATAAACAATGCGTAATTTTAAAATTTCCCTTGAACTCTGGCATACCTTAATCTGATGGAGCGTTTTCGCAGTTACCATAGTGACCATAGTAACCCAACATTCACAGCTATGAGAAATTTAGAATCAATCAGTTAGTCTAACCCCGCTAATTGGATGTCTTATCACCGTGGGAAGAAGCCGGAGTACCCTCAAAGAAAACACGCAAACTCTATATAAAAGGAACCCGACCTGAGTCGAACTCAGGAACTCACAAACACACACGGGAGTTCACGGTGCATTCACGTATCATGCGGCGCTAGGGTTAGAGAGCTAGCCATACAAAGAGAATAATTGATGTTAGTATTAGATTAATATATATATTTTTAGCGCTGTCAAGTTAGCTGTCAAGATAACTGAGATGTTTGAAAACAACTCCAAAAGGACCTATAAATCTCATGTGCTTGTGTTTTTGTCAGTGAAAAACATAAACTATGAACTATGATTAATAAGATAATTTACTAGTGTTTTACTGAATGACTAGCTAAATCAACTTAAAGACTTAATGAATAGGCCTACTGTACTCTTAAAATGAAATGTGCGTCTGGCATAACAACGGAAGCCTACGCTCCAGCGCGGTTCCTAAACGCACCAGAGGTGCCCCGGAAACGTTTTCCAGTATCCGTGTGTTTGTTGTTGTGAATGAAGTGTGAGCATGGACACCTTTGCAGTTCAGGCTTAGGTAGGTGATGACCTTAAATCGGTATATTTTTAAGTTTAAGAAATGGGTGGGCCTGTTTAGTATTACAGGTATCGTACAGTTTAGCATGAACAATTCAGGTTAGCCACAACGCTGCTAACATTAGCTAATTTAGATACAGGACACAAACAGCGTTCAAACACGGCTGAATTAGACAATACTCTTGTGTGTGAGATATTTTATTTTACTTTTTAGATTATCTACCCTATTTATGTTTTAGAAATGGATACCAGAGAATCGTCTTTCGGGTCTTTCCCCCTGTTAGCTTACAAACGCGAACTCTAAAGCTACGTCAAAGCTAGCATCAAAGCTGCAGGATGTTTTTGCAGATTCTCAGTAATCCAGGTCATTGTAGTAGCGCCTGCTTTTAGGACTACTGGACTTCTTCTTAGGTTTTTTAAGATGTTTCACCTCTCATCCGAATTCCTTCTCCAACTCTAAAAGTATGATGGGATATTAAGTCAGTGTTAAGTCAAAGAAACAACCTCAGATTTTAACCAAAAAGAAATAAAACAAGACTACCGTCTTGGAAAAGGAAAAACTCGAAAGAACCTTCTCCAAGCCTAACATCCTAACATTAGAGCACTTCAGACCCAGCAACAAAAATACAAAGACAAACTGGTTCCAATCCAACACCTTAACATGACCCCGGTGTCACTATTAACATGCGTTGGCGTTTCTCTTTAGGTTGATTTAACTGAATCCATGATGAACTTTGACGGTCTTGACCCTGGGATGGGTGAATACTCAGCCAGCCTTCATGGAACTCTAGATGCAGGCCTGGAACCCTCCATGGACCCACACCTAAACCCAAAACTACTCCAGGGTGTGGAGCTATACCCAGAGGGACAGGCTGTGACCGTCCCGGAGCCTGTACACCTGATGGAGGGGATCTTTTCTGAGCTGCACAGTGTAGTTTCAGAAGTTGGCATCCCTGTCACTGCAACACATTTTGACCTGCAGGAGGAAATGCTCTGGATGGGAAACCACAGAGTGAGAACCAGAATTATATTGGAGGACAGATCGTTTCGTCAGCCGTTACACTTTGTAATATTCCTTTTTTGTGTTCTTTTAAGGGTCATGTAACATCATTCTTTGGACCAACAATGGCACGCTACTCTTCTTTCCAAGTCCACGCAACCGATGACATCCGACA
Source organism: Copadichromis virginalis (assembly GCF_057382275.1). Lineage (NCBI taxonomy): Eukaryota > Metazoa > Chordata > Actinopteri > Cichliformes > Cichlidae > Copadichromis > Copadichromis virginalis. The sequence continues at coordinate 30,372,528 of NC_140637.1, forward strand.
TATTCAGAGTTTGGAAACAGGCGTGCTGGTCCTCTCTAAATGCAACCTGAGATGTTACACTCGTGGAGGTCTCGTCATGTTTGATTATCCGTAAGAGTTTACTTTTACATTGATTGTTGATATGTTGCACAATATTGGTGAGAAATTAGAGAAAATACAACATTAAGTGTCCTGGTGAAGTTTTCTGCAAAAATACAGAAGAAACACTGTCAGTAGATATTATTGTGAATCCTACCTATCTTAAATAGGGGTGTGTTTTTCCTCTATGTTTTTGTGCTCATAGTGATTGTATATGACATGGAGATATGAAAATATTTTTACGGTTATGGAATTAATGGCCATTTTTGGTGCTTTGCAGGATGGAGGAAGGAGCTGATATGCACAGCCTCCTCATGACTGATAACAACACGCTGCTCATGGGTGGATTGCAAAACTATGTGGCTGAAGTTGACTTGAATACAGTCCAAGAAACTCAAAAAGTAAGACATCAGGCTTGCATTTATCAAGCCTGATATAAGCATAGACCACTGGCACAACATAGCACTTCACAGCGAGTGTCTGACTGTCTGCTGTTTTGGTTGTACTTCCAGTTCACAGTGGAGGTACCTGGAGTGGCAATAATGCGTCAGACCAATCGTTTCTTCTTCTGTGGACACACTTCTGGCAAAGTAAGTCTCATATGATTATATCAGTTTTGAAAAAATATATTTGTTTGTTTTACATGACTCTCACATTTACCCTCCGTTCAAAACAGGTGACCCTTCGTGACTTGCGTACCTTTAAGATGGAGCATGAGTTTGACGCATTTTCTGGCAGCTTGTCAGACTTTGATGTTCACGGAAACCTTCTGGCTGCATGTGGATTCTCCAGCCGAGGCCTGAATGGGTTGGCATGTGACCGTTTCCTCATGGTGTATGACCTCCGCATGATGCGTGCTGTAACCCCCCTTCAGGTGCATGTGGATCCCCTCTTCTTGCGCTTCATTCCTACCTACACGTCACGGCTTGCAATCCTCTCACAGACAGGTATGAACTAAAGAGTCTAGTCAATTTTAGAGTTCTTTAGTCTGATTGCTTGTTAGTTTCCTTGGTTTGTTTGGTCAACATAAGTGAAATACCAAGAAATACCAAGACGAAATTTCGTCATTACAGTCAAATGTATTTTTTTCTCTTTGTAACTATGGTATCATAAGTGAAAAGGGGTTGAGTCTTTTTCCCACCTGGAGTATGTTGTCCAGCTCTTAGTGCTATAGAAGAGTGTGCTCATGACACAAGCAATGTACACAATTATTTTCATTTTAATGCTGTACAGTGAGGCCAGCAAGAGCTGTTGTGGCATTCCTGATGTGTTTGTTCCTCTTTCCAGCTGTTGCACAGGACCTCATGCAATGACTGTAGTTTTCTGGTCTTGTATGGTTTTAAGAGCTAAAGCAGAACACTTTGATGATAGGAGTCATCATTTAGTTTTTATATATTATCATTAGGAAAGTCAATAACAAAACTGACATCTGATAAGTAGTTTACCGCAGTCTCTTATGCTTCCAAAAACTGGTACATGTAGCCGGGCAACATGGTTATGTGGGGGTTAGCGCTAGTCCTGGATATGAATCCGCCTTCTGGCCAGAGTTTGCATTCTCTGTGGCTCCCTCCTGCAGTTCAAAGACATGCAGTTAGTGGCATTAGGTTATCTGGTGATTCTCAGTTGACCATAGGTGTGAATGTGAGTGCAAATGGTTGTATGTCTCTCTGTGTTGGCCCTGCAACAGTCCGACAGCCTGTCATCCTATGATAGCTGGAATATGCTCCAGCCCCGCTGCCTCGTGATCCTGAATTGAAAGTGCAAGAGAGTGGATGGATGGTACATTTAGCTTCACTATAACCGCCTGTATTCTCTCTTTTTCCAGGTCAGTGCCAGTTCTGTGAGCCCACCGGCCTTGCCAACATGGCAGATATTTTTCACGTCAACACAGTGGGCCAGTTGCTCATGAGTTTTGACGTGTCAACAAGCAAACAAGCCTTAGCCTTTGGGGATTCAGGGGGATGTGTGCACCTTTGGTCCGATGCTCCAGAAGTTTCATTCAACGACTACTCACGGGAGACGGAATTTGCCCTGCCCTGCCTCGTGGACACACTGCCTCAGCTGGACTGGAATCACGACCTGCTGCCCCTCTCTCTGATCCCCATGCCGCTGACGAGCACTGAGCCTCTGCTGTCAGACTGGCCCACTGCCCTGGCTACACCCAGCCCCAGGTAACACAATTATTAACAGTATATACAAAACTGTTGTACTTAAATTAAAAACAAATAAGTCACCAAAAACTGAACTGAAACACACACTCTGGAAAGTAACTCGGATAGAAAACCAAACTGTTTTTGTCTTTAAAAGTTCATCAGGGTCACTATAGTTTATCTCAAACGAACTCCACATTACACTGTCACACTTCTCAAAATACAAAGAAATACATCAAAGGCAGAAAGTGGTTCCAAAAAATACACTATTGCCAAGACTTTAAGTTCCCAGCTGTTTTAGGAATTTATTTAGCCTCGGTGGAAAATTAAACTATAGGTTTATGACGTGTTTTTAAGAAATTTACATTTTCATCAGGAACCTGTGGGCTCGGGGCTGGATGCCACAGACAGAATAAGGAAGTTGGAAAGAATTGAGAGACAGAGTAAAGCATTGTTGACTTCAGTTTTTTAAGGATCGTTTTTCTTTACCAAAAAAAAAGAAGAAAAAAAGTTTTTAAACAGTGTGGAGAAATATCAAACATTTTCAAGCTTTTCTGAATTTATATGGTAAAACCAAACCAGGAAAGAGAAGCTGGATCAGTGGAGATGTACGATCTCATGCATGACATAACTGTTCATACCATAAACATATTACTTGACAATCTGGAAGTGGTTAATTTCTCTTCTCTGCAGTCATAGTTGATAACATTACCTATGAAAATGATGACATCTGTATTTGAAGCTATATATTACTCACTTTATGTGAAGGGACAGAGACACGCCATATTTTATGACACTAATTAAAACATGTAAACTATGGCTTGAAATTGGTTGGATTTCGTGTTCAGATTTTGTAAAGTTTGTGATGCAGTTTTTTTTTTTTTTTTTTGAACGAATATATTAATTTACTCCTGTTTCACTATTAAAGGCACTTCAGAATGAGAAGCATGGCTTGTAGCTGCCCTTTTCCCCTTAACTGCTTTACAATCTAAAACGTGTGGGGTTTTTTTTTTTGGTTTTGGTTTTTTTCTTCTTTTTTTTTTAAACAGACGAGCCCCTCCGGTGGACCCAGAAATCCTCCGCACTATGAAAACTGTTGGCTTCATTGGTTACGCAGCAAATCCTCGTACCCGCCCCAGGAACCAGGCATGTGAAGAACTTGGTTATGCTAATTTAAATGGGGAAAAAAGATTTTTAATTGTCCTTCTTCACAAAATCCTAACAATCTTTCTATTTTAAGGTTGAAAACCAGTTAAACACATGGTTTTTAACATAATTTAACATTTTTTTGTGGTCCCTGTTTTGGTTTCAGGTTCCTTATAAGATTAAAGATGTGGAGCCTGATTATGATAATTACAACCAGGTCCCTGAGTCACCAATAGGACGTGATGAAGAGCCACATCTTTACATGGTGCCCAAAAAGTATAGAAAGGTTGGACTTTATTTCATTCTCGTTCTCATATAGAGATGAGATTTATTGTTGACGTATCACAATCTATAAAGTTTTACTGTAAATTTAGATTTCCAAAACACGTGATGAAGATGTCTTTGTTCTGCTTCAGGTCACAATTAAATACTCTAAACTTGGATTGGAGGACTTTGACTTCAAACATTACAACAGGACCTTGTTTGCTGGCCTGGAGCCACACATTCCCAATGCCTACTGTAACTGCATGATCCAGGTAAGAGACTGAAGATTTACAATGTGTTTGGTAAAAATTTATTTTTTTGATATGAGACATCATCAAGAGTTGCTCTCTGGTTTTTTGTCTTAGGTGTTATATTTCCTGGAGCCGATTCGCTGCCTTGTTCAGAATCATTTGTGCCAGAAAGAGTTTTGTTTGGCCTGTGAGCTCGGCTTCCTCTTTCACATGTTAGATTTGTCACGAGGAGATCCATGTCAGGTAAGTTTTTTCATTCATTTCTCTGAAATAACGATTCAGCCTCTTGGGAAATACAGAACCCTTAAATTGAATCCTCATTTCTTTGCAACTGGACAATAATTTATTATGTAGCTTTCCCAAAGTACCATCTCCTATCATCTTCCTCAAGGCCAGTAACTTCCTCAGAGCATTTCGAACCATCCCTGAAGCCTCGGCGTTGGGCCTGATCCTCTCAGACTCGGACGAGCAAACGGGGAAGGCTAGGCTTGGTCGCTTAATCCAAAGTTGGAATCGTTTCATCCTCACCCAGCTTCACCAGGAGACACAGGAGCAGGAGGGTCCGCAAGCCTACAGAGGTGCTAGCAGCAGGTATAATACATCAGTCTGGATGTGTTCTAGGCTGCTTAGAGAAAGAGCCCTGGGTCTGTGGGTTTCCTCTGGAGCTGGTGTTTCTTCCATCCTTAACATGGTTACTTTACACTTCCCGTCACTGTGGCCTTGGCCAAAGCACACACATATGGGTGTTGTGCCTGGGGACCAATGCTTGGAAATAGTTCAATTGTTATGTTGTCATTATCCTTTGAGAAATTCTCTTTCTGAGTGTGGTGATTGTTCGATAAAGACAACCACATCAAAAAAGGCATCACAATTACAGACATAATTACATACATCTAACAATTAAGTGACAGTAACATTACAAAACACCTCATATCACCTGGATTTATTTAACATCCAGTTTATTGTTACGTGAGACTGTATAAAAGATCAGACGAGTACCTTGACAGGAACTTGTACCTCTGTTGAGAGAAAGTGAATCATTTGCAGGATTCCTTACTCTTTCCCCACCGCTAGTCACTCACAGAGCAAAAACTGCTCTGAGTCTAGAAAGCCCTGCAGTCTTACTGAACATATTTCCAGTCTTATTAAGTTTGTTTATAAAAGTAGAAACCGTTTAAAAGATAACATCTGCGTAACAAATGTGACTGCTCTGTGTTTGTGTTGCAGTTGTCTGGGCTCCTCTGGTGAGTCTGTCATTGGAAAGCTGTTTGGTTGTGAAGTTGAGAACAGTAGTTTGTGTCGCTGTGGCAAAGAAACGGTCCGCTCCTCCCTCACGCTGCTCTTCACCATGCATTACCCCGAGCAGAACACTCAAGGTCAGTTTGAGAGCACTGAGGTGTGCATTTCACACTCATAATATCTCCTCTTTCTTACACGTGTATATATATATCATATGCTTACATTTAAAAATAATAATAATAATGATAATTTTATCTTATCAGTTTCCAATATGTTTTTTTAATCCTGTATTTAGAAATTTAATTATCTTCCTCTGTATATCCTTTTCCAGAGCTACTATATTTTATTGTTCTGTATTTGTAGCTTTAAATATTTGAATGTCCTCCATTACAGATGGGTAGTTTTAATGTTGAGTGAGCAGTAGGCTATATCTGTTACCAGTATATTCATTTGACTCTGATATTTTTCAGAAAAAACAATAAAGGAGTATGACTTTGCTGAGATCCTGAAGAAAAGCATCTGCCTGGAGCAGAGCACTCAGGCATGGTGTGAAAACTGTGAGAAGTATCAGCCCACAGTGAGTTACAGCTTTTATTCACTCATATTGTCAATACATAACAGATTGTTAGCCATGCTGCAGAGTGATAGTGTGTTTGTGTTACACTGTAGGTGCAGACACGAAACATTCGATGTCTACCAGATGTTTTGGTGATAAACTGTGAGGTGAACAGTGCTAAAGAGGCTGAATTCTGGAAGGTTCAGGCCGAGGTAAGCGACATTGATTCTGTCATTAAAAAGATAAAAATTAAAACCAAGATGGTCTTCTTCAACTTGTTATTAATTACATGAATGTTTTTTATAGTATGCTTTCAATAAAGCCAAGCAGAAAGAGAAACCAGCAAAACCTAAAGAACCACCTCCCATGCCCACTGAGTGGTGCTTAGAGTAAGTAGAGTAAGACCCCTTTTCATTTTAAAGAAATAGTCTCTCACACACACACACACACACACACACACACACACACACACACACACACACACACACACACACAGCTGTACATTGGAAGGAGCACTTTGAGAAGCCTTAGGGGTGTCAAACATAAGGTTTGGAGGCCTTAGTTGGGCCAGAATGAGCTTGACAAAGACTCCAATCTGGTCCGGTAGACAACTTTGGAAAAATGAAGGTAGGTATAAATTATTGGACTTTTAACTGTGTTTGTTGTGTTATAGTTTTTCCTCCCGATAAAGACCTTCCCCTGTGTCCATTCATACTACACCAAAGTAGTGAGGATTGGATAAACAATTAAATGACAGAAAAGTTTCAGTAGGAAAAAAAGAAACATCAAATATGGGACAGTCTTTTGGCACTGAGCTATCAGATCTTTTTCTGTAATTTTCTACATTGATCATGGAGAAAAACTGAAATGTGCTGTTGAAATTGCACTTCTTTATCTTAAATTGTGATTAAATATGTTGTTGAACTTTACACTTTAAACTTTGTGCAGTGGGGAGGAGATTTGCGGTATGGAGGGCATCACCTTTGACACTCGCACAGAGGATCTGCGGCACATCTGGATCCCCGCCACTCTCAAGATGTCCATCAGCAAAAGTCAAGGACTAGAGATCAGCAGGTGGTCTGAGACCGAGGAGGTGAGGCCTTTAGAGCTTCTTGAGCTAACAATAATTTGAAATAATTTCAGTCTGTAATTTTCCTCCCTGTCCACTCACTGCAGTATCCCTGAGCAGTAAATCTGCTGGCCACACTTAGACATTGTTTTATTGAGCAACTTTGCTGCACTTTTTTCCCCATTACATTTAGTAAGACATCTTTATTCTTTCTTTGTTAAATTTATATCTCTTATTTTGTTTTACTGTACACACACACTTCATTATATTATATATTATGTAACTTTTTATATAGTTTTTTTACAACCCCTGACAAACTGACACCTTATTGATGAGAGAGGGATTTGCACATCCCTTTGATCCAGGGATCTGTTTCATGTTCCAAGGCTAACTGCTATCAGGGCAGGGATAAGAGACTAAGAGAGATGTAGAAAATCCACATTGCCGGGCACTGAGCGGGGCAAAACCTGTAAACAGATCTGCCCCTCTATGGACCCACCACATGCAGGGAGAGACGCTGGGCTCAGGTGCAGTGTGACCTGGGTATCAAGGTATCAAGAAAAGACAGGGGCTTGGATATGTTGACTCGAAGCATCACTGTCTGTTCATTGGGATGTGGAATGTTCCCTCACTGGTGTGGAAGAAACCTGAATTAGTGCAGATGTAGCTGGGGTGGGTATCTGCTTTGGGAAGCTCAGAATAGCATCCCTTTTTTTTGGTTCTGCGGGCTTCATCTGAGTGAGACTGTTAGCATGTACTGGTGTGGTTTGCAGTCAAGTGGGAAACAGCTGGTATAAGCACCTCCAAGTCACCTATGGTTATTACCAAAAGTGTTAGTTGAGGTGAATGGGTGTAGTCCGGGATGTCTCAGAAACCATTGAAAACATTATATATCTCATCTGGCCTGCTCTCCCATCTGGGGACTTCAGGAGTAACTGGAGAGTATTAGGGGAAAATCTCTGGAATAACCTGCTGCCATATTATTATTTTTTATATATAGCATTTAGCTATATTTTATTTCAATTTTTAGATAATTTTAAACCATTATTGTCTTTAACTTAAGCGTTTTAGATCTCTAACCCCTGTATTTATTTTACTTCATTTTTTTTTCTGTTCATTTGTGCTCCTTTCTGTTTTGGTTTTTTTTTAAACAAAAACAGAAAGATTAGAGTTTGAGTTACTGAGATATTCTATTTTAACGGTTATTTATCTTAAATTGGGTGTACTGTTTTGGCTGCTGTAACAGCATGTGGTTAAAAAAAAAAGTTTATCTTCTCTTTATCTCGTACTTTATCTGTTACTAGTTAAGTGCTGCTGAAGAGGCGGAGGGAGCTTCTCTGTATGACTTGGTGGTCACGGTGCCGCACATCCTGGATGCTCGCACGGGTGGTAATCTGGTTGCACACATTAAAGTGGGTGAGACCTACCATCAAAGAAAAGAGGTGCGTTAGTCTTAGATAAGAAATTGCAGTCTGAGATAAACTCACTTTGAAAAGTTACATTTTTAACATTTAAAATGATTTTATTATTTCAGGGAGTCACACACCAGCAGTGGTACCTTTTCAATGACTTCCTCATTGAACCGATTGATAAAGTAAGGATTTTACTGCTTATTTATTTTTGCTAATGTAAACGTGTGCAGTCACCTAAAGCTATTTATTATTTTATCTGTTGATTTATTGTTTTTGTTTTCAGACTGAGGCTGCACAGTTTGATGTGAGCTGGAAAGTGCCAGCCATTCTGTATTACGCTAAGAGAAACTACCACACCAAATACGACCTCCGCAGTAAGTTTCAGCATAATAAATCTGAAGGTTTTCTTTTTATTGATCTAACTGCTCATGCTCTGCTGTTTGCCTCAGTTAAAAATCCCATAGATGCTAGCGTGCTGCTCACAGAGGCGTCACTGGCTCGGAAGCAGAGGAAGACACATGCCACTTTTATCCCTCTCATGGTCAGTGAGATGCCGCAGGCTGGTGATCTGGTGGGGCTGGACGCTGAGTTTGTAACACTCAATCAGGTAACTCTAACCACAATACCACTGTGTGAAGTAGGGCTGCCACGATTTGTCGACTAGTCACGATTACGTCGACTATCAAAATCGCCGACGACTGATTTAATAGCTTTGTAAGAGGAATAAGTGGCAGGATTTAAGAGTGTAATAACGGACTGAAACAGAAGATGGCAGCATTGCATGTACAAGGATGTCAGCTACCGTTAAACCCCGAAGAAGAAGAAGAAGAAGAAGAAGAAGAAGAAGAAGAAGCAGCAACAGCTGTGTCCCAGAATTCATAGCGCAGCCCAGCTCAGTTTCCAACAATGGCGGCAGCTAGTTAGTTTTAATATTACTCTTATTATTCTTTCTGGGTCACAAAATAAACGTTTAACATATTTTCAGGTGAGAATGTAGCTGTGTAAACCTCAAATATCTGCTCAGTTTACCAGGACACCACATATTTTCAAAAGCGCTCCGACGTTTTCAGAGACGTCTGTTACCCACTAGCTCGTTAGCGAGCCGGGGGCTAGGCTCACTAGCGCCCTGAGAACACCGGACTCCCCGCAAATCGTTTTCAAACCCACCGCTGTCTTTCGCTACTCAGGTTAAATATATATGAGTCACTTAGATAACTTAAAATGTTATTGTTTGGCTTTTTTTTTTTTTTAGTATTTTATTTGTTCCTGAGTAAATCAGTTTGTCTGAGATTAAAGTTATAGTTTTTACACAGCTGAATAAACGTCAAGCAGACAGCTGATTATCAGAAGTGTGAGATGCTCCAGAATATACTCCAGTGTCCTGTTATATTTTAGATAGCAAGGAGTTTATTAAACTTCACCGAAACAATCTGCAAATTTCATTAAAATTTAATAAACTATCATCTTGTCTTTATTTTTAGTTAGCACAGACCTTACACACTTAAAGCTGTAAGCTAATGATAGTTATATAAAAGCAGATGCTGCTGGTGCAATAAGCTGTAGTTTTACGTCTAATGGATGATGATCTGATTAGTCGACTAATCGCAAAAATAATCGGTGACTAGTCGACTATCAAAATAATCGTTTGTGGCAGCCCTAGTGTGAATACATTACCCTGTAAAACACTTGTAACCACATTAATCGGGTTGTCGTTGCTTGCTTTACCGTATTAAAAGATCCTTCCTCTTCATTCCGCATACTTCTGCTTTGTGTGGCTTTGAATTTTTTTTCTGATTTTGGATGAATTTAATTCAAAACCCATTCAAGTTTTATCCACCCACTCCATTACAACATTCCCCATCTTAAAGGAGAACTATTCTAACCATAATGCACTGGTGTTAACTTGAAACTGAAAATAATATATTGTGTGGGATTTCAAAGGAGTGAAATTGCCAGATATTTGTCACATTGTTTTGTGGTTAGTGTAAACACTTTGATAATAAAGAGGAATCCATGGGATTAAACCACTTCTGCTTTTCCTGTAGCAGTGTGACTTCAAAGCGCAGTGTACTCTTTGAAGTTTTTGTTTGGAGTTGTTTACCTGCGAAAAGCTGACAATAAAGTCTACACAAATCTCCATGACATGGAAATTTACAGTGACCTGGAGACATCAGGCCCTTTTTAATCATAATCTGATTATGATTTGTATCGTCTTATGTTAAACCAAATAACTAAAAAAAAAATTGCTTCCAGGTTGAAATCTATAACACTAAATATTAAGTATTACCTGTAGCTGATGACCTGGTTATGAGGAAAAAGTGTTACAGAAAGAATAGGATTAGAAATGAGTTCATCAGAGGGGCTGCTCAGCCACGACAAAGTTAGACAGGCAAGACTGAGGTGGTTTGGACATGTGCAGAGAAGGGATGGTGGATATATTTTACAGCCTGGTGGAAAAGAGGAAGGCCACAAAGGTGGTTTATGGATGTAGTGAAGGAAGACATGGTGGGTGTTATGGGTAGGGTGAGATGGAGGTGACCCCTAAAGCCTGCCGATTGAAGAAGAAGGTGGGAAGACATAATCTTTCATGATAAAAAAATATTATAGACATTTACAGGGAGCTCTTTGTCACAACAGACTGGTCATAATGGTTAACTCATGAAACTAATCCAGGTGTCCAGTTAATAAGGTTAGTAATCTGTGCTCTCCTAGGTTAGACTGTGTTAAATGGAATGCTTTTTACCCATAAACAGTAAAAAGCTGATGTATTATCGTGAAAAGGTACTGGGTTCGAGTCCACTGACAACCTGGAGTCTTTCTAAAGTAATCTTGTTGTTATTAAACCCAACTCTTTAATGTGTGCGTCTGCAGGAAGAAGCAGAGCTACGCAGTGATGGCACCAAATCAACCATTAAGCCCAGTCAGATGTCTGTGGCCAGGATCACCTGTGTGAGGGGTCAGGGGCCCAACGAGGGGGTCCCCTTCATCGATGACTACATCTCCACTCAGGAGCAGGTGAGAAGCTGCAGAGAGTATGATTACATAATGTTTAAAGGATCCACCTGCTAACTGGTCAATTTGTTCTTCCAGGTGGTCGACTATTTGACACAATACTCTGGCATCAAACCTGGAGACCTGGATGCCAAAATATCGTCTAAGCATCTGACCACTCTGAAGTCAACCTACCTAAAGTTGCGCTTCCTCATTGACACAGGAGTTCGCTTTGTAGGTCACGGCCTACAGAAAGATTTTCGTGTCATCAACTTACTGGTATGTTGTTGCTATAAACTAGTGTGTATAATTTAGAGCTCAGTAAAGTCAAATTTAGTCATCTCACAACTTTTAGAGTGATTAGATGTGATTTTTAAGGTTTTTCTTTTGTTTTTTAAGGTTCCAAAAGATCAAGTTGTTGATACTGTCCATCTCTTCCATTTGCCCCGCAAGAGGATGATTTCTCTTAGATTTCTTGCCTGGTATTTTCTCGGTAAGTCAAGGTTAAAATATAGAGCTTACTGTAAAAACAAACAAATCAAAAAATGTACAAAAAACAAAGGTTAGTAGTTAACACATTTGGCGATGCCGTGGTGCAAGGGACCAGCTGACATTAGCATTTTCTACAACCTTACCTGCAACTCACGTCTATGTACAGCATTAAAGTCTTTGCATTCAATGATCTTCAGACATACAGATGAATGCCTCAAAAAATAATCCTGTACTTTTTATTTAATTAAATTAACTAATTCAAATATGTGTGAGTTTTCCTTTAAATCTTGAAGTCTTAAACCAACCAATCAAAAAATTAATAAATTAATAAATAAAATCACAACTTCCAACATACACACAGTGTAAAAAAATCCCAGATGGTAGCAGATTACAGTACACTGATGTATGAGTGTCGGAGACCTTTCTGTCAAGGTTATAGACACATTTCAAGCTGAAACACTTAAAAATGTATAAAGATAATCATTTTATTTCACTCGTTATCAATAAATGTAATTCTCTTCTGAAATCTGAAGATAACAGTTTACCTTAACTCATTTCTGATTGTTTTCTTCTTGATGTCCACAGACCTCAACATCCAGGGGGAAACCCATGACAGCATAGAGGATGCACGCACTGCCCTGCAGCTGTACAGGAAGTACCTGGAGCTGAGTCATGGCGGCGGGAATGATGAAGTGAGGAAGGTCCTTAAGGGACTCTATGAAAAAGGGCGCCAACTGGACTGGAAAGTCCCGGAATCGGACACAGGAGATGGTCAAGGTAGCCCAAAAAGTACGAGACTGCGCTGAAGTAGACGCAGACTGATTTTGACGTCGTGTGAGTTTAGATGACAGGGGTTAATGAGAGACATTGTGAATGGATTGAATGCACTCTCCTTCCTTCCACAGGTGCTGCTGTGTTTCCCTCTGTGATGGGGCTGTGAGCAACACCGTGACCGGGAGATTCTCTTGCTTATTTTCTTCAGATGTGTCACATTTTATACTCGTTTGCTTTGTGTACAGTTTTCATGCAGGTATGTCTGCATCTGTAAACAGACTGAGTCAGTGACTGATCATTTTTAGTCATGAATAAATTTGGGCTTTTTAGGTCAAAGGTTTTCAAAAAAATTGGTTTGTATTTTATCTTTTTGAAACATTAAATAAAAAAGATTTTTGTTGCTGTAAACGAACGCATCCTGAGCGTGTAAGATGCTTTTTTTATACCGGGAAGTGGGAAATGTACCGTAGTTTTCGGGTCATAAGCCGCTACTTGTGAACACTGCGGCTTATACTGACGTGCGGCTAATGCATTTTTTTTTTTTTTCATGTGGCCAAAAACATTTTGCCTGGTAACAGTAGACCAATAAAATTGATAAGTAGTGTATATATACGGTATATATTTTTACCGGTTGTTAAGAGATGTTTTAATGTTGTTTGTGCACTGTTCCGTAAAAAAACCATAAGAAACGTAATTTGTGTGTTACTGATACGTACGTATACTTAAAGGTAGCCGTGTTACAGGCGCTGTTCGAGGAAAAAAAGCATTTGCAGTATGTATTTTTGTATGTTACCATAACGTTTATGTTACCTTACGGATTAAATTAAACTTTAAAAATCCTCACATGTAATATTTCTGTGTAAATATCTTTTATTACAAGTGAATTAAAATCCGGTGCGGCCTGTACAAGTATGAAATTGATTTTCTTTCTAAAATTAGAGCATGCGGCTTTTAATCAGGTGCGCTCTGTAGTCCGGGAATTACGGTACATGAATACTTGTCAATCTTGATTAAAATCGAATAACCCAAACTCTGTGACTGTTCAGAGAAATCTATTTACATCTAACAATGACTTTAGTTTGGTCTTTTCCCTATCCTTCTGTGAAAACTGCTATCATTGATAATTTTCCAGGTAACTTCTGTAAAATAATTTAAATGATTTCTTACAAATCTCAATGCAGAACTATTTTTTCTTTTCCTGTTTTAGTACAGTTTGTTCTGCTAAAGTATGAAAAAATGTATTCAAATGCAACTGTGACCAGAGAGCATTTCCAAACACAATGGATCACTGAAGTTAGTCAATACCAATAAGCTAAAACTACATTACATCACATCTGGCCCCTCCACCTTTTTGTCTGGATTTGTCAGAATTAGTTGTGATTTAAATAAAGTGAAGTTTCATTGCCTTTGTTCCCTCATGCAGAAAAAAACAAAAAGGGTACCCTGTCTAGTTGGACTCCTTTTCAAGTTTCAGACGTGTGTTGTGTTAGCTGATCTACTACAGAAACATCTTCCCTCTAAACTTCTCGTTTTTTAAACAAACCAAGACCTGGAAGCATCAAATATTTTAACAGCAGTTACTGGAAAACTGATTTGTAGATTGTTTTTGCTGTTACATTAAATTCAATTCTATTTTATTTTTTCAGTGCCAAATCACAACGACAGTCGCCTCAAGGCGCTTTATGTTGTAAGGTAGACCCTATAGTAATGCATACAGAGAAAAACCCAACAATCATATGACCCCCTATGAGCTTTTCCAACAGTGGGAAGGAAAAGCTCCCTTTTAACAGGAAGAACCCTCTGGCAGAACCAGGCTCGTGACCGGTTGGGGGAGAGAGAGAAGAAAAACATGCTGTGGAAGAGAGCCAGAGATGAATAACAAGTGTGATTCAGTGCAAAGAGGTGTATAAACATGTAGTGAGTGAGAAAGGTGACTGAAAAAGAAATACTTGTGCATCATGGGAATCCCCCAGCAGCCTACATCTATTGCAGCATAACTATAGAAGGATTCAGGGTCACCTGGTCCAGCCCTAAGTTTGAAGCCTAATCTTGAAAGTAGAGATAGTGTCTGTCTCCCGAATCCAAGTTGGAAGCTGGTTCCACAGAAGAGGGGCCTGAAGGCTGAAGGCTCTGCTTCCCATTCTACTTTTAAATACTCTAGGAACAACAAGTTAGCCTGCAGGGCAAGAGCGAAGTGCTCTAATGGGGTGATATAGTACTACAAGGTCATTAAGATAAGATGGGACCTGATTATTTAAGACCTTGTGTGTGAGGAGCAGGATTTTGAATCCAATTCTGGATTTAACAGGGAGCCAATGAAGGGAAGCCAATATAGGAGAAATATGCTCTCTCTTTCTAGTCCCTGTCAGTACTCTTGCTGCAGCATTGAAAAGACATTTTATTCTTTATTTACCGTCACATGTACTTTGAGAATTGAATGCATGTATTAAACATGTCCAAAGTATTACATAATGAGGCTGGTGTATATAGGCTTAATCTCTGTGAATCAAAAGTTGAGTCTGTAGACTGCTCTAAATGTGAGCAGTGGGCAGGGTTTAACTGGTTAAAAGAAAATAACCATAAAGTGTACTAAACTGATTACCTCCAAAACAAACAAAACACGGGGAAGGAGCACCACCCAAACCAAGAATAATTTTACTGATAAGTGGCTTCTGGAGCTTTAAAGACGACCGCGAGTCACTTACTTAGACATATATAGCTTAACTTTAATTTCGTGGAAATGTGCGTCATAAAGATCGCTCGTATAAAATCATGGGTCCGATGTCATTAAAAAGGAAAAGAAAAAAATTATAGATTGCTATAATTGTAGATAAAACATCTCTTGAAGAAGGGCAGGTTTTTAAACATTACATGGCCTGACCCAGTCAGGCGGTGATCAGATCCCAGCAGCGACCTGCTTGGAAAAACTCCGTTTTGATTGGTGAAGCGCTCTAAATCACATTTAAATGTAACGGTGCCCCCTGCTGGACAATCTGTGAACTCTTAACGTTTCCACAGGGGTGTTTTAAAATATGGATTTATTGAATGCCAAAGGATTGTAGGACATTTTCTCAAAATTTCCTCATTCTTTAAGAGCCGTTTGGCATCTTTTAAAAGGACCTGCGGTTTGTAGCATAAGAAAGGTCTATGATGTACGTCTTGAAATTCCCCAGTCACTTTTATGTTGCAGCTGAAGCCATGGGCCGGGCTAAGGAAAGTGAGGTAAAATTCAGACTTTTTAGTCTGAAAACCCCAGTGCAGTGGTAACACTACAAGGCACCATGGTTATTGCTGAATATGCATGTTTTACATATTTGGGTGTTGCACTTTGTAGATGGTCCCTGCACACTATTCTCGCAGTGAGCAGCAGATGAGCTTGTAGCTTGTTGTCAGCCTTAATTTGTGGGTGTTCTATAAAACTATATTTACTAATTATTTCTACTAGCAGTTCAAATGTCTACATTTTTCCATTATAACCTTGAAAATAAAATACATAGATCTTACTCCTTGACTTAAAATGTTTAGACTTTCCAAAAGAATTTTACAGATATTTGTCATAAATTTCCAAACTGTCTTTTCCCCCTAATATAGTATAAATTAGACACCGTTTTGTGAGTGAGTTGATTTTTTCAACGTCATACACACACTCACACGCCCCGTGTGAGTACGGGGAAACTTGTGAACACAAAAAATAAAATAACAATAATAATATTTGAAATCCATAAATGACAGCCAGTGACAAAAATAGAAACATGATGATTTATTTATTTATTTCTAAGCCACACTTGCAGACACATGTTCTCTTTGTTAGAGCACAAAATATAAATGTTTGTACAGGAAAGATAAAATTTAAGGCACGTTTTATTTCCCACGCACAAACCGCAAAACTACAGAAGAGTGTGAAGCTGCTGAAACTCAGAACGAACGATAAATTATATTTACAGAGCCACAGACTCACACCAGACTTCAGAACAGTCCTCTTTATTCACAGGTTTAAAACACACACACGGCTGCAGGTCTAAATCTGAGGCGGACCTGCAGTGTGTTCATGTCTCAGTTTTGTCTTCCAGGCTTTTTGCAGAAACATCTGTGAACCCGCAAAAGCAGAGGACATCACGTGCATTCAGGTGCACCTGATGTCTGTTTGCTCACTGACGCCATCGTTAGAAGGTTCATTAGCTAATCGCTGACCTTTGTTTACTCACATCACTGATGACAAGCTCCTGATGTTAAGCATGAACTAAAAGCTGAAACACGGCTGAGACTACACAAACTCCTGCTGCAGCTTCTTTTAAACCCTGTATATATATATATATATGTATGTATGTATATATATGTATGTATGTATATATATATGTATGTATGTATGTATATATGTATATATGTGTATATATATATATATACATATATATATATATATATACATATATATATATATATATATATATATATATATACATACATACATACATACATACAGGGTATTAGAGAAAATTGACATTTTTTGCCATTTTTCTTGTTTGTTTGCACATTATTATTGTGTACATATTACATATGTAACATTATTGTTAATATTATTATTAGATATCAAAGATACAATTTGATTAAGGGTTTTCCTGTCATAATTTCAATACAAATGCAATTACACACGTAAACAATAGGATCAAAATAAACTTTTAAAAAGTCTGTTGATCAAATGCTGATTTTCAAAACATTCTAGAGGAAAACAGATAAAATAATCTGAACAGTAACAGTGATCTTGGATGATGATGGAGGCTTCAATGGATTATTCTGTTTCAATCAATAGGTTCGTATCTATGACAATAATTTGATAAGTTTAACAGGTTTGTTTAGGCCTGGCAATACTGGAAATATTCACAAACTTTTGTTTTTGAAGAATGTTTATCTTTTTTGGGATGAAGCTATCTGGCAAAATGAGACAACCCTTTTAACCTCATCTGTATGTCTATCATGTGGCTATGATACTGGATTTTGGTTTGATGCATATGCAGGTTACAGCTGGGGAATGGCAGTATGTTGTGGATTGATTTGGCATGTTCAACCACTGTTACACCAAACTCTCTCACTTATAACATGATAAAGGCCTCTTACTCAGTGTCATGGATTTTCTATACTTTTGGGGACACAGGGCCAAAGTCTGAGGCAATAAGTCAGATCAAAGAAGGCAATGATTCTAAAATGGGAGTTTACTTATGTCATTATATATATCCAGGAATATGTGCCTGAGGATAGTTGTCATGAAATCAATATTAAATCAAAGTATTCCTTAATTACCACAGCTGACACGAGTTCTCCATAGCTGCCTGCTGTCTCAGGATCTGTCTCCAAAAAGGACCAGGGAGCGCTAACATGTTATGTTCTAAACTGATGAAGAAAATGCACATTAAACATAACATAAACTTACTGAGTGACGTAATGTCAAGAGGATTCCTTTAGCTCCTATTGGGTTGGTTCCTTGATCAATGCGATACAGAATCATTAATCTGGTTTTATGTAATGTCCTTAAAACATGTCAAAATGAGGCTCACTAGTCTGTGTGGCCTCCACATGCCTGTATGACCTCCCTACAACACCTGGGCAGATGCTCTCCTGATGGATCTCCTCCCAGACTCCAGGACTAAAGCATCTGCCCACTCATGGACATTTTGTGGTGCAGTTGGTGGATGGAGCGAGACATGATGTCCCAGATGTCCTCAATTGGATTCAGGTCTGGGGAATGGGCGGGCTGCACCAGCATATGGTCTCACAAGGGGTCTGAGGATCTCATCTCAGTACCTAATGGCAGTCAGGCTACCTCTGCCGAACACATGGAGGGCTGTGCAGCTCCCCCAAGAAATGCCACCCCACACCAAAACTGACCCACTGCCAAACTCATGCTGGAGGATGTTGCAGGCAGCAGAAGGTTCTCCACGGCGTCTCCAGACTGTCACAAGTGCTCAGTGTGAACCCGCTTTCATCTGTGAGGAGCACAGGGCACCAGTGGCAAAGTTGCCAATCTTTGTATTCTCTGGCAAATGCCAAACATCCGGCACGGTGTTGGGCTGTAAGCACAACCCCACCTGTGGACGTCGGGCCCTCATACCACCCTCATGGAGTCAGTTTCTGACCGTTTGAGCAGACGTGCACATTTGTGGCCTGCTGGAGGTCATTTTGCACAGCTCTGGCCTTTCTTTCCTACCCCACAGTACCTTTCCTTACCATTCATTTCCTACTCTTTTACTTCTTCTTTGATGACGGTTGTCTTTCTAGATAAGCAATTTCCATTTGCTCTGGGGCGAGTCACTGGCTCGGGTGCATTCTGGGACTGTCAGTTCACCAGTGTGCTGGCATGCTTCTTAACAAACACACCACTACAGCAAACATCTCAATTGTACTTGTTGATTTCTTCGACAAAACACTGAACAAAAAATTTACTTGTGAGTGTGCTGCCTGGTGCTTTTAAATTTTGTGATAATTTGAGCAGCCCAGAAAGCATCCCATAAATTAAATTATGTTATCGTATCTGAACATGTACACTAGTCATTAAATTAGATGGGAAAGAATGATTCAGGGTAAACAACTGCACCAAGGAAATTCCATTTTTCTTCTCAAAATGTAAAATGTCTGTTGAAAAATCACATTAAACAGAGATGTGATTAACTTTTTATTTTACCAAACATAACATCAATGATGACACAATCGGTCTTCATCAGAAGTGCTCAAATCACTCTCAGTGGCATCGTCTGGAATGTCCTCCTCCTCCTCCGAGTCCATTTCCAGGAGTGGTTGGTGGCTGAGGATTCTCTTGTACACGTCCTTTACTTTGAGCATTTCAGCTTTCAGTTCACTTTGTTTTTTTTAAAACCAGGCTACAGAGTCCCTTCTGTGCATCCTCCGACATGCCAACAAAGGAGGCTGTAAAAAGAACAAAACAAATAATAATTATGAGTAAAGTAAAAAAAACAAACAAACAAAAAAAAACCTCACCTCATAAACACAAGGAATTAGGATCCTGTAATTAAAAATAGTTTTTAAAGGGAGAAGGCAGTGTTAGCTAGCAATCTAGATATAGGTAAAAGATCCAGTAAGACTTTAGCATCTGCTCTTATTTTCAATCGATTCATCAAAAAATTAATAAATAAAAGATGTGCTTACAGTCTGAGGAGATTGTCCCCAACACCACAGATCGCATTCGCAACACTGTCCAGTGAGACTGCATCTCTCTGCAAAGGATCATCTCCTCCTCTCTCGGGCGCCTCACAGCCATCACCTTCTCAAAGACCTTTCTCTTTGTCCGGAGGTCAGCAGCAGCTACAGTTTAACAACATCAGATGGGAAAACATAGTAGCATATTATGATTCAAGAACAAAACATTCAACTACTGCTCAGATACTGGGAGTTTGTTTAAAAAGGATATTTATAAATCAAGAGCTTACGTTCACATCTGTAGCCTTCATGTGCTGCATTATCATTGGATAACAAGTATGTTGGTGTTCAGGTTTATAAAACCAACTAGTACGACATCATTTCAACCCAATTTGATGAAACGCAACAACTCTGCCATAAATTCTGCTTTTACAAGGCTTATTTTTCATTGTTTGTTGACACTGTCAGAAAGATCTTAATTCTTCCTTAAGTTCTTTAATGAGGCCATGGTGGGTCCTATTGTTATACACGAGTGTATTATATTGAGAATCACCTTCAGCCCATTTCTAGACATCGGCCACCCATTGCTGCAGTGTGTCGTCATCCACACCCAGCTCATTTTTGGTCGCATTCAGGCTCTCCACTTGTTCTCTAAGGATCCTTATGATCTAAGAATACATTCATAAATGTCATTCATATTGACATTAAAAGAGTACTGGTGTTTTTCCCCCATTACCACACACATTAAAATGGTTTTTGAAAAAAAAAATTACCTTTAGATATCTCTGGCTCAAAGTGCGGCCCAGTTGTTCCACTTTCCTTTTGTTCCAGCCCAAAGCCAGGAGGGTCAGCATGTCTGTTCGCCCTGCATTTCAGTTAGTATACAAATAAGAATTAATGAGCAGGAGACTGAGTGGAATCTCAGACACGGACACATACCTGCTTTAGACATGTACTTCGTTGTGATGGCCGCCCTAGACAGGAAACTGTTTACTTGTTATACCTCGCATTTCCAAGTGTGAGCCTTTGCTCAGGGATTATTATTATTTGTAAATATGTCTACAAATGGTTGGTTTTTTGTACTGTTTTTATCAATAAATCTCAGCAACAAAGGACATACACCCACCCATGTGTGTTGATTTCTCCCTAAGATGGCAAACTGAAACACTCCAAGTTGGTGACTTTTGGAGATTTATTTCCCTGGATGATTGAGAATGCATCAAGATGAAACACAAAAGGAAGTGCACAGCTTTTAGCAGCTCCCCCACGCCCTCAATCACACACCCCCACTCCCCTCCCTCCAGAATTCCCAGGTAACAACCTAATATACATATGAATGACTAGCCAATTTAGCTTCCACTTGGCTGAAGCTAAAGCTTAGCTAAAAGCCTACCAGCCATTTGGCTGCTCTCGGGTTTTATAGGTAGAAAGGTAGAAGCCTGGCTTTGCAGGTGTTTTAAATGAGGAGAAGGAATTTTCTGGGATTGGAGATCCTCTGGGTGTGTGGTTGACTGAAAGCATGCATAAAACATAAGCTATCTGTTGTTATTGATTGGTAATAGATTGATAATTGGCCACCTTTACAGCTGTATTGACTTGTTGTGGACGTAGTTTACTTCATGGTTAAGCACTCTAATTAACAGGTTGAAAATAGTGACATTAAAGGAAGAGTATGCAGTGCCACCCTGTCAGACCCCAGTGACGGTGGGGCTCAGTGATGAATCTGGTGAGCTGGATTCATGGTTGATTGACTTAAACTCCCTGAGTCTGTCCTCCTTCCATGCCCTGGTAACTGGTCCATCCAGAGCCATATGATCTCGAAATATACATACAACAAGCCAAACCACACCTTGGTCACACCAACCCTTTTCCGCCCTGAAGATGTTCAACGCCATCTTAGTCTGGACTGTCAAAGGTGACTTTAACGCTGACTGTTCCGACAATCCATTTTATAACGTTTCCTGGTCAGATTTGCCAATCTCTGCACCAGGGTTTTAATTGTTTTGCAATCTTCATTAGTTTTTATTTTTATTTAGTTTCAACTCCAGATTTTCAATTTTATACCAGTTGTAATTAGTTTTTACCAATTCTTTGCTAGTTTAGTCTAGTTTTTTTTATTTTCTGAAAATCGTTAGTTTTCAGCTTAGTTTTGATTAGCGCCAGTTATAGTTTTAGTAGTGTCTTGCAAAAATTAAGTGTAACCAAATCCCAGTTCCATCATATCAGTCATGCTCTTCTGCTTATCCTTGGGTATTGAGACTATTAACTCTTGCAGCACCGGGTGCGCCTAATTTTGGTTCAAGTGAATTGATAAACTTTTTGAAGGCGATTGACTCACACAGTTATTTAGATGTCCCAGTCCTGTTGTCTTGGGATGTGGGTTGAGTGGGGGAGCTCTTCAAGGAGGGGGAGTGTGCTCCCCCTGATGAGCTCTTCAAGATAAGTTAACCTTCTTGTGTGAGCTTTTCAAGTGCACTTCAAGGTTTGTGGGATTTTTCGTTTTATAAATGTCCCTCATAACCCCCTGATGACCCAGTACTTCATTTTTGCGCACTGTAGTACACATTTAGTTTTTGCTTGTAGCTCTCATACTCTACTTGCCACTCATCTAAGTCCTGATGTTTCTTAAAGAGGACAACAGTACCTTTAAAATTATATCACATGTGTGGGGGTGTGGCCTTGCCAATTGTTTTTCAAAATGGCTGGCATGCCCACAAGCACATTTTCTGGAAGAAAGAAAGGTAAGCTTGATATTTACATTTAAAATGTTTTGTTAAACTCAGATTTTTATTAATTTTCAAAAATAAACATCTAGTAAATAATTTGAGGGGTCTTTAAGAATTAAGCTTATTTAGTTTCACAGAGGAAATGACTAATTTATTACTGTGTACTCTAGTGCACGTCAGGACTTTGTACTTATATTTATTTCACTTTTTCCTAGTAGACAACTCTTTAACAAAGGCGGAGAGAATTCTTAACAGAATAATTGAGCGAGATTCAGACATAGATTCTTCAGAAGATGAGAGTCATGTGAGCCAGATAGGAGAGGGTGAGAACCCAGGAGGAGCCACGCAAAGATTATCGAGATGCAGTGGCAGATCTAATAGAGAAAAACACAGGGCCACCTGAAATCTGTCGTCCTATCTGGTCCAAAACCAACATGTAGGAGAATCTGGAATTTTTGATTTTGAGTTAAAAATAAAATATGGGTAAAATGCAGAAATGTTTTCCAGTAAAGTAAAAAATAAGAGTCGCATTTATAGCTGAATCCATGACACCTAATTGTTTCTACAAGATCACGTCGTTGCTAAAAGTTATCAGTGATCTCAATGTGCGAAAAGAACTCACAGTATCTGGAGTTCAAGCTCCTCTTGGCTGAGAAACCTGGGACAAACATGTGAACAAGACCTGAATAATACCAGTACCCAGCCAACATGTATATATGGGCCCCACCTGGTTTTTGCTCGGGCTGGATGGGTACCATGTGGGCATGGGCTCAAACTGGGCTTTTTGTATGGGGCCTACTTGGGTTCTTCACATTAAACCCATATGGGCCATCCCAAGTGAGCACTTTTAGTAGGTCCTAGCTGGGTCAAACATGGGAAACACTTAACTTGGTCCAAAATGGGAAACACATGTAGGACCCACTTGGGTTTTCCACCTGGGATAGACATGGGCAAACACAGTCATTTAAGGATAGGCTGTTGTTGTGTGCCCCAGGTGGGGCAAAGTTAGGTAATCAATATATGTTTTAGTATCGATGACACAGGTGGGCCCCACCTGGTCAAACTAAATGGGTCGCACATGGGCAAATGCAAGTCAGACCCTGAAAACATGTCTATGTGGGCCCCAGGTGGGGCAAAGTGAGGTAATCAATATATTTTTTTAGCACTGATGACATAGGTGGGGCCCACCTGGTCAAACTATATGGGTCGCACATGGGCAAATGCAAGTCAGACCCTGAAACATGTCTATGTGGGCCCCAGGTGGGGCAAAGTTAGGTAATCAATATATTTTTTTAGCACTGATGACATAGGTGGGGCCCACCTGGTCAAACTATATGGGTCACACATGGGCAAATGCAAGTTAGACCCTGAAAACATGTCTATGTAGGCCCCATATGGGTTATGTTAAGTTAATATGGGCATATATTTTATGTGGGCTCAAGATTGTTTAGTATATATGGGACCCACTTGGGTTTCTCACATGAAAGCCATATGGGCAAAACCAAGTGGGAACATATAGTAGGTCCTGGCTGGGTCAAACATGGGAAACACTTCACTTGTTTCAAAATGGGAAACACACGTAGGACCCACTTGGGTTTTTCACCTGGGTTAGACATGGGCAAACACAGTCATTTAAAGAAAAGCGTTTGCTGTGTGCCCCAGGTGGGGCAAAGTTAGGTAATCAGTATATATTTTTTAGTACTGATGACACAGGTGGGGCCTACCTGGTCAAACTAAATGGGTCGCACATGGGCAAATGCAAGTCAGACCCTGAAAACATGTCTATGTGGGCCCCAGGTGGGGCAAAGTGAGGTAATCAATATATTTTTTTAGCACTGATGACATAGGTGGGGCCCACCTGGTCAAACTATATGGGTCGCACATGGGCAAATGCAAGTCAGACCCTGAAACATGTCTATGTGGGCCCCAGGTGGGGCAAAGTTAGGTAATCAATATATTTTTTTAGCACTGATGACATAGGTGGGGCCCACCTGGTCAAACTATATGGGTCACACATGGGCAAATGCAAGTTAGACCCTGAAAACATGTCTATGTAGGCCCCATATGGGTTATGTTAAGTTAATATGGGCATATATTTTATGTGGGCTCAAGATTGTTTAGTATATATGGGACCCACTTGGGTTTCTCACATGAAAGCCATATGGGCAAAATCAAGTGGGAACATATAGTAGGTCCTGGCTGGGTCAAACATGGGAAACACTTCACTTGTTTCAAAATGGGAAACACACGTAGGACCCACTTGGGTTTTTCACCTGGGTTAGACATGGGCAAACACAGTCATTTAAAGAAAAGCGTTTGCTGTGTGCCCCAGGTGGGGCAAAGTTAGGTAATCAGTATATATTTTTTAGTACTGATGACACAGGTGGGGCCTACCTGGCCAAACTATATGGGTCACACATGGGCAAATGCAAGTCAGACCCTGAAAACATGTCTATGTAGGCCCCATATGGGTTATGTTAAGTTAATATGGGCATATATTTTATGTGGGCTCAAGATTGTTTAGTATATATGGGACCCACTTGGGTTTCTCACATGAAAGCCATATGGGCAAAACCAAGTGGGAACATATAGTAGGTCCTGGCTGGGTCAAACATGGGAAACACTTCACTTGTTTCAAAATGGGAAACACACGTAGGACCCACTTGGGTTTTTCACCTGGGTTAGACATGGGCAAACACAGTCATTTAAAGAAAAGCGTTTGCTGTGTGCCCCAGGTGGGGCAAAGTTAGGTAATCAGTATATATTTTTTAGTACTGATGACACAGGTGGGGCCTACCTGGCCAAACTATATGGGTCACACATGGGCAAATGCAAGTCAGACCCTGAAAACATGTCTATGTGGGCCCCATATGGGTTATGTTAAGTTAATATGGGCATATATTTTATGTGGGCTCAAGATTGTTTAGTATATATGGGACCCACTTAGGTTTCTCACATTAAAGCCATATGGGCAAAACCGAGTGGAAACATATAGTAGGTCCTGGCTGGGTCAAACATGGGAAACACTTCACTTGTTTCAAAATGGGAAACACACGTAGGACCCACTTGGGTTTTTCACCTGGGTTAGACATGGGCAAACACAGTCATTTAAAGAAAAGCATTTGCTGTGTGCCCCAGGTGGGGCAAAGTGAGGTAATCGGTATATATTTTTTGGTACTGATGACATAGGTGGGGCCCACCTGGTCAAACTATATGTGTCACACATGGGCAAATGCAAGTCAGACCCTGAAAACATGTCTATGTGGGCCCCAAATGGGTTGTGTTAAATTAATATGGGCATATATTTTACATGGGCTCAAGATTGTTTAGTATATATGGGACCCACTTGCGTTTCTAACATCAAATCCATATGGGTGGGCATCCAATGTAGGTCCTAGTTGGGTTAGTGATGGTAAATGTGTACATTGGTTCAAAATGGTAGCACATGCTTATGTGAGGATTCTTCTTCTGTGAAGAGCCTGAGAAAGTGTTATTTGAATAAAGGAGGATTTATTTCAAACAAGCCCATCACAGATTGCGCACAACCCAGGGAGTTCTGAAAGTCAAATTGTAAAAATAATCTCAAAAGAAAGTATGAACATAACTCTCTTTTATAACCTGCAGACGGCACCCACGTGGTACCATTCTCTAAGAAATCACCCTAACTTTAACATATTTGGCACAACCTCAGTCTATCACTTTTGCTACCCTTACGTACAGTCAGATGTTCTTGACCCTTCATTTTTGACCCTCTCAGTATTTAGCCTTGGCTAGCAAATGTACTCAAAGTCCACATTGAGACCTCAAGATGTTATGTGTTATCAGACACTACAACCCAGCTGTCAAGTGAGACTATAGGAACTTTGGTGTTTTTGAACATTCAATGTTACTCAAAACACTCTGCACACTATTCCAAATAACTGGTTTGAAACTGGTTACTTTTTAATTTTAGATTTCATTTTATGTACTTAATGTGAACTCTGCATGGTAGGCTGCATGGTGAGGCTCAGATAAGATAAAATAAGGACTTCATGATTCTTCTTAGGTAAATTCACTTGTCACAGCAGCAATAATAAGTGATTAAAACGGACACAAGAGTAGAAAAAAAGAAAAGCAAAAAATACGAATAAAAAACCTAAGATAAAAGTGAATTACACAGACAAAATCCAGATTTGGCATTTGCAAATTAAGGATTACTGGTTGTTCAAACAATTAAGACTATTTACTTGAGCAAACATGCAGTTGAGGATTTTTAGTAGATCAGACACACTCTACTGTATTAGAGAAAAGACAGTTAGTTACATGGAAGATGGAAGTTTTGGTTAATCAGATCCAGTAAAGCTCCTGAAGTATATTACCGATCTGTTAAAATGTTACTCTTCAAACTTGTGCCCTCAAATTATATAACCAGAAATAATTTATATTTTCTTTGAACTAGTGGAAAGGAGAGGGAATGGGGTCTTTCAAGCAGTCACACTTCAACTGTGAAACTCCCTTGTCCTTATGGTGTATTGACACTATTGAAACTTTTCAAAACCAGTCTAATGTTAGAAGAGCTTTTAGGTAAACTGTTATTCTTCTTCTTATCATTATTATATTTTTATTAATTATATTTTTATTATGATGTTGATTTGGGTGACACTTTTTGATAAATATTATATATTACTTTTTAAAACATATTAACCATCCCTATGCTTAAAAAACTTTTAAAAATAAAATTGTTCTTTTAAACTTGTGCATTGTTTGACTTTTAAAATTTTTGTATCAGGTGTAAAACGACTTTTTAAATAAAGTTGTTTTTAATGTGAGCAGCTCCTATTGGCTCGTTTAAAAAGAGGGAGGAGCAGATTGCACCGCCTAGCGTCTAGTCTTCGCGGTCTTTCGTCTGTTGCGCCTTTTCTCTCCCTGGTGTTTAAGAACGTGGAGGACAAAAGGATACCAAAGAATCGAAAACTATGACAAAGGTAAATACTTAAAGTTTGATACGTTTTCATCAATGGTTATTTTAGTAACTTTCTATAGTCGTCCTAAACGGTATAAGGGGGAGAAGCATAACATCTTTAGCTAGCAGGTAGAACTGGGTTAATTTGCTGCATTGTCTTTGGCAAACATAATTTAAAGTTAATTAAAAAACTCTTACTGCCTATATTCTACTCAATAAAGTTCATCTTATCTTATTCTGTTTTCATTGCACCATTCTCTCTATACAGTTTTTGAATTTACACACTATAACGTACACGGCAGTTTTTTTCTGTGCTTCTGCAACTGTTTCTTGGGTTTTCCTATAAGGTTTTTGTAATTAATTTAAAAAATTTATATTATTTTTTTGGCTTTAGTGGATTCCTGCTCAGCTAACTCGGCCATTATGCACTACCCAGTAAACAAAATGGCTGAACAGTATCTTAAATGTCTGAACATGAGCTAGTCATACCATGTTACGTAATATTCATGTGCAGTGTAGCAAGGTGATTGTTTAAATTACAGGAGTAGATGCCTGCAGCTGAAACGGTTTTCTGATCTGAATACGGTAATGTTACCAGATATGCATTGTACTATGGGAAAACGGTGGTGGATCAGTGTGTAAAAAGCCCCCAAAAGAAACACACAGCGTCTTTAGCTCAAACACTGTCTGATCACTCTCTTAGATACTGTGCTGTTCCATCTAGTTATTGGTTACTGAGAAATGTTAGGTCATTAATTAATTAAGAGAGTGCAGCTGTTCAGATCAGATGGTGAAGTAGGAAAATGCAGAACATGTTATTATAGCTGAATGCTGTGTAAAATACTAGTAATAAATCTAACTCCCATTTATGGCTTTTACTACTGTGGGGCTAAATAAAAAATTACAGACAATGAAATCTGCTACAATTACAAAGCTTAAGTTTAAAACAATTATTATATATTAAGCATTTTTTTGCTCTTTTTTTTTTTTAATTCTTTTTGCTAATAATGGACTCAATTTTATTATCAACTTCAAAGACCTATTAAACTTTTAAACCATTAAATCCAGGAAATTAGATGCCCGTAAATGTACGAGACCCTCTTTATGTCTAGTATCCCCAAATATTTAATAATCCTTTCTAAAAGTACACAAATTTTGTTCTTTTCAATTAAATATTGCATGTTCAATGTATTCTTGAGCAGGTAAAAATTCCACTAAATTAGTTTTTGCATATTTTTAAGTATAATCAAATTTTTATAGTTTGCGAGTACTTTTAATTTGGAGATTTTGCCACTTGATTTGAAGTTTGGATAGTGCTTTATAGTAATTTGTAAATGTTTTGAACTCATCTGGCTTCTTAATAATTTAATAAAAAATTAACAAGCCATGTAATAATTTGAAAACCACTAGGGACCACTTATAAAAAAGTAATTCCTTTTTTACTTAAAGGAATTTAGGATTTATGTCTGTCAAGTCATTTGTTCTGGCATAAGTCACCATTTTGATATATCTTCCTGTGACTTTAAAGTCTGTCAGCTAGTTAGGTACATTTTTGCACTGCTAGTGTTTTCTGCTTGAATTAGTCAGTTTATCATATAAACACATGCAGTGCCTTTCAAACTTTTAATTACACTGTTCATTTTGTGCATTAGTAAGAGAATCTTTTATATTGAATTATCCTGGGAAAAAACAAAAATGTTTGTATTTTCTCATGCACTTTCTTTCATTTCCTTATCACGTTTAGATTCTTCAAGATCACAAGCACCATCTTTGACATGTAAGTAACTTTCATATTATTTGTATTACTTATTATTATTATTATTATTATTTTTGAAAAGTGATGGTCTTTGGGGCATCCTTTTTTTTTTATTGGTATTAAGTATATATATTTATTTAGGCACAGGAGGCAATGATCTATTTTAAAATTTAACATTTATTTAATTTTCATCTTTTATGCTAACAATAATGCCAACAGTGTTCTCTTCACTTGACCCACAACTCTGACAGTTTTGGTCCTCTGCTCTCCTCACAATTGGCTGATTTCCATCTGAGCTGCTACTGTCAACTGCATTAAACTGATTTTACATTGCCTTGTTATTCTAATCTTTATCTGCGTTTTGGACTCCAAACATTCACACCTGCTGTTAGTAACCAGAGCTCACAAGAGTGTAAGGCGTGTAGTTCAATAAAGTGATCGATGTGTTCACTAGCTGATTTCAATAAACCGGTAACTTATCAAATCCATATTTTATAGGAAGTACATTACTGATAAAAGTGGTAATAAACACGGTAACCAATAAAAATTTAAATTTCCTGTTATAAAAAAAAATACTGCAGTGAGCTCGGTTTTCTAACACCAGGTGTGAACATCTACAGTCTTTAAGCGCTGGTAAAGATTTAAAAATAAAAGCATTCAATAACATAACATTAAACAGTAAATTAGTTTGATGGTGTTGACTGCAGCAGCTCAATGTTAATCAGCTGATGGTGATGGAAGCAGATGAGCGTTTTTCATCATGGTTGTTAGTGATGTGTTGGTCAAAACGAAACGGCTCTTTGAAGTGAACGACACAAGCGTGTTTTTTCTCTCTCTCTCACCCTCTCTCTCGCACTTTTTTTCCGCTTCACTCTGCACGCGAGCCTTGTGCTTTGCGCTGGGAAGAGGGGGGAGGGGCGGTTGTTACACACGCAGTAGCACAGTAACAGAGCAGGAGGGAGAGAGAGAGAAAGAGAGCCAGGGACAACAACGTCACATTAGAAAGGTATAGTAATCATCCACAACTATTTTCAATTGCGGATGATAAAGGATTCAGAAAGTTTATTCATGCAGGCCCATATGACAGAGAATGTGCATCTTCTGTTTGTTTTCATATTATAATTTATATTTAATTGTGTTGTGGTTTGCAGTGTTTTGTGTTGTTTCACTTTAAATTTGTTTAAAAGGAAAAAGCTGAAAATTTAAATAGTTAAAAGTTGAAATGTAAATAGTTGTTTTTTTTGTATTATATGATTTATTTATTACATTTTATGTGGAGAGAATAAATAAAAGTATATTTACGGTGGCTGCTAGAGACAAAGCACGTACAAACCCCAAAACACGTAAAAACTCCATAGCACGTACAAACTCCAAAGCACGTACAAAACACAACAGAAGTGCTCCAGGATGCTAGGCACAGTGTTGAGATTTTGTTACCTAGTGGCTACACAAGCCAGGAAGTACCAACGACCGGATTTGGTGTGTGGTAGTAACAGGTAAATGAACAGCTTTTGGAATTTTTTATGAATATATATGAGTGCTTGTGTATAAATACACAAAAAATACACATATGATTTCAATTGTGTAAATTAAGTGATCTAGATAGCTCTGTTTTGGAAGTTCAGTTGACGCTAGAAATGGGTTTTGGAGTTTGTACATGCTTTGTCTCTAGGGGCCACCATATATATTTATATATAAACATATATAAATAAAACCACATTTCTTTTTTTACATTAGTAATTCCTTTTGTTCATAATTTTATATTGTTGTTAATAATAAATTAATTAAAGCAACAAAACAACCTGAAGAGCCGGTTGGGAGCCGAAAGAGCCGGCTTTCTAAAAAGAGACGAAAATCCCATCACTAGTTGTGTAATATGCTGGTATTGATATGATCAAAAATGAACTGAGTTGTTTCGTATTCTATAGAAATTGTACATCTAATTAATAACAAGGCTTTCTGCTGATGTTATTAATTAAAAATTTATTGTTTTATTTTTAAGCAACAACTTTTTAGCATGCAATCAGTCCATGCTGTACAGGACAGATTTGTAAACTGTGCATACAAAAATAGACTATTTTACAAAATTGCTCTTTCAACAAATGTAAATCACAGCAGATTTTTTTTGTTGTAGGTGCACTGTCACAACTAGAAATGTGGGGGGAAGTCCTCAAAGTTGAAGGCAGAACAGGAAAATACATGGAAATAACAATTTTCCTTTAAATGGTAAATGGCCTGCATTTTTATAGCGCTTTTCTAGTCCCTAAGGACCCCAAAGCGCTTCACACTACATTCAGTCATTCACCCATTCACACACACAATCACACACTGGCGATGGCAAGCTACATTGTAGCCACAGCTGCCCTGGGGCGCACTGACAGAGCACATCAGTAAAGGTCGATCTGGATACTTGATAACTGTTGGTATAGGTATGACATGAATTTGAATCTCCATTATCACAGGTTTTAATTGGGAGGGAACATGCAGATATACAGGAGGACTATAAACAGCAATTCCTATTGCATACAACTGTTTTAGAAAATACCAACAACACTGTTAATTTATCACTTGCTGGTCTATAGACTTTACAGTGTGGATGGATGGAAAATCCATCTGGCTCCACTCTGGCTGAATTGGTGCTACAAACAACTCTGCGCTCGGCTTTCCTGGCTGTGTGTGGATTTATACTTACACATCCAAATTTTGACCCTATTTTTCTTCCTTTCAGCTGATTGGTCAATTTCATGTCAATCACCAATTAAACAATCCAATCAGAGAACATCTCCAGAAGTTGATTCTGTTCATCTGGACGTAGCATTTTCAGTGGGAGAAAATGCTGCAAGCGCTACGTCCAGATGAACAGAATCAACTTTTGGAGATTTACTTACCTGGATGATTGAGCATGCATCAAGACAATCAGAGAACAGATAGGTTTGGCTGTTGGAGGGCTGCATTACGGAGCTTCAGGTCCTGGAAGAATAAATTCCCTTTTACATACCAGACCAGCATTTTTCTTCATTAGCACGAAGGAAAACAGTCTGTGCGTGTCAGAGTTCTGTGGTTTTTGTGTCACAGGGCTTATAATATGTGTAAAAATCTGGCCAGGGACCATCACATCACACTGCTATCATATTTTCTGTTGCTATCATGTTTTTTTTCTGAGATGTTGTTACTTTTATGACAGATGTAACGAGAAATCTTCCAGAAAGTTAAATTTTTTATTCTAATCAAATATTTGATTCTGATAACAGATAAAGATTTTTTTTTTTACTTTTGTTCTGCTATTTCATAGTTTATACAAATTTTGGCCAATTCCTATTTATTTTAACCCTTTAGCCCCCAAAAAGTCGCCAGCGACAGGTTTTTCCAAACCTGTCTCGTCAAACCTGAGCTCTGCCAGGGGCCCAACACGCCTGGACTTTTAGAAGAAAAGAGATGTCCGAAAATAAACCACAGGGTCAAATACTTAATTTTGTTCAGTGTTTTAGAGTTATTAATTTGAATTGACTAATTTAAATATTTTATTCATGTACATTTTGATTGCCTTTAGTAAAAATGGCAAAATTTCAATTTCTTTTTTCTTTCTGTTATTAATCCTTGATTACATTCATATAGTATACAGTAGAGGAAAAAACCTACCAGACCTACCAGTTATCCTGCGTAACATTATTGGGGATAAAGGGTTAAGGAAGCGCAATTAATTTTTTTAGTTTAGCTTGTGTTTACTACCATTTTTTTTTTATCACCACACAGTAAACATTAAGTAATATGTAAAGTGTCCATTTATCCTCCATTCCGGTCCATTATCTTAAGCTTAGGCTGCTGCCCCTCGACCCAATCCGGTACTAAGTAGAGAGGCCCAGACTTCGCTCTCTCCAGGCACTTGGCCCAGCTCTTCCGGGGGAATCCCAAGGCATTCCCAGGCCAGCCGAAAAACATAGTCCCTCCAGCATGTCCTGGGTGTTCTGGGTCTCTTCCTGGTGGGACGTGCCCAAAACACCTCACCAGGGAGACATCCTAACCAGATGCCAGTATCTAATCTGTCCTTTTTGTATGTTCCCCTCAGGTTGCCATGGTAGCAGATACAGGGGAAACAAGTGTAGACGATGCCACAAGAAGGATGATGAAATTCCTCATATCACCTGAGCTGGCTGTGGAGTACAACATGCTTGGCCGACATGGGGAAAAAAAGTTCAGAGATTTGCGTCTTTTTAATGTTGTGTATGGTAAGTTAGTTTCACTTGAGACATTTGAACTTTAGAAAACTAAACTTTTTTAATAAAGTGTTTGAAAGTGTAACTGAGATTGGTTATCATGCAATTTGTATATATTTTTTGAGGCAATAAAGTGAAATAAACATTGTTCTTTGAAAATCATCACCAAATGAAGTAAGCTAAGATTAACTTTACTTTGGCTTGCCCGTTTTTCTTCTTCTTCATTTGCAGAGGCACTGAAGAATTATTTAACATCAAAAGTCAACTTGCAAGAAGCAGAGAAGGCTCTGTCCAAGTGGTTCAGTGGAGCTAAAGACAGAGGAGGACCGAGGGCTGCAAGGGTACAAAATAGACTTACGGCTCTGTAAAAAAACAAACCCTGCTGATTCAAGATAAGCTTTTGAGTTTTCCATCTGACTTTTTCCCCATGTTGCTACAGTTCCAAATATCTAAGGAATTTTGCTGTAGTTTGACATTTCTAGTTTTTAAACGTTTACGCACTTTGGAATACAGTTACGTAAAATCACAGTTGTTGGACAAAATAAATGTGAAAAATGTTGTTTTGTGTACCCTCGTGATTTTTGAAATGGTTTTATTTACAAACTAGATTTTGTTTGCGGTCAGCTTTAATATATTTGGTGTCTTTGTGTCACAGAACCCGTATTAGCCGTCTGAAAAATTGATTTTGTGACTGTTTTACTACATGGGGCCCACTCAGTGCCAG
The DNA here is from genome assembly GCF_057382275.1 of Copadichromis virginalis. Classification (NCBI taxonomy): domain Eukaryota; kingdom Metazoa; phylum Chordata; class Actinopteri; order Cichliformes; family Cichlidae; genus Copadichromis; species Copadichromis virginalis. Next base: position 30,406,458 of record NC_140637.1, read on the forward strand.
AACTTAGTCAATTCAAACTAGAAATAAGATGCAAATACAGAACCCACTGCTAATGCCATTCCAACTTTTTAGCTCATGTTTTCCTCATGTTGTACCCACTAAGAACTTGAAAAATGGGGCCTAGGTGGGTTTCAGTGTACTTTGCCCAGTTGGGGTCCATTTAGTTCCCAGATTTTACCAATATAACACCGAGATGGGCTTATAAAATGGGGCCATTATGGAACCCGCGGACAATCCCACTTAAAACCCACTTTTTAGCCTATGTGGTACTCACATGGTACCCACAAAACAACTTGAAAGGTGGGGCCTGGGTGGGTTTCTTTGTACTTTGCCCAGTTGGGGTCCATTTAGTTCCCAGATTATACCAATATAACACCGAGATGGGCTTATAAAATGGGGCCATTATGGAACCCGCGGACAATCCCACTTAAAACCCACTTTTTAGCCTATGTGGTACTCACATGGTACCCACAAAACAACTTGAAAGGTGGGGCCTGGGTGGGTTTCTTTGTACTTTGCCCAGTTGGGGTCCATTTAGTTCCCAGATTATACCAATATAACACCGAGATGGGCTTACAAAATGGGGCCATTATGGAACCCGCGGACAATCCCACTTAAAACCCACTTTTTAGCCTATGTGGTACTCACATGGTACCCACAAAACAACTTGAAAGGTGGGGCCCGGGTGGGTTTCTGTGTACTTTGCCTAGTTGGGGCCCATTTAGTTCCCAGATTTTACCAATATAACACCGAGATGGGCTTATAAAATGGGGCCATTACAGAGCCCGCGGACAATCCCACTTAAAACCCACTTTTTAGCCTATGTGGTGCCCACATGGTACCCACAAAAACTTGAAAGATGGGGCCTAGGTGGGTTTCTGTGTACTTTGCCCAGTTGGGGTCCATCTAGTTCCCAGATTTTACCAATATAATACCGAGATGGGCTTATTAAATGGGGCCATTATGGAACCCGCGGACAATCCCACTTAAAACCCACTTTTTAGCCTATGTGGTGCCCACATGGTACCCACAAAAAACTTGAAAGATGGGGCCCAGGTGGGTTTCTGTGTACTTTGCCCAGTTGGGGCACATTTAGTTCCCAGATTTTACCAATATAACACCGAGATGGGCTTATAAAATGGGGCCATTATGGAACCTGCGGACAATCCCACTTAAAACCCACTTTTTTAGCCTATGTGGTGCCTACATGGTACCCACAAAAACTTGAAAGATGGGGCCCAGGTGGGTTTCTGTGTACTTTTCCCAGTTGGGGCCCATTTAGTTCCCAGATTTTCCTAACATAACACCTATATGGGCATTTAATATGGGGCCATTACGGAACCCGCGGACAATCCTATATGGGGCCCATTTTTCAGCCCATTTCCAAACCATATGGGCCCCACATATAAATGTTGGCTGGGTAATGAAGAGTTCTCTCCAAAAATCAAGAAAAGGAGGCCCCAATCAGATGAGAGTGTAGCAAAATATGGTTCACTCCACTTGCCTGAAATGGTTAACAGTCCAAAGCATTTCAGTTGTAGAATGATTGGGTGCAACAGTAAAACATATGTGAGATGTGGGAAGTGCCAAATGTTCCTTTGTGTCTCCAAATAAAAAATCACAGTACTTCCTCAGATATCATAAATGAATTGACTTTTGTGAAATAGAAAGCCCAGTGCAATCACTTGTTCCTGAACCAATGGCTTACAGCTAGTGAAGTGTCAGTGACTACTAAGTTGATCCCTGATCTACATTTTTATGATATTGTTATATAAATACGTTTTAATATCCTGCTTACAAAAATTTCAGTGGAGCTTTTAATTTTCTTAAATAGCTCTTGAATGTTGTTAGTTTCACATTCGTGATCAATGAACTCCCCTTGTGCACTGTAGTGCACATGTTGTAGAATTTAAATAAAATTAGTTAAAAACAATTTTGTTTTTGTAATGTGTTTTTTTTTACCGTCCCAACATTTGATTTATCTTAAAGAAAAAAGAAAAAGAAAAAGAAAAAGAAAAAATGAAAATACTTTTCCTTTTTTTTTTTTCTTCTTTCCCTGGGCCTCAGGAGGACATTGTGTCTCTTTCCACTACAAGACACTTGCTATATCTAAAAAATAGTCATATTCAAAGTAATCCCAAATTGGACTCTGGCGCTTTCTCCCGACTTTTCCTGACATGATTCTGCGCGTGGACGGAGCAGCAACACAGACGACTCGACTAACGTACTGCCTTGACTTCTATTGCAGGGCACGCGCACATCAATGAAACTAAACACATTTTGCTATAAATCCAGTCAATTTTAGTTAGTTTTGTGAACATTCATTACAGTTTTAGTTAGTTTTCCATTTTTGTTTTGATTTTATTTCCGTTAACGCAAATGTTTTTTCACTTCTAGTTTTCTTTATTTCATTTGTTTTCTTTAATAATAATAACCTTGCTCTGCACACTGGAATAAACATAATCAACATGATCCACATTTTACTGCGTGTCAATGCACCATCTTATCGATTCAAGTGCTCCATCCTTATGTGGTTTGTGACATTATGTTTATCTAAACCTCCACTCTGTCTCTAAATGTTTGAAGAATTTTTCAAGTTCGGGGCCAAATTTTAAGAATTTGACCATAAGTGAAAGTTATGTCGTTATCACCCCCTTTGGGGCTTACCTTTCCCAGTTTTGATGATATTCCTCCCCATTCTCTATTCTTTGCAAGTACTCCTTTTCGGTGGTGAGAAACTGTTGGTGTGGTCAAGCGGGTGCTGTAAAAACAAAAGCTCAGGACAGAACAGTCACCAGTCATGTACTTCATACGAAATTAGCATATATCGAACTTCATATTGATCCTCTGAGTGTAATGGTACATTTTAATTTGAATTTCTCAAAGCTAAACAGAATATTTTTCTTTATCTTGCTCTTGTTCTTGTGCAGCACCACCCCTCAGCACATGCCCCTGTCGGTTCTATCTTACTTTTAAATTGCTGACTATTTCAAGAAAGCACCCAAAAGGCGGGGACCAGTGTTTATCATTACATATCTCCATTTTGAGTGTGGCAAGTCTATCATTCCCCTGTTATTCATAGACCTCAATGGAGGGTTTTTTTTAGTTTTTTTTTTACCTCTATAAAAGTTGATTGACTCTTTACAGTGGCCCGCCATAGTTAATAATAACATGCTCAGTCATGAGTGGAATCAAACCTTTTCTTCACTTTAGCAACCAAAGGGTTAAGTCTGCAGTTCACACTCCTGTGAAGCTACAGCCTCCCCCCTTATTCTCTGTCAACCCTCTGTCCTTGCAAAAACAAAACAAAGCAAGACAAAACATCCACCCTTCTTTTACAGGCTGGGTGAATTGTCTGTGGACATCTACTAATCCTAAAGTCGGTACCGTTTTTGTCTCAGTACCAAGTCAGTTAAAACTTTTAGTCGTCAGTCCGTCACAGTCCAGTCACATGCATACATCCACACACATTCATACCAGATATTGCTGATAATGGAGTCTCACACGCAACCTATTCGAGGCTCCATCACCAGCAAGATGACGTCATCATTTTAAAGGAAACAGTTCCTTGTTTGTTTTTTCCTTCTTTGGACTGGATTGACTCGCTGCAATCCTTTTAAGCTCAGGACTTCTCATTCGATCAGTGTCCCATATAAGTGAATTTCTCCCAAGCCCATTATAATCATGGAGAAAAATACTTTGCGACTGTTTTCAGTAAGAATATTTTATAGTGCTTTAAAGTTCAATCTCTCAGGCCTGGATTAAAGAGCTGATTTGTTAAATCAGGAACTCACAAAATACCAAAATATCATCACTGGTGGATCACACCTCTCTGATGTTCTTATCTCAGTGCACTGTAACAAAAGCAAAAACAAACGTAAACAATAAAATACTCATATAGTAACAAATACTGGGGCCCATTGCAAACATGTCCAAGCATAAAACCATCCTTCTCTCTCTTAGAGAAAGAGAACAATCCAAACCTCACTGATAGAATCAACCTAGTGTCAAACAAAACCCAAAGATCAACCAAAACTTCACCAGAAAGTTTTTCTCCCTCCCGGGACAATATTGTGTAAGCATACAGGCACCGTAACTCCTTTTTGCACTGACAAAAACATGTTGGATTGACTTAATTCAATAGTGGACACTGGTTGCACACAAATGCTTTGCTTTGGCAGAAACGTAAACAACTGAGTCAAATCAACACAACCTTTTCATATTCTCTCCGAAATAAAACTCACCCCGTTAATTCATCATTTTCACTCTGTACCACTGCTCCTTATCAGGCTGTGTGAAGCACAGTAAACAATTCAGTGGAGGCCTTAAGCCATAAACAGACATCACGCACAGACATTGTTTTCACAACCCAACTGCTTTAGACCTTGTCCCCTAAATCCACACAAATGCCCTCTGGGTGGCATGAAATGCATTTAACCAATAAACAATCAATGGGTTCTTGTTGTTGTAACCGACTCCGTATTTGGATGTTTGTGTGCAGCATTTGTTAGGAAAGCATTCTTCATTGCATCAGCGTGTGTGTGTGTGTATCACTCTTCATTGCACAAGCTTGTGAATGTGTGTGTCATTTCTCAGTGAATTGAATCAGCATTTCGATTTGTGCACGTGTGTGTGTGTGTCATTTCTCACTCAATCAACGAGTGCATATGTGTGTTTCACTTCATTCTGAGTCAGTGCATGTGGATGTGTGTGTTTGTGTGGGTGTTTGTGTTCATCACTTTCCTGTTCTGGTGTTCTGGGTAAACCACGGCCTGAAGCGTGCCCTGGGGTCCTGCCCTCCTCCTTTTCAGTCCGTTTGCATCCGTTGGTGCTGCTGCTCAAAGTTCTGTCCATACTGGTTCTGGCCCCAATTGAGGCAGTGCTTTTCTCCAGTGTCCTGCATCTTCTCCTTGTTCCGCTCCTCCTTAACTTGACCCTTTTGCTTCTGTACCTCCTTCAGGGCTTGCTCCTGCTGTTGGAGCTTTTTCGTCAGGTTTTTGCGACCTCCTGCTCCAGCAAGCTCCGGCCTGATTTCAAGTCCTGTCTCTGGGACTCCAAGCCTGATTGGTTCGATTATCAGCCAGCTCCTTCTGAGCCATGCTCAGTTCCTGCTCTGATGCCTTGAGCTCTTACTGAGGGCAGAAACCTCAGAGTCTTTTCCGTACAAGTCAGATTGAAGTCCATTGATGTTTCCCTTGCTTTGCTCCACGGCCTTCTACAGCTCTGCTGTTCGGCTCTTCTCAGAGGTCAGCTCCTGGCCGAGCCCCGACACCTGTGCCTTCAGCTTATTTTCTCCTGGTGCTTTTGTTCATTCCGAGGTGCCTCCTGACCTCAGTTACTCCTCCTGTCTCTGGCACGCCCTTTTTGCTGCCCGATCATCCGTGTTGGTCCGTCACTGTCCTGCACAGTTTTAATGCAGAGTTGTTAAGGTCAGCATTGTCTTGCTTGGCCTCACTTTTCCTCCGGGCTTAATGGGCGTCTCGTCACAGCTCTGTCAGCTGAAGCTGTCTGGAAATCTCCCCCGTGTAGTGAAACGGGCCTTGGATTTAACGCTCTCCGTCTCCGCTGCATGAGATCGTTTTCCTGCAGCACTGTTGACATTTTCAGGTTGTTGTTGTGGGTCCAGCTGCTGTAGCATTTGGTCAGGGTCACATTAAAGATGGTAGAGGAGAGAGCAAAGATGGTAGGGGGGGGAGCAGGAGTCCAGGGTCAGCCTCGGCTTTCCGGGCCGACAAAGCAGCCTGTAATCAAACATAAAGAGAAAAAACAAAACAAAAACAAACGAACAGGAAAATGATGTTATTTTGGCTGCGTTATTCAGATAGGGGCGAAACAACGGGACCAGGCCCTGTGTCAGCCTTCTCTCCCCCTTTTTTGTTTTTTCTCACCATATAATCCACTCATGACCCGCCAAGTCGACAGGACAACACAGGTACATGTTAAAATTCTTAAGATCATGTTTAAAAGCCCAAAAATGGGATTTTCCTTCATTCAGTAATCACTTGTATTAATCAATCAGCAGAAAACATGTCACAATTTGACTCTTTTTACCACTAAATTTGTTGTGTCTTCACTGGTTGGTCAGACCAGTGTCTCTTTTGAAGTTAAGTTATAATCTAACACCAGCTCGACTGTTCCTATCGTCTCCTCACAGTTTGAGAGGATCAGGCCCATCTCTTTGGCTTCAGGTACGTTTCGAAGTGCTCTGAGGAAGTTGCTGGCCTTAACTTAAACTCCCGGAGAGCAGCCATTTGGCTTTTCTACCTTTAAAACCCGGAGAGCAGCCAAATGGCTGGTAGGCTTTTAGCTAAGCTTTAGCTTCAGCCAAGTGGAAGCTAAATTGGCTAGTCATTCATATGTATATTAGGTTGTTACCTGGGAATTCTGGAGGGAGGGGAGTGGGGGTGTGTGATTGAGGGGGTGGGGGAGCTGCTAAAAGCGGTGAGCTTCCTTTTGTGTTTCATCTTGATGCATTCTCAATCATCCAGGGAAACAAATCTCCAAAAGTCACCAACTTGGAGTGTTTCAGTTTGCCATCTTAGGGAGAAATCAACACACATGGGTGTATGTCCTTTGTTGCTGAGATTTATTGATAAAAACAGTACAAAAAACCAACCATTTGTACACATATTTACAAATGGCCTGCTGAGTGGTGCATGGAGCATGTTCATTGGTTCATGGACCTCCCTGAACTAATGGCATTTATTGCAATTGTCATCTTGCGGGGGGTTAACAGGGTTCCATCTCTAAATGACTGCTGGTCAGCAAACCTGGGAAACCCACAGATAATTGGAACTATGGCACGAAACCGCTTCCAAGACATCATGCAACACCTACGCTTTGATGACAAGTCCACCCGCAGTGATCGAGCAAAGAAGGACCAGTTACATTTATGATTTGTTTTATGTTTATGATTTGTCTTTAGATTATGTTATTACATTCTGTCTTTATACTATGTTATCATTTCATGATAAAAGGAGGGAACTGTTGTGATATTTTGATACCATGGTAGCATTTACAGGATATTGTTTTATAGTGATATTATACAGGAAAACTGTTACTCACTAAGGCCCATTTACTAGTTGTTTTTCTCTTTCTCTGTGACCCAAGAATTAATGTGTAAGAATCACAGGCTGGTACCAAGGTCGAAAATACCACAGAGATCACTTCCTTATTCCCATCCTCCCTTCTTTATCTCCTAGAAAAGAGCTTGTTAAAGGCCAGGTGGTTTGTTTCAGAATTCACTAATGAAAGAACTCTGTATTCTATGTCTAGGAGTGTATTTTGCTGGGATAATCATAAATTGTAGCTGAACTGATAAACTATACAAAGGATACTTCTTTGCTCAGAGGGCAGGAAGACGCTTCCTTATTTGGTCTGTACCGGTTTGAACTGAGAATCTGCTGACACACGAACCTTTTTCCTCTATATAAACTGTTGTCTGATGAATAAACCTTTGAGTTGATTTTGGGAAAGCAACCTGAAGCAGTCTGTGTTTCCTTGTTCTCCCAAGCTACTCCCGGCGCTGTAACTAACCTGCTGAACCTGAGTGTTACTTTGAATAATTTTGAATCTTATAGGGTAAAGACAAAACTCTGCTTATAGGTGCCCACGCCTCGGAGGAAACCCGATCCACGGAGATCCTCGGCACAGTCAACAAGATTCGCAGGGAAATTCCTCAATCCACTCAAACCCCCACTCCCCTCCCTCCAGAATTCCCAGGTAACAACCTAATATACATATGAATGACTAGCCAATTTAGCTTCCACTTGGCTGAAGCTAAAGCTTAGCTAAAAGCCTACCAGCCATTTGGCTGCTCTCCGGGTTTTAAAGGTAGAAAGGTAGAAGCCTGGGGATGCTACTGTTTAAGGAAGAAGACATTAGAGGTTACTTTGGGCAGTTACAACAAAATGAGATTTCAAAGTAAGAGCCTTGCAATCCCCAACAGATTGAAAACAAAGAAAGAAAGAAAGAAACTTACCTGACATGGATCTCCTTGTGACAAATCCAACATGTGGAAGAGGAAGCCGAGTTCACAAGCCAAACAAAACTCCTTGTGGCACAAATGATTCTGAACAAGGCAGCGAACTGGCTCCAGGAAGTATAACACCTAAGATGCAAACATAAAAGACCCATGGAACATTTGACAAATTGTCTCATATTAAAAATTAAATGTACACATTGTGAACCTTAAGCTTCTTACCTGGATCATGCAGTTACAGTAGGCGTTGGGAATCTGTGGCTCCAGGCCAGCAAACAACGTCCTGTTGTAATGTTTGAAGTCAAAATCTTCCTGTCCACATTTAGAGTATTTAATTGTCACCTGAAGCACAACAAACACATCTTCGTCACATGTTTTGGAAATCAAAGCTTGTAGCAACACTCTAGAAATTGTTACATATCATATTTAACTGTATCTCTGTGAACACCAGGGTGAAACATAACAAGTCCAACCTTTCTGTACTTTTCGGGAACAGTGTGAAGGAGCGGCTCTTCATCACTCTCTGTTAGAGATTCAGGGATGTGGTTGTAATAAACAGGTGACCCTTCTTTATTTGCAGGGACCTGCAAACAACAAACAGGGAAAAAAACTTAAAATACACCACGTGGAGATGGGTTTAACTTTTTTGTAAATTTATTACAATATTGTAAAAATGACAGTTTAAAACAGCAATAAGTTTTTTACATACCTGGTTACAGAGGCAGGCGGAAGGATTTTCCACAAAACTGTTGAAGCCAACAGTTTCAATAGTTTGTGGGATTTCTGGGTCCATCCCAGAAGCCCACCTGTTGAAAAGAAACATGTTTTAGATCGGTGGACAAGGAAGAGAAAGACGAGAGAAGTTGGGAAGAGGCTCCACAAAGGAGATGGAAAGAAAATAGATGGAACAGAGAGAAAAGACACTAAAATTAACTGGATCACCTGCCAGAGGAAAAACATGCGAGAAGAGAACAACAAAGCAGGGAAACTACAGCAACCACCAACATAACCGTACATTACAGTGAATGCAAGATCGACAAGTTCAGCTCAGTTTTGCTGTTCCATAACTGATCAGAATTATTCCTGATGAGCAGAAACAGAGAGACAGAGCGGGAGCGCAACCTTTCGATCATTATTATTTCGATCCCTCTCTCATATTCAAAACATCAATGAAAGAATATCTGATTGGGACCTGATTGAAAAGCTGAGTAAAATGAGAAAAGTATAAACAATTTGTTTCATTGTGCATATGGATGAAATATAATGTAGATAAATGGGACAAAGGTTGAACTGAATGTTAACATTCATCAGATCACAGCTCAGGTTGTGTCAAACCAGCAAGTAAAAACATTTTTGAGACACTAGAGGATGTTACCCTTCAGAGGTCCTAAATGTACTAAATGTAATTGATAAATATAAGTTATTAGCCAGTAAATGACTTGGCAATGTTCATGTAATACAAATTTATGTATTTTATTTTTCCTGGAGGGCAACAAGATGGCAGCTGCAGTGTAAGTCAGACTGTGAAATAAAAGATCAAAGAAGACTTAAACAGTATTTAAATATTCAGGCTTTTTCAACATTTAGACAAATTGTGTTTGAAACTCAAACTAATCTTTATAGTATTTGTTTTATTTTACTCCAGAAGCAAAAGATGTTTTCCAAAAATTGGGACAAACTGTTGTTTAATTTTATGGTTGGTGTGGTCCTGAGAGTCGTTGAGCTTGTCTTTGTTTTTAGGGTCACAGGTTTCAAGCTGGTATTGAAGGAAATTGCCTTCCCGGGTTTCCTCCGTGGCGTGAGCGATAAGCAGAGTTCTGTCCTTTCCTTCTAAGATTCCTAATTATTTAAAGTAACACTCAGGTATGCCATTCAGCGTGTTAGTACGAGCTCGGGAGCAGCTTGGGAGAACAAGAAAACAGAGACTGCTTTAGGTTGCCTTCCCAATCGACTCAAAGGTTTATTTGATACACAGCAGTTTATATAGAGGAAAAAAGGTTCGTGTGTCAGCTTTCCCAGTTCAAACCGGTACAGACTAAATAAGGAAACGTCTTCCTGCCTTCTGAGCAAAGTATCCCTTGTGTAGTTTATCAGTTCAGCTATAATTTATGATCATCCCAGCAAAATACACTCCTAGACATAAAATACAGAGTTCTTTCATTAGTGAATTCTGAAACAAACCACCTAGCCTTTAACGAGCCTTTTCCAGGAGATAAAGAAAAAGGGAGGATGGGAGTAAGGAAGTGGTCTCATCTCTGTGGTGTTTTCGACCTTGGGGTACCAGCTTGTGAGTCCTACACATTAATTCTTGGGTCACAGAGAAAGAGAAAAACAACTAGTATATGGGCCTTATTGAGTAACAGTTTTCCTGTATAAAACAATCTTCTGTAAATGCTTACCGTGGTATCAAAATATCATAACAGGTATCAAGGTGTGAATCATAAATGAGCCCCGCCTGGTCTCCAACAAGCCTGCCCCATAAAAGACTTTTTCTTTTGTTTCGGCCCAAATCATGTCTGTGGATCTTTTCTTTGTTAGTAACACTAAACATGTTAAAAGCTGAATTAAGGCAGGGTTTATTTTCCTGAGTTAAATTCTTTGCTAAAAAAGTTAAAAAGCTTAAATTTTCATGTTCTATTGCTGTGACACAGGTGAGTGGGTCAAACATGAAACAGGAAGTTGACCCAGAAAAGCACAGGCTGAGGAAAATGACTTAAGTGTCTTTATTGTAAGATCATAAACTTGTTATAGCTAGTTTGTTGAATAAACTGATGGAAACAGGAACATGATGAAATCAATAAAAGTGCTCATTTTTGTGTTTTTGAATGTTGGTTGTCATTTATTTTATTCACACAAATGCAGTTTGGATAAGTGCTGATGGTCCTTTGTTAATTAAAACCAAACAATCACCATTCCAAGGTTAATCAATACCACTGAAACAGATAACAGACAATAGCTGAAACTATCTTTAATCAACAGTCAACTATTAGCTTCAATTAAACTGACTCAACCAATGAGGGCATCAAATTTGGATTATATGGTTTCAGCTAGGACTAAACCAAAAGTTGTATTTTTCATTAAGTGGATGAGAAAATAAAGCCTGTAAAGTTTAAAACTTTAATTTCATTTAATCAATGTTGAACTCTGAGATTAATCCAGTCAATTTTTATTTGAATTGTTACTGAAATGTTGAATTCACCACTGATGATAATGTTTTTCATCTATATGGATCCATTTCCACAACTTTTTGATCACCACTTCAGAACAACAACTACCTGGATACACAGGATCAAGACTGAACTCTGACATTAATCCAGTGAATTTTAACAACAGTCACGCTAAAGGACCATTTAATTGATTAAATCATGGTTAGTTTGTTACAATATGTGTAACATAACTGTTGTCCAACATGCAGCAAATTTGTTGGAGAAGCTCAGAAGAATCAAACTCAACATCTGGTGCATCTCGGACATCAAGGAATTTGGTGCTTTTGACGACCTGTTGACGACGGCTGTTAATCAAGGTGTGGATTAAGCGTGCTAAACGAGGTCCTCCCAGTCTGATCAAACTCATTATCTTGGTGCAATTCAGAAACAATACGCTCAGGCAAAAACTGGGTCGACCCCCCTCTGACACCTTAATGTGGGCTTAATGATGACACGATGCCCACGTCTCCCAAAGAATTCACACCTGTATTCATGTAAACTCAGCCGCACTCACCTTGATTCAGACCCTGAAACCTGTGAGCCTAACGTTTAATGCAGGAACAGTCAACGACTCTTAGAGGAGTAGACAAGGGCAGAAATGTTACCACGGACAATTTTTTCACATCGCTTTCACTTGCGCAAAAACTTCTTAGACGGAAAACCACCATCCTCGGCACAGTCAACAAGATTCGCAGGGAAATTCCTCAATCCACTCAAACCCCCACTCCCCTCCCTCCAGAATTCCCAGGTAACAACCTAATATACATATGAATGACTAGCCAATTTAGCTTCCACTTGGCTGAAGCTAAAGCTTAGCTAAAAGCCTACCAGCCATTTGGCTGCTCTCCGGGTTTTAAAGGTAGAAAGGTAGAAGCCTGGGGATGCTACTGTTGTTTAAGGAAGAAGACATTAGAGGTTACTTTGGGCAGTCACAACAAAATGAGATTTCAAAGTAAGAGCCTTGCAATCCCCAACAGATTGAAAACAAAGAAAGAAAGAAAGAAACTTACCTGACATGGATCTCCTTGTGACAAATCCAACATGTGGAAGAGGAAGCCGAGTTCACAAGCCAAACAAAACTCCTTGTGGCACAAATGATTCTGAACAAGGCAGCGAACTGGCTCCAGGAAGTATAACACCTAAGATGCAAACATAAAAGACCCATGGAACATTTGACAAATTGTCTCATATTAAAAATTAAATGTACACATTGTGAACCTTCAGCTTCTTACCTGGATCATGCAGTTACAGTAGGCGTTGGGAATCTGCGGCTCCAGGCCAGCAAACAACGTCCTGTTGTAATGTTTGAAGTCAAAATCTTCCTGTCCACGTTTAGAGTATTTAATTGTCACCTGAAGCACAACAAACACATCTTCGTCACATGTTTTGGAAATCAAAGCTTGTAGCAACACTCTAGAAATTGTTACATATCATATTTAACTGTATCTCTATGAACACCAGGGTGAAACGTAACAAGTCCAACCTTTCTGTACTTTTCGGGAACAGTGTGAAGGAGCGGCTCTTCATCACTCTCTGTTAGAGATTCAGGGATGTGGTTGTAATAAACAGGTGACCCTTCTTTATTTGCAGGGACCTGCAAACAACAAACAGGGAAAAAAACTTAAAATACACCACGTGGAGATGGGTTTAACTTTTTTTGTAAATTTATTACAATATTGTAAAAATGACAGTTTAAAAGAGAAACAAGTTTTTTACATACCTGGTTACAGGGGCAGGCGGAAGGATTTTCCACAAAACTGTTGAAGCCAACAGTTTCAATAGACGAGAGAAGTTGGGAAGAGGCTCCACAAAGGAGATGGAAAGAAAATAGATGGAACAGAGAGAAAAGACACTAAAATTAACTGGATCACCTGCCAGAGGAAAAACATGCAAGAAGAGAACAACAAAGCAGGGAAACTACAGCAACAACCAACATAACCGTACATTACAGTGAATGCAAGATCGACAAGTTCAGCTCAGTTTTGCTGTTCCATAACTGATCAGAATTATTCCTGATGAGCAGAAACAGAGAAACAGAGCGGGAGCGCAACCTTTCGATCATTATTATTTCGATCCCTCTCTCATATTCAAAACATCAATGAAAGAATATCTGATTGGGACCTGATTGAAAAGCTGAGTAAAATGAGAAATGTATAAACAATTTGTTTCATTGTTACTGAAATGTTGAATTCACCACTGATGATAATGTTTTTCATCTATATGGATCCATTTCCACAACTTTTTGATCACCACTTCAGAACAACAACTACCTGGATACACAGGATCAAGACTGAACTCTGACATTAATCCAGTGAATTTTAACAACAGTCACGCTAAAGGACCATTTAATTGATTAAATCATGGTTAGTTTGTTACAATATGTGTAACATAACTGTTGTCCAACATGCAGCAAATTTGTTGGAGAAGCTCAGAAGAATCAAACTCAACATCTGGTGCATCTCGGACATCAAGGAATTTGGTGCTTTTGACGACCTGTTGACGACGGCTGTTAATCAAGGTGTGGATTAAGCGTGCTAAACGAGGTCCTCCCAGTCTGATCAAACTCATTATCTTGGTGCAATTCAGAAACAATACGCTCAGGCAAAAACTGGGTCGACCCCCCTCTGACACCTTAATGTGGGCTTAATGATGACACGATGCCCACGTCTCCCAAAGAATTCACACCTGTATTCATGTAAACTCAGCCGCACCCACCTTGATTCAGACCCTGAAACCTGTGAGCCTAACGTTTAATGCAGGGACAGTCAACGACTCTTAGGACCGCCTTGAATCCCAGTGGAGGTTAAATACGTGGCTCTATCCATCAGACTTTAGATCTGGACTCCAGTTTTCTGCATTTCAAGAGATTGGGATTAAACCTGCAAGTACTACTATTTACAGAAGTTCCAGTTCCTCTGCAGGCTGATTTAGCTGAAGAAGATTTTTGAAGCTCTCAGCACAAGATTAGGTGAATACTGGGCCAACCATCATAGGACTATGAACTCTCTTCACTGGACTCCTCACTGGTCTCCTCAGTGGACTCCTGGGGGACTGGAGCCCTCCATGAACTCATATCTGAATCCAAACCTCCACCAAGACGTGGGAGTGTACACACAGGAGCTGGCTGTGACCGTTCCTGAGCCTGTGCACGTAAGGAAGGGGATTTTTTCTGAGCTGCACAGTAAAGTTTCAGAAGCTGGCATCCCCGTCACTGCAACACATTTTGACCTGCAGCGGGAAATGCTCTGGATGGGAAACTACACGGTAAGAGCCAAAATGATGCTTCAGCAGAGTTTGTTTCTTCTACATTCACCTTAAACGTTGCACTCTGTAATAATATTTGTGCCCTTCTCTTAGGGTCATGTAAAATCCTTCCTTGGACCTACGATGGCACACTACTCTTCTTTCCAAGTGCACGCAACTGATGCCATCAGACACATACAGAGTTTGGACACAGGCGTGCTGTTCCTTTCTGAGTGCAACCTCAGATGTTACACTCGTGGAGGCCTCGTCATGTTTGATTATCGGTAAGTGTTACATTGACTGTTGATGATCTGAAGCTGTGAAATTATTCCTTATGTTATTGAATTAATGGCCATTTTTGGTGCTTTGCAGGATGGAAGAAGGAGCTGATATGCACAGTCTCCTCATGACTGATAACATGCTGCTCATGGGGGGATTACAAAACTATGTGGTTGAAATTGACATGAACACACTTCAAGAAACTCAAAAAGTAAGACACCAGGCTTATGTTTATCAAAATCCACAACTATCTATGCTTACACCACTGGCACATCATACAACTGACTTCACAGCGAGTGTCTGACTGTCTGCTGTCTTGATTGTCCTTTCAGTTCAGAGTGGAGGCACCTGGAGTGACAATAATGCGTCAGACCAATCGTTTCTTCGTCTTTGGGCACCCTTCTGGCAAAGTAAGTATCACCTGATTGGATCAGTTTGATGAGGTTTGGTTTATATCTCTCTAACACTGACCCTCTGCTGATAACAGGTGACCCTTCGAGACTTACGCACATTTAGGACACAAAAGTTTGACGCATTTCCTGGCGGCCTGTCAGACTTTGATGTTCACGGAAACCTTTTGGCTGTGAGTGGGTTCTCCAGCCGAGGGCTGAATGAACGTTTCCTGATGGTGTATGACCTCCGCATGATGCGAGCTGCAACCCCCCTTTGGGTGCATGTGGATCCTTTCTTCGTGCGCTTCCTTCCTACCTACACGTCACGGCTCGCAATCATCTCACAGACAGGTATGAAGCTGGCTTCAGGATTCTTTAGTCCAGTTTTCTGTAGCATAGTCTTACTATGTTTGGCCAATAAATGTGACACACAATTTCTTTGTGTGATTTGTGGCTTTGCTATAACTGCCTGCATTCTGTGTCTTTTTCCAGGTGAGTGTCAGTTCTGTGAGCCCACTGGCCTCGCCAACATGGCGGATATTTTCCACGTCAACACAAACGGCCACTTTCTCACAAGTTTTGAGGTCTCATCCAGCAAACAAGCCTTAGCCTTTGGAGATTCGGGGGGATGTGTGCGTCTCTGGTCCGATACTCGGGACGTTATGTTTAACGTCTACTCCAGAGAGCCCTGCGTTGTGGATGCACAGCCTCAGCTGGCCTGGAATCATAACCTGCAGCCCTGCTCTCCCATCCCCACTGCCCAGGCTACACCCAGCTCAAGGTAACACAATCACTAACGAGACTGAAGAGTTTGCATTAGAGCGTTCATAAATATTGTTTTCAGATTCAATAAAAGTTTGTAAGATAATGTCGAGTCTTCCCCAGTTGATATAAATGGTTAGTCTCACGTAGTTCCCATTAAAGGTTTCCATCTAAAACATGTTTCTTTTCAACAGGTGGGCTCCTGGGATGGACCCAGAAATCCCACAAACTATTGAAACTGTTGGCTTCAACAGTTATGTGGAAAATCCTTCCGCCTGCCTCTGTAACCAGGTATGTAAAAAACTTATTGCTGTTTTAAACTGTAATTTTTACAATATTGTAATAAATTTACAAAAAAAGTTAAACCCATCTCCACGTGGTGTATTTTAAGTTTTTTTCCCTGTTTGTTGTTTGCAGGTCCCTGCAAATAAAGAAGGGTCACCTGGTTATTACAACCACATCCCTGAATCTCTAACAGAGAGTGATGAAGAGCCGCTCCTTCACACTGTTCCCGAAAAGTACAGAAAGGTTGGACTTGCTACGTTTCACCCTGGTTTTCATAGAGATACAGTTAATTTTAAGATGTAACAATTTCTAGAGTGTTGCTACAAGCTTTGATTTCCCAAACATGTGACGAAGATGTGTTTGTTGTGCTTCAGGTGACAATTAAATACTCTAAACGTGGACGGGAAGATTTTGACTTCAAACATTACAACAGGACGTTGTTTGCTGGCCTGGAGCCGCAGATTCCCAACGCCTACTGTAACTGCATGATCCAGGTAAGAAGCTGAAGGTTCACAATGTGTACATTTAATTTTTAATATGAGACAATTTGTCAAATGTTCCATGGGTCTTTTATGTTTGCATCTTAGGTGTTATACTTCCTGGAGCCAGTTCGCTGCCTTGTTCAGAATCATTTGTGCCACAAGGAGTTTTGTTTGGCTTGTGAACTCGGCTTCCTCTTCCACATGTTGGATTTGTCACAAGGAGATCCATGTCAGGTAAGTTTCTTTCTTTCTTTGTTTTCAATCTGTTGGGGATTGCAAGGCTCTTACTTTGAAATCTCATTTTGTTGTGACTGCCCAAAGTAACCTCTAATGTCTTCTTCCTTAAGGCCAGCAACTTCCTCAGAGCACTTCGAAACGTCCCTGAAGCCAAAGAGATGGGCCTGATCCTCTCAAACTGTGAGGAGACGACAGGAACAGTCGAGCTAGGTCGCTTAATCCAGAGATGGAATCACTTCATCCTCTACCAGCTCTTCCAGGAGACACAGGAGCAGGAGGATCCACGGGCCTACAGGACGACCAGGAGCAGGTAAAACACATCGTTGTTGACCTGCATTCTTACTGGACACTGTCCCAGTCTTATCATTATGTTTGTTTATAAATGCAGAGTTTTCCTTCTGGTTTCTGAAACTGTGATTTGTGTTTGTGTTGCAGTTCTCTGGGCTCCTCTGGCGACTCTGTCATTAGAGAGCTGTTTTGTTCTGAAGTTGAGAACCGCAGCCTGTGTCTCTGTGGCATAGAAACAGTCTACTCCTCCCTCATGTTGCTGTTCAACATGCATTACCCCAACTCTCAAGGTGAGTCTGAGAGCACTGAGAGCATGGATATCTGTGACTGTGAATTACTCTGTCTTTGAAACTTGAACTATTAATGATTACATAATGGTTTGAATTAATTTAGTTTTTGAATGAGCAGAGGGAAATATCTGCTTGATTTGATGTATACACTGATATTCATTGTACTTTGACACTTCAGGAGAAAGAATAAAGGAGCACGACTTTGCTGAGATCCTGAAGAAAAGCATCTGCCTGCAGCAGAGATCTCACACATGGTGTGGAAACTGTGACAAGTATCAGCCCACAGTGAGTTACAGCTTTCATTCACTCATAATGACAATTCATTTATGGTTGGTTGTTACCTGTTGTGCAGGGTAATCATTTCTTTGTGTTACACTGTAGGTGCAGACACGCAACATTCGATGTCTCCCAGATGTTTTGGTGATAAACTGTGAGGTGAACAGCAGCAAAGAGGCTGAATTCTGGAAGGTTCAGGCCGAGGTAAGCCACTGATTCACTGTGTTTAAATACAGTTAAAAGAAAGTAATGATTTATCTGTTCATTATTTACATGATTGCCCATGTTTCTGTTTTTATAGTACGCCTTCAACAAATCCATGCAGAAGACAGATCAGGATCAGCGTCACGTGTGGATCCCCGCCACTCTCAAGATGTCCCTCAGCAAAAGTCAGAGACTGGAGATCAGCAGCTGGCCTGAAGGCGAGGAGGTGAGGACTTTAGATTTTCAGCTGATCTTTGCACTTGAAGAAATAATTGAGTAACTTTTCATCACCAAGTTAAAATTTCACTTCAAGATTAAAACCATATTTCCAGGAGCAATATTTTTAAAACATTATTACACTAATCTGTAGATATTGAACTATAGGTTGGTTTTAGTGTTTTTGTTTCTGTAACACATGAATTTCTCAGCTGTTGTGAAATAAAAAAGTTTATCTTACAATTATTTGCACTTTCTGTTACTAGTTAAGTGCTGCTGAACAGGCGGAGGGAGCTTCTCTGTATGACTTGGTGGCCACGGTGCCGCACATCCTGGACGCTGGCGCGGGTGGTAATCTGGTCGCACACATCAAAGTGGGTGAGACCTACCATCAAAGAAAAGAGGTGAGCGACGCTTAGATAAGAAAATTTGACATCTGCTGACTACAAAAAGTTTCATTTTTAACATTCAAAATGATTTTATTATTTCAGGGAGTCTCTCGCCAGCAGTGGTACCTCTTCAATGACTTCCTCATTGAGCCGATTGAGCAGGTAAGGATCCTAGATAAGATTCCTGCTTGTTTATTCATGCTAACTTTAATGTGTGCAGTCATTTAAAAATGTTCTCCTTTTTGTTTTCAGACTGAGGCTGCACAGTTTGATGTGAGCTGGAAAGTGCCAGCCATCCTGTGTTACGCCAAGAGAAACTACCACACCAAATACGACCTCCGCAGTGAGTTTCAGCACAATCAGTCTGAAGTCAAATCTGACTTAAATCGGACTGAGAAGCAGAGCAAGACAGACGCCACTTTCATCCCACTCACAGTCAGTGAGATGCCGCAGGCTGGTGACCTGGTGGGGCTGGACGCTGAGTTTGTAAAGCTCAGTGAGGTAAGTCTGGCTATGATACCATCATTTATTATAATATAGGATCGAAAACAATTTTAAATATTCCTAGTACATATTTTCAGTAGTTCAGCTAATCTGACTCAAGTATTTAAAACAAATTTGACCCCTGAATGTGTGCGTTTGCAGGAGGAAGCAGTGCTGCATAGCGACGGCACCAAATCGACCATCACGCCCAGTCAGATGTCTGTGGCCAGGATCACCTGTGTGAGGGGTCAGGGGCCCAACGAGGGGGTCCCCTTCATCGATGACTACATCTCCACTCAGGAGCAGGTGAGAAGCTGCAGAGAGAAAAGACCACGATGACCTAAAAGAATGAATATATAATGTTTCAAGGATCCACCCGCTAACTTGTCAATTTGTTCTTCCAGGTGGTCGACTATTTGACAAAATACTCTGGAATCGAACCTGGAGACCTGGATGCCACAGTATCCTCTAAGCACGTGACCACGCTGAAGTCGACCTACCTGAAGCTACGCTTCCTCATCGATGCAGGAGTTCGCTTCGTCGGCCACGGCCTGCAGAATGACTTTCGTGTCATTAATTTAGTGGTACGTTATTTCATCAGTTTTAAATTTCAAATTAGTTCATATAGTTTAAAGATGTGATTTTTTTTATAGATGTGCTTTGATTTTAATGTTTTTTATTTTCTGTTTCTTAAGGTTCCCAAAGATCAAGTTATCGACACCGTGCACCTCTTCCGATTGCCCTACAAGAGGATGATTTCTCTGAAATTCCTTGCTTGGTATTTTCTTGGTAAGTTAGTAGAAACAAAAAAAACAAAATCAAATCCAAATAATCCAAATATGAGTCTTTAATCGAATTAAATCACATTATTACAGTGAGAGGGATTAGGATCCAAATATGTAAACTGGATAATCCGCTCATATTACCGAAGTCAGTATAGTTCATGATGTTTTAGTTGTCATCAAACTCATCTTGGAATTAAATCTGAACAACAAAGTATTTAGAGGCTTTTTTGAGTTCATGCACTAAAGCGTACGTGTCAATTCCTCATATCCACACTGTAATCTGAAGCTGAACACTTTCATTTTAATCATTCCTGACCTTTTTTTCATGTCCACAGGCCTCAACATCCAGGGAGAAACCCACGACAGCACGGAGGACTCATGCACGGCCCTGAAGCTTTACAGGAAGTACCTGGAGCTGTATCAGGAAGGAGGGAATCATTACGTGACGAAAGTGCTCTACGAAGTCTACGACAAAGGCTTCCAGCTGAACTGGAAAGTCCCGGATTCGGACATGAGATAGTCCGTCTGAGTGGACGGAATGCACTCTCCTTCCATCCACGGGTGCTGCTGTGCTTCCCTCTGTGATGGGACTGTGAGCAACACCATGACCTGAAGATGCTCGGGCTGCTTATTTTGTATCATATTTTATAGTTATTTGCTTTGAGTCAGTGACTCAGTTGTTTTTATCATATCTAAATATAAGCTTTTTATTTCAGAGAGGTTTACAGGGGGGAAAGTGATCATTCAAAATATGAATTTGAAGCATTTTGTTTTTGTTTTAAAGGAAAAAGTCAAACTTGTTGCATGTAAATGAAGTCATCCTGAGCACTGTAAAATGTTTGTTGTTTGATACCAGGAAGTGGAGAATGTGCACGAATCCATGAAAATCTTGATTAAAACAGATTCCAACCACAATGAATTTAGTTTGTTTTTTTTTCACCAGATTCTGTGAAATCTGTTGCACTGTTCATTTTCCAGCTAACTTTTTGCAGCTTTCTCAGAATTCAGATCAACGTTCAATTTTTCAAAAGCTGTTATTTCTCTTCTATAAATGACACATTTAGCAAGTTTGAAAAAATTGTCCTCAATATTTCACCTCGACATCTTTAAAATGCTCTAACTGGTAAGGACTGTGCTTCAAGTGCAGCATTTACAGCCACCACCAAAAGTAGTAACTATACTTTAATAGACGTGCTTCATTTAATAAAGCTTTAAGTCACATTTGAACGATTTTTTGATATAATGGTGCCCTCTGCTGGATAATATGCACACTCTTACCGTTCACTCTTACAGTTGTTTTTAAAGGTTTATGTCATTATTTTCATTGTTTTTCGGCTTGTTTTGTTTTGGGAACCATAAAATGAAATTGTTTGAACTCCTTGTCTGGTCTTACCAACAACTCTACAAGTAAAACTAAACATACAGTTAGTAATGATCCAGGAGATATGTTAAAAAACTACACAACACAGTTATTTCAATGTTCCACGAAAGAATGTGTAAATCTACACAGAGTATAGTAATCCTGTTCAGCTGGATATGTAGAGGTCAGGGATGAATGTGTTGTGTAGTCTCAATAATATTAAAGCAATAGTGTGATCACAATACTGATAACTGGGGGGCTTAAAAACGAGCTATTACAGTCTCAGAAATATTGTAATATCGACAATAATACTAAAATAAATCAGTACGAATATTGTTGTCAATATGTGGCGAGTAAGACAGTCAAGGCCTTTGAACCAGTTCAAGGCTCCGAAATCAACAGATTCTGTGAGAGAGAGGAAGCATTTTTTCAGGGGTATAAAAGTCCAAAGAAAGTTGTAACCTTTTCCGTGCCAGAGTATTGTTTAAACTTAAAAGTCAGTCAGAAGTCACCAAACACTCAGGACTCTTCAGAAGATCGTGAAGTAGACTTATAACACTACGAATGGCTGGTGTGAAGCTGATATCCAGGTCCAGATTTAGTAAGTAGAAATTTCCTTGGGGTGATGCACAGTGCGCTAATTCATGTGATTCATATACGAAGATGTAAATATTTAATTTCAACAATTCCCAGCCAAACGCAGCGCAAAGCAGCGGCTTACACATGAGCACATCCGCATCCACAGCAACAACCAACATAACCACAAGTAACAGTAAATAATAAATATTGAATGTTACTGAGCAGCACACAAGTCCGACAACACACACCTGTGTGCGTGTAGATCCATATATTCACAAGGGTTCTCCGTGTAACTGTCTAATAGTAGGTGTGGGGAGCCCTGCCCCCCAGGACATGAAGCAGGAATGGAGGAGATCAAGGCCCCAGACATCTACAAGCCCCCCAGAGCACGAGAGCAGTGTAGCAAAGTAACTGCGCGAATTGCTCGTTATTTTCTGCAGGCTGTGTGAGGCTGTGTCTTACTGGAGTCTGACACCGACAAGGTCACACTAACAGCTGCATTTTGATATTTGAATATCGTGGTTATGTTTTGACTGAGAGAAGAAAAAAAAACGAAGTAGACGAAAATCGCTCCAATTTCAATTATGGGTCGATCTGTGTGAGGATATTAAAAAAGAAAAGTTCATCTCAGTTTTGCTGTTCCATAAAAGATCAGTATTATTTCTGAAGAGCAGAAACGGAGAGACAGAGAGGGAGCACAACATTTTGATCCCAACCCTCATATTTACCTATTAACAATTAAAGAATGCCTAATTGGGACCTGACTGAAAAGATGATTAAAATGAGAAATGGACCCTTTCATTCAAAGCAGGACACAAATGTGTTCAGTTAGTCACAGCTAAACATAAAAGTACAATAACAAAAATATGAGCAAAGATTGATGCTTGACTTTAATGGCAACTTTGACAATTCTCATGGATTTCTGTCAATTTGCAAATTATATGTACTATGTATAAAATTTGTCTGTTTAATAAAAACAATTTGTTTTATTGTGCATATCTATGAAATATAATGTGGATAAATGGGACAAAGGTTGAACTGAATGTTAACATTTATCAGATCACAGGTGAGGCTGTGTTAAAGCAGCAAGGAAAACATTTTTTGAGACACTAGAGGATGTTGAATTTCAGAGGTCCTAAATATGCATTATTTAAAGGTCTTAAAGGTCTTCTGAGTTTTTGCTTTTTGGTTGTGCAAACAAACTAAATACAGGTATGTCTGTGAAGGTTCTCAGTCATCCAGGTCATCGCAGTCAAAGGAGCTTGCAAAGAAAAGCGTCTGGACTTCTTTAAGTTACTTGAAGACTGTGATGGCTGCACTTACAGCCACACAGTGGTAATACCCACCATGTTAGTGTAGAGGCTTATAAGTAACATTGCATTCACATTTCTTTCTTTAAATATAGGAATTTATTTACAGGACAATAAATAACTGGTTTTGGTTTAGTTAATTAATATATCCACATAACGCTGCATTCTAAAATAAGTGCACACATTTTAGTTTACACTGTTATGTATGATTAATCTTTTGTTTTCTGAGTTACCTTAGTTGCAGCTGTTCCAGTCCCTTGATTAAGGAGCCAAGAGGTGGAAAAGGGGCAGAGCGAGCTTTAAAGGAAGGCTACAAATTGGTTCACGCCATAACTCAGGACCATGGGGGGGAATTGGAGTTCATTATGTTTGGTTTAGTTAGGTTTTGTGTGTTTTACCCCTTTTCCTGTTTTTGTGGGCTGATCAGCCACTATTTAAGTTTCCCCTTTGTCTCATTAAGTTAGGTCAGTTTGTTTGAGTTATCAGTTGTGTTGTTAACTTTGAGTAGAGTTTTGTTAGTTTGACCTCTTTTATGGGCCCAAGATTTTGATTCTTTTTGCATGAGTTAACCAATTATGTTTTTTGGGTTAAATAAAAAATCATTTTTTGGACTTTAACCTGTGCCTAAGTTTCCTTCACTGCTCGGTCCATCACAAAGACGTTGTAGCCGGTGTATCAGAAAAACTCAGGAGAGTTTTCTCCAAGCATGACATCCTGGTGCATTTCAGACCCAGCAACACGCTCAGACAAAAACTGGTTCACCCGAAAGACAAAACGCCAAAACATATGAGTGTACAATGTGGTGTATGCTGTACAGTGCAACGAGGAATGCCGAGACCTCTTCATTGGAGAGACCAAACAGCCACTTCACAAGCGCATGGCACAACATAGAAGAGCCACCTCCACAGGACAAGACTCAGCAGTCCATCTGCATCTTAAGGATAAAGGTCACTCTTTCGAGGATGCCAATGTTCACAGTTTGGACAGAGAGGACAGATGGTTTGAAAGAGGAGTGAAAGAAGCCATCTATGTCCACTGTGAGCGACCATCTTTGAACAGAGGCGGGGGTTTACGACACCAACTCTCTGCCATCTATAATCCAGTTTTGAGATCCCTTCCCAGACGCCTTAACGCCCACTCACATCCTTTTTTATTTATTTATTTATTTATTTTTTGTCCCGTTTGGATCTATAGCCATCAGAATTGTTGTCTTAATTGGCCTTAAGAAAGATGCCAAGCAGATTTATTTTACCAAGTGGATCATCATGGCCTTGCCATATTGGTCCATTTGATTGACCTTTATTATAATTATGAATTTATTTTATTTTCAGTTGCTACAAAAGGGACAGACATGACTGGGGGATAGGACAGGGAGAAAGAATGAAAGAAAGAGAGGGAGAGAAAGAAAACCAAAGGGGAGAAGAGACGGGGGGAAGAAAGAAAAAAAAAACCAAACAAACAAAAAAAAAAACACCTGGGTCACCTGTATGGAGAAAAAAAACAGAAGAGAAAGCAAACAACAAAGAGCAACATAATAAAAAAAAAAAGCACCATCACAATAAACTAGCTAGCAGTAGATATCAGTACTTACTAAATAATAAACGATAATGTGCAGCACGCAAGATAGAAAGCGCACAATGTGCTTTGAGGCAGCAGCCAAGAAAGCTGTAGTCCACGTCTGTGAATATCCAACACCCACTCACATCCTGGGCCATCTGATCTCAGGAATTCGCATGATAAGGTGGGGCCAGGTTTCACAATGAACTCACCCGAAACTCTGGCTGATTGGGACCCACACCCAGTTTCACACCTTGGCTCAGGCATTTAGAGGATCATCAGGGGGTCCTTTTGTCCCTCTGTGGGGGGTTAGTCCCACTAGGTTTATATCTGGGACTCTCCACCATTTGACCTTAGAACTGAAGAAGCTTCTCGGATGAGAGGTGAAACGTCTTCAAGCAACTTAAAGAAGTCCAGACGCTTTTCTTTGCAAGCTCCTTTGACTAAATACAGGTATGTTACTTTTCCTGGAGGGCAGCCATTTTTAAAAACAAGATGGCAGCTGAAGTGTAAGTCAGACTGTGTCAGACCTTCGTCCCGTAATGATTCTCTCCTTCCTGAAACAGTTCCAGGAACTTCCTGTAAAGCTTCAGGGCCGTGCATGAGTCCTCCGTGCTGTCATGGGTTTCTCCCTGGATGTTGAGGCCTGTGGACATGAAAAAGAATGATCAGAAATTATTCTCCTTTCTTTCTCTCTCAGTCTATCTTCCACAAGCTCTTCTGGAAGCTTTGCTGATTTCAAATAACCCTTATCTTCACCTTACACTCTCTTGTTCGTGAGCATGGAAGAGCCTTTGCCTGCCCTGGATCAATTGTTTGGTCTTTTTCACTTATTTTCCTAACTTAGTAGAGTTGAAATGCCTGCTCAACGAGAGAAAGGTAAGATGACATTTTTCTTGCAGACATGCTTGTGGCTCAAGAAAAAATGAGTATCTGTGTTGCATCATTTAGACATATAATGCTTATGAAACTACACATAGTGAATTCAAGAGGGAAATTTGTGTCACACGCTGAAGAGTATTTCATGGTTCTCATGGAGTGGTCACTTTTATCATGAAAGGCAAATGAAACTATGCGGAGAGCAGCATCTGATGAAGGCAGTAGATTCCATGTTGGTTGGTGGAGAAAGATCCTGAAAGACGTCCACTGTTAAAAATAAGCATAAGTGGAGAGACCTGAGTATGGTTTTCATCTAAAGCTAGTCCACCTTCCAGAGGTCGTCTAACTTCCAGGATTATTAATGGTAAACCAAATCAACAGTCAAGTATCTTTTGTCATTAAGTGTATTTTAAATGAAATTCAGCTTTCTGTTGGCTAAACAGCATATAGTACAATTCAGCACCTGGAAACACAACACTTACCAAAGAATCAGTACAGTGGTAGCTTAAGTCAAAGTGAGCCTGCTCAGCACATCTGTGAAACATCCAGCAAAAATCAGCAGCACAATCACATTCAGCCAAAGAAATATGTCTAGTATCTCGTGAACATGGTGGTTACCCTAACCCTAACCCCTAACCCCTAACCCCTAGGCAGAAGGGAGAGGAACCTGGCCCAGGGGTCTTGCCCTAAACATAACCACTCCCCTCTTCTCGCCTAACCCTAACCCTACTTAACCCCCTAAATTCATTGGCACCCAGAAAGAATTAAAAATCCACAAAGGATATGAATAAATAAATAAATGTCACTTAAAAAGCCTGCCTGCAAGGGAATAAAAGACCACACGGGACACAGAGAAAAGGGATAAAAACTTTATTAAGAACAGAGAGATAAAACCCAGAGAGGGACACTTAAAGATTAAAATTCATTGAGCTCCAGCCTGAGGAAGGCGTTACAGACGCCGAAACGTCGCGAAGAAGAGCTCAACAAAAAGATTGATGGCCTACTAAACCCCCGTGATGGGCAATTTTTTGAACAATTATGTTGGTGGGGGTACCATCCCCCGTTCCACGAAGGACCGTGCACTTGTGGGTCTCCAGCATTGTCCCCAGTCCTTTCTCAAATCCTAACCCTAACCCTAACCCCTAACCCTAACCCTTTTTGGTCTTTTTGGTGGCTGCCACTAATCTTTAGGATAACCTCCCCGATTAACATAACAGGTGTCTGATCATTTTAAGACTCTGTTAGAAATCAGTTTACTCTGACTGGCTTTCAGCTTTAGCTGTTTCAGCTGTTTTATTGAGTGTTATGTTTTTATTGTGTATTTCTGTGCATGTTTGTTGATATAGTGATCATAAATGTACATTTTTTTATAGCCTGTACAGCAGGTATTTTAAATGAGCTTAAAAAATAACCCTAGTCTTGACTTCTCACTGAGTAACAAAGGCTTCCCCTTAGAGTTGTTTTTCCTGAGCAGTAAAACCTGGGCTGTAAAGAAAACATGGCAGGGAAAAAGAAAAGTGTCTGACTGCTGTCAAGTGCTTTGCAAAAAGTTTTATTATGACAAGTTTTATTCAGTTTAATCAGCAGCTGGATTGAAAACGTTATATTTGCTTGTAGGAGCTGCACTGAGATCAGAATAAACGCTGAATTTGTCTGTGTTGATGTGGTTTGGTCTTAGATTTTTCTTTCTAAGTTTTAAGAGGCGCTGATCTTGACTATTAAAATAATGCAAGAAGCTCTTTTTAGATACTGTTTTATTATATAATTTAATTTATGGTTGATTTTCACATTTGCTTCATTTAAAATGTAAGTGATTCTCTTGCTTCAGACGTTATATCGGCAACAATAATAGATTGTATTAAAGATGGATGTGTTTTAGGTTTTTAATAGTGAAGCTGACACAGAAGTGTCTTAAAGCTGCATTCTTTCTTATGCTACCAAGGGGCAATACCTGGCTGAAAGATTTGTTGTCCTGTCTGAAGTTGTTTGAAGTTTCCAGATCCAGATGCTCCTTCAGTCCCCACAGTCAAAGCAACTGAGGCACCTCTGAGAGTTAAAAACGGTCTTTCAATGTGCAGCTGTTCTCAGAGGTGTTACAATAAGGACTTCACCAAGTTCAGTGGAGTTAGAAGTTCACATGAATTTAGCAAGTTAGTTTCAACCTAAATATGATAAACCATGTTCTAACTAAAATGTACAGCTCTACCCTCATCATACGACAGGGAGAAGACACCAAAAACCAATACCACTCACTCATGAAAGGGAACAGCCATGGAATTTATCCATCAGGGTCAACTTTATTTAGCATCAGTAGGAATTTGAATAATGGAGGAACCTTCATTTGATTTTAATGTTATTGAAACACAAAAACTCCCAGGGCTTATGTGGCTGGTAAATTAGCCAACTAAATTAGCTAACTATAAAATTATAGCTTGCAAAAATGATTGCTAGCTAAACCATATCCTTTTATTCTCTTAACTTGTGTTTTATGCAGTCACCAACACATTGAAAAAACACAAAAGTCTCCTTTCTGCAACGTTACAAGCTGTCAGGAGAGATATGTTGAATTTTAACATCCTCCTGGATGTCCAGCAGTTGGTTGTCCTGTCAACCGCAGCATAAACAATGTGGCCGAGAGAGGAAGCAGGAAAGAAAAAAAAAAAAAAAAAAAAAAAAGGAAAGAAAAAACCCCACGTTGCATGTGACAACTTAGTTCAAGCTATGCTGCTTCTTCACAATACGGTTATCTTCAGAGAAGGGGAGATAGGAGAATTCACCTGTGTGAATTCTCATGTGTCTTTTGAATGTTGATGAGGAAGCAAATCTTTTCTCACAGGTGCTACAAGAATATGGCTTCTCACCTGTGTGAATTCTCATGTGTGTTTTGAATGTTGATAAGTCAGCAAAACTTTTCCCACAGGTGCTACAAGAATACGGTTTCTCACCTGTGTGAATTCTCTTGGGTTTTTTGAATGTTGATAAGTCAGCAAATCTTTTCCCACAGGTGCTACAGGAATACGGCTTCTCACCTGTGTGAATTCTCGTGTGTGTTTTGACCTTCGATAAGGTAGCAAATCTTTTCCCACAGGTACTACAAGGGTACGGCTTCTCACCTGTGTGACTTTTCGTGTGTTTTTTGACTTCTAATGAAGTAGCAAATGTTTTCCCACAGGTGCCACAAGAATACGGCTTCTCACCTTTGTGAATTCTCTTGTGTTTTTTGAATGTTGATAAGTCAGCAAATCTTTTCCCACAGGTGCTACAGGAATACGGCTTTTCACCTGTGTGAACTCTTAGATGTGTAATCATATTGTATTCATCCTGTAAAGTTTTTCCACACACTTCACATTGTACAGACTTGTTCTTTGTGTCCGTTCTACTTTTACTCGATGACACAGGAAGGTTGTCTACTCTTTGACTGTGACGTCTCTCATTCAGCTCTGTATTTCTAGTAGTTCCTGAGACCACATGCTGACTTTTTTCATTATCTCGGGTCTCTGCTTCAGCAGGCACTTTCCTCATAAGCGGGTGTCACCATGAAGGTATCAGCCTCCTGCTTCAGCCCAAGCTGCTCTCCCTTCTGACTGCTGCCAAGTTCCTCCTTTTCCTCTTTAATCTGTGGATTCTCTGGTTTCTCCTGGTTCAGACTGGAGTTCCTCTCCTGGTTACAGACCTGCTGGTCTGTAAGAACCTCCTCTTCCTCAAAAGCATGCTGCTGTAGGGCATCTGAATGCACAAAGGGGAAAAGATGATAGTAAAACAAACATTTGAGAAAATATTTACTGGTCTAAACCATTAGCAGGTCTCTACATAGTGAGCCTGTTGCTCACATATACCACTAAAATTAAAGTCTACAAACGTGACAAATTATTTGGGCACTGATGCAAATGTTTAGTTCTGACACTCTTATTAGCAAATTTCAAAGTTCAGCTTCTTATGTCTTTGATATATAAAATAAATAGATGTTGTTTTTTGTTAAATGAATGTGGATGTCTGAATTGGCCGCAGTTACAAGAAGGCATGCTGGGGAAGAGCTCTCTTACACAGTAGTAAACGTTTTGGCTGTGCTTGAAATGCCATGAAAACACTCTTCTTGTCTAACAAATTTAACTTTAGAAACTCTGAATTCCATATTTTCCAAAACAGAATAGAAATATTTATTCATATTACCCAGACCTGTAAACTGTTCAAATTTACCATTTCCATGCTGCAGAGGAAACATAATTCTTTAACTTAAACTGATAACAGAACAAAATGAAACTTGTGTTGTTGACTTTGTGTCTCTGTGTAGATTTTGTCTGACCAGTGAGTGGAAATTTGAAACCCAGATGTTTCACGTCTTTCATTCTGGTGAATTTTTACGTACTAATTTTCACCGTTTTGCACAGGTTAATGGTGGAAATGTGTTTAAATAAAGAACAGAAAATCAGGCTGAAGAGATTCATTCATGTTGCTTATTACTTTTTGACCTTCAATTCTCTGACAGTTCATCAGTCTGTCGGAGGGTCAACACAGAAACACAGACAACTATTCACACTCATATTCACACCTATGAGCAATTTAAAATCACCAACTACCCTAACCCGGCTGTTCGTATGTCTCTGGATAGTGAACAAGGGGAGAACATGCAAACTCCACACAGAAAGGCTTGGCTACTTGGTAGAGTCAAACTCAGGACCTTGTTGCTGTGAGGCAACAGTGCTAACCACTGGTCCACTGAGCTGTCTGTGAGTTATATTCACTTTTATTAAATCAACATAGTTTTACATACCTATTCTGTGTAACTTTATCACAGGTTTCCAGATGGTCTCCAGCAGTCTGAGCTGCTTTTTATCAGTCCAGACAATAATGCCTTCAGCCTCCTGCTTCAGCCCAAGCTGCTCTCCCTTCTGACTGCTGCTTTGTCCTTTTCCTCTTTAATCTGCGGAGTCTCTGGGTCCTCTTGGTCCAGACTGGAGTTCCTCTCCTGGTTACAGACCTGCTGCTCATCCAGATCCTCCTCTTCCTTACAGTCATGTTGTTTTGGGAGGTCTTGAGGAATAAAGAAACACAAGAACAATAATCACTATTGTGTGATACAAAAACTATATATTTTTTATATTTAGTGATTGTTACGGCCCTAGCAGGGCCTCCTCCTGAAGGTGAGCTCTGGGCCAGAGTGCCATGTGAGTGGTTACAGCTAGTGAGCTGAGAGTTTGTGGTGTTTGCCGCTAGTGAGCTGTGTTATTGTGGTTTGCAGCTAGTGAGCTGCTCTTTCTTTTTGGCTTATGTTTTACTTTATTGACCAACGCCTGAGTTTTGTTTGTTTTCTTAAATGGTGATAGCGGCTCTTTTAGTTGAGCTACTTTAATAAAACTGTTTAATTTAACCCGTTTGCCTCCTTAACTCTTTTTCCTCACCCGGACACTTTTTGTTACTTCCCCCTCACCACCTAGACCCCTCAGGGGAACATAACAGTGATATAAAAACTAATATTTTTAAAAGTATGAATCAAAAACCAAGAAATGGTGATCAGCCTATCATATGACCCATTACGAGCCCCACGCACACGCACGCTCAGGGAAATAGTTGTGCACACTCACAGCAAGGATCCTCACTGTGAGCAAAGACACAAAGTTCACCAAACTAAAATGCAATGTGACCACCATGAAAACATCAGTGTGTGTAAGGAAGAGGACTCCCTTACTGTATTTATTTATATTGTATTGTCTGTATAGCACTTTAGAGCACACCTTTCACTTTATTAAAAGCACCTTATCAAGCAATTTATGAGCATTGCACTTTAAGCATGGATTTGCACACAAGAAGTTTAAATATTTGTTGACTATTTATTGGGAATTTTAGGGTCAGTTGGTGGCCTTGTTTCAGATCCTGCACAGCTGTTCCTCGTCAAGGAATGTGGTGGTTGTCTGTCAGGAGAGAAGAATGGTGATTGAGATTGTGATTAAGGTTTACCAATAAGGAAAACTAAGGCAAATGTGTGTGTGAAATCTAGGGATAAAAGTGGTGCAAATAAGTGTTTGTAAGTTAATGATTACTCACCTTTCTTGCCTGTGTCCTCTTCAAGGTGTTTGGGCAAATGTTTCCCCGGGGGTCCAGACACCATTTAAAGGTTCCGGGAGAGACCATTGGTAAAGAGAGTGTGGTGAATCTTTTTGTGCTTGGGTTTCTGGGTTTTTATAATATTGGGTTTGGGGTAACATTAAAGTGTGAAATATTTATTAATATGTAAATGTGAAAATGTATTTATGTATTTATTTATTCTTATTGATATATTGTGTACTGTGGTGGAAGGTTGGGATTTAAGAATTGACCTGAGAGTGGAATAATGGTTAAGTCTGTGACAGCTGAACATATTTAAGGCTGCCAGTTGTCATTAGAGGGTGGATTTTTTTTTGTGCTGTGCAGAAGCTCGACAAGTTAATTGTTGTAAGGAGAGCCATATAGCAAATAAATATTTTGTTCCACTACGCTTGCCTTGGTCTGTCTCACTGTGTTTCCAGCCGCTAAGGGCTGCCCTGTTACAGTGTGTAAAATCCTTTTTTAAATGAAACTTCACTTCAACTTCAGAGAAGGCTGTTAACAACTTGTTAAATGTGTATTCCGCTGACATCTAACTATATTTTACTGCACAATCTCAGTGTTTACAGATGATCTAAAACACTAATGCCTGATGTACTCAACATTGGAATCTGTTAGAGAAAAAATTGAAATAAATAAATGAATTAAAATGTATTAAAACCTAACCTATCAGTGACCATCGACCTGCACCAGTTCAACATAGTCCATCACTGAACATTGAACTACAGCACTGATAAATTCAATTTATTTATTTATATAGCGCCAAATCACAACAACAGTCGCCTCAAGGCACTTTATATTGTACAGTGGATTCTACAATAACAAATACAGAGAAAAACCCAACAATCATATGACCCCCTTTGAGTGAGCACTTTGGCGACAGTAGGAAGGAAAAACTCCCTTTTAACAGGAAGAAACCGCCGGCAGAACCAGGCTCAGGGAGGGGCCGGGCCATCTGCTGCGACCGATTGGGATGAGCAAAGGATACCCAGTTTAACATATTCTAGTAAAGCTAATCATACTGAAGAATCTCAGCTTCAACAGCACATTGTTAAAAACATGTCCATACCTATGATGTGTGAGTTTCTGTCAGGTTTCCGGTTGATATCCTGTCTGCGTAGACGGTTGATCTCCTCCTCATACTGGATGATGGTTTTTTGAACCTCTGAGAAGATTTGTTCATAAACAGCAGTTAGTCTCTCCTTGATGAACTCTCTCAGATACTGTACTGAACTCATTGCTGCTTCAACTGAGACTGGGCGGATCAATACAAGCATCAATAGAAGTGACACAGATGTTAATATTGGTATCAGATCCACACTAACTTGACGGGATCAATACTTTAGCTTCTGTCTCTTCTCTAGGTTCAGTCCGCTTCTTCAGCAGCAGCTATGTCTGCAAACACACTGCTCCACTACCACAGTAGTGCTGTCCTCCTCCCTTCTTCTTTGGGGGTTGATGGCGTTTGACATATCAGCTTACAGATGCATTTATCCCACCTTCTGGACTGGAGTGTGAACAGGAGAATAGCAGGGAAGACAATTATATTCTTTCATCAGTCTTATAATTCAATACTACAATTTTCCATTTACGCCTAGATTTCTGGGTTTAATGTTTTCCATAACACGTTGTATGCCTGTATTAAATTAGGTAACAGTTTGAGTAAAAAAGTAATGAGGACCTCAGGTTATGGCTGAGCAAGTACAGCGTCAGCAGATTAGAAATACGTTTTGATGACGGGGCTACATAGGGCCTTGGAAAATTCACAAAAAAAATCTTCAAGTCAATTCTCAAATTAACAGGTCACCAGTGAAAAGAAGCTAAAACAGGGCTCATGTGTTCTCAATTTTTGGTTTTAAGTAAGAAGTAAATGGTAAATGGCCTGCATTTGTACAGCGCTTTACTTAGTCCCTATGGACCCCTTTGCACTTTACACTACATTCAGTCATTCACCCACACACACACACACACTGGTGATGGCAAGCTACACTGTAGCCACAGCTGCCCCTGGGGCGCACCGACAGAGGCGAGGCTGCCGGACACTGGCGCCACCGGAGAAGTAAGAAGTCTGACTGTTGCATTTAGGATCAGCTGTAGTTTCTGTAAACTTTGTTCACCATTTAATTTCTTTAATTGGGTCATTCGCTGCACTGAGTTTAGGAATGTCAATGGGAAAGAGATGTGCAGCTGATGAAACCTTCACTGATGAAATTATGTTCACTATTTGTTCAAAATGTATTTCGAGAGATGATTAATCAAATTTACGAAGATTTTGGAGGAAGTAGTTAGTGTTGCTGTGGATTTGTTTTGCATCAGTAAAGTAGCTAGCTTGTTTTGTACACTCCATTTTTGTATATGCAACAATGTCGAGAATAACTGAGGATGTTAGAAAGATTTGGGACACAAAATGTGGATTTTTACTGTTTATGCATATATTAAGGGCAGAGCAGGCTGTACCCGCTGTGGAGACTCAGGTCTTTTGGAGTGAAGGGCCCACTCCTGAAGACCTTCTATGACTCTGTGGTGGCCTCAGCCATCTTTTACGGTGTGGTCTGCTGGGGCGACAACATCTCTGTCGGGGACAGGAAGAGACTGAACAGGCTGATCCGGAGGGCCAGCTCTGTTCTAGGATGCCCTCTGGACCCAGAGGCATGAGTGACAGGAGAATGGTGGCTAAGCTG
Source organism: Copadichromis virginalis (assembly GCF_057382275.1). Classification (NCBI taxonomy): domain Eukaryota; kingdom Metazoa; phylum Chordata; class Actinopteri; order Cichliformes; family Cichlidae; genus Copadichromis; species Copadichromis virginalis. Next base: position 30,440,703 of record NC_140637.1, read on the forward strand.
TCATCCCTGCTGGACAGCATCTCCCACCCCATGCAGGAGACTCTGGCAGCACTGAGCAGCTCCTTCAGTGGCAGGCTGCAGCACCCATGATGTGGGATGGAGAGATTTTGCAGGTCTTTCGTCCACTCTGCTGTCAGACTCCACAACAAAGACTTCCACTGATCAAACACACACAAACCCACACATGTGCAATAGCAATAACACTAAGTGCATTACTCTTTTTCTGGCATCGCTGTATTATACTGAATTGTATATAGCATTTGGATTCTATTTTATTCGATTGTATGTAGTATTTTATTTTATTTTATTTTATTCTATTCTATTGTGTACAGTATCTTATTGATATCTTATTCCAGTGTTGTTCTCTAATTTTTCTATGCAACTTTGCACTGTCCACTGCTGTAACAAAGAAAATTTCCCACGTGTGGGACTAATAAAGGTTATCTTATCTTATCTTATCTTATCTTATCTTATCTTATCTTAAATAAATCTATAAAAAATAATTTGTTTCAAATTGCTTTTAAGAAACTAAAGTTTGTTCTCACTTTTCTTTCAGGCTGAAGACAACTCAAGTACTCTTCATTACTCTGAAGTTGATTTTTCCCACATTCCTGCCACCAACAGCGCTCCATCTCGTAATGCAACTGATGCTATTTACTCCACACCTGTGGTATATACCAGCCCTTCCAGCCACACCAAAGATTCTTCATCTCCTCTGTACTCAGCAGTTTAAAAACGGTATTAATGCTGCCGATGGCACCTTCCCTCTCACAAAGATCAACAGGTGTTCGTAATTCATAGAAAATGAGGTTCTTTTCTGCTTATTTAAGTGAACTGAATGTTCAAACTATTAGCCTCGGATTAATTTATTTAATTACTTAGTAATATCTACTTTAACTTAACAGATAATTGCATGCATACTTCTTGGAAACTGGAGTATTTTCCATTAACAAATACAGGAAAACCCAACTGACATGGAACATCCATTGCTGTGTGAGAGCATGCAGTGGTCTCAGCTCAGTCAGCAGGTTGTTCTTGGAGAAACATCCATAAATGGAGTTAGCAAAACAGCTTCTTTCACATATAGAAATTTACCTCAAGTGATGTCTTTCTTGCCCAAACCCAACAAAACTGAGACTGAAAAGTGAATAATGGCATGAAAAGCTGCAGAAAACTCAAAAACATTGTGTCAGAAAACCCTAAAGACAAGTTCACTAGAGACAGTTTCTGTATACTTTCTGTTGGCAATGTAAACAAGCAAAAAAAACCCAAAAAAAAAAAATGGGTGAATTGATTTAAAATATTCTTTTAATAAAGCTTTTGGGACTGCGCTCTTCTTGCCTCATTATCCAGTGTTTTCGATCATACTTGGCTCCCATAATCTCTATAATACATGGCGCAGTCTTATTGTTCAGGCCTGAAAGTGAAGCTGATTTGGAAGGTTCAACAAATCCAGCAAATCCAACCACATGTTAGACTTTAATGTGAAGATGCCTAAATCCACAGATGAAACAAAATGCAACCCACCATAAAAAAACAAATAAATGAGCAAAACACCAAATTGAATTATAGGCCCCCAGCTTTGCTCACAAACCTGCTTGTTTGTGTAATTTTGTACTGACACAGACACTGAAAGTACTGTGTTAATTGTTTTTATAATCTTAACAATATCACAGTTCTGTGGGTTATTGGATTTGCACAAGGATCTTTGTGTTCTTATTTTAGTTTGCTTCACTGTGCTCAACCTGATTTTTAAATCTTAATTAAAATAAACATGAACATCAACAGTTTTAACTGTATGGTCTTGATTGCAGAATATTTTTATATATAAAGGTACATGGACTGGTTCTTATATAGCAATTTTTACTCTATTTGAACACTCAAAGTGCTTTATACAACACGCCTCGTTCACCCATTCACAGACATTCATTCTTTTTTCTACATCTAAATTGTTTCCATCCAACATTTACACACATTTATACTTATGCATGTTTCTGCTATTAATTCATAAATACAAACTGTCCTCTCGTGCAAATGTAGTAGTACAGGTCCTGTTGTGCCTGGTTATTTTCCCCTCTGCAGCTGTATTGTAACACATGGTGAAGTTTTTATTGCTATTGTAAACGTATTTATGGTATAGCGTCTGGTTCTGTGTGAAGTCAGATGGAAGAGGACTGTGCAGTGTTGTACTGCAAGACCTCCCTCTTCTATGTGGTGATAACCCAGCTATAAACCTTACCAGCATCTACAACGCTGGTATTTTTTCCCAGTGAGGAAGCACTACATCATAGTCGATGGATCAAAAAGGCACCACCTAGTGGCGATGTATGAGAACTCAGAAACGGTGGTGTCGTAAAACAAATTTTCACTTCCATCTTTATTCATGAATGGATGCAAACACACCTTTTCTGCATTCATAATTTTAACAAAAATGAATTGTCTGCACCACAAGTTTGACTGAATGAGACCAGCAAAGTTGGAAAATAGAATACGTGTTTGGTGCAGGTAATCTAATTTTTAAAATCAAAAAGAGGAGGGGGAAAAATCAAGCTTTCAAATTTGCGTAGAAAGAACAAGAGAAAAAAAAGGTTTGCCTTCAAATGTCAAACTACAAACTGCATCACAAAGCCACAGCACTGTCTAATAATAGTGCAGACAACAAGACAGCAAAATTTATTATAAACTGTGTTGTTTGCAATGACTTTTATACTGACTTTTTATATTGTTCACATAAGTTTGTGACTTTAATATCAGAGAATTTCATATATTTTTCCTTTTTCTTTGGAGTAATATTTTCACTTCATGCAAATTTTTAGATGACTGCTTATTCAAACTTCCTATTGGGAATTGTTTTAATGCAACGTTCCTTGTGAAATCCAATGAAAATATAGTTACATCAACATAAGAAGAATGTGACAACTCGAAGGCAAAAAAGCTGTTTTGATAAAAAGGCTACATTTAGTTTTGACTTTTATGAGATTGCATCATGATGTTTTCTATTTTGTTGTTATTTTAAGTAACGCTTCATCTGGTGAACAGAACAAAAGCTCACTGGCACTAAAATAAGTTTCTCTGAAACCCAACGATTAATTTGTGAAGCAGGATTTCATCTCATCCAGGTTAGCCCTGGGTTCACTTTTCAGAAAAGCAAATTATTAATGAGAGCTAAGGACTAATCAAAACTCACTATTGCATTGCTACTTTTTTGTACTACAGCGTAATCAGCTGATTCTGTGCTATTTCCACCTAATCACGTTTATCTTCACAACCACATCACGCCTTCCTTTGTTAACTTATTTTTCTTTAGAATTTCTTCTTAATAGTTTAATAATTATTCACCATTTACTTTACTACTTTTGTTTTTGTCATTGCACTATTTTTATCTACATTTGACACACAAACTACCCTGTGTAGTGTCTTTAAATGTCCATCATATTTCCATGAGATGACACATAAGCCAAGGGACGTAACATTGTGCATTGGCCTCAATATACAGAAACAGAGATATTTTTGAATAGTACAAAATGCACACAAATGAAGGGTTTGTATTTTTCTGAAATATCACTGATGACATTTGTTTCCTATGGATATAATTATCATTATAGTTAAAACAGTAATAATAATAATAATAATGGATTGGATTTATATAGCGCTTTTCAAGGCAACCAAAGCGCTTTACAATTCCACTATTCATTCACTCTCACATTCTCTCACATTATCACAAGCTACGGTTGTAGCCACAGCTGTCCTGGGGCAGACTGACAGAAGCGAGGCTGCCATATCGCGCCATCGGCCCCTCTGGCCATCACCAGGAGGCGGTAGGGTAAAGTGTCTTGCCCAGGGACACAACGACCAGGACAGAGAGCCCGGGGATCGAACCGGCGACCTTCCGGTTACAGATGCGCTTCCCAACCCCCTGTACAGTACAGAGTACAGTACTCTGTACTGTACATATACAGTCAATTTCTAGTTTTCAGCACTCAGGTACATGTGTGATTTTGGATGAGGATAACAACGTGAGATCTTTTCAGGGTATAGAAAACATGAGATATAATATAAATAAATAAGTAGAAATGCAGAGCTGACGAATGGGTCTCATCATTAAGAGAAGTGAAAGGTTCCTGGTTTACAAGTGAAGAAGGAAGACAACAGCATTAAACCATCAGAACCTTAACATGAGAGCCTGTCACTTTTTGTTCTGCTTTATCGCTGTAATCTTGTAATTTTGTGCTTTCTGGGTGTTACTTGTCTTTGTGTCAAGAGTTTTGATTTTTTTTATATAATTTGATCAGCTTCATGAAATGTGCTTTTTTCTGTTTACTGAGCAATCTACATGTCTATGTGACTTTTCACCTAATAACTTTGTGATGAACTTATTCAGCTACTAAATCACTTCCTGTTTTTAGAGAATAGATGTAGAGAAGATAAACCGCAGCTCTTTCCGAGAACATGCAGTTGTAGAAAAGGGCAAGAACCTGTTGATTCTGAGTGACGTTGTTATTTTCACACACACACACACACACACACACACACACACACACACACACACACACACACACACACACACACACACAGAGACATAAGACCTATAAATAAACTACGCAGGCAGACGCAGAGTGCCGATCTCAGAAGTTGCTGCCCACGCGTGTAAAAACGACTGCAGTCTTTGTGTTTTCTAACTCAGGTGTCTTAGCTGAAGAATTACAGGGTGATCTAAAGAAATCCCCTGTCATTTAGTTTTCTTTTAATTAATCATTAAGTTTTGCATGGTTGATGAAACATTTTAATGGTAAACTGTTTTAATATATTTGTTATATAGTTTTAAATATATTGTTATTATATTCTGTTTCTTATGTATATTGTTATTTTCTGTGGTTCTCGTGCTCGTTTTTCTGCCTAGAAATGGTTAACTTGTTGTTGAATATCCAATGAAATATCCACCCCTGTACTTGGCTTTTCATTCCACTGAAATATACCTTAGAAACTAGTTTTAAAAACAAGGATTAAAATAGATTTAGAAAACATATTTAAATAAACTAAATGTTAATGTCATTTGCTCTGTTTGTCAAACCGGTTTCTGCTTGGAGCTGATGCAGCAACAATGTTACTTTTTTTAAAATGTGAATGATAATGAGAGAAATAGCACTGCATAGATGTTGACACACTGAAGTCTCTAAATATTAAGCAACACATCCTCATTTCACATGCGAAGCTCTGCTGTAAAACACACATTACCTCCCATTGCTCTCATGCAGACACACAAAAATGACAAAGATGATATTTTCTTTGTTCACAGCTTCAATCATTTCAACATCAAACAACACTTCGCAACTTTTTCAACATCAGTCTCCACAACAACAATAACACAGAATTTGAACTTCCATGACTCAACCATGACAGAGAGTCATTCATCGGGCTCAGGTAGGTAGGTGTGATGTGAGCGTGGATCCATCCACGTGTTTATCAAAGCAACTTGTCCCTGTCCTCCTTCAAAGTAAAGTAAGAAATTGGGAGTTCAGCTGAACTAATTTGAACAAGTTACGACTTTTCACATAAAGTGAATTAATTGTACACAAAAATATTTCAACAACATATTTATTACAGGGTACATATTAACTATTGATTGTTCATCATTTCTACAGCACTGCACGGCGGAAACTTTGGTCAAGTCAATAGAGGAATTCCCACTTATAGAATAATGGAAGGAGAAAACAGAGTTAAATGCAAATTTTCTTACTCTGGAACCAACAAGTTCTTCTGTAAGGGAAAATGTGAAAAAACAAATATCCTAATTGCAACAACAGAGAACACAGCTAAAAATGGCAGATACAGCATTCAGTATGTAAAAAAATGTATTCTGTCATCTGATATTCTGTATGTGAGGATCGCACAACTGAAAAAGTCTGACACGGGACCATACATGGGTCATTTGAGACAGACTGCAGGCTATAATATCTGTACACAATAACCTCACTAATATTTGGTAGGATTGAGGTCAGGGTCATTTGAGAAGTGTAATGTTAGCTTGCTTTTTTCCAAAACTTGTTTTGAATTGTGTTGGGGATCACGGTCCTGAAGCTTCACCCCAGTTTAATTTAAGTTTAAACTGCAGAGCTGTTGATTTGGGTGAAGCTGAAATATTTGGATGTAGTCATTTGTCTTCATTATTTGATCCACTTTGTGCGATGTACAGTACCACAGCAAAACAGCCCCAGACCATGATGCTACTTGGCAAAGTGCTGACACATCCAAATAACTTTTACTTACATACAGTTATTTGAACTGATAATCTTGGAATCTGCAGTTGTTTAGAAATGGTTCCAAGAGATCTTCCCAGTTCGTCTAAATATACATTTCTCCTTCTTGGATGGTAAAAAATTAAAGTCAGTGTAAGTATATATTTGAGTCTGTATGTATACTTTTGATGTTGTGTAGAAAATCCAGAATAAATTCAAACTTGTTTACCCGGTTCTATTTTCTTTCTTTCCTGTATGAAGGCAGTAATTTCTTTTCTCAGATTTAACTGGATATTCTGTTCATGTCCAATGATTCCAAATAACTGCCCAAATTGCCCAATCTGCCCATCTAAGTACCCAGATATGTTTCAGTATGGCTGCCGAGTAAAAGGGCTTTCCCCTGGAGAAACCTCTGCAATTTGAATGTAAATACTGATCCATAAGAACTCTGTGGACTAAAAGTTCCTGCCACAAAGTTGTGCTATTGAGTAAATGAGGAAAATTCTCAAGCAGACGTGTCACAAAAGAAGGAAGTGTCCTTATTCTTACCTGCTGCACGCAGTTAAATCAGATTTTTTGTAGCAGAGGTTTCTAAGGGTAAGCCAACACATGTTGCTTAAAGGTCTGTTAAAAATAAAAGTAGTGTAATTTACACAGCTCCACAGTGTCGGCCTAATCTCTGGTTGGTATGGGCAGAAGTCAAGAGGCTGCTGCTGGTAGTGTTGCAGTTGTGGGAAGGTTGGCCTACTTGCTTAAGTCATGGTTTTAATGTCACAGCCTGTCTTAGTATTCGTCTTGACCACATGCATGCCTGTCTGCCTGCGGTGCACCGTCATCTCAAACTAGCAATAAGTTTTGCAATAAGGAGATTTATATCTTGAACAAACAAAGACTTTCATTAAAACTATATCAGGGGTAATTTTCTCTGTGCAGAACCCTTTGCTTCTAAGAAATGTTTGACTGAATTGAAATCCATTAGTGCTGAACAGTATAAATATCAGAATTTTATATCCTACAGCACAGTTAAGGAACTGTGTGTTGAGACTCACAGAAATCCAGCTGAGTACGGCTTTAGAATAACTTTGATTGTAGAGTAAAAACAGTTGCTAGGCAGTGTTTGCAGTTTGACGGGTTTGTGTTCATTGTTTGACCCGATGAAACTACAATACTGCCATCCAGTAAATTCATACATGTAATTTAATTAAACCCAAACAGCTTGTGTCAGTAGAAACTAAATAAAGCTAAGAAAACCAAAAGGATAAATAAATGGATTCTGTAGGACCACGTTTTTTTAAATGAAGAAGGGAAGATTGTGTATCTGTGTGTGATGTGTTTGAAGGAGAAGTGTCATCATTTTAAAAAACCCAAAAAACACAAGTTCCTGTTTGTGAGTGAAAAAGGAAGAGAAGCAGCATGAACCCACCAAAGCCTCGATATGAAAGTCTGTCAAGCTTTACTCTGTTTCATCTTCCTCAGTGAGTAAATTAACCTCACATTTCTCTCATTTCTCTGTTCTCGTCATCGCTGGCCTTTATCTTTGTTTTTTAGGAGATCGTCTGTAAGTTTTGTTCCTCATAAACAGTTTTGTCTGCATACTGTTTCATCACTCACGCGTTTTTTTTTCAATGTGGTGTTTAAAGTTGAAAACATCCTCCTGAGATCCAGAAGAAAAAATGTTTTGATATTTCGATTTTAAAAAATGTAAGCATTGCAAATTTCTTTTCAGAATCATTATTTATCTATTTATTTATTATTTTCTGTCCCTTGAAGTGGAGATCAGGTCTTATTTGATCACACGATGATATGATCCTATGAATCCTATGAAGGGAAACATCTTTCCAAGGCAGCCTTGTTGAATTCTGTTTAATTTTTCTTCTTGTTATTTCTCTGGACTGCCCAATCTTGAAGAACCTGTCTCAACTCATTGAATTGGCTATAAATACGAACCGGTAGACTCAGATCCTAGTCTCTCTAAGGCCACAGATATGTTGAAGAATATTATTGTTCCAGAATGTTTTCATCTTTAATGCTAACTTCAGAAATAACCATCTCCCTCTTATTTGTGTACTGATTTTGTTTTCTAAAACCTGGTTGCCTGTTTTCTTTTTGGCGTAATGAGAGGACCACCTGTTCTGTAGTTGCAGGCAGCTTTGTTCTGTTTTCATATTTCATCCTGAAAATAAGTTCAAGCCAGTTGCAGCATTGTTAAAAATGAAATGATAAAGACAAGAAGCACACAGTTTAATGCACTTTTAGCATATATATTATGAATAATGTAAATTGGTCATTAAAATTAAAGTGGACTTAAACAGTATTTTTAAATCACTAAATGCTACAAGTATTTTACAGAACTTCAAAGTTTTTTGAATGACTCACCATTTAGACCTTATGAAGCCTTAAAAAATTCATGTTTTTTAAGTCAATGTGTCAACAATTTTTTCAAGCTAAAAAGGAACAGCACAACCTCATGGTGACAAACTGAAAACCTTACAACATGTGTTAAACAACAATTTCAAAAACCTCATCTGACAGACAAATACACAAAAAGCAAATAAAGAAGTCATCACAAACAAAACTAAGCCTGTAACTAAGCTTTCGAGCTTAGCCTGACGCTGATGTCTTTTTGCAGCTGTAAGGAAGAATTGGAAGACTTCTGTTCACAAATTCAAAAGTAAAAGTAGAGATTTTAGGTGAAATTGAATTGAAACTAATTTGAGCTATTTTGTTTTAAATAATTACATCTTTTCAATTTAGTTTAAAATATTTATTCAGACTGCAGGTAACTGTTCATATTTTCTACAGACCTGCAGGATGGAAACACTGGACTTGCCAACGCTGAAACTCTCGTCTATGAAGGAGTGGAAGGAGGAAACATCACAGTCGAATGCAAATTTTATATCCTTGGAAGAAAGACATTGTTCTGCAAAGATGAATGTGAAAAAGGAAACGTTCTCATTGAAACACCTGATTACACAGCCCAGAGCGGCAGATACAGCATCAAATATGAAAAAAATTATTTCTCAAAGGATATCGTGCACGTGAGCATCACACAGCTGAAAAAGTCTGACTCAGGATGGTACAGATGCACACTGGACACAACTTTACAACCATGTGATTTCAAGATCTTTGTCAAAGAAGGTGAGTCTCTACTAAAAAATCTTCTTCATGTTTCTGAATCAACATTTACTTCTCAGATTGTTTTCTATTTAAATAAACTCCATATGTTATTACTTGCATGCAGACAAACAAACAGGGAAAAATCAGACAAAAGACTTGCTTGTTCACAGCTTCAATCATTTCAGCATCAAACACAACTTTCTTCAACATCAGTATTTCTCTTTTCAGGCTCTACAAAAACAGGAAATAATTTGAACTTCCATGTCACAACCACAATGCAGTGAAACTAGTCTTAAAAACGAGGATTAAAATAGATTTACAAAATATATTTAAACAAACTAAATTTAAACATTGTTTTCTCAGAATTTTTAAAATATCTGTGATAATAAGAGATGCATGGATGTTGACACACTGAAGTCTCTGAATGTTAAGTATCACATCCTCATTTCACATGCAAAACACACATTAACCCCCATTACTCTCATGCAAAAAGTCTTCAAGCAGGAATCTTATAGTTTTGATTGCTTCTGTGTTTGCAGCTTTAATCACGTCACCATCAAACAACACTTCACGACCTTTTCCAATATCACTATTTCTCTTTTCAGTCTCCATGACAACAACAAGAACAACAACAATACCTGACTCAGGTACGTCATGTGTGCATGTCTGTGTGAATGGAGTGTGCATCCATCCGTATGTTTGTCAAAGAACCTCATCCATGTTCATGAATGAAACATCAACAGCTGTGTAAGCACCGGTCTGATTTATTACTGAAAATGCAGAAATGGTAAACGGCCTGTATTTGTATAGCGCTTTACTAGTCTCACACACTGGTGATGGCAGCTACATTGTAGCCACAGCCACCCTGGGGCGCACTGACAGAGGCGCGGCTGCTGCTCTGACCACCACCAGTAGGGTGAAGTGTCTTGCCCAAGGACACAACGACCGAGACTGTCCAAGCCGGGGCTCGAACCGCCAACCTTCCGATTACAAGGCGAACTCCCAACTCTTGAGCCACGATCACCCCACAGAAATACACAACTTTGTTAGAAGTAACAGAAAATGAAAGTATTGGCACTAAAACAGAATTATCAAAGTAAAAATACAATTTATTTCATAAACGGGGACATTATATTTTTTGGATTTTAACTTTAACGTCTGTTAACTGTAAAATGGACTTGCTTCTAATTTTCTAGGATTGTGGGATTAAATTACATTTCGTAACATTAAGCTGAAACTATAGAAGAAGAAAAGTTATGACATAGATGTAATGAAGTGAACAGCACAACAGTTAAATGAAATGTCAACAGCTTTGAGGGACTTTCTCAGAGCATCACTACATGTGGTCTTGATAAAAGATAAAAATAAATTCTATCTATAATTATACACGTTTCACTACAACAGTCACAGACAAAGGAAAAGCTCAAGTGAGTGAGTGTGGGTCTGAGTCCTGTCAGGGCTATATGCATCTACAGCTAGAAAATGTAATCTTCTTGTATTGTGGCAATTTCTATCATGTTGTTGGTGTTGAAACAGTGACTATACTTATTTTATTTTTGGCTGTATTTTCAAGCATGAACCCAAAAGCAGAAGAGAGTTTGAAGCATCATCCTGCTGATAGATAGCATCAGTTTCAAGCACAACTGCGTCTTATACACATGAAGTTTAGATACAGTTACTTATTTGGTTTCTTTGTTTTTTATGGTTTTGTTTTGATTTTGATTTTGTTTTTTGCAAAAGCTGCCTTCAGAGGAATCATATTCTCTCACAAATCTTTAGAAGGTTTTCTTTGCAGATAAAACTAAACCATATAAGTGTCATTTTATTTCACTTCAACTCATATTGATACTGTATTTGCAAAAACATAAAATAAAATGTGGTCTTTTTTTTTTTTTTAAATCTAGACTCTACTATAAAAAAATACTTTAGCTGTTTACATGGATTTACTCCTACTGAAATGCAGCACTTGATTACGCTCTGCCTCTCCTCATACATCTAGAGCAGCGGTCCCCAACCCCCGGGCCAAGGACCGGTACCGGTCGATTGGTACCGGGCCGTGAGAGTTGAGGCTCAGGTATGAAATGTATGGTTTTCAGGGTTTTTATCGTTTTTCAGCGTTATTTTATTATAGTTTTTATTGTTAACTCGGTTTTCCTGGGTCTTTTTACGTGTGTTATGAATAAATCTTATTTTTTTCGGTAACGGCACTAGTTTTATTTTGTTGTATTTATCCGCGACACCTTAAAGGCCGGTCCGTGAAAATATTGTTGGGCATAAACCGGTCTGTGGCGCAAAAAAGGTTGGGGACCGCTGATCTAGATGATGAGGTGAGGATTCAGAACATTTATTCTGATTAGTGCTCAGTTCTAAACCATGAAAGGGTCAAGAAAGAGCTGTTTTTGTACACCGAAAATTCACCAAACTTGAACGATAGTATTTCAACATGAAAAATCGTTTGTGTCTACAAACATGTGTCTAACACGAAAAGTTCACGAGCTCCTGTAGGACTATGTTGTGGTTTATATTTTATAGATTATTTCCTGTAATGTATTTCTGTTTCCTAGCGGTAACCTGCACCGAACATGCTTCACCTAATTGAATTCATTCTATTCAATTTAGTTGCTTGACGGATGATCCATACACAGAACAATAATGTTTTTACTGAATTGTGCTCTTCCTTAAAAAGAGTAAAAGGAAAATAAATCATACTTCTTTAACAGAAGCTCTTAACCAGTAAACATGAGGCCTAGTCATCCATCCAAAAACACCAACGCAGCATCAAATGCACACACACACAAATGCTACACATGTGATCAGGGATGATAGTATTTCACTTTATATTTCACCAGGATTTACCAGGAACTGTGCGTCTCCACCTCTCTTGTCTTTCATCCAGGTTTCTCCTTGCATTTGGTTGTAAGTATAACTGTGGTGGTGGTTCTGCTGCCTGTTGCTCTGCTGCTTATCTACAGAAAATGGGCTGGTGGCTCTTTCGGTGAGTTACCTTCCAACATTATCTGCACATTTGATATTCATTAATTCAAAATATTTCTTTTGCCACTGATTGGTTGCTGACGTGCCCAGGTTACGTCACAGTTTATATCCAACAGGCAAAAGCACTCACAATGCACTTTGCTGAAAATGTTTTAGGTTCTGAAAAAACATGTAAGAATTCAGTGAATAAAGTTAATAGTAACTTTCTGTCTTTTCTACAGGTCTGAACAGCAGGAGACACTCAGAACAAGGCCAGACTGAGGTGACTTATCAGTTACTTGTTTACTCTCTTTGTCATCTTAAAAAAAAAACTGTACTATTGAGCTGGAAAGAAACAAAAGATCAGGATTTCCAATTTATGTTTATGTGCTGATCTAATGGGAAACTTTTAAGTAATATTGCACTTCAGCATGTGCCTAACATGCATTAACATTATACTACACTAAAAAACTTTTTGTTTGTAATTTGAACATTAATAATCCAAAAGAATCATCACCTGATTTTTTAAACCCCACTCAGCTTATCTCGGTCTTTTGTGCCGTGCAGCTTAGTGTTTTAGTCACAATGTTGCTGTTTCCATCAACCCAAGTACGAGATCTGACAGCAACCACACACTACAAGAAAGTAACATATTTAGTAGTTTCAGAAGCAGATGTGTTTTTTCTGGATATGTATGAAACTAAACTCAAGATAAAAACAAAAAAATTAAGACTTCTCTGTTTTCCGCTGCTTACATGTTTGGTTGAATAAATATTTGTCCTCCACAGGGGCAGCAGTGATCAGCTTTCATTCAAATAGTGACATTTTCCATCGTATACTTTTACATTTGAAATAGATTTTTTTTAGGTCTGGTTGGTAAAACAAAAGCAGCGTTTCAATGACTCTGCTGTGTTACAATAAATTCATTTTATGAAGCTGAGCAAACTGAAAAACTGCTAATAAATAAATAAATAAATAACTCCACTTACACCACTTCTCTTTATACTAAGCAAGTATAAAACACACAGCTTCTGTTTCCATCCTGACACTAAAGACCTGTAGTATGTCATCAACTTTAGGTCTGTTGTGTCACTGCTATTGTTGTGTTTCTGTCTTTTCTTCTCAGTTCAGTTAATTTATTGTTGTTTTTTTTCCCAGATTAGTCTCAGTGAACGCTATCATCCAGTCTCCTCATGTGAAGACTCGATCTACCAAAGCCTCAATATGGCGAGCAGAGATCACGACCAAATCTACTCTACACTCAGACACAATAACCAGTTTTCAGACATGAGCTCCTGTCAGACTGAATGACTGCATGAAACATGGCAATAGTACTTCTATTGTTTACGTTACCAGGCTCAGTGACGTGGATTTTGTCGTCAGACTTTGAGCTCAAGGTTTTGTGCAGACGTCCACGTGCCTGCCAACTTTTAATGATGGCAGATATGAGTCATTTGCAGAGGACAGGAAACTCCTCTACAGTGCACCAACTATGAGTTCAAGGAAATGTAACGGAGTAGTGTCAGAGACTATTGTAAAATTATAATATTATTTTATGCCATGTCATACCCCTAGTTAAAGATTGTGAATTATTATGTAGTTTTAGTTTGCATTATTCTCCTGAATTAGAAGAAGCTGATAACTATTGCATTCGTTAAACTGATTTGCATTACATTAGACTGCTGATTTATTGTGGATGAATGATATTGTTTTATGATGTTATAAGAAATACTGTTTGCAGAAAGTCATCGCCTTATTTGTCTGATTAGAAGAGAACAGAGCATACTGGAGTTTTCTGCCCCATCTCAGCAGGAGCAGATAAAACAGGGAGCCAAGGTCGTAGCTTAGGCGCCGTGTGAGAGAAAAGCATGTGAATGTTTAGGCTTTTATGATAAGGTGGGGGCACCAGAGGCTATAAGAGTTTGATTAATGCTCCACCATTTGGAGATCTGAGGCTGTCTGCATCAGTGTCCATCTCCCACGCGTGTGACTATTAAAATCATCGTTTGACTTAACCCGGCCGGACCAGTGTTGTTATTGTGGTTTTTCTCTTGTCTCCATCCCCAATTTTGAACTCGTAACACTATCTTGGTTTATTTTCATACACTTGATTTATTCCTAGTTTTTTAAGGATGTACCAGCAGCCTTAGCACGCATTCAAAATGTTTTGTATTTAAAATCTGTGTAACTTTCCTCCAGATAGTAAAACATAAACATAATGGACAAATCTGAACCTCAGGGGAGTGACTTTATACTCTCTAATATCAAAAAGGACAAAGATATTGAAAATGAAATAACATAAAATAAAACCTGTAATATCATGAAAATTTTGGATGTAATTCATTTGCCTTTTTTTCCCACCTGTCCTGATTGGTTCTTTTGCCATCAGAATTGTTGTCTAAAGGCAAAGAAAGAAGTCCAACGGATTTACTTTACCAAATGGACCATCCCAGCCTTGCCGTATTGGTCTATTTGTTTCACCTTTGCTTTAATTGATTATTTTATTTTATTTTCACTTGCTAAACACGGGACAGACTTGACTGGGGGAAAGAAAGGGGAGAAAGAAAGAGGGAAAGAAAAACAGCGGGGAAGAGGGACGGTGATAAAGGGCAAAAAACAAAAACCAACAAAACAAACAGACAGAAAATACAAATATCAATCACCTGGATCACCTGCTGAGAAAGAAAAAAGAGAAAACAAGCAAAAAAAAGAACAATATAATAAACAACATCATTGTGATGATCTATGTGAATATAACAGTAAATACTAAATATTAAATATTATTGTGCAGCACGTAAGATCAACAGAACACAGTGTGCTTTGAGGTAGGAGCCAAAAAGGGTGTAGTTTGTGTGTGTGAGCACCCGTGTGTACACCTGTGAGCATGAGCGCGCTTGTATTTAAAAGGTTCCTTCATGTAATGATCTGCTGGAGGGTGTGGGGAGTCATCCAGTCACTCAGCTGTGCCAGAGTGACCGAGCCACAGGTCGAGAGGCTGAGGGCACCCCACCCCCGAAGGAGCCCGAGCGAGCCCCAGGCTCCAGGCCCTGACAAGAAGCCACCAAGGAGTGAGCCGGTGCATACCTGGATGCCCATCCCCGAACACAAAGAACCACCAATGCACCGATGTCTGAGGGCGTCTGCCAATGGCAGGGGGAGTGGTGGGGGGAGATGTCCCCAGAGAGGTGGCGTCTGATACCCGACCTGACATATAGACACAAACATACAGGCACACACAGATACAGACATCTATTCCCACCCTCATGCTCTCATATGCAGTTACTCAGCACTCACCCAACATGGAGACAGACATAAATAGACACTGTACACACAATCGCACTCCCCACGCGTACTCTAAGCCCCAGGTCTACTTACCCTTGCTCCTGGAGGGGGAAACTGCACCCAGACCCAGGTGGTGTTACCCTTTTCCCTGGGGTGGAGAGAAGCAGACCGCCCCGACTCTGCAGCAGCAGGGAGGCCCCACATTCCAGACCCCAATCGGACGGCCAACTCCTCCTCCCAGCCCCCCCGCCCAACAGGCAACAGAAAACGGGGGTGTGAAGACGCCATACCTCCCTCCACCCGCTCATATGTAGTGTTGATGCATGTGTGTTCTAAGGTGATTTAAAACCCAGGGGGCATGGACCTACCTGCCAGAGAGCAGCAGGTAAGCGCATAGCCCCTCCTGATAGTAATTTGCTTGCACTATTCATTGGTTCCGGGATTCTTGAGCCTCGCATGTCCCACAGGGACACAAGTGGACAGGTGGACAGGTCACTAGACTGTCTCACGTGAAAGTCTTCTGACTATAATAAAAGTCTTACGAGTCCCACAAAGAGAGGAACATCTGATCACCCTAACTGTGAAGCAAAGCCAAGCATTCACTTGATAGACAGTCTTTCTTTTCTTTTCTTTTCTTTTCTTTTCTTTTCTTTTCTTTTCTTTTCTTTTCTTTTCTGTGTATGACGTCAGTTAGAGGGGATATTTTAGATGTTGCAATCTTTGACACACAGCTCAGGAAGCTCCACCCACCTGCCGTTACAAACTCATGCTTACAAGCCAATCAGGAGAAAGCTGACTTAAATGAAGGCTGGTCTTAACGGAGGGGTGAGCTGAAAGAGAATGGGGGACGAACTGAGGGAAGCAGTAGTACAGTGTCAGACAATTATTTAAAAGAAATTTTCATTGAAGTCCATACAGTCTGTTTTGGTAGAGACAAAAAAAGAACTCTGAAAACCAAAAGAGTAAAGTTTTGGAGGATAATTTAAATGGAAACAGACACTTATCATGTCTCTGTGGAAAAACTGCAGACAGGAGGAGTGTTTATTTTAAGGAAGGGGCACATTAATAAGAGAAGTGACAAGTTCCTAGCTTGTAAATAGAGAAGGAAGAGAATCAGCTTGAACTCTTCGGAGCATCAGTATGAAAGTTTGTCACATTTTGTTCTGCGTCATCTTCCTCCGTAAGTAAATTTTCTTCTTCTTCATATTTAATTTTCTCTCCTCTCTGTGTTTATTTGGTTGCTTTCTTATAAGAAAGTTGACCTCTAGGTTTTGTTCCCTGTTGAACCGTTTTAACCACAAACTGTTTCTGTCTTTCTCTGTTCCTGTGGTTACACATAGTGTAAGATCACTCAAATTTTGTTTCTTCCCACTGCCTTGCCCGGAAATGTTTTATCTCAGTTTGTTTTCAGTCAAATGTTTTTTCTATAATGTCTAAAAAAATTAACTTTAGGTTGCCTTTTCTCACGCAGACAGTTAAAATGCAGACTGTAGTCTTATACTAATATATCTGTATGGAAGTAAATAGTCTGTTTCCAGTTTTATTTATTTAAAATACTTTATCATTGGACTGCAGTGTTTTACATGATGGTAAGAATTGATTCTTCCTGTTTTCTACAGACCTGCAGGATGGAAACACTGGACTTGCCAACGCTGAAACTCCCGTCTATGAAGGAGTGGAAGGAGGAAACATCACAGTTACATGCAAATTTGTGATCCTTGGAAGAAAGACATTGTTCTGCAAAGACAAATGTGAAACTGGAAACATTCTCATTGAAACAGCTGATTACACAGCCCAGAGAGGCAGATACAGCATCAAATATGAAAAAAAATTTTTCTCAAAGGATATTGTGCATGCCAGCATCACACAGCTGAACAAGTCGGATTCAGGATGGTACAGCTGCACACTGGACACGAGTTTTCAACCATGTGATTTCCAGCTTGTCATCACAGGAGGTGAGTAAAAAAAATATTATTCATGTCCCTGAAGATGTGAAAGTCTCAATGATCACAGTTCCATATCTTTCAAATAACCTACATGTGTCATATTTACACTACACGTTTAGTTTCATGAGTTGTGCTGTAAAGACACATTCACACCTATTACTCACATGCAGACAGAAAAGCTGCTTCAAGCAGGATTGTGATTATTCTGATTGTTTCTTTGTTCACAGCTTCAGACACTCCAACACCTCATGAGCCTTTATCAACATCAACATTTCTCTTATCAGCTTCCACAACAACAACAACACACTTCAGTTCAGGAAGCTTCACACCTTCATCAACCTCTCTTGAAACACCATCATCAGGCTCAGGTATCATATATGCACGTGTGAATGTGTGAGTGTGAATCAGTCTCGTGTTTATCAAACAACCTCCATCCATGTCCATTAATGACACATCAGCAGGAGTGGAAGAGGCACTTTGAATTATTCCTGAAGTATAATTAAAAACAGTTGCGGTGAAGAAATACACAACTCTGTTAAAAGTAAAAGAAAAAAAAGTATTCACATTAAAATAGAATTAAAGTACAAAAAGTAAAGTACAAGAGTCATTTTATTTTAAGCTAAACTTCAAAGTTATCAAATAAAAGTAGTGCAGTATGGCACAACATCTGAATGAAGAACTCAAGAAGTTTAAACCACCGGGCATTAAAAGCTGAGTGAGAACATGCCTGACTTCATTAGAGTTTCACTACATGAGTTCTTAGTGGCAGACAAAGATGTTGTTGGTCCATCACTCAGCAGTTTCTCAGATTTCTTTCCATGAATTTATACAAGTATCAGTGTAACAGTTTGTGTGTCTTTAGTTGCATCAGTTAACCTTTATTGATTAAGAGAGTAACACTAAAACTCTGTTCTGCTGAGGTGCAGATAAGATGCTTTACATGATTCTGACTCTGGTTCTTGTGATCATCGTCTTATCAGCAACTTTGCTGATTTTCTACAAGAACAGGAAGGCCATTAAACCCAAAGGTGAGCCTACAATAAACACACAGCAGTGTTTTATCTTTACAGCGCACATCACACATTAATTTCCTGGAGATTAACCCGACATTACAGTTAATCTAAACTTATGCTGCAGACCTAGTCATCAGGTATGAACTTAACACCCACTGATCTCTGCTGCTGACAGAATAAAAAACTGACTCATGTACATTTTGTTTAAATTCTATTGTGTCTTAACGAAAAAGCTGAGATATCTTACAAAGTCAGTAGTTTTCCAGCCTGGCTTTAAACAGGTCAGACTATCAATTATGTTAAATGATGTTTGTTTTATGAACTGCATTTTCAGGACCTCCTGTGGAAACAGAGTATGCCAACATTACACGGGTGAGTTTTAGGAACTGTGAGACACCTGAGTTTCATTATCGCTTTATTTGTATCCACCATCTGGTTTATTCTCCTTCTCCAGGCCAAGCAAGAAATAAGAGAGAGGGCCCCACAGAGGAAGGTGGAAGTGTCTTCAATTTACACCACTGCAAAAGGCCCCCAACCAGATGGAGCTGAAAACATCGACCTCTACAACCTCACCACCTGTTCTCAGAACAAAGTAGATACAACTCGTTTCTTATTTTAAACTCTGATGTCCAAATCCAGGACAAACCAGTCTGAGTAATGAAGTAATTCATCAGTAGTCATGGATGGATATTATACTATTATTATGCCCTGTGGATATACTGTTGCATTTCTTTCTGCCGGCTAATAGCAATGACTAGAAATGGCCAAATTCAATGCACAGGATTTGGGTCCAGTTTATTAGGTACAAACACTTTCGTTTTATTCACGAGACATTTGTTTACTTTTTGTTTAGATATAACTTAAAGAGCAATTCAGAAAACATGGCTGAGGGTTATGTTTTTAAAGATTTCACACTCAAAATGTGGGTACAACTTATGTGTACAAGAAAGAATGATGTCTCAGGCTGTAGCTCCATAAACCTTTATTTAATTACAAACACGTTTTTAAGGGTCTGAAGGTTGATCTCACTTTTCTTTCAGGCTGAAGACGACATGAATAAAGTTAATTATGCTGAAGTGGATTTTTCCAACATTCCTCCCACCAACAACACATCCTGTAGTAAAACGGATGAAGTCGTCTATTCCACACCTCTGGTACATACCAGCCCTTCCAACCTCACCACAGATGCTTCACCTCCTCTGTACTCTGCAGTTAAGAAACAGTATTAATGCTGTTGATGGCACTTTACCTCTCACAAAGATCAACAAGTGATTATAATTCAGACAAAACTGAATGTTCTTTTCTGTTTATTGCAAATATTAATGTGCTTTCAATCAGTTAATCTCAGGTTAAAAATGTTTCTTTATGGTAGTTGATAGTTTAGTTTAACTTAACAGAAAACTAATCCTGTTATTCCCATTAATATTTCCATAGAAACTCTGTAGGACAGATTTAATGAAACAGTTGCATAAAGCTCTGCAAACTGACCTGTGAGTAGTACATTGCATTTAGCTGTTGGATTTCCAGATAGTAATCCTATAACCAAGCCTGTGTCTGTAATCATGCAGCATTATTAGAGATCCCTAATTGTATTTTTTACTGTGGCTAACAGTCTGGATAGAGGTTTACCTCAAGACCATTCTGTCTCAACTCATGCTCCATAACTTTGGCTAACGGTGTGCATGGTTAATCATTTTAAAAGCATTTATTTTAATCAAATAGTAGTTTTAATCAAATTAAGGAAGCTGCAAAACAAAACAAAAGCAAAGAAATTGTTATTATATTATGTTATTATTCCAGTTTACTCTCACCAAAGCCATCCTGGTCCTAAACAACTTTTACCTGTGTATAAAATCACAGCAGAAATAAACTGTGACCTGCTACAAGCAGGTGGTTGACAAGCTGTCATGGTGGCTACATCCATCTTTCATATACATTCTCTAACCTCCAAGGACCTGACATCCACATATGTGGAAAATACATTTTGGGTTGTCGACACCAAAATACCCAATTTTGCTCTACAAGGGCCAGAGATCCACTTACGAGGACATTATACTGCCGCTGTTCTATCGAAATTTAAAACAAATGTCCTCTTATGTGGATCTCATTATTCTCAGAAACAAAAATCAGGTACAAAAAAAATAATCAGGTAATTCTTTGATTTTCCATTCATCAGGTCCCAATCAGTCTAAATAAGGCTCACATATCATTCACTCATACTAAGAGTAACTAAATACGTATTACTATATAATCTTAATAATATTACATTATTATTTTTCTGAGATATTGCATTTGCACATACGTTTTCTTATTTAAAATTGGTTTTATATTTATGTTTTAATATGTGGGGATAGGTTAATTGGATAATCCAAATTGCCACTAGGTGTGAATGTGCGAGGGAAAGTGAGTGCGAATGGTTGTCTGCCCCTGTGTGACTGGCGACCTGTCCAGGGTGTACCCCTCCTCTCGCCCTATGACAGCAGGGATAGGCTCCAGCGCCCCCCGCGACCCTGACAAGGATAAGCGGAAGCGAATTGATGGATGGATGGATGGATTTATGTTTTATTGAACAATGTTAATGTATTTTTTACAGTGTTGCTGTAAAATAATATTTCACTGGAAGGATTATACTATTTAAATAAATAAAATGTAAGAATATTTTGATGTGTTTCAAGGAAATGAACGATCAAAAGAAGTACATAACGTGTTTTCTCAATAAAAATACTCCAAGTCTGGATACACATTTCTTCAGTGTCTGCATTGAAAGGCAATTTATTCTCCAATGTAGCTGTTGGAACTACAGGACCTGTTATCATACTGTAGAACTACAATACAACGCAAGTGTGTGTGTGTGTGTGTGCGTGTGCGTGTGTGTGTGTGTGTGTGTGTGTTTATCACATTTGTATGGCATGCAAGCAATGTTCCCTCTAAGCTGCGCACGTGCGCAATTGCGCACTGCTGGCACGGTCTCTGCGCACATAAATTCTGCGTTGTGCACAAAAAAAATCTAACCTGAATTTAAATTAAAATTAAAACTTTAACAATTCTGTTTTGCAGTGTTAGTCAGTGAGTGACTGGCTGCTCCCATATGGGATTAGAACGATGCCACCTTATCCCATAGTCCAGCCAATGATGCCTATATATGCAGCCAATCAAGGTCGTTGACAGGCTATGACAGCGTCCTTATGCGCCGACACCGGTGTTTTAGCGAGCAAAGCGGTGTGGCTGATGTGGAGTGAAGCCACGTTAATGACAACGTGTACAACCATTGGAGATGTGAGCAGGACAGACGGAAAAATTGACGGAAAAAGTGTGGACTTTATACCAGTTTTTAAATTCTGTTGATCGGCCACGTAAAACCAGAGTTATGATAAAAAAATATGCAATGTTTGGTTTTCTTCCTGAATACTGTCGTTGTTTATATTTACTGCAGGAAGAAACGGTAAAAACGGCATTTAAAAAAAAAAAAAAAAAAAAGGCTTGAAAGCACTCTCCACCTGTGAGGAAAAAAAAAAACCCACCCCCCTGTCCCTTGTGTAGTTAGTGTGTAGTGTAGTCAATAGTTTTATTGTGTGTGTCAGAACAATGAGGCGACTGCTGAATGTTACAGGAGTGACAGGAGTGACACATCTCCTGTTGTCAGGCCTGCAGGTATCAGGCTGTTGTTCTTCTTTATCTCATAGTGGACAGAAATTATTTTTGGAGTGGCACAAATAATTTGTGTGGCATCAGATTTGATGCAGAACAGCTGATTGTTCTGTAAATAGTTTGAAATGTTTATTTAAAAATGCCTTGGCTGCATTTTAAAAAAAATAGCTGCAAAAAAACTTTGTTGTTTGCCAAACTCAGTAACTTTTTTGAAGAAATAACTATATAATTAACTGCCCAGCATTGGTCATTATATACTGTATTTTGCAGACAGAGTTACAGGACTCTCTCCCAGACCACAGACTCATACTCATAATACAAGTCAGAGCTTTATAAAAAAAAGAAAGAAAGAAAAGAAAGTTGTGTTTTCGAAATTGGAGTTTCAATTTCAATTTCAATTTTATTTCTATAGCACATTTAAGAGTCACAGGTACAACAAAGTGCTTCACAGACGAGCCATATTTGCAGATTTACAACAAAAGAGAACAGTCAACAACAAAGAAATACAGTTATAGGATGGTAATATTATTACAAGCACGAACCGGGAGGAAATTATACTAAGTAGTTTGAAAGGCGAGCTTAAACAAATGGGTTTTTAACCGTGACTTGAAAGATTGAATAGTTTCCGACGCACGGACATCAACTGGCAAGCTGTTCCAAAGTTTTGGTGCAGCAAAAGCAAAGGCACGATCCCCTTTCGTCTTTAGTCGAGACATTGGTTGCATTAGGAGCCCCTGATTAGAGGATCTGAGTGCCCTTGTGGGGATATATAAATTAAGAAGGTCAATCAGATAACTAGGTGCCAGGTTATTTAAAATTTTAAGTTCTACATACTACACAGGTCATGAACAAGATTTTTTTAAATTGTCATTGTAAGTGGGCTAAAGCAGTTAATTAAAAGTAGCCTAACATAAATGTAAAAACTGACAATGAAAACTGTCGGTTTAACCCTGCCTGCGCTGGCCTGACCTGCAAAGTTTAAGGTGTGCACTGCACAATTTACCCCACAAGGTTGTGCTGTTGAGTCAGATAAGTTCTCATGCAGAAGTGGCATAGAATAGAGATTGAAAATGTGACGTCATTCAAGGGGAAAACCGCAAAGGATTGTGGTAACTCGTGGCAAGAGCTACTAGCGCACACAGGCTTTCAATTGAAATCAGTTACACAGCGATAAAAAGAAACCAAAAATGGCAAGAAGCTGTTGTATTATTAACTGCACAAGCCGGGCGAGCAACAGCCGCGTGAAGCCGACGGGTAAAGCGATTGGTTTTTATCGGATTCCGGCGTGGAGCAGAAATATTCCAAGCCATGTCTCCGAAGTCAAGAAGAGGCAACGGATGGCCTGGATTGCCGCTATCCGAAGACCTAATATAACGTTCGAAAACACTCCACCTCACATGTTAGTCTGCTCCAAGCATTTCCACAAAGGTAAGTGTTTTGTAGTAGTTAATACGTCTTATTTGGCGCTGAACAGAAATCATCGCGCTATGCTCCTTTGATCATAAAATGATCTTGTCTTTGTCTGTATGCATGTGTGTTTTTCAGCACCTGTCACTACGGAAACTACAGCTGAGATCCAACCACAGCAGATAACTCCACAGCACGAGGATGAAGATCTGCAGGACTGTAAAATGTGTTCTCTAAGGTTACAAGAAATAGCACACCTGCAGGAAGAAAACCTAATATTACAAAAAGAACTGTCCAAAAGGAAATTAGACATGGAATTCTTGAAAGATAACAACTCTAAAGTTAAATTCTACACAGGGCTGCCTTCTTTTGCTTTACTAATGGGGGTGCTACAACAAATCAGCCCGAGCTTGCCAGACACTGACAGGAAAATTTCCCAGTTTCAGATGCTCTTGTTGACTCTCATGCGTTTAAGACTCAACCTTCCAATTGTACATATTGCACACCTCTTTGATATTAGCCGGACAACCACATCCACTGTATTTAACATTACTGTAAATGTGCTATACGCTCACCTCAGTCCACTGGTGCACTGGCCGGGAAGACATTGCATACAGGCCAGTATGCCACACCAGTATGTTGAGATGTTTGGTGACCGGGTGACAGTTATTATTGACTGTTTTGAACTGTTCATAGAGAGAGCACAAAATTTATGCGCCATGGCGGAGACGTATTCCACATACAAAAGTAGACACACAATGAAATATCTCATTGGCATCACACCACAAGGGACCATCTCTTTCATTTCTAAAGGATGGGGAGGGCGTACCAGCGATAAACGAATAGCTGAAACATCTGGCTTTCTACAGAAGCTGTCACCTGGGGACACAGTGCTCGCTGACCGGGGTTTTGATATCAAGGAAAGTGTTGCCTTAATGGGTGCCACTTTAAAAATCCCAGCATTTACACGGGGTCGTAGTCAGCTACAAGCAAAAGATGTGGAGGACACACGAAAACTGGCACATGTCAGGATCCATGTTGAACGCGTTATAGGCTGTCTACGGTCCAAGTACACTATCCTAAATGACACCATCCGTTTAGGTTTTGTGGTGCCATGTGAAGGTGAGAACATGACTTTGCTGGATAAGATAGTCGCTGTGTCATGTGCGCTCACAAATATGTGCCCAAGTGTTGTTGTGAAGCATGCAAGTGATGAATAACTGTTTTCCAATTTGTTGTATCAATTGTTTGTTGTGGTTGTTATTGTTTTGTTGTGCAGCTGTTTTTTTATACAAATCAGCAAATAATGCACAACGGTATACTATTTTGCCTTTGTCCTGTAAGCTTCTGTCACGGTCTCGCTGGCAGACCGTGGGGATGTGGGGAAAGGAGGACCCAAAATGCAGGACTCTACAGTGCAACAGTGTTTATTTACAGTGGTGACAATCCAAACAACAATAAATCCCCCGTGCGATCCCAACTCCCGTTCCGTGTCTTCTCCTTTAGCCCGTGCTCCGTGCTCTGTCTCCGTTCCCTGTGTACTCTCTGTGTGCTGCCTCCTGGTCGCCACAATTCCTCGGGAAGTCACTCAACGATCCAGTGTCGAGGAGCTCTCAGCCACACTGTTTTGAAGCTCCTCTGACGAGGCTTGATCGGCGCCAGGTGTGTGGATTCCTGGGTGGGACCGGTCAGCTGGCAGGGCCACACCTACCAGGCCTAAAAGTGCCTGCCACGACCGCACCCTCACACACACACATAAACACCTGACAGTACACCAACACGGAAAGCAGGACAGCGGACACAACCATAATAACAATAACCACGATAATAATAATAGTCCACACTGCTCACGGACCCCGAATCCCTGGAACTGGGTCCGTGACAGTACCCCCCCTCTAAGGGTCGACTCCTGGCGACCCCAAAACAAAACAAACAAAAAACAGGAAAACCAACCCAGGGCGGGCGGCGGGGGGAAAACAGGACGGAGGGCCGGAAAACCCCAGTTCAACAGTCCAATCACTGCCATGGTGGGAAAACCGTTCTGGCGGCCTACCTCCAACCCCGTGATGGAAGCAGAACGCTTCAGGCGGCCTGCCACGGATCCGGTGGCAACGGCGTTGCAGCTCCGGCGGGCGGCCACGGGTCCGGTGGCGGCAGTGTGACTGCTCCGGCGGCCTGCCACGGGTCCGGTGGCGGCGGCGTTGCTGCTTCCGCCTCCGCACAACGCACGATACCCGATGTACCGGCCGGGCTTCAGGACGTGGCGGCCGGGCTGCAGGACGTGGCGGCCGGGCTGCAGGACGTGGCGGCCCCTCCGGCACGCAGACCGCCAGCTCTGGCTCAGCGGATCCCTCCGGACCTCCAAGCTCCTCCGGTGGCAGCGCGGGCTCACCAGGCTCGCTGAGCTCCTCTGCTGGCAACGCCGGTTCCTCCGGCTCGTTGAGGTCCGTCAGCAGCAGTGCGGGCTTCTCAGTGGGTGGCTCGCTGGGCTGCTCCGGCTCACAGTGCTCCTCCGGCGTTAGCTCGCTGAGCTCCTCCAGTATTAGCTCGCCGAGCTCCTCCGGCTCGCCGAGCTCCCGCTCGGGCACGCTGAGCTCCTCCGGCTCGCCGAGCTCCCGCTCGGGCACGCTGAGCTCCACAGCTGGCGACGCGGGCTCCTCCCGCTCGCTGAGCTCCCGCTCGGGCATGCTGAGCTCCTCCGGCTCGCTGAGCTCCCGCTCGGGCACGCTGAGCTCCTCCGGCTTGCCGAGCTCCACAGCTGGCGACGCGGGCTCCTCCCGCTCGCTGAGCTCCTGCTCGGGCATGCTGAGCTCCTCCGGCTCGCTGTGCTCCACAGCTGGCGACGCGGGCTCCTCCCGCACGCTGAGCTCTCGCTCGGGCATGCTGAGCTCCTCCGGCTCGCTGTGCTCCTCCGGCCGTGGCGCGGGATCCCCCTGCACACTGAACCGGTCACCTGGCGGTGACGATGGCGACATGGCAGCAGCAGGCGGTGGATGTGGTGGCAGAGTAGTTCCAGCAGGCATACCAGCCTCCAACACAGCTGGCTGTAGGAAAGCTTTAGAGTCTGGCTGCGGTGAGGCACGCCGGCGGCGCAAGCGTCGCTTCTTTAACGATGCCGGGGCCGGCGTATCAGGCTGAGGGTCCACCAGCTGGCCGGACAGGAGAGCAGCTGTGTGATTTTGAGCCGCCGGTCCTTGGTCCGCCGACTCAGCAGGTGCCGCAGAGGTGAGTGGAGATGGGGTGAGGTGCAGAGGGCGAGTGAAACGTTTCCCCCGCAATGGAGGGTCCAACAAGCGAGCTGCAAGCGACGGCGGGGAGGCTATCAGCCTATGAAAAAAGAAATAGGCAGCAAGGGCTCCCAGGGAGTTTGCCACATCCTCCTCGCCCGGACAGCCCAAACCAAACAGCTCAAAACAGGAACTTTCCCTCAGCGTGGTTATAATCGAAATTAGTCTCTTAATGTCCAAAAAGCTCACAGATGAGGTGATTGATGATAAGAAGGAATCAAAAAATACGACCTGTAAGTGTCTCTGATGTGGATCTGCCGCCTGGATAATGCTCCGACAGTATTTCCAGAGCTGGGCGAGCAATTCCTCCTGTGAGACGGTCCTTGAGTCCGCTGGGCCCATAATGGCTGGATCGTTCTGTCACGGTCTCGCTGGCAGACCGTGGGGATGTGGGGAAAGGAGGACCCAAAATGCAGGACTCTACAGTGCAACAGTGTTTATTTACAGTGGTGACAATCCAAACAACAATAAATCCCCCGTGCGATCCCAACTCCCGTTCCGTGTCTTCTCCTTTAGCCCGTGCTCCGTGCTCTGTCTCCGTTCCCTGTGTACTCTCCGTGTGCTGCCTCCTGGTCGCCACAATTCCTCGGGAAGTCACTCAACGATCCAGCGTCGAGGAGCTCTCAGCCACACTGTTTTGAAGCTCCTCTGACGAGACTTGATCGGCGCCAGGTGTGTGGATTCCTGGGTGGGACCGGTCAGCTGGCAGGGCCACACCCACCTGGCCTAAAAGTGCCTGCCACGACCGCACCCTCACACACACACACACACACACATGCACATAAACACCTGACAGTACACCAACACGGAAAGCAGGACAGCGGACACAACCATAATAACAATAATCACAATAACCACGATAATAATAATAGTCCACACTGCTCACAGACCCCGAATCCCTGGAACTGGGTCCGTGACAGCTTCAATAGTAACATGTAACACTGTTGTCAGTTATAAATAAAGACAGTCCTGATGAAAGACTTGTGCAAAACTTACTTTATTTGTATTGGTTCTGACACTGTATATTAGTACAAACTGAAAAGAAAGAGATTGCGTCGGCCCATTCTGGACATAAAGAGATAATTTACAGCACAGCTGTAAAGTGCAGTGGTGCAAATTGGCAAATATTTACAACAAAGTATGACTGTTGTGACAGACATTTATAGCAATGTAAACATCTTATAATTCACTGTGAGTGACAGAACACCAGGTAACAAAGTGCAGAGTACAGGAAGATGGGTCCACCTTAAAGTGACACTAAACATGAAATCACAATAAAGTCCTTCAATATAAGAGAGTTGTCTCTGAATGGGTGTAATTGAAATACTGTCTGGTTAGTTTTCTATGCAAGCTTTTTTCTTTCGTTTTTTTTTTGTCACGGTAACATCCATGGAATGTGGCCCTTGTGAAACACTGGGTTCTGGACCAGTGTAGTGATTGGCCAAGAGCTCAGGCATCACAACTTTGTAGAAGAAATCCTGAGCGACAGGCAGCATTTTAGCCCACAAGTCTACATCTGGCATCACACGTGTAATAACACAAGCTTCTGTTGTCCACACAACAAAGTCACAAAAGTGTATTGGAACCGACAATGAACTTCTTGCAGTGCTGCAAATGCGTGCATTTGATGCGGCGCTTGGATCGTTTTGCCACGAGTTACCGGCATGCAGTGCGCGAAAGTCACGTGGTCTGTCAATCTCTATAAAAGTGTTTGATTATCGCTTGTAGCTGATGTTGCACAATGTAGCAAAACAATTTAGCAGCAGACGGTAAGCCAACACATGTTGCTTCAAATTCTCTTATAATAAATGGAAATTAAAATTAGTTTAAACAACACAATTTCCATCTAATCACAGCAGAGATAGTGAAGGTAGATGAGTTTCAAAACCTTGGATAAGTCCAGTCTCCTGGAAAGAGGTTGGACTATATCCCAGTATCCCCTTGGCTTGCTACCAATACGTTGGTGTTTCTCCCTGTAGACAAGAGGGTTCCCTGAAACCTCTGGTCAGGTAATGGCCGGGCTTCTTGGAGTCCCAGGGTGGGGTGCTCCACCTGGTGACTCCCATCGTTTTGGGAGACTTCAGTGCTCATGTAGGCAATAACAATGTAACCTGGAGGGGCACAATTGAGAGGAACAGTGTGTTCTGTTACTGAATTTCTGTGCAAACCACAGTTTATCAATAACAAAGACCATGTTTGATCATAAGGGTGTCCACCCTCGGCCAGAAGGTCAGTGATTTTACAATTGTATCAGCAGATCTGCAGCTGTATGTTCTGGACTCTAGTGAAGAGAGGGGCTGAGTGTGAAGCAGCGTGAATGAGAATCAGCACCTCCAAGTCTTAGGACACCTCAGTCAGAAGTAGGTGGAGTGTCCACCCCGGGTCAGAAACAAGTTATTGGCCCAAGTGGAGGAGTTCTTGAGGTCTGGTTCACAAGTGAAGACAGAGGATAGCAGGACATCCACTGACAGATTGGTGTTGTGGCTGCAGTGATGCCAGCCATACTGGTCCATCATGGTGAAGAGAAACCTGAGTGTAAATACAAAGTTCTTGATCTACATCCCTACCCTCACCTATGGTCACGAGCTCTGGGTAGTGTTTGAAAAAAAGAGATGGCAGATACAAGCAGCAGAAATTAGCTTTCTCAGAAAAGTGGCTGGCCTCCCCCTTAGAGATAGGGTGAGGAGCTTGGCTATCGGGAGGGGCTCAGAGTAGAGCCGCTACTGCTCCACATCAAAAGGAGCCAGTTAAGGTGATTCAGACATCTGACAAGGATTATTATTATTATTATTATTATTAATATTATAACTTTATTTCAGACATATACAACCTCCTGGGTGAGGTGTTCTGGGCATATCCCACCAGGAGGAGGTCCCAGGGCAGACCCAGGACATGCTGGAGAGATTATATCTGTCAGCCTGAACGCCTTGGTGTTCCCCCGTATTGGAGGTAACTGGGGAGGTCTGGGCTTCCTTGCTTAGGCTACTGCCCCCATGACCCAGATAAGTGGAATTAGTTTTGCTGTCACTGAAGTTTAAAATTAACGCCATCCAGGCTTTGATTTCACTGAAACATTCTAACAGAGCCTTTAATGAGCTGCCATCATTTCACGGTGTGGGACGGAGAGATTTCGCAGGTCTTTCCTCCCCACTGCTGTCAGACTCCATAATAAAGACTTTAACTGATCAAGCACACACATCCATACATATGCAATAATACTAAGTGCAATAATCCTTTCTGTCATCGTTGTATTTTTACTCAGTTGTATATAGTATTTGTATTTGTATTCTATTTTTATCTTATTGTATATTTATTTTATTTTATTCTACTGTATATAGTATTTTATTCTATTCTGTACAGTTGTGTACTGTATTTATTCTTATTGTATTCTAATTTTTGCCTCATAACTTTTGCACTGTCCACTTCCTGCTGTGACAAAACAAATTTCCCACGTGTGGGACTAATAAAGGTTATCTTATCTTATCTTATCTTATCTTATCTTATCTTATCTTATCTTATCTTATCTTATCTTATCTTATTTGTATGTATGACCTCTGTATCTCTGACCTCTGATGGAGGAATCCAGACAGTGAACATCCAGCAACATCAGTTACAATGTGTTTCCTCAGCACACTTTAAAATCAACTGGGTTGTACGAGCCATTTATAAATAAGGGCGTTATGTCTCAAACAAGTGACAATTTTCTTACAGAAAAGATGAACAAAAATGGGCGTTTGAACTTTAAAAAGCACAGGCTACATAGCCCACTTCTCCTTAATGCACGTTCACTTTCTATATCTTAAATACAACTTCTGCTTCTACCCTGAAACTCAAACTTTACAACAGGTCATGGCCGCAAAGTATTCTGTAATTCATTCCCTCACATATAAGAAGATGAAACACCACATTTTTTTTACCTGTTCTGCTTTTTCTTATTTTCTGTCAGACGCACATTCTTATAATACTCACATTCAATATGGCCAACTGAGAACCTACCTGATTATTTTTGCTGACCATGTCCAGCTTTATGATCATAATGTACCTACCATCTGATGGTTCCTTCAAGTAAATAAAGTGCTGTGTCACGAAACTCAAATGACTTCAAACTTGTTTACTGAAGATGAAAGTGAGTTAACTGTACTTAGATGATCTTCACGATCACCCAATCTCAGTACAATTGAGTAATAAGGTGAGTGAATACATTTTTGTTTGAAATTTTCTATTTTGATGGCTCAAAACTTCCTCTCTGTCAGTGTCAAAGCTTTTTTAGTAGTCGAGTTGCTTTTAGATGATGCAGTGTTTTTGGTTTCACACGAAACTGGAGTACAGCCAGACAGCTAAATTAAAGTGAATTTGATCAAGTCTGAAAAGTCTGCTTTGTGAGACGCAGGACAGACTTCCAGAAACCAAAAGAATCAACTTCTGCAACCCATAAATAAATGGACACTTAATCTTTGACTCTGCAGTAGAAAAAAACCCATCAAAGCGCAGGAGTGTGAATTTGAAGGAGGGACTGCGAGGATAAGAGAAGTTAGAAGTTCCTTGTTTCCAAACAGAGAAGTAAGAGAAGCAGCATTAAACATTAAGCCGTCAGAACCTCGAGATGAAACTCTGTCACATTTTCTTCTGCTCCATCTTCCTCTGTAAGTAAATTCTTATTATTTCTGATTTATAAAAATGTTTGCAGGTTTTGCACTACATCAGAAAGAGTGCTGAAAGCAGAAGCAGAGGCTGTCTGTGAGTGAATGTCCACAGCTGGATGCTTCGATACTGAACCGCGGTCACAACATCCACACTTAAAAAAAAAGTTTGTGCGCCTTCAGCGTTTTGTACGCTACAATATGGGTTCGATATTCATGGTGGCTTTAGGTGCACCTCGTTAATTCAGCAATCTATACTCCCGAACACATCAGAATGTTTAAAAGGCTGGTTCAGTTTAATTTTGCTTTCTTGGGATAAACATCTGTAATTACTTTGTTGTTCTATTTGATGCAGTGTTTTATATAATTCAGGCTAACATCATGACTATAAGGAAGCTTTTGAATTTTTTTTTATGTCAAAACAAGTTCAATTTTTCATCAGCAAATTCTACAAAATATCATCTAATTTCTTTATCTGTGGATTTTCAAATACCTTACTACACACAAGTCAGTGGGATAATACTGTTGAATTTGATGCAGCAGTAACAGAATTACAGTATACTTTGTTTGAATGAGGACATACCCACCACTTCGAGTTTTCCAGGTAACTTGTGGCTTTCAGTAAAGAATAAAAGGTCCTGGTCTTGGCCAGTAAGTCACGTTTCTGTGAAAGCTAAACTGCAGCAATCTAACTGTGGGCAATAACTGGCAAAAGACAACAACGTTATTTGTGCCTTTTTACTAAGTTCAAGAGGAACAGCACAGCTTAAATGTTAACAGACTGAAAACTGAATATTAAGCATCTATTTCAAAAGCCTGAAAGCAGATCAATTTCTTATCTCAAACAACTAAAAGGTCAATTTTTAAACTTTTAACTCTGAGCTGAGCTGTTCTTCAGCAGATGGCTTGTGTCGATGTCAGGAAGAAGCAGGGTGATTTTGTTCAAATGAAAAATATAAAGAGAGTGAATTTAAATGAACTACTTTAAAATGTTGTTCTGAATTACAGTGAAAAATCATCTGTCTTATTTTAATAAAATATCATCAAACTGCAGTGTTTACAGGAAGTTGGTAATAATTGATTGTTCATATTTTCTACAGACCTGCAGGATGGAAACACTGGACTTGCCAATGCTGAAACTCCCATCTATGAAGGAGTGGAAGGAGGAAACATCACAGTTACATGCAAATTTTATATCCCTGGAAGAAAAACATTGTTCTGCAAAGAAAAATGTGAAAAAGGAAACATTCTCATTGAAACAGCTGATTACACAGCTCAGAGCGGCAGATACAGCATTGAATATGAAAAAGAAAAATTCTTAACTCCTATTGTGCATGTGAGCATCACACAGCTGAACAAGTCTGATTCAGGACGGTACAGCTGCACACTGGACACGAGTTTTCAACCATGTGATTTTCAGCTTCTCATCACAGGAGGTGAGAAAAAAAATCTTCTTATTAATGTCCCTGAAGATGTGAAAGTCTCAATGATCACAGTTACATATCTTTCAAATAACCTACATGTGTCATATTTACACTACACGCTTAGTTTCATGAGTTGTGCTGTAAAGACACATTCACACCTATTACTCACATGCAGACAGAAAAGCTGCTTCAAGCAGGATTTTTATTATTCTGATTGTTTCTTTGTTCACAGCTTCAGACACTCTAACACCTCATGAGCCTTTATCAACATCAACATTTCTCTTATCAGCTTCCACAACAACAACAACACACTTCAGTTCAGGAAGCTTCACACCTTCATCAATCTCTCCTGAAACACTGTCATCAGGCTCAGGTATCATATATGCACGTGTGAATGTGTGAGTGTGAATCAGTCTCGTGTTTATCAAAGAACCTTCATCCATGTCCATTAATGACACATCAGCAGGAGTGGAAGAGGCACTTTGATTTATTCCTGAAGTATAATTAGAAACAGTCGCGGTGATGAAATACACAACTCTGTTAGAAGTAAAAGAAAAAAAAGTATGTCCCTGAAGATGTGAACTTCTCACTGACCACAGTTACATATCTTTTAAATAACGTACATGTGTCATATTCACGCAACAAATTTAGTTCAATGACTTGTGCTGTAAACACATATTAACCCCTATTACTCACAAGTGAACAGAAAACCTACAGAAAAATGATTATTATTATTATTCTGATTGTTTCCTCATTCTCAGCTTCAAACACTTCCTCAACACACCTCATCAGCCTTTTTCAGTATCAACATTTCTTCTGTCGGCCTCCACCCGAGAAGCAGTCTGATTTATTCCTGCACTATAAGAAGAAACAGCCACAGTGTAGAAATACACAATTTTCATATAAGTAAAAAAAACAACAACCCCCCCCCCCCCCCCCTCCCAAAAAAAACCAAAAAAACCCAAAAAAACCAAAATGGTATTGACATTAAATTAGAGTTAAAGTATAACAGAAAATTAATCTGAACTTATAAAAAAGTGAAGTCCTCAAATAAATGTAGTGCTGTGAAGGGCGTCAGAGTGTCACTGCATGAGGTCTTGATGGCAGATAAAGATGTGATCAGTCAATATTTGACTTCAGTGGTTCTCAGGTCAGGCCAGCCCAGGCAGGGTTAAACTGACAGTTTTCATTGTCAGTTTTCCTTTTGTTGATAAAGGTTGATAAAGAAATATTGTTGCATCATGCTGAAAATCATCACTGCTGATTTTTGTAGTCCCTGCAGTTTTACAGCTTCTAGACCTGCTGCTTGACACTTCACCAAAAGATCCTTTTATCTCATCTGGAACATGAAGTCAGAATCAAAGGCGTGGTTCTGACATGATTTAAATCATATCTGACCAATTAAAACTTCTCTGTACATTTAGGATTGTTCCACAACAGCACCACTTACTACTCTGTTGTTATAAGATAAGATAAGATAAGATTGCCTTTATTAGTCCCACACGTGGGAAATTTGTTTTGTCACAGCTGAAAGCGGACAGTGCAAAGTTATATAGCAAAAATTAGAGAACACTGTGAATACAATAAGAATAATATACTGTACATAACTGTACAGAATAGAATAAAATAAAATATACAGTAGGATAAAATAGAATACAAATGCTATATGCAACTGAGTAAAGACTTTGTAAACTTTGTCAGAAAAAGAGTATTGCACTTAGTCTTATTGCACCTGTGTGGGTTTATGTGTGTTTGATCAGCTGCAAAAGTCTTTGTTGTGAAGTCTGACAGCAGTGGTTCCCAAACTTTCTTTGCTAGGTCCCCCTTTGTTTTATAAGAAAATATTCGTGCCCTCCTGAACAAACATATCCTCCAACCACACACACCCATTTTTTGTTTTCAAACTCCATTGCTGTTTATTTTACACCTCAAACTTTTTGTAAACAATTAAACAAATAAAAGTAAACTGCAATAAATTACAGGTTACAATACAATAAACTTTTATCTCTTTTGAATAACAAAAACAAACCATCTTTATGGTGTAATTATTCAATGTGTAATTGTTTTGGTTTTTTTTACTGTGTAATAATATTCAACATTGCTATCATTTTTCAAAAAAAACCTCTCTGTGCAAAATGGGCTTGAAAACATAAACAACCGTCGGATACTGTTTGTCCGGGGGAACAAATTGCGAGAGGATCTGCCTGATATTATTTGCATCCCACTATAACTCTACTGTAACTATACTGTATAAGGATATAACATCTCCAAAATTACAGTAGTAGTTGGTCATTATAACACATGAACATTACCTGATGCTGAGTGAAGCAGAGCAAAGTTAGAGAGGTTTTATTAGAGACACAGATAAGCGTTTTGCAATTTGGCATAATTTTAAAAAAGTTTAAATTTCTGCGTACTGAACAGCAGAAATGAGGCTTTCTTGTCAGAGGTCATTTTTGGGGGGAAAATAGTGGCCGACAGTGCTGTACATGACTTGTGCATAATAAGAGAATAAATAATGCAAAAACCAGAGATTTTTAGACTGGAAACTGTTCTTGAAATACACTGAGAGGGGGGGGGGGGGGGGGGGGGGGGGGGGGGAGCAGGAAGTGTGATTATATTGTGGTGGAAGCAAAACAGCCAAAGTAAGAAGGAATTAATGACAATATTTATCAAACATGAAGTGCAGTTCTGATCTTCTTTTGCTGCTGGTTCAGTGTCTTTTGGTCAGAGAGTGACAAAACCGGCAGCTTCAGAAGCTGTGAGATGTCGGCTTTCAGCCCCAATGGCGTGTCTGTGTACGTGGCGTTGGGTGAGAAGCCGACATCTCACAGATCCGTGTGATGTGTCAGGTCCGCTTTGTGTTTATTTCTGTGGTGGAATCTGTTTAGCTGCTCTCATTTACTGTTTTATGATCACAGTTGCATATCTTTCAAATAACCTTACATGTGTCATTTACACTACACGCTTAGTTTCATGAGTTGTGCTGTAAATACAATTAACACCTATTACTCACATGCAGACAGAAAAGCTGCTTCAAGCAGGATTTTTATTATTCTGATTGTTTCTTTGTTCACAGCTTCAGACACTCCAACACCTCATGAGCCTTTATCAACATCAACATTTCTCTTATCAGCTTCCACAACAACAACAACACACTTCAGTCAGGAAGCTTCACACCTTCATCAACCTCTCCTGAAACACTGTCATCAGGCTCAGGTATCATATATGCACGTGTGAATGTGTGAGTGTGAATCAGTCTCGTGTTTATCAAAGAACCTTCATCCATGTCCATTAATGACACATCAGCAGGAGTGGAAGAAGCACTTTGATTTATTCCTGAAGTATAATTAGAAACAGTCGCGGTGATGAAATACACAACTCTGTTAGAAGTAAAAGAAAAAAAAGTATGTCCCTGAAGATGTGAACTTCTCACTGACCACAGTTACATATCTTTTAAATAACGTACATGTGTCATATTCACGCAACAAATTTAGTTCAATGACTTGTGCTGTAAACACACATTAACCCCTATTACTCACAAGCGAACAGAAAACCTACAGAAAAATGATTATTATTATTATTCTGATTGTTTCCTCATTCTCAGCTTCAAACACTTCCTCAACACACCTCATCAGCCTTTTTCAGTATCAACATTTCTTCTGTCGGCCTCCACCCGAGAAGCAGTCTGATTTATTCCTGCACTATAAGAAGAAACAGCCACAGTGTAGAAATACACAATTTTCATATAAGTAAAAAAAACAACACCTGCCCCTCCCTTCCTTCCCTCCCCATCTCCAGCTGCCTCCCTCCTCCCGCTCCACCACAACCACCCACACATGCAGGGCCTTGGAGTAGGGGTATGTCACCAGGGTGCAGAGGAGGCTACCCCCCCCTCTGTCCCCTTCTGGCTGCCTCTGCCTCAATTTTATCCCACAACTTAGACATTCACATTACTCACACTCTCATTACACATACATATAGGATCTTGGGGGTGGGCACAATACACGGAGTCCAAGTTACCATCAGGGTGTACACCTCACCCCTGGCATCGTTGCCCACCTCTCAATTTTAAATGCACGTAGACATTGAGGGCTAGCAGGAGGGACTATGCGCTTACCTGCTGCTCTCTGGCAGGTAGCTCCATGCCCTCCTGGGTTTTAAATGCACCTTAGAACACACATGCATCAACACTACAATGAGCGGGTGGAGGGAGGTTTGGAGTCTTCTCTCACCCCTGTTCTCTGCGGCCTGCTGGAGCGGGGGGGCTAGGAGGAGTTGGCCGTCCGGCTGCGGTCTGGAGTGTGGGGCCTCCCTGCTGCTGCGGAGTCGGGGCGGTCTGCCTCTCCCCACCGCAGGGAAAAGGGTAACACCACCTGGGTCTGGGTGCGGTTCCCCCCTCCAGGGGCAAGGGTACCTAGACCCGGTTTGTAGAGTACGCTTGGGGAGTGTGATCGTGTGTACAACGTCTCTTTATGTCTGTCTCCACGTTGGTTGAGTGTGGAGTAAGTGCATATGAGAGCATGAGGGTGGGAATGGATGTTTGTGTCTGTGTGTGCCTGTATGTCTGTGTCTATATGTCAGGTTGGGTATCAGACGCCACCTCTCTGGGGACATCTCGGGCCTTCCAAGGTTTGGAGGCCTATCTCCACCCACCACCACTTCCCCTGCCGGTGGCGGACTCCCTCAGGTGTCGGTGCGTTGGTGGTTCTTTGTATCTGGGGGTGGGCGTCCGGGTACACACCGGCTCACTCCTTGGCGGCCGCTTATCGGGGCCTGGAGCCTGGGGCTCGCTCGGGCCATTTCGGAGGTGGGGTGCCCCCGGCCTCTCGGCCTGGGGCTCGGTCACTCAGGCACAGCTGGCTGCCGGCGGAGCTCACGGGCGCGTCACTGCAACTCCCCCTGGCTTCTGCTCCGCGGCTGCTGAATGAGCCCTCATCTGGGACTCTCCTTAGCTCTTACTGGGACAGTGGCGCGGCTGCCCCTCTGTGGGTCTTCCTTGGTCTCTTGTGTTCTGGGGGCCTCTGGATGTCTGGAGTTTTGATCTCCTCCATACCTGCTTGATACCATAAAGGACAGGGCTGTGGCTCCCCACACTCCCTAGCAGATCATTACATGGAGAAACCTTTGGAATGCAAGCATGCTGATCCACACAGGTATGCACACAGGTGTACACATGGGTATTCACAGACGCGGACTACAGCTGTCTTGGCTGCTGCCTCAAAGCACACTGTGCGCTGTCTATCCTGCGTGCTGCACAATATCGTTTATTATTTAGTAACTATTGATATCTACTGCTAGCTAGTTTATTGTGATGGTGCTTTTTTTTTTTCTCTCATTATGTTGCTCTTTGTTGTTTTCTGTCTCCTCTGTTTTTTTTTCTCCATACAGGTGACCCAGGAGTTTTTTTTTTGTTGTTGTTTGTTTTTTTTTCTCTCTTCCCCCCCTTCTCACCGTCTCTTCCCCCCTTTGGTTTTCTTTCTTTCTCTCCCCCTCTTTCTTTCATTCTTTCCCCCTGTCCTATCCCACAGTTATGTCTGTCCCGTTTGCAACTGAAAATAAAATAAATTCATAATTATAATAAAGGTCAACCAAATGGACCAATATGGCAAGGCCATGATGATCCACTTGGTAAAATAAATCCGCTTGGCATCTTTCTTGGCCTCAAGACAACAATTCTGATGGCTAAAGATCCAAACGGGACAAAAAAAAAAAAAAAACATTTCTTCTGTCGGCCTCCACCCGAGAAGCAGTCTGATTTATTCCTGCACTATAAGAAGAAACAGCCACAGTGTAGAAATACACAATTTTCATATAAGTAAAAAAAACAACAACAACCCCCCCCCCCCCCCCCCCCCCCGGAAAAAAAAACCCCAAAGTGGTATTGACATTAAACTAGAGTTAAAGTATAACAGAAAATTAATCTGAACTTATAAAAAAGTGAAGAATGAATGTAGTGCTGTGAAGGGCGTCAGAGTGTCACTGCATGAGGTCTTGATGGCGGATAAAGATGTGATCAGTCAATATTTGACTTCAGTGGTTCTCAGATTTCTTCCTATGAATTTATATAAGCATCAGTGTAACAGTCACACAGGAATGTTGCGTGTAGGTTAGTTTTTATTGAATATTTTAAGCAGAATGAGGAGGTGTTCAAGTCTTACCAGCAAGCATTACAACATGACATGATACACATGACAAACATTTTTTTAAACTAGTTTTTTTTTTTTTTGAAAGCCCCTACTTCAGATGTTATCAGTTCATGCTATGTCGTTTTTTGGTGAATCTCCATGACTTACTTAAAAAAACAAAAATAAATTAAACTTTGAATATGTATGTGTACAACTTTATTGATATAATGTATTTATTACATATTTTGATTGTAACAGTTAAATCTGTTCTGTTAATCAGTTTTTCTGATTTTCATCATGGAGATTCACAAGCTCTTCTTCCTTTAAATGAAGCTACAACTAAACATAATCACAAAACTAAAAATCTTTCATCAAGTTGCCAAACTGACTAAAGTAGTCAGTCCAAAAACACCAACCCCATTGAATTTACCCGTCACCACTCTTCATCTGTCGTTTTCTAAAAACTCGTGAAAAGCAGCATTTGAAGTTTTGTGTCTGTGTGTCTGTCATCCAGGTTTGTCCTTGGAGCTGGTGATACGTTTATCTGTGGTGGTGGTTCTGCTGCCTGTTGTTCTGCTGCTCATCTACAGAATCACGGCCGAGGCCTCTAACGGTGAGTTACCTTCAAACATTATTTAAAACCTTTAAGATTCATTAATTGACAACAGAGTTATTTTACTTTTGTATTTTGATGTCTTGTTTTCAATTCAGATTATTTTCAGTTAATTTCCAGAGTGGATTTTCATATTTCAGTTTAAGGTTTATTGTAAGAACATGTTTAGTTTTAGTTGAAGTTTTATTTGTCTCAATTATTATCCTGAGGAGGGCATAGTAAAGCTAATGAAACGTATTACCTGTCTGTTCTACAGGTTTGAACTGCAAGAGACGCTCAGCATATGACCACACTGAGGTGACTTATCTCTGTTTGTTTTCTCTCTATGTCATGGTTTCAAAATCTGTACCAGGCTGGAAAGAAAAACAAACAAACTGAGATTTCATGGTTAAAAAAAAGTTCAGGATTCTGAATTTAAATTGGTAAATGCCTAAAATGTTAAAACATTATTTCTTTTCAGTTTCAATCATATGATTAATTTTCATTTAAATCTGCACTAGTCTCTGTTTTATATTAAAAGATGCAAGCGGTACTAAAATGAACCAAAATAAAGTTCAAAATCTACTTTTTCACTTCTCTGTGTACTATAAATAGAACACACAGCTTCTGTTTCCATCCTGACACTAAAAACCTGCTGCGCATCATCATCTTCTGCTTTAATATGTCGTTGCTGTCATTGTGTTTTTGTCTTTGCTCCTCAATTCAGTCAGTTTGTTATTTTTATTTTCCCAGATTGGTCTCAGTGAAATCGATCGTCCAGTCTCCTCATGTGAAGACTCGACCTACCAAAGTCCCAATACAGCGAGCAGAGATCACGACCAAACCTAGTCTACACTCAGACACAATAACCAGTTTTCAGACATGAACTCCTGTGAAGCTGAATGACTGCATGAACAGTCATTTTTCCTTCTGAAGGAAAAATGACTTTTTAAATCAAGTTACCAGGGTCAGTGATAAAGATTTGATCATCAAACTTCTGTAAAAGCAGGAATGAGATTATGGACCTCTTAGAATCCACAAGTCAATCTCATCCATGTCACCTTCTCCCATTGCTTCCTCCTTTTCAACCAAACAGGTAATAGACGCGTTGCTCCACCATGTACATGTCACACTTTGCCCCTTTCAAAACTGAAATGCACACTCATGCAGAAGTTGCAGTAAGTTGCAGTAACAGCAGAGGAAGATTTTACTTCAAGCCAAATGGTAAATGGCCTGTATTTGTATAGCGCTTTTACTAGTCCCCCCTAGGGACCCCAAAGCGCTTTACACATCCAGTCATCCACCCATTCACACACACATTCACACACTGGTGATGGCAGCTACATTGTAGCCACAGCCACCCTGGGGCGCACTGACATTAAAACAATTACGGAAAAGCCATTAAACAGAAGTTATTAACACATTTACACACACACATATTATATTACCTGCCTAGTTTAACTGTTTCTGATGATTAAGGACTAATGTACTTCATACGTTTGTCCTCGCCCTGCTGATAATGCAACTTCTGTATGGACGCGTCCATTTCATGTTTTGTAGAGGCAAAGCGTGAAATGGACACAGTGGACCGGTGTGTCTATTATATATCGGTTCGATCTTTTAGCTCAGTGGTTCCCAAAGTGGTGAACGTGCCACATTGCATGGGGGGTGCGGTATGAATTTTTGTGAAAAAGAAGAGTGGACACTGTTAGTATAATAGGCAGGTTTTTTGACGGGGCTCCCACACAAATGCAAAGCAGAAGATGAAGCATCACCAAATATGCTTCCAAACCAACTTCCTTCCAAGCCAAACACAAACATATGATGAAGCATATCTTGCCTTTGGCTTCACCTGCACAACAGCTGTCAAACCAAGGGTAGGTCTCCCCGACAGAATTAGTTTCCCCTGTGTCGGGAGCACACGCTGGGCTCTCCAAATCACAGACAAACAGTATCCCACATTCTTGATTTTTAGTTCACAAACACTATAACGACTAACTACTCCTGAAACTTTGGAGGTTTTAGCTCTTTATACAGTAAAGTTACAGGAGGATATAAATAATTATCAGGCAAAATGTCCTTCGTTTGTTAATCCCACATGAGAACAATAAATATATCATTTTCTGCTGTAACCCTCAAACTGAATGGTAATGTAACGACACTCATTTTTTACTTTTTCATAAAACTAAAACATCACTACTTCCACGTCTAATAGTCTGTAATGGAGGCGGAGTAAACTGGATCCGCACTCTGTGCCGAGCGAATGTTCGCGACACAGGGGGAATACATTTTGTCAGTGATACCTACCTTGGCACAACACTGACCCTGCCACAATTTGTTCCCCTGGTTCAAATCACGGAAAAACAGTATACCACAGTTGTTTATGTTTTTAAACCCATTTTGCACAGAGAGGCATTTTTTGAAGAATGTATTGACAGCAGCGTTGACTGTAAAATGAAGAGGGGCCTAGCAAAAAAAGTTTTAGTCACAGTGTAAATGAATGATGTAAATGGATGTGCAGTCTGCCCAAGTCACCTATTAGAAGGTCTACTTTTTAATTAAAATAAAAGTCATTTCAAAGTTTCTAAACTATCTGGAATCCCTCGTCTCATTCTTTGATTAAAACATGATGTCAGGACACATTTGTGTGTTAGGAAGAGTGTGGATTCCAAACACAGGACTCAGCAGAAAGACTTGAACTCAAAACACAGCGTTACAGTTTTTTCTGATTGCTTAAGCACATTTTTTGCAACTATTGGCTAATTTTGCAAAACTCTTCACACAAATAAGAAAACCTGTCACCCAATCATCAAAACATTGTAGTTCTCTTGCAAAAGCAAACACAGCTAGATTAACTCTTCACACCTTCGTAAAAATGGTGTTTCCGTATCAAACAGTACACACAAGCCATCATCTACTAAGCACACAATGCGCCAACTGCACACTGATGGTATGAATACAAAACACATCTGGCTTTTGCTTTCTCTGTGCACAAGGTAGGCTATGTCAGTTTGAGCTCATACTTCTGTCATAGATCCATAAGCATAGAGGGATCCAAACTTCAAGTACTGGTGTTTATTCACACACATCAAAACAAACACAAGTGTTTATTTCCAAGTATAGGATTATTTGCAATCGCCATAATGACTATATGGGTTACTTGGTCTGCAGTGAACATGCTTCCTCTGCCCCCTCCTCGTCTACCTCTTGCTCCTCCTTGTCCTTGTCGTCCTCTTCATCCTACTTCTTCACCTCCACGTCCTCTTCCTCGGCCTCCTCTACTTCTCACTCTTTCTGCTCCCTCCATTGTACTCCGCACACACAGCTTACCTGTATTATAGTGCTTAGGCTGATTGCAAAGTGAACTAATTATCTAAGAAAGTCTTCACATGTGAAAGTGTGCCAGACAGTTGGCAAATTAGTGTTAATGATAGCCATACATGTGTGT
Organism: Copadichromis virginalis; assembly: GCF_057382275.1. Classification (NCBI taxonomy): domain Eukaryota; kingdom Metazoa; phylum Chordata; class Actinopteri; order Cichliformes; family Cichlidae; genus Copadichromis; species Copadichromis virginalis. The sequence continues at coordinate 30,483,844 of NC_140637.1, forward strand.
ACTTTTGCTAGGAGTGTGTTGGAAATTTGGAAATTGAGTGTTGTGCAGTGAATTCTGCCTACAGTTTTGCAAAGTGTGTGTTACGAAATTGCAAACTGAGTGCAAAGCAGTTTTTGTGCTTTTAGTTTTGCAAACTCAGTGAGTGGTTTTGCTATATGTCTGCATAGTTTTAGGAATTGTGCTACAGGAATCACAGTTAGGGTTTAAGCATTCAGAAAAAACTGTAACAACACATACAGATGAGTAAAACAGGAGCAAACAGACTGAAAACTAACACTGACAGAGAGAAGGGAGAGCACACAACATGAGGGGAGATCACAACAAGGGAGTGAAGGAAACTAAAGGCTTACAGTTTTTTCTGATTGCTTAAGCACATTTTTTGTAACTATTGGCTAATTTTGCAAAACTCTTCACACAAATAAGAAAACCTGTCACCCAATCATCAAAACATTGTAGTTCTCTTGCAAAAGCAAACACAGCTAGATTAACTCTTCACACCTTCGTAAAAATGGTGTTTCCGTATCAAACAGTACACACAAGCCATCATCTACTAAGCACACAATGCGCCAACTGCACATTGATGGTATGAATACAAAACACATCTGGCCTTTGCTTTCTCTGTGCACAAGGTAGGCTATGTCAGTTTGAGCTCATACTTCTGTCATAGATCCATAAGCATAGAGGGATCCAAACTTCAAGTACTGCTGTTTATTCAAACACATCAAAACAAACACAAGTGTTTATTTCCAAGTATAGGATTATTTGCAATCGCCATAATGACTATATGGGTTACTTGGTCTGCAGTGAACATGCTTCCTCTGCCCCCAGCATCTGGTCATCTAGCAATTCTGTAAAGTAACAATTTCAGTATTTTTACATCAATGGTATTGGTGTGTTTCTCATTGGCATATGGCAGTGCTACAAATCTTTGTGCGAAGTGACTGTACTAACCGATTCTCATTTCAAGATGTCCTTATGGTACTTGCTACAGTGTAGCGGCTCGAGTTAGGGTGGACCTGTTGGCCAGCTACCCTCAGGGTCATTCCACGGTTGATTACATGGTCCACTATTGTAGCTCTGATGTCATCAGCAATTCTATTTCTTACTCTTCCTACCCTTCCTCTCCCCCCTCCTCATCTTCCTCTCCCCCCTCCTCATCTTCCTCTCCTCCCTCCTCATCTTCCTCTTGCTCCTCCTTGTCCTTGTCGTCCTCTTCATCCTACTTCTTCACCTCCACGTCCTCTTCCTCGGCCTCCTCTACTTCTCACTCTTTCTGCTCCCTCCATTGTACTCCGCACACACAGCTTACCTGTATTATAGTGCTTAGGCTGATTGCAAAGTGAACTAATTATCTAAAAAAGTTTTCACATGTGAAAGTGTGCCAGACAGTTGGCAAATTAGTGTTAATGATAGCCATACATGTGTGTACTTTTGCTAGGAGTGTGTTGGAAATTTGGAAATTGAGTGTTGTGCAGTGAATTCTGCCTACAGTTTTGCAAAGTGTGTGTTACGAAATTGCAAACTGAGTGCAAAGCAGTTTTTGTGCTTTTAGTTTTGCAAACTCAGTGAGTGGTATTGCTATATGTCTGCATAGTTTTAGGAATTGTGCTACAGGAATCACAGTTAGGGTTTAAGCATTCAGAAAAAACTGTAACAACACATACAGATGAGTAAAACAGGAGCAAACAGACTGAAAACTAACACTGACAGAGAGAAGGGAGAGCACACAACATGAGGGGAGATCACAACAAGGGAGTGAAGGAAACTAAAGGCTTAAATACACAAGAGGTGATCAGGGAGATGGAACTCACAAGAACACAGGTGAACAAAATCTGACAAATAAGACAGAGGATGCAAAACTGAATGTACGGGCAGGAGACGGGGGACTAACAAAATAAAACAGGAAGGAACACACTGAGACTGAGACATGACACTTGGACTGGGGATAAACAGACATGGAGACATGACAGACTGGGGACACAAAAGGATGAAACACTGAAATGAAGATGGGAACAGGGAAAAACCACAGCCAGACAGACCTAAACACAACTGGGGAGACCAGAGGTAAAACAACACAGGGACACTGGAGACACAACACAGGGACGAAACTAACAGACTGGACACAAAAGGACAAGAAATCAAGAAATATAAATAACAAACTCATAGACAACAGAGTGTAACATATGCAGGAAGTAGAAGCTAAATTAACTTAAAACTTTCAAAGACACATAATTACATAATTTTGTATGTGGCAGGTGAGTGAACACAGCTTTGTATTAAACAGTTTTTATTTTGACAGGAAGCCCCTCAGTGTTGAGCTTTCTGTCAGTGTCACTGCTCCTTTAGTAGGTGAGTTGCAGATGGATTCACACGATGAAACTGCAGCCAGTTAAATAAGATTAGTTAACTCCAAACTCTGTTTTGGAAGACAAAAAAAAAAGGTTACATTTCAGAAAATGTAAAACTAAACCATAAATAAATGGACAAAAAAAACCCTGTGAAAGCAGAGGAGTGTGGGTTTGAGGGAGGGACCACAACAAATGCAAAAATTAGAAGTTCCTGGTTTGCAAACAGAGAAGAAAGAGAAGCAGCATTAAGCCGTCAGAACCTCGAGATGAAACTCTGTCACATTTTGTTCTGCTTCATCTTCCTCTGTGAGTAAATTTGTCTTATTTCTGATTTATAACAATGTTTGCAGGTTTTGCACTTCATCAGAAATAGTGCTGAAAGAAGAAGCTGAGGTTGTCTGTGAGTCAATGTCCACCACTGTTCTCACAGAGCAGATGAAGAGCAAAAATGTCCAAAATTTCAGAAGTAATAAGGCAAGGCAAGGCAAGTTTATTTGTATAGCACAATTCAACAACAAGGTGATTCAAAGTGCTTTACAGAGACATTAGAAACAAAAACAAATAAAAAGCATGAGCAAACAAACAAACAAACAAACAAACAAACAAACAAACAAACAAACAAACAAACAAACAAACAAACAAACAAACAAACAAACAAACAAACAAACAAACAAACAAAACAGTGTATAAAATCAAAACAGATAAAATCAGAACAGTAGATGAAATCAGTAGTTAAAATGTAACTTTTGAAATTTAAGCTTAAAAGTAAAACAGTGCTTTACAGGATTTGGTGCTTTATTCAAATGCAGCTGAGAACAGGTGAGTCTTCAACCTGGATTTAAATAAACTGAGTGTTTCAGCTGATCTGAGGCTTTCTGGGAGTTTGTTCCAGATATAAGGAGCATAAAAGCTGAATGCAGCTTCTCCGTGTCTGGTTCTGACTCTGGGAACTGATAAAAGACCGGATCCAGATGACCTGAGGGATCTGGAAGGTTCATATTGGGTCAGGAGGTCACTGATGTATTTTGGTCCTAAACCATTCAGAGCTTTATAGACCAGCATCAGGACTTTAAAGTCTATCCTCTGACGGACAGGCAGCCAGTGTAAAGACCTCAGAGCTGGACTGATGTGGTCCACTTTTTTGGTCTTAGTGAGGACTCGAGCAGCAGAGTTCTGAATGAGCTGTAGATGTCTGACTGATTTTTTAGGTAGACCTGTAAAGATGCTGTTACAGTAATCAAGCCTACTAAAGATGAATGCATGGACTAGTTTTTCCAGGTCCTGTTGAGACATCAGATCTTTTATCCTTGAAATATTCTTGAGGTGATAGTAAGCTGATTTTGTAATTGTCTTAATGTGTTTTTCTAAGTTTAGGTCTGCATCCATCACTACACCCAAATTTCTCGCCTGGTTTGTGGTTTTTAGGTGTATAGATTGAAGTTCTCTGGTGACCTGTAATCGTTTTTCTTTGGCGCCAAAGACTATTACCTCAGTTTTGTTTTTGTTTAGCTGGAGAAAATTGTGGCACAACCAGTCATTAATTTCCTCAATGCATTTACCAAGAGCCTGTACAGGACCTTGGTCTCCTGGTGACATTGTGATATATATTTGTGTGTCATCTGCATAGCTGTGATAGTTTATTTTGTTGTTCTTTATAATCTGTGCCAGTGGGAGCATGTAAATGTTAAACAGAAGGGGTCCCAAGATGGAACCTTGGGGAACTCCACATGTGATGCTTGTCTGCTCAGATGTGAAGTTACCTATTGATACAAAGTATTTCCTGTTTTCTAAGTATGTTTTGAACCAGTTTAGTACAGTTCCTGAAAGACCTGTCCAGTTCTCCAGTCGTTTGAGTAATATGAGATCCAGTAAAACTAAGACTGACATTTTTCCACTGTCTGTATTCAGACATATGTCATTAAACACTTTGGTCAGAGCGGTTTCAGTGCTGTGGTTCTGTCTAAAACCTGACTGGAAGGCATCATAGCAGTTATTCTGTTTTAAGAAGTAATTGAGCTGTTGAGAAACTGCTTTTTCAATGATCTTACTTAAAAATGGGAGATTTGAGATCGGCCTGTAGTTGTTCATTTGTGTCTTGTCAAGATTGTCCTTTTTCAGTATAGGTTTAATTACAGCAGTTTTTAGAGGTTCTGGAAACACACCTGACATTAAAGAAAAGTTGACGATCTGTAACAGGTCTGACTCTAAAGTCTTTGAGACCTTTTTGAAAAAAATTGTTGGCAGGACATCTAAACAGCAGGAGGAGTTGTTCAGTTGACCTAAGATGTCCTCCAGGTCTTTGCTGTTAATAGGGTCAAACTGTTTCATGGTGTTTAAACAGTTTTTCGGTGGACACAGTACATATCCTGGATCTGCTGTTGATGTACCAATTGCGTGTCTAATCTTTTGGATTTTTTCTGTGAAGAATTTGGCAAAGTCATTGCAGGCCATGGTCGAATGACGTTCAGCTGCCACTGACACAGGAGAGTTTGTTAGCCTGTCAACTGTAGAAAATAAGACCCGAGCATTATGGCTGTTTTTAGTGATGATGTCAGAGAAGTAGGACCTCCTTGCACTCCTCAGTTGTAAATTATAATTGTGAAGTTTCTCTTTATAGATGTCATAGTGAACCTGGAGGTTTGTTTTTCTCCATCTGCGCTCAGCTTTCCTACACTCTCTTTTTTCTTTTTTCACCAGTGTGGAGTTTCTCCATGGAGACTTTTTCCTTCCAGAGATAACCTTCACCTTAATGGGAGCAATAGTGTCCATTACATTTAACATGTTAGCATTGAAGCTATTGACGAGCTCATTGACTGACCCTCTGGACAGGTCAGGTGTTAATGGGAAGACCTGGTTAAAGATCTCACTACTGTGTTCAGTTATACACCGTTTTGTGATCACTGCTGTTGATATATTTGTGTGGGCTGAGATTTTACTTTCAAAGAAAACACAGTAATGATCAGACAGGCCCACATCAGACACAGTAACCTTTGAAATGCTCAGGCCCTTGGAGATCAGTAGGTCAAGAGTGTGTCCTCTATTATGTGTGGCCTCTGTTACATGCTGAGTCAGCCCAAAGTTGCCCAGAGTGTTACTCAGGTCTTTAGTCCCTTTGTCCTGAGGGTTGTCCACATGGATGTTAAAATCCCCAACAATAATTACACAGTCGAAATCAACACAGATCACAGACAGCAGTTCACTGAGGTCATTAAAAAAGTCTGTGCAGTATTTGGGAGGCCTGTAAACATTAAGAAACACAACTTTGGATGGGGCCTTCAGCTGTAAAGCCACATATTCAAAAGACTGAAAACTTCCAGGAGATAGCTGCTTACATTGAAATGATTCATTAAATAAGACAGCAACCCCTCCTCCTCTCCTGCTCACCCTGGCCTCACTGATAAAACTGTAGCTAGCAGGGGTCGTCTCAATGAGAACAGCTCCACTGTTACTTTGGTCCAACCAAGTTTCAGTTAAAAACATAAAATCAAGGCTGTGCTCAGTGATTAAATCATTAATTAAAAATGTTTTCCCAGCTAAAGATCTAACGTTTAATAAAGCCAACTTAAGTGTTTTAGAGGTATTACTTGTCCCCTCGTGTTTGGGAGCAGTCTGTGGCACACAAGGTATGTTTACTATATTTAAAGATCTTTTAGAGTGCAGCTCTCTGTGTTTTGACCAGGCCACATGTCTCCTTCTGTCACCTAAAAGTACAGAGATTTTAAAACCTTCTAGTAAACAGGGTCCCAGCTTCTCCTGGGAAAAGTCACCACTGCCATAATCCTCGCAGCCCGGACCCTTCACACATCACAAATAAGTCATTATTAGAGGTGTTTGTGATCTAAAAGCCCAGTGCGCGCTCCCGACGCAGGGGAAACAAATGCTGTCGGGGATATCGACCTTGACACGTCACCTGGTTAGCAGCTGCTTTTAGACCGACAGCAGCTCGTTTGTGTTCAGAGTGCTGCTTCCTTCTTTTCCAAACTACCAAACCACATTTAGAGCTTGTAAGGAAACAACCTTATCATTGAGTTCAGGAGGAACAGCACAGCTCAAAGCAGATCAAGATCTTATCACAGACAAAGAAGAGGTCAGTTTTCAAACTTTTAACTGAGCGGTTCTTCAGTAGATGTCTTGTGTTGGCAGGAAGGACCAGGATGATTTTGTTTAAATGAAGACTACAAAGAGAGTGAATTTAAATGAACTACCTTTAATTGTTGTGTTCAATTAGATAATAATAATAATAATAATAATAACAATAATTTGTTTCAGTTTAATTTAGTAAAATATTTAAAATCAAATGCTGTGCTTATAGGAAGTAACTGATTGTTCATATTTTCTACAGACCTGCAGGATGGAAACACTGGACTTGCCAACGCTGAAACTCCCGTCTATGAAGGAGTGGAAGGAGGAAACATCACAGTCGAATGTCAATTTTATTTACTAGGAAGTAAAATGTTGTTCTGCAAAGACAAATGTGAAAAAAGAAACATTCTCATTGAAACAACTGATTACACAGCTCAGAGCGGCAGATACAGCATTACATTTGTAAAAAAGAATGTACTGTCAAAGGATATTGTGTACGTGAGCATCACACAGCTGAACAAGTCTGATTCAGGATGGTACAGATGCACACTGGACAGAGCTTTACAACCATGTGATTTTCAGCTTGTCATCACAGGAGGTGAGTAAAGAAAATGTATTCATGTCCCTGAAGATGTGAACTTCTCATTGACCACAGTTACTTTTCTTTCAATAACCTACATGTGTCATATTTACACTTCAGGTTAGTTCAATGAGTTGTGCTGTAAGAACATATTAACCTCTATTACTGACATGCAGACAGAAAACCTGCTCCAAGCAGGATTGTTATTATTCTGATTTTTCCTTGTTCACAGCTTCAAAAACTCCAACACTTCATCAGCCTTTATCAACATCAACATTTCTCCTGTCGGCCTCCACAACAACAACAAACTTCACTTCAGCAAGTTTCGTACCTTCGGCCTCCTCTGAAGTCTTCAGACAGCCTCAAACAGCTGCAGGTTCAGGTACATCGTATATGCATGAGTGTGGATAAGAGTGTGGATCTGTCATTGTTTATCACAAAAATAAAAACCCTCATCCATGTCTATTAACGACACATCAGTGTGGAAGAAGCAGTCTGATTAATTCCTGAAGTATAAGTAGAAACAGCCACAGTGTAGAAATACACACAAAAAAGTATTGACATTAAAATTTAATCAGAGTATCAAAAGTAAAATTACCAGAGCTGTTTTATGATGAGGTTATGTTTGTGAATTTCTATCTGTTAATTGCTCCCAATGGCAACTTTTTCATAATTTAAACTGAATTATGTATTTGATGTAGGAGACAGAGTGTGTAAAAGCGAATATCTGAATTTACCAATCGATCTACATCCCTGTCCTCCCCCAACACCTATGGTCGTGAGCTGTGGGTAGTGACTGAAATAATGGCGGAAATGAGCTCCCTCCAAGGGTGGCTGGTGTTTCCCTTAGAGATGGGATGAAGAGTTTGGCCATTCAGGAGGGGCGCAGAGTAGAGCTGCTGCTCCTCCACATCGTAAGGAGCCAGTTAAGGTGGTTTTGGCATCTGACAAGGATGCCTCCTGGAAACCTCCCGGGTGAGGTGTTCCGGGCATGTCCCACCGGGAGATGACCCAGGACACGCTGGGGAGATAATATCTCTCCTCTGGCCTGGGAATGCCTTTGTGTTCCCCTGGAAAAGCTGGCTGGGGAGAGGGAGGTCTGGGCTTCTCTGCTTAGGTTGCTGCCCCCGCGACCCGCCCTTTAAAAGTGGAAGAAGATTAAGATATTACATTTTGTAAAATTAATATAAAATTATGAAGGAAGTGAAGTTATGAGATAAATCTAGGAATGTAAAGAGCACAACGTCTAAATGAAGCACTTAAAAACTTACCACCACTGCAGATAAAAGCTGGTTGAGAACTTGGCTGACTTCTTCAGTGTCACTACATGAGCTCTTGATGGCAGACAAAGATGTGATCAGTCAATATTGTTAATCAGTTTTTCTGATTTTCATCATGGAGATGAGGCTCATTAAATCCAAATCTTCTGGACTCGCTCTGTCATAATGTTCAGAAACTGTGTGCATGCTTAGTAGGAGTGTAGCTTATGGGAAAAACACATTTAAAGGCTTATTTTCAAAGGTTTGGGGTAAAGTTGCAGAACATTTGAATCTGATGAACTGGATGAGACCACAAATTCTATTCACTGAGTTTTTAATGTCCCAGTGACCATGGAAATGAAAGTGATGGTTCTCTCCCAGTTTGTTTAGATGGATGGGAATTTAAAATAATTACCAAGATTTGACTCAAGCTGCTGAGCTAAAAGTCTGGAGCTGAAGCTCAGTCTCATGGCAAAACATGAAAAACTGACAAAAAGTTGTTTGTGTGCACAGAAAACTGCCCTCTGTTTTCATTACAGTCATGTGACTTCAGTAATATCATTTCAACAGGAAGAATGATTCGAGTCCACAAACTTGAAATAATAGAAAAAATTCAACATTTTTATTTCAGGTTCTTCTGTGAGACTTTGCTGCAGTTTATGTTTTAGAAATTATTTGCTGTGGTGCATGTCTGTTTCCTAAGATCCTGTTAACCTACACAGATCATACTTTATGTTCACCCACTCTTCACATTTCCAAGACCAAAGTCCAACAGCACAGAATGATTCAAGACACTGAGCAGCAGTTTATTTACTTGACAAATGATCCATACCCAGAACAACAACTATTCCCTCACAAAGAGAAACAAGTTATAATTCTCCAACAAGAGCGAAGCTCAACAACATTTCACGTCTTTTTCTGAGAAACTCGTGAAAAGCAGCATTTGAAGTTTTGTGTCTGTGTGTCTGTCATCCAGGTTTGTCCTTGGAGCTGGTGATACGTTTGTCTGTGGTGGTGGTTCTGCTGCCTGTTGTTCTGCTGCTCATCTACAGAATCACGGCCGAGGCCTCTAACGGTGAGTTACCTTCAAACATTATTTAAAACCTTTAAGATTCATTAATTGACAACAGAGTTATTATACTTTTGCATTTTGATGTTTGTTTTCAATTCAGTTTATTTTCAGTTAATTTCCAGAGTGGATTTTCATATTTCAGTTTTATTAGTTTCAATTATTATCCTGAGGGGGGCATATGTCAGAGGCAAGATTTAAGATAAGTAGTACAGGTATTACAATAAAAACTGTATTAGCGACACACCTGCGTTAGACCTGTCCAGGGTGTACCATGACTCTTGCCCTGTGACAGCTGAGAAAGGCTTCAGCATCCCCACAACCTTAATAAGGAGAAGTGGATTTAATTTAAATAAATTGCATTTTTGTTTTTAATGTATTTTAACTGTAATAACCTTTATTCAAAATATTTCTTGTGGTACTGATTGGTTGCTGATAAACTCAGTGTTTCACAGGACAGGCACACACACTGGACACACAACATTTTGTTAAAATTGTATTACGTTTTCAGAATAAGTAAGTCAAGCTAATGAAACTTATTACCTGTCTTTTCTACAGGTTTGAACAGCAGGAGACACTCAGCATTTGACCACACTGAGGTGACTTATCTCAGTTTGTTTTTTCTCTATGTCATCTTTTAAAAATCTGTACGAGACTGGAAAGAAATGGCATGGTCCTGGGTCATTTTGGCCCAGCGGTTTAAGTTTCCTGTGCTTTTTGTCATTTTTTTGCATTATGTTAAGGTTAGATTTCCTACGTCACTCTGTTCAGTAGTCTCCCTGTGTTGTTGCCTTCTGTGTCTCCCCCTGGGTGTCTGCATTTATATGGTTGTGTGAGTTCTTGTGACATCTTGTTTTCCCCAGCCTATCATGGCTGCCTCTCTCCCTCATGCTCCTCATGTTCTCTCTCCCTCTAGTTTAGTTTATATTTTTATATTTTATAGTTTTGTATCGTTTTCCCTCGAGTCAGCAATGAAGCTGCATTTTGAGTTCGCCCCCATGTGTTGCGAATCCTGCATTTTGGGTCCAATCTCCTGCCTGTCACAGAGCAATTCATGACAGAAAAGAAAAACAAAAAGTGATTTCATGGTTTACAAAAAGTTCATGATTTTCAATTTAAATTGGTAAATGCTGACCTAATAGGAAAATGTTAAAACAATATTTCATTCCAGTTTCAATCATATCGAGGCGATCGTGGCTCAAGAGTTGGCAGTTCGTCTTGTAACCGGAAGGTTGCGCATCTCGGTCGTTGTGTCCTTGGGCAAGACACTTGACCTACCGCCTCCTGGTCTGCCCCAGGGCAGCTGTGGCTACAACTGTAGCTTACCTTCACCAGTGTGTGAATGAATAGTGGAATTGTAAAGCGGTTTGAGGGCCCGAAAAGCGCTATATAAATGAAATCCACTATTATATGATTCATTTAAATCTTACTTTTTCACTTCTCTGTGTACTATAAATAGAACACACAGCTTCTGTTTCCATCCTGAAACTAAAAACCTGCTGCGCATCATCATCTTCTGCTTTAATATGTCGTTGCTGTCATTGTGTTTTTGTCTTTTCTCCTCAATTCAGTCAATTTGTCATTTTTATTTTCCCAGATTGGTCTCAGTGAAATCGATCGTCCAGTCTCCTCATGTGAAGACTCGACCTCGAGCAGAGATCACGACCAAACCTACTCTACACTCAGACACAATAACCAGTTTTCAGACATGAACTCCTGTGAAGCTGAATGACTGCATGAGCGTACCTGTCATTTTTCTCCCATTGCTTCCATCTTTTAGCCCAGTATCGTGTCAAAACATGTAATAGACACGCTGGTCCACCGTGTACATTTGACACTTTGCCCCTTACAAAACATGAAATGGACACACATGCAGAAGTTGCAGTAACAGCAGAGGGAGATTTATTTCAAGCCAACATGAAAATAATCATCGGAAAGCCTTTAAATAAATGTTATTAACACATTTACATGCATATACATATTAGCCACCTAGCTTAACTGTTTCTGATGATTAAGGACGAATGTACTTGGTCCTCACTACCGACTTCATGGCTTTACATATATTACTCCCCCTGCTGGTAATGCAACTTCTGCATTCATGTCCATTTCATTTGTTGAAGAGGTAAAGCGTGCGATGGACACTGTCGACCGACGTGTCTGTTACACGTTTTGCCGTGATATCAGTTTGATCCTTTAGCCACAGTGTCAATGAATGACGTACATGGATCTACAGTCTGCCCAAGTCACCTATTAGAAGGTTTGCTTTTTAATTAAAATAAAAGTCATTTCAAAGTTTCTAAACTATCTGGAATCACTCGTCTCATTCTTTGTTTAAAATATGTTGTCAGGACACATTTGTGTCTTAGGAAGAGTGTGGATTCCAAATGCAGAAAGACTTGAACTCAAAACACAGCGTTATTAGCTACCAAATGGCAAACTTAACAACACATACAGATGAGTAAAACAGGAGCAAACAGACTGAAAACTAACACTGACAGAGAGAAGGGAGAGCACACAACATGAGGGGAGATCACAACAAGGGAGTGAAGGAAACTAAAGGCTTAAATACACAGGAGGTGATCAGGGAGATGGAACTCACAAGAACACAGGTGAACAAAATCTGACAAATAAGACAGAGGATGCAAAACTGAATGTACGGGCAGGAGATGTGGGACTAACAAAATAAAACAGGAAGGAACACACTGAGACTGAGACATGACACTTGGACTGGGGATAAACGGACATGGAGACATGACAGACTGGGGACACAAAAGGATGAAACACAGAGATGAATGTCTTGAGATATATTAACTCATTCACTGCCATTGACGTCTATAGACGTCAATTGAAAGCATACGTTTGAAAATGGCTGGCAGTGAATGAGTTAACTACAGAAGACAGGGAACACAGATATGCACAAAAAATAAACAAAAACAAACCACACAGACATGAACACAATGGGGAGACCAGAGGTAAAACGACACAGAGACACTGGAGACACAACACAGGGACGAAACAGACTGGACACAAAAGGACAAGAAATCAAGAAATATAAATAACAAACTCATAGACAACAGAGTGTAACATATTCAGGAAGTAGAAGCTAAATTAACTTGTAACTTTCAAAGATACATAATTACATAATTTCCTTAGGTACAAATAAAGTATTTTCATTCTGATTCTGATGTAAATAAGTCCAGAATAAAACTGGAAATATTGAATCAAAGACTCGGGACCATGACAGGTGTAGGCTAATTTTTTTTTTATTGTCAGTATCTAGCTCTGTTCATTTCCATGTATCTGATGCTACTTTTTGAGTTTGCACCTACACCCTCAGCACACACTTCCAAATGTCTTGTTGTTTACAGCTTGGATAACTTTCTCAATATTGAAAAGATAAACGACTTGCAGGACATTTTCTGATGAGAACGAAAAGAATCAAACAATTAAGTCATGTCGAGGAGGGAAATTATTTTACTGCTATTGTTAAATAATTGTTATTGCATTAATAATATAATTTGCAGCATGGATATTGCATTCCAAGGTTTAGACAGTGTCTCTTTCAGAAAGACTGAGTTGCAGGCTGACAGGAAGTTGTATGCAGAAAGAAGCAGGAAGTTATTTTGAGCCGCAGGCTAAGACGAGGCTTTAACAATGTAACAGATAGCTTTATCATTTTATATTAAGGTTTTAGTAGAGGTTCTTGATTAAAACATTTATTTAGTAGAAGACATACACATAGTCTCAGTGAGCTTCTGGTCTGGTAAAAGGTCAGAAGTGTAAGAGGTGACACAAAGAGCATGTGAGGTCAACACACACACACACACACACACTTTAAATTAGATTTATTTAGAGGAGAGGTTAGTTATGTTTGGCTGTAACTGCAAAATTGTCTTGGTAAAAGAGGAACCGTTTCTTGGTGTCTCGGCAAGAAAGAGGAACAAGACAAGAACTGAAAGGTAGACAGGAAGGGCTAGCCATGAAAATAGAAGATGATTTTCTAGGTGAAAAGTCATGATGTTGATCTGATCTATGTATAAAATGTATCTGTGACGTATGAAGGGGCGTCAGTAAATAAACCCTGATGCTATAAAATATCTGTTCATGCTTTGATTAAGTCGAAGACTACTTCCTGTCTGCGTACAGAGTTTTCTTCCCACGCGTGTATTCATTAAAATCTTCGTTTGACTTTACCCGGCCGGATCGGTGTGGTTATTCTTCGATCACCTCTTGTACCCTTCCTCAATATTGAATCTTAACATTTGGGGGCTTCGTCCGGTTATTGAGGAGGGAGAGTTGGAGGTTTGGACGGAGAAATCCGGGGTCTTGGGTGGTCTGACGGGCAGACGTGAATTCCAGTGGTCTAAGTGAGTGGGCATAAGCCGGCTTATCCAAAAGGTAAGGCACTACCTGTTGAATTATTTCCAAAGTGTGCCAAATTGGATATGATAAAATTTAAGTCTACTCACTGAAGTTACTGGTGGATGTCTGTTTTGATTTTGATGAGAATGTCATGACAGTACTGAGGATTTAAAGCAGTTGGACTGCTGGAAAGGATTTAATGCGGTTGGACCGCTAAAAGGAAAAGCAGTTGGACTGCTGGTAATGATTGAATGCGGTTGGACCGCTAAAAGGAAAAGCAGTTGGACTGCTCAATGTTTTTAGTATCTTAGGGAATTTGGTTATTTTTTGGTTATAAGGTTGGACCTGCTTCAGTCTGACACTTTGTTGGGTGTTTTACTGTTGTTTCAAAGTATTATAAATTACTCAAGAACGCCAGTTGGACTGGTAGGAAGCGCAGAGCCCGGAGGTTACGCTCCCTCCTTGTCGTGGACGCGCGACATTGACCTCTCGGCGAAGAGGGTTAGTTCAGTGTGGTTTAGCTGTGGGGTACAGGGCATCCCGGAATTAAGCTAGGAGATAGAGTCTCCTTACCGTTTGGAACGGTATCTGCGCTTTTTTGGGCAGCAAAGGTTGGACCTTGGGTGTTGGACACTTTTAAATTGAGTTAGGGACTTTAGAGATGAGGCCAGAAACTGTTGGACAGATACTGGTTAATTGATTACAAAAAAGTTGGACTTTTATCGGTTAGACCGTTAACTTAAATTTTTCGAAATTCGGTAGGTGTTAAAAGGCATAAAATCTGTGCAGTTGTAAATATAAGACGTCTCTGTATTAAAAAAGATCTCTGTGGGTCGAGTCAGCAATGTACTGACTGCCTGCTGCTATTCTTAGATGAAGAGTGTGTGTGCATGCAAATGAGGCAGCTGATGCAGAGCGCATGAGAGGACTATGCTTTCGGTTTTGTGTGTCATTCAGCTCTATAACTATTGTTTGCAAATGTGGATAAATGTCTGCAGTTAAAATGCTGGCTTAGTAAATAACAACATTGTAAATATATGAATGGTGACAGCGTTTCAAAATAGAATATAAGAATTGTTTGTGTTTAAAACCAACGTTTAGGTAAAGAAGATTTAAGGTGGATTTGAAGGCATAAACAAAAAATAAAAGGGTTACAGTCTGCAAGGGTTGTTAATACATGAGCTGACTGGATGCAGAGTAAGTGGAGTGGTCATCCTGAGAGGATTGAATGATGCTCTAACTCTGTGGTCAAGTCAGACATAGGCTTTAAGCAACCATGAGCCACTAATAAGCGTGACAGATTAATGAGTATGTGTAAATTGAACTTGTTAAATAGTTTTGATAGGAGTAACTTAATGAGCACGCAATAAAGTGGACTTTTTAGGGGCAGTTTATCACTGACACCATAAAAAGCAACTTAATTAGTAGTTCAATAACAAATTGTAAAGATAACCTTTGTTATTTGAAGAGAGAGAGAAAATTCAGGTTACATATAGTGAATAAATAAGGAAATGTTAATCTCTGCGTCATTCCACACTGAAATTTCAATTGTAGGGGATCATTTGGAGGTGAATTGTGTAGGACACGGGGAGACAGAAGAATCTCCCCATGAGTTTTCAGTGTGCATAGAAATTGAGGAGGCTGAACTGGAAGCCTGCCTGGGTCGTTGTTTTTGTTTATTTGAGGGTCTGCTGGAAGTTTGTGAAAACGACCACCTTGATATGTGGGAGCCTTCTCGGGCAGCGATTTTTTTGTTAAACCTGTGGCAGGCTGTGCAACATGGAGAAAGCTTTGACATAATGTCATAAAGGTGATTTCTTGGTTTTAGACTTATTAGTACGGGACAAGTTGAGGGACCCTTGAGGGTGTGTTGCTGTAAAGTATACAAGGGACGCGCAGCGCCGTTAATGGGTTTAAAATAAATGAAAAAACACTAATCCGAGGAACTATTGGAGAGGTAAGTATACGGAGGTGAGCGCGTTGCGCATAAGGGTTGCTGGTGTCATATATTAACACTTTGAGGGCGAATAATTTTGATTGAGTGTCAACGCTTGAGAACGCGAGGACAGCGTCTAAAGGGCTGGGTTAAACTTTGTGTATCACCGAGCAGGGGAAGAGGAGCCAGTGGTTGCGAGAACAGCGAGACGAAGACTGAAACCGAAAGTTAAGCGTGTCTGGGTGACCTAGACCAAGAAGGTGGAGTCGACCAACGCCAGTGGAAGAGGTAAGTCTGTGTTTCAGAGAATGGCTGACAGATCGGGTGCGACACCTAGTAGGAAAAGGGGATGCAAACCTCTGAAGGATCAGCTCGAACAGCGTAAGAAAGCTGTTCGCTTGGCTTCCCCTGGAGTATCAAAATCAGCAGAGAAAGAGTGCCAAGCGATGGAGGTTGAGGTAAGTAAACCTATTATATCCCAACAGAAAGGGCTGGGTGATAAAATACCTCTGAGCTTGGTGTTAAAAACTGAAGGAGAAGTGTATGGACAAATGCGTGAGGCCCTACGTGCGTCCATAGAGGCATTAACGGCATTGGAGGTTATAAAGCAGAGAGTAATGCAGGGAGGGCCAGAAGAGGAGAATGAAGGCCGTGCGACGTCATCAGGAGAAGAAGACGATGAGGAGGACGAAGATGGAGGAGCTGAACCTCAACCAAGTACAAGCCTAATTTTGAGGAAAAGAAGTGTGAAGAGAGACCAAGCACAGAGACAGCCCATATTTAGGAGCTCAAAGGGAAAAGGAAAGTCGAGGAAGAGTAGAAAAGTGAGTTTTGAACAAGGAGCTCCTGACCCTGGTTTAAATCTGCCTCTAATAGCAGGTCCAAAGAACGAACCAGTTTATCGCGCCTATAAGGTGAGAGATTTGGAAGCATTGGTTAAACAACTTCCACCAATAACTGAGGGAGGAGCTAGCTGGTTGAGAAAGCTGGGCGCGCTGACCGAAGGAGAAGAATTAGCGCTGGGCGATTTTCGCGCTTTGGCCGGACGTTGTATGCTGGGTGGTGGGTTAGCAGATGTAGAGCAGATAGCTCAAACAACCAGATATGCAAATGACCTACAATACCATGAGGTGCAGAATGACTTAGCAGATGCAGTCCGGGAGAAGTACCCAACTCCTAACTCCGGAGCCATTCCAAAAATTATTTGGGATCC